>NW_027411614.1:38712500-39962500 GCF_049639745.1 Rhodnius prolixus | reverse complement strand
ATTTCAAATTATTCGCTGACCACTTTTGAATATTTATTCGCTCTGCTGGATATCACAGACTACTAAAACTTAATTTATTATTTAATATTTTACCAAATGAAACTCTTTCACACTAACCTTATTTAAGATTTGTGCACTTTTATTGAAAAGAAGAATTGAAACCCAATCATAAAAAGTTATACAATAATTTAATTTCAAATATACACAAAGGAAAAGAGGTATTTTATATTTTACATTAGGCATTAATTTCAGAAATTTAATGTAGCTGCATTCTCCTTTAGTGACCGTAAACTATTAATATTTAGAAATGAACGTGAGGATTCGGTCAAAATAAAAAAACAGCAACTCCGCCTTTACGCCAACATTTCGACAAACTTTTTGTCTTCCTCAGGGAGTTGTTATGTGAGTTGTTTGAAACAGAAAAAAGAAAAAACTTTTAATGTAGCTCTTATGATTTTCTTTACATTTCGCTTTTCAACTTAAGTAATTCTTTGTGCTAGTATATATTTTAAATTATGTAAATTTTTGTACCAAAAATAAACCAAAATAAATGAATATTATGTCGGAATTGCCTACCTTATAAAAGAGAGCAGTGGTATAAATTTTTAATTTGCATACGTAGAACTACATACAGGCCCTAGGCTATTTTAGAATAGTCCGCGAAGTAGAACAGAGATGGAGATGAGAGGTTTATTTATTAATAAGAAAGGTGGTCCTAAGGGAGTCTGCGAAACCTCTGTATTAGTAGTTGGTAGATAGTGCTCACCCAGTGCTTTTGGTAGAGGGTAAATGATACCCTAAACCAAGCACCACTTAGCTATGTATTAACTTCCTATTATCTACTAATTATATGTGTTTCCATTCTGGTCGTTTAAATCAAATCTAAACTGATTTATGTTCATTTCTAATTATAGTCAGCAATATGAAATCATTAATTTCTAATAAATTTGTCACACAACCAGGTTATATAATGAATGTTGCTTCATCTTGATTGAGTCCAAATGAAATATTTTTTACTCTCAACTAAGTAAAGTAATCGCCAATTTTTTCTGAGTCGCCGAACTTTCAACTACCAAATTAAATATCGTGGGACGGGAACAGGTTCGTGCGGTTCTCAGAGATTAGATCTGGACATAACATGAAAAGAACCGGGTGACACTTCCTGGGGTCACACACTGGAAGAGTATTATGCCTTTGCTGTGTAAACAAAGAACGAAGGAGACTCTGGGCTTGGGCAGATATCAGATTACTCTGATTACAGGCCTATTCACAGGGCACGGCAGGTTCAGAAAGCACCTTTACAAGTCAGGGCTTATCTGCTCGGAACCGTTGTGCAGATTGTGTCAGAAAGAGGAGGAAACGGCCTCTCACTTGTTGCAATCGAGAGGCTGCGCTATGATATCTTTGGAACTTTGAGGCCAAAGGAGATTAAAGCGCAGAAGGAACTGGTCCTCAACCTTTTTAGATGGGGAGGTTTCAACTATTAGACTCAAAATAGGGGAAGGCACAATAAGCCTCTTGTGGCTGCGGTGCCTTGGGCATAGGTCCCATCCTGCTTTCTAATTTAATCTAATCTTATTCAGGATCTACTTAAACTATGAGCTTTAATGTTTTGAAAATAATCAATATGTACTTTCAGCCAGTACATTATTTTCTTGTGAAAGTCAAAGCGGACGACCAGCATCGTAGTTAAGGACATGCCGTACACAATTTGAGGGCATCATATGCATTAGCTGCAGCAGCAAAAGTATATGGCAAATTAGAATTACGCTCTCTTCCCTGAAGAAAGTTGGTACCTTTACTGCTTCAGTCTAAAACAAACACTGTGAACTCTGATGTACACTCAGGGACCACAGAAGATAGTAGTCCACAATTAGAGGTTTTGGCGAATCCTAAGAATAATTCTAGTTCTTAGCTCAAACATTTGGCCATAAATGTATATTTAAAGTTTTTAGACACCTTCGCTCTAGTATGTACACTTTGTTACTTGAAGCGAACCACAATAGATTTACAATATGGCTCTCTTGAAGCTATATTTAGTGCTTTTCTTGGGCAGCAGACCATTTATTGATAATAAAATCCATAGTTCTCGAATAAAATAATTTCAGTTTAACTTTTTTCTATTTAATAATGTTATTAAAGACTGGCATTTTTAAACTTAATTTTGAAGTTTATTTAAAAATTAAAGTTTTGTTTTACCATTGTTAACTGTTTCATTTTATCGCTGACATTTCTTATATTTTACTTTGAATTAAATTTATAACAATAAGAATTCATTCGGTTATAATTAAGTGGCCTAATTTGTCCTCTTGTCAGATCTAACAATGAATTATTGTTAATAAGATCTGGCTTTTATTGATTACCTAACTCATAGTTTATTTATTATGGCAAAATCCTATTCTAACCAAATAAATTCAATGGGAAAATTCAAATAATTGAAAATCGTGGAAAACCACCAGCTTACAGCTAATAGTGACCATTTTCCACAGTAATGGCTAATAAAATATCTATTGAATGGTATTAGCATTGACAGTTCAGTTAAGACCCGGTGTTATCTAAGGCAGTGAGCGTTATTAATCAATTGTGCCAATGAATTATTGATGAAGAAATTTGCAACACAGCGGAAGCCCTTATGATATTATTGTTTAAGTGATATAGTAGGCGGAAAACCTTGTTGCTAATGGTACCGCATTTCAATATCAATCACTAGCCTAATTCCTGTTTAGATTTGTTGAATTGTGTATTATGTTTCCGAAATGATAAAGAGATTTTTATAGAAGTTTCTCTCTAATCAATAAATGTTTACCTATTGAACTGCCAACGAAAAACAAGTTTTCTTGGACCAAAGTTAAGGAAAATTCAGAAAAAAAGGGGAAAGCTCAAATTTGATGTATTTTAGTTACCACCTATCCCTCATAAAGTCTAGGCCACTTTTTCTGGGTCCAGTTCTTGTTGAATCCCAGCCAAAAAGCGCTCAAAACTGACATCTCGAACATTTCAATGCAAATGGTGGCCAGCAGAGATAGTTGATGTATGCATCTTCAAGTATTAGCACCGGCAAACACTAGCTGATTATCTCACACTTGCCCATTGAACACATTTCAGACTTCTACAGTCTATTTACAGACACTAAAACTTAATGGAGCCACAATAGATCTACTAGATTGCGATGGACTTAGCTTTTAATCCGATCCCTCTCATTATAGAATCTTCATTCTCCCAGAATTGCTAATTTTTGTTTCCTTGTTCTTTTTATTCCTTGCGATTCTCTTGTTGGTTTAGCTTAAATTTTATTTTTTATTTATAATGCTTTATAGAAATTACATTCTGTAGCAAAGAGCAAGAGAGTTGGCCTCTGCTAAACAATAAAAAATACATTGGAAACAAAGATAAAATAAAATACAAAAAATAATGAAATTTTCATAAGAAACAAAAATATAAATATTACAAGAGCAAAAAACAAAAATTCAAATGACAATATTAATTAGTGTTGGTGCTAATCCCTTCATATAATTAAGTGGTTACTGAAAATTCAAATTTATTTCTAGAAAGAGATATCCTTATAGCTACCAAAAATACAGTTAACAAATTTTAATCTCTCATCCAACGCGCCTGCCAAATAATAAAAAATACTTTTCAATTTTAAATTGTCAACAATATCAAATAGTGAGAGGAAGGGATCAGAACTGGCAATTAAATACTTGTGAAGCCATTTCTCCCTTAACTTTCCATAATAAGAACAGCTTAGGACAAAATGTGAAACATCATCTTTTTGATTACTAAAACAAGTAAAACAGGTTCTATTAGGATAGAAATGGTGTTTCACACCATTGTACAGAACGGTTGGATACTTATTGCTAATTACTCTAAACTGAACAATTACTTTGGTCATAACAAAATTACAATTAAGATTAATAAGCGCATTATTCTGCCCTAGAGCACATAATAATCGGTAATTTGGATTGTATGTTGAGTTGATTACCACATCGATATCCCTACTGAAACTATTATTAGAAAATTTTAAATTGAGGTCTTTTAGATGACAACTATCCGCGTATTGCATCTGCCATACGTCCTGAGCTCCAATGGAGAACAGTAGGTCCCTCAGGGAACCAGCCCAATTAAAGGGAACATCAGAGTTAGGCAAAAGTTCCACAAGTCTGGAATAACACTTTCTCAGCAATGAATCGTTATCCGCGGATAGCAATTTAACCCAGAATTTCAAAACTCTACTAAAGACTCTGACCTTAATGTGGAGACACTCAGATTCGAGGCGGACATAACTATCAGGTGTGTGAAGTGGAAGATTCAGGAGCAACTTCAAAAATTTTAACTGAACGCGTTCAACTTGAGCAAAATAATTTAGCGCCCAGATTTCTGAGGAGTATAAGAGCACGGAAGAGATCATACTGTTATAAAGAAGCATTTTAGATTTCCAACTGTCAGATTTGTAATATGATAGAACGTTTAAAACTCTTGGTATCGCAACAGAGCTCTTGGAAACAAAAAACTCGCATGCTAATCTGAATTTGCCCGAGGAAGCAAGAGGTACACCTAGGTATGTGAAGTTACTTCTAACTTTTATTGGGATACCATTATATGTAAAAGAGGAGTGTTTCCTGATGCGGCCAGCTCTGTTAAATGGTACTATAACTGTTTTTGAGGTATTCACTACAAGCTCATTTCTTTCGCAGTACTTAGCCAGTAACGAAAGTTTAAATTGGGCATCATGCCACGAATATGCAAAGATAGCCAGATCATCGGCGTACAGCAACATCAGCAGGTCTGACTCGTTATTGATGCTAATACCAGTAGCCCCATTAGAACGGAAAAAGTCCACAATGTCACTAATAAAGAGTGAGAATAGCAGAGGACTGAGCTTTTCCCCCTGAAGAACCCCTCTATCGACCTTTATTTTCCTAGATTGAGTGGCTTGTTGATCAATGAAAACAACAGCATTATCATAAATTTTTTTAATCAATCTTATACATTTCGAACTAATTCCTAGATCAAATAGCTTAAGCCAAAGAAGGTCATGGGACACAGAGTCAAAGGCTTTCATAAAATCTACAAAGATGACCCATACTTGACTGTTTTTCAACCTTAACTGAATATTAATTGCAGAGTTCAGAACAAAAATAGCATCAACGCAACTCTTGCCGGCTCTAAAGCCGTATTGTTCTATAGGTAGCACCTCATTCGATTCAACCCAACTACTAAGTCGATTATTTAAAATTTTTGTAAAAATCTTTGTAATACAATTTACAAGGGCAATACCCCTGTAGTTCTCAGGTAGTTCGGGGTTCCCTTTTTTAAAAATCGGATTTAGCTTGATGACACTCCAGGCTTCAGGTACCGTTTCACTTTCCCAAACTACATTTAGGAGATGCAAAAGGTAGTGAACCCAGCTAGCAGGCAGAGTCCTAAAACACTCGGTAGGAATCAAGTCAGGGCCAGGTGACCTGCCACTCCTGCCAGAATCCATACTGTCGACAAGCTCCTCCAAGGTGATATGCGAATCAAGACTCTCGACTGAAACGCCATAAAAATGGACCGATTCTAAAGGGTTCGGGGAATTAGCTCGAAATAAGTTAGTATAAAATTGCTCCCAAGTTGCAACATCTAAACTACTGACTTGAGGTTTCCTATTTAAGGCCTTCACTAGATTCCAGAATTGCTTGGAATTATCTATATTCATGAAATCAGCCCTCAATTTATTCTTAAATATTTCTTTCTCCTGTCTAATAATTTTTTTATATTGATTCTTAGCATTCAAGTAGAGTTCAAACAACTCTCCCTCAAAACCATCCCTTCTACATTTTCTATGAATAGAGTTAAAACATTTT
The DNA here is from genome assembly GCF_049639745.1 of Rhodnius prolixus. Classification (NCBI taxonomy): domain Eukaryota; kingdom Metazoa; phylum Arthropoda; class Insecta; order Hemiptera; family Reduviidae; genus Rhodnius; species Rhodnius prolixus. The sequence goes on along the minus strand of NW_027411614.1, from coordinate 39,956,654 downwards.
TTTGCGGCTCTGCAGTTCCTATTAAACCAAGGTTTGCTGCATGCAGACCTATTAGAAAAATGTTTTTCTTTAATAATTCCTGAATTTCTAGCTGCAACGTTCATTGTATCAATCAAGTTGCTATTTAGAATTTCCACAGAGTCACTGAAGACATTTATATTGACAGAATGATCCAACAGATAGTAAAAGTTTATTAAATTTTCTGGAGATAAGTCCAAAATTGAAAAGCTATTAACAGGTATTCGCCTAGTATCCTTAGAGAAGGCAGATATCCCCGGCTCGCTATATGTCAAAGAGCACAGAAAGTGGTCCGAGAAGGAAGAATTATCATTGACCTTAAAATCGAGACAACAGTTCAGTGCCAAATGATTGACCCATGTCAGATCTATGGTGCTCTTTCCCTGGGGGCCGACGAAAGTGTACCGGCCTGGAGAGTCGCTGGGAGATCTGCCATTACACAATAGTAGGCCCAACTCTTCCATATGTTGTATCAGACAGCGACCCCTCGTGTCCAACTTATCATCCATCGAAGATCTAACACCAGTAAAGAAAGAATCATCAAAAAGGTCATTATCCAAACTATTACCATTACCAACTCTAATGTTAAAGTCCCCAGCTAGGATAAATTTATCATTAACATAACTTACCATCAAGTTATATAGAGTATCATTAATAAATTTTACTATTACATCAAAATTCAGATTAGGTGAAAAATATAAGTATCCAACAATTATGAAGCCAGACAAAAATGACATCCTCAGGAAGATCCAGTTTTCATTAGACTCAATTAAGACAATATTATTGAACACACTTTTTTTAACATAAACAGCAATACCACCGCTGGCTCTACCTCTCTGAAAATCTTTCCTGGCTTTACAAACAAAATGTACGTAATTATTATCTACAAAAGGCAAATATATACAATCCTTGGTTGACCATGTCTCACATAAGCCCAGAATATCAAACTTTAACAGCTCACTAATTTGATCATTATTTAAGTAACTTAATGTAGAAACACCATGAATATTCCAAAAACCAATATTCAAAACATTACCTCTACTTACAATATTTCCTTCAGAGCTCAATTTATTGGGAGTTACTTTTTCGGCACTATGGACGAAGGCTTCTTTAGTAAAAAAGGTGTTAAGGGACCTGATGAAGTAGATGGACATTCTTCGCGATTCTTCCTCTTCTTTGTAGTCTTTGAGGCTCCCGACTGTGCCGATGTATCCGTATCCTCACAATCTGTATCAGTTCCAAACAAGTCAAAATACGCAAGTTGGTGTTTTCCCATCTGCGATGTGGTCAGATCTAGGAGATCTTCCGATGAACGAACATGTATTGGAGTAGGATTTTCAGCTAATTTAACCATTACTTTCCCATTTCGAGTCCATAATCGAGACAATTTACCTTCCTTCAATAAAACTTTAGCCTCTTTAAAAACTTTGAAGCTGGGCGGCGATAAATATTCATTCACATAAATTAATGAAGTTGCATCAAGGCCAAAAATCTTCAGGGACAATTTCTTCTTATTTAGTTTACATTTAATTAAAAACCTTATCTTTATAGAAGTTTTCATAAATTTAACAAATATTGGCGGATGGCTGGGGTTCCTTCCAGTCCGACCACGGTAAATACTATCAATAACATCTCTATCAAAATCAATATCAATTTCTTTCGAAAGAGTTTCAAAAATCGAAAATAAATCTTCATTAGGCAATTCAGGTATATTGTCAATTTTAAGTATATTTTGGTACGACTGTTGGGAGAATTCAATAATAGATCTTTGTAGTTCAATAATTCTATTATTTAGTTCAATATTATCATTTTTTATTTCCAATATATGTTTTCCTGCTTTTTTAATGTCTTTGGAGAATCTAAGAGATAGTTTATTAACGTCTTTTTTAATATCAATAATATCTTTTGACGAGCTTTGGTGTTCGAGTTTAAACGCAGCTAAGTCCTTTTGAATGGAATTCATATCGGTACTTATCTTGTCTAGCCGGGCTAGAATTATCTGAAGGGAAGCACTCTCCCCACTGATCGCTGGCGGTTTTACCTCAGACGCAGCCATGCGGATATTTTGCCAACTATTTCTTCTTTACTGATTCGGCTACTAGCACCGAAAACTGAACTATGAACTCACAATACGAAAAAACAGTAACTTGATAACTAAGCTCTTTAAACTAGATTTCAATTAGTTTCTATAATATATCAGCAAACACAAAATAAACGACAAATTTACTTGCATCAACGTAAGCAACGTAATTCACAGATTCGCTGGAGTTATTTTCAATCAAAACAAAGGCAATAAACCCTCAAAAACTCGAAAAACATACAGAGCGTTAAAGAGACAACCGTACACTATCACTGCCCAAGGCCAACTCACAAATTCAACAAATGTTGAATATGTAAACCTTTTCAGCAAATATCGATCGAAGATCTCAGCCATCATTGATCTGACAGTAATTTAACTGACCCATGAGTTAGCTGATGTGAACTACTTCATGGCTTTGACGAATCCACAGGCAAACTTCACAAACACATGTGTATTTCTTAACAACGCTTACATCTGCAAGAAAAAAACCAAACACTGTCTTTTAAGGAAGTAAAAAAACATGTGGGACATGTTGGATAGATTTTACAACCTACCGTTCTTCAAATCGCCATGTGAGAAACAAACTCGCAATTTTTGACTTAATTTAAATCCTTCCTTATCTTTTATTTTGAGTTAATGTCCTTTCTTACGGGTTTTTGTTGGGCATTTTTCACTTAGAAAAATTCATCTAAAATGTTTTGGACTAAAATCACTGAATTGCGAGTTACGTTCCCCTGGTTCTGATTTGGCGAAATAATGTGTAATAATCGCCTTCTTGTTTGAAAAGCATAATTTTTTTTTTTATTAATTAGGAAACAAATTTAAATTTAATTTCTGTCACAAAGTTATTGTTTTAATTATTGAAGCACAATTATATTTTATTTTACAGACGAATACCACACTGCCCGGCCTGAAACCAATGAACGGTTCGACACTGTCAATGGGACCAGTGACCAGACACCAAGCTGGAATGTACCAATGTATAGCTAACAACGGCGTCGGATATCCGGCAGTCAGAGAACTTACCCTTAGAGTACTCTGTAAGTTTGAACATGTTTTTGAATTTTTTAAAAAAATTATTTGACTTTCTGAAAAACATAGCTTAATTAATTTAATTATCTTTTATTATTATATAAGACTACAAAACTCACTTGCCATATTAGTAGCATTACAACTAAAACGTATTTTCTTAAGAGTTAGAAATTGTTTATTACTTTTAAATTGCTAAACACAATCACATAAATTAGCTTTTAGAATAATAGATAAAAAATGGAATTTATTGATGGCAAAATAAATTTGGCATTGAAATACGAGGGTCGTTTGAAAAGTCCGTGCAAAGTCAGAGAGATAGCACCACTGGCGCGTATCGAGGTTATGTTTAGTTAGTAGCATCTCTTGGAAGAACGCACACCAAGTTTCAGCCACATCGGTCTATTTCTTTGTGTTTGGCATTCGTTTGAATCGAGGAAGTCGAGTGATTTTCAAAAAATGGACGAAAAAGAATTTCGTGTGTTGATTAAACACTACTTTATGAAAGGCAAAACGCCTCAGGAGACTAAAGAGAAGCTTGATAAACATTATGGTGACTCTGCACCTTCGATTAGAACCGTTTATAAGTGGTTTCAAAATTTTCGGAGTGGCCATATGGGCACAAGTGACGCTGAACGTTCTGGACGCCCTGTTGAGGTTACTACTCCAGAAATCATTGATAAAATCCATGATATTGATGGATGACAGAAGAGTGAAGGTGCGTGAGATTGCTAGTGCTGTGGGCATCTCGAATGAACGGGTACATAATATTTTGCATCAACATTTGGACATGACATAGCTATCCGCAAGATGGGTGCCGCGATTGCTCACGCTTGACCAAAAACGAAATCGTTTGAAGTGTTGCAAGGACGGTTTGCAGCTGTTCCAGAAGAATCCGCAGGACTTTAAGCGTCGTTTCGTCACTGTGGATGAAACATGGATACATCACTACACTCCTGAGACCAAAGAACAATCTAAACAATGGGTTACCAAGGGGGAATCTGCGCCAAAAAAGGCGAAGACCGCTCCTTCGGCCGGAAAGATTATGGCGACTGTCTTTTGGGATTCGCAAGGAATAATCCTCATCGACTATCTGGTAAAGGGTAAAACTATTATAGGTGCATATTATTCATCGTTATTGGACCGTTTGAAAACCGAGCTGCAAGAAAAACGCCCACGATTGGCCCACAAAAAAGTCCTTTTCCATCACGACAACGCACCTCAGCAGTTGTGGTCGCAAAATTAATGGAAATAGGGTTCCAACTCGTTTCACATCCCCCCTATTCTCCAGACTTGGCTCCCTCGGACTACTATTTGTTCCCCAATATGAAGAAATGGCTGGCGGGAAAAAGTTTTTACTCAATCGAGGAGGTGATTGCAGAAACGAATGGCTATTTTTCAGACTTGGACAAATCCTATTATTCGGAAGGGATCAACAAACTAGAGCAGCGTTGGACGAAGTGTATAAGCCTAAAAGGAGACTATGTTGAAAAATAAAAAAGGTTTACCCCAAAAAATTAAGTAGTTTTTATTTTTGCACGGACTTTTCAAACGATCCTCGTACGTTATACCAATGGGGCAAAAGTTGGGTATTTAGCGTTTCGGACAGAACTGTAGTTTGTGCTTTAAATCTGTCTATTTCTTGTATCTAAAAGGTTCGGGACGATGTAGCTTTTAATGGCCAAGTCTTTTCATAACACAGGTCTACAATAATTTTGCTGTTTTGAGTTTTTGAGTCATTTTGAAGTAATATGCATGTCCTGATACCAAGTATGACACCCGTTTACTTGTATCACATACCATTTTTTTTTTAGTCATAGTCTTAATTTTTTAGACTTAGTAGCGTTATTGCATACTTCACACTATCTTTTATTTTTAATATTGTAACGAAGTTGATCTGAGGAGCCTGGCAAGTTTTTATAGATGTAACCAAGAAGTTTTTAGGAAACACCAAAGATCCTATGCAAAATTAGTAGCCACAATGCTTGAGCAATTCAGAATTCTCGGATGCAACATGAGTCTTAAGGTGCACTTTCTATTTTCGCATTTGGATGTATTTCGTGAGAATCTGGGGGCGTTGAGCGAGGAACAAGGCGAACGCTTCCATCAGGACATCCGGGAGATGGAACGGCGGTACCAAGGACGATGGAGTATATTAATGATAGCGGATTACTGCTGGACGCTTCAAAGAGAAGACTCTGCAGCAGGTCATATGAGAATTTCAAAGAAAAGATCACTGGAAGGCAAACGAAAACGTTATTATTGATTAAATAACATTCTAGTGAATCAACATTGCGCATTTCCAAGTAATACAACCAGCATTTTAATCAAAACTGTATCAACATTTGAAAAGAAATGTGTATATTTTGCAATTAACATTGAATTTTTCATTCTCGATTTGTAAAAAAACCTGATGTGATAGGAGAAAAGGGGGGTTATTTTTGAAAATTGCTGTACTCAATTGTATATAATCACTTTTCAGAAGTAAAACAGCTCTCAAAAAGTTTCATTTTGTAGACCTGTGTAATCAATGCATTTTAGTAGACCAAACACTTTGCTAGTCGATATCCATTCTAGCCTTTGCTGTTTCTGTTCACCATTATAGGACATTGTCATCACTCGATATATCCTGGATCATTATCACCAAATATGTGAAAGAGAAGGAGACATTGCTGGCTGCTACTGACAACCATGAATTTGGTTTTCAAACCATTGTTCGCAGACCTAACTCCTGTCCATAGATATTTATTTTCTCTAACAGGTTTTATGATTCATGATACAATGACGATATCATTCCAAGAGACTGTACAGTTTATATTCAAGTTGGTTCCATTTAAATAAAACAATGTAGCTAACAGCAGTTCGTACTGAGAAATAACATCACAATTACATTTAAAAGTAAAATGACGAATTGAATTTAATCTATTGTATTAGAAATATTTAAAAAAACGCTGTGTTCAATAAATATAAGTATATTTGAGTGGTTAAGAAAAGTAAAGGTAAAAAAAATTGCCTGAAGACGATTCTATTGGATTGTTCCCCTTATTATAACTTGGTAAAAAATGGCCGAAATAGCAAGGCGTTTTTCTTTTATCCCTTTTTTTCTCTTCTTTAGGAGCAGGGATTATGAACGGGAGATATGGTGGTGGGAAAAGTATCTTACCTATAATATTTTTCCGCTGTCTCCTGCGAGAAGATTCATTATTGTCCAATTTCCCGAGCTGAGAGCCAGGAAAAGAAAAGGGCCGGCAGAGATGTACGAGGTAGAAGCAGGAGCGAGCGGCTATAACAGTGGAACGGTGGAGGGTGTGATGGGAGAGTGTTTTTGTGGGAAATGTGGTAGTAGCTAAGATCTTAGGGCGGCCCTGCTGCTAGAAATGGAAGGGAATATGGCCGCACACTTACTACTTATTCTTTTGCCCTTTTCGCCCATATTTTAAGTTCGAGGAACATTAGGAATAAAATTTATACAAGGAATAGAGAAGTTGGGTAGGAAACTGTAGTGGATACGGTGAAAAGGGTAAAGTGTTGGACAATATTGGTTTGGTAATAGAGAATGCCCCGGGTATATCTGTATATTCCTTGCTTTCAGGAACACGGGAGACGTTGCCCAAGAAGGTCAGCAACCGCCTGACCGTCTGCCCTAGTCCTCTCTTTCTTCCCTTGTGGAGTGTAGTTCTACTATCCATAATACTGTGGTCTTTCTTGTACATGCTGCGTCTCTCTTAGGAAGGAGAGAGAAATACATACTTTCATTTTAACCTCCCTTTGGCCAGCATCCATTTTCTGCAACATATACACATATTTCACGCATATCCGGTCAAATCTGTTCCCCACAGATGCGTATAGGAGAAGAACAACTCTAAAAGCTAGAGGAGATAAATTTGGGTAAAACGAGTACTACTGTATTAAATATGCTACTAATATTTCTAGTTACATTTATTTATTCCTATAAAATGAATGAGGCCGGTTGGATCAACTTTGTTGAGTTTTAATTGTTAAGGTACCAACGCTTTTAGTTAAAGTATTTGTTTGATATTCGACGTATAAACCATATTTTTAGGTATTTTTAATTTCATACAAACCGCTCAAATAAAATTTGTGATTGCAGTCGAGTATTTTTTTTTTTCCTAACACCCCTTAATAAATTCCCCTAAAATAGTATATTGACTTTAGGCTCAGTAATATCCAAGTTCTATAAGGAAGTTTGAAATAGTAGAATTAGAACTATTGTCTAACTATCTTTACATAGAGAATGTGCCCTTAATTTGTGCCATTAGTTAGGGTAAAGTGATTGTAGTAGACACGTAAATCAAGGAGTTAAGGATTTCTAATAGGTTCTGTGGAGTATCAGTGGCGAGATGTACTGTGCTAATCTGTTATTGGAAGAGAAGATAGTGGCGAGGAACTGGGCTTGGTGTGATGCTGTGGATCAGAAGAGGGTAGTAAGGAGGGTTAGCGGTTGGTATGCTGGGATCTAAAAGTGGAGAGGCTGGGTACTACTATCTAGAGTACAACCTGGCTGCCCATAACCTCTACCTTGTGCTACCTGGCTACAATAGGGCCGGCTCTAAATTACCCAAAGACAATGAGAGGTGTACGACTTCATGATTCCTGGCGGGACCATTTCGATATATCTCCTCCTCGTACTTTCTACAAAATACAACTTTCCTACAACATTTCCTATTTACTTCAACTTCCTTCCCCCCCTCTAACACACACATGCACAACCTCCATCCTTCAACCTACAATCAGCAATATATATCTAACACTAGATATTAGATTGGGCAATGTTACTGGCTTTGTACTTTGTTGGTATTATTATATGTTGAATCCAGAACAAAACTCTAGTATCGCTTACAGTTTCTTCCTTGAATAGTGAACGTTATGTTCGTTCAATTTCTTATCGAATTGCAATAATAATGCTCCTGGAATAATGGCCAAAAGTTCTCCCTATTGTGTATGGTGGACATCAACCGAGTTATCCCAAGTTGTAGAGACAAATATTGTACAGTATGTTCCCAGCGCAAAGGAAATCTTTATTTATGGTTTATTTCATTTTTGTTCTCGAGAAATCCATGAGAGTGATATCCTTTAAAGTAAAGTCTGTGGCAGAACATCCACATTACTTTCAACATCCACAATATTCAACGTTTCTCCAAACTTAATTTTACTAAATGATACAGAGGTTGGTTCTAACCTAACTCTTTGCTTTTGTTCATTTATTTGTTTCAATATAAGGAAACAGAGAGTTTAATTCTACTTCATTACCCACCATTCAGTTTTCAGTAACCATTCCAGTTTTGACCTTAGATGAGATTTAAAAAATATAAATGAGTGATTTTTAAAAAGACAATAGCCTAGCTACAGCTCAAGGATATTTGTAAAGTTGGTCGAATTCTTATGGTACATTATTGGTTTAAGAATTTCAGAGAAGAAGGAAGCCTTGGAATTATCCTTGACCATGCTGAGAAGTGTAGAAGCTGATCTTCGGACAAATCCTAGGCAAACTTGCAGGCGGGTTAAGAGGGTTCCTTGCAGGGCTTAATTTAATTTCTATTTCAGATAAAACAGACAAAACCCCAGACTTTTGTTACACTACTATAGTTAATAAAATTTAGGTTCCCCCATAATAAAAAGGATATTTTGTCCCAGAATCCTTTATTAAAATCAATTTTCATGAAGAGAAAGTCGTAACAAATGCGACAGGACTTGATCTGAATGAATGCCTAATGAGATGAAAACTACCACTTCTCTAGAACTAGCTGGAAAATAATGAAAAATTTAAAGAATACTTTGAGGAATTCGGTTAATCCTTGTCAGCCATCGTTTGCTAAAATACTGTGCAGTTAAGGGTGGAAATTTTGAAAACCTAATAAAGAAGGCATGTCTGTTATTAAGCCTGGATCTCCAACAGTGTGATTGCCGTACGCCTGACCCCCCTTCAAGGTGTCATCTTTAAGGTACAAAACGTTGAAGAAATAAAATGTGAATTGAAAAACACTGGCTTACACATCAGAAAAAATGCCCATAAAAATGCAATAGAGAATCAAGTGTAGAATAGTTAAATTGGGAACATTTATTGTTCTCAGTACTCTAAAACTATAATGATTGGTTTTCCTGTAAATGTAGACTGACCTTACGAGGGTCGTTTGAAAAGTCCGTGCAAAGTCAGAGAGATAGCACTACTGGCGCGTATCGAGGTTGTGTTTAGTTAGTAGCATCTCTTGGAAGAACACACACCAAGTTTCAGTCAGATCGGTCTATTTCTTTGTGTTTGGCATTCGTTTGAATCGAGGAAGTTGAGTGATTTTCAAAAAATGGGCGAAAAAGAATTTCGAGTGTTGATTAAACACTACTTTATGAAAGGCAAAACGCCTCAGGAGACTAAAGAGAAGCTTGATAAACATTATGGTGACTATGCACCTTCGATTAGAACAGTTTATAAGTGGTTTCCAAATTTTCGGAGTGGTCATATGGGCACAAGTGACGCTGAACGTTCTGGACGCCCTGTTGAGGTTACTACTCCAGAAATCATTGATAAAATCCATGATATGGTGATGGATGACAGAAGAGTGAAGGTGCGTGAGATTGCTAGTGCTGTGGTCATCTCGAATGAACGGGTACATAATATTTTGCATCAACATTTGGACATGACAAAGCTATCCGCAAGATGGGTGCCGCGATTGCTCACGCTTGACCAAAAACGAAATCGTGTGAAGTGTTGCAAGGACGGTTTGCAGCTGTTCCAGAAGAATTCGCAGGACTTTAAGCGTCGTTTCGTCACTGTGGATGAAACATGGATACATCACTACACTCCTGAGACCAAAGAACAATCTAAACAATGGGTTACCAAGGGGGAATCTGCGCCAAAAAAGGCGAAGACCGTTCCTTCGGCCGGAAAGATTATGGCGACTGTCTTTTGGGATTCGCAAGGAATAATCCTCATCGACTATCTGGTAAAGGGTAAAACTATTATAGGTGCATATTATTCATCGTTATTGGACCGTTTGAAAACCGAGCTGCAAGAAAAACGCCCACGATTGGCCCACAAAAAAGTCCTTTTCCATCACGACAACGCACCTCAGCAGTTGTGGTCGCAAAATTAATGGAAATAGGGTTCCAACTCGTTTCACATCCCCCCTATTCTCCAGACTTGGCTCCCTCGGACTACTATTTGTTCCCCAATATGAAGAAATGGCTGGCGGGAAAAAGATTTTATTCAAACGAGGAGGTGATTGCAGAAACGAATGGCTATCTTTCAGACTTGGACAAATCCTATTATTCGGAAGGGATCAACAAACTAGAGCAGCGTTGGACGAAGTGTATAAGCCTAAAAGGAGACTATGTTGAAAAATAAAAAAGGTTTACCCCAAAAAATTAAGTAGTTTTTATTTTTGCACGGACTTTTCAAACGACCCTCGTAGAAGGGAAGCGAACGAATTCGTTTGTCAACTATTAATAAACTTTATTAAAAATACTGTTTGTACATTTCTATTTTCAATTACTCAAGTAATAAATTCTTTGTGTCTGCCATTATTCTTGCTTTTTATCTCATAATGCTGTTTCATTGATGACTTCCGTTTTTAATAACTGACCCGGAAAATACAAAGCGCTTTATTGACATATTCACAGACAAACAACTCTGTGCTGCATGATTCTGTAAATTTCTACTTTACATTTCCCTGTTAGCACAAATAAGATAAAAGAGAATGAAAATTAAGATTCAACTATTCGCAAACCTGCCGTCAAAAAGGCTTCAAGGTTCATATATTCAATTTCTTTTGACGATCGATTTAACAGAATAAGTTAAAACAAGAAAAAAACGCGAAAGTTTCTGTAGTAGTTCTATTCTTGAGTTTTTTTCTTTAAATTTCTCTATCGCAAAATTGCTACTTCAGAACCACAAAACAGTGAAAAAGAACCCAAAATAGCCAACTCATTCACTATCTCAATAACCACTTTGGTAACAATGTATGAGAAAGAACAGGAATATTCTTCTATAATCGCCCACCATTTGGAGCTCTAAATCCGTTTTACTCAAAGGCTTGCACACATCCAGGCTAACCGAAAATACTTTCTTTTTTTCTGTCGTTCTTCATTACAATCAAATACTCCAAATGTTCTCCGTTTGAAAAACTATCTTAACCCTCAAGAACCACAGATCTTTCTCTTTGTGTTGGCCCTAGAATTAAATTCATCCTTCCCCCCTAACGCGCATAATATTTAAGTACAGGATACATGAAATACTTAAAGGATAAGAAAAGTTGCTTGTATCGCCCTTGAGGAAAACGGCGGAAAATTGTTTTTTTTAAAAAAAGAACAGAGAATACTTTCGTCTCTAGTTGACCAAACGTCCAACCGCTTATAAAAAAGTTGACTTCACGGCAAAACATATCGCCCATGAAAGAGTATCTAATACATGAAAAGAAGAGAATTTACCTGATTTTCTCCTTTCTCCACTCTGAAAGGTTCAATGTTCCTCATTACAGAAGAGGTAAATTGATCCAGATGTTTCGTACAGAACTCCCGCTACGTTTAACTTCAATACACTTTTCAGGCCATAACTTACAAACACCTTTGTTAAGCACTTTAAAATACTGACAACAATTCTCGCTACCATAATCTTCAACTTCATTTACTATTAGCACTTTTTGTAACAGATAAAAAGGAGGTAAATGCATGATTCGAACTTGTGATTTCCTACTTACAGATATGCTTATATAACCACTACCTGCCCGCACATAGTTTTCTTAGTAATCATATTACAATCTTTGCTTTGACTGAGATTGAATTAGGTAATTTTAATTTAGATAATTCGATTTGAAGCTTTTTTTTTCCTTTACAACAAAAATAAATAAAATAGAATAAAGAAAGGTTATGTGTAACAGTTCACAAAGGAGCGTTCAGAGGGTCCAGCCGTAACGGCTGCCTTCTCTTACAAGAACAATGTAATAGGAATTAAAATTTGAACAAAGGAGTTCTTTTATAGAAACAAAGTAGAAAGAGAGGATGAAAGACAACAGACATTCTGGATGAAAAGGGAAGGGAAGAACTTAGTCTTGCCAAATTGCACTTCGTTTCATTATCTAATTGATTGTACCGCAACAATTCACTTATATTTAATCACGTTGCTATTTTTTTTATTGATGATCAGTCAGTAATGAATTGAGTTAAATATATAGGAGGTAGAATCAGGCAGAGATTGTTACGCAGATAAAACAGTATTTTTTAACATTTAAGCACAGGAATTTCGCTGTCTTATGCATAGAAAATTATTTTATTTTTCTCAATCCTTATCGCCAAAAGCTCCTTCAAAATGAATAGAAATTTAGCACGAGTAAATACAATAAAAAACAAAATAATTCTGATTTTTTTTCAGTAAAACTAGGATGGAGATTAAAAATAAATTAATAATTTTGTCCTTGTTTGTGTTTTTAATTAAAAATTAAGGTTTGACCTTGTTCTAGATGTAATTTTACTACTAGATTAGTGGTACTCTGGGAATTGGATAACTTGTTCTAATGTTTTTAAAGGAAAATGAGAAAAGGATGCTGCAAGGAGACAGGAACCAATTAGTAGTGCAATTTACTTAACCACCTACATTTCCTTCTCTACACAATTTGTCTCTTCTGACGCAATTTTAACTCCTTCATCCACTTGATGAACTGCAGAACAAACTACTATTACTTCTTCACTATATACAGTCGACTCTCGATAATTCGAATTTTTCGATAATTCGAACTCTACAGCTGTTAACTTCGGTAAATCGAAAAAATGCAGTGTATTTAGATACGCCCGATAATTCGAAATCCTTTTCTTAACAACAGGGGGAGAGAAGGCTCTATAATTCGAACGAGGCCGCTTCAACCTCTTTATAATTCGAATTTTCCCTAATAATGTTTACTTCTCATTTTCCGCGTATTGTTCATTTCCTGCGTAATGTTTCCCTCCTTTCAGCCCAGTTTAACTTTCCAATTCTCTTTCTTAGTTTGTCACGATGGGAAGTACGTCTCCCTTACTGTGTCCGACAAAGAAAACAGTATCGCGGCCGTGAAAAGTGGTTCGAAACAAAAGATATCGCCTAAACTTTCAATATTCCACCATCAACGCTTTCTACAATTCTAAGTCACTTGACTAAGTCAAGCCACATTGAAACAAAAAACTGTTCTTCATTTTTTTAATTAGGTACATATGTATATTATTATTTATAAAAATTTTAATACATATGTAATTTTTTTGTTCTTTTTTGTCGTTTTCATTATTTTTACTTTTTTACTTGAGGATATATATGTCTAAAACTTAGGTAAGCTCATACGTATTTTCAATATACGTATGTACATACATATATACATAATAAAAACTCTTAATAATTTTTTTTCCCCTTCTTGATAATTCGAAGTCTCGATAATTCGAATTTTTCTTATAGTCCCTTGGATTTCGATTTATCGAGAGTCGACTGTATATATATTTAAAATCATTAGAGGATTTCAGATTGGACCAGAAAAATTATTAAGTTCAAAATTAAAATTAAAACAATATAAAACATTTAGATGGCAAGCATGCAGTGCGGATTTAAATCCGATAGAAAACTTTAGGGTTGATTTCGCATTCGTTTAAGACGGCGAATTATGTATTCAATTATATATTTATTCTCCACCGAGCCTAACTAAGCTGCGAAATCCTCTACAGCTTTACACCAATAAGATAGGAGATACAGTAATTAGAGATATTATTGAAATTTAAAGCTCCCAAACTGTATCACCTCATATCTCCTTCAAAAATACAGCTAGAAAGCTGAAATCCAAAAGTCTGTACGCATTCAAAATCTTCCTTCTGCGAGGAGTCAAGAAGAAGAAGAAGAAAATAAATTTATTATCCTAGGACTATTGTATCCTAAATAAAAGCATGTACAATTCGGAGGCCCTAACGGTTTGGCCTGTATTTTAGATATTTAACATTGTTAAATTTAATTGTTATATACAAAAAATAAGCAAGTATTTTCAAAAATAAAAATAACAATAAATGAAATAAATGCATTCAATTATTATTTCGGAGTAAGCTGAGTAGAAAGGATATAATTGAACAGAAGGGATTTAAAGATGGACAGGGCAGGAGCTTGGCGGTCTGATGAAGTAAAGGAGTTTCAGAGAGAAGTAGCGCGAAATGGGAAAGATTTGTCAAAGGATGAAGTACAGTGTGAGGGAATATAGAGATAAGACGAACGAGATCTAGTATTACGAGAATGGATCGAGAATTTGAAGAGTTGAAAAATATAAGATGGTCTTTGAGATTGTGGATAACTTGGAAAAGGAATGAAGCCAAAAAGTACTGGCGGCGATATGCAGGAAAAAAACCACTTCAACTCATCGTAGTAGTGCGAAATGCGAGTCTCTGGGAATACTAAAAATAAATCGTATGAAGCAATTCATGAGGCGTTCAACTTAGCTTTGAGATCATCAGAAAGACAAAAATAATTCACTGCACTCATGAGTTTTTTTTTTTTAGCCTGCAAACTTGATGCATTGAGCTATACATTGAGCACCCGTAGTCGAAATGGGAGAAAATAAGAAAGGAAGCTAGGAGTTGCCGGGTCTTAATTGGAGAAAGGTGACGGTAATTATTAAACTGCTTTAGGATGTGGATGGAGCGGCGAGAGATTTGAAGAATATGGTTTTTCCAGGACGTGTCCTATTTTGATCAAAAGTGATACCGAGGTTCTTCACAGAGGAACAATATTTTATTGGGACGTCATATAGGAAAATATTAGGAAGAGAAGCCAATGATTTAAGGAGTGAGTTGGAGCCAATAACAATTGCTTTGGTCTTCTCTGCATTCAGGGTAAGCTTATTTTCCATGGCCCATTATGTGATATTGTTGAGCTCTTCTTGAAGTTTAAGCACAGCTTCAAACAAATCCGACAGGGTGAAGTTAGTGAAACTAATAAAAACAAAAATAATTCACTGCACTCATGAGTTTTTTTTTTTAGCCTGCAAACTTGATGCATATATGAAATATTACCAAATTTACAAACACTAAAGTACATTTATAAGACATTGCGTGTATGGCGGAGGGGTAAGGGCTTAGGGAAAACTCTTTCCCTCGTAGTTTTTGCTCGTACACGGCTACATTTGTATTCTGCCTTTCATAATTCATAGGGAAATTTTCTTTTTTATCTGCTACTTGTCGAAACATTTGTATGTATGTACATTTGTATGAAAGGGCCAGGAATCTTTCGAAAGTTATTTCTTTTCATATCAAAGTTTGAATAGCCTCTTTCTTTTCTTCCTTTTTCTATCTCGTTTTTTCCCTGATCAATTCTTCTTTTCTTTTCAACACTCCAATTTCTTTTTAAAATCTTTGACGTTTAATCTCAAGATTTTTCTGAAGTATAACTTCTTAAAACATATATATGTATAATATATCTTGTATTAACCTCAAAATTTGGCAAATTGGAATTTATTAATCATATTTATGCTTTCTACCATTAAATTTCTCACAGTATAATTCAGAGTGAAATTTGACTTTAAAAGTTTTGACTATATAGTGAAATTCACTTCATCTGATCCCCACATGTTTGTGTCGCCCAAGGTTGTCTAATGCCTCAAGGAAAGTACAAATAAAAATTCATACTTTTACACAGGTTTAACGGTCGTTCTATATTCCCTTAAAATAAAACGGATTTTATCGACATGGTAGGCTGGAAGGCATTTTCGAACATTTATTATGTACTAAATAATATTTATAATCAATTTTAAAATCCAGATAGCCATTAAGATTATCATGTAGATCAAAATGTTGGCTAAAAAGAAATAAAAAGTAGGAAAACTGAAGCTAAAAAAAGTGGTTTTTATTTATACATTACAAATCTCTTTATTTTGAACTGAATTAAAATATTACCTTAATACCGTCCACATATGTTGCAAGTTAATTTTGGTTTTATTAGGGTTGATTTCATTCTGATATGGCCATAATGTGTAATTATAAAGTAATTAGCGTGGAAAACATTTCAGCCATGCAGTCATTCAACTTTGTACACAAACTTTTCTTCTTCCCAGTCTTGTAGAAAACAATCAATTTTCTACAAGATAGCAATGCTATTTTGAAAACAATCTGTACTAGGGACTTTAGTCATCTTTCATATTAGTACACACTTTGTTTCTCAACGCGAGCAAAAATGGTTGCCTCCATTGGGAGGTGACTATTATGAATAATTTCAAAATTTAAAGGAGGTCCTGAAATGGTGGCCATGAAAAGCATGCAATTTCGGAAGATGTTCTAATTTTACTGGGAAAGTCAATGGTTCTACAACGGACAGGCTGGACAAAGTTTCTCAAAGCTCTTCATTAAAAAAACTCTCACTAGTAAAACCCCAACATTTGCCAAGCATCTAAGTTATTTTCACAACTGTTTCTTTGGCCATCTTCATCTGATCTTGAGGATATTTTGAAATAACCCTTCAAAAACAACTTTGAAGCATTTTGATCTGTAATGAATGGAAAGGTACTGAAGAATATGTAATGGCTAGCTGGACCCAATATTTTGAATCTAAGTAACTCTAAATCAATGCTAACAAGAAAGAAAAAATATTGGATTATACAATTTAAAGTGATAAGATGCATATTATTTAAAACAGAAAAAGTAATTACCAATATATTGTTAACATAAAATATAAATATAGCTTATAAATATTACTTTATTAACACTAGACATTTAAATTATTTAAACAATAAATTGATAACAATAGAACATTGTTATTGCAAATTAAACAAGAAACTACCTTTTAATTAGAATTTTTTATTTTTAATTACCAGAAAGAGAAGAAAATTAGTTTTTTTGCCTTTATTTTATTTTAAACTTCTAGTTATTTCATTTTATAATGTCAATAAAAACTGTTATTACTTTATTTAGTGCAAAAAATATGTTTTATGTTTTATTTTATTTTTTTCTTTTAATATTATTACTTTTTTTTATGAACGAACAATATTCTTTTTCTTGTCGTTTCTTTCAATTAATATTATAATTTGTGGATGTTGAATTAATATAAAGTTTTGTATTTACCCAACGAAAATACCTCTGCTTTTTCTTTAACTAAGTTAGTCCAATAAAGTAGAGCGCTTTTTCCAGGTTAAATGGACTAGCAATATGATTGAACTTAGCTAAGTTGTGTTGATTCACTCCATTAAAACAATGTTTATAAATTACTAATGAACCTAAAAACTATTTTTCAGCAATTATTTCTTTGATGATACTGTTGTTACTTCTTTATTCTGTCTACTTTCTTCGTTGTACTTTTAGGTGTCTTCTAGCTTAGACGCTGGCGACGCTCATGCTTCTTTTGATTGAATAATTATGTTCCTATACAGATACAGAAAAAAAATAAAATTAATTTCTAAATACCGTGACATTACTACCTAAGAACTGTAAAATTGTGAAGACTTTTTTTTAACAATCACTTGCATTAGAAATTAACATCAATAATTGTTCTTTCATCTAGACTTGCGCTATATTTGTAATTACACACAGGCGAGGAATTAACTTAACTGCTTTTCGATTTATTACTACAGTTCTTCTCTTGGCTGCCTTCAAGCTAAACAAAAGAATGGCGGATTAGGAATTCAGGATTCGTTTTTAAAGGGGCACACGTTAGAAAGTAATCAGATTGTAGCAACGTGCTTGGAATTAGTCTTTCACTTTTTCTCCCTTTAATTTTACAAAGGGCCGACCAAATACTTAAATATCTGCTTTTACATACTGGCTGCCTTTAAAATATTTCTCTAAACAATTCTGATGCTATGGAATGTCACTGAAGTCTGCTCTTTGCTGGCCATTCAGGTGGCAAAAGGAGAAGAGATTAACCACACATGTGGTGACTAGATGATGCTGAACGAGTCTTGAGGAAATTTTGAATGAGTGATGGAGACGTGCTTCTCAGAAAAAGCTAGAGCCCTTAGATGGCTGCAATGCCAGCAATTTTGTTGCTTTCTTTATTTGATCTATACACCAATCTAGGAGACCTTGACGGAGACAAACGGCAAACATACTTTTCTACCATTTGTTTTAAGGAATTGAACCCGTGGGCAACTAAGCTTGTGAAATGTAATGACATTGGGCAAAAACACATGCCAACGTGGGTTTTGGTAATAGATTTGTACCACACATTTGTCCCTTCTTACATAAATAAAAAAAAAAATACATTATTATTACCTCGGAAACTACAATAAAATTTGACAATTCTAGGATAATTCAAAAGAGAAAAATTTTTAACTAAAATTTTATGAGATAAATAATAAAATTACAATATGTAGATTGCACCGCTAATTTTACGGATCAATCAGTCGCAAATATTTATACGGTATTCAAAATATTTTTACTTCTTAAACAACTGCCAAATATTTTGAAAATTCACTATTCACAAAGCAACAGCTTGTACACTAACTTCAGTAAAAAGTTTTTTTTTTCTGCAGAGGTTTTTTGTTTGTAGTCGGGCTACAATTGTATAAAATAAAAAATGTTTGTTTCCTTTGCAAAACAATGTTTGTTAATTCATATTTCACATCAGAAGTTTGTTTTGGATGACAGCAATTGAGACTTTATACAATTTTTTGAAAGACTTTAAAGGACTAAATATTTTTAGAAACCAGTAAGGTGCTGCTACTAAAACTTAAAACTTTTAGTTTAATAATAATAAATTTAATAAATCCCCTAACGCGATTGTTGCAATCCGTAATCCAAAATGAAAATGAGCATTTTGCAGGCATTAGGGGGGCAAATGGCCTCTCAGTTGGTCCAAAATCCCAGGGTTTGTCATTCCATCTGGGGAGCAGGACCATTACTTTTTATTTAACTCCTTAACCCGAAGGGCATCAATCTCTTCTGTAACTGCAGTATGTCACAGGGCCACTAACAGCCCTCGCCAGCGCTGTAGGAGGATGGGTGAGGCCGAGATTCTGTTCTATTTATCTTCTTTTGTCCACAAACGGCCGGCAAATGCGTGGTGCTCCGCTGTAAACGCCAAGCTCTAGTAAAAACTGCCAAACCAACACAGCGCTTAACACAGCACTGGCCATACATGAGCGTCCTTCTTCACGTTTCTTGCTGCTCTGCTCTCACCAATATAGCCATATCCTCTCTTTCTCTCTTTCTTGTATCTATAAATATATAATATCAGCCCAGCTCTAATATCATAAAGTTTTCCTGTTTCCTGCTGGATGGCGCCGCTATAGTAGTGTCTTTACTTCTATTACTTTATCTTCCTTTATGGTTATGCATTTAAGGAGAAAATATAAAAAAATCTAGTCTGCCGTGGTTGTCTAGCTCAATTTTTTCTACTTTAAAGTTTTCGCCAAACCACCATAATTTACAATTTTTTAAGCTTAAGAAGAAAAAACTGAACACTGAGACTGGGTAGTTAATATGAGACGTGACATATATATTAATATATATATTTTTTTTAATGAGTTTTATAAATTTATAAACTTTTTATAAATTATTACCAGCCTCCTGTGTCATGATTTATTTTTCTTGCCGTAAAAGCAATTCGTTTATGAAAAATATCTCAGACATCAATGCTTACAGTGAGCTCACATCTGACACTCCGTTTCGGTATTACAACTTCCCGGCCCAGGACATGAAATATTCATTTAAAAACAACAGAAAGTTTAACTGTAATGAAAGCGTTTTTGTAATTGGAATCAATGCGCAATGTCATTAGACAACCTCTAAAGATGACTGCAAAAACAAACTGAAGTTGGCAATAATTTCTTCTTTTTTTTTTTGGAGTTATTTGTTAATTCTTCGTTGTCTACTCATAACGGAAGCGTACAAATGAAAGTGTGTTAGATGATCTTTTGGAATTTGCCTTTGGCTTTGCCGAATCCAAAAAATACTAGGCTGTAGCTTTATTTAGTCACTAAATTGAGCACACTGTGGCGAGTCTCAGGAATCTACAGGCCACTTTTTGGGGGACTGCTTGTTGTGCAGATAATAAAACCAGCATTCTCGTCTTTTGGAAGGTAAAGGTTTCTCGCCTTTGAGATTTAAGTGATATTTTTAGCAATGAGTTGATGAAATAGGCCTTTCTCAGTTGTAAAATTTAGTTCTGGCCTAAATAGGGTTGTCCTTACCCCAAAACCCATTTTTCTGGCCAACCTAGATGATAACTCCTAAATTTTCCTATATTTTTAGCAATGAGTTGATGAAATAGGCCTTTCTTAGTTGTAAAATTTAGTTCTGACCTAAATAGGGTTGTCCTTACCCCAAAACCCATTTTTCTGGCCAACCAAGGTGATAGATACTAATTTTTCCTTTGCTTTGAGTGGAATAATTGCTACAGCAATTTAGCCTTGGGTCCTATGTACTTTTTTAGGGTTGGTTGTGCAGGCAGAAATATTATTGTTTTTAGGCGGACTTACCATCATGGACACGAAGATCCCAAAAAATATTCTTGATCCTTGTTTTATTGGGAGGTTTAGTTGTCGTTAATTACAACGAAGAGTTCATCTCTCTGTTTCAGTCTGCAAAGGTGTTAGACTTAAATTTTATTTGGTGCAGATATTGGCTGAGTAAGTCAGCGACTGTGAATGCTGTTGAAAGGGGGCTGCACTTGCAGAGTCTGCCAACACTACTGAAAGTGGTTAGGACAAAAAAATGGAATGTTGCCTTTCTTAAGTTGTTCTAACTAGCAAGCAGTGAAGTTGTTCTGAGAAGGGGTCTCCATTAATTTTTTGTGTTTTAAACTAAATTTAACGTTGAATGTTGTTATTGTTTTTTGAGACTTATATTCTTTGTATCAGATGGTTTTCTAAGTTATTAGAAGTTATTCTGTTCAAAGAAATTCATTGGATGTTCTGTTGAAAGTTGTTAAATTCAAAGAATATACATTTTAAGATTGTTTCCGTTTCCTTTTTAATGCATTTTTGTATAACTTTATGTGCAAGGTTTAATAGTTACAGTGATAATAACTGTTGCCAGTTGTTCTTATTAATCTTGTTTTTTATTCACATTCTTCATCTTGTTCGATTCCTACATATCTAAATTCGTAAGGGATATGCAGTGTCTAAATACATACTCCACAGCTGTAAAGCCAATTCCAGTGCAGCTAAAAGACTTATTTTGGTATTATTAATCATTGACAAAACCTGCGCTTTCAGCAGCCGAAAATGGATTGTGTAAATTAACTCAAGTAAGTGAGAACACCTGTACAGGTGCTCAGATCGCATAAAGAATTAAGAGAAAAACTGGGGTTCATAGTGAAGTACATTAAACCAATATTACTTTCAAATATCATAAATTATCCTAAAACCTTATTTAGGAAGTAAACAAGAAAAAATATGTTATCATCCAGGGGGGGGGGACTTGCTAGAAAGGATATTGCAATAAAATATATCCTCCACTAAATTGATTTGCAATTCCACAACATCCTTACGAAAAATAATATTGCAATAAACACAGACTGCATTCCTGAAATATTCTTCTGGGCCAAAGTAGCCTTTTCCTTTTTAATAATGTAGAAATAAAACAAAGTTTACGTCACTCATGCTGTCATCTGGTCTAGAAACAGCCTTCGCTGAGTGTAGAGAGAAATAAAAGATTTTTTGCTCTTTAAATATGATTGTACATTATTTTGAGAGAAAAAAGAATTGGCAAATTCTTACGACAGACTTTTTTAATTACAAATACTTCTTAGTGGCGATTAATTTCTCTAGCTCCATTCTTCTTAAAGAAAAATGACTTGAAACTTTTTAAAACAATTTAGAGCTAACCATAAAATTAAGTATTTAAAAATAGAGTTATATTCAATATATTTAATAGGTCAAAACAGTCATACTTTCTATCTGAACTCTATTATTATTATTATTTTATTTTATTTTTTTGGCGCATCAACAGCTGAGGTTATTGGCGCCCGGAGCTTTTTCCAGTGCACTTCCGGCCTCCGGACAGTGTTCTCTCGTTACAGACAACACTGTCCATCACCGGACAGTGAGCTGTAAGAAGCTCCTAGGAAGAGAAAATCTAAGGGTCAGCTGCTGGATTTGAACCCGGGACCTCCGCGTAGGAGTCCAGTATGCTAACCTCATAGCTAATCCCTTCCTTTTTATTATTATTATTATTATTATTATTATTATTATTTTTATTACTATTATTATAGTTCTACTTACAAGGCGACATATTCCCACGAGAGTGCATGTTTGCGTACCTGACGAAACGATCGTCGCCAGCAGCGCGGTCAAGTATCTTGGGGTTCGCCTGGATACTAAACTCTCGTTTTGGGAACAGATTAGGCACTCTTCGGAGAAGGCTGCGAAGGTGACATCGGCTCTGAGTGGGCTTATGTCCAATGTTGGGGGACCGACGTCGAGTAAACAAACGCCATACTTCTGTACGGGTGTGAAGTTTGGGCCGACGCGCTTAAAAAGGAAAAGTACCGAAAGCAGATGGCTTCGGTACAAAGAAGAGGAGCGTTCAGGATCGCCTCGTCCTACAGAACGGTCTCGGAGCCTGCGGCACTGGTGGTGACTGGAGTGATCCCCATCGATTTGTTGGCCCAGGAACGTAAGATGGCTTACGATTTAAAGGAAGTCCTCGGAAGATCGGAGGCGAAGGTGGTGGCCAGGGATCACTCTATTCAGTCCTGGCATGAGAGGTGGCGGACGGACCCCCGAGGCAGATGGGCTGCACGGCTCATTGCCAACCCTTCTGTGTGGGCCGGAAGAGAGCATGGCGAGGTCGACTACTACCTCACCCAGTTTCTTACGGGGCATGGGTACTTCAACTCGTACCTGTATAGGATGGGGAAAGTGGGAGACCCGTCATGCATCTTCGGAGACTCTGACCTCGATGACGCCCATCACACATTCTTTATGTGTGATAGATGGGTGCCGGAGAGGGAGAGCTTGGAGCAAGAGATCGGGAGAATCGCACCTGAGAACATAGTAGCGATTATGCTCTCCCATAGAGATTGCTGGGACCGGGTAGCTACCTTTGTTAAGGTAATATTAAAAAGAAAGAAACAGGAGCTGGACTTCCGTCTGCTCCTGTCATAATACTGAATCGAATAAAGGCCGGTAGGAGCTCATATGAGCTATTGTGAGGCACCACCCTGAAGTAATGCGTAAGTAGTTCCAGGGTGGGTTTCTCTGCCTGTTGGGGAGGTGGGTTTTTTAGTGGGTGAGGGTCCCCACATACCGTGGGCATTTCTCCCGCGACGATGCATTACGCATTTTTCCCCCTCCATAAAAAAAAAAAAAATTATTATTATTAGCGTTTCAGACCAACTTAGGTCTATTTTCATTTTGATATTTGGTGTTATGTCATTTAAATTTTAAACATCAAGAAGAGAAGAGGAGAAGATTAGGTGCTTGATGGAGGCCAAATCGGAAGGCCGTAGACCAAGAGGCAGACCAAGATTGGGCTATTTGGATTACATCGCGCGATTGGCACAAGGTCAGACTAGGTCTTCTATCCAAAAATTGGCAAACAACAGGGAAGAGTACATCCGTTGGTTAAAGGTCTAAGTTATCTGAAGCTCGACGCTGAAAGGCATAAGAGCGATGACAAAGAAGAAGAAGAAACATCAAGTAAGCGACTTAGTCAAACTTGTCGGAACAAACTATTGGCACTTTTTTAGTTTCAAAACTAGTTTTATTTATTAGCAATCTATGTTCGATAACCATGCAGTCTCTAATAATTTAGAAACTTTTTTCATTCTTTATAACTCATCTCTTCGCTTTCTTTTAAAAGGTGGTCGAAAATCTCCTCTTGTGCAGCATAGTCTCCGAATACTAAATAATTAAGCGACTGTTGGTAAGAGACTGCTGGTTTATGAATAATGAAGTTAATAATAAAATAGTTTTAAATAAAAAATATGCTGTAATCTGTTCCAGCACAAGTTTGACAGTTATTTACTTGATTAAAACATACTTTTGTAAAAAGAAGAAGAAATAAGAAAACACTAGCATATTTAATATGGGCTCAGGTCGGCTTGGAACGTTTTCAGAATTAACAGAGAGAGAGAGGAACTAGAGGTTGCAGTAATGTTCCTCGTACTGAATTAATATTACTGATCTAAGCCGCAGTAAACTTGTTTACAAATTAGCTAGTAAACTGTCTAAGAATATTAAGAATCAATCCTTTGGGTATATTATTAAAACTTCATATTATGGTTTATTACATGCCGGGATGATCTACTGTTCTGAGTTGTTTGGAGCTGCCACTGATTCACAAATAATTTTTAAGTTGCAGAAAAATGTTTTTAGAGAGACCGATTTGGTCTCTATTTCTGGAACTAAATATGATATTTATTTATTTATAATATTTATTGATAAGAATGCTCTGGAACAAAAAGTGAAGAGAAATAATAATAATAATAATCATCATGCAACATCGATGCAAAGAGAAAAAAATTATAAAAACTTACCAGTTACCCTAAAATACGAGGGTCGTTTGAAAAGTCCGTGCAAAGTCAGAGAGATAGCACTACTGGCGCGTATCGAGGTTATGTTTAGTTAGTAGCATCTCTTGGAAGAACACACACCAAGTTTCAGCCAGATCGGTCTATTTCTTTGTGTTTGGCATTCGTTTGAATCGAGGAAGTCGAGTGATTTTCAAAAAATGGACGAAAAAGAATTTCGTGTGTTGATTAAACACTACTTTATGAAAGGCAAAACGCCTCAGGAGACTAAAGAGAAGCTTGATAAACATTATGGTGACTCTGTACCTTCGATTAGAACAGTTTATAAGTGGTTTCAAAATTTTCGGAGTGGCCATATGGGCACAAGTGACGCTGAACGTTCTGGACGCCCTGTTGAGGTTACTACTCCAGAAATCATTGATAAAATCCATGATATGGTGATGGATGACAGAAGAGTGAAGGTGCGTGAGATTGCTAGTGCTGTGGGCATCTCGAATGAACGGGTACATAATATTTTGCATCAACATTTGGACATGACAAAGCTATCTGCAAGATGGGTGCCGCGATTGCTCACGCTTGATCAAAAACGAAATCGTGTGAAGTGTTGCAAGGACGGTTTGCAACTGTTCCAGAAGAATCCGCAGGACTTTAAGCGTCGTTTCATCACTGTGGATGAAACATGGATACATCACTACACTCCTGAGACCAAAGAACAATCTAAACAATGGGTTACCAAGGAAGAATCTGAGGCGAAGACCGTTCCTTCGGCCGGAAAGATTATGGCGACTGTCTTTTGGGATTCGCAAGGAATAATCCTCATCGACTATCTGGAAAAGGGTAAAACTATTACAGGTGCATATTATTCATCGTTATTGGACCGTTTGAAAACCGAGCTGCAAGAAAAACGCCCACGATTGGCCCACAAAAAAGTCCTTTTCCATCACGACAACGCACCAGCTCACACCTCAGCAGTTGTGGTCGCAAAATTAATGGAAATAGGGTTCCAACTCGTTTCACATCCCCCCTATTCTCCAGACTTGGCTCCCTCGGACTACTATTTGTTCCCCAATATGAAGAAATGGCTGGCGGGAAAAAGATTTTATTCAAACGAGGAGGTGATTGCAGAAACGAATGGCTCTTTTTCAGACTTGGACAAATCCTATTATTCGGAAGGGATCAACAAACTAGAGCAGCGTTGGACGAAGTGTATAAGCCTAAAAGGAGACTATGTTGAAAAATAAAAAAGGTTTACCCCAAAAAATTAAGTAGTTTTTATTTTTGCACGGACTTTTCAAACGACCCTCGTAGGTTAGCTAACTTGAGCCCAAACTTAATGACGGCTAAAATAATATATAACTACTTTCCAGATGAAATAAGGCAACTAGAGTTAGACGAAAATACTCAAGTTTTAATTTGTGAAGTGTTTCTATGGCGTAATTAAGTTTCTGAATCACAAGTGGAAGGCTGAACAATACCTAATGAACCTAACTAATTTCTTTTAAATGTTTTAATTTTCAGATCAGCATTCGCTAAATGAACTATAGTTAGAGAGGGCAGGTTTAGTATAGTCTAACAAAATCATTATTATTTTGGCTTTATACATTTTTCAAGTATTTATTGGCAAGAAACAATAAATAAGTGACATTCCAATCGCTCCGGAGATTATTACTAGTCTAGACAGGCTACCAGAGTAACTCTCTCTTGTATTTAGAGGGATTTATTCTGTCAGTATACTAAGTTACTTAATCTAGCTCGGCCAATTAAAATTGTTGAATGATTTAGCTTGTTTATTTAAAGCGTGAGCTGGAAAATGAAGGCAAAACAGAGAAATTAATAGAAAGATCTTTGGACCTGAAAAGGAAGAAGATGGAAGGAGGCTGATATCCAAAAGGAATTGAAGGGCTAGTATTGAATACAAGATATGGTAAGGTTTATTAAAAAAGGCTGACGGAGGTGGTTGGGCCACTAGAAAAGAATGTTGGAGGAAGATACCCTAAAATGTTTACCATGGTCAGTTAGAAACGTAAAAAAGCGGAGAAGGCCTCCGTGATGGCATTACTTGGAGCAGGATTTGAGATTGTTAGGAATTAGAGGATGAATAGTGAGAGATAGGATGTAAGTCAAGTACGGTACTTCAGGTGGCCAGAATCTTCATGGTTTGTATTGCCAGAAAGGAAGAAAGGATTTCTTTCTTACGTTTCTTAAGAAGTGCCAGGAGTTAGTCTCGATTTCCTAATAATAAACAGGATTGTTACTACAAAACTGGAGGTTGTTGACTATTTTTAGAATGAAAGAAAATGGAATCTACAGACCTTTTCTTTTCATAAAACTAATCTCATCTCCTCATACGGAAGATTGAGGGTAAGCCAAGCCGGCCATGGTAGAAAGAAAACCTGGTGGTCAGACATTCGGCTGGCATGTAAACCACTTCAGAACAGGCACACATACTTTCCAAAGACAACTACTGAACACTGAACTCGACAAATATCAATAGAATGTTCTCAACTCATTTAAAAGAGGATTGCTAAAAGAATTTTTTCTGTATTCAATGTGAAAAATATATAAGATCTGTTCGCAATATAAGTATAGTAAAACCATATACTTGGGTTATTTGAGAGGAATATACATATAGACGTGTGTGTGTGTGTGTGTGTGTGTGTATATATATAATATATATTGTATGAGAATGGTGGAAACCAAGGCAACTTCAATTACTTGTGTTTGGGACATTCGAAGAATTTGTTTTTCCAATTCAAATTACTTCTTAAGTTTAATGTTGTGCGTGTGTTCCCGTTTTCAGGGAATTTTAACAAAGAAATACACAAATACAGGCACGTACAAGATCGTCTGAATATACGGTGACAGAAAATCGATGATGTTCCAAACTGCAACCCTTTGAATTTCTCTTATAATAAAAAATAAATTAAAATATATTAGGTACATTACATAGCAGAATTTTCTAAATTTTACTCTATGTTATTAAATGTAATTTTTAGTTAGTTAAATTTTATTTTTTCTCTAACCTCTAGTTTGTGCAAATTTAGATTAGGAGTTTGTGACCGATCGTGCACCTTTGAGAAAAGATACCCTCCATATAGCTACAATTAATTAATTTTTCAAAATAAAACATTATTTATTCCATTTTAAATTAATTTTTTGTTTAACAATATTTTGATATATTGTAATTTAATAAAAAGTGTATTAATAGGAATATATTTTTTATTATTGTGAGGATAAAAAAGCTTGAGTAGAACTTTAAATAAAGTTTTGATTAAATAAATATTTATGAGTATTGTGTATTTAGGGGTGTTAGAGGACAGATTTTGCGGTTTAATTCCATTTCTAAACCACCACTATGTATTTTGTGGTGTAAAACAACTAAACTGCAGTAAAACGTTTTTTATGTATTTGTATCTTCATTTTAAAGTTGTTTTATCAGATCACTTTTTTTTTCTTTTCTTTTTCTTCTTTTTGAGACTTCCCTTTTTTTTTTTTGTAAGTTAATAAGTTACAAAATTTGTAATACACTAAATTATTTTTCTTTGCTTAATAAATTTAATATTTTTTTTTTATGTTTATTAATATAGTCCACTTGAATAATGTATAATTAATTTGATGTCGCAACAAACCCTGGCTCTTCTCTGGAGATCACCCCTGGACACATAAAGTTTTACTTAAAATTTTTGCATTTAACCAACCAGCTGGGGTCCAATTTACTTATTGATGGCATTCTCTGCAATGAAACTGGATTACAGCTTTATTATAAACAACTATGCCCGAATCTAAACAGTTATAAAGAATTGAATATTCAATATGATTCCCTTGTGGGCCAATGCATTAAAACCTTTATTTTTCAGATGCTGAGGAAACATGAGTAAAAAGGTTAGTTCGTTTTTTTCCCCCTCTGGACGCTGACAAGTTACTAGAAATCTCAGATCACGTCCTGTGGGAGAGAGTTTCTTGATATGAGATGAATACAAATCGATTTTTTTATGTATTTTACATGTAAACCAATTTCATATATATTTTAGATATTTACAGTGATTTAGCATAATTCTATGTTTTACGTTTCTATTCACAATCATATGTAAAATAAGTGGATTTTATTGTTTTTCTTTCATTTAGTTAAATTTTTATTTATATCTTAGTTCTTTGTTTTGAACAGTTGACATATTTTTTGAATATTGGAATGTATTCAGTCTTCGACTGCCTAAAACGACGGCACGATTAAAAAAAAAAGAAAATGAAAACTTGCCTAGATTGCTTGCTTATGAAAGATATGCTTTAGTACTTTTCCATACTTTCTCGAAAATGAATCAACCTTAAATATTTTTTTCTGATTTTACCAGGAACATATTAAAAAACACAAGATTAACATTGAGAACTTCAAGAAATCAAGCTGAATCCAGACAATCTTCGGAATTTGACATGGACACAGTCTAAGAAAGATACAACCAAGGCGATTTCTTAAAACTTTTTATTCTGAAGAGAAAGATTTTTGTAAAAATATGTAATTTAATGAATATGTACAAGTGAAGAAAGTATTGAATTGGATTCGGATACAGTCTACAAACTATAGATATCAGAATGCAGTATGAAAATGTGCAACCAGTCGATGGAGGAGCTGATTCCACAAGGAGAACAGAGCATGCTCTGGAGATCGAGATCTTTTGGTAGACAGACGGAACCCTGATAACACCTTAACTTAAAGAAGCAAAAAGTCAACTCTGGTTATAAAATATCTGTTTTAGAAAATGTTTTCAAAAAACTTGTTCTACCGCAGTGAGTCTCAACTCAACTTCTGAAGAATTATTGTCAACGCCTTCTTTTTCAGAGAACAGTGTGGTTTTCGGACAATAAAATTCACGCTCTAGGGGAAACACTTTAATCAGAATCTAGCGTTTTTGAATCAAACAATATAAAATTCTTTTAAAATCAATATAGGTGCATTTTGAATCCTAATTTTCTAAAGCATTAGTTAAATGCCAGGTCATTTCCAGCAAAATGCCAATTTTTTTTTTTTTTCATTTCATCAACTTTTTTATTAATATCAATTAAAGTAGATCATGTTAAGTGAAATGTTTAAGAAGCTGAACGTGTTTCTATTAGAAAGGAAACTAGATTATAGCCTCGAATAGTTGTAGTTATTGTGAGAGAGGAGAAGTAGAAAATTGTATTGAGGGTACATTGGGAAAGGAAGATATATTGTAAGATGTTAGGAGAGTATGGACTTCACAGCATCATTGCCGTCTGAGTTGGTTCACGTGACCCAATGTTTACTTACTGTCTTCAATCAGCTCCTGGCTCTCGCACTCCGTCTATCCAATCAGTTTTCCTTGGCCTCAAGTTTATCGTCTTTCTTCCTCTTGCAATTTGTTTCACCTATTGCTTATTACTGTGAGTGATATCAATATTCACCTCCACTTTACTAAAGACTTCCTGTAACAAACAAAATAATTTTACGAATAAAAAGTTAAAAAACATTTAATAGTGATGCTTGATAGTGATGTTAACAAAGTAATTTTTTTTTTCGTTAACCTTTAGAAGTCGACTCATGAAGTTGTAGTTGCTGGTGGTAAATGATTTCTTATTGCGTTCTTTTTCTGCAATCAATGTTTTGCAAATTTAAAATAAAATATTCCTAAATATCAATTGACCGCTTATCATCTTGTTTACAAAATTATACATCTACATTTAGTGAATGTTTTTTCATTAACTTATCCTCTGTCGGTTTGAAAGAACCTTCAGTTTTCCCTTTAAAAAAAACAGAGAGAAAAGCTTTGCTCAATGAAATTGTAGATAGATGGAGATAACCCTTCGGGCAAGTCCTCTTTGAACATATCTGAACTCTTCTACCATTGCTTGATTTTGTTTTTTATTATTATTATTATTAAAGCTCTTGGATTTTTCATCTTTTTATTTTTTTAATTAACTAAATTCGGCTTCATTTTTTTTTTTTTTTAACCAAACTTTAGACCAAAACCCCGTGGAGGAGGTTATTATAAGAGGAAAGGAAACGTATCTTAAACCTTTCACATTTCACCATAATCACTACTTTTCCTTACAAAGCTTATGACCTTACTGCTAACCCTGCACCACTGACCGGGAACCCAGCACCTTATATAAGGGAATATTCTTTTCCACTTGTTCAAAAAGCTTTCGACACCATAAGCCTTTTTTTTCTCAGGTTAGAGTTGATTAAAATTGAACTTTTTGCAGACTGTCTTAAAAAGAAGAAGAAAAAGTCTTCTTGGATGTCAGCGTTGAGACCAGAAGAGGCTACAAAACGACTAACAGGCAAAACTCCTCTGGACTTAGTAAAGGACTGCACTGTCAAGAGGATTGTACAATAGGCCTTTTTAACTGCCACGCCTTGGGGAACGGAACCCTCCTAGTATCCCAATAAATAATAAATAAAACAGTCTGTTTTCACTTTCCGCCCTGGAGTATTAAAACGTATTACTTTAGTCTGTACGTTTAAGTGAATAATTTTGACATTATTTTATTCCTTTGTAAAAATAAATAAATTTAATGCATAAACTTTTTTTAATATATTAATATATTGTGCTAATGTAAGTTGTATCTATCTTAATCTAAAATCCCTCTCATGTTAGCTTTCTTAGAAGAGACTAAAAACAAGATACAAATTACAGAAGTTTATCTGTCTCAATGGAACCAACAAAAACAGTGTGACTGATATTCTATTAATTTCGTTTGGACTTTAATTTAATTAAATTACAAAACAGAAAGAATGAAAAGGGGGAAAAATTATTCTTCGTTATTACAATGTTATTACAACGTTATTTGTTACGAAGTTTCAATTAGAAAGAGTTCTAGTTCCGTCTATTGCTTTTAGAGTAGCAATTCCATTATTCCCAAATGCATGATGCAATTTAAAAGTTTCCTCAAGAGTGAATTTAGTTAATAAAATAGTTATTGCAATTTAATTTTCTTATTTTCAAACTATTAAATTAATTTAGATCATATTATATGCTCGCTGATACTTCTCCAATAGTTCATTAACCAACTCAAGAGCAGTAAAAGTTTGCCTTAGTGTAGTGGCTTGACAAAAACACTTCACTGTATTTAATTTTAAGTGATTTACTATAAAAACGCTGCTAATATAAAACAAATAGTAAAGCAGACGAAGGAAACGGGTCTTAAAAATATGTAAAGGACTGAGATTAGTAAAACTCCCTTCACAGCAATGTAGACTTCAAAGACTAATTGTTCACGCAGTTAATAAAACAATCTAATTCAAATCCCCCTCAAGGCATTTGTCTGTTGAGTATTAGCAAGTTTGGAGTCGGTCGGAAAAGATGAAAGTATTACCTTAAACATATCTTAGTGTTGTTACAATAATATTTTAGGGTTACAGGCTGCTGGATGTAAGATTGAGAGAAATAGGAAGAAGAGTGTGGAATAACTACTATTTCTGTACTACTGAACACTTAATATACGAGTATTTAAGTGGTTATGAGAGAAGATTGTATTTTATAATATATTTTGTATGTTGGAGGAGTGAGGGTAAATTCTGATTTTCTCACATCTTTAGAACAGTAACTAACTAGCTATTTTCAAACATCTCAGACTGCTATTAGTCTTACTAAGTTAATTAAAGGTTATGGGAGAAATCTGTATAATTTATATGTAAGTTGTCTTTTGGGAATCTATTTGCAGAACATTAATAAATATTATTTCTGCCTCAACGATATACACAACGATGGGTGAACTGAAGTTGATGAAATCCTGTTATTTCAACTTGGGAAAATAAAAACCTCCATAAAATAATTTATTAACATAATTTTAATGCACCCTTTATTTGGAGCCTCTTCGATTCTGACTGAATGAATTTGGAAGAGCCCTGGGTCAAGTTGAAGTCACAAAATTCTTCGTATTGATAGAAAGTAGGTACTGTGTACTTATAGTCCCGTTTTTTCCTCTTTACCTCACAGGCTAAACGTAGGCAATCTCTTACGATGTATTAGTTCACTCAGTCTGCAATGGCCCTTCAAAGAGCCTACGATTGTCTGAGTGGGGCCTCTCAACCTTGATGGAATATAAGAACTTTTTCGCCTGCTTCTGGACTGAATTTTTTGCGTCCACGCTTCGTTAGTTGCACTACTAAGGCATTCTCTTGCTTCATTAAATAGTTCACGTTCATTGAGGGTGCCATGAAGGCTGTGGTTTCATTCCTGTTCAACTCAAGATAATTTGTACTAATAATCTTCCGAACATAAATCCGGGCAGACTTATAATGCTTTTAATTAACTGGCCAGTATAGTGATACATCTGATAAAATTAAACTCTGGATATCTTCCTCTATAATCTTGTCAACCTAAATGTAATACAGCTAGCTCTGTCTAAAATCTGCTTATTCCTAGGCCAACTATCGTGTTTAGGATATCGTGCCTTATATTAGCCCCCTTCTTCCATCTTTTGAGTCGTCCAACTATATCACTGGGTCATAAGCTTAAAGTAATTGCTCAATTATTAATGTTCATTTTATAACTGAAATAAATCATTTTGTAAATATAATCCTAGAAACGATCTCACTGAAAATAATTGCGAAGATTTGAAAATGAAATGAAAAATAAAAAAAAAGTAATTACAATTATGAATGTAAAAATGTATTTCCTGATTAAATCAAACTCGGAAGAAGTATGATTTCGTCTCTGACTTTCTTTTTTAGAGTTTGCATGACCCAGTGAACCTTCAGAAGTTTTTTAATTGTAATTACTTATTATAGAATTAAATAGAGTCATATAAGCGAGGATTTCCTACCTGACTTTTTTCCTCCGAACAAAGAGGATATTGAGGAACATTTTGAAAGCAATTTCAAAACATTTTAGAAATTGTAAATTATTAATTATTAATAATTAGTATTAAACCTATTCCATTATTATTGCAATTTATTTTATTTATTTAAATATATCTTTTGAAAAAAATTGTTTGATCAATAAAATTCTTGCTTAGAAATAATTTTTTTCTTGGAAGTAATCATATAATATTTGAATGAGTATGGTATTTTTATCCGATGTTCTCTTTTATTAAACTCAACGAATATAAAGAAAACAAAAAAAAAAAAGAGGAAAAAATGAAACTAATATTTTCATTCCGCAACCGAGTTGAATTTTAGATAACGATCAAATTTATTCGTAGGTACTACGCGCTGGAGTAGAGCTAGCGCGACATCTAGATGAAAAAATTAGTAGCTTTGCTATTATAGCCTTCTATTGACCTAGAAGGGACATGGATATTTTTTACCTCTGGCTTATTTTCTTTTTAATCCCAGTGTTGGAAAAAAGAAATAGTTAATTATATTTTATAATAGTTGGAAATGATTGGATTTTAACTCTAAATCCTAATTATAAGGTTAATTATTAAAAAGACGTAGTCATTTTATCATGAACCTAGTCGTTCCCTGCGGTTATCCCAGTCTAACAACAAAAAACACTTCACACTTACCATGGTAGAAATGGTAATTTGTGTGCGTACTCATTTGGGTTTATCGACCTCGCAGTCAAAACATTAACTGATCGTTCAGTGCGCAAACACGTGTCATTTTTCTGTAGATCTTTTAAAGCTGCAGTGGATTTATCTTATTGAACCATTCACATTACAATCTATAATATTTACTGTAAGGCCTTTTCTTTTTAAAGAACTGGTGCCTGCTGAGTCATCATCTGTAATATGAAATATTCTTGAATTAGAATTTGTGCGAAACAAAAAGTCGTTCAAGACTAATTATGTATTCAGAAGAGTGGTAATTTCAGTGAACAATTTCTTCAAATTTAGAATTTTAATATCTCTTTGAATTTCTATTGGTCTCAGGCAGGTAATGAGATCGTACATGGTTCTAGTAAAAAGTTATTAAAAATTCCCCAAATCTAAAAAATGTTCTTAAGGAAATTTTTCAAATAATAACATCATTCTACATACATCTTTGATCTCTAAGATACTTGGAATGTGGGATGGCTAGGTTCGAAGCCCAATAGCTGTGTTGAAGAATCCATTATTATTTTTGGGAAAGTATATTATCCAACATTGAATCCCCTACATGTTTATTCAATAATGTTTGGAAAACCAGTCTCCATTAAAACACCATCCGTCATTTTAACGTAACTACATGGCATGATTGAAAGCACATTATAGTTTGTTTTTTGTAAATATTTCCTTGAAAATGGCGCTGAAAAATTGATTTCTTTAAGCTCCATTTTCATTATTATATATTTAGGCCACCACTGTCATTTGAAATGTTTGCCGAAAAATCGATTTTACGGGGATTATAGTAGAAAAGCAATCTTAAATTTCCCTCTATTCTGAATTACTAAACAGTCCGGTGGGATAGTTGTGTTAGGAAAAAAATTACACGATAAAATGTAATGTTGCAAAACACTTAACTTTGAATTATTATTAATTTTTTTCTCTCTTTATAAAAGAGAAAATTTCCAAATCTCATATAAAACTGTAATTTTTCTCAACAACGCAAATTTAATAAACAATTGATCCGCAGTTATAAAATATCAAGTTCGTTCTGAGATCTAGTGTGAAGTTGATAAGAGAGAAGAGTGCTAAAAAAGCAGAAGATCGAAGGAAACGATATGGAAGGACACGATATGGACAGTTAGAATCGTTTCTTAAACTGAAACTTTACAGCAATCCACCCACCTTACTAAATTTAATAGATAAACACTTATGCAATTAGAATTAGTATAAAATAGATTGGAAGATACAATTAGAATTTTTATGATTCAAGAGAAAGTTTTTTAAACGTTCACAATCTTCATATTTATGTCAAAAACTTAGAGGAGAATTTTTAATTTTAAATCTATTATTAATAAAAGTTTATAAAGATATATAAAAATTAATTATACAATATATTCATTAGTTTATTAAAGTCGAACTTGTTTGAATACATTTTAAACAATATTAGAAGGAATGGTCTAAGAAGACTTGGTAAGCATAAAGCCACCCTCGGCTGTAATAGAGACAATCAAGAGTTGAAATAGCTTCTTGTAAACTCTGTTCTAAACTCTCTGAGTATATATTGTACTCGTGGGAGACACAAATTGATCCGCTACACTTACTGAATATTTATAAAATGTTGGAACCAGATAAGATGTATGTATGAATATATATACATACATTTTTTTAAAAAAAGTTTATCTAGAGAAATTCACTTTTCTTATTTTGGCAAAATTGCTGGCTTTTTTTATTTTTCTATGGTTCATTAAGTTAACAATCTCTAAATAGCTTAATTGTTTGTTAATTAAATAGCCCTGAAGCATTAATCAAAAGTCTTGATATAATATATTACAAAATAAAAGCCACTTCAATTTCATATCAATAAATGTGAATATCACTTTTGTTCTAGGGGGAGGTGAAATTAAGGACTCCCAATGTCTTCTAATGTTTACTAAAACCGTATAACAATATATGTGGTTCGAATCCTTAAGTTCCGATAGTTCTAATTAGTTTAGATAACTAGAGATTGGAATTGGAAGTTCAATATTGTTTTTGAAAGATTTCAGATTATTAAGTAGTTAACGACAGGAAATACTGTAGTGTCTTTAAGTGTTTAAATTTTTTACTTTAATAAGTATTAAGACTTATGTTTTTTCTACAACCTACAAACTAATATGTGCCGATAGTTAATAAAAGAGACGAATCTCTTTTTGGTACCAAGAAGGTTTGTTGTAAGCAAAAGTTTATGTGTAAACAGCTAACCCCTCTTCTCGCAAGGTAAAATGTTTTACCTACAAAAAAAGGGTTTAGAGTAATGGATAATCCTAAGAAGCGAGGTCAGAGCCGAAGGCTAGGCAAAAGTTCAAGCTCCAGTTAATTAATTTTTGAAGCTCTCTGACGGGAACTGTTTGGCCTTGCATTATTATCATACTGCTGAAGAAATTTTTTCTCCTGACTAATGACGGGTATTTTAGACAGGATGAGCCCTATAATTCATGTGCTGAAAAGAGTTCAGATGTAGCCTGTCCATCACTGAGTCTAAATGAGCACTATTTCTTTCGAGGATATCTGGCACGTGGACATTAGGCTGATTGGTCGTTCCAACTGACGAAGATCCAACGCTTTACTGGGGAGATGCCTTGACTTACTAAACTGGAGGAGCTAATATGCAATTAATGGCCAGTAGGAAAACCGAGGAATTTGAAAAAAAAAATCAGGGATGTTCTACCAGACGTATATGAAGTCGGCACAATTAGCTTGTTTTGACTTCGGAGAACTGAACCCTCTTGGAGACTAATCTAGCCAAATCTACGCATTTTGTTGAAGCAATATCGAAGCAGAGGTACCTATTTTGCCTTATATGAATATTAGCCTTTTGCTTCGCCATTTTTTTTTTTTATCTGCTTATTATAAATTACTAAAATACTCAAACTATAAGATTTTTAATACATTTTGTAGTAAAAGAAAGAGATGATAAAAAACTTATTTTCCCTTTCCTGTAATAACTACAATCTTGGTGGTATTAAGCGGACAGGCAGGAGGTGACCTGGAGATATGAAGTCCTTTTTGCATAGTAAGTGTGGCTTGGACAGAGAGCGCTGGGCTACCACGGCCAATATAATCCACCCTCTGGGGAAATT
The DNA here is from genome assembly GCF_049639745.1 of Rhodnius prolixus. Classification (NCBI taxonomy): domain Eukaryota; kingdom Metazoa; phylum Arthropoda; class Insecta; order Hemiptera; family Reduviidae; genus Rhodnius; species Rhodnius prolixus. Next base: position 39,919,507 of record NW_027411614.1, on the reverse strand, counting down.
TCAGTTTCATTCCACAATCATGCGTTCACCAGGTGCTAATGAACTTGTCTCGCAGCCTTCTCTGGGTCACTACTAGATTTTCTTTTTTCTTTTTTTTTTTACTGCCATTATTCATCCTTTGAATTATTTAGTCATTAAACTAAATCCCTGAGAAGTTCAATATTTAGACAACTTTTTTGGGTTAAATCATTCTCATATGCATTATTAACTATGCATAAAAAATTGAATCAAATAATAATTGTGAAAATTTCATCATATCAGGAAATAGCCTATTTAATCACTTAATCTAATTTAAATTTCGTGGTTTAGAAAGAAAAATCTTTTAAAAAAACATGCAGGATTCCCTATCTGAGAGCTTAACTGTTAGTATAGGTTATGACTTACCGAATTTTAAAAGCGAATGAATGGGACATCTTATAGTACCCTGATCCCCACAAATTTTTACAATCTTGGCTGAAAATTCAACAAAAATTAGTTACAAACTTCTTATAGAATAATTACTTTTGATAACTTTAAATTATTATGGGGGCCAGCCTTGACAGAAAGGGTCCTTTAGCTGTTTTTTTAGTAATTTTGTGTTTATTTGAAAAGGCCAGGAACAGGATAAAGCACCATTAGCATAATAAAAATATTTATATTTAGGGCTCGGCTGGTAATGCGGTGTTAAAGGCGAATAGTTTTTGAAGAAATAACCAAGTGTTACTTTACGAAGTTAAGTGGTCATTAAGCAGACCTGTTGTTTAGTGTAAGATTAGGACCTAAGGCAAGGGCTTTTCCACACTTTTTGCTCACCCTTAATGGAGTTACTGTGGCTATTTGCCCACCTCAGACTTTCACGGCCCGCTCTATCTTCTTGGAACATCTGAAGCACTCCAGCCTCAAGCACTAACCCACCACACTCACTGAGTAGAGAGTGCGGTTGCAACCGATTCTGGCTTTGTGTATTTCTGGGGCGCAAGCCAAGATTATCCTCTCTTTCTCTAGCCTCTATCTCCGCTCTATCTTCTTCCTGCTAATTACTTGTTCAACACCTCTATCTATAATCCACATTTAATACTAAAACAACAACACCTTTCTCTTATAACCTCTTATCTCCAACGCTATAGCCTTAATCATTACTTAAGTGTATTGCTACTTATTGTACAATATCTATCTAAATGTTTATCTAGCCAAGTTAGTACACCTCCTTACCAACACACCCTTCCCGGCAAACATTAAAGTAATTTACACTAAAGGATCTGAGCTCTTTTTTTCCCTTTTAATTAATATCGCACCATAAATAATTTTAGTAAAAATTCAGTTCCCAAAACTATCTTGTGTTTTTAAGTTTTGAATCAACTTACTTTCCTATGCTTTAAAAAAACTGACCCAAGTTTTATCATAAAATTTTAAATTAATAAGAGGCGGAACTCTTGGATTAAGGGCACAATGTCATAACTAAAATTAATTCCTTTAATGGTTGGCTATCTTTCATTACATTTGTTGAAGATCGTATTTTTTTATTGATGATGAAGGAATCATCATATGTGTTGGTTCAGTCTTCATAGGGATCACGTCGCTTAAAAGCGGTTTTTAGATAAAGTGGATCTTACTGATATACCCCGTATAGGCTAGGAACATAAATTCAAACTTAGACTCTGTTCCAACAATCCTGTCAATACTTCAAGGAATTCAAGTAAAGTTTTTTTAAAAATATAATTTCTTCATTATTTCATCCTCATTTTTTGTTCTTTAGTAGATGATTGATTCCCTCACATCCAACACTAACTGTTAACTGCTAACTGTATACATTTTCTATTAAGTTGTTTTGTTTTAAGCAATGACTAAAGCATTTTCTGAAGCAACACTTTCTAAAATTTCAGTTACGAATCGCCTCTAGTTTCCATAAAGATCTTGCGACTTAATCGATACCTTTAACGCCAGAAAATTGTACGTTCAGGTCATTGACAGATTTTTCATTTTTCCCAAAAAAGTTGAATACTCGTAACAATTTTTCCTGAACAATAGGCCAGTGGTGGCTAAGCCCTCTGTTTACTTCAGCTTAACGACGGTCACTTAATGTATGGCTTGGTTAAAAACCTAAATCTTCTTGATTGTACATTAATGTTAAACATGGAAGGAACTTAAACACCATCGGATTCTGCTAATAAAAAGGCAGTCATACTTTTATTTTATAAATAAATAAATCCGATTGGTAGATAAATGCTAAATGGTCATTTCCATTGCGTTTAACAAATAATTTAATCTTAAAGTTTGGATTTAGAAGTCAAAATAATTCTCTGTTAATTGGGACAATAGTTTCTTTGAGTACATAATGCTTCTCCCGCGTATATTGTGTGCTAGCAGTAATTAAAATTAATTGATATTATTTAATTAATTGATATTGATATTATTTACATTCTAATATTGTAAAATTGATCATGATAATTAGTTTATCACATTATCACGTCAAAATTTCCAGGAAGGATATCAAATTCGATTATTCAAAATGATTTATTATTATTAATTTGTACTATTTATTTTAAAAGCTAACCAATTGAATTTCTTCCATGAATTCTGATGACCTTCACATAAATGATGCAGATCCATAGAAAAAAGTCGGGATGTACTGAACTATTATCGATACCATGTGAGTAAAGAATTCCCAAAGTTGATGGAACGGAGGAAGAGAAGTACAGAGAAAGTTAGAAAAGTTGGTAACTTGAAGGTGCTTCTTTGACCACCAATCTTGTTTAAGAATTTCCCGGACAGATCAAAGAAACCTCTACTTCTAAAGGAAATGCCTTGCATTCCTCAATGGAATCTGTGTGAACAGTTCATGTGATTTTTCTTTTGTTAAGAATTTGAATACAAATAGGAAGATTATTTTTTGCTTAACTGAAGTGGATTGGTGACGAGTAATCGATTATGAAATATTCTTCAAGGCTTGAGTTAAGTTTGTGATAAGTCAATTTGTATACCAAGTAACTAAAGCTCTTTCACTTTTATACGATATATTTCTTTCATTTCAAGGTTTGTGGGAAAGGCATGATTTAGGCTCACCTCCCTATTAATACTTCAATAAATTTTAGATCTGAGATTGCAAATTTCAAGAAATAACCGTATCCTTTGGAACATTGAAGGTCTATTCTGACTAGTTAAGAGTGTTACAAAGTTCTTTGATGAAGAATTTCATCCAGAGTTTCAATACATTAACCTAAAGACCAGGTAATGTAATTGATAAGTAAATGTCGCTGATGATTGCGTCTTTGCTCACATGTTTTGCCATTACTGACCGGTTTATACATTATCAGAGATAGATACATCAGTTTTGTGAGAAAGAGAGACTTAGTATGTGTATATTCATACAGTATACTTGTTGATTCATCAGAAACAAAGCAATTCGTTTTTTAAAAATGGCTGTTTCTGGCCAAATGTCAGACGTCCACCTTATAATTGACGAAACTTCACATCTCTAGAAAATTAATTTTAAAAAACTCCGAATCTGTCCTTTAGGAGTGGAACTAAATCTGACAGAACTACAGAAACATTTCAAGTTTTAATTAGTAATAACGAATAATATCTGTGTAGTTACAATATTGAAAGGTTTTATTAGCTTTGCTTCACAGAATAAACAAAAGAATGCCACCAAGAGCTACTAAACAAAAATCTGTTATTAGTTTTTCAGCCTTAGAAGATGTTTAATCTGGCTGTAAAATCTTGCAGGGGCTTTCTAAAGGCAATGAGGCTATTTTTCTAAGGTAATTATTTACCTTCCAGTTATTATTTATATTTGAGTAATACAGTTTCAGTGCAATTTGTATTATTTTTTTTTTATAAGTGTGAAGCTGAGGAACTGAGTAGAACTATTGAGCAACTTGAAGATGTGAAGGAGAAAAGACCTATATTTGGTGAATAAAAGCTGTTGGCGTGTCAAACCGTGCACTCAAAATTACAGTTAATGTATATAATAACAAAAATACAATAGTTTTTCATCCTGGTATTGACTGTGCGATTCCAATACTTAGCAGCTGTTGAAGCACATTATTATAGTATTGAAAATGTTCATTTCAAGCCTCAAAAGAGTATCAAAAGTGCTTGCAGAAATTGTAATGTATATAACAACGAACACGGATGGAATTTACCTCGCAGACTGGTTCTATATAACAAAGGAGCAAAAATAAAATCTATGCTGAGTTCGTGAACGATAAAGCTGTTAAGGAACAAGTAACATAGAACATATTTTAAAAGTAATATCAGCTTCAGTGCTACCACATTGCGGCTATCCATCATACTTTTGGTTCACAGGTTAACTTAGACAATAGAGGCTGGTATTTATGCTGAATCCGTACTTCTAAGCAAGTAAAATTATTCGAATATTGTTATTTTCAATTTAACCACCATTGGAAGAGAGCACTGTCATTGCCACCTTGAGGTTATACTACGTATATACTGAGGTAACGCTAGCTCTCCTCTCTGAAACTTTTCCACAGATGGAATGATCAAGAGATATAACTGTGAAAATGAATATCAAGAGGGGATAAAGCAGTGCATCCGATCTCTCTGAAGTTAACAAAACAAACTGTTATATGGCGCATGGATGGGTTCGAGGACTTTTGTGGGAACTGAGACTGAAGAACCTCTTGTCGAAAAAAAAAAGCGCTGAATGCTAGTGTTTATTAGCCCCAAGGTGCTTTAAGAAAGGAAGAAAAAATACCATTACCTTATTTTGGGCGTAGGGCAGAACGCTGGCACGGCTAGGCTCCTAAACCCTTTTCATGAACCGTTTTGAGCTAGGCAACAGTTTTCTCCAAGTGGGGTTGTGGAGTGTGCAACTCGAGTTTTACACCATCCTTACAGATCTGTTGGGCAATGTATGCTGGTATTATTATTACTGGATACACCGCAGCCAATTTTATTCTGAAATTTTCCAATTTGTTGAGAAAATTCTTATGCGTAAATATAGATTCGCTTCTGAAACGCAACGAAATTGCGTTAATGATAACGCAAAGCCCCACACATCTTTGGTCACTCGCCAAAACTAGGTTGGGATGTGTTGCCACATCCACCATATAGCCCTGACTTTCAGATTCAGATTACCATTTATTTCGTTACCTGCAGATCTTCTTAAATCGTAAAATTTTTAATGATGCTGTTGGTGTAAAATCACAATTAATTCGTTTTTCGCTGGCAAAAATCAGTCGTTTTATGAACATGGAATTATGGACACTGCCTGAAAGATGGCAAAAGGTCATCGACAAAATGAAAAATGCCTAGTTGATTAAAGTTATATTTTTAAGCAAAAATTTTGAATTGTCCATCTTATTTAAAATCTTATATTGTAATTTTAATAATGTATTTGCAATAACAAATAAATAAATTTTTAAGTTGGATTGAGAGTCATAAGTTAAAATGAAATTTTGATATTCCTGATTTGAATTGGGAATTTTTCTACTAAATTTGCACATTTAGATTTTTCTTTTCCTTTCTTTTGTTTAATTCAGAATGTATTATTAATGTTTTTGTTGCTGGTATTTGCATTTTCATAACTACATCTAATAAAGTATTAATAAAAATCGTTTATCAAAAGAATTATTAACGAGCAAGGTATGCCTGTTGCACGAAAAAATATGCGCCCTATATTATCCTACATTATCCTAATAAGAATGCAGATACAACATGAAATCTCCAATCTTCATTCTTATTTGCCCAAGGAGAAACCATGCATTTAAATTCTCTTTTTCAACCTACTTTTTCTTCTGTCAATATCTTATGAAGGAAAAAATGTTTCCTTGATACAATCTTACAGTTACCATGCTAGCAGCATTCATTCTAATGATATTTTCTTCTTTAGGGACCAATAACATAATAATAATAACAGGCTAATTTCTGTTATTTTGCCGGAGTAAAAAATTAACTTAATGAAAAACTTAAAAATTGCAGAAGTAGATTCCTCCCCCAAAAAGTAAACTGAAGTGTTTCAATAACTCTGAATGAACACTAGGATGGAATAGATTCTTATTAATCACGACTTACCGAGATAGTGTGAGAAAATTTGATTCGATTAGTTACCAAAAATTCATTTTGCATTTATGTTTTAGAAGCTAACTAATTTCCTGATGGTCAGAAATTGCTGTTCATTAATTCTTTGGTATCCTTAGTAAAATAAATGTTTATACAAAAAATGAAATGAGCTTTTATTTTTGAACCGAAGACTATTAAAGCTAGAGACCGTTTTTGGCTGGGACGCACCTTGATGTTATTCATATCGGTTTAATTTTTTGCCAAACATTCGACATAGAGTCTAGATCACCTTCAGGGCCTATTGTACTTATCAATAGCAATTATAATTAACATAGTTAACCTTTAAAGTAGGTGTGCCTCGGGTCCTGACTGTTTATGTGTATTCACATTATTAGGTGCCACAGGGAACAGCTTATAAGGTTCACGGATATCCATGTTAACTAAGAAAATAATGCATGGTATTTATATTATTTTTTATTCTGCTTCAAACATATTTTGTATCGCATATTGAAAAATTATTCATTTTTCTTACTGAACATGTTTATTCACAAATATACCCTCAGGGGCTCGATGTGCCTGGTCCCTAGTAGGATATATTTGCGCTGTAAAGTACAGGCATAACTTATTTTATTTAGAATTATAAATCTTGTTGTATCCAGATGTTGATTTTCATAAAAATTGTACACCGATTTTGAGTAAAAACCAATGTGTAATGTTATTAAAAGTCATTTGAGCTTGCAAGCCCTGAAGACCTACCTTTAAATGAAAGCTTTCAGATAATTAAAAAAACAAACTTTGGTAAAAATGAACAGCATTTCTTCTCTCAATACCTTGAGTAATTTAAATACTGTGTAAGAAATATTAACAAACAAAAACTAAATATTTTAAACACGGACTAAAAATTAGTTAAACAAGGACACCCAAGAATAGATGAGTTAGTTAACTTATGTACCTGGTGAAATTAAAAGTTAATTTCGCTTTGATGAAGTTAAATATAAGACAGGATGAGCTTTTCTCCGTTTAGCTAAACTGTTTTTTTCTTCACACTCGAGAGCATTTCAGATACTTGTGCTTTTTTATTTCCTTTATCTTCTTAGTTTTGATGCCTCCAGGCAGTCAACAAGGTTCTGTTGTAGCAGTCCAAGATTAATCCATTAGAGTAACCCGTAAAGCCGACTGTGCTCTTCGCATTGTCTCCTCAGTTTTTTTTTCCCTTCAGTCCCTGCAGGAAAGTAAACATCATAAACCAACAGTATTCTAGTTTATTATTAAGGACGACTCTTTCTCCTTTAAGACATTTCAATTTCTTTATTTATTCAAGAAATTAAAGAAAACTAAGGTTAACTCTTTCAGTTAATGTACTTTTGTAAGGTAAGATTGGTTCTTCCCCAGTTGAACACAATGGGTGGAGTAGCAGCCGACTAATACTGGTTTTGGTTACTGTTTTATTCTAATTGATGTTTAAACCATAATTTTAGCTTATTTATTAAAACGAATCTATCTTTTTTCAAGGTAGCAAGAATCATATAACTTTTTTTTTGTAATGATAGCTCCTTGAAAACAATTTTTTTTTTAAACCTGCTTTGAAACTCTTTTTTTTCTTATTTCAAGTAAGAGGAGGCAATGCATTCTGCCAAGGGTGAAACTCAGGTCCCTTCCAGCCCTAATCTTCGAGAAATGTGGTTTCACTGATCTGCACCTTCATGATCTGTTATTTAATGTAACTTAGATATTCACTAGTGAATAGTTAGCACAGTTTCTACCGTGTAAATTAAACAAATTGGTAAAAGCAAAACATGAGTTGGTTGCATTTAATAAACGAATGTACGTTTCAGACTAAACCAACAAGCTAGTGAAGCTGTAAAAGAGAAACCTAAACTGGTAATATTTCTTCAGGAATGTTTACCCACAAACCTTTCTAAGGAAATTTATTCAGATTGGGTGCTATTGGTGGAAAAACAAGTGCCGTCTGCTAGGACTGTACCATATTCACAGCTCTTTCTTTTCTGCATTTGGTTTTATGTATTTTTATTTTACTAATTCTCATTCTATAAAACAATATGCAAAAGACAGTGGACTTTATGAATTAATTTTTATTTTTAAAACCCCGTATTTGAAATTGGACATCTTTAACCGGAGATTCCACAAGTCAAAGAGCTGCAGTTGATATTTAAATTGAAAACAAAGTTGACAAAAGACTAAAATATTTCACATGCTGTTTGAACACTTGCCTGATTATTAACTTGTATTAAAAAGGCAGATATTAATGATATCAATGTCCTCCGTTCTGTAGTAATCAGGCAAAAGTGACATCCATGTACTTTGTGGTAACTCCTGAAGTTGCCATAAAATGAGTTCCGCAGCATTTATTTCACTATATCTTTATCTTTAAAGCGCAGCAAGTTTATCGTTATTTTATTTTAGTCAAAACTCACTATTTACGATGATTGTAGATAAAACTTTATATTTCTGTAAAGTCCTTGAAAATATTCTGGCAATTGTCTCGAGTTACCTGTTGATAAATAAAGTTGACAGTGACAAAACGTTCCTCCAAAAAATTTCCGGTTGGTTTATTTAGCTCTTCACTTTCTTTACTCTTCAACACTTGATTAGAGATAATTTTAACATGAAGTTAAACAGTAGGTTACTTCTCTTCAGAATGTATTTATATACTATATAGTAGATCCACTTACTTGATTCGAGGGTAAATATTGACTTGTGCAGACAGTTATTTGCAACTAGCCTGGACACTTCATGGCTGGTTGGAAGGCGCCAAGAACAAAAAGAAGAGGAAACGAAAACTTCCTTCAAAATTGATTTTACGATTGCTTACTCTATTTGTAGATAAACGTGAAGTAGCACCTGAAAGAAATTCTGCAAAATTAGTGCGACAAACCTCATTTGATGTGCAGCGCTAGACATTTTGAAAACTTAAAAGGTTTTGTAAACAAAATTCGGGACAAGTTTCTTTTAACTTTAATAGAATTTATCTGAGAGTTTTTATTAGAAACAGATTCAGAACAATGTGTTTAAGCCTTATGTGTTTTGTATTAGCTTAAGGATGCAGTTCGGGTTTTATACTGGAATACCAAGGCGCCACGGTAGCCGAGCGGTTAGAGGCGAGACCTGTAAAGCTAATATATTGTATTGTGGTACTGGGTTCGATTCCCGGTCTGAGGCCTTGGATTTTATTTAATGGTTAATAAAAGAAATTTACAGTAAAGCATGTTTGCTAGTCGCCTCCGTTCACAACACCTAATTGGTAGTTGCACGTAAAGCCCGCCTGAAAAAATAGGCAATTACTTTACCTTTACTGGAATACCAGCAGGATGCCAAGGACTCTAACAAAGTGTCTACGACTAATTGACTTCCCCTTACGGGCACCTCAGAGGGCTGCGTGATATTGCAAAACCCTGACAATTAAAAAATGAAACAAAATTTCAAAATAACTCAAGAAAAATCCTTCCAGCAAAGAATGATTTTTGTAAACAGCTGTTACAAACAGAAGCATTCAAAGATATGACATACAGTTTCGTTCATGTAGACGGTGCACTTCTCGCTTCTACTTGCAGAGTCTCATGCTGATAGATCTCTGCTTACCTCCTGTGTTTCAGCAACATATTCTGACTTTTTTTTTTTTTTTTGAAAAAGGTTCAAACTTAGTTTTCTGTTTCGGTTTAACAAAACTTATCACTTCTGTAACAAAGTTTTAGATCTGAAATCGTTCTCCTGAATGGTGATTTTACTGGACGGGTTTTTCAACTTTTCTTGTATAATCACAGACCTCAGAACCTTGGAGGTGGTCAACTTTTCATGCAGTGCCCGAGCATCTACTGAAAAATGAAGATTTTGCTTGGCTCTTATCTCCTTAGACTAGAGTACTGAGTAGCCCAGATATATTTCAACTCATTCACATTTCAATCAATCGCACCATCAACGTTTAAGGCAAGATAACCAACCGAATGTTAACTCGTACTTTTCCTGATCAAACCATTTAAGTTCTTCTACTCTAATCACTAAAACCAAACAACCCCTACCTATTTAGACCATTGTTTAAAAACATTTTTCATGACTTTCAAAAAAAGTCAATTTAAAATTTTTTGGTGTAATTGCAATTAGTTAGAGAAAGTATTAAAATACTTTAAGATTTAATTTAATATGCGGAATGAATGTGTTAGTGTAATATTTGCTTGTATAGTAATTATTTACTCAATATGCAAATCAGTAAGAAGTTATTGTGGTGGAATTAATTTCATAAAGCGACTCATACAGAGTAGTTCAGCGTTGGCTCTCATTCTACTGCTTTCCCGCCGTCAGCGTGAGCTCGCTCTTCACTTGGTATGCATTAGCTTTAGATTCGCTCAATTAGATAACGCAAACCGTATAAAATAAAGTCTGCAACTTCAATAATCTCTCTACTGCTGCACAAAATTCGCTAATATCAGTGCTCCTTGTTTTCAATAATGCTCTAAGTTAGAAATGTCTCAATTTTACATTTTTTTTAGTATCTCATTCTCCTGGTGAAGGGAAGTATTGTGATTTTCCAAATTGAGTTTTCATCTCGGAGGTGTGCGATTGAACTATTATTCCTTTTTGGCAATATTCAGGTAGATGCATGGAAAAATGTCACCTTCTTCACCACCTAGCAACTCTCAAAATTCTAAATCTTTGAGTTATGGCTCAAGTTTATTCGGTTTATTGGTGCCTCCTATGATTCGGTTTGATTCGGATACGTGGTTTATAGAAGTCTCTTCCATCTTCACATAGAATCTGCTTGACTGGCCATCTCGTTCTAAGCCCAGACTTTTCTCTCAAAAAGATTCTAGGAAGGTAGCTCCTCTCCTCCAATCCAGGTAACTCTTCAAGCGATTCGCTGGTGCAACTCACTTCTCCGGATGTTCCCACAAATTAAGTTCACCAAGCCTCCAGGAAAGTTCTAAGAAGAGAAAAGAGCCAGTAGTCTTCCGGCGTTAACCGTTCCCTGGCGTCAATTGCACAAACACCTTTTCCAAATATTCCAAAGATGGTTCCCAAAATTAAAAAATTAGTTGTATTCTAGAGAGATGTACACCTCCTTTCCAGGAAAACCTCCAAAAAAAACAGAGAACCGTCAACGTTTCTTCCATTCTCCCTTCTAAACTTTCTGTGGGGAATAGGGGTAGGCTGTTGCGTATCCCACAAAAGAATAACAGGAAAAATGTAATACTTTGCGTTGACAGGTTCATTTCTATGCAAACATTCCCTGTGCCCTAGAATAAAGTACCTATTTTTTCCTTACCCAGGTTACCAAGTTTTTCCGAACATTCCGGAACCACTTTTGGGTTCAGCTGTTTTGACTATTTGTATTGGACTTAGCTGTTGGATAGCTATTTCGTGAAGCTGTTAAATTGTACCATCACTGATTTTAAATGTGGTTTGTGGGTGAAATAACATCTAGAAAAGCCAATTAGGTAAATTGTCGCAACGTTTTGGTCGTGAACCAGAAGTGCACTTCTGGAGAAAATTGATTCCTCAGGGTGTCTGAACGGAATTAATAATAGTCTGAATTTAACTGCAAGCAGGGTAGAGTTAGTTGAACTGCAAATGCTGTTGGAGTCGAGGAGACAGTGGACCGATTAGGGAATCTGATCCTACCTCCCTCCAAGCTGGGATTCATTAGACTTTTCAATTTGCGATCCCCTTTATACGGTGAACGAACGCACTCAACGAATGAAGAGAAATTACTTTTCAGAGGATTTAATTTCTTTACCCAAAGATTGTGGGCTGACGACCAAAGCATGGCTACTCCTCTCACTAAGAATCAAATTGCTATTGAATCAATTTGATTAATAATGTACTTAACAATGCCTCTATTTCTCTCGCACATTTCATTTTCTCGCTGTCAATACTCTTGTCAAATTTTCTACATTTTGTAAAAGCAGTAAAAGTAAATTTCTTTACTAGTCCACTTTATATTCCTTCCGTATATTTTCAATTCTTTAAACCACCATAATTCAAAAAACTGTTCTAAAATCCCATAAATCATTTAAATGACAAAAGAACATTCTTTCTGTGAGTATTTCATCAAGCAGGTTTCTATGTAACGTAAGGGGATGGAAAAGTTACTCTCTTGGAGGAGATAAATGTTTGTTTTAATAAATAATGGAAAAACCATTTCAAAAGTGATATTTACAAATGTCTCTATAATTTGAAAAAATTCAAATTTTTTATTAGAGCTACCAACAAATTAATGAACATTAAAGGCAAGTAAGCACCAAGATTCATTGTTGGGAACTGCGTCTGGACATCTCTCGGTATTGAATCTTTGCAATTATTGTGTATTGCGATCCATCTAAAATAGGATTCTCTATGCGTATTCATAATCGCCTTAAAGCCAGTTTTTGGTATTATTTCGGAGTCTACCATCTACGGAATCTACGGAGTCTAAAACTTCCTCGGTGTATGTGGGATGGACATTTCTTTGGCCTTGAATTATTGGAAGTGTACACGAGACTTATTAATCAATCTCAACTTGCGAAGGAAGTAATGTGACTGACTGATGCAAGCCAAAATTGTCTCCTTGAAATCTATACAAACATTTATAAACATACGTTCCTTAAACATTTATTATAATTATTACACAGAATCTACTGTAGTCATTCTCACTAAATTTCGGAATTCCATTTCGCCTTCACATCACAGGATATTGCGAAGATCCTGTCCATGTTTGTAAACAGAACAATGTGTTTTGTTTGTTTTCTTAAAAGCATTAACAAAGCTCCGGATATCCTCTACCTTGATTTCCATAAACGAGAAGTTGCGTCACTGACACAACAAACTACGTTATTAAGATTTGCAGAGCTCTTCGGCAATAAACCAGTTAGTGATTTAACTAGGCAATATGTTCATTCTCATTAAGTGGTTAACTTCATTCCTACCGTTCCTGAACTTGGTGAGAAATTCCATTTATGTAATCAAATTACAAAACAAGAAGAATAGAAACAAATATTAAAAACTACAGTTATTTCGTTTTTCGATTTCTCGGTAATGGTTTTTCAGATTGCCAACGAATTGCATTCCATTGGATTGGTTATATTATAACAGTTTGCAATAACGTTTGCTAGAAAAAAAAATAAACAAATTAAAACTACTAACCAAGGGCAAAAAGTGGTCTGTGGTGTGTTTAGTTAGTAGTGTGTTGGAGTGCATACTGGCCATTGTAAAGGGGAGCCACATGTTGCATGAATTATCCCCACGTTTCCCTCTTCGAAACAGTTTTAACCAGAATGCAGAAACTTTTAAACAGAGATGTAAATGTTAACCATTCAGTGAGGTTCGTTAAACAGCCGCTGCTGTCGTGCGCGCACTGTGGTCTAATTATATGTGTATTATTACAATAATTGTAAGCTGTGTGGGTAACTTGGGCATATTGTTCAATATTTATGTATGGTAATACGTGTGGAATACATTGATGGTAATGTCTTCACCTCACCCAATTTTTTCTTTCTTTATTTTTTTTGTGCGTTTATTTAACTTACACCATTTCTGTAGAACATCTTTGCGTTGTTTACAATCTCCGTGTATTGACAGTTACTTTTGTTAGATCTAACTTGTAACAGCTATAATTAATGGTAAATATTAATCCAATTTATTTAATTATTAGATTTAAAATATTGTATAAACATTTTGTCGGGGGTCAACCTAATTTAATTTTAGTTTTGAAAATAACCATAATCATTGTTGTTATAAATTAAAAAAGATAATGCAGGGATTTCTGGGCCCCGATTTTCTTCTTTTTCCATGAAAACACATCAATATCATGTTTACTCTCTTAAAACGCTTGTTTTAACTTCATGGAGGAAGTGTAAAATCCCGTAATTGTTATTCAATGAACTTGCGTTCTTCAGGGTTTCCTAGCTACTAATAATGTGAATGTATAGGATCAGAGAAGTAGGAACTAGGCATAGTCTATTCAAGTATTCAAGATTCTGTCTTCATTTCAGTCAGTAACTGTGAGGTGTTACATCAAGGAATAGTTGTTAGAGTTAGGTTTCTAGCCTGGGGTGCATATTACCAAAATTTAGGACGATGGGCACTGGTTGAGCATCCATCGCAGCAAAATATATACTCCGGCCCAGTAAGAAAGACCTGGCTGGGACCTTCACTTATGGTTCAAAGTCGGTTGGAGTATTTGGTCTGCAGAAGTGGTCATAGGTGTTAACAGATGGCACACTTGACCAACAAGGTCTTTTGTGTCACGCCTGATTGGATATTTTCGCTGTGCTTGAAATTCAAAGAAAATAAGTCCCTCCCACTAGAACAACAATAAGTCTTTTTTGACTGCAGGGCCTATTATTGTGTTTAGATAGCTATTTGTCTATCCATTTGGTACAGTATTACATGAACTGTAGATTTTTTTTCAGCCCAAAAGAATTATGAAGGAAACTTCATGCTTTGAAGACTGGAAAGTGACGGAGATATTGTCGGACAACTAGTTTCTGATTTTTGGCAGAGTAGGTTTTAGTTTTGCTCACTTATTTACTAAATAACTGGCAATTGTTTCGGCCACTTCAGGATGATTTTTCAGTATTTTAAAATTATGTAATTACTTTTACTAGTTACAAATTTTCTTTCTCAAGCTACAATGGCCATGTTTATGCACAGCAAACCACTATAGGCACGTTCCTTAACAATACCAGGGCTGACTATTGCGGCGTTTGCCATTTGAACTCTACCAGTTCACTGGTATTATATTCGTTTTGGTTCTGCTGTACACGTTATATTTTTGCATTCCGTTGCATAAATAGGAAATAAAAATATTAGAAACCTGTGATGCGTATGATTGTCATTTTTAATTAAATGTTTGCAACTGATGCTAAAACATTACTCTGCCTTCAAAAGACTCAAAACAATAAATTATGAATGACCTGGGAAGTTTGAGTTTCATTAAAATAATCTCTTTGTTAGTATAGCTAATTTTGAGTAACAAAATTGTTTTATTTTAAAACGAATTTATAATTGAGGGTCAATTTCAGAGAAAGTCAATTACTAAAAATAGGTATTCTCTTTGTTAATGTTTTTTATTTCAAATGAAAACCGTGATAATGCTGAAAGGTTGTCGAAGTGATACCCAAAACAGAGTAATGATATCGCCTCGAGGCAGACAAGTAGGAGATGCTACAAAAAAGAAAGCCTCAGGGTCTGTAGCAGATTCCTGTAGCCATGGGAATCTCACGGTCCCTAGCCAGATGGCCTCCTACATTTCTCTCTCCTTTCCTTGATTTTCGTCCTGTTTTCTTCTTCCCTCCGGTGTTCTCTTTTTTCTATTTTTTATTTGCTTCAGCCGACATACTTTATCAGTTACAACGTCTTATTCTTTATATTGTATTTGTTTTTTTGTTGCTCCACAGATAAAATATCTTTATTTTAACGCAAACAAAAATAAAAACAAATTTCATTTACAACGAAGCTTATATAACAGATTATAGTTTTTTTATTCTAACTTTGATCAGGCCATTGCTGAACTATACTTTTAAAAAAAAAAAAATCTCTTCTTTGACGAACAAAAAGTTTCTGTGAAACTCTCACGCTTTAGGCAAGTTGGTTTTGAAAAGAAATGATGTCCTGGAGAAACAAGGTACCGCAACATCTTTTCTGGAATTCAGTCCTTCTCCGGGTGTCCTTAGAAGGTTTCCTGAAGATAAATAGAAAATGAATGGATTTAGAAAAGTTATTATAATTGCTTGTAATGAGGTACCCAGCTAGTAATTAGAAAATACCTTGCTTCATAAAAGTGGTGATAACTGCTTGAAAGAGAGAACTCATATGGAGCAATAGAAGTGTAATTTTTGAGAAGTGCAACCGTGCTTTTTTATCGAAAACGATCTCAATGATTTTCTTCATGTAGATCTATACATATTTCCAGAAAATTGTTTTTAGGTAGATTTGGGGGAGAGTTAAAGCTCCCTTAAAATATCATCTAAACGTGATATACCATAATAGTGTATTCATTAGGTTTTTAAAAATTCAAATTTAAAGAAAATCATAATCTCTTTTACCTAGTTTCTGTTAGAATCAATAAATAAAAAGTTAAAAAAAAGACTAAAGTGTTATTTTAGGTTATAATAATAATAGACAGAAAAGTATTCTCCCAGATTAGTGGACAAATGAGGACAAAAGGGATGAATAGTATGTTATATAGAAGGGATGTTAGCTGATTGAAATGACCGATACACAAATCTGTTCGTGACAGAGGTTGCATGGATGTGTGTGGGGAAGGAGGAGAGTACGTCATCATGAATTTTGTTGAACCTCCATTCCTCCACGTGCCGCCCCCAAATGGAGACAAGAGGGAGAGAGAGAGATATCTCCCAGACATCCATCCTGTTTATTATGAGAGTTGGGGGCAGTCGGTTGTAGTAGTATAAATTCCCAATCCAACAGCCCGTACCATAGGACATCCTCTACCAGAACCACTTTTCCACTACCAAAACACCTCCTCTACCACCAATGGTTTGTACGCCTTCACCCCCTCATTCTGTTCAATACACTACCGCAGCAGGATTGTCTCATCAGATTCTCGGCTGTGAAAGTGGGAATGCCGTGCTGTGGTATGGTAGTTATTTGGTACTGGTTGGATGCCTTTTTTTGATGATGATTTCACTTGGACACATGCCAGTTATTATCCAACGATTGTATGGAAATTTTATTGGTGTCACAAATATCATAACACACATTTATATATGATGTCTCTACTAAACATATTGTTATGTGCGCATATTCCTTTATTAAGTGTAATATACATAAATATATGGGAATTTTATTTTAACATGGAAGATAAAACATTCTATCTTTGAATAAATATTTAAAAAGAAAATAATAATAAATCTTACCTAAGTACAACTTCTTTAAATATTTATGGAACGACACTGCAAAAATAAAGGAACACAGCAGTATAACTTAGTAAATAACACTGCAAGTATTTGACTATTCTATTGTTCCTACATTATTTGAAAAAATGAAAATAAATAAATAAGCCAGCAGTTGCTTATTTATTGAATTATAAAATTACCAAATCAAGTTACTGATAAGTAAATAATGAAATATTATTAAAATAATGATTTTCATCCATTTGTGCACGCTTGTTTTCTGTCACTCTCAGTGATTACAAATTAGCATCACTGTTCAGAGTTTATTATTTTTTTTTTTTATCAAGAGTCTGTAGGGAGAGCTTCTGTCATGTAGCCACTGACACTAACTGACAACTCCATCTTTTCCCACTCAATTCTCAAAAACTGAATTTTATATCGATGAACTAAGTGAGTTTTATATTATTAGATTTCCTACATATCATAGCCTAACTAACTTGAACAGACTTTTACAAATGTATACATACATTTGTCCAAAAAAAGAAAAACATTGATATGAGATTTTCTATTTGCAGATAGTCCTGAAGTGGAAGCAGATGAACCCTGGATACATTCTGGGATTGGAAACCAAGCAGTTTTAACTTGTACTGTATACGCAGAACCAGAAGCACAGGTAAATTAAAACTAGAGTAGAACTAAATATTTTGGGAATTGGAGAAGGTCCCAGCTCTAGAAGAGGAGGCGCTATTTTTTTAAAAACTATTACAAATGGTAAAATGGTGGTAAAATGGTAATCATACCGATGTTGCTGTGCACTAGGTCATTAACGTGACTAGAATTGTAACATCAAGATTCTCAAGAAGTATTCAAAACAACTATTTTAGATTTGCCATTACCTCTTCTTGACATTCTTAAACCAACAATCGTACAACCAACGAAAACTCTTTTAGAATCTCAGTCACTCCTTATTTAAAATCTGTTCACTGATCCTATGCTATTAATGCTATCTTCCTCCACTCGCAGCCTAGTATAACCTCACTTTTCTATTCTTCAAATTACTCATTGAAGATTAAGATATGTATGATATGAATCATTTAACAAAATACAATAATATGAAATAAAAAGAAAAAAAATCCTATTTTCTTCGTTAGATATCTCTCTGTTAGATTCAATTTAGTTGACAGAATAGATACTATAATGATATAGAATAAAGCTGCCATTAATACTCGCATAAGTAGGACTGTTTAATGTTACATTAAATGGTTGTTTGGAAGATAGTGTGCTATATAGGATCTTATAGAGTTTAGTAGAAAGGTGGATTTCAGTAGCACACCCACACATACCTTGAACCATAATACCCCCAGGGAGAGTGATGGTGGAGAGTTCACGTTGATGATATGGAGTAACATGAAGTAATTGACGTGATCTAGGTTAATTATATACAACATCGCCTTCCTAACTTCACTCCCTTGCTGCGGATATAGAACACACCCTGTACATAGTTAGCAGTAAGCTAGGTATCTATCTAGCTCTAGCTACAAGCTATATCTATATAACTACATCAATCCCCTCTACACCCAAATAGATGTAGCCTTCTCTACTACTTATTAGTACACTCAATATACCATTACATTAACATTAAATATGTAACTCCATTTACAAATCCAAATATAAAAACATTTTAAACGGTTTTAAGTTATATATCGTATAATATAATAAGCTTCATATAAGCTTTGATTTGTACGTGCTCTAGTTTAGATTCGATTTTTTAACAACTGGAGTACGCTGATTACATTCATGTAAGCTAAAATACATACTTTTTTAATAAAGGAGCTAATCGAACTTTAGGGCTATTAGAATTTCTTTTGACGCTAAATAATAAAAGACTAAATAATGAGTCATTCCTTTTCCAAAAATAGCCATGATATTGCTATGGAATAAAGTTACACCACGGCTACAGTAGCATGTGAATGGCTGTGTGGAAAACATTGGTGATTTGTAAACGCCATGAGGCCTTGTGGATCTGCAAAGTTTGGTTAGTCTTTGGTGGACGGAAACCTCTCCGAGTGCACTCGATGGCTTTCAAAGGCTTGCTTATTAGTGTAGGATAAGTGCCATGAAAACCACAGCCACTGAAGGTTCTTCTAGATTTACAGCTATTTCAATTCTACATCTACGGTGTACTCAGAGCTTCGGAAACTCGGCTGTGACTGGGGAAAGCGCCGATCTACTCTTGGCAGATCGTCTTTTCCTCTAGCCTTTAAAAATTATTTTTTTTAATTAATTTCGAATATTTTAATTTTGCTAATAACACAAGATATTTCTAAGAAATATTATTATTTTTAAATTGAAGTATTTAGAGTAGAGTTCTTTTCTCTAATTAAACAAATGCTCTTCTTCCCTTTTTAACGATTATTCCTCACTAATCTCAAATCGGAGCCAGAAAGGATCTCAACATTGTTTGGTTTCTCTTTACTTTCTCCATTCTGCTGTTACAACTTACCTTCTCGCAATTTCTTTAAAACGTTTACTCAGAAAATATAGCGGACATCGGCATTTTCTTTAATAAAGTTAGCTCCAATCATTAGCACCTACTGACAATCCCCTTTTTCCTTAAAAACAAGATATAAGCTTCGTGGGATTTTTTTACCATCAAAAATTTTGTTAGCAGGAAGACAATGCCCTGGAAATAATTATTTAAATTGCAACCCCAAAACATGTCTTTATAATTCCCCTCATAAGAGTTGTGAGATTAGATTATTACAAAAAAAAAAAGAAAGAAAAAAGTCGTTTTATAGTGTCAATTGCATTTGGCCTGTGTCGTTTAAATGTTCACGTTTGAACATGCCGCACTATCTGTTGGCAAAGTTTGGAAATACAGTGAGTTTCTCTGTCTATACTCTGACTACAGCAACCTAATTTTACTTAAATATTCCTTTTTGCAAATATTGTTTCCCAGCATTAATTTATCATCATTATTTTCTTACTTCGTTGCAATGAAAATTCCAAATATTGCATTATATTGTAATTTCCAAAATTATGAATGGTTTTTGAAGGTATTCTACCTATTAGTTATAGCTTTTTTCCCCTCTTACTCTGAGTTTTATTTTTTCGAAAAGACACATTTGTGGAAAAAGTGAAATAGATATGAAGGAAGGTTTAGTTGCATGTAAAAGAAACACAATGTAAACTGCTGAGGTAATATTTGTTGCAGACAATAAATGAATTATTTGTTGTCAATTCTGCTCAATAATATCACAAGATTCATTTTGTAGCCTTCAAGAAATAAATTAATTTTACGAAATATTGGCCTGAATTAAAAAAAAAGATGTAGTTTTGTTTATCTCTACCCAAGAAAAAAAAAAAAAAATAAGGTGAAAAAATTGTAATATTTTCCCAATTATAATTTTGGGTGCACGAGACTTTGGGGCACAAAAAATAGAGTATTTTCATCATGAATAATCTTAAAATATTTCCTTTTTCTTTGTAGTAAAATTCGATCTTTTGAATTGTACGTTTTTCAAGGGTATTTCTAGATAAAATAAGGAATGATTTCGACGTTTTAAATTAAATCATTTCAAGAATATGGACGGTTAGAATTGTGTGTGAATTAATCTCATCAGTTTTATTATTATTATTATTATTATTATTATTTCTTTGTTTTTACAGGTACGTTGGTACAGATCAGCATTGAAACTGGATGTTACAGACGATCATATAACAGAAACTCGAGGTAACAGACACAGGCTGATAATTAGACAAGTACAACTTCAGGACCTGGATAACTATACTTGTGAAGCTTATAACTACCTTGGCAAATCTCGACAATATATTTTATTATCAGGTAATCATTTATTTCAGGCAATTTGCACCAATTACATTATATTCAAAATACTAATTATTGATAGTTGAAAGATTTTTAGGTTGACATTGATAATTGAAATGAGGATTGTTTAGGATTTTTTTTTTCTTCATTTTTATTTTTGTAAGGGACGTTTTTCTTGAAGTAAATTTGTTTCTACTTCTTCAACGAAAGTTTCCTCTACAATTTCTCACTGTCCATCACCGAACAGTGAGCTAATGAGAAAATCTAAGGGCCAGTAGGTAGGTTCGAACTCGTGATCTACGCGTTGGAATCCAGTATTCGTTAACCACTGAACTAATCCTCTTTCTCTTCATCTAAAATTACTCGACTTCCTCTTACTTCATAAAGATTCTAACTCACCAATTTTTTTTCAGACTTCGAATATCTGAGTTATATTTTATTCTTACCAATATAGTACAGGTTACTATAAATTAATTTTACATCCAAGGAAGCTTAACTCTAAGACATCCACCTACGGAATTTTTATTAAAAAAGTAAATTAAAAATGTTAGCTTTGTATGTAATGTATAAACCAGTTTAAAGAAAAAGTTTAGGAATCATGTTCGAAGAAAGTGAATCGTCCATTGATAAAAGAGATAATTCAGATCGATGAATTTTTTCAGCCTCGATTTTGGAAACAAATGTAACCCTCTTAGATACAGTTATACATGAAAATTGCGAAGTTATGAATCTCCTTATAAACAATTAACACCCTAAAGTTTAAAGAAAATTGCAAGGAATCATTCATTATCGAGGAAAATCTCAAAGTACTTAATCTCAAAATTTCTTCATTAAATGGCGCATTAAGTCAGCCGATTTTTCCCAAATTTTAAAATTAAGTTCCATTTTTGGTTATTAATTTTACATTGATGAACAAAAGAATATAATATTTTTAAAAGATGGTACTTTAGAGGTGGGTTTATCTGAAGAAACTGTAATCAATTTTATTTTTTTGTAAAAAGTATTTCCTTAAAAGTTATAGAACTATATGTATACAATTGGTATACTTAGTTTTAATAAAATCGATGAAGCCTTTTTTGATATGAAGGACTGACAAAAATAGTGTTTCTTTTGGCTGACCGGTGAAATCTAAAAATCTATTTTAATTATGCGGATTATAAATCAAATTCATTTAGCAAATCATTTATACAATTCCATAAAAATGAAATTATTTATTAATTTGTTTTTATTGTATTAGGTAAGCCTCATGTTGCAATATTCCGTAGTCCGGCGGTTTCCAAATGGCGAGATAGTTACAATATCTCATGGTCAGTGTTCAGCTATACTCCACTTGAAGAGCATAAATTATATTACAGACAGAAACAATTCAGAGGACAACTTCACAATTCTCTTCAACCGGAGAAATGGGTACAAACGTTTTGCTTTATTTTATAGATAATAAAATATCTAATTTGATATTATCGTCTAACAATTTGGAGTCCTAATGGTTTTAATTGTAACCAAATTTAAAAATTGATTACAATATATTCTTCAAATGGTTAAATGCATAAAATAAAATAAAAATAGAAATTTAATGAATTATTATTGCAGGGCAATTTAACATTTTTGCATCTAAGGGAATGGAATGAAGTTTCCTTACCATCTAGTCCAAATAGTGATATCACTCAAGAAATGTCTTATCTTATTAGAAAATTAGACTCTGATACAAAGTATGAAGCCAAAGTGCAAGCTAGAAATTCATTTGGTTGGAATAGAATGTCTGAAGTGTTCACATTTTCTACCCGAGGACTTGGTAACGTACTCATTTATATTTTTTCATAAAGACCAAACATAATGAAAAGATCACTCGGCTTTTACATTTTACTTCAAAGCATTTATCTAACTTTCCACTACCTAATAGTCTCTTATACCAACTATAGTTTTAATATTTATTATCCGGAATGATTGTGAAATCATTTTTTATTGACTATTAAATTATAATTTTCTAAAACTTATCTTTTTGTATGCCTGATTGAATCAACTAAGATCATAATTTCGAATCTAATGGCATCCAAAATCTTGGTATTTTATCTAATCTTAGATTGAGAGGCATTGAAACCACTGACATTATGTTAAATAAGTAACATGCTTAATGTAAGGAACCTGATTGCAGGTTCAGATTCTATCCCACCAATTTATTCTCCTACATAAGACCATTAATTTAAAAAAAAAACAAAAACAAGTATACGTTACTTTATACTTCTCTAATTCTTTTGGTAGACTTAGGCTCCAGAAATTTCTAAAGGCACATATTACCTCTGTTAGCTCAGGTAATGACGAGGTTTTTCTTTTTTAAGCAGACCATTAACATTGGTGGAATTGGTTCTGATAGAAAATATTAAACCTGGAGGAATGTAAAAAATACTCAAAAAATTATGCATAACTGAAAAAGGGTAGCCTAAAGTGTTTTCAATAACAGCGTGAAGTTAGCTCTGAAGCGAGCGTGAAGTTAGCTCTGAAGCGAGCGTGAAGTTAGTTAGCTCTGAAGCGAGCGTGAAGTCCACTCTTCTCCAGTGATTTGCTTTACCAATTTGTTTTTTCTTTTGATTTTCATACTTGTACCATCAAAAACTTCTGAAAAAAATATCGTCTCTCCCAGACACACTCTTTTTTTAGTTGTTATTTTCGAAAATTAGAAATTGCAAAAGCTTTTTATGGTTAGAGCTGTTTTTTGAATGACTTACCGAACCTTGCATCTATACTGTTTTTTTAAATTTTGGACATTTTAACGACTGGTTGCTTTGTTAGCAACCTAAACGGTTTCTTGTCTCTTAATGTGAAGCGATAAAACAAAAGTAAGTGACCGATGAAGACTTAACGAATTTTACAAAAGCCTCTCTGGTTTATTTAGTAGAAATAATTTGTTAAAAGATTTTGTTTTGAAGTACCCCTCATGCGTTTGTTGCCCCCGCAGCCATCTTATTTAGAACTAAAAAAGTACATTTTTAAGTTTTAAGCTCAGTTAATTAAATATAGGATTACAATTCTAGATAAGATCGAAAGAAATCTTAATTTATTTTATTTTTTGATTAGTCAGGAATCAAATAGTTTTAAATAATTAATAATCATGAATTTCAGATGGATATTCCTGGGAACCATCTCAAGATATTTTTCACGCCCCAGGTGAGAGTAAATGTAGTTTAATAATTTTAAGTACTTTCAGATTTGAGACTTGTAATTATTTTTTAAATCAAATATTTCAACGTCTAATTTAACTATAAAATTACTTATTAAATTGTTGTTTACAAATCTTGGGAGAGTAACCACTGGATTTGGAGTGTCACCCTGGGCGTGTCTTTTATCACTTCCTATCGTCAGCACATGTACTTGTTGCAGGACAAATTCTTTAGTTGTAATTTTGAAATAAATAAAACAAAAATTCAAATGAAAAATCAGTTTGAAATCAGATGCAAATTAATTCTCTCAAAAATAATTGGTCTTGTAATCTAAGAGAAGTTGTTAAAGCTATTAATGTGCAAAAGAGACATAAAAAAAACTGGAGCCATTGGAATGGAAATCTTATTCGCTCCCGCCCCTTTATCCACTCTAATATTTATTTCAATGTTGTTCGACGTTAAGAATGAAGAGACTATGTTGCCAGTTGAATTCTAATCTTTTAAGGCCCCGTTCGATTTTGGTACTTTCGCCTTGTTCTAGATCTAGAAATCCCAGAAATTTCAAAACGTGCATATTACTTTGATTATGACTCTTTTTTTTTTTTTTTGGTCTACAGAAAGTTATCTAAATTTTCTAGCTTCTTCCACAGAAATAAATTACAAGAAAGTGAATGAAAGTTTTTAGATGGGAAATACTATTTTGCATTTTATGACATCATCCATTTGTCGATACCTTTTTCAAAAAAAATAAATGGAATTAAGCTCTTCAAATTTGAAATAATTTTTCAGACTCGTAATTGTGCTCCAGATGAATCAGCGAATTATGTTCGTTCACTTTCATGTATCCGATAGCAATTATGAGTGTTTTGCAGACCGAAGTATTGAAGTAATGACAGATTTTGAAGTAAGGAATTAGCTCACGGGTTAGCGTATCCTGGACTCCAATACGGGTTTGAATGCATATGCTAGCCTTTAGATTTTCTCTTCCTAGGAGTTTTTTTTTTACTTCGTACTGTCCGGAGGCCGGCAGTGTACTGAAAAAAAGCTCCAGATGCCAATGACCTCAGATGTTGATGCACCTTAAATTAAAATAAAAAGAAAAAAAAAAATACCACTTTTCTCTGTGAATAGCAAAAAATCCTGCGTTAAAGTATGGCGTAAGAATTTTTATTGTAATTGCTTATTGTTGTTCAAATAAGTTCATTTAGTGCATAACAAATATCGTCCAGTCTGAGCAAATATACTATAAAGAAGCCTCATTTGCATATGTAGAAGATATGTGCCTGAATGATATTATTTACCAATTTATTTCCAAATAGAAATTATCTTTTACTCATTGATATTGTTTTAATTATTTATAAATTTTCAGAGACGGACATCGTCAGAGATATGGGCGTAACGGCTCTTGGTAGAGGAATGACTAAACTATCCACCCCATTGATTGTACTCATACTTCCGGTTGTGCTTAAAATTTGTACGTAGGCATCAGTATACCTAACACTAGAAAATAAAAGATCTATTGATTTCTAAAGCATAGACTAATTTAAAAAATAAATGCATAAGCAAACAAGTGTGGCATAAACAAATATACATTTGGCCGAGAAAATTGAAATGACTTGTGTTTCACACTATTTCTTTCTCTGTAATCTAAACAAATTATTAAATTGTATTTTATGTACGTCCTTTCTAGAAAAACCAAAACTGAAAAAAAATTTACAAAAATGAAATACAAAAAAAAAAAATTCATTGCCCCCTTGAAATTAAAATCATCCTCATTGTAAATATTCATGCTTTTAAAAATAATAATAATAATAATCACAAAACGTTTTTGTGAATGCAGGGTTTTAACAACTAAATGTAATTGAATCCTTCAATTCTATTAAATTGTGTCCCTTTTTAATTTTAAAAGTGGTGTAAAATTAAAAATATATTTATACTTATATTCTTACGTCTTATCTCTTTTCTTTAAATTATTGATTTGTAATATAAAATGTAAATTCACTTTTGAAGAAAAAATGTTTCTATGTTAATTTGTAAAATTAATTACAAGTTTCTATTTATATAAAATTAGTCGCCATATAGACGTATAAGTGTATATTACTGTAAATATAATATAAGCTTTTTCGTAATTAAGTGAAAGAAAAATGTATATATAATATATGTATATAATATAATATACATATATTATATATATAAACTTTATTGAATAGCGAACAGCAGAGAAAGAAAAAAGAAAATATTTTAAGTGACTCTATAATTTAATTCTATTTTCAGTGTGTACAAAGTATTCGTAAATCATTTTCAATAATAAAATTATTTATTTAAAAAAATTGAAATAAATGATTAGATTATATTTTTTAAATATTAATTATTCTATGTGAAAAAAATATTAAGTGGTGAATTATTGAAATTAAAAGGTATTTGTGAAATTTTATGTGTTAAATTAAAAAATTTAAAACAAAGGCCACTTTATAAGTAATAAAATTACTTTGTGAATTTGGATTATTTTGTGTATTTTTGGTTTTATTTATTTTTGTTATAGTTTTGTTTGTTTGTTGTTTTTTAATTGTTTCATGATTGGACGGTCTTTAAGCTCCCCGTAATTGTGAAACGATCTTGTACCTCTCACTCGTTCCGTTTATTTTGGCTGGCACTTTAAGACTACCCTTAAAACATCGCATAATCTTAAGTACCACGCGTACTTGGAGTGACATGACACAAACGAACAGTTTGACTGCAAACTTCTGTCTTGTTTCAATGACACCACCGTTTGGTTATGCTCTTCCGGTATTAAATTCATGTTTATGCCATTTTAACATTTAGAAAATGTTTAAGAAATTATATTGCGCAATATTTTAATGTTTGTGCGATACTAATTGATATTTTAATGTTTGTGACATTGAAGAGATAAAGGAAAAATCATCTCAATAATATTACTTGGTCTTGGTGTAAATTCAACTTTTAACTTACATTATATTGTAAATTTTATCATTACATTTCCTTCATAAAACAACGGTTCAATCCACAACTAAAGTGAAAAAGAAATAGTTCCCTCAGTTTAATTAGTACCTAACTAAACCTTTACCACTGTCTCTTCACGAACCTCAAATTATTCAGACTATTAATTTAGATTTTTTTTAAAAAGAAAGAATTTAACATAAAAAAGTACATTTTTAGATTAATACTAATCAGGTATTAGTTCTTAATTATGTTATATTGTCTTAAAGATATTCTACATAACTTTTCCACAAATCTGGCAACTTTTTCATTGCAAAAATAATTTCTTCTATATAAGAACTAAATATATCAGCTTCATACCAAGGATCAACCTTTTTTCCTGTTTTTTGTACAAAAGCATTTTTAAAAACTATTTGATTAGGTTTTTTTAATTTTTCTTGACCTGCACTGCCGAACATCCTTTCATCTACTTTAGAAGTTATGAGTTTATTGTCAATTTCCCTAAGCTCCATAGCATTTTCTGTTAACTCTTTTCTAACGTTCTAAAATATATATTTGTTTTATTATTATTATTATTTATAAAAACAGTTATTTCATTATTTAAACAATTAAGTGATTGTGGTAAAAAAAAAAACATAATTTATTTTTAAGTAGGTACTGATAATGTATGCTAGTGCTCACCATTATATACCATGCAGCTCGTGTTTTAAAAAATTTTTCGAAAGTAGGCAAATATTGAGCAAACTGAGGCTCTTTATCCATTACATGACTGACAATTACTTGAAATTCTTCTAATAAATCTCGCAAAACTTGGGACCACATGTCAAATTTGGCAACATTTTCTTCAATCTTAAATAAAAATAAAAAATGTGAAATAAAAATTAAGCGATGGGAAATATTACTCGGCTAACTCGGCCCGGTTATTACAATTCTTATGTTGCAAGTGGCAAATTTGCCATGGATTTTGAGCAAAAAGGTGCTTTACCAATGTACCTTAATTCGCTGTAGCATTAAACACATGGTATAACCTTGGACGAGATCTGAAGACCGTAACCTCCAAATCTTCCCAAAATCAATTTTCACAGAAAAAAATTTTAATTAAAAACGCAAAACTGAATTGGTTTGCGAGTAAAATCGCGAAAAACTGAAAGAACCTTGCAAGGAATTTGCATTCTAGTCCCTTCGATCACTCATTTAATCAATGTTATGTAGGCTAACCGAGCGATTAATTAGAGGCAAGGTTCGCAAAGCTAAAGGGTATTGTGGTACTGGCTTCAATGCGCGTTCTAGGTATTGGACTTTGTTAGTGGTTAATACGAATACTTTTTGTAGAAAGTATTTTTGCTAGTCGCCTCCGTCCACGATGCATGATCGGTAGTTGGCCATAAGTTAAATATATAGTTACGTAGTTCGCCAGAACTATTTATTTATATAATCCATTTTTTTTACAAATGACCTAACTTAAAATGAAATTTTAGTAGAACGCCTAACCTTCATTCAGCCCAGAATCATCTTAAAATATATTTTTGTGGAAAAATATTTCTGAAAAAATTGCATATTTTTAATTATAAGTTTTTACAATGTGAACGAAAATCTTTGGAGGCCGCTTTCAGAAAATCTCAAAAACTGTATATCATATCGGCTGTATAGACCTCATATCGGCTTACACGGAAGTTTTAGCTCTATTGCTGGCGATTCGAATTTCAGCTACTACCCTTTGCTGACCAAAGTCAGACAGTCACAGACAACTCAGATAACTTATTATTTTTATTCCTTTCTTTTAATTTAATTTAATTTATTTTTTGTTGGAATGCGCCCCAGAAACAGTTTGTTCGGTGAAAACTTAAAATCTAAATTTGCGTGATCACGAGACGACTTCCTCTTACCAGTCATAATAAAATGCAAAATATGCTTATGAAATTAAATTTACTCACTACTGAGTTTATTGCCGTCAAATCCAATTTGTCATCGTCTATTTGGCACATTAAATAGGCTAAGTCGTTGCTTTCTTTATCTAATGTTTCTTCCAACCATTTGTCGCTATCGAATAGTTTATCGTAGCCACAATTTTCTATAGCATGCGTCCCTGAACGAATTTTAAAAGAAATATTTTGCAAATGTCTGTATGGAACTGAATATAACTTCACTATGAGTTTTTGTGCTTCTTTTCCCATTTTTCTATTTAAAAAAGATAAGATTACTTCATTAATTAGCTACAAATAAAAATTCTTAATTTGTAATATCATATGGTTTGATGAAGATCGAGCCTTCAATGACCTAAAGTTTTAGATAACAAACTACAAATATAGCACATATTTTAAATTTTCTCATAGTTCTAAATAATTTTTCAAAACTTAGAATATATTATATATATCATTTTAAAAAGCAATTTAGAAAACAATTACACAAGTTCCAGAAACTTTAAGTTTTTAAACTTCAATTAAAAATGAAAAGTTTTCTAGGTTCATTTGACACCCATTCTTGAACAAACCAACTTCTTCCAACTTTAGCTCTACTTTCGTTCTGCCAAGGAAGTGAATTTCTTTTGGCCTATTTGACCCACCATTTCTACAGAAATTGATGGCTATCTCATAAACACATTACAGATCCTTCACAAGATTTTGTACTGACATGAACTGTTTCCATTGCCAAAACTGGAACGTTTTTCTACCTATTAAAACTGAAGAATTCCTAAAAAAATAAGAGAAGGGGTAAAAAGACTGAGAGGCTAACCTTAAATATTACGGTCAACCCCAAAATTTACCTTTGCAGCCTCATTTCTCCGGTTTAAAATTGTTTAACTAAAATACAAATTAAAAATAAAATTTACTCAAAACTGCTTCTCACTCTGTGAGAGGAATTGTAGACATTTCATTATTATCTGCATCAAATTGACTTTTATAAGCGCTAAATAAGCTTAAGAAATTCTTTCTTTCTTCTAAGTGACCTACTCTTGCCATTTCTAATGGTTTTTCTTTTTCCAAATCATCGTAAATTTTCTGTTTTTTCTTCACATGCAATATTTCTAGAAGTTCTACATTCTTCTTATATTCTTCCTGTATAATGTTCCAGAAATTTTAATGAAACTATGAGTGCAGATAACATTAAAAATTGCTAAAAAATATTGTTGAGGATTTTTTTTTTTTTAATTAAATAAAATCTAAGTGATTCTTATGTTCCATGTTGTATATTTTAGTGGTTCCGTGCCCTCGCCAGGTCATATCCAAAGAAGACATTCCGGCCTTCTTCTTAGTTGTTTCTTTTAATCGGTTAATATTTGGAGATGTGAGAGATTTGACAACAATCCTCCAGCGCAATGAAGAACTGCCTCATTCAGACCTTTGCGCGTTGCTCTTTGAGGCTTCAGGGAACACAACAGTTGATAGAATAATAGAGGTTTCTTTTTTCAAATATCTGGGAATGCAAATAAGTGAAAGCGGGAAACTAAAGGAGGAAATTAATGCAAGGATGGCCTATGCGGGAAAATGTTCTCTACAACAACAATTTTTTAACAAAAAAAAAAGTGGCAATAAAAACCTAAACAGCAGTTTACCGCTCGACTTTCGTTCCTAAAATTACATAGGAAGTGACAGATAGAATAAGAAGGTTTAGCTTTCCATTTTCCATTTCGTTGAACTGTATGTACTGGATTTTTTTGGAGCCTAAATCATCACCACACAATAACGACGCAAGTGCTTTACAAAAATTTCTCTCCACACACTTTAAGCTGTTCCTATTAAAAACGTTTCATAATAACTATTTGGACTTTACCTTAATCACGTGTCTGTTAAACTTCTTTGTGACACTTATAAAGTTTTTCTCCCACAGCCTTCTTAGTTTTTTTTCATAGTTCCTCAAAGATTTTAAGTTCATTTCCTTGAAAATATGTTCGTAGATATTCCGGAACTGTTTTAGATAGATAGAAACCTCATCTCTAAAATATACTTCTTTGCGAGTAGGCACTAGAGGGCCATCTGGATTCAAAAGAACTTTATGTTTTCAACTGTTTTATACCCTACTTATTTTTGTTTATAATTTCATAAAATCAAAACTCAAAACATATTTTTACTTTGAATTAGAATCATATAAATGGTTGAACGAAATTGATATCAAATTGCGAATTAAATTGAACGTTTCCGAAAATATATTCTCATGAATGAAGATGTTATTATGTTAGGTTAACAAGTTACACAATTTAATTTTTAATTAAATCATTTATCATGAACAGAACGGTTTAATGGTTTATAAAAATCAAAATACCATTTTATTAGTTTCCAATTGCAATGTCGGTTAACTTTCTGTTACTATATTTTAGAAAATAATCGTAAGGGAAAATTTTATTAATTTCTGTATGAAAATGATTTCCATTCTTTTTCTGATTTTTCTTAGAGTTAGTGATTATAAATTATAAAATGAGTGTGATCAAAATTCTTCTTATATTTTCATCATCAATAATTAAAATTAAAAGTTACAAATTTTATATTTACAAATAATTAAAAAAAACTAACCGCATTGTTCTCTCAGAATGTGATTGTTTATTTGACATGGTGTGGGTCCGTTAGCAAATTTCAATATAAATTCACCTTCTTTTGTTGGAATATATTTATCAGGCGGAGTAAAGAACTGGAAGCAGAAATAAATTGTAACCAAGTTAATATTAATAAAAAATGTCATCTAAAACATGAACAGCTTAAAAAAAACTAATGTAAAAAAAAAAATTTTGGGTTGTAATTGTAAATTTAAATATTGTTGGTTGACCTTTTCAAGATCCTCGAACTACTTAGACCAATCTACGTTGATATCTCCCTCGATATCAAGAATACTTGAAAACACAGATGGAAATGATTAGACTGGAAGAATTTAGCATGATTTAAATACGATGGTACTTTTTTCCAATTAAGTTCTAACACCTATTAAAATTAAGTTGAGGTCACTTTCGCATCCATGAATGATATACACATATATATTACAGTAAAACCTATTTAAACAAAAAATTGCCAGAAATAGTACTTATCGCTTTGACCTCCAAGGAGGTCGCTTTAAGATTTTTGAATTTCAGGGATTATATTCTGTTTCTTCTGAATTCTCTTGATTGCGAATAGCTGAGGATCCAATTCTGACAGGTTCGAGGAGCAGATAAAAAATAATTACTTTTCTAAAATCACAGAATTATTTGTCTCTTTCTAGGTATTCTATTTTGTTCTCAAAGAAATAAAATAAATAAAGGAACAAATATGGAAAGAGAGAGGCAGAAGCAGAAATATTGCACACAAAAATCTCACATTCTATATATTTTTTCGAAAATTTTAGGGAATTTAATGACATTTTTTCTTAGAAACAAAATACTATCCAAATTTTCCTCACAAAGTTCGAAATTTTCATATAAGTTGGAATCACAAAACAAAATCTTCATGATATTACCTAAACAATGCCCAGTATGCTTAAAAAAAATGAATTATAAAAGATTTATTGTACTGAAAGATATTTAAAACTAAGTACCGAAGCTATGAATTTGTCGATGTTAGGCCGTTCTTCAAAGTGGATGATACAACCACTCATCTGCTCCAGTAAATATGTTCCAAATCTATTGATGAGAATTTTATTATTCAGCATTTTTTGCCTCGTTGCTTCCGCTTTCTTGTCTAAAAAGCAAATATTTGTTTAATGTAAAGGATTAAAACTTCTCAAATGCTACTTAGAGAAAAAAAGTAATGTCTTAATTGTTCACTAATCTAAAAATTAATACTAAGTTTCACGTCTCAATACTATAGAAGAATTCGTTTGATTAGTTTACTGTAGTTATCGTCTTTTTGTATTGCAACCTAAAATGAATTATCAAATATGGTAAAATATTAATTTGTATACTACAGTACAACCTAGGAGTCAATAAACTTTTTATAAGATAACCTTGATTCATTCTGTATCAAACAGACGTTGACTGAGGAAAACAAATTACGAATACTAAAATGTTTTATCAGCTAGCTCTGCCAGAATTTGTTTTTTGTTTTTTTTTCTTATTCTGATTAATGTTTTCTTTTTTTTAATTTAACAAACTTACATAACCCAACGAATTTTGATAATTTTATTTGTCGAAAATTGAATTTTCGATAGAAATAGATTATTTTCAGGATTTCAGGTCAGGAGGGAAGGCAAAATTTGACAACGGAGAAGACTTTCTTCTTATTTGCATACAGAAAAAAAAACATTTATTTTTTTTGGTAAGCAGCCCCTCTTATCTCTCACACTTTGTGTAAGCTTCTGTACAAAAAGTGCAGGTTTCTCCAAATTTGTATTCTATTTAGGTACGAAGTACCATAACTGCACCCTGTGAAACAATTTCAATTATCTCTTGACATATTAATTTATTTGCAAATCAGCAAAAATGTGAACATGTATAAAATTGTTTTAACTTTTAATTGTGAAGGCACTAATTTCTTCCTAAATCTCTCACCCATGTAACTGCTGATATCATACTAAGCAATGAAAATCTGCCTGGTCGACCCATATTTTCCAATGTTCCCACTTAATTCGAAATTTCTTTCATTGAAGAAATATTTTTGAGTAGATGAAATAGAAGTGGCTTGGAAAAAGCACGAATTTCATAACATTAAATTTATTCTAATAACATATTCTACTATTCATTGTTAAAACAAGATTTTTTTTGCAGCAACCAAAGTCAGTATGTAGGTAATTTAAAATATTAAACTTTTAGCCCAATTATATTATTTGAATGGTCTTAATGAAGTAGAAGTTTTTTCCCAATCCAAGAGCTGGGCGATTCGTACGGAAACAACAGACATATTCATTCATTTTATCACTAATCCAATAATAACTAGCGAGCAACTAATACTTCTACTCAAAAACGTTTTAAACAAACTAATCAGTATGCAAACTTTTCTAAAAATTCTACATACCCAACGGTTTTCTTTTACTGCTAGATTTCAATGCCATTTTGAATTTATTAAGTACAATTTAGCTAATAAATGTAGCTCTTATAATTAACAAATTAGCTCTAACTACGATTTATTTTAAAAGTGTAATTATAGAAAACAGATGTTCCCATAATAATAATTAGGCAAATCTAATGTAGTCAACAAAATTAGAAGCGTTGAAGTGCCTTTTTTGTAGTGTCATTTTGCTCTTTCTCAGTGAACTTTTCTTATTCTCATCAAGCGACCCTTCTGAAAATTTAAAAGGAATTTGAAGGAAATACTAGGAAATCGCAGATTAGGGTAATTAAGTTCCCCAAAGTGCATATGTGGAGTTATTTATTGATTACAGTTTAAAATGTTAAGTATAAGGGTTGATTAAACGCCAAAAGGTACACAAATCAGCGAGTACCCAACATTTCATTAATACTTCATTAATAGTTAAGTAATTCTACTGCATTAATTTTCATTAATAAGTTATTTTTTAGAATTTATTAGATGTCACAGACCCTTATGCTGGCCATTTTCGTCTACAAAATATATGTTCAAGTAGCACTG
Source organism: Rhodnius prolixus (assembly GCF_049639745.1). NCBI lineage: Eukaryota > Metazoa > Arthropoda > Insecta > Hemiptera > Reduviidae > Rhodnius > Rhodnius prolixus. The sequence goes on along the minus strand of NW_027411614.1, from coordinate 39,885,231 downwards.
TAGATTGACTGTAATATCTAGTTATTTATAATAATGAAACTACTAATTACAGGTTAAAAAGAAAAACGTTACAAAAAATAAAAAAAAGTATGAGGCTAAAAAATTCAAAAACTTTTTTAAAAAATGCTTACACCAACATACATCAATGATTTTGTTTATTTTATTTATTTATTTGTATTTTTAAATAAAAATCGTCGGTTTAAGTTCATTCTTCGATTAAAGCAATTGTTATTTTATGAAGTAGTCAAACGTTTATAATAATACATAATAATTATCTGGCTTTATCGCAAATAGTAATATAGTTTTCTTCAAGTACACTCTCAATGTAGCTGTTCTTCTCACAATGTTGTATATATGTAATATAAAGTAAATAAGATATGCATATTTTTAGGGCAGCTAATTATTCCAGTATTTTCCTATAAGTAAAATTAGGGGGACTAAATTAAATTACAATTGAGAAATGAATAATTGTTGTTGAATAATCTACTTGTTATTAACTGTGTGTTATTTGTGCTCACGAATATTTCGGTAAGACGAATTCTAGACAGTAGCCTACTCTAACTTTGTCTTTTTCTACTTTAACATGCATGTACATATTTATGTGATTTATCATAATTATAACAAAAAAATATTATAAATGAAGTGGCCAGCATAAGGGTCTGTGACATCTAATAAATTCTAAAAAATAACTTATTAATGAAAATTAATGCAGTAGAATTACTTAACTATTAATGAAGTATTAATGAAATGTTGGGTACTCGCTGATTTGTGTACCTTTTGGCGTTTAATCAACCCTTATACTTAACATTTTAAACTGTAAGTTTTTGTTAAGGAGATTTTTGTACCTTTTGGATAGATTTTCCTTTTTGTTTATTTTACAAAGTTACATATCTTCTTTACAGATTTATTTAAAATTTGGAATAAACAATTCTATCATTATAATCTAATAAGGTGTTAAGTCGGAACCGTAACTACCAATGGAGAGATCTTTTTAAAGAATGATTATAGTTGCGTTCCCCCAAACCATCCTCAATAACAATTTTTTTGTAAAAGCGTTTTGAATAACATAGGAAGGTATTTGTACGTAAATAGCAAAATTAAACTGCGATTTCAGTACTTCCTTTTAAGAGGAGTAAGAAAAATAAACTGCGATTGCAGTACTTCTAGGCAAAGAGGCAAAGATGTTTTAATCGAACAACAATTTAATGATTTAAATCGGTTCACTCATTGATAATTTTAACGATTGCAGTACTTCCTCTTAGTAGGTGCAAGAGCATCAGCAACGTAGAGGAGCTTTAACCACTTATTCGAGCTGAATTTTATCAAAATCGGACTAAGCGTTATAGAAATATTGGTAATAATAGTTTTAGAAAGGGCCTTATTTGGGTGGGGCAAACTCCCCTCCTTATGAGGCACGGCGTCGAGACTTTTAAAGTGCAAATCTGTACAAAATTTCGATTCGAATGACCCTTCATTCATGCAAATCGGTTCACGTGTCGATAATTTGCAACGATTGCTATACTTCCCCTTAACAATGTAAGAGCAGATCGTCGCTTTAATGTTACGTAGGGGAGCCCTAACCCTATCATCCTACCAAATTTTATCAAAATCGGGCCAAGATTTACAGAGTAATTAGTAATAATAATTTTGGAGGGGGCCTTACATAAAGGGGGCTAACTCCTCTCCCATTCAATGTACAGGATCGAGACCCCCAAAAGGCACATCTACATAAAATTCCGAATCGAATGACACCTCATTCATGAAAATCGGTTCACGCGTTTAGGCGCTACGTTGTTTACAAAAAAGGTAACAAGAAGAAGAAGAAGAAGAAGAAGAAGAACAACAACAACAACAAGAACAAGAACATTTTTTGAAAAAGCCGTTTTTGCTCATTTTTGGCAACTTTTTTCTCGAAACCTATTAGATCTGGGTTGTTGCAAAAAAATTACAGTTATAAAGGAGGGTTTGCCCTATAATTTAAAGAAAATTTGGGAATTTTATCTTTTATAGAAAAAGAGAAAAAATTTGTCAAAGTTGGGTGTTTTTCAACGTTACGCTTTTTCGTGCAGTTTTTGATGATCAACCCTTATACAACTGTCCTACCGGACAGTTTTAATGTATTGAACTAACATAAATATAATCTTTGAATTATGCTTTGCTGTTCTTGTTTGTTTATATAATTAACGAAAATAAAACTCTAATTCTTTAATATAAAAAATATTTATTAACTATTAAGTAGACATTGATATTTCAAGATACAAATTAAATTTTTTTCCCAGTAAGCATTGTTCATTGATATCCATAAGATACTAATTCTGAAATTAAAAAAATAAAAATGAAAATATATTATCAATAATTTTATGCAAATGAATTTAAATCAAAATCAAATAATTCATATTTATTACCATTAAGTCGTTTCTCATTATCCGTTAAATAACATCTTAAATCTGCATAATCTAAAGTTGTAAGTTTGCCTCCATATTCTTGAGGTAGTATGTCAGGTGTCACATATTTATGAAGGGATGGCCAGTTGTTCTTATGAAAATGAACCTTAAAATTTTGCAATCGATATTAATTTAAACAGATAATTTTTGTTGTGTTCAAATTTTCAAGCATTAATCACACATTACGTTCTGTTTTGTAGAACTGCTCAAAAAAGGGAAAATAATCGTCACTAAGCTGTTCAAAATCAGTCCAGAATTAATTATATGGTATTCCACTTTTCGCACGGGAATTCCCTTTCAACAACCATAAAAATTAATTATTTAAATAATGATTCATATGTTTATTTATATAAAACAAAAATAAACACTTACTTCAGCCTTTGAAGATCCGATTTTACAATTCTGCGGAGTGAAATACCTCAGATATTTCCAGGATAATCCCTGCATATCAAATATGTAGACCAAACCGTTCGTCCAAGTATCCGGATCATCCAACGCTAATTCCAACCAGAGATCATCTACTTGAAAATTTTCCCATGGTTCAACTTCTCCAATAACTACGTTACCTAAAATTGTTGAACTGAACTGAAATTATTCTAAACCTGAAACGCGTTAAAATTAATTGTTTCTCAAATCACTAAAGGCAAGAGGAATCTTTTCTATGTGAAACATCTTTTTTTGTTTTAATTTGTTGATGAGGTTGATTAAAAAAAACCACCTTATTAAGCCAATCTAGCGTCAAATCCAGGATTTTATTTATTTCATTACCTAGTATTTAGACCTGTTTACAATGTGCCAAGTAAGTATAAAATATTAATAAGTATCTGGAGCCAAGATAATACAACGTGTATTTTATCAAGAAAACAATGTAACATCTGATTCATACTAAAAGGTTTGACTTATGGTAGATATCATTAGTTGAGAAATGGTTGTTTTAGAGGAGATGAAAGTCGTATCTTCGAATCGATCAGAATAATAAACAACGCTAAACAAAGTAAAATCCTTTTTAGGTTGATTAATCGAGATAAAGATTCCGAAAGACGCCAAAGTTTAGACTAATTTTTAATTCTTCTACAGAATGGGTGAGTTGTTTAATCTTTGTAAGTAGGTATTCACTTATTCTTATTTGGACAATCACATAGTACTCGTACATAGAACTGTTAAGCTCTAAAATCGGTTGCACTCATTAAAACAACATTCAGTAGAAAACCTAGTAGGTATAAATTTTTGTTTTAACTAGTTTAATAATTCTTGTAACATTGAATTGCATTGAATAGATTCTAGTGCAATCAAGAGAAGTTACAGTCAGTGGATCATGAATGTGATGTCTTTTTAATTAACTCAGCTATTTAAAAGCTCAAGGAAGACTTACATGTAAGTCAAAACTTTTCTTTATTTAATGACCAGCCCTCAAAAAGAATTGAACAATAGAATATCTATTGTGCCCATATACTGAAATAATAATTCAAACTCTACTACTAGATTTACTCAAAGAAAATGAAAATGATACAGTTTCATTAAACCCTTGAAATCATTTTTTTATGTTTTTTTAAACGTTATGCAACTGTCCTGGCGGACAGTTTTAATAAGGCGCCGATAATAGAAATTATCGACTAGAAGACATATCCAGAATACACTTATACTAACCGATGATCTTTTCCATAACTACTTTAAAATTTTGAGAAGTTACTGTAATGACCAATTTAATTAATTTAAAATGGAAACATGTTTTTTTAAAAAATATAAAGTAATTAAAATAAAAACACAAATATTTACCAAGTCTCAACAAATAAACACTTCTACCAAGTTGATCTTTATCCTTGAGCAGGCAATGAACATTCCTAGACAGTGCCAATTTTTGTCGTTCTGTCATTACTTCCGTTGCAAACCAATTTCTACTATCATATTTCAGCCTATATACTGATTTCATCTGAAAATAAAATATCATTTCGAACATTTATTTCTTTTAGGCAATTACTTCATTACCGAAGTTTCCCAAATTCTCAAGGCTTGTTTCAGAATAGGATCTTACAAATTGATTTCATTTAAAATATTGATGGCTTAATGAACTGACTTTTTAAAACATAAGTATTCTTAAGAGTTTATCAGTTATTAAATTTAAAAGTATTTGTTTATTTGCTACTTACTTTTTAAAGAACCTGACTGTTAACATAAGAAATTTTATAGAAATCTGGTTTTTGTAAAAACTACAATACTATAATCGTTCTCTTAGGATCTTGGCAAACTTATGGTATTTTTTTTTTTTTTTTTTTTTTGGCCTCTCGAACTTATGGTATAAGTAGTTACTTACTTTAGTGAAGGCTTTAGGGACGTCAAAGTTACTGAAATACAAATATCGCAATAATATTCTGTTATCTTCTCCAATGTGCAATCCATTTTCAGCTAATGAATGGAAAACATAAACAATTATAAAAAAGTTATTGCAAACAACACAAGTAAATAATAAGCACTAAAGATATCAAAGCGTAAAAATAGGTATTAAAATGAAATAAAATCAAAATAAATATGAATGAAGTTTATAAGAAAGCATCCATGATTTTTTGTACGTAACAGCTTGTTTTTAAAATTTTTATTGGTGTCAGGATTTCATTCTTTAGCTAAAAGTTTCGTAACATCTTTTTACCCTTCATAAGCAAAATAAGTTTCATCTTGCAGGAATGTTTAGTAACATTTCTGTCAGATTAAATAATACTTTGTAGAGAAAATCAGGGAATGCTGAATTTTAAGAATAATATAAAATCTTCATATGCCACTTTACGAAGAGTATGAACGAAATGTCTGCTACTAAAAGTGAAAATTTGAATCAAAATGGAAAACATTTTGTGAGACTTAAAAAGTAAGAATTTAAAAAAAAAACTCTACATAAAAAAAACATTTTGTGAAAAACATGTATTTAGTTTAGTAAAGTAAATTAAAAAGAAATAACGTCAAAAGTTTTCCTATTTTAAAACAATCTTTAATCAGTTATTATTGCAAGTATTTAGTATATTACAAAGTTACCTTCAACAAGTTTTTTCAGTTCACAAAGACATTTCATTTGTAGATCATCAATGGTAACATCTTTAATTGAATCCATGTTAGTAATAATCCAACTCGCAGACTGAGTTCAATTCAACTGTAACACTGAACAAAATAAACAATTATTATACAATAATTTTTTTCTTTCCAATTAACTGCTTATATTTATCTAGAACTACGATAGAGAGTATCAATAATATGACTAATCAGCTATGCAAGATTGTGTTTAAATCTTCATTATACATAAACGGAAATAAAATTATTATTATTGTTTTTTTAATAGTATTATCTCACTACATCACACGAACATAAGAAAAATTAACTAAAACCAATTCTTTTAAATCTGTACATCTCTTTAAAATAATTTTTTTAATTTTAATTTATTTATTGAAAAATTTACAACTTCAAAAATAAATATTTTTAATTTAAAAAAAAATTCAAAAGTAAACCTTACAATATTCCAGCATTTTTTTCTTCTTCTGCTTCTTAAGGTAGGAAGACAATTTTATTTTAGAAAATACGACATAGCTCCAAATAAGATGCGATATTTTACAGAATTTAATTGCCAGGAATAAACTTAAAAATCAATTAATGAAAATAAATATTGAGGAATAATTAAGTCTGTTCTTAACAAAAAGCATTTTATTACTCAAATTGTACATTTAAGGAATCCGTGGCGAGATTACCATACAAAAGAAAAAAAAACAACCATTTTAATGTTAATTCCTATTAACCATTAAATAATTTTTATTTCCTATATCTCTAAATAAATGAAATGATCCCTTTACTACATACATTATTCCTAAATTTTTGATTTTACAGATATTCATAGAAAATTTACTTCTATATTTGTGAGATACAAAGTCAAGCTTTTGCCCAAGTAACGTTAAGAAACGTTGTAGTTGTTTACCCGATTAATAAAAATGTAAAAGTAATGCTTAAAAAGTTAGTGATTTTGCAATAATATTCAGAACATACTTGTTTAAGCCTCTCTAGTTTTATTTACTTTTACACTTTTTGAAAGGAATTGTTGAATAAATTATTATGTTTTTATTGATTTTAATGAAATAATAAATATGTACATTTGGTTATTTCAAACAATGCCCAAACATAAGCAGTTCTCACTATTTAATTTTTAAATTGATGGATATATAATAAAAGGTACTGGTGGAATTTTTCCCAATTTTTAAGAGTTATCATTAACAAAATAGAATGATTCGTTTAGAGACTTATGCATGGCAAAGATTTATGAACCTCTAATTTTAGACTGTACATTGTTTGTTGTGAGATTCACAATTGAGATGAGAGTTCTACTCACTTTGTAGACAATTTATACTTTATCAGCTTGTAAAAGAGTCAAACTTCACACTAAATTCTCTCTAAATACACATTCCTCCCACTAACATTAGTTACTTATGTTTAGTAACTATATTTACTACAACAGAGAACAAACGAAAGCAATATTAAATTTTACAAAGAAAATAAAACAAGTTCTCACCTAATTTGGTTAATAATATTTTCAGGAGTGTTAACTTCACTTGCCACCTCTATACACAACATAATTGTTTCATATTTCCTACACAACCTTTGTGTGGGTTAAACAGGCACTAAACGTTATTTCCAAACAAAAATACAAATATTTTCATGTTAAAGCTTTTTTTAATTGCTAATTACGATTCTGCATATTTACAAGTGTAAATGTGAATTAATGCTAAGTAAATATTATCTCTTCCTCGGTGTTATTATACTCCAATGTCATAAAATTCAACCTTGAAAAACAGCTCTAAAAATTAAAATTAAATTAATTTCGAGTTAATCTGTAAAAGTTTCCAAATAAAAAATTATACGCAATTATAATAAGTCGAAAAAATAACATAGATTATGAAAAATAAAAAGACTTTCCCAATTATTTATTTTTATGATTTATCTCAAACTTTACCCAGGCTAGAACTATGTTGAAGAAACTTTTTAGGAATTTAAGACAAGATTTTATGGGTTTGCAACTTTTAGGAATTACAAATATTGGAAATTGTAAAGAAAACCTTGTTTGTTAATGCTATCTGGTTGCTATTTCTTCAACTAATGTCCATTTTATTTATAATATTTTTTCTTTTTTCATTTATTATATGTCATAACCTTTTTTTTATTTAAAATATAGTACCAATAGGTGGTGTTTTATTATTATTAATGAATTTAAGCAAAATAAATGTTAAATTAATTTTTTTTTTCTTAGAAATTGCAAAAGTTGAAGATTATTTCTCGTGGCGTGCAGTATCATTATTATGTATAAGTTAAATTGCGTTCGCAGGGTGTGGAGGGTGGGGCTAGTTAATCTTCAATTTTTGTTAAAAAAACAGGTTTTTATTTATAAAGTTTTATTTGTTTAAAAATAAATCTATTTTTAAGATAATAGTAAGCATACGACATATGTATGTATACAACAGCTTATATTGTAAACCACTAACACAAAAACTTCACATAGGAACTTCATTTTAAAATATTCTAGAAGTAATTTTATTGTTTATCAACTTTTAAAATTTATTTAGTAATGATGAGTGGCGCTCTCTTACGGTAAATTTTAAAACTAATAAAACAGGTATTATGTACTGTTACAATAATTAAAACTGTCTTTATTTTGAGGGAGAGAGATTTAAGGCTAGATATATTTGGAGTGAACGGGCTGGCTGGTGCAAATGTTTGCTTACAATAAATAACACATACCTCTAACTAATCATCATTCTTAGTAAGATTAGACATATTTGGAATGACGAAAAGCAGAGCTACCTACCCCCTACGTCTCTCAAGTCGTACTGAAGAATCCGGTAAGGGTTGATATTGAAATTATTAATTATAGCTAAAATTGCAAACAGCGCTCTCATACGGCGAATTTTAGTACCAACAATTTTTCAATTGTTGGTAAATGGCGCTCTCCTATGGCGAATTTTAAAACTAACATTTTGCAAATGTTTGAAAACAACGCTCTCCTACGGCGAATTTTAGTACTAACATTATTAGTACATTATTATTTTTGTACTAACAACATTGCTAATGTTGACAAAGTGAATTTGTTACCTGTTAATTTTTTTTTACTATGTCATTCAACGGATAATAGAATAATTTCTTTTTAGTAAATTTTAAGTATTATTTGTATATGACACCTTCATATAAAAGTGATTAGCAGTATTTTTCAGTTATTAGCAGTATATTAATTATTTTTAGATTGAAAGTGAAATAAGATTTATGTTTGATTTACAAAAAGTTCAAACATCTCTTTGAAACAGAATGTGAATGCATAATGTGCCAAATATCTTTTTAGACTTACAAATAGTCTAGCAAAAAAGTAAGTAGTTTATGGTAAGCAAGTTTTTCTATTAGGCTTCAAAATTTTAGGTGTACGCAAATAATTATAAAAGTTTATCTCATTAAGGATTGTGACACAAAAATTGCTCGTTGCATTCTAGGTGTTTCATTTTGTGATATTTAATTTTCTATTTTAATTTACAAATTTTGCTTTTGTGAAATAGCTTATATGGAATGAACTATTATTATTGAATAAATGGTTGCATTTCATTTGATTTGAGCTCTGCTTAAATGAGAGAATCTTGTCTGACAGTCAGCATTTCAAATTGATTTGTTCTGAACTAAATTTAAATTAAAATTATTTTGGTGATTTTTTACTTCTGTTTTAGTAGAATCCTTTCTCTTCTTTCTTTAATTATATCAAGTTCAAGATAAACATGTGATTTCAGTAAATATTTTAAAGTAACAAACTATAAGAATAATAGCATTTATTCTATTAGTTAAAGACATATACATATGTGCATTTCTTTTATTGTTTATTGTAAGCCCGAGGTAGTAACTTTTATTTTGTTTTATCTCTGATTTATTTTTTTGTTCTCTTATTATAATTTATTAAAGTTATTATAATTTTATTTTTATTTATTTTGTCTCCGTTGCCTATTTATTAATCTATTTGTATTGTATTCTAACTTGAGTTATAGTCTATTTATAGTAGTTATATGTTGTTTTATTATAATAACATGAAGTAACATCAGATATATTGTTTTCACGTCAACTTCCAGCAGACGGACTAGTTAGTTCCATGCTGTACATTACTTGTTTGATGTTTCATGAATAAACTTTTTCTGTATTTTTAAATAAAGTGTAATGGACTTCTCCAAGGTTTGTTAAAAAGAACCATTTTCATTACTTGAGATATTCTGAAGTAAAAATAAAAACCTTTTCCTAAAGATAACTATTAGACCAAGGGAATTAATGAGACTTTATACATACTTGATTAACCTGAGATATACTGGGTACATTACAGGGAGACGAGTTCAAATTCATTAATTACAAATTGAATTATTATTTATATTTACATTTTAACCAAATTCATATAGTAGCATCATCTTACCAAGTTGGCACATTAGGAAGAGAAATCTAAAGTACTCGTATATGTGTCCAATTGTACCAGTCCAATGCTGTTATCCTTGATGGTAAGTCATCTTCAAGCGACAGTCGTAAAGACTCTTTCATCGAGAATACATTATAAATATTTCATCAAATTGCTGATATCTATAAGAATTACACTTAATTTTAGTAAAGCAGTATAATTTAAACACTCTTTACCTTAAGTAACCAAATTATATGACATTTTAAAACTTTGGACGCGCGCCTAACTTTTGTTTTATTGGAAACAAACTCTCATAGCGAGATGTTCAGTTAGTCTTTTGCAGATTCAAAGCGTCTGGAATGCAATCGAGGGCATTGAAGTGTACAGTCCCTCCTCTTATAGAAGTGCCTTACATTCTTAAGAACCGTCATTTTATCGGATAACCTGATATAACTGCACACCTGAAATATAAGGATGAATTGGATAGAACTGACGTTAATTATAATTTTTAATCTAAATGAACATAATAATAATCACATTGACCGACAACTACATATAACCAATATCGTGAGACAGAAATCAACAGTGCATCAGTACTGATATGTCTGTGAAAGTATAGTATGTTACAAACCAACTCAGCTAATTAACTGCTACTGCAAGCAACTATTAAGTTAGCGTAATTAGGATTGCTACCATGTTGAATATACAGAACAATTTAACTGCGTCGAAAAATTCAGTTCAGCTTAGTTCACAAGTTTGTAACGCAATAAAGCGTTTGCTGTTCGTTTAGCCCAATCTACCTCATTCTACGAGTACATACCATACGTTATTTCGCTTAGAAAGTACAAGGTTCTGAAGAAGACAGATGTGGCAACACCTAAAAAAATATGACAGAAATTATATATATAAAAAAACAAACAAACATACTAAAAGTTTTGTTCATTAATTTTCTTCTAAGAATGGCCAAAATGCTACCTGCAGTTGAACCTAATTCAGCATATTGCCCTAAAATAAGTTTTACTACAAAATTAACAGGAATTGTCAATTTGTGACAGTTTTGTTAAAGCTAATGTATTAATTCTAATGAATAAATAAATAAATAGAGATTAGCGTCCTTTACAAATGTTGTGATTAAATAACTATAGTACATTTTCAAAATTATTAACAGAACTAATGAATGAATACAAAAGGTAAAAAAAAAATATCCTACACTCATTTTTTTTAAAAATATCTTTAATAAACAAAAGGAAGATGTCTTTATTATTGATACATAAAACTAAATTGCCTAAACTAATGATCTACAAATAATTTAAATACGTGAGTTCAATAGAAGATGATGGAAATGTTTATTTACTTTTGTTTTGTTTAAAAGAACTCTTAGGGTTTTTTTTTGTTTGTTTAATACAAATATGTATAATTACACTTCATAAATATCACATTTCATAATAAAAAATTATAAAACGCGCTTTGCCACAATCATGTTTCTTGAATTTCAATACCCTGGGGAGCAACATATCCAAGTTCACACATAGCTGAAATATAAATAATAAAAATCAATTAAATTTCCTATATAACTCAATATACGTAAATTTATTATGAAATGGTCTGAGCTTCTAAATGAAGGAAAATATTATTTTGCGATAAATAGAATTGTCCTCTTACAATTCTGAGACACAAATAACTTGTTTAGTAAGAAATTAAAATTAAAACTGTGCTACCTTTAACCACTCGTGGATCATTGGATAAACTGCTAAACCATTCTGCATATCCATAATCTGGACGAATTCCATCGTATACAACGGGCAAATATTTAGGTTCGATATGTTTATGTAATGATTTCATGTCATGACCATGGAAAAACAGCTGAAATCAAGTATAGTTATTAGATAATTTAATTAATCAATATTTACAAACAATAATAACATTTCAGTCACCATTTAAGTAAAGTTAATCTCTTACAACCTTTAGAAAATTAAAATTAAATTAAAGAAATGATTAAAGCCAGTGTTCTCAACTGCCAATCGAAGAACTGGTGGTGCCAGACCGCGAAAGCCAACCAAAAACAAACTGAAAACATTGAAATGGAAGAAATGAACAAGACGTTCAGAACGAAAACAATCTACCTTTCAGATTTAAATTTTACATAACTTATCTCGTTCGTGACTGAATAATTTCGTCTCTTTATAGTCAGACTTTTTTTTTAATTTTTGGTATAACACAGAAATTGCAGAGACACGTTTAGATGAGATATCTGGGATGCCAGTTATCTTCATTCGGCTCTTTAGAAGACGTTGGGTAGGTTTCATGTCTGGAACGTGATTATATAGCGACAGGAGTAATCCAACACTGCATTTCTTTATAGTCAATGTGTTTTCATCCCTCTAGTGAAAAGTGGACAAACCCTTTCTGCAGGGCTTTTGGCGTCTCCATGGGCATTCTATCCTACAACTCTCCTATAGTACATCTTGGTACTTAACATTTTATAAATTATACTTTATTGTTAATTGGAAACTACATTACATCCACATAAATGTATAAATATACATTAAGTGATGTTTTAGAGAAGGATTAGCCGAGGTGGCTAACGAATACTGGATTCCAACGCAGAGATCACGGGTTCGAATTCTACGAGCCCTTAAATTTTCTCTTACTAGGAGCTTCTTATATAGCTAACTGAACGGAGATGGACAGTGTTGCTGTAACGAGATAACACTGTTCGGAAGCCGGAAGTTCACGGATAAAAGCTCCGGGCGCCAATAATCTCACGCCTTAACACATATAAAATATATTGACGAGCCTTAGATGCCAACAAAAAAAAAGTTTATGTTTTAAATATAAGTTTCTAGTTCAAGGTAACAAGTACAAGGTTGCTATTGTCAGCAATTAGAGATGGTTATGTAACATAGTTGACAATAAAGGTGCCACATCATCAAATTACTACGGTTTCCAAGGCAATAAAACCTCTCTTATTCTTCTTCTTTTTTAGAGTGACCTCGTTCTTTCACTTTGGCTTTCTTACATCTGTTGTCAACAGCGATGCAGTAACCTTAATATATAATATATATCTATTTTTTTATATTATTTCTTTTTAACATTTTCATTTTTGTTACAGAAAAAAAAACTCTAAAGAAGCTGAGTTTATATCAAGAAAAGTGTACATGAAAAGACAAAAATATCTTATATACTCATATAATCTCACTTTTAGATTTAAAATGATTACTATAGTACTTCATTTCAAATATTTTCACTCAATTATCGGATTATAATCAAAGTTTAGGCCACTTTTTTCAATTTTAATACAAAAAATTCAAAACTTTTGTATTTTTTTTAAAGATCAAGGTAAAATTTTATTACATAACTTTCAGATTATGAAACAGGCAGATCTAAATTGTATTTAGAAACATAATTTTATCGCGATCTTAGCAAACGAAACATTTACATCTAGTTACATCTAGAAAAAATGAAATTATTTTTAAATTACCATTTCCTTATAACGATTCCCAATTAACGGCTTAAACATGGTGAATATCTTCTCAAATACCCAGGATTCATGAACAACATGAATGGCTGAAATCTTCATTGGAAAACTTGTCTGAAATTAAAAATAAAAAATTATAGCAAACATTCATAATATTACTCATGTATTTATGAAGATCAGTAATAAAATAGAGGTAGATTTCTTTCATTCTATCTCATACCTATTTCTTCACCTTAAGACGTATCACCTTAAGTGTCTTAAGATTCGCCCTACTTTATCGTGTACGCTGGAGTTCCGTAACGAAGTATTTTGGGACCTATTTTACATACATTACACTGCTGATCTCCCTTCGCATCTTACAATAACATCCCCCTTTGCTAATGACAATACTGCTAACTCTCTTCCTGTCCTGAATCTACATCTAGAACCTTCCAGGATATGAGTCCTTGATAGAAACATAGTGCGCAAAATAAAAGGTAAAAGTAAATAAACAGAAATTTATTTTAAGTTCAACACTGCTCCTGTCCTGGTGTTAAATTAAATTTAAATACGTTGCTTTGTATTTCTAAAATCAAAAACAACCTACTTGGAATCCTCACACATCAGACTGAAAAGAATGGAAACTAACAGATGAATCGCATGCCATCAAGACCAGTGAGCAAATGATCTACACTTATATTACCAAACTTTACAGCGACCTATTTAGGACTACGGACAAGAAATGACGAGCTTTAGTGAAACATTCAAATCATTACCAAATTTCACGCCTTACTAATAATAGCTCTACGAAAAATATTGTATATTTTTTTAAAGATCAAGGTAAAATTTTATTACGTCGCCAATAAAAACAATTTGTACTATGACTTATTCAACAACTTCGAATCCGATCTGATTCAATTCTGTTATCAAACATTCCACAAATCTTTTTCTTATCAACAGAATTTTCAAGTACAACAACTTTCAAGCCTAATCTTATCCAAAACTCGTCTTAGATGACTGAAGCACCAAGGGTCTCGTAATCATCTGTCCAATCCTAATGCCATTAAGTGACGTTGCTATGCATCAACTTCATTCATGTCATTTTAGTCTAGTATTGCATTTGCTTGTCAATTTTACAGTTGCAAATAAATAAATATAAATAAATGAACGATTAAAACATAAATACATTTGCCACTTAATCATCTTATTTTGTAACTACAGCAATATATTTTGTAACAATTGCTGATGCAATACAGCGGATAGTCATGAATAATTGACACAGTCATTGTCGTGAAATTTCATTAACCGCTAGTTATTATATGCAATCAACATAAATAAGGTCTCTGATGTATATTTAATATTTAAGATGCTTAAACAACTGCGGTTGGTTCATTGGCGCCCCGAGCTATAGACAGTGTATTGCCGGCTACCGAACAAAAAGATATTTTACTATCAATTTTTCTTATATACAATTAAATTAAATTAATTTAATAAAATAAGGGGCATCGAACCCAGTACCACAATACTTCTAAGAGTAGCACGCCTCGCCTCTGACCGTTCGGCTACCACTTTATTACGTTATTCTTCTATTCAGGAATATATTGGCAACGATGGTAGAAAAACAGAATCATAATTCTGAAGAAAAATTGGTCAAATACCAATTAATAACAAAATCAAAACACGTGTTTACTTACGGCCATAATTTCCAAAACTTTTGAAACCACCGAGGGTGTTATATACCAGGCATGATTCATGGTTAGTCCATGCATATCAAATATGGCTACACCTCCAAGAATCTGTGCTCTAGGCTCCAGCATTCCAGCTTCAAGCGTAGCGACGGTTGCTTTAAACAAGTCATCGATTGGAGTTTCGCTGGGATTCCATTTACCTGAAATAGAACGAAACTGTTACTTTCATTTCACTTCTGCAAGCCATCGATAAATTATACAAGAGTTTTTTTTAACAGTTTTATCTAACTTAAAACAAAAATTCTTCTGTAAATGATCTTTTATGAAAAGCAAATGTTCAACTGTCACTGGTTGTCAATGATTTGTAACAAAAATAGTCTACTAAATATTATAAGATCTATCATTAATTACCTATACGGAATAAGAATTAAATATGAATTTCGTGGTATCTACAGAGTATATTTTATTTGCTTGGGAAATAATCATCTCACGACAAACGATATCAGTTGGTAGTTACGACAGTATGTGTGATGAGGTTTCTTGACAATTTGTATGTATTCTTTTAAAGTTAGGTATAAAGTTAGAAATGATGAATCTGGTCTCCTCCGTATCCCATTATTAATATCATGTGGAGACATGTCCACATAAAATCCACGACATGCACGTAATGTTTTCCGTTTTGTATATGATTGAATATAGGGATCTTTCTGTAAGATATGTAGGATCTATATCAATTTCCTGGTAGTGAACATGAGTACAGAGAATGATGTTGCGCAGTACATTTCAGCACACGGTCTTCACAGCACCGCTAAGAAGGCGGTTAAAGCCCATTAATATTATAATTGTTTTTTGTTTGCTTTAGCATTCGCAAAAAATTTGCTTCAAAAATGGCTACAACTTTTTCTTTAAACTTCTATTATAATATATGTCTAGCCACTTTTATTTGGAAATGTATTATCAAGGAAAACAGAATGATAAAACAAAGTTACGCCTGAATACCAATAATAAATACATAATTTAAATGATTATAAAAAAGAAGACAAACAAAAAGTGAAACGAAATGCACACTATACTTTCTCTTTTTGCATAACTTTTTTTTTTTTTTAAATGTACGAAATTTTACTAAATGTTAAATTCGCATAATTCCCCACGCTCTATTTATTAGTGGTTCGCCACTTACACTATCAAATATTATTATTATTTGTTTAAGCCCTACTTTGTGCCTTCGGCCAACCCAACACTAAAAAACACATGAGCCGAACAAATATGTACAACAATCCGAGCAAATCTTCTTGCAATTGAATTGATCAAACCGCTATTAGATTGTCTTTACTTCTTACTTTATTTTTATACCATTGAATATAAAAAATAATATAAACCATTATAGATGGGATGGTTGTTGATATAGTGCTTGGATCGATAAGTTATAGCATGGATTTCATGAAGCATGGTAAGTAGGAGATCCCCAGTTCGAATCCCGCGTATAGCTACTTTTTATTTGACAGGAAAAAATTGTTTATAGCGAACAATTAACTTCAGTTCCTCTCCACGACCCCTAACTAGGTATTTCTACAAAAAAAACTACACCTGAAAAATAGGCGATCGCTTTACTAGATTAAGAAAGGGTCCCATAATCGACAAACGGTTAGACTTTAGGAGAATAATTTTAGAATTGTTAAAAATATTACATAACAGTGTTTGGAGGACTCAAGCAGATAAGTTGTCTTCCAATTATGTTAGCTTGCAGATTGTCGCGGCAACTGAACACGTTACACTAATAAAACTACTTTCACTAAAGTTAGTTTAGGTGGCGTAAGTATGAGTTGCAAGATAGCAAAATATATAAGAATAAAACATGCACAATCATAAACTGACTGATTAGAGATGACTCCCCATTTAGAATCATTTCCTCTGTCATATTACAAAACGTTATCAGTCACTTCTGTTATTATAAAATTGTACTAATACTTCTTTTAATATTATTAACTATTATTCTAAAATAGATTACATACTACAATATTTGTATTTATTTGTTCCTTTAAGTAAACAGAATTTCCGAAAAGGTTCATGAACCTAAACTTCGCCAACTAGAATTTCCATTGTACTAGATGAATTTCTTACTTAAAAAGATATTCTAAATAACCGCTAAATTGAAATACTGATTGCTTACTGGTAAATCTAAAACTTTAATTCTATCTTTTCGTGGGTAAATATATTTTAAGCGGGTTACGAGAAGAGTAACTTTGGTTTCCCCAGTGCAATTTCAAAGGATTTTTAACCTTTTACCATAAAATATTATTACAATTAATATTAGCAATACCTTAAAATCATTGTTTTAGTGTAGTATCAAGTTAGAAGGTTGACAATTACGTAAAGAGAAAGTTTTGCCAGTATAAAATCGAACGAGGGTTCATACTAGGTATTGTTATGTTTCGTAACTATTGTAACGCATTTTAACACTCTTTAACGATTAGTCTTAAATATGAATCTAAACTTTAACTGAAGAGTGGATGAAGATCTGTTTTAAGATTGATTAATTAAATATACTCAATCTCTGTAAATCTTCAGATTTAGAAATAATTGCGAGTAATTGCTTCCTGAAAAGAATTAACTACTCGAATAATGATCAGAGTAGAAAACTCTCTTTCTTCAGTGAAAGAAGGTCATATTGCTGTTGAACTTGTTTTAAAACTTCATTTTCTTTTAAAAGTAAGTTAGGTTACTTAGTTAAATAGTTCACTATGGTAAGAATTTGAATATTACACAGAGATAACTAATCTCTATTGAAACCGCCGGGACCAGTTTCAACTCTTATCCAGCAAATCAATAGCTCAAGTTGCAATACAATATTATTCAAACTTGTTTTCTTAATAGATAATTACTTACCGATCTTATAGATCATGATTCGGCGACCATTCTGTTCTCTATAAGGTAGAACACTCAATATATCTTGATCTCCAATATGGTGTAAATCCATTGGATTAACATTTTCATAGAAGTTATAATTTTCTTCTCTAAATCTACAGTAGTTCTGCATCTGTAAACAAGTTAAATACAGTTCATTAACTGCTCAATTTAAAAGTGTGTGCTCTAATTAACAACTTTGTTGTTAATGTTGCTTACTTCTATGTACATTAAGTAGAAAATACAATTACATATAACACATTTGTGTTTGTAAGTCTTCAATTGTACAAGAAATAATAATTTCGTGTATTATTCCATGTTAGAATTAAATCGTGCATAAAAAAGTACATCAGTAGAAGTAAAATTTTACTGTTGCAGATAGGAAAAAAAAAAAATCATTACGACAAGGAAAGCAAAGAGGATGTTGACCTTTCCGTTGAAATGTAATTTCCATTTCTATGAAATACATCTTCCTAGATATCAATGGCGTGAATAATAAAAATGACCATCCTCTAACTGAATTGCCATGGGTTTAAATATCAATACTTAAAGGTATGATGCGCAAAATAATATATTAATAGATTCCACAGAGTGCTTCAACGCGTATTATGCCTTCAAAATATGCGTTTTCGGTAGAAAATCCTTTTGGAAGATTTGCCACGATTGCAATGTTCCTTTTTATTAGAATTAAGAAAAAATAGAAAAAAAGGGATATAAGATATCATCTCACAATATACTACATCATACCGGTCCCAATTATTTATGTAGCAATATATAACAATATTAATAATAATTATATAATAACAACATTCATAAGCAGCACTAAGAAATACATTTAGCTACTGAAACATCAAAACGTTTGGTTTATTTATGTAGAACACCAACGGTAGTAAGTAGTTAGCTTTGTTAAGGCCCGCCTCAGCGTGAAGAAAATATTTTTGAACTGGCAGGACATATGCAATACATCATGTAATTAGACTAGACAATCTGTTATCTAATTCGCGATATTGTAACACAAAATACGACATATTTTATTACAGAATTCCTATTCCGGTCATTTATCATACATATGCATTAAATATAAATGCAATCATTTTTTTTTTTTTTAATAATTATTTGAAGTATATTTTCCGTCAACCAACTGTCAAAGCTCTAGAAAAGGCGCTTACTTTTATTCACTTACCTCATATTCTCTACTTATTTATATTTCTGTGAGTTATCTACCAACAGAAAGAAAGGAAACCTAAGGAAGATTTAATAGTATTAATCGTTAAACCGTTATAAGAGATGTGATAAGTGAAGAGGTCATAAATATATTCAATATTTCTACTATTTGTTTTCTTTTATGCCACACATTCCACTGGGCGCCTTAAAAGATGTTTACGAATAGCTACTTGGTTTAACGAATTTACAGGCAAATTTTGGCTCATCATATCCACAAAATCAATCATACTCATACATTGTACACTTTACAAACGCTTACATTGTACTGACAATTACATTTAAAAGATCCTGTAATACTTTTCGGCTCGTACATCCACTTCATAATCTCACCTTACATTTATCTAGTGAAATTAGTTTAAACGGGTTTAGAAACATCACTCATTCTTTTAAAAAGCTAAAAGTCACTTCTTCCAATAAATCAATAAGTCTGGCTGAAAGATTTTCGACAGGATATTCTTGCCAGATGTATAAATCAAACAATAAAGTTGTTATTCCTAATTAATTTTGTATTATTAATTCTCTTCAACCCTTTCTACCACCATACTTATAGATTCTACTACTATACTAACAGAAGCACCACTGCAATTCTTCGTTCATGTAAGTTCTTTATCGGCCAAAAACATTTCACATTTCAATATCAATTTTATCAAAACTAAAATCAATTAATGATTAACAAGCAGAAGAATAAATGTGAAAATAAAATCAGAAATTTGGCGAAAGAAATAATAATAATAAAAAAGGCAGTGCCAGGGAGAGAAAGTAAATAAAAAAATCAAAACTCTTAGAAAGTTGTAATTTTTGACCACAAAATGTCCCAGTTATAATTAAGATGCCAGTTATTACTCAACTCAAATTCCCCGTATCACTAGATCTAGAAAAAAAGGTGTTAATTTCTACTTTTACACGTTGAAATGTAGGGCTTTTATTTTATTATATTTTTTTTTTGCCACAGCCAATTAGGCTCTGTGGGCTGGCTAATCAATTCTTCAAGGATATTTACAACCCCGCGGGTAGTCCAACTGACAATATAAACAGTCTCAGATTGACACTTTTCACAAACTATAATAGGTTGTACAAGATAAAACTAACGATACTTAAAAAAGTAGTAAAACACCTCATATGAGACTAAAAAAAAAGTATGAATCACGATTCTTAATTTTTTTTAAACAAAATAACAAGTTTTTTTTTTTTTTAAATGTTTCCAAAATTATTACAAAATGATCACTCTTTATTTAAAGTGCAAAATAAAAACATAGTAAAGATTTTTCAAAATCTTAAATAATCATCTTTCACTGTTTATAAATACAGAGGTTTAAAACTTCAAAAAATAATTCGCTTAACTAAAATTGGAAAGTACAAATTACACAAAAAATAATAAAATTTATCTTAGATCTAGTATGGTCGATTGATATGAATTAATACCTCAAGGAAACAGACAAAAAGTTAAAAAAATCTACGCAAATATGAGTTTGCGAGTATACATAGACAAATTTAATGATAAATATTTTGTTTTCTACTTACTAATCTATAAGTTGGCTCTAGTTTGAAATTTCTAGCTCTGAGGAACCTTATTAAATATTCATCATCCATTTTTATCGGTGTGATATCTCCTCTTTCTGAAAACAAGGAAGCAAATAATTAAAATATCATTTATGATAAGTACTGTAAACCATTTTTCACATCCTACCATAGTTACTGAGTTATTTTTAATTTAACAGGATAAAAAAT
Organism: Rhodnius prolixus; assembly: GCF_049639745.1. NCBI lineage: Eukaryota > Metazoa > Arthropoda > Insecta > Hemiptera > Reduviidae > Rhodnius > Rhodnius prolixus. Next base: position 39,864,354 of record NW_027411614.1, on the reverse strand, counting down.
CTCCTGAATTTTTAAGGCTAATTGATAGGACAGTTGCAAACAATTGAAAAATGAAGAATATTGCAAGTTTTATACAAGCAAAAGAAAGAATTTACTCGATCAGTGGTAGTACTCAAGACTCGGAACTCTGAAAGTCGAAAGTATCATCAGGAGATCCACCCCGGCTTCCAAAAGATGTCAAGAGTTAGAAAGAAAATGTGTACAATACACATGAAAATAAACAAATATGTTGGTTTCCTTTTTGTAAAATAAAATAAATTAAAGCTGACTAATCGATATGTTATTAACCTGAACCTGCGTTAACCATTCTCTCTCTAAAAAAAAAAAGTGTTTTCCTGAGAGAACAGCACACAGCGATTCAATTTCTGAGCAACAGCAATATTTGCAAATTGCATTAATCTTAAGAAGTTTTTAAAAATTATTGATGAATTCAAAAACGAATGAACAGAGCAGAACAGTGCATGGAAAACCTAACATTTGGTTATCTTTTGGTAGTTTATTAATTACGATCCATTGTCAGGAAAATAAGGTGCCGTCGGTGATCTTGAAAAAAACGAAATGGAAAAAACCGAAACAAAAGGAATCCTTACTTTCTTCTTCTTCTTATTATTATTAATTAACCTAAATTTAAATAATCTCTAGAAAAACGGCATTAAAAATATATTAATATTTCACTTTTGACCATCGAATTATCCCCATATACTCGTATTTAGGTTTCACCGACTCGAAAATTTTATAACTAATTGAATTTATTTGTTAACTGTGTATTTGTATTTAATAAATAATTATTGTTAAGTGAATTTTCTAGTCAATATAGATAAGAATTTATTTTTGCAATTAAAGATACACATAGAAATGTAATTGAAGGTAAATATAAATTTAAAAAAAAAAGTACACAAATTTGTCACTATACCAAGGTGAATTGTTACCAAACATACACACTCCGTCAATTATTCTAGGTACGCTTCCAAAAATATTGTTAGTTCTAACAATGAACTAAGTAAATATCCAAATCGGGGACAATCAGTGTCATTGTCCTCAGAGCGACATATTATTATTATTAATTACCAATATCATTATTTACAAAAATGAAGGTCAAATGATTAATTCCAAAAATTATACATAGAAACTTTTTAAGGTGACTAAGGCTTAAACTAAACAATTTTTTACATCATGAGTACTTTATCTTGTAGATATATTTATATTTGAATAGAGATGAAGAGAGATTGTTTGAGATTCGCTAGAGGTGAACATACTTGATTACCACGCGAAAATTCCGTATACAGACCCAACTACCGACCCTTTCATTTTCTCTTCCTAAAGGCTTCACACAGCTCAGTATCCACAATGTCTGTAACGAGAGAACACTGTACAAAGACCGACAGTGCACTGTAAAAAGCTTCAAGCTACAAGTTAGAGGTAATAAATAATATACGTTTTTTTTAAGGACTACGATGATGGTGCGATTGTGGCTTTAATTCAGCGCAGTTGAAACTATAGTTTTAATTTTCAAAATCCAATACAAATGCCTCTATGTCTTCTCAAACAAGCACTTAACTTGAAACAATATTAGGGACAAGTGAGAAATGCGGTTAGCGAACCGCTAAAGGACGGTCTAACACCCCACGCTGCGTACACACAACCAAGAGAAACATTGTAAAAAGGTAATCCAATCAATAACCAATAACAAAAATGCCAAGGCAAGCTTGACTTTCCGGCAGAAAGTTTTTAAGTGCGGGTCTAAACTTCTGAATGCTGCTACTACATTACATTAATTAAACCACTACAATAAGTTAGATCCAACTTGCACAATTTATACTAATATCCTGAAATAGCAAACATGCAACTTTTTGATGAGATCAATCATCGCAATAACTTCCCACTTTGCACAAACACTTCTAGTAACATTGAACTTTTGATAAAACACTGAAATGAAAATATGTGTACTTAGCCTCCGTGTAAATCATCAATAATAACAAAACGACCTCTTTATAACCTCTAAATGACGCTGTTGAAGAAGCTGACACAAGGTCTTCAACAAAGATTGTTTCATCATTCAGTAAATTGCTGAATGAGAACAAGATGGGCCTTGAGAATGTTAATTTAACTCATTCAAATTATTTTCCCATAAATATTCAAATTATTACAGAGTAAATTATCTTTAAAAAGTACTAATACAATAAATAAATAAATACAAGTTTGAAATATATTTAAGCTTCATATATTAAGTTTGTCTTTAAGCTTTGAAGCTTTAGATATGAAATAACTTGATGAGACCTTGCCCGGAGCGTGTAAAAATTATTAATAATGTAATAAAATTATGAAATAACGGTTGCATTTACCTACCACAATTTTACCAATTCCTCCAATCTTGAAACATATTATGAAATAATTTTTTCGACACTTATTCCTTTAATATATATATATAATTACCACTTTAACTATATAAATCCGAAATGTTTCAGAGGGAAGGATCATTGAAGGCTGTTTCATACAAAATCGAGAGGAGGATACTCAGACCCTAAAATTGTTAATATCCAATTTTTTATGTTATATTTTTTATTTAAATTTTAATCACCATTGCCTCACTTTATAATAATAATAAAAAAGTATTCATTTTTAAATTTAGACAAACATAAGCTTGTTTGCAATAACTCTAATTATTGGAATTATTCTTTTTAAATATCTTGTCCTTGGTCTGAATTTGTGAATATACTTTAATAAATTGCATTTTATTTTGCGTAATTTTACGTAATTAAATATTACTTTTTACAAGTGTCACGGCATCTATGCAATTTCATCATGTATTCTGAGAGCGTTTATATTAGTGGCCCTTAACGCTGAAATAAAACAACCTCGGTAGATATATTTGCACTAGAAACTCTTGCTTTTTAATCTTTTGAAAAAAAAAAAACTAAGCTAATAACTGAACATCTCATTAAAATCAAAATTTCCTGAAAAAACTGTTTAAACCACGGCGTTAGACAGAACTAACCTAAGATCATTATATAGATAAAAGAAAAAGCTATTAGGTGTAATCAATCATTAACGCGAACTGATACATTCATCTCACCAGATTACTGGTTAGACAGATATCTGATACAAATAAATGATGTTTAGAATCGTGCATCATCAGTGAAAACATCAGCACTCTGATGAAAAGCTCAACTTCAACCTCTTCTTGTGAATTCCAATTTAAATAAGGTTTCCTAGGGAACTGACTTCCAACAAAAGTAACAACTATAATGATGCACAAAAATGCACAGTTTTTAACTTTTCTGACTGCCTATCCTTTACTATAATTTAATAAGTATGAAATAATCTTCAAAGGGTTCCCAAACAGAACAAGTAAATTTTGAATTTTTGTAAAATTGATAAACTTAATTTTTTAATTTATATATATTTATTAATACTAAAATCTGTAATTACTTAATAATCGAATGTTATAAATAATTTGCTAATAAGTTAGAAAGGACATTTATTTAACATTAAGAAAATAACTTCCTAACTGAATAGAATAAAATTTATTATTTTTCTGAAACTTATTCATCATTGGCACTTTGTTTAGACACATTAGAGTTAAATCATAGTGAAAAATGGATTTAAGATGTTCCGCTAAAACAAAATAAATGATAAACCTTACTTGGTGAACAAGTAGAATGTTAATTTATCATTTGTCAATTATGAGGATTAAACTTCAGTTTTTGAGCGATTTAACATTTTGAATCGAATAAAGAATTTAAAATACTATCCAAAATTTACTGACAAGTTTAGCAAGAGCTGCAACTTAGAAAAGAACGTGTTGCATTTTTAGAAATGCATCCAAATAATGTCGAATGAAAAGTAGTAAACGTTTACAGTACTGTAGTCAATTGCATTATTATGTAAAGCATGCAATTTAATATTAGTCAATTTGAATTTCGAAATAGATTATTACCCTCATTTTTTTTTAACCCTTTTTATTTTTTTAATAAATTTAATTCCTCGAAATGTTCACTTTTTAAAAAAATATTATTCAAAGTCTTGTTGGGTGATTAAATGCTTTAGAACTTGCGCCACAAGACTGTTTCATTGATTCTAGGCTAACCTTTAAAAGAGAAATGCCTTTAAATATTAAGAATTCCGTATAAGCTATTATCTTACCAATAAATGTATAAAAAAAGTGCATGCAAAAAGAAATCCAATGCGGCATAAACGATCTATTCAGTTCTTCTTGATTATGGGTGTGTCCAATAAATGCACGAGCGTCTCTGAAGTGTAATATGCAATTAATTACCTAAAGCTCGCCAAATCCAAAAGAGGTTGCTAACCTTACGTTTGAGAGGTGGCAGTATAAGTTTTTCGTGAGGTTTGGCTGGGATGACTGTAGGGACGTAGTAGTCACAACCCCAAAAATTTGGTATTAAATTAATACATGACACTTTAGTAATTAGATCAGGTTCAGGTGACAGCTTTTATAAATAAACGAGATTGTTTTTCACAGTTAATTGTACCCTAGATGTGCCTAAATGAAGAACATATACTTTAAAATTATACTATTCAGTTGAGCAACAAATTGTACTGCGAACAAAAACCATTTTGTATTTTTGACATAATAATCGCTCTTAAATATTTGATTAACCATTTTGTCTAAAAAAAAATCTAAAACAAAAAGCAAGTTGTAAGCCTTCTCAGTGCACTATCGGCCCTGGAGAGTGACCTCTCATGACAGACCAGCACCGCATTAAGAAACTGCAAGCATCCTACGCTACCCCCCAAAACTAAAGCTAATCTTTTCTCAGCGTACTGAAATAATTTTTCCTAGAGAGAAAAATTTTGGAAATGGCCAATGTATTATTACTATGAAGTACTAAAATTATTGCTACTGATTATCAAATCTGGTTATAAATGCATAATTGGGTTGTTATAACTGTAAGAGTACTGGAGGAGATAGTAGAGAGACTTTACGGTACACGCAGAAGGTTAACCAGTGTTCTGGTTGGGCCGTGACCCCATTCACATTGTTTGCAGTTTACCAGATTACTATGTTGCGATATTGTTTAGCAGAATGAACTTATTTAAGTTGTAATAAGAACGAATACTTAAAAAGGCTATGAAATATTTTTACCATTTTTTCTTAATGAGATAATTAACTCAAAGTAGAAGGTACCTAGAAGTATTTTACGACATGTTTAACTACAGAAACAAATAGCTGAGAAATTCTAGCTATGTATGTAGCCAGTACTTCGATAAAAAAGTCTTAAGGTTTTCAGTGAGTAGTTCATCACAAAAACCTTCAAACACAGGCATATTGTTTAGCATTCCCTGGGAAGAGAAATTAGAACGAATTCATTTTTGCACTGTTGCTAGAAACCAACGTCGAAGACGATCGGCGACATTGTGCACTCAAAAGCTGTGGTGACGAGACTAGTTAGCGTCCCTCCTATGATCAAATGCAATAGGCTAGGAAAAATAGGCTAAATGCATGTAAGTTCCAACGTCTGGTCAAATCTTTCTGAGTAAAATTATTATTTTGATTAAAATAGCTAATGGCGGATTGGAAATTTTTTGGGTGAAGCTATTTCAGTCGCAAACGGCTACCGGATCAATTTTTTTTTTTTTTTTTTAAATTAATATCACTATTGAGCTAACCCTTCATCTTAGTCTTATTTAACATGAACTTCTTATCTTTCTGTAGTGAAGATTAAAGCCTTTTTAAAACAAGTTATTGGAACTAAAAAGTTGAAACAAACACGCCATGGTTAGTCTACCTACAATATCTAAAAAAAGGGGTTAGTCAGAAGGATTTTTTAAAAACATTTTGAGAATAAATTAGCACAGCCAATTTCAATTTAGCTGGCATGAATAGGAGATTGTGTTTCTCTGACCGCTTTAATAGAATTTTATAGACTAATGTCAAGGATTTTAATAATTTTGTATTACTGGGGCTCCCAATTTTCCAATGAGTACTACAGAAAAAGATGAGTAAGATTAAAAAAAAAGTAATTCTGTTTTCCCATCAAATTTACCGGTGAAATAATTGAACCAATCTCACAACATAATTTACATTTTTTAGATAAATTTAATTTAGTTAAATATTTTTTGGATTTCGTTACATAATAGAACGAAGAAAGTTCTAATTTTAGTAAATTAGATAAAACCGGAATATCTCCAAAAATGTTATATCAGAGGTAGCAAGGTTACAATTGGAAATAAGTTTTTAAGCTGGCGCAATAAAACCAGTTCAGATCCAATCTCATCTTCTCACAAGTCAGCATTTAATTCATTATAAGTTACATACTCAGAGATATACTCAGACAAATAAATAATCAATTAGGGAAGAAAGATTAACGTTAATCTATTAGAATATATACACTTTTCTATTATATATTTATTTTTAACCTTATATCTATTGCAACAAAATGATCTATAGAGTCTAGTAGACTAGTATCTAACTAGAAAAAGGTCGTTGGCCACTTAAGAATGATAGAAAACCTCATAAGGTAAGAGATAAATATAACTTTGTCTCCACAATTCCCATGGATATAAACAAGTTCTATTTATTCCTATTCCTATTTCTATTTTCTTTTGAAAATAATTCTGTGAGAGGCATTCATACGCCTTGTTATTACGATTTTACTGAAATTTAGAATGTTCCACAAAAATAAAAGAGTTGCCAAAGATGTCGATAATAACCCCCTTTTTTAGGTTTTGTAATAATTTTAATATTCAAGCAGTAGTGAGGCAAAGTTATTTCTAAGCGACGGATTTCTAACGATTTAACATTGGCGACTATACAAGAAAAAAAAAAAAAGAAAAAAAGGATACAACTTGCGAATCTAATGTGTTATTTTTTTAAAAAAATACTGCTCTCGTTTTAAACTAAAGCCGAAATCTCTAAAGTACCAAGTAGTACAATAATTATAGAAATAATGGAATTTTTTTATTTTCCGTCTGATTCTAACTCTGAAATTTGAATATCACTCGTTAAAAAAGCTCCGAAAAAAGGCTGCAAGAAATCAAAGATTTACAAGCCCGGTGTAGTGATCTCACAGGAGATAAGTCATGAGCGCGAGCAGGATGCTAAATTATATATATATTATATTATTTAAATAGAAATATATTTCCGACAACTGGCCTCCTTCGGGATCATCGTGGTAGTATCTTTGTGAAAAATATTAAGAATAGGTGATGCCTGTTGTATATAATTTAAATAAAAACATCTTAACCTACACTAATTTGAAGGAAACAGAAGAAGCACCTTAAGGGAAAATCGCAACAACTACAACAGAAGTTAAAATATTTCTTTCTTTAGGATTTTGACAGAAACTGTTTGGTCTAGACTTTGATGGACAGAAAGAGAAATAAAACTCTGTAAAGGACCCCCACATCAGGAAAGCCCACATGAGACGCACTTTAAGTTAAACTAGAAATTCTAATGAAAATCAATAACATTTCATTTCACTGCCACGGCTTAATCTAATGGAATATCGAATAGAATGCTTACGATAAATAAGTTCTCTGAGATCTTCTACCATTTGTGTCCTATTCTCGGGAGTTTCACCCAGTCTGACTCGAGCATATTCTGCCACATCGTCCGGTATGGTTTCCAAATCTAAAGCAGCTTCCACATCACCTACTTTATCTTCTATCACACACTCCGGCATCCTGAAAAAAAAAAACCAAAGTTATCATTATTGCTGATAAAATATCAAACAAATCTTCATAGATTTTAAGAGATTAAAATATTCTTTGACTTTTACATTGTGTCAAGGACTTATTGCTTCACTTATTATTTTCACTTCTTTTACTGACAGTTTTGTAATGAATAATTGGATATTTTTGGTCTTTTTTGTTTTAAATTAAAAAATAAAAATGATAATAATCATGTCCACAACCTGTAATTAAAATCAACTTTGTTTAAGAACGAAAATTGGTATTTATATTTTATTTTCTACAATTTATATCCTAATCATGTAGTACTTTAAAGATCGCGTTAATTAGAATGACATCTTTTTTTCACCTCAATTACACTCATTAAATGGAATTTTGTATCAAGGAGAGCAATTGTTTACTTTCAATTAGATCAGATCAACTATTTCCATTAATTAGTAATTACAATCATTAGATTTTATTAAGTACTTATTTAAAAAAAAGTCATTTTATATTGTACTAAATGATGGGTAGAGTAGGTGGTAGGAGAGGATGGAACGCGATCAATGGATCAAGTCAGTCTACTGCAACTGCCTTGGTTGCCCTAGTGTTCATAAAAACGAAAGCGTGTTTTAAGTATACAAGGTTCGGTATGAATAAGTGACATCTGCAGGTATTAATGTATTCTTAATAGAACAATATTAATGCTCAGCTGGAAGCATCGAGTTAATATGTTGAGGTACCAGCAGGTGTGTCAAGACCCCTATTGTATAGGAGTGGTATTCACGGCTACCGCACGATAATCACATGCTCTGTGTCATCAAATATTTTCATGAGAAGTGTACCTTTGGGTGTTTTTAAAGAATTCACTATTTGCCAAGATGAAAAAATAATTGACAAAGAACTTTTTTTTAAAAAAAAAACGAAATTAAAAATTCTCTCGTGAAGCATAAAAGTTGTGCTTATAGTAATAATTACAATGCCTATGAAAAAAAATAGTAGATATTTATAATAGATAGGAAACTAATGGTGTAAATCTCCATTCAATGGGATGTAAAAAGTTTTTTGGGAGATCACTTCAGCAAATAATAAATTCAAGACAGGAACTTAAAGAACAATAAGCCCACTTTCGGTTTACTTTAATAATGAATAGTGGTAAACAAGCATATAAACTTTAAGCAATAACCAGAGTGAAATATAACCTCATTGTTTGCGGTGCTTATTTATACAACAGTAAGCAGAGAACCACCCACTTGTAAGAGAGGAAGCACAAGGGTTTCAAACATTTAATCATTAAAAAAAAAAAAAATTAATGTCGCATAAGATCGGCCTAGAGTCCACTATTATCAACTATTCTAACCTCCTTTTCAATATAAGACAATAATATGCTGCCATTTTTATTGTCTATTCAGTAAACCTTCAGAGTTAAACAAAAAGTAATTTCAACTTGGGAATTGTCCTGATTCAGAAATCCTTCAATACACCATATAACTGAATTGTTTCTGCATTGCACCTGAATTTCAGTAATAGTGTCTTATCGGAGTAACACCATAAAAGGATTCTTCAACTTTTTAAAAAGGCATAATTTCCAAAAATTAAGTACATCTCACAGGTGTTAAAGTTTCTAATCCAGTATCCTCTTATTTCGTTTTGACCAGCTGTATCTAAAAGCTTCAACGCGCCTGCATCCTTCAAGCAAAAATCTACCAGCTCTATCTACCAATCTAATGAATCCAAGCTACAAACAGCTGTGATACCTTCCTAAAAGCTTGTTCTTCTGGCAGCAATTTATAACAGAAGCGAAAGAATTTGTTCAAAAAATTAAGGAATTCAAAATTGTTTGGTTGTCAATACAGGAAAGCATGGCAAGAATCAGAAAATTAAAAGTAGTTAGACAAATCTAATTTGATTATGTTTTGGAAAATCTTTGCAACCAACACATTCAACGAACGGCATTCATTTTACTGCTCTCTAAAGGAACAAATTTTGAAAGACTAAAATACATAAATATGTAAGAAATAACAAATTGTTTCACCTTGAGTCTCATCCAAGGTGATATTTGAGGACCCAAAGCCACAGACTGAAAAGTAATGAGCGAATCTTTACCCACAAGCCAACGGTAGAACCTGCATTGTCCGTCAAAGGGGAGAGTCTTAATGGTATGGATCCAATCGACCGACAGAATTCCATCTGATAAACATGTCGATGTTCATTTTTACATTTCCAACTTAGAGCAATCTCACGTCATATACACACCAGTCTGTACACGAACTCGATACATCCTGACAACTATAAATTCCACCACACAATGTCTATCCTTATATCATAAAACATTTTATCGAAATCCCAGCTTAAAATGTATTCTCGGCAAGCCTCTAAAATCGGCTGATACGCCGTTCTGTTATAAAATAAACCCAGAAGTAGTGGGAAATTGCAATTCTAAACTTTTTAAACTATAGATTATTTTCTCCATAATACGTTTAAATAATTTAAAATTACTTTAAAATTAAATTTATTAAAAATAATCATCATCATTTGATTGAAAGTAATGTCCTTGATCTCCATTATAGAACGCCAATGAAGTCAAAATTGCACAACTTTCAAGGAAAAAAAAAGTATTTTTTTTATAGATTTTTTTAATGAAATGTTCTACTTGCACTTTGTTGCAATTTCTTGAATTAAAGAATTCAATAATTGCTACCGTTTTTATCATTATTAGGAGCGCCGTGCCCCCATTCTGTGACACCTAAACTGCATAATGCTAATTATCGCTAATTAGCTGTTTCTATTACCTCAGACAGAGAAAAGAGGACAAAGTGGAGAGACTGGATCCAGTTCTAGAAAGAGATATTCTTTGGCATTAGAATAGCTACAATATGTGGAGCCCAAGATCTCTGCAAGATCTCTTTTTGGAAATACAGAAAAGGATCACTTATATAAAACAATCGTTAGCCATTTACTGCAAGACAAATATGCCAGTTTGTTATTTATAACAATCAACTCTGAGAGCTTGTTGCTAGGTCAATTCCGCGCCTTATTGCGGTTTTCTTGTTAGGATGTTGCGTTCAGCTCGCACAGTTAGCTCATGTGCTTCCACAGACCTCAAGCACCACATAAATTTATACCATTGTTTAATTTAAGGCCTTTAAAGAAAGCTGACTTGAGCTTTTGCGGATAGTTTTCTAATGAACAAACTTCTAATTTTTTTGTTTTTTTTTGGTCAGAAGTAACACATTATTATTTTACCAAACATCTAAATTTTAAGAATCTAATCTGCGAAATTGAATCAATATTCTGAGCAGGACTTAGAGAGGTACCATGCTGGTAATATGTCCTACCGAACAATTTTAACACAGAAATTTGTTAGAATTAAATCAATAAAACTAAAGTGGGCTTTAACCTTAGAAATGCACAGGTTCTACGGTTTTTAAACGGTTCCAAATTTCGTAAGTTTAGATGTTCTGTTGGTATCTATTACTTTTCTGGTCTCCTTTTAGTATATATTAATTTCAATTTCTATCAATTTTTCAAGTTAAGCTGGAATGTTATACTTCCTAGAAAAATAAAATACAACATTAAGGCAACACATCATGGTGATGTCAGTCAATAATTAGCAATTTTCCATTTTAAAAAATTCTATGACAATCAAATCCAATAAATAAATACATTCCATGGAAAGTTTTTTTTTTTCCAGAAAACTATTGTATTTTATAATTATTTACACTTAGAGGTTGTTTACATTGTTGCAGAAAAATGAATTTGAGTTAGTTTAGAAATATTTGTTTTATATTTAGACATAATGCTACGACAATGGTATTCCATTTGTTTATTTTAGAAATTCCCTTCCTCAATTTTTTAAGGAATCCAAATAAATATGAAGATGTTGCAATTGTTGCAAGCCAGTTGACCTTCTCTTTTATTTTTGCGTAAAATTAAACATAATTAATTTAGCAAACATTGACATAAAAAAAAAAAACATTAAGCAGTGTCATGTTTAAGATATGCTTGTTTTGTTAATTTGACGGCGGAATTTTTAACTACTTGAAATCATTAGGATTTTAAATCCAGTATCATGACTTTCAACTACTGGTGCAATGTGGGTATGCCTGAAGAGAAAATAAATGACCAAATTGAGGTATACAAAATTCCGGCTAAGTATTTAGTCTTAATACAATTCCCATTTGACGATACTTCTTGTTATACGAGTATATATAGGTCAGTGTGAAATTATAGTTGTTTCCCACATGTCTTCAATATAAATATTGTCCATTTGTCCAGGGACGGATGTCCCGATAACAACTCAAACCAAACGTCTTGAAACCCAAGAAATTCCCTTCAATAAGTATCATTTATACTGAATGTAAAAAAAAAAAAAAACACTTTAGCAGCTTTGTTCTGCGAAGATATTCTAAAAAACTACACTAAACTTTAAGTTGGATGGTTGACCATTGTTACAATACGAACTTCGTGGTAGGGTGGGGCCAAAAATAAAAGAAACAAGTTTTCTTTAATGTTCGAACAGAAATGTCCGAAACATCTAATATTTAAGAAAATGTATTACTTTCTGGCCCCATAAAACCATTGAAGTTTGTCTATAATCTAAATCTGGATGATATGACAAAAATATTTTTAGGCTAAGTAAGTACTTGAGATAAGAGGACACTCTTGTTTTCATTATTCATAACAAGTTTTGTTTGTAATAATTTATTTTTGGTTATTATTTCATTTAATAAAAGTCTAGAGAGTCCAAAACTAGGGACATCCAACTCCGACCTCATGTTTCCTGCGTAATCATCCCTGGAAATTTTCTTGTAGGCTTTTGGCCAACAGACCTCCGTCAGAGAAAGAGGAGTAACCCGTTAAAAAACATCACACTTGTCACTTACTACAATTTGTACAACTTAGTAAATTAACTTTTTGCAAATGTTTTGTAGATTGTAACAAAAAAAAAAATGTTAAAAAAAGAATTATGACCGTAAGATTTGACTTTGAAATGTTTTTTCATAATATAGTACAGGACTACTGCTATACATTAAAGGATTAGATATATCCTGATACCTATAAAGGTGTTAATTCAGTTTCAGTTTTCTCACGAGAGACATTTTGTCTAAAATGTAAATTTTAAAACAAATTTAATAATTAAATTGAATCGACACGAAATGTTAATACTATTCTAAAAAGCAAGCTATAGTTTTAATCTTATAATATTTCAAATAAATTTTAAAGTTTCAAAAGGGTTCGATATCAAATAAATTTTGCATTTCATTGCTTTTAGGAAAACCTTCAAAATCAGAGACGGTCACCTCCCTTATTAAAATCGGAAGACTTCTTGAAAATGCCTACTTGAATAAACCACTAAAATTTCGGGGAGAAACATGCTCATTGCTTGTCAAATTTTCTATAGTTTCTTACTATCAAGAAATTTTATATTTCAAATTGAAGCGTAAACCCTATTTCCAACAACACTCATGATAGAATTTGAAGACTAACAAGTAGACTGAATTCAGTCGTGTACTAACTCAACAACACGCATTGACAGCCTAAATTCACTAAGAATCAGAAGATGTTCATATAATCAAATATTTGGGTCTACACTAGGATAGCTTTTAGGGTTGGAAGGAAATAGATAGCTAAAGGCTGGGTTTGCGCATAGATGAATAAGGTGATAAATAACGAAAAAACGAATCAGAGTGTAAGAGCTGAGTGGATTCCCTAAGTACAAAATACCAGGTTTAAGTTCAGCGATTTCAGAATTTTTCCCTAGAGTTTTGTGGCTGATGATGGCAGCGTTATATTGCTATACAAGATATACATTAACCGAGGGCAGTGTGTATTTTTGTCAGTAAGAAGGTCCTAGATTCAAATTACGTGCCTAAAGAAAATAGCCTTGCCTTTAGGCAATGTTCCAATTAATTAATATTAAGCTCCAAAAGAAACACGTGTTGTACAAGACTGAATATTTTGTGACCTCGTTGCCAATAATGGGCTTTGAATACAATCAGGAATCAGCACTCCCTACTTTTTGGCTTAAATAATGAATACTAAGAAAATTATTTACATACCTGGTATATACAAAAAAAATCACAATGAAATTTGAAAAGAGTCGCTCACTAACCATAAAAACATATCACTAATCCAAACACCAACAAATTTAAGGTTAAGTTTTCATGTCGTAATAACTACTTTATAAAGAAATACTTCTTTTTTTTTAATTTTTTAACTTACTTAAAATTAATTTGCCCCATTTCATTTAGTATCGTTGCACTTGCATTTAGCTTCGATGGTGTTTAACGCGATACTAAAACATTGTACACCAGTTTATCACATTTAAATAAATGTTGATAAAAGCAGTTTTTCCTTACGTAATTTAAAATGGTATCTGAATTACTCAATATTTTTTTTATTTTTTAATTCAAGGCACTCTACCTATTAAATGTTAATGAACAAACATTTACAATTAAACATGAGAATTAAAATGATAAAGCTGAAATACAACTATTATAGATATAAGAAATAATGGAAATGAATGGTTAATTTTGCATATTTATGTGCATTATCAAATAATTGCCCCAAGGCCATTGATTTGTTTTTTTATTGAAAAAAAAAAAATGTAATCAAATAACCTCTTTTTTTTTTATAATTTAATAAATAATGATCTTTGATTTCTACATGAGTATAGTGCTATTATCTCCATTCAAAGTTTGTTCTTCAACATAATAAATATGGCAATGATTTTAAAAATAGTTTTTAAACCATTATCTTAGCTCTGGTTATAGTGTTCCAGTCGTGGCAAACGTAAATATTGTACTTGACACAAAAATTCAATAAGAAAAATAGCCAACTTTTCTAGTGCACACATCATGTTAGTTACTGGGTTGTAACATTAACATAATTATTGCGATTTAATTTTTTGTTTTGTTTTTTTGGCTTGATTGTCCAACATACAAATGTCTAGTTGTTAAATATTTGTCAGATTGAAATATAAAAAACACTGAAGAATATATACACCTTCTCCTGTACGAGATTAAGATTGGATTCTCAAACGCAGTTAATACGCGATTTAAGTTCCGAAAATGTAATTTTGGCAATAATGATTCTCTACACTTGGCCCTAAGATGATTTTTTAATAATTTTTTCCCCTCAGATCTTCTCGCCGAGCTATTCAACATGAGATTTGGCCATACTGATGGAATGACGAATTCAGAGTCCAGTGTCAGTAGAGTAACCCAGAGTAAAGTGTCCTTTACCCTTTCAACGGATGGGAAAGAATCATAAGAATCAGCGCCCTGATCTTTGCAAGTCCCTTATCGTGAATACCATCAGCAGCAAAAATCCTACCTAGCTCAAATAGGAAGGAGACGTCAATTTCCAGCCTAGAAAGAAGGAATAGATACGCCCAAATAGGAAGACAATGTCCAAAAAAAGGTCTTCATCATCTGAAGATTATGTTGTTATGTCTGGTGGGACATGAATGCATTATTCTGGAAGAAATGCTGCCGAGAAATTTGACAATTACGTCTCAATTTATCAATGATGTGTGGTTTGACCCCTGTGGATCAAATGACCCATATCAAACTGAGAGGATCTTTATCAGAAATCGGAAAGTTTTTGATGACAAAACTACATCCTCAGACATCTTTAAACTACTTTTAGCAACAGCATCAATACAATAGTAAAGTGAATTTAAGTACGATAATAAATATTGAACGGTCTATTCCACAATTTATTTATTGGCATACAATATTTAAAATAAACACGATCGAAACGTCTGTTGTGTATTGAAATCAATAAAAAATAAGACTGAGATAAAAAATTTGGGGATAGGCTTGATATTTTTTACAAAATCTCTTTATTGCTCACTTTGACAGATGTTCTGCGTTCGTTGCTCTTTCTTTCTTTCTCAATGAACTAATTTTCAAGCTTAGGTCAAGCATATGTGACAGTGAGCACAGCTCGGTCTTAGTAAACTCTACCTAATTGTATCGCACAAACTAACTTCCTAATCACTGGGTTGGACAGAAGATGCAGAAAATACAAATAAAGAATGGTCTCGAGTAAATTGCTACCATTTCGATTATTAACTTTTAAATTAAATTATAGATTTCGAAAATTAACTTTAAGTATTAAAACTTTGCGCTGACTACATGGCAAAATGCCAATGCCAAAAATCAAGAAATAAAATTTTATAATGTTCATGTTATTTTTATAAAATAAAAATTTATAATTACTTTTAAACAATGAAAACTTTTGGCTATTTTATTAATTACTTCCAAAAATTTATGCACTATCGTCAACAATATTCACATTACAAGAAATTCAATATTCCTTCAGAAGCATGCTAGGGTGTTCCAGAATATCGACACCCTGACAGGTCATCACTTACCGATTATACCAGGTCGGTGGACTATCACTGCATTGAACAGAGTTGACAAAATAATCTCATAAATTAATAGCAATTTTATAACCAGCAAAGTAATGGAAAAATTATTAAAACAATCAAACAATGCTTACCACATCTTGTGACTACTTAGTATTATATTACTCATTTCATTTCCAATAAAATGTCAGATTTGACTAGTTTTGGAGCAAAGTAACTAAATTATATACTAATGGAATTTCCGCTGAATCACTGGGCGGACAATAAGGAGTCTATTTTCCGACTAAAAACAAAAAAGAAACTATTATTACAAAAATAACTATAAGAGGAAAAGATGTCCATAAATCGTATAATTACATTCCTCATGTGTCACTCATTAATAAACATTAAGATATTTGCGTAATTAATTTACCTGCTTAATGTGACGACATTGATTAAATACATATCTGAAAGTGGATATTACTTAAAAACTTAATTGTTTATAGTGACCATTAGACATTAAATGATGTAAACTCACTTAATGGTTTTCTAATCGAATACTCACATCATTATACTCCTTCGTATAAATATTTAAATTAATAAAAATAAACATATTAGAGAGAACCATCTTGGTTCTGAAACTCAAACTATCGCAGTTCTTTTTACAACTACTTTAATAGCTTTCGGCGATAGTATCGATCAATTCCTCAGAATAAAGTATTGCTTCTCTTTCTCTCAAAAATAAATCAATAAAAAATAAAATATAATAATAATACTACTAGTGATAAGTTGATAGTCTTGCACTATTAAGTCATTGCGTCATGGAATTAAGCAAGACTGGACTAAGCAAAAAGTAAAAACTATTGATGTAGCACTAGAAGAATTAAAGTCACAATGACAATACAACCGAGTGGAAACCTAATTTTATATTTTATTTTTGACAATAAATTGGACTGAACATACACGCAATTAACAGTGTGAACAATTCTTTATTTTTTAATTATTATTAATTTTAAACTTGTCAATTCTGTGTAGCGAACCCTTCTTTTGTTAGTAGGACGATTCCGTTACTTGCAAGTCTTAACAATTAATTAAAACTTCTAATTAAGTCTGTTAAATTAAAAAGACCACATGAAAGTTCGAGAATTACTAAGCTTGAATTCTCTATGCGCTGGTTTTATTTTTTAAAGTTTAATCTAGAATTTCCACTTTTTTAAGAAGAGTCGAAGATTAGGTGTTAAAAAAAGGAATAAAATTGTTCAAAGATAAATTTTTATGATGATTATTTGAAGAGATGATTGAAAATTTACTAAGGAGAGAAGAATCTGTAAGCTAGTAAAAATTAGAGATTATTGTTGTCTTATTGTGGATACAAGAGAGCAGAAGTATAAGGAACCAGACCAAGTATTCTCTCGTCATATAATGTAGAAAGTTAAATTAAGTGAATTATTCAAGCCAAAAAAATCCAAAGAAAATACCATTACATTTGATTAAAGAAGTAATCACCCAGGAAAATAATTTTAGACTAGCACAAAGAAACAAACATATCGAGATCAAAATGACCCGAATAGATATCACATCTAAAATTAAACCTCGTATTTATCGAAAAGTTAAAACTACTGCACAGTAGTATCACCAACATATGTGTAACGTTATTAACTGTAATCGTTCAACAAACTGATTATATTTTTGGGCACAACAATAATTAAAATTTCACAGTCTCTTGAACTAGTCAGTAAGCACAATGGTACACATTAAATTGATCTAAAACCAGTTCATTGTCGATCATTTAACCAGGTTTTGCTGAAAGTAAGTATATTGGAGATAAAAATCCGTATATCGTAAAATGCGGAAACTCTTTTAAGATTTACACTCAAGTTTTTGGACGATATGGCAACAATACGAGGATTATCGTTGAAATATATTGAGTGAGCTGGTGTTAAGGTTTTTCAGGTTTCTCCAATGTCAAGCGTAACTTCTTTTTTTTTAGATAAGTAATCCAAGCAGGAGTTGTTTCTTTACGTAATGAAATAGATGAAGATCTAACTTACGTAGCATTGGCATCTTTAAAAATTACTTAAACAGATTTTGCCTTCAATGCCCCGACTTTAAATTCTCAATTTGTAAGTCCGAAATCATTGAAAGTATTATCTCACGGACCTTGAACTAATCGTGCCTTTTTTTTTCAGAATTTCAGATGATGATGTTTTAGCCAAATTATACTCTCTTTTTTACGTTCTCCCAACTAGCTACAAAATTAAAAAAAACCTTCATATTATCAGTTCAACAGAGATCAGTTAAGGTCAAGCTTCGAATGAAGTTCGTTTATTAAGCTTTGTAGAACTAGCTTCAAACAATGCAGAAGCTTGGAGCAAGCTCCTTTCAGAACATATTTCAAACTAATAAAACAAGTACTTCTTTTTATTTAATTATAGGACAGCTCATGGTAGACCACATCTTACACCAGCAGTATGGATCACGTCATCCCAATGAAGGCTGGATAAGTTTAAGTTAATTTCTCGGCGCAGATTTTCTGCACAGAGAGCAAACATTTATATGAATTAATTAATTGAATTATATTATATACATATAAGAAAGAAAGACAGCGAAAGATTTTGAATTACACTCAAAAATAAACTATTCTTCAACGAATTTACGTCGCCCTTGGATCTTAACTCGAATATTTATTGTAAAAATTGAATTTCAGTATCAGACATAATCGCTAAAACTTTTTACTAGCACTAGAAGACAGTAAATAGTATAAATGTTCTGTTTTACAGTGAAAACTAAATTATATTTTTTCATGATAAAGGGAGTAAACTATAATAGTTTGTTATGGATAGTGCCTTCGTCATCAGAAGTACACGCTTTCCAATTTTAAAACCCGTCTGTATCCTTCATGGTCTGTGACTATTGCGTCTATTTTATTTTTTAAAAATATACGTTTTCAATGTTTACAATCCATAAATTTTAGATGAATTACTTTTCTTTAAAAAAAAAAAAAAATTAACTGGACAAATTTTGAGGATTCAGCAGAACAAAACAGTATAAATGGCGTTGATTCCAATGAAATTTTGTTTTAGTTATGCTGATTCACATATCCCAATAAGACACTAAACAAAATCAATGGTTCACCTTAGTCTGACGAATTGTCGATGTTTTCTTTTGGAAATATTATGCCATCATACAATCCTTAGCGATTTATAGTCAACAGAAATTTCTTTAAATTTAATTAAAGTTTTTTTATGAATCTAAATCTTCATTTAAGTTGAAAAATAGGCTGCTAAATTTTAACGTAATGGTAGTTCACACGAAGATCCAAAACCAACAAAACTTCAAGAAGATCCACAGTACTGTTTTGGAAGGTCAACAATAAAAGATGTAAAAGAAAGTGGATACATCGTGAACACATAAGCAGAAAAGACAGCAACAGATAACTAACCAAAAACATCCGCTCTATTTTCTAGGCATTCCTCCCTTTACCTTGCACATATTCCACCAAAATTTAGAATTACATGTAGCGAGAAAAGGTTTTGCCACATGATAGCAGCTATAACTGGGTATCTTGCACAACATCTAGAATCGTACTTAAAGGAAAAAATTAAATGGTATAAAGTAAATTAAAATAAAGTAATCGCCTACTTTTTCAGGCGGGGCTTAACGTCCAACTACTAATTAGGTGTCGTGGACGAGGGCGGAAGTTCATATTTTCCTATAAACAATTTTTCCTAAAGTAGCCATACGCGATATTCGAACTGGGGACTTCCCACATACAAAGCTACGCTCATGACTATTAAACCAACACCCACCCCAATTATTAAAAATCACTAGTTTAAAAAGTTTAATAACATGCATTGAACTGAAGTTGAAGAATAATAAATGCATTTTTAAGCTTAAAAACATTTTCACCTTTTTTCAGGTCTATCAAGCCTCTAAAGGAACTTCGACTCAAAACTTCAGCACGAAAATGCGTGAAAAACTTTAAAATCGTAAATATTTGAGAGCCGTTAGGAATCAATCCCTGAGTGTTGCAGCAATAAGAAGGTATATCTGAGCTAAAACACAGTCCTTAGATGTTAGTAGTAGTGCATCCACCTAGAAAACAAATGTAAGGATTTTGTATTTTAAAAGAACATTAAATTTACTTTACATTGCAGTTGTCCACTGGCATTATTGAAATAACAAGGAGTTGTATTTAAAAACAAAAAAAAAAAATCAACAGCGTCCGGTGCTGTTAACCCTATATCCGTCATTAACTAAAATAATCACAGCTTAGAACTTCTCTACTGATCATTAATACAACCACAGGTATTTAGATTTAATAGTCTTAAATGAGTACTCTAAAAGAGTAAAAACCCAATTGGCCAATGGAATTTATCTTCCTCCCAACAGGTGAGTATTACTAAATCTCAGTGTTTATGACGCTGAAGGCCATTTACCATCCAAGCAAATTATTTCCTACTTCTTTTTACAATCCCATTTTGATTCCTAAAAAAAAAAGTCACGTTTTTAAGAAGTGAGTTTGATGTTACAGTTACTATTATCCTGCAGTCTTTTAGGCTAGAAGGGTATGGTCAGTTTCCTCCAGAGGAAATAATAGATCAAGAATGTGATTCACAGTCATTCTAAAGTCAGCCGACAAATAAGTTTAAAATAATTTCCTATTTGAAGTAACATTTAGCTAACAGGTACTTTCTATTGACGATTTTTGACCAGTCTTAGAATCGGATATGACGATGGTATGAATACGAATTCATGCTCCTGGCGATTTTTAGTCTTTTAACATAATCTGGGCATTAAAATCCACTCGATCACAATACTTTTCTTTTTAAGCAGTAGGAAAAAGTACAAAATTGGAAATTAAGTGCACACAAAACTTTCTTTTAACCTGATTCCCAAACAACAATTGACAAAGCTCAAAGAAATTTAATTTTACACTTTTCTGATAATTAAGAAGATATTTTACCAGCGATTTGCAACTATCAGTCTCGTCAATAAATTTTTAGCAATTAAATCATAAAACACAACATCTAACTTCCTTTCCATACTTAGTCAACCAGGTGTGAATAAAATTTCTCCGCCACCACCTCTATACACTCATATCTTAATTATCATATCATAAACTGATAATTTGCACAAGAGATCTAATGTATACAGAATTACTGATCATAAATTCTACATTAAACTTTTAGTGTTGATTTTAAGAAGGGTTAATGTTTTTTTAGGTTTAATCACGCTACATTCGATTGCTCTTCACTTTTTATTTTTCACTTTATTAGACATTTTACAACTACAACAAATATTGCATGAAGTAAATTTGATGAAACTGGTTAAGTTCACATGAATGTCATGTAAGAGCCATCAATATTTTTCAATATTTAAATTTAAAAAACAAAAAACTGTACTGCAGCAAAACTTACTGCAATAAGAATTTACTAAAAGTTATGCTAGTAAGGAGAAATAGAGAGAAAGAAATATATCCGCTAATATATGAAGAATTGTTTCCGTTAGAATAATTGATTCGTAATTTTATGCAGTTTAAATCCACAACTATTACCACAACAGTTCGGTAATTAGGTCAGATTTGGATGAAATTATTTTGAGATAGACCGAGTCCACTAGCTATTTAGTTATTTCTAGCAACTGCTAGCGATTAGGACAGCAATTTCAAGTTTAGAGATGCTCTCCATAGCTTGACAGTATAGCACAAAAAATGACACTGAAAACCGTGATTGCAGTACGCTATTTTGCACGTAGCAAGAAGTATTTCAATCAAAAAAATTGGAAACATTTGTGAAATCAATAGTTCAGGGTTTTTTTAGTAACTTGTTACGCTCCTAAGTTACTAAGTTAGCTGCCAGATTATGGAAAATGGATGAGACCGTTTGTGAGGTGAGAAATCAGGAACTCTAAAAAGTTATTTCGCGCTTTTCCTTTTAAACTCCGAATATTAAAAATAATTTTTTCCTTCTCTTTCTGTCTTTCAAATTCTCTCTCTCTCTCTCTCTCTCTCATTCACACTCGCCCCCAACACTCCAAGCCATCATTCCCCAACGGACAATGGTAGAAGATGTCGTAACTATATGAAGACGCCCGACCTCAGCGTGTAACACAAACCAATAGTGGGCTGGCTAACATTGTACCATCAAGTGGTCACAATAATTGGGCTTAGGCTCGGCTAGTTCAAAGC
Source organism: Rhodnius prolixus (assembly GCF_049639745.1). Lineage (NCBI taxonomy): Eukaryota > Metazoa > Arthropoda > Insecta > Hemiptera > Reduviidae > Rhodnius > Rhodnius prolixus. The sequence continues at coordinate 39,842,176 of NW_027411614.1, read as the reverse complement.
TTAATCAATCTTGAAGAGGACTTCGACCCTTTTACAACAAGACCCTTCATTTATTCTTTCAGTTAAGGGAACGCGCAATTCTTACATCAAACACCAGTGTCTGTCAGCAATAAGTAACTTTAACAAGTTAATTATCAAAATAAGTGCTTTAGGTTTTACTAGTTCTTCAATTTACCTTGGCCAAAGTCTTGCTTACTCTGATTCTTAACTATTCCTTACACAGCCAAAGTAATATCTATTTTTAGCAACATATTCTTAGGTTATGCAAGCGCCTTTTTTTCGTCTGGACGGGGAATAATTGTCACTCGTGTAGATGCTGAAATGTAATAGAAACTGCTACTCTCATCAACGGAAGCACTTCTGGAATCACTAAGCACTGAAGAACTTATTAGATAGTAAATTTCTGAAATTTCTAAAAAAAACATACGCATCAAAGGAAAACTTTATACTTAACTAACCTATGCAGATAAATTGCTGAGTATTAAACTTTAATACATGTTTGTAACAAAAAATTTTAATAAATGATTAATTTTGTGTAACAAAAATTGTTAACAAAACAACAAGAGAAAGGTTACGCCAGAGTTGACGCTGAAACAGATGGTATATAATTCACGGATTCCATTATCACCTGGCACAATCATAGTCAAGGCTGGCGGTATATAATGAAAATAGGCGGGAATTTCCAAAATTATGTTCTCACACTTATAAATGCAATAATTTAAATTCTGTTTTAACCATTCTTGTTAAAATTAATTGAAATTCAGTTTTAAAACAATGAATGACCTAAAGGATTGCGCAATTAACTTGATAATGAAAATCAAAGTCCCCATTTCAGATGCAAGCTAATGCGTCTTTACTCTTTATCCACCCGGGAAGATTTCGAGTTTACAAGGACCACAACTAAGGTGCAGCTAATAAGAGCTATAACTTTAAATTTCATAAAAACTAGAACAAAGATTCCAAAGGCAGCTAATTACACCACAAATGAAATCATAGATGAAAATGAGATGACGAAGTTAGGGTATCCTAACACTTGAATTAAATGTAATAAATACAAAGTGAAATTAAGCATCTGTCTATTTTTTGGATAGCTAGCACTTTTACTAATCCTTCAAATCTATGTATGGGGATTTATTTCGAGGTTAGGTAGCTTCGAATATGTATGTGAAAGCGAGGAGATACATATAGCACACAGAATTCTCTATTGGCTCTCCAAACTGATGTTAATATTATTTTCGGATTGAAACATGTAATTTTCTGATATCTTAAACGAATGACGCAGCAACAATAGTCATTACTATGTAGAATAGCAATAGGTTGAAACAAAGTAAGATCTATAAATCGTGACAAAAAGGCATGTTCTACAAGAACAAAGGAGTATGTCAACCGCACAGGCCAATGCCTGGGTAAATAGTAGACGCTTATAATTATTGTAAAAATTAAAGTAGAAAGTTCTGCACCTCAGTGCTTCGATTTTTTCCCCCCAAGTTTAATAGCAATTAAGAAACTAACAAAAAAATCTGTGAAATTTGTTTACATCATTTTCTGCTGACATCAACATTTTTCCGCTTTAGAGATATAAGGAAATGGTTGAAAGTAACGGGATCATATATAAAAAAAACAAAAAAAAACAGTTGGTTGGAAGCACAGTTAACCAATAAAACTGGAACCACTTGTGTAATTATTTAATGATCCTCGAATAATAATTTAAATATTAAACTTTAAAAAAGTTTTTTATTCATTTGATTAATTCTTTATTCTGAAAAATGTATTCATATTAAACAAATCGTTGTAGTATTAAAAACATAAATGACAATAAGAATAATTTTTAAACCTTCAAGGTTGTGAAAGTCATTAAAACAATGAGATTGAAACAAGTTGTTTAATTTGCTTGGCAATAAAGGACTTCGCAATCTTGACATAAGTCATGGCCATAGAAAAATTATTTATTAATTCTTAAAAATGAATTCCCTTTTTTCGATTTCTTTTATTATTTTTTTGTAGATTAATCTTTCTGCCTTGTGGGAATTGCTATTGTTGAATATGATTCTACAAACCAAAAAACAACTCTTAACTAAGCTCTCTTATACTAGATGCAACTGACTGAGTTTTACAAAACATTATTGAGAGCGTATTGACTACCTTTGATTTAGACTGACGGAGATGCTGGAAGTGTTTAAACAATTGTTTTCAAAATGCAAATAAATTACAACAATCAGAGCAACTTGTTCATTTTTACGATGTAAGTGGCTTGTGCTAACCAGAAGTAAGGCGAGATTGGATAAACTAGAATTTCTAGTTTATACGAAACGGTACTTTATTTAGTAACGGAAGATGATAATAAAAATGGCAAATATTGAATAGCACAAAAGTTTTTTGTTAAAATAAAACAAATATTTTTGTTTAATGTCTGATTCAAACCATACAAGGATATTTTATCGCTTGTTGTATTTTGTTAATCAAAAGAAGAATCGAAAGAAATCTATCTTTTGTAAAAAGCAAGTACTGCGATCATTTAAAATTTCCAAGATTAAGAAGATGAAAGATGAGGCATTCATTCTTCATACTTTAGTTTGCTCTTGCAATCGAAATGCTGTTTGGTTCTTAGCAGGAAGCTGTTGCTATGACTTTTAGACTCCTGATTGGGGATTTCTAGCGTAGGATAGGATAGGATTTTTTGCAAAGAAGACTATTATTTCTTCACCAAATCCTCAATAGTATCTGCTTCAAATTTTATTCTTTAGTTTGTTCATTAGAAAACAGAAAAGAGCATACAGCAATGTTTAGCCCGTGGAAACTATCATTGAGTCAACTATCGTGATTATTAACTATAATTAAAGACAAACCAACTTTAGTCTATTGCTAGAATAATTTTTTTATTTTCTCATCTCACTAGCAACAATTACTCTCACAATCTAATCTTTATCAAATCATCCCTTAACAATTATCTAAATTACGTAATAAATATTTATGTTTGTTAAAATACTGGCAAAAAATACATAATCATTTGGAATTTAATAAATTTTATTCCCATGTTCACTTTAAATGTTACAAAATTATTAAATAAAAACAATTAAATTCAGTTGGAAGAACATACATTATCCCATGTCCTTCGTATTGCAATTATTTGATACCTAAATATACAAACATTTATTAATTATTTTGTATAAATAATATAATATAAGATCCGAACTATTAATTGTGTTTCTCATTTAATTAATTAAAACAAAATCTTTTCCGGGATGCGGCCTTGCTGTACACTTTGCAAGAACAAACTTTTTATCTATACATTAAATTTCTGAATCCGGTGTGAATTTTCTTTCTAAAACTTTTCATTATGTTGCTGTATTTTACATATTCCTATAAACTCGGAGTTTTTAATGGATGGTGTTTCTTGAATTTGGTGGAAGATATGAAGTAAAGAGAAAAGTGAAACAAATTTTCTAACGCCCAGTGGCTTAATTTGGTTAAACTCCAACGCCAGCATCTTAGAATGATTGAGGCTTGAAGATGTGAAAAAAAGTTGAACCATTTTGTTCAATCGAAACTCGAAAGTAAACGAGAAGAATAGAATGAAAATTGAATCATTTACACAACGCTTAAATTTTCTCAGAACTATGCGAATAAATTATTTCACAGCACCCAAATCAATCAATTTCGAGGAAACGCTAGTTCAGTCGGAGCTCCATTCAAACTCAAGACTCGAGCCACTTTCTGTTGTAATATACATAATATTAGGCTTATTCTAGTATTTAATAGATTGGGTTGAAACAATACTCTTTTGAGTGTAAATCCCTCAGCTTCGGTGAATTCAATTACCCGAAAATAGAAAATATTCAATTAAATAAAGTAATGGATAATCGCCAGCGGGGATTATTTCCGGTTCTGGTTAACCGCATGAAGATATTTTATTAAATTAATATTCACCTTCACTTTTACGCTATAATTCCCTATAATTTCACCAACAGTAACACAAAGAGAAATTCTCTAAGGTCATTTTAAGGCATACACAGTAATCTCCGTAATTGCAATGACATTGATAACAATAATATAGTAAATAAATTCACGAGTCTATTTCATAAAAATTGTGAAGGCAGAGAATATGATAAAATATAGAAAGAAAAATCATATGAAATTTCTGATTTTTGAAATGCAGTCTATTTGACCAGAATACCTTACAATAAGGTTTTAGTCAAATTCGATCTACCAAAACATACGAATTGTCTCTCAGCAAAAGTTCTCCTTCATATGCTCACAATAGCAGATTGCTAAAGAAGTCTGGTGCTTGCTCCATTCTAGCTTAGAACTATTTGTTTTATAGTAGTTAATGATATTTCTTAGTTTTCTATACTTTCTTACTCAAACTTTGCGTTTATACTTCAAATGAGAACAAACATGCTGTTGAAAGAGGTTTAACTAAATAGGTTTCCCTTATTTCTTAAATGATTTTTTTATTCTTTGAAAATCTTACAGTTCAATTATTCTTAATGGTAATCCACAACTCGGACCGTTTAATTTTTTGAAATTGCATTGTTGCATTCAGTATTTATATAGAGGAAACCTCTGCTTCATCAGCAACTTCTTAAGACTGTAAGAACTAACCTGTTTTCCCAGTAAAAGATGTTTCAAATGAAATTTAATTAACTTTATTTTCCCTTAGCGCAAAGTAGATTCTTGGAGTTTCTCTGGATATCTCGTCCGATCAAGAACAGCTAACAACAGGGTTCTTGCAATCAACAATATACTGCAAAATGCTCATGTTCTTTAGTAATAGAAAATAATCTAAGATAATATTTAAATTTATGGATTTTATCTCTGTCAAGGCAGCGCGTTTTAACACTTTTTTCTCATTGAATTCGAAAATACAACCAACCAATTAATTGGAAATAATCTCTGAGTCTTTTCAAAATCTTTCAGATGATATAAAAACAAAAAGAACTTTAAAAATTTAACTTTTAGCTATTCCAATGGAAGAAAAAGTTAACTAACACTTAAAGAGCATTACATAAGTAAAATTGAGGTGTAACATATTTAGTTTTGCCGCTTATCGTAATATTCTTTCTAAAAGTCAGACGGAGGCAAAAAATCCTTTATATTGTAAATTGTGAAGGATAACTACCTTTGCGATGAAAATAAAATAGATATCTAATAACTATAGAACGCTGGCAAGTATGATTATAGAAAATGACGAGCATTTTTATATTTAAAAAAAAAAAATTAATTATGTTTAAAGCCGCCACTAGTGTTTAATCTTTTGAAACACATCAAGGAATTTCTCTTATTACAATCATTGCTGGTCTAATGGACGAAATACCTTTGTAGGCCTTAAGTGGTTAGTGTAAGCGCTAGGATGTAGTGTAACTGATGTTCTTAATGTAAGGACGTGACATCCTCAGGAACTCCAAGAATCCTGAACTAAGTGTCTTGTCTACTTCACCCTAAGAGGAAAGGAAATTCAATTACATCCATTCAATAAACATTTTTGTTTTCTGACAAATTAACAACTTTTAAAGAAATTAAAAGTTACTAAATAAAAATAGATATTTTTCGGCATAAATAAACGATTTTAGATGGCCATCTTTTCACAGTTTTTTTTTTTGTATTTCACCGAAGTATTTAGGTAAATTTTAAGTAGGGACCATGAAATATTAACTATTACAAAAACAGAAACGGCTAAGTTCTAAAAAGTGTACGTAATAGGGCTCTTTACCAGCCAATCATTGTTGTCTGAGGATTTGAACCACTTATGTATACTTCGTTTCGATTTGTGCCATTTCAATTCTTCATTCAAAAATAAAATTGGATAAGATAAGATCCGCTCAAAAAATGACTTCCTGAGAAAATTATTCAAATTAAAGCTATATATACTCTGGTAAACTCTGTTTAGGGTCTCACGAAAACTAACAATAGTTAATATTTCTAGTTAAATCTCCACACTACTCAGAATATAAAAATAAATTAATAAAAAGAAAAATGTATAAATCGAAATATAAGAAAATTTAAAGGTAAATATCATAAAACTACTTGCAAAATTAGAGCGCATTTAAACAGTTCACTGCCCTTTTTGCAAATTGATATTACCAATTATGAATATTAAATTAACCACAATTCAAAATTAGTTAACCAACGACTGACAGTTAAGATATTTATTTAATTGCTCCTTCAATGCTCAGCTAGTAGGTATAGAAGTTTTGTAACTGTCGGAAGTATTTTGAATCCAAGAAAGTTCTAGAAGGAAGAGAGTAGGCGGAAGCTACATTGTCACGTAGTTTCTCTCACTAGACAATATAAGACGTTTAAAACTCATTGACGGAATTTATTACTACACCTAGTACTGAAGAACTTTGTGAAAGTTATACCAGTATTTATTAACTCAATTCCCTTTCCCAATTTTTTGTTTTAAGTTCTTTTTAGAGAATTTTATTAAAAGTATAAAAGCAATTAGCAATATACGATCAGAAAAGCAGAAAGAAAATTTTTTTGTTTTACCTAAAATAAAATAAAAATATACGTATAATTATACCGAATAGATTAATGAAATAAGAGAGGATGTGTGATTACAACTTTGCATACCTAAGCTCCACCCTACCTTCTGAGCAAGGTGTTGGAAGCTGTAGGGTGGCACGTGTCATCACAGCTATGGGAATGAGATAAGAAACATGATTGACAGGGCCGCAAATGACTTGCCAGTAGATGTGCAAAAAACAAAAAACATCTTTTTCTTTAAATAGAAGACAACAAATTAATCAAGAATCTGGGAACTTCGCTGTAGAAATTTGAAAGAAATCTATCAGAATTCACTAAACTAGGTGCACAAGCAGTCGGAGACGAGAATCCGCAAAACTGTCGTATCTTGTGATACTGGATTCCATTCCCGTCTTTGGTCTTGGATTTTATTATCTAATAGCATTCTGTAGAGCCTATTTGAAGCTGTCATTGAACTAATGTGTTAATTGCAGATCCACAAGGATAGCAGATCCTTAAAAAGGTATCATTTTTTAAGGAATTTAAACAAATCAGTTAAAACATATATTTCTAATTGCAGTGGTGGTAGCAGGGAGCTCCATTGTGGCAGGCTGTTCATGCTCCACCCATCTGTATCCCGATCTTACCCAGGTCCTGGCCCAATAGTACGATTTCCGTCCTTTACAAAGAGGTAAAAAAATTTAGCCTTCCAATATTTTTCCAAGTCAACTTTCTTGGTATTCCACTTATCACAATGTGCACATACATTAATGAGTTTAATTTTTAAATTAAAAAAAGATAATATTAAACAGAAAAATTAAAATAAACAAACAAATAAAAAGTAGGAGCATGTAATTTCAAAATATGGCCTGGGAAGCGTTTTGCCTAACAATGACTCATTATCAATCAGTTAATAAATGTGGAGTATCAGGTGTACATGATTGACAAAACAAAAGTTTAATGACTCATTTGGAATAGTAGCAAATTAATCTTCTAATTTTAAACAAAGTGCAGAGACTAATCCATAACAATTAATCATAAATTTCATAGACAAGTATCATGTCAAAAGTTCTATAACGTAATTTCAAGTAATGAATAGATTTTGAGGCCACAAGATCGCTCTAGCTTATTCTTCTTCACATTTATGTCAGTTCTTGGAGTTAGCAAGAAAGATGTAATTACTTAATGAAACTTAAATCAACTTGAGTTTTATTCTACACATTTCCACTAGTGATAAGAAAATTACATAAGGAACAACAACATTGTGTAAATGATAAGTGAAACAAATAAAAATCAAAGTAACTATATTTTAAAGATTACCTCAAATTTTGTTGGTTAAATAATAATTTTATATTGCAGTTTTGTTAGAAATTCACTCACAGTAATATCGCTTTCACTTTTTTTTTAAAAAAAAATAAAATGTAAGTTGTAAAAACTGCAATGAGCAATTAAAACAACTATCTTAGAATAAGGAAAAGTATTGAATCAAAGAAAATTTGATTAAAATTCTTGAATTACGTAGTTAACTAAAATGTAAACAAAACAAAACGAAAACAAAAAAGATCGTCGTACAACTGCGAGCAATGGTTAAAGTTAACTGAAGTGCTCAGGACGGTTTGAGTCCTTCATAAGAGCGGCGATTCTCCCTCTCCTTTCATAACATTCACTGACCCTTCTCAATGTTTACACCTCCACAAAAATGGCATTATTATTATTGTTTTAATTTTTGGCAAATTGTAAACCACTTTGGTTATTTTTCTTAATATTAAGCCATTAAAAATATATATGTATTCTTGAACGCTTTCAAAATTTGAAACTGGTTCAAATGCCTAGTTTTTTAGCAAACATTGCACAGAAGTTCATTGACCTGCAACTCTTATGGGTCAGATCAGTAAAAATTTATCAACAATATTCGTTAAATTTGGAATTTCCGTCCTTTACAAAGAGGTAAAAAAATTTAGCGTTCCTATTTTTTCCAAGTTAACTTTCTTAGCCTATTCTTCATTCATGTTATTAATGTACGATTTACAGTAGAATTATCAGATGAGAACTTGCACAGGGTTTGCGCTGAAATTTTCAAATTTTTTGCGTGAATGCTTTACTAAATTACTAGAAAACTGTAAAAGGAGATAGAAAAATTTAATGTGTACTTAATTTTGTATCAGTTCTCATCCGTTGTAAGGAGAAAGACGAACAGGTGGAATCTTGAAATTAGCGTCTTCACAAATAAATTGATTTTCAGTCTTGCGAACCTCCTGAAAACAAAAGAATAATTTTACAAAATTGATCTGAGTGAGTGTTGTGTCTGACAGCGTTTCTTGAAAACTGAAAATCGATAAATTTCAAATTTGATATTTCATTGGGGGTACCCACTTTGTTTAAAATCACTCAAAAAGAAGGTGCCATTTTGATGTATTGATTTTTTAAACTTGTGCTAATTTCTAAAAAATGGATCAACGATTTTCTTTTAGTTTAGTCTTATTTGGTTGGAACTGCACACATAGAAGTTCTAAAACTTTAGTTTGAAACACTTTCTTTTCTTAGGAAAATCAATTGTAGTGCACTTCCGGAGGACTATGCCTCTAACGCTCCGAAGAGTCATTTTATAATATCTACGCTCATTTTCTCATTAGCAGACATACAATTAGTTCCTAAAATTCTGAATATGAAGAAAACGCTCTGACCAGAATCGCTAATTTCCTGCATTCTTTGCCAGTTCTCCGCGATTTTTGTTTTTTCCTAAAACTAATTCAGATGAAGCCTTAATTTCTAAAAAAAAAAAATTTGCCCAAAGGCAATACTTCCTTTTATATCAAAAAAATTAACTGTTAACTCTTACTTCCAATCAGCCGGGAACTTAAACAAATTAGAACTTTTTCAGTCCAAAAGGACAAAGATTTAAGCATGAGATTTCCTGTAGCAAGCGGTGCTGTCTTTATTTCATGCAATACGATGTTGCGTGAATCCAGTGAGATAAGGCCTCCCTACAATGTCCATTTCTTGCCTAATTGTCTCATTAAATTGGTTATGTAAGAAACTAACGGATGTGTGTGACCATTTTTAGTTGAATTCTCAGTTAATTTTCTGCTTTCCACAGACAGTCATTTTTGTGATTTCCTCTTCTTTGTTCCGGTCTACCTGCAAACAGGTAAAAACTATTTTTAAAATGACTATTTAGTATTGTAGTAATTCTTTTAAATTTACAAATTTTCTTGAACCTAAACGAATGATACGAATGCATGTAGGGTGTTGAAAAAAAGGATAGACCATCAACCACTGATGAATTTGCGCTATCGGCGAACCTAAAGCTTTGTCTAAAAAACATAAAAAAACAAAATAAAAATTTTTCTATTTCATTTGACGTGGCGCTTCTAATTTGGCGCTCTAGGCCACGGCTTAGAGCAATGAACCGTCCTTCTCGACAAGCTTGGTAAGTGAAAGTAGAAGTCTATTACTACTGGTAAATCATCTACAGATGAATGAGAGTCCGCAACCGGTTAGATGTAAGGAAAAATGCGTGCTAAGACTAAAGACAAAAATAATTAATTACACTGTATGGGAAGGATTTGAAGTAGATACGAGTACTAGATCCAGATATCAAGTAAGCTAGTGATGACTACTTTTTCCGTTTTATAAACCAGATATATCAGTCACACAAACCGAATTCTCAACTTTCCCAATATGTCCCCAAAAGTAATTATTCTCCCCACATTGTTTCAGAAAGCATGGAGTAATTATTTGTAAAAGAATAGGCGATCACGCATAGTAACTAGTAAAACAAAGCTGATTTTTATCCGTCTTAGCATGCAAGTTTATTGTATCACTGAGCGGATTCGCACTTTCACCCATCATCAGTGGAAGATAATCAGACTGAAAACGGTGTCAGGGACACAACAAATATGTATGCAACGTTAGATAAAAATCAACGATTTTTTTTATACAATACGGCGTAAACCTTTATTTTAGTTGGTTCAGAGAATATGATCAAAATAGTGATAAGATTCAGCGATATTGCCAAATCTGCAAAAACTGTTTAAACTAGGATGATTTTTTAAAAAAATAAAATCAAGTTGGTAGGTATTTGGACATTAACATTCTAAGGACGATTTAAAGACAATGTTATCAATATAACAATGCAGAGTTCTTCTTGATTAGAATGTGTAACCTAGCGCTTTCAGTAGTCCCTGTAAAATGAATTTTCTCTAATTTATTGAAAGTAAAAGTAGAAAAATTAATGAAGGAAATAGAATAGGAAGGCGAGTGAACTAGTTTGTATACTTTGCTGAAATGCTTGAATCTAATATTTTGAACCCATGGGCAGCTTAGCAAAATTATGAGAACAACACTTTAAGCAGACAACTATATCTTCATAAATAGATTAAGTTGATAAATATACTGTATCACCATTCACTATGCAAAGGATTACATCCTGTGAATGGAATTACATTAGACATTCACAGCCAACCGAGTCGCCTTGGCAGTGTTAAAGAGAACATCTTAATATTTAAAATATTTCTAGTTTTCTCTGGCGCAAATAGCCCTAGTTGCATCTAAATTAGAATCAAGGTCAGTGATTTTCTTCTTTTAGAATTAATCAGACCACACTAAATCTTTTAAATGCACCCATATTATACAAAACTTTTTGAGCTAAGGAAATTTCAAAATATGTATTTACTTTTTATAATAATAAATTAACGTAAATCAATTTACAGGGTAATGTTAATCGAAAAAAAAATAAATAAAGCAGCTAATTTGAAGAGAAAAGGATAATAATTTGCATGTCCATCCAATTTCATATTTCCATGAATCCATTTCAAATAATGCACATCTTTGAATTTAGTTACAACAAACAATATTACCAATGACCTTGTTGTGTGAGACTGTCACAGTTGGGTTATCATTCCCGCCACTAGTAATATTAGCGCCAAACTTTCCAGCGGTAAAGAACAAAGGAACATATATACCTTTTTTTGTCAAGTAATTGTTTACAAGGACTAATTGATGCTGCATAATATGCTTTACAGATGCATTATATTCACTTAGAAAATAAGATATGTTAATATGCTTGCAGCTCCATCTTCGAGATGGCTTGGTTTTCCATTCTCTGTGTGAAAATAGCTGGCTATCATCAGCTGTATATCGAAATAATCAAAGAGAAATCATAGATAACCAAAGTGTAAACACACTGGAGACGGTAAAGATGTTTTCAATGTTTTTATTTCGATCTTTACCTAGTATTTACTATCTTATTACTCCTAGTAACTGAATATCCTCTAGAAACACACCTACTCATACATGATGGTCCCCTGAATGAAAAACAAAGAAATTGGTGTTGATCTGTTAAGTGTTAACAAGGCAAGAGAAAAAGAGGCGTTGCGGAAAATTCTAATTCGTTTCTTTTGGTCCGATACTAAAGTTTAAATCGAAATTCATCAAACGCATGTGCAACTTTACTGACGTATTTTTTTTATAAGATTTTCTTGAAAATGTCTCTTAAACTATTTTCTTTGTGGTTACTTTATTTAGAATACAAAATGGATTCCTCCAGGGACCGCAACTTTGACGGTCCTTCCATTAGACCAACTGATTAGTGCGAAATACTAACAAACACATTTTAGGATTGCAAATTACTCGAACATCAGTTGATAGGATGAATGACTTAATAGGATCAAGTTTTAAGCTTTTTTGGTTTTTGGGGGGATTACTTCGAAAACCGCTTCCTTAATCTTCAGATACTAATAACTGAACAAAAGACAACTTATGTTTTTCGGTTCTGAACAAATTTGTGGCCAAAATTTAAAAAACTTTTTAATTTTTAAAACAATTACAAAATAAATATTTAATAATTTTTAAAGTTACTATAACTGTTTGGCGTCAACTTGAATACATTATTTCGTTATAAAGAAAAGAAAAATCAAAACCTGTTCACCTTGTTAGCAGAAGTAAGAAACCTCAGATCCGCTATTTTTTCTAACGATAAACTGTTTACAAGTAAAAAGAGAGGTTGCCGCTATGGTTTACAGACAGGAAAGAAAAATTACACTTTTAAAACAGGTTTTAAATTCCAGTATCTCCAAAAAAAAAAAAAAAGCTGGTTCAACTGGATTTTGCAATTTAAAAAAAACAAAAACATTATACCCAAATAATTTTTACATTTTACTTAATTACTGCGACAATGGATGCCAAAACAAATGCAGCAAACTAAGTGAAATTAATTTTTTTGTATGACTAAGTCAAAATCGTTTTTCTCATATATTAAAGCAATCCAAGATAAACTAAAGAAAACGGTGTGTACCTGCATTCTTATTCTAACAATTGAAATGACAAGTGATTCGCAATTGCATCTAATGACTGAAATACAACCTCAGAGTTTTAGTCCATTTGATTTATTAGTTACATTATCGTTGCAATTGTTGCAATTACATAAATATGTAATCTCTAGTAATCAACTACTGCATCTAAACAGTTGTGTAACTGAAAATTGCTTTTATGCACGACTATTTACGTGTACATATTTTAGTATAGAATTTACCCTCTTCTCTGACCGGTTTTTTTTTTTTGCAATTATTATTTTTTTTCCACGGAATTTGATGAAATATAAAGTTTACGTGGGATTTGTTTATTAAAAAGAAGAATCGTCAAAGAGATATGAACGAGATAGGAAAGTATGCGACACAGTTAACAATAAAGTGACGCCTATTGTTTCAGGAGGGATAATTAACGTCCAGCTACTAATCAAATTATACGGAGCTAACCTATAGAAGAATAGAATATAGAATAAGATGTCTTTATTCAAATTAGATACAAGTGCATTTACAAACTCTTTTTTTTAATTTTACACAAAAAGACACTACCACGATGATTCGATCGTCCGTGGGAGGTCAGTTGTCCAAAAGATAATATAGGAGCTAACCTATATTAACCTGTAATTTGCAAATAAGTAAATAGTATTTCGATAAAATTAGAAAAAAATCAGTACCAAAGTAAAAATTAAAATGCTCCTGCTTTCGTTTTGGAATTTTTGTCAAAATCTTAACCCATTAGGATCCACCACTACTCCATTCCGTCCACACGTAATAAGTAGTTGGAAGTTACTGAGAAAAATACGCGATTACTTTACATATATTTCCAGAAAAAAGAATATAAAATCAAATTTAACTAAAGCGGTGAAAATGTACATTATACTAGAGCAGAAAAAATTTCGAAGCTTTGTTTTAACAAATTGATTATCTAATCTCTTGAATTGTACGATTATGGAACAAAAAGTACGGCATAACTGACGCAATCATAGAATTATCACGTTCCAAAATCAGTTATGGCTAGAATCGTTGATATTTTCAACGGGTACAACGTAATATTTTGTATGTAACTAGTGATTCCGACATTAATGGTAGATAATTTGTGCTAATTCGAAAAGAAAAGAGTTGATAGTAAACGCTTTAATTTATAAATTAATGCTACTGATCTAATTTAACATCAGAGCTTTTATTTACTATTTTGGTTTCCTCAATTAATGACTCCTCTGCCATTCAGCTAGATTAAATATTTCTCGAATAACTTTTTCTAATAAATTATACCTGTTTAGTATAGATCAAAATTTTCGAAGCCATTGGAGCCGTTTACAATAAGACTGCTGAAGCTAAAAATCTCTCCCATGTATTGAGATTCAGTCTTCTAATCTTGTACATATATATGTAAAAGATAAGTTTGAGCTACCTGCTTTCTTATTACGTATTTCTGAAAACTTCTGTTCAAGCTTTATAATACATTGAGGAAGAGGAGAGTGATTTCCGGTAGTTATGTTCCAAAAAAAAAACACTGAATCATAGTTTCCGGCGAGCCCAAAAAGTACAGATAAAATCTGAAAGTTTTGAAGAAACCAGTCAATTAGAATTATAATAATATCGAACAAGAATATTCAAGAAATTTTTAAAATTAAGAAAACCTAAAATGTTAGGTACTATAATATTTCACAAAGCTTTTTTTAAAAATGTAGCGTGGTATATTTTTGTTTATAATTATACAATAATAAAACAAAATCTTTTAGAAAGAGTTTTGCATATGAAATATTCGTATTCCCAGAAAGTAGAATAGTAAACGTAATTACCCAAAGTTCATTAGTTCCAGCGATCATCAATAGTAGAGGTCGTCCAAAATGTTCTAGATTGGAAAGGTGGGGGTAAGAATTACTGCTAACTATCATAAACTCAAGGGGTCAGTACTCTCACTAATGGCCTCAGAATCTTTTTATCGCTAAAAATCAGGCGTGATGGGTACCCATATTTCTTTTTTTAAAATTATCAAGATTTTAAATGTAACATTTCGTTAAAACTCAAAATTTTAAAATACAATTAAAAATTATTTTTAAAGCAAAAATTTTAAACTAAATATTATCCCTCCTTAATAATGTGTAAGAGTGGTAGGACCACACTTAACACTCACAGGGCACGTTAGAGGGAAGCTTACCAACAAGAGACTCCTTAGAAGTGTTCTTAATCGAATTATCTTTGAACAATGTTCCAAACATATGTTGAAGTAATCTATTCACACATTCAGGAAGAGCAGAGGGCTTTTCGGTAAAATCCCAGTGTAATTGCTCCATCACATCCCTGAATCCTAGTTTCGCTCTTCACTAGAGAGGAGATATAATAGGTTTTAGCCTGAAATACTGTTTGAATTGTCAGAAAGTTCGGGCGTTGGACTAATAGATTAGAATGTGATAGCTGGTTGATATGGAATATTCTTGGCGACTTTAGAAAATAAAGGTAAAACTGTTCAAATAGTTTGGTTGATGAGGGAAAAAGTCGATAAGCGGATACTAAGAAAGAAGGCCTTTGATAGTGAAGGACTAGATTATTTGGTAATCTACATTAACAACATTTGACGAGCCGTGGGCGTCAGAGGAAATTCATAGTATCAACAATAAATGAAGCTGCCCATATGTAACTATCATTTGAGTTGCAAGTACCTTCTTAATCTGATTTTAACTAATAATAATTGAAAAAATACTTACTTTTTCCAATAACAAAATTAGATTCGATTATTTATAATATAAGATAGGACTTACTTACATTACTGCTCTACAGTCTCCTAGGTGGACTTAGCTCTCCCTGACAATTCCACAAGTATCTTTGTCTTTAGCTTTTCGTCTCCATTTGGTCACTCCAATTTTAAATAGATTCTTCCAAGTCTTTACTCAAGCATTTCCTCAGGCATCCTCTTTTTCTCTTTCCGGGATACACCTCTGTTGTTATACTCTTGACTATCCTCTCATCTGGTTTAGATAGGACATTAATTTTAAAATAGAAATTTAACCGTAACGCTTTAATTCTCTTTTTTTTTAGAGAGAGAGAGAGAGAGAGATAACGTTAAGCTATCCTGATCTAACAATTTGTAAATATGAGTTAGTTGATGCTGAGAGAGTCAGCCCATTAAAATGGTCCCAGTTAGAAGTAGAACATTTTTGACATCTATGCTCATTGCCAATTTCAGTCATTATTTTTTATTTTTTACCATCATTTTTACCTAAGGATTAGGTCATTTTCAGAGCTTATGCTATTAACTATTATAATATTTTTTAAATGAGTTATATGGATGGTTGGCGTGAATCTGTCTGATTATGTACTCATAAAAGAAAAAAGTGAGATTCTGTGCGGGTATTCTAAAGTAAGCTCAGTTGAGCAGCTCATGTCTGCTGCTGGTAGAGTTTTTGGGTTATGAACAGGACAAAGAGTAATGCAAAGAACTTTCTAAGGGTCTCCTAAAAAAAAGCAGGAATCTCAAACTTCATTTCCCAACTAAATATCTATATGTACAGGACGGGAGGTCTATGAATACACTAGACTTAAGAGTTTTTAGGCTGTTTGAAAACCCTTGGAAAAACCAGATGATAGAAAAAAGATGGTAAGAAAATATTGTAGAGAACGTAATGAATTAGTTCAGGAGAAAGTAATGAACCTTTTCTGGATTTAGGGACTACATGCTCAAATAGTTGAAGGGACTATAACGATAAATGTGCACTACGAATTGCATTTAAAAAATAAATAAATTGCATAATAAGTTTAAAGAACACAAGTAAAAGAAACAAAGAAAAAATTATCTAATCTTAGATAAAGATAATTTTTCTTTAAGTCTATTGTTCGAATGTTGCATTGTTCAGTTTATTGCAGAGAATAACAATTTGATTAAGGAAGGTTCCTGATAAAATGACAATAGTATGAGGATTTGCATCCTAGGATTATATAAACTGAGTGTGAGAAGGATTTAAGGTCATTCAGCGATGGTATTTAGAGTCAATATTAAATGTTTTGTGACCAATTTTATATTTATACGTATAAGACAGTAAAATTGTATAAAACTGTATTTAGTGTAATACTGAATCAGCAATTGTTAAAGCAGCACTCCTAAATTACTGTCATCCGTACAAAGTTTTGTTTTTATTGTTCTAAAGAGTTGAAATGCCCTTGGCATGTTACATTTCATATTACGCATAGCACAAACCGCTTCTCTGAAGGTGTCAAGAAAACAAAAAAACTTTTTAAATAAAACTGTATCTTTGATGTGGCCGTGTAATAATAACATAGAATCTTTACTTTCTATTTTGTTGCTTTCTGCAACGGTATGTTTTAAGTGTGTTTTTTAATCAAATGTACGTGGGTGAAAAACTCTAGAAAAATCTTCTATGTATTTACAAATACAAAGAGAATAAATAACAAGTTATTTTCTTCTCTAACAACTCGATTAATAACACCCGTTCAGTTTACAAAAAATAAACCACATCTAAGTTAAACTTATTCAACATAATCTATCTATTAATACCTCAGTCAAATAAATGACTACTATTTTGGTCTATAATTTAATATAACTTATTCATTAATACGACATAAAATTAAAATTCGGTCTAAATTAAAATAATTTAAAAAAGTACCCGAAACACTTTACAAGGGCTCTTCCCTAAACATAGTCACAATCCGAAACCCGTTAATTAATTAATAAAGAAAAACACAGAGATGGAAATGCAAAAATTTTTTCAGTATGACTTCTATTATATTTTGTATTTGAGGGACGATTTACGGCAGTGATTACTACAAAGGATCTACCCACTGTTCCTCTTCTACCAAGTCTTTTAAAAAATCATCTATCAAGATGAGGTGGTCCCTACCTTAAATAGTAACGATCCGTCCTCTTATTGCCTCTCAGTATCTGGGAATCATTTGAACACGGTGACTGTAAAATAAAAAATATAAAAAGATCAGCTCTTCTATCAGTCTTAACTTCTTACATGAATCCCGATATCTCATATAATTTAAAACCACAAAGTAAATAAATATTGTAATTTACTTCAACACTATATCTAGTAGGTAGAGATATCTTGTGGAAATTTTTATAAACATCACTGTACAGTTTGAAGTGTATACTGTAGTCTGGCGAACAATTTTGGTACTAAACAATTATGATTAAAAATTGTGAATAATTGTTATTCATTTATTGTGAATAATTTTGATTTATTGTCCAGCGGGAACTATAACGAATGTATAAAATTTGGGATCTAGTTGGGTGTCATTTTAAATAAACAAATCTTATATCAACGTAGGTACTATTTCTATCAGTAATAGCAGCACTTACTGCTGCTATGTATTATTATTTTATAATAATACATTATATTATTGTAATATACAATATTATTGTAATAATACAATATTTTATAATAATAATACTTAGGTTTATTGTTAAACCTAAGTTTTGTATAAACAATAATACATTTACATCTTCATTTTTTAGCATCCAGGTTGAAAACTTTAGATATACATAGGTCACAATCATCTAGCTGTAATAAACTGCCTGGTCCTGATTATCTTGAAGGAGATGCTGTAAATTTTAGTGAAGAGTCTCTTGAAAGGCATAAGGACCTTGCAAAGTGGGATTGTGCTTATCTGCGTTGATTACATTTCCTTCATTATGAACATTACATTTTGTGGTGATGGTCATCATTTGTTCCATTCTTTTTAAAAACCTCTGGAACTTTTGGCCGCATACCCTGTGGGAAGATTGACGCCTATCAAATAATTTCCGTTAGTATTCTTTTAAGGCAAGATTAGTATTACGATCGCAGAAACAAAAAAATGAACACATTAACAGTTTCTACACTAAAAAACACTCCCTTTTTTTTCTATATTCCCTACTAATACCAAACCATTGTGATAACAGTATTTCTTTAAAAACATTATATTTACAGAAGGATTGCTGATGATTTTGTTTTATTTCTAATTGTCAAATAAATATAAATGCTAAAGCTTTGATCTGTAGTAGCTCTGTAACTGATCTGTCACGTTCATGTAATAAGTTTTTAATTAAAATCACTTCCCCCAAGTCACTAAAGTTTTGTTTTTAATTTGTTACATATTGCCAAAAATAATAAATGACTCAAGAACCTCCTTTTACTTTTACAAAAAGTGTGGGATGTTTTTTTCAGGCCTACTCATTAATACCGTAGTATACTGCCCATTTAAACAACTGCCAGAAACAAGATTGAACGTTGGTACCTAGGTATTAAATACTGCTTTAAACAATCCTTCGAGGGAGATTTATAGTTTCTTTGGGACAAACATAAACGTCAGCTCGGCAGAGAAATTCTCTGGCAGACCAACCAGACTCTCTGATGTCTTCTTTTCAGACACCACTCTACAACAAGGACTTTCTAATCTCATTTTTTACCACAGAAATCAGGTTCTGTTTTCCCAGAAACATAAGTCTTCAGAAAAAAAATCTTTGTACGTCTAAATTTCATGTCTATTTCTCCCGTTTTTGTCTACAGGGCGTTGTATGATGTTCAATTTTTAGTCCTGTCCAGATGTTCCCCCTCTGTTGAAATAGTGGACACTAAAAGGCGTCGTTTGAACGCGTCAAACCTTTATTTCTTGTACAAGACCATTTTCAACTAGTCCACTTGCAAATGCTGGAAGAACACTAAACTTACAACACAAGAATTCCTCCATGGTTCAATCACTGACTACACCCTCTGAACGAAAATACTCAATTGCTCCTCGCAAATATCTCTTACGTCCTAACTGGGGAGAAATTAAGTGGCTAACTCATATCATTGTTCATGCAACTAAGGGTAATAGGATGAGGAATTTCGCGAGCATGGCTACATGTTGGGAGCATATATGAATTCTACAATTGAGGAACATGTAAGAAAGATGTCTCATGACCCAATCAAGTTTAGTACTCTCATTTACACCTCTTCATACATGTAGTCCTTCTGTAATTGCATTGAAGAAATAGCACGAGGTCCTGAGGTATCTTAACCAAAAGAAAATATCTAAATTTTTTTTTCACGTGAGACGATTCAATTACCTTCTGTTTCTAACAAAGAAGTCTGGCTGGTCTAAAGAAGGCTAAAACAAAAACAGAAATACGCGTTTGCCATGTTTTAGAATTAAAGAAAAAAAAAACAAATATATAATTTCAACGGAGTTCAAGACCTTCTAAAAACACACACATACAATGATACTTCAAGTTCACGGCTCTAGAACATGTTGAAGATTGTGACACCACACAAGGACTTCATGATAATATTCCTCCATTATATATTTAAAAAACTATATTTTACTATCTAAATTTGACTCCCAGTTGTTTTCAACTAGGTAAACATTTCATTTACATATATCTTTAAAGTACTTCTAAAAAAAAATTGTTTACTTCAAATTGCTTGAATCAATACACAGGCACATATTATCTTAATGGAATAGTGTGATGTTAGTCTATTTTTAAAACTAATTAAACATTTTTAAAAAAATCATCAGCAGCTCCTTACCAATATTTAAAGAAATAAAGTAAATAAAGATTGCATAAGTAAATTTTGATTACATAAATTCATTTTATCCTTCATAAATTTTTAACCTTTGTCTTCATACATTTCTTGTCTTTTGCAAGTTTCAACTTTATTTCTGTAGTTTTCACAAAAGGAAACATCTATTTATTAAATAAAAAATCTGCAATTAAAACTGTCCATTAGGTTCGGTTTGACCATCAAAAACAGCTGAGTAAAGTTGTGAAAAATAATCCAAATTTCACAATATTTTCCTCTCTTTTTTTTTTTTATATAAAAAAGAGGAAATTCTCAAATTCCCTGAGACAATAGAATGTAATAATAATGGCTTACCATTGTTTAAAAAAATATATTATAGCAACTACAACTTTTATAGCAAATAAAAGGGGTTTTGTGAAAATCGTTATCTCAAACATCGGCGTTTTTAGAAATTTTTTGAATGGTTGGTACTTCTTTTTTTTTTTTGTAAACAAAGTAGCGCCCTTGCGTTTGAAACGATTTATTGATTCTAAATTTTCAGTGTAAATATATGCTTTCAAGGGATCTATCTGTACGCTTTGACCTAGTATAGATCATGCTTAGGGGAGAAGTTAGTTACACATATGAGGAGCCTCCTCTAAAATTACAATAAATAATAAATAACTCTGTAAATCTTAACCCAATTCTGATGAAATTTGGAGGATAAAGAGCAAAAGGTTTCGCTAATTGATGGGGTTTACTTACCACTTGCAATCCAATCCAGTTCTTACTCTTAAGTAAGGAGAATAAATTTCGTGTCGTGGCATATGTAAGAGCATTAAAATCGCATAAAATTTACGATATCATATAAAACAAAATCAGATATGAAGATATGAAACAAAGAAAAAAGAAAATGCCCGTGTGGTAAAAGAGAAGATGTCTACTGGATAAGAAGAAAAAGATGCTGATGTTTGCATGTTGTATAGCAAACAAAAGACCCAGGATAAAAAAGAATATTTACTTGATTCCCAAGGATTGATTCCTATCTAAATAAATTAGAATAGGCAAACACAAAAGAACTCAAGATGTGCAGCACACTATAAATTTAAATTTAAATTAAACAGACATTATCGGCGGTGCCATGCGATAAATGTCAGAGCTTCGTTCAGGAGAATAACTATCGAAATAGCCAACTTTTCCAAAATTCAAAACATTCCAGATGATTTAGATAGTAGGAAACAATTTATTTACTCATTTATGGTTGCTTAATGGAAATTGATAATTGAATAAAAATACAAATTATGGATTTTAGATATTTTTAATTTTTAAAAATTCAAAGAATATTTAAGAATAAATAAATAAACGTTCATCCGTTGCAAAATGGCCTCACCCTTTCTGATGTGCCTCCTGTTTACTGAATGTCACTCCTTTTTTGGAATATCAATGCTTTCCATCGAAAAATCCATCCAAGTTTGGGCTCCACATCGTAGTACAACCAGCTGAATGTTCTTTACGGTGTCTACTTCAGAATTTAAACTTATTCTCATCATCATTAGACATACCCTTAATTTTAGTTTAGGCTATTGTTAATATAAGCAAATAATGATATAGATAGTTTTCTATTGAGTATTTTAATAGTATTTTTTCGCTTTGCGTAGTTGACTAGATTATTACATCCATAGTCAATTTGAATATTAACACATTTTTTGTGATTAGTAATGATAGTTTTATGTAAAAATTTTGAAGCCAATGAAATTGAGTTTTTAATAGACTATCTTGACCTTGTGATTTGGTTTTTATGATTTTTAATTTTGTAATGTTAAATTATAGACTTTTGCATATTTTTAGAATTTTGTCTTTTAAAATAATTATTTTGAATTGTGTTAATTTTTAATTTAAAAAAATATAATAGAGCATTTTACCTCGGGCAAAGATTTGCAGAGTTTACAGTTAGCTTTAGAGAGGGCTTAACATAATGTAGGGGACTAAATCCTCACCTTAAAGGCACATTCACCCGAACTTTCGAATTGCGTACATCATTCATGAAAATCGGTTCACCTGTTCGGCGTTACGTTGCTTACAACTTACTTCGTTCTGCCCAACCTAGTTAACATACTTGGCTGATTTAAGAGGGTGTGCACAGCAACTTAGACGTAACTCATGGAGCAGATGTGGGAAAGAAGAGACCTGAAAATAATGAAGAAAAATAAGATTAGAGCTACTTTTTACACAGACTTTACGAATATATTTATAGGATTTAAATGTGTTAAAGATATGGATAGGTCTGCATTTTCTGTATTCACAGATTTTCAAACTTTACAAGACAGATTTGGATTTTCATCAGAGGGATTTTGTTCTTCAGTTTGGAGTTGAATTTGTCTTCTGGTTTAAAATATTGACAAACCTTAACGTCAATTATGATTACTACTTAATATATTTAGTAATTATTAACAATGCCAACAAAGAAATATAAGTACGAAATTAATTTTAGCAAATGAGAAAATGAAATAAATCTTTTGCTTTTTAAATAACACCATGTTATAAATACGATCATAAATAACAAATGGTGAATCATTTGGTTATTACACGACAAAGTTAAAGAATGACATTAATTATTTTTATTTAAATGACAAAACATTTACTACATTAATTATTCAATAATCATTGTGTTACTCACTGGCTATTTGCTGTCAATCCAATGTTAATAATACTTGGAAATATCCATTAAAATATTAACCATTAATTTTAGCTGATGTTAAAAGTAGTAGTTAACCTTCGACAAGTTCAAAATATCAGTGATTAAAATACTCGAGTTGAGCTGGGAAAATTTAAATTGAACAACAGAAAAAATAAAGTCACAATTATGCCTTGCATTGTACAGAATTTGTTTGCTATAGATCGTTCACAATTCAATCTCTTGAAGATGAAATTAAAATACATAATTTCTACCTCGACGATTTTGGGTGAAACTCTTGAAGTTTTATGTCACTCCTCAGAACTCCTTTCGAGTTCTAACAAGATATAGTTGGAACACTTGGTTTTTGGCTTGCCCTTGCTGGAAAATAATCACATAAAAACATAAACGGATTTCCCCAAATATTGTCAAGGATTTGTACACATTCATTTTCTTTATAATCCAAAGTTCAAAAACATTTACAATTCGGATTATCATTACTTATTCAGAATGGCTTCTTCAATAAAATGAACCTCACCGTCTGCTCATCCTTTGGACCAACTCAACTTCATATAACAGATGCGCTTATTTCAATTCTTTAGTTGACAGATCTTTCATGCTGTAGTTGAAACAGAACTAGCGACTTAGGTGAAATCAGTCAATTTGTTTAATCATCAAGCGAGTTCTGGGGCGAAGCGCTATGAAGGAAATCCAACCTAAGTTTGATAAGATTCTTGCACTTCCAAATCATTCAGAGGCAATTAATCTAACCCGCCGCCATCTGGAATTCACTGAGATGCGGGTTCCTCCATTCGGTCGCTAGCTATTAGAGAAAGGAGTAGCACGAATATAATATCAGAGCTCGAAGTTGGATCTCTACCGGGACAGTGATTGCCTGCTGGAAACGATGGTTGGAGGTAGTGGGAAGGATTTTAAATATCTGGATCCACATAAGGTCCAGGACCAGGAGCAGCTAAAACGTAAACCAGTCTCGACGAAGGTGGAAAGATCAGTTCATCACGCGTCTCCTCCTTTCCTATCTCTAAAAAACATATTAATTATTTTTATCTACAGCGGATGATATCAGGAAAATGGCGTAGGGCTTAATCCTTAATGTTGATTATGAAAATTTCTAGATCTAGGTGTATCGTCTGATAGAAAAGAGTCGTAGCAGCCACAGATTTCAAAAAAATCTATTCATTAATGTGGTTACTTCTGTATGAGCCCCAAGTCAACGTCATTGTGGAGCCAAATCCAAATATAACATTACAATGTTCTTCTGTTTTCCAAAGAATATAGTGTGAAACATTCACATGAACTACTCTTACATCAATTATTAGTTTAGTAGAATAATTGTAAAATTGTTTATGGTTGTCCTGAGTATTTTGCCTGGCAGTGCACTCTATCATCTTAGCACATAACTTGCAGCTAAAATTTTTAACTTACACCTCTTCAATTAATTTTGCAGGTACCCTCCTAAATACAATTTTTCCGGAAAAATCCTACAATAAAATAAAAAGCGGTTTATATTCTTAGAAAAGAAGTTAACAGAAAATCTAGGATCTGCTTTTCAGAAAATGTGAATAAATGAAAATTCATTGAACATTATCAGTTATTCCATTTCAGCGCTATTACAAGGGTATTGTTGTCTGAAGTTTTTTTGCAGCGATAAATAAATACTACCTCGTGTTTATTAATAATGGAGATGAGTTAGATAAATAAACTTAAATATATTAATAGATAAATAAATATTTTTCTATTTATTTACTGTGGAGATGATTACAAATAGGACGACATACCCCTAATGTTGAACTCATATATTAGTCGTTATGGCTAAATATCTCTATAATTATTATCTACAAGAAACAATGCCACTTGTTTATACATCTTTAACACGATAGAGGTCAGATGAGTTTTTCAACCCAGCGATACAAGGAGAACACTGTTGTAAACAATGGTGGTCTATAAATAATTCACAATGTAACCTATTAAAAGAGAATGAGGTGTAATTTAATAAAGACCTCTACTTCAGTTCTACTAATTACAAATTTTAGCCTTCCAAATGGTGAATAAATCTCAAATTAAACTAATTTAAAATGATTAGACAAGTTTATTATGAGGCCTGGTCGTTAGTGACAAGCGAAGAAGTAAATTTGTGGTCTCTCACTAAAGTTGACGACAACTTTTCGCTGCTAAGGCGGAGGGGCTCTTAAAAGTCTTAGCGGTCAGATGCTGAGGAAACACAAGAGCCTGCTTGGTCTAGTCGTTGGCGTTCGTTGAAGTTTTGCTGGAATGACAAAAAGACACGGTCCAAGTCCTATGAAAGAGCATAGCAGGGAGTGAAACACCTGACGATGAACGTTGCTAAGCCCACGGCGTTGTACTAAGCGGAGGCGTCTTTGGAGCCTGTTCTTTGGTATGTGCTCTGAGCCATTGGTTAGTGTTAACTTACCGGATGATTAGGAGCTTCTTGACTCACTTCCCCAATTACATATTCTATTCATCTGCTAGTAATTAAAACATTATAATAAAAATATATTTTCAATTAAGAATTTTCTCCTTGTGTATGTGAACTCAATTTGATAAAGTAAAAATCATCGGAAGTTTGAGTTTGAAGTTCGGTTTGCTTGGATTGTCTAGGAGCCTCTTCACTTCAGCTCATCCAGCTATTATGGGAACGTCAGTTTGTTGTGAGAGAAAACTGCCTGGGGGTAGACAATCTACAGGATAAAGAACATGGCTATCCAATCCACACGGGGCAGTAAATCAATTCCTCCAGGTTGGTTAGCTTACATCATGGTATAACAACAAATTTATTTATTTTTACAACTTATTAAAACATTTGATTGTACGTATAGTTATAAAATAAAAAGCACAAGACATACAAATACCGAAACGCTAGTTTAATTTATTAGATAGGAGTTTATTATTTTTAATATCCTATATAATAGGTTATTAAGAAGTGTTATTGACATCAATAATAGAGGACAAATATATTTAGTTTTATTATAATAGTTGGCTGTAGAAGAAGTAATGGGATTTATTAAAAATGACAATTTGAATGGCGAAATATATATATTTTTTTATTTATTAAGTGTCATTATATTTTCTTTGTTAAAGTGGGTTCCATTAAGATATTTGGTCTAATTTTCTCTCTTTTAATTACTTTAAGTAGTCTTTATAAATTAGTCTTTGT
Source organism: Rhodnius prolixus (assembly GCF_049639745.1). NCBI lineage: Eukaryota > Metazoa > Arthropoda > Insecta > Hemiptera > Reduviidae > Rhodnius > Rhodnius prolixus. The sequence continues at coordinate 39,816,052 of NW_027411614.1, read as the reverse complement.
ACATGCGTCTTTCTGCCAGTATTTATTCACCATAAAATATATGGTGAGTTGCTCATACTTTATATTTGGTTTAAATGCCACCAGGGTCGTGACGATTTGATAAAAACTCTTTTTGGACAAAGTCATTTTTGTTGACCGTGTTTTTTTATTTTATAAATTTGGTACATAACTTCATTCGTCTAGATAATAAAACTTTCATTTAGAACATATTTCCACAGATCTTTATTTGAAATAGAGTTTTTAGATAAGGGTGAAGTTATGATCTCCTCAAAAAGTGTTCTTTCAGTATATTGTACGGGTTTTTAAACTTCAATTTGAGAATTTATATATATTTTTTTTAAATGAAGAACAAAGATTCTTCTTCCTGTTTTAAATATTTAGTCAGATTTTCTCACTATTATAGTGTTCGATATTATTCTAAAAAAAGATTTTAATCAAGAATACACACATGTGTACATATGTAATGGAAACGTGAGTATTAAAGAAGGAAATTCAGATACAAAATTACGGAAAGATATTCCAAAGTGTATTCCAATGACAATTGACCTTGCAGCAATCAGATTTTTAAATTTAGATACATTAAAGAACATAAAATCTATTGAAATGTTATCAAATAATAAAATTATTATGAAACATCGCATTGAACATAACTTTTAATTGCCAATGTGAATGACTTAGCAATGTTATAGAAGATATCATTCACTTCCTTCTCTTGCAAATTTGAAAGCGGAAGTACTTCGACCATGAAAAAAAACTAAAAGAAGTTAAGTATTCACTGGAAATGGATGTTATGAGATCCGTTTTGATGTAGGAAACCAATTAATTGACTATGCAAGCGCACGTTTGTGCGTTGGGTATAAAATATGCTAAAAACACTGGAAGAAACGTTTAGTTTTACAGGTATATAGCAGTTTTTTGATGCATTTGAAAAGAAATATTTCAATTAAAATACATGTGATATATGGTGAATGAGTATTTTTCGTTTTCCGTTTCTATTTACTCATTTTATTTGAAATACAGCTAGGAAGATTATTTTCAGAGAGGCTGAAAAGTTAACCACCACATCTTATCAAGTTTCATCTCTTCAGCGCAACTTTACTACTCCTATTTATTTATTTATTTTTTCTAGGAAGCCCAATTTGGAAAATTGGCTAATCGAAATGTGATTCCCAAAAATAAACCTGAAAAATCTTTATTGTAGAAAAACATTTTTGAAACACTTCAAATTTAGATTTCTTTAGCTATGCTTTATATTTAATAGTTATTTGAAATTATGTCAATATAGACCCTAAATGATTAAATTAATATTTTAAGCAATACTATAAGGTAAATAGGTTTAACTATAAATTGAAACCGGGTTGATAGGGCGGTGTCATATGGCAGGCAGTGTACAAAACCAAGTTCATTAGTTAATCAGATTTGACTTGATTTATGGCAGACCTAACTACTCCTTTAGCTATGAAGGCTACTAGATACGTAAATCAAAATTCAGACTAAATTTTAAATAAAATTTAATTATTAATAGATTGAGAGAAAATTGGGTAAGTTTCATATCAGGCTTTTCCAACGATTTCTTTCAGTTCATAAAAATAGGATTTGAAATCGAAGAATCTATGGTCGAAAAAGCGCTTTACCCAATATTTCTGCTTCAATTGAATGGTAAACAGCTTTAAAACTGATTAATTATCACAAACTATACTGTGATCTAATATTAATATACTAATCGATATGAAATATTATAATTTTAGTTTAGATATTAGTTCATATAAAGTGAAAAAATTACCACTATTGCGAAGATAAGTTTTCTTAAATTTAAATTTATTGTAAATTATGTATATTGGTTGACATGTTCTCGTTACATAAATATTTGGTTATGTTGTTTTTAGTGACGAAACAGAAACCCCCGGCGAACAATTCTTTTTGTTTAATTAATGTATAATGCATTAATGTAACCAGCTTTTCCACTTATATAAAGAAAAATATAAGAATTCAATTAGCAAATTTATTAAAATATTTAAAATTTAAAAGCCATTTTATCAATAGAGAATTTTACAAGGAAAAATATTAAATTTATAATATTTAAAGTAGAAAACACTAAGTTCCTTAATAAATTGGTAAATTCAGATTAGGTAATCAGGTTAGTAATAATAATAAAACTTGAGGGAAGGGATTAGCTATGAGGTTAGCATACTGGACTCCCACGCGGAGGTCCCGGGTTCGAATCCAGCTGCTGACCCTTAGATTTTCTCTTCCTAGGAGCTTCTTACAGCTCACTGTCCGGTGATGGACAGTGTTGTCTGTAACGAGAGAACACTGTCCGGAGGCCGGCAGTGCACTGGAAAAAGCTCCGGGCGCTAATGACCTCAGCTGTTGATGCGCAAAAAAAAAAAAAAAATAATAATAATAAAACTTCTGTTTTTAAAACATGATTACCGAAACTTCGGTATACAACCTTGAAGAATGGCTACTCCTTCAGGGCAAAGGGTGATCCAGCGGTTGGGTTTGTCTTGCGTGATTAACAACTCTTATACCATCAGTCTCCAACCCTAATTCAAGGTACAGATCACGTAGAGCCTGCAAATATTCTGGTTTAGCAAACCAAAACCATTGTGCAAGATATACACTATCTACTTAGGGCTGGGTTATGGGATTGTGATTTCAACTTGAGGAGCATAATTATCTAAGAGTATTCTCAGTACACTGGAACCTCCGTCATTGTGTCCATCAATTGCCTAGGAGTACGCTGGAACAGAAATCTAAGTACAGAAACATTTTTGGTAGTAAAAGTTGTTGAAAAGATGATTGTGTTCATAGATTTACTTTTTTGATAACAAGATCTTGCTGGTTGCAGATATTTGTGTAAGGAATTGTTGATTATCACTTTTATTACCTGCAGCAATCACAATAATATGTCTTCAAACGCATTCAAAAAAAATGGGGTACGAAAGTATTAGAAGGGCAGCATGAAGGAAAGCACAAAATGAAAATGGTTTATGAGAAGGAATGGTTGCTGTATGTAAAACTATCAATGCACTCTCTTAAATGCAATGTTGAACTGATAAGATTAGATTGCATTGTGGATTTATTTACTAATAATAAATCAACAATACTAAGTGCCAATAAATTTGAAGTCAAAACAACATCTAAATAATGCAATCAATGCACAACGCACTCTATGATAGAAAACAAACAGCAAGTTGTTTATGTTGTGGATATGTTTTCTAAAAAAAGAAAAAGTTGGCTTATTAATCGTTACAAATTCTAATCGAAACTGATTGAATGTTAGTAAAACGACAATTAATGTTAATGAACGTTTCAATTAACGACTACTGTGAACTGACAGCAATCTGGGACCAACTAAACAACAAAGCTGTAACAATTTTTCCATTCCTGGAATCCTATAAGGAAAATCTGAGGTGTCATTTAAATTAAGATGAAATAGGGAATAAGAAGACCGTTCCCCCAACTCAGATTATTGTCTTCACACTTAAGTGCCAATTTTAATTATTGCATTATATGGTTGCAACATCTTTCTGTAGTTGTAAAGATGAGAAGTTGATATAAAATAAATTAGTTAATCGTCAATTATGATTTGTATTGCAAAATCAATCAGGAACCAAAGGTAAGTTAAAAAAATTAAAATAAAAGATCGAGAAAGAGAGAAAAACAAGCAAAAATAGAGTAAATAACGCTTTATTAATATTAAATAAAATATATATGTAAGAATTGAATTTTATAATTTTAATTTCTGTTTACATTTACTTTAAAAAAGTCTAAACATGAAGGAAAAAACGATTGTCTTTAAAAATAAAAGGCAAAAAGCCGGCAGGTACTTAACGACGTATGAAGAGGTCGACGCTAACGCTATCTCTAATGCCCGCTGTTCATATATAGCAAGTTCAGTTAGACGGCAGAGTTCAGTCAAGTTGTGTACAGTTCTTCCAACGACATGACGGTTATCATAATAGAAGTGAACGAGCCAGGTGAGTCTTGATATTATTTGTGATTTAAATTTTATTTTAAAAAACAGAATTAACAAAATAGCTCTGTAGTTCTGATACTTTGTACTTTTAGCTTAGTTTAGCCTCTCATCTCTTATGCTTAATTATTCCTACAATAATTTCTTCAAATCATTAATTTTTTTTAAATGAATTTACTTAAATTTTAAGCCCGTCCGTCATCAGTCACGGGCACCCGAATTTTTTTTTCATTGCACTGCCAATCTCCGCGCAGTATCCCGGACTGTGTACTTCAATAGTTTTTCTTATCAGTGAATGATAACTTTCATATTATTATAATTTTTCACAAACATTTGTAAAAGAAGCTACGTGGTCCCCACGAATTAGCCGGAATCCTGGGTTCTAATCCAGCTGCTGGCCCTTAGATTTTCTTTTACTAGAAGGTTCTTACAGCTCATCGTCCGGAGGCCCGGCAGTACACTGATAAAACCTCTGAACGCCCAATAACTTCAGATATTGACGCGCCTTAAATTAAAATTAAAATAATAATAAATGCAAAACATTGTGATTACAGTTCTACAGTTTACGTTCTTCAAATTTATCGGTATTTTTTTTTTTATTTATATTTGCCAACATCTAAGATTATTGGCACCCGGAGCTTTTTCAGAGCACGGACGGCCTCCGGATAGTGTTTACTCGTTACAGAAATACTGAACATCACCGGATAGTGAGCTTTAAGAAGCTCCTGCGAAGAGTAAATCTAAAGGGCAAGCAAACTGGATCTCGTGATCTCCGCGTTGTAATCCAAGTATTGGTGTACATTACCAATAAATAAACGTAACTTGTTGCAAGTGAGAGAGAGTTGTAACATGGAGCCGAGTTGAATTATTGTTTTTATTATGACGTAATACAGCAATTATTAACTTTCTATACGGAATATCGTGTAGATAAGTTATAACGTTTATATTAAAGTCAAGATAAAAGTTTTTATCTATTTACTTTGTTTATTAATGTAAGTTTTTTAAAAAAAGCAGGTTTTGTTTTCAACAACTTAATGTTAAATTTTGCCAAAGATAATTAAGATTACTGTTTAGTAAAACCATACTGTTTTGAAAGTGAAACAATCTATGTTATCTACCGTGTTCAAGAATTTCTAGAGTTCACACTAAAACAGAATCAAGAACTCCAATGATTATTTTTTTGTTTAGTTATTCTGCATCAATATTTTAGAGTAATTGTTCATCGTTTTTAGTGGCTGATTCATTTACCCAAAGGGGAGAAAGTTTATTGACAAATTCGATAATAATTTCTAAACACCTTTGCGTTATTTTCTTAGTAGTGAATCCAAAGATGTGTAAATCCACTTTAGGGAGTATGTTTGGTACAAATTATGATTGAAATTGGCTGTAATCTTCCTTCCTGATTAAAAATTTTGTTTTTTAGTCCTAGTTTAGTGATAATCGTAGATATTTTGTTTTCAAATTATCTTTATTTTGTAAAAACCCATTCATTTTATAGCAACATTATGTATGTTTATAGTTTCAAATAAATTCAGAAGACTATTTACAATGATGTATAGATTTCGGTTAACCAAAATTGTTTTTAATCATGAGATTGTAGCAATACACCTTTAAGAGCCTTTACCAGTATTTACCTGGTTGAATTTCCGCCCTATTGATCGGTCTCTTAGAAGGAAGTTTAAAGCTCTAGGTTTGTGGCAGATGTATTATTTCCGTGGCCTACAAGTCAGCGATATGTTACAGCTTGCCTTAATTTGACTAGTATCGTCATACTGTTGCAAAAAAATGGTATTTACGGAATGAAGTGGTGGAGAGAATTAGTTACATTAAATTATCTATTAGGCATTGAAAGGAAGAACGATACTAAAAACCGCCAAATATAATTCGGTTATTTCTTCTTATTTTCTCCTAATGCGGGATGAAGTTCGTTTTTTATCCGTTCTGGTACAGCGATAAAACACTATAATATAGGCGGCATGGATAGCAGATCTCTGAGGAACTAGTATGAAAACGATAGATCCCTGTAACTAGGCGAAAAAAGTAAAAACTATTTAATTGTTGTTTTTCCTGTTTACAGACAGGCTGATATCTAGTTTCCTCTTTTTGCGACTTTTACGATTCTGCATTATTCTGTTCACGGAAACACATTCATATACAATATCTGGATTCCTGTGTAGATAAATCTGTAACATAGGAATATGTTTTTAATGATATTGCTAAAGAGTATTGTGATTTCTCATTTCCTTCAAAATTATCATTTCATTATAATTGAAGCTTTAATATACAAAACAAAATATCAATTTTTTTAAAGTATAAGTTTTAAGTTCAAAGAAAATTAAGTTCACATATCTTTTTTTAAAATAAAATGAGTTGCCTTTTACTTAAAATGAACTTTAAATTGATATTGACATTTAAAAGTTAGGTTAATACTTTTCAACAGCACCACGAGAGAATTTTCAGGGTTGCATAATTTGCAAAAGTGACATCCGCTCTTTCTACGTGCAGATAGATGTAAGCTTTTGAAGTAAATTACTGGAGCCATTTTTTTGTTTGTTTAATGAAGGAGGTTTAAATGATACGTAACATCATAACATGTCCACAAATTCATGATATTATTTTTGCATAAAAAAAATTTAAACAAAAACACTGATAATCTACAAATTCAAAACTTATAAATTTTGATTGAATCCACAGTTACGAAATTTCAGGCCCGGTCACGATACTTCCCTTTTAAATTGTAAAAGTCGAAGAAGGAATTTTATTTTTATCTTTGTTAGCAATTTTCCGGCTGAAAAGAAAAAACTTTATTGTCTCTAAAAATTTCTTTTTATTTATTTTGAATGGTGACGTTTTGATCATTTTAAAAATTTGTTCCCATTTTTGATTGTCAAAAATGGGAACAAATTAAAAGAATAATAAACTATACTTGAACAATTTGATTTTTGTAATATTTGTGTGGTCAATTTTTTGTTTAAAAAACTTGGCTATTATACTTTTTACATCCATAGCATTCGATTATTGATCGAAAAATTGATAATGCTATGCAGTAAACTATCTTGTCAATTTGCTTGTTACTTAATCTACACGATTTTGCTTTTACGCGATTGTCAAGTAAAGTAATAGAATCGTTGATTTTTTTTAAAGGATTACGAGGGTCGTTTGAAAAGTCCGTGCAAAGTCAGAGAGATAGCAACACTGGCGCGTATCGAGGTTATGTTTAGTTAGTAGCATCTCTTGGAAGAACACACACCAAGTTTCAGCCAGATCGGTCTATTTCTTTGTGTTTGGCATTCGTTTGAATCGAGGAAGTCGAGTGATTTTCAAAAAATGGACGAAAAAGAATTTCGTGTGTTGATTAAACACTACTTTATGAAAGGCAAAACGCCTGAGGAGACTAAAGAGAAGCTTGATAAACATTATGGTGACTCTGCACCTTCGATTAGAACAGTTTATTAGTGGTTTCAAAATTTTCGGAGTGGCCATATGGGCACAAGTGACGCTGAACGTTCTGGACGCCCTGTTGAGGTTACTACTCCAGAAATCATTGATAAAATCCATGATATGGTGATGGATGACAGAAGAGTGAAGGTGCGTGAGATTGCTGTGGGCATCTCGAATGAACGGGTACATAATATTTTGCATCAACATTTGGGCATGACAAAGCTATCGGCAAGATGGGTGCCGCGATTGCTCACGCTTGACCAAAAACGAAATCGTGTGAAGTGTTGCAAGGACGGTTTGCAGCTGTTCCAGAAGAATCCGCAGGACTTTAAGCGTCGTTTCGTCACTGTGGCTGAAACATGGATACATCACTACACTCCTGTGACCAAAGAACAATCTAAACAATGGGTTACCAAGGGGGAATCTGCGCCAAAAAAGGCGAAGACCGATCCTTCGGCCGGAAAAATTATGGCGACAGTCTTTTGAGATTCGCAAGGAATAATCCTCATCGACTATCTGGAAAAGGGTAAAACTATTACAGGTGCATATTATTCATCGTTATTGGACCGTTTGAAAACCGAGCTGCAAGAAAAACGCCCACGATTGGCCCACAAAAAAGTCCTTTTCCATCACGACAACGCACCAGCTCACACCTCAGCAGTTGTGGTCGCAAAATTAATGGAAATAGGGTTCCAACTCGTTTCACATCCCCCCTATTCTCTAGACTTGGCTCCCTCGGACTACTATTTGTTCCCCAATATGAAGAAATGGCTGGCGGGAAAAAGATTTTATTCAAACGAGGAGGTGATTGCAGAAACGAATGGCTATTTTTCAAACTTGGACAAATCCTATTATTCGGAAGGGATCAACAAACTAGAGCAGCGTTGGACGAAGTGTATAAGCCTAAAAGGAGACTATGTTGAAAAATAAAAAAGGTTTACCTCAAAAAATTAAGTAGTTTTTATTTTTGCACGGACTTTTCAAACGACCCTCGTAAATCTTTGATTGATAACCCCCTTTTGCGAAAAAGTACGCACGATTTTTTGTCTTCCATGATTTAGAATTTTCTTTAAATGCGATTTTTTAGGTACTCAAGGAATATCCATTTCAACATGTTAAACGTTAAACCATTTAGGTACGCCTTCAACTAACCATTACACCCCCCCCCCCCAAAAAAAAAAAAACCAACTATTGACCAATACGGTACAATCAATTTACAAATATACAGTCATATCTGTTGTGCAATAGGAAAACCATTATGATTAACGAAGTGAAAAATGTAATCACCTCAACTAGTGAAGCATCATCAATGAGAATGTTTGATGGATTTCTGTTAATAGTTAGTTAATAGTGTCGCTGAAAATGAATGAATCCACAAATAAAACAAAATAATTGAGAGCCGTGAATCTATTAATATTTTCATTTGTTGAATTTTAAATTTGTGTTTCTAGAGTTCATTTTTAAAAACAGAAATAATTGATGAAGTTTTTAGTTCTAAACTCAAGCGTTTTTTGAAAATTATTATGAATAAATTTATTTATTTTCTTTTAAGTACATGGTTTTAGAAAACATGATATCGCGTCATTTTTTTATATTCATTAGATTGATTTAGGTTCACATTTTGGTTGATCAAAAGTTCGAGTCTCGTTTTTTTCTCGATTTTGGTTTGCACGATTTTTCGTACAACACATCTACTGCGAAAAATAGGGAAACGGGTCAAAATTAAAAAGTTTTTACATAAAACAATGGTTTCTACTGAACTTTATAATAACATTTTATTGTCCCTAACATTTGGTAATTTGGGATCGTCAAAAATCTGAAGCTAGTCATTTTGAATTAGGAGCAGTTTACATAAAGAAGCTCTTTAGGAAGAATATAAATATAGTCAGAAGCTGACAATGGTCTTCAAAGGAGTTCGAGACAATTGTATGTATTCTCAAGACTTGGTCCTCCTCAATACTGTTGTAAGTACAGCATCAGCCAAGGCAAACAAGGCTTTTTACAAAATTTTGAGTATAAATACGATAGGCTGTCAGTTATACACTACTAGAGTGTGCTGAAGATTCAAGACTGTGTTAGGAAAGTTGGCCACGATGTGCAGCACAATTTATTGGAACTGTAAGAAAAGAAAATGAATTTTAATCTATGACGACGACTAAGCAAACATCACGAGAATACAGATAAGGAAAGCGATTGCAACACGCGCTCTGTGGGAAAAGATAGGAATCAATTGCCGCTTTTAAATATCTAACAAACCATTTCACTGATAACGGTACATTCACGCGAATAATACACAAACTAACCAAACCGTTAGTAGATCTGAGTATTGAAAAAAAATAATTGATTACCGACCAGAGTATTTGGTCCAGATTCTGTAAAGCTCTCTTCCACCGAATTATCATTATATTTCAAGCAATCCCAAGCGAGATTAAGATGCAATGATCACCAAAGTCAACGAAACAACACCTTACTTGTTTTAGTTTTACAAATTATATACTTTCTCTCTAATTGTTAATATTGAAGGCAATCAAAATTTATTATCAAATCAATTTATTATCAAATTTTTCAAATATTAGATTAGATTAGATTAAATTTGGGTGGCCTCAGGGCCTACGCCACTGCGACCCCTTTGGGTCTATTGTGGCTCCCCTAACTTTAAAGCTCACCCTCCAGACCTGTCCTTTTAATTAGACTCTTAATGCTGGAGAGCGACTCTTGGGTAAAGCTCACAGGCCTTGGTTTTTCCTCCCCGAGAAGTAACATCCTTAGCCAAACAAGCCCCTCACACTGGCACAACACGTGCAGTGCTGTTTCCTCCTCTTCCTGACAGAACCTACAAAGGCTATCATCTGCCAGGCCCATGCGATGCATGTGTTTTCTGAGTCTGCAGTGGCCAGTTAATAGACCTACAATCATCCTGATAGCCCCACGGCCTTGGCGGATTAATTTTGCAGTCAGCCTCGGCGAATAGACTTTAATAAACTCCTTCGCCTGTCTCTGTCCAGTGGTGGCAGACCACCACTCCTGAGACCTACTCTGCACCCATAAGTTAATGGTCGCAGTCTTAATACACTTCGGAACCCCAAAACAGGGCTCCGGGCCAACGAAGTATCTCGCAGAGCCTTCCCGGGCCAATAAATCTGCCGCTTCGTTACCCTTATGTCCTGAATGACCAGGTACCCAGACCAGAAAGACCTTATTTTGGTCACTAATTTCCTTCCGAGAAAATTACGACTTTAGAATTAATAATTCCTCGCCCTTCAATCTCGGTAGCACAGAACCTAATTGCAGCCAGCTCAGCCTGAAAAACTGTAGCTAGCTTCCCTAGGCTAACCGAAAAGCTACATTTCGGCTTTTTCAAATATTAAAGATGATTTTCAAATCATTAGGAACTTTGCTCCACAAAATACAATTTTTTGTTATGGTGACTACAAGTTATACTTATTTTTTGGTTTTTATGAATTTGTGCCGAACCTCCTGAAACGTGTGTAATACATAATTACAGTATATTACTGCACTTGACTTGAATTCCGAATCGAATGTATCCTCTTAAACCATTAAAGTCGGTTCACGCGTTTAGACGCAATGTTATTTACAAAATGGGGTAACAAGAAGAAGAAGAAGTGGATGTGGAAGAACAAGAACAAAATGTCAGAAAATGCAGTTTTTTTCCCAATTTTTGGGCAAAGATTTTCTAAAAATATATTGGACTTGTTTTATTCCAAAACATTACTCTTGTTGTAGAGGATTTGCTCTATATTTTAAAGAAAATTTGGTATTTTTATCTTTAATAGACATAGAGAAAAAAACAAATGGTTTAAGTTGGTTGTTTTTCAAAGTTACCCTTTTTCATGCTCTTTTTAACGACCAACCCTTATACAATGGTCCTACCGGACAGTTTTAATTAATAAAACATACAAACTCTTTGATAACACTCATCTGAAGGACACATTCTTTTTAAACAATTGCGTTTCCTTTGTTTCCTTTATCTTTATTTATAGTAATAAAGCTCTTTTACTATCATTATGATGTCATTGTTTAATTACACACATTATTTAAACATAAACAAACCCTTAAAAAAACAGATAGGTAAATCGTTATAAAAATAGATTTATGTTGATATACGTGTTTGTAAACTAGTAAAGGAATGTTTTGCAACATGAATGCACACACTGCCAGGCACCCGCTCCGGAAAGTAGAGTGGAATGTATACATGTACAGTCCATTTCATAAACAAGTCTAATGACTTATCACTTCTTCTTTTGTGCATCCTTTCATGTGAATCATTTTTTGAACTGCTCCACACTCGATAAATTGTAATTTGTTTCTAATTTTGATAGTCTTAATGATAATTAAATAAAACAATGTATAGTGCTGGAATTAGAGTACTCTAACGAGATTGAATACGGTGCAGATAATGTTGGTCTGATTCCAAGGTTAACTGATAAACATGACTCATTCAAAATATCCTCCCAAATTCCGCTTCTAAAAATACAATTTATATCATGCAATAATAACAGCAATTATCTAAGCTAACATGGATTGTTGGTTCTGATTTTTTTTTAACAATTGCTTTTTTAATAAATAATTAGATGAAAATAAAAACCTGGCTAACATTCTCCCATTGCTGGTAAGATGAAGTTCTGGTCACATTTTTGGAAAAATTGTCTTTGAGCCCAGGAAATACGTATTTCGAGAGGATACTGTTTTTTGTGCGCCTTCTCCTTCTACTTACATGTATGCTAAAAATAATGGAGGAAGTTACAATTACTATAAAAAGAATGTGTTCTTCTTCCTGTTTACGTAGTTATAGTTTATTAGTCCGGATGAGTCACCTTAGGCGGCGAAGCCTTAACTGGCTGACTAACGAGCTAGGGTGCTAAAATTTCGTTAAAGGTTATAGGGTGGACTTGGAGTAAATATTCTTTTATCAAACCGGAAAATTTCGAGACAGAAATTAAGGAATGCTTACTACTCTGTATGTCCATGTATCTATTATTGAAAAGGTCTAATAGCAGACTAGTTATCAAAAAGCATTAGAAATAAGTTTTAGTGAGTATTATACGCGTCAAGAGACCAGCTGAGACTCCACTGCTTACACTGACCTATACCAACACCAGTGCAGTTGATCAATTGCAAACAATCATTCGATCAATGATAATAATAAAATGGGCACCATAAATATAGTAAATGAAGGCTTTACTTCATTCAAAACGAAAGAAATTAAAGCAAATTTTGTGGACATGAATGGATAAAACGAGAAAATTAAAAGTCATTTTGAAATGAGTAAAAATCGGCAGCTGTCAGAGAAAGACTTTTTGATGGACCAATTTCTTAATTATATATCTCCACGTTTCGGATCTATTCATCTCCTTCATCTGCAGCTTCTTTAAAAAACATGAGAGATACATTAATAGAAGTATTAAGATAAACATGTTAATATGTATCACGCTATTAACTGGCAACACATGACTTTACATGTCCAGGGATTGTATATATGCATTACATGATGCCATTACATCCACAATTCCTGGAAAAAAATTGAAGTTGAAGCGTTTTTATTACTCTTTCGTAACGATTGTAATGATGATGCCATAATTGTTGAGGAATTGCGGGATGACAGCATTTAATGTAGAACCGATACAAAAAATCAAATTTAAAGAATGCCAGATGGATTACGAAGAGGAACAGCCAAGTAGTAACAAATATTCCAAGTGAGGGGCTTTTAAAGAAATACGAAGTCTTAATGCTAATATTTTCCAGTTCTTTAATTATTGTGATTTAAAAAAAAAAGCAGAGGGACATATAAAAATGTATAACCAAATATTAATGTATATTCTTGACATCAACTTGAATTCGTTCTCCATCTTTTCAGATAAAGAGAAACAAGCTATTTCTAAAAGCTTTGCACTCGTAAGAAGCTTTGAAAGAAATGACTAGTAAGGTAAATAAATAGAAGTCCTATTTCATTTCCTTCCAAAATAGCATGAAATTAAGTATTTTTCCTTCGGTAAATCTTTACCAGACCGTGATATCATGTCACCAGTTCTACTTTGTTAGTAACGCACCTAGCTCAGGTTCCGTATCTTTTTTGGAGACAGACGTACATACAGTTCTTTTCCTCAGTAGTCTTAAAATTAGAATGCTAAATTGTTGTTTAAAATTCTCTTAAAATACCATTTAATTAATTACATATAAGATATTATCACATTAATTATTAAATATTGTACGATCGCTCACGCAACTTGCTCTGTGGCATTTTACCACAGTTCACTAGATTTTCATGTAACTACTGATTTTTACGCTGCATTAGGTGTTTTCAACAAAAGCTCGTTATAATAATAAAAATTAATAAATACTATAATACATGACGCAGAATCGCTCAAGTGAAGTATATTTTTCTGAAAAAAATTGCCAAACAAAATCAGATCTCTGGCTGCTCATCGTGCTCCTCCATTGACAACTGCTTCTAGGACAACTGAGACGGTATGATGACTAAGTCAGGACTTAGGTAAACATCATTCTCACATGTAGTTGTTGATTGGAGAGTAAATAGTGTTACGGAGTACACACTGACCAAAGGATATATGGTACAAGGATGGCTATCACGAGATAGTATCTTCCGTTATTTTCTTCTCTTCCCATAGTCTCTGTAGTTATCAATCCCTGGTGGTGCATGCTGAAGTGGCGCATGACACGCCAGGGAGTGATTGTCTCCGGCTACTGACTCTACTCTCTTGCCAGAACTCCCGTGAAGAACATTCTGCCGTTAATCTAGGGAGCTATCTTCAGAACATTTTGAAAGCCCCGGGGAGGTGACGCGTGTTTCATCATCACTGGGTAAGATCCCTAACTGGAAATAAGTAAAGTTAAGTCAATTTTTTCCGGCGGGCTTTACATTCAACCACCTAATTAGATATCCGGGAAGTAGACAATATAAAATTATATTAGAAATTAATTAAATACAAGGCTCTAGGCCAAGAATCAATTCCAGTACCACAATATTTAGCTTTGCGAGCTTCGCTTCTAACTTCTCAGCCATTGTGGTGCCTTATTAAAATTAATTAATATATTAATAATAATGAACGATTAGGCTAAAATAGCCTTAGGCTGAGAATTAAGTCTAAAGTGTTTTCCTGATTCTGTTTGTAGAGTTTACTTAGTTAGTACTCTTTTATTTATCTTAACAACGCCTTTGCAAACTTGGTCATTCTATTAAACAAACAGCAGAGGGAATTCTGAAGTGTCCTGAATTATAAGTGATTACAGAGAGATAAAGCTTTTGGAAATGTAATAGATAAAAAGTTGTTAAGCTTCCATGATTAAATTTAAAAAGTTTGCAATTCATTTTATTTTGTTGAAGTTAATGCAAAGTTCAGTAGATAATTCAAATAACTGGGACTTCTGAAAATAATTTTCGTTTAAATCTTCAGAACTTTTATTTTTTGTATTATATTATTAGAAAAGACTTTCTGTTGCTGAATCTCGTAAGGATGGATCTAAAATGCAACAACAGTATAGACTGCCTTCAGATATTCTAAACAATTGGACGTCTTAACAACTCCATTTAACGATATTTATAAAAATGAACAAAAATAAAATCTGGTAAAAAGTTTCTCTTGCTCAGCTGTTAACTTTCTCATCCTTTTGGCGGAAATCAGCTGCAATAATTTCCCTTTTTACTAACCATGCTTGTCCCTTACTGTCCAGATCTAGTACTCAGAGTTAGATTTCTAGTCTGGAATTTCTGCTACCAAAGTTCAGCAATAATCAACTTTCTCATCCTGACCCAGTGACTTGTATTCAGCGAATTTCCCAGGGGATTCCTCAATTTTAATAGAAGATAACACAAATCTTTATCTAATATTCGTTATTTTGTTGGAGTGTAGCTTTGAAATTAAGCTTTGACCTCCAAGCTGCTCCATTGTACAGTTTTTCTCAGACGGCCATCCATAAAAGGATAAAAAAATTGGGGATATAAGTGTTTAATTTAATTTAAGGTCATCTTTTATCCTTTTAAACTTGTTACTGCTGATCTTAAGCACCAAACGTTTTACAAAGATTTTTTTTTTAACTACTTACAGTATTGTCAAAGTTAGTTTTTGCTGAATCTTTTCTGAATGTTCTATTCTGGTATTGCAATGTAAGTTTTGTTTCCGGAGTACAATCTTGGAGAATCATCTGAAAGCTTAAGCATTTATTCTGAATCATCTTTAGTGAAGTTCAAAGCAGGACAAGAATAAGTAAGCATCTGACTTCGAAACTTAACAACAGTTTATTCTTCATATACATTCTATAGTTTGGATTTAGCTAAGAAAAAAGGTACGAGAACATCTTTTTACTTTATTCACCCTGTCCTTCAGAAAATATGCTTCCAAGATGTCTCTCAAAAACATCGAGGAACATTTTTATTTTCTTTCAGATCTGTGCAGTCAGTAAGAGACACAAAGTAAGAAAAAATTGACTTAAAGGGGCTTAAACGCGCATTTCGGATGAAATGAAACACGATTTTAAGATCTAGTACTTAGTGTTAGATTTGAAATCAACAAGTGAACAAGGAAACGTGTCATTAAAATAGAAATTGAAGCCAGTATTACTAAATTTTGTCTTACTCAATTTAAGCTTATAAATGTCCTAAAAACTTATAATTACTAAACCCAAACTTTTGCTGGTAATACAGAACAAGATTAGGTATAACAAATATAACAGATGGAGAATGGTTTTTCTGCAAAGACAGCAGCATCATGAAAAGTAAATCATTCCAGCAGTCACTGAATGAAAGATAACAACCTAGACAAAATTTATACAAAGCTTCCAATGTTGGAAACAATGATTTTATCTCCTTTATTGGCGCCAAAGAAGTGACTAGAAGACTAATGAGTAGTCTCTACTTCAGGGACTAATCGACTTTCAGTAGTTAATATGGTGTGATAAAATAACTGACATTAAAATGGTAATTATAAAAATGGAGTTGATAAGTGTTCATTTATTTGTCCCTATTTATGTTTAACCGTAAAATGGCTGGCTTTTTACAAATTATCACTTTGACCACGGACTGACAGAATTTAAAAAATCTTCTCTTTCATGATCACCAGACTTCAAAATGGATATTTCAGATGCAAAATCAAAATCGATTATCTACAAGATCGCAATAGTCCCTTTTATATCTTTTTAGAAAGCAAAAATCGAATAATAATTTTCAAAAATTTCCCCCTTCCTCGATGATCACTTGTTTAAAAAAAAAAAAAAAAAAAAATCCAAGGAAATAATGATGTTATTTTGAGATGATGCTGAAACTCTCGAGTTTATAGTGTAACCTGGCTAAGGTACCGTTACAGGAAGAAGGTACTGATTAGCCAGCTAGCAGTATATCGTGCAAAAGTGAAGGAAGAGTTAATGGAAGCCGGTCCAAGACAGCCTCAGCCTCTTATATGATGGACCATAATATACAGTATATTACAAGTTAGAGAACTGCAAGTAAGGAGAAGGATTGCATTACAATTTTTCTAGTTTCAAAGTATTCGGAGATTTTCTAAAAAGAAATTATTTACCTACCTTACAGATACGTATCTTTAAAATTTTAATGAATAAAATCTTTTCATACCCCTCACACGAGAACTTATGGTGGTAATAATCGTTTTTAAGAACACCTTGAAAAACTTATAACTCCTTTTAGTAAAGTACTACTTTGAAAGTTGATTTTGGAAGCCATTATTAGAATGAGAATCTTTTGAGACTTTAAAATGTTTTTCATGTCGTAAAAAAAATTATTTTGCTGGAGAAACCATGAAGTAATTTTAGAAATTTTCTTTTATATTAGACATCTATTCTTTATGAACAATTTTATCTTTAAAAGCTAATGCTTTCAAAGTTTATTAAATTTTAGTTCTAGTTTGTATATTTTTGAAAAGTATTTTACCTCCGACTGAAGCATTTACCTGAAATCTGCCAATTTGTTGTATAACAATTTTTTAGCCATTTCCATCTGCTGGAGACGAATCGAAGTAATTATTTCAGATTGTCGAACCGATTGTAAGTTGTAATTCGGGTTATACAATAAATAATTATTGTATGGGCCACTTTGGGCTTAAATAAATAATTGGTCTTACTTTACACATTGAATGAAAGTGTTCGAAACATGCTTTATATTTTGACCATAGAAATTGTTTTGAGGTTTTTAAAATCCACCTGACAAAGAACTGGCGCCTTAGTGTTAATGCATTATCGGCAGAGCGACCGTGATAATGATAATTGCCATAATTTTAAGGAAAATCAACATATTTACGACAAAATTGTGTTTATAGAAATACTAAATTGTAATTATTAACATAACTTGTGCGTCATATGGCTAAATAGCAGTTATTTGTTACTACACTCCCATTATATAATTATGCCTACTATAATTTTAGTAAAAATGAATTAAGTATGACAATTGACGTATTTATACAACGTATTTAATACGTATTTTTTTTTTATTTATTTGCTACCTGTATAAAAAATAAATATACACCAGGCAAATTGTTAATAGTAGAAGTGCAGTATAGGATGCGAAAACTGCCCGGCATAGCCGACGCACACCGCAACCGTAAGGACGCAGGAAGAGAGAAATCAGCCAGTGCTGACACTCTCGGGAATTCTAGTTGTGAAAAGGTCTAGGTTAGGAGATCACGAGGCCAACGTCGTTTCAGACGTCGTGGGGGATTATCAGGATGGGATGATGAGGAAAGAGATTGAGCTGTTGGATTGGGATGACAGGATAGGTTTTTGTGGAAATTGAGGAATCGTGAATGAATTGTTTCAGTGACAAAAGGAATATTTAGGTCTTTGTGAAGGATGATGTTAGTGACATAATAGGGAGCATTTACAATTCGGCGGAGGACTTTTGATTGGAAGGATTGGATGCGGGAGATATTGGAAGGTTTAGTTGAGCTTTTACTCCAAAGGGAGGATTTGGATCATTTACTCAAGTTTCAAAATAATATTTTCACCTCAATTACAAGAGAACACACTGTAATGGAGAGTTATACTTTATTGATCAATAATTCAAAAGAACAATTTTGGTACTGATTTCGATTCCCGGTCTAGGTCCTTAGACATATTTAATGGTTACGTGAGAAATTCACGTAATGTACCTATACGATAGCCAACCACCTCCATGTTATAAGTAAATAATTACGTTTTAAAAATTCAGAGACTGAAAGAACATGTTTGAGAAAAATTCGTGTGTTTTCTTTCATTAAATGAGTGCTCATTAAAGTTCAAATATAAATTTCTACAAAAAATTGAGAGAAAAACATAATTTACATTTACTCAGCGGGGAAAAACTGTTTGCATTTCCACAAAAGCGATTTGCAGTACAATATAATGTAATTGGTCAATAATTATCTTGAAAAAAGAAACGTCCTTCTTTTCACATAATTTTTCATTTTCTCAGATTAGTCTGTTATTGTTGAAAATTATTTTTTATTATAATACACATTACATGTATTTTTTAAGGATACGTTTCCCACATTACCCATTAATTAATCGCCAATTATCATTTAAAAATTTGAATATAAATAGAAAATTTTTTCCAAGGTTTTGTTACTAATTTTTTGTTATTTTTGTTAATCTCTCAACAGTAAAGTAAACAATTTTGAAGGGCCATTGTTACAATTTAACTTCGAGCCCTTACATCACAAACGATCGATCGTGTGAGCCATTTTGGAAATTCATTACAAGCCTTTGGGCCGCAGGTTGGTTTACAATAATGGGAAAGGAGATACAGCAATTCGAAATACGAAGCTAATGTAAAACAACCAAACTTTATCACCTTATATCTTCATCAAAAACACTGCTAAAAAGCTGGAATTGTTGACAATTGCACAGGTGTATAGGGATAGTATAATATTTTCGTCTGGATCACACCGATAGAACTGAAGATAAAGCAATTCGAAAAATGTAGCTAATGTAAAACACCCAAACTTTATCTCCTTCAAAAACTGCGAGAAAGCTGGAATTGTGCACAATTGTGTTAGTGAACAAGTACTATGACTTTCGCCGGGATTACACTGATAGAACTGGAGATATAGTAATTCGTAAGGAAATTTTAAGGAAATGTAAAACGCCTGAACTTTATCACCTTATATCTCCTTCAAAAACCCTACAAGAAAAGTGGAATTGTGCACAATTGTAGAGGTAAACTAGTACTATAATTGCCCGTATTTATTCTGAGATTACACCAATAGGACAGGAGATACAGCAATTCGAAATATGAAGGAAATGCAAAGCTCCCAAAATTTATCTCCTTATATCTCCTCTAAAAACACAGCTAGAAAGCTGGAATTGTGCATAATTGTAGAGGTAAACTAGTACTATAATTGCCCGTATTTATGTAGAGATTACACTAATAGGGCAGGGGATGTAGCAATGAAAAATCTGAAGGAAATGCCAAACTCCCAAACTTAATCACCTTATATCTCCTCTAAAAACACAGCTAGAAAGCTGGAATTGTGTGCAATTGTAGAGGTAAACGAGTACTATAATTTCCCGTATTTATGCAAAGATTACACCAATAGGACAGGAGATACAGCAATTCTAAATTTGAAGGAAATGAAAGACTCCCAAACTTAATCACCTTATATCTCCTCTAAAAACACAGCTACAAGGCGGAAATTGTGCACAATTGTAGAAGTAAACTAGTACTATAATTGCCCGTATTTATGCAGAGATTACACCAATAGGGCAGGGGATGAAGCAATGAAAAATCTGAAGGAAATGCCAAACTCCCAAACTTAATCACCTTATATCTCCTCTAAAAACACAGCTAGAAAGCTGGAATTGTGTGCAATTGTAGAGGTAAACGAGTACTATAATTGCCCATATTTTCGCCGGGATTACACTGTAGGACAGGAGATAAAGCAATTCTAAATATGAAAGAAATATTGAAATCCCAAACTTTTAAACACTACAGGGTACAATATTCGCTTGAAATCTTAGAAAGAAAATAAAAGATAGAAAAACTGGAGAGAGAGCGAGCTATGTTCGAGTAGTTTGTGCGTTTCACGGAATCAATTGAAATGTTTTGCTTATTATATTCATAAAGGAAGTGCAGTCATTAAAAAGAAATAATTAGATGCGACACGATGACTTATTGACCTTTGATTTAATTATTACCTCAGGCAAGTCATTGAAATTTATATTATTAGAGAGAAACAACTTGATTTTACACGATAACAAAATAATGAATTGGCTGGCTAACTAATCTAGTTGCTAGATCCATGGCTTATTGTTTAGCTATAAATAGGTGGTCAACATCTTCCTCAGTATGGCCAGTAAAACGAAAGTATTGCACAGTTAAAATTGAATTCAATAACAATAAATGGATACATTCAGTTACTAGATTAATAAGAGTACAAACATAAAAAATGTGTAGCAGTACATCCGCTACGGGAAACTATAATCACAACCGTTAATACGCAGATGATGTTGCTGAATTCCAAAGGATTCCCGGATTACAGATTCAGCCATAATCACTAAATCATTATCATTAATCCCCCAACTCCTTTAGCTTAGGTAAGCTAATGGATCATACCTCTTGCATCAAACCCATCGTAATGAACTCCCTTTTTCTGAATTGAGATTGAGAATACATTTCTCATAAATTAATTCCTTTTCCTTTGATTCCTTGGTCCTGATATTTGTTTTTTAAGCGCTCTGCAGTACCAAAAACAAGCGCTGAATTTTCTTTTGCTTGGGAAATACCAAAATATCAGCGTGCCTTGACCCTCACACTTGAAACTTGCCGATTGTGTTTGTGAACAGTTTGCTGTTATTACATAAGATTGCTACGCGGACACTGTTTGCTGGCAGCATGAAGTGAAACTACATTTCTAGCAGACAATGTTCTTATTTAAATATTTATTAATTTAAATATTAAATAATATTTTATCCAATACATATTGTATAAATAAATTGTGGGTTTTAGTTCAATAGAATGCTCTGGAATTTTAAATTTTTATAAAAATCTATTTATTTGATGTACAAAATTTTATAAAACAAGCTTTTTTTAAATTTATTTATTTTCAAATTACCTTAAAAATCGGCTGCGAATGATTTTTTTAAACTGGTTAAGATAAATGCTTATTAATTAAGGTCTTAAACATTTCTCCTCTGGAAAAACTCATTTTAATGATGTGAAAATGGGAATTTGTGGCAGAAATGTGAGAACCCTAATGTCCAAAAAACAAATTGAATCAAAATAAAGGTTAAACTGTCTTTAATGTTGTTGAGAAATAATTTTTTGAAAAACAAATGTGTTCTGTTAGGGTGAAGAGGAATGATAATAATTGCTATAAAAGTCTATTAAAATCAAACATTTATTTTTTTTTAATTCTGTCCACTCATGAGATTTATTTAAAGAAGTAAAAAACAAATTAACTTCATGTCAATAATAATAATAAATGGTAATGAAAAATAATTAAATTCCATTACAAGGTTTTTTTTTAAACGAAAAAGCTATCATAAAACAAGGTTATGATATATGATATTTACGAACTCATAAATGGAGTTTAATGACACTGCATTTTGTGTAATAATATTTAAAATTTGTATAAGATTGTTAAATTAACAATATAAACGTACAGTGACTCCCATTAATATTGGGACAGTACATACAGAAGTTAAAATTAAAAGTGGCACCCATTTATTCAAATTTTTATAAATTCATTTCATTTTATAATTACTATTAATTAAATAAAAACTATTTAAATAAGTACATAAAAATGTTTTGGTAGATTAAAAAAAATATACGTATATAATAATAAGAGCAAATTCTACCTCTCATAAATATTGGGACACTATTATAATTTATAGTTTGTCCAAGGTTTTGCCCGAATATTTATACAATTTGTAAATATATACCTTAAGCATATATTCAATATGAAATTAATAATTAAATTATATAAATCAAGCCAGGTGTAACATGTCGCGCAAAAATACAAATACAACGATTGAACAAAGAAATATTATAATTTCTTTGCACAAAGACAATAAAAAGTGTTAGAGAGACAGAAAAACTGATCGGACCTAAAACATCTACTGCGTGGAACATCATTCAGCGTTACCAAAAAGAAAAAAAGAATTGTTTCAACCCCACAAAAAGGCCGTCCTCAACTGCTCTCTGAGAGAGAGAGCAGCGTTATATATTAAAAGAATTAAAAAAGATCACCGACTTAGTGCTCCAAAACTTCTATGTGAAATTTTTGACATGTTCAGAGAGCAAAAATGGAGTAGAAACAGTTCGGAGAGTGCTAAGAAAACTCGACTATCATGGTAGAGTAGCCTGGAAGAATCCTTTTGTCAGTAAGATAAATCGTGTTAAGAGAGTGAAATTTGCCGAAAAATATTCCAATGTAAATAGTGACTTTTGGAATGATATACTCTAGCGATGAATCAAAATTTAATGATTTCCAGTCAGATGGAAGGGTTATGGTCTGGAGGAAAGCAAATGCTGAACTCGAAAAGAAGAATTTACAGCCAACTTTAAAGGGTTTTAAAGCTGCACCTCCGGGTGGTGGTGGGTCAGTTCTGGTTTGGGGCTGGATGTCCGCATCAGGATTTGGAGAATTAGTGTTTATTGATGGAATGATGCACAAAATGGTTTATAGTAATATATTAAAATATAATTTGAAAAAAGTGCCCAAACATTTGGTATTTTAGGGTCTTCTAAATTCTACCAAGATAACGACCCCAAACCTACGGCTTGGGTGATACGTCAGTGACTGTTATACAATTGCCCAAAAGTATTCCAAACCTCTCCGCAGTCACCAGATCTTAATCCCATTGAACATTTATGGCAATATTTAGCCAGTGCTTTAAGAAAAACGAATAATATCTAACAAAAATGAATTAAAACGATGTTTCCTGGAAGAATGGGAAAAAAACACCACCTGAATTAACCAAAAACTTGTTTCACCTATGCCTGATCGTTTGAGGGCTATTGTAAGTCAAAAAGCAATTATTAAATTATTACCAACCATTATTAAATAGTAGGAGATTTTAAATATTGAACATTTAAACTCTAGCACTTCTGGTGTCCCAATATTTTTGAGAGCCTTATTTTACACTTTTTCAAAAAGTGCTACCTAACAGTTTGGAATTTCATCGATTTATACTTATATATAATTTCCACAGATGTTGCTAATGTAATTTAAAAAAAAAAAAAAATTCCAAACTTTCATCTGTTGTTTTCATTTTCCTTTTAAATCATTTTGTAATAGGTGTCCCAATATTAATGGGAGTCACTGTATATAAAATTTAGGTCAGAGACACCTTCTCTTTATTTTTTGATTATTTGTTTTGTTTTCCTAAATAAATTTCTCAAAATTCCAATTTATTTAAATGTTTTTAAAGTAAAATATGGGACTTTTAGTTCTTATTTAGTTCCTTGCTCTTTCCATTGGCCAAAATTAAAATCAACGTAATTAACAAAATGTATCCACACAAAAGAATGTGTTGAAGTTCTTGCTCGCTTTTACCATTTCCAAGCTTTATAATGATACAGAACTATTGTGACTTGTGTTCTCCAACAGGAGAATATATGAAGTAATTACTTACAGATCATTTACTACCTAAAAGAAATGGATAAAAAAAAAAAAAAATTCCAAGGGCAATTATAGCCCAATGTCTCAATAAATAACTACAAAAAAGAGCACAGCGCGATAACAAGAAATAAAGATGATGTATAATCATCTATGGAAGGTCAAAAAACCTGTATTAGTTGGGAAAACAAGGCCAACAATTAACAAGTCCAATTTAACTGCGACAAAACATGAGCATATAATTACTTCACCGTGTTGTTTGTTTTATATTTTTAAATTCACTTTTAGTACAGTAAGAGATGGTTATGTGATACGTCCGTAAAAGTGGTTGATTTACTAATTGATCTGGTAACTCATTAAAACGGAAAATCGAAAATACTTCATACTTTAAATTTCGAATCTTCGTCACCCGTGGGAACTGGCGGTAAACTTTAGGATCAAATCAGTCTGCAGAAAGTGCCAAAGTGTCGAACGAATTTTTCATTTTGGTGGGGATTTTCTCGGATAATTATCCAACGATTTTCTTTTAACTTTGTGTGTTCATTTCTCACATATAGATGTATAATTTGTATACACAGCATCCTAAAAAAAATGCGTTTTAAGGTATTTCTGTGAGAGAGTTTAAAGTGTCAAGTAAGATAAGTGCTTTAGAAGATTTGATTTTGCTAACATTTCGTCTGGACATTAAAAACTGGACATTAGAAAATAAATTTTGTCTTGCAAAAAATGGAATATTTTTCCCTTTAATTTTTGATGGAATATAAATCTGTGGCTTGGTGCAAGAAGTGCCAATGTCAAAAAAAAAGGATTACGAGTGTACGTCCTCTTTTGTTTACCTGGAGGGGGGGGGGAATATTGATGCTAAATTTTGACATTGGCACTAGTACGTTTTAGTAACTCAGTTACTACTTTGAAATTGACTTTGGCACTCCTTGCAAGAAAAATTCTGATGGTTAATATATCAAAACAGATTTTTTACTCATTTTTACCAAAATCTGACGTTGGTACTTCCTGCACCAAGCCACAGAAATAATTTGTTACTATTGAAAGTTAAGAAAGTTAGCATCAATGGTAGAGCAAGTTCTCGAAGTTGGAGACATACTGAATCCATCTTTGGCCATAAAACTTACAATAAAATCTAGGAACGTCCTAATTGATTCAATTCTCAATATTCAGCATTGGGATTTAGCTTTTTTTTTTATAGTTGACTGACAGAATTGCGATCGTATAGATCATAGCTTCAAGACAACTTGACGGGAAGGATATTAATGGTAACATCCGCTATATCGTGCTTATTTTTTTGCATTCTAACTAACAACTTTTAGAGTTTCAGTCATCTTAAGGGAGTTATTCAGTCAGGATTGTGCAAAGTAATTAGACTGCCAAATTTAAAAAGCTGCTATCCTCATTATCTCTACAGAGATCCGACCAAAAATGAAGGTTGTTTAAACATAAGTGAGGGATTCAGGTGAAAAAGTAATTTAAAAAATCTGGCACGATCATGCTCTTCGTATTTGGAGTGATGAAAAGAGGAAATTAATGGGTCACAGCTTTACTGCAGGTCTCTTTGTAGCGAGGGTCTCTTTGGGTAACTAAATCAGTCAGGGCCAGTTTGTTGTTTTTGTAAATACACTTGGGAAGCAGCACTATACTATAGAACATGTCGCTATGTGTTTGTGTTGAGTGTGGCGAGGTATTTGCATAACGGGTTTGCTCGTTGGACGGTGGTGCTCTCTATAATTCCAGGAATGCAGCTGATTCACCCTAGAAGATAACCTGTTTGCATGTCTGCAGTATTGCACCCGTACTTTTGCAAATATTTATATTTCATCTATATAATTTTATTGCCAGACAATTTTATGTTTATTTTTGTTCTGGAAATATAATATATTTATATTCAAACGAAACGTTACTGAATTAAGATAATTATTCCAGATCAGATATTATACAATATTTCTTTTCACTTGCTTTAAATTTCATTTGAGAAGCAGCTCATCTTCGCGAGATAAGGCCTCAAAAAATTTCCAAATTCTAACATCAACTCCATGGTTTTCCCTTTATAAAAAAGTACATCTCGCTTTACACATATTGATTTTTTTGTGAGATCTCTCCATTAACCCACAGTGTGTGGAATTAAAATCAGACAATGACGTGTATACATGTCGAACGCAGGGCAAAACAACCAAAAGTTTACAACGTTATAATATAATTTTTCTGCAATTTCGGTGGCTTGAGATTACCAGAGCATTCTGTGCTCTTGCACCGCTTTACGTATACATTGCTCTAGTTAACTAGAGACGTAAGAGCTTTTACAAGGAAGAAAAGAGCTTTGAATTCTGTGCAAAATGAAATCATACTCGTACTGAGGTCTGAACCTCTAACTAAGGTAAAAACGGCATTGCTCAAGGGTTGAGAGCTTCTATTTGTGTGCCTAATTCCCCAATCTCTAATGCGGAGACCAAACATGTACCAACCACTTATCATTTGGTTGACTCCCACCACCCACTCCGTATAAAATACTTGGCAGTTCTATTGGTAAGATAAAGGAAACACCCCACAAAATAATATTCTTATTGTATTTTTTTTAAATTGCGAGTTTTTATAGTTAATGGCAATTTTATATTTTTCAAAACGAGTATACACGTCGAACGCACCCGTAACAGAGATTTGGTTTGACGTGTACACACGTCGAACGCGCTTAACTGGTTAAAGATATTGTGATACCTAGGAAAAGATATTTAGAACAATTTTTTCTAAGATCTTCACTTGGATTAGTAAATTAACACTGTGGATATTAGATGTAGCATCGAGTAGAAAAGTTATTTTAAACACAAAATATCATTTTATACAATTTATTTAATTATGTAAATTACTCTTAGAACTTAAAAATGACTGAGGATGGACTCTGGGAGTTCCGAAACGTCCGTATATTAGATAATAAATAAAAAAAAAGGTAGAGAGTGTACAGGTTATTGTTTCACCTGTTCGGAATGGAAAAAAACCGACTGACTCAATGGTACACCTGGCAGAACCGATACTGGTTTGGTATTACTTCCAAAATATTAAGAATAACAAAATAATTATGATACAAATTTTCTGTTACGTAACGTGAATCACGCGTAATTACGGTTACAATTATTAATTTGACAAGTTTTTGTCAGCTACATGAATAAAAAAAAAAAAAATATATGTAATTTAGATTTAAGTCCTTGGATACCTTTGTTTTGACGTCAAAATATGATTGATAAGCAGAGAACAATTAACAAATCAGAAGATCACTTAATGCATTAAATAGGAAAGTAATAAAATAAAATGAAGCGGTTCAAGGACAATTGTATAGTTATTTGGAATGTCGTCATTCAGTATTGTGATCCACAATTTAATGACGTTACATTTGTATATTAAAAAATATGGATTTTTTTTTTAATACTTTTTAAATCGTGTCTCTCTTGTTTCCTTCTCTCTCGCCCCCTCTCCCACACTGTGCAAAAAATAAAATAAAATGCGAACTTAAAATTGGTATACCTTTTGAATAGTAGGTATTTCAAACATGACTGTCCAATAAATTATCTAGTAAAAGACTTCATACAATAAAATATATAATTTAAATACATCATACAATGCACTGGTACTCAATAATCCCTTCTAATAATAAGCATCTTGCTGCTGCTTCATCCGCGGTCCTTTTCTCTAACGATCAATGCTCATTATTGTTGCTAATGTGGTTAATAGATTCAATCCTTTTAACCACTTTATTGAAGTTCAAATTTTCAGCCGGAGAGCTGTGTTCAAAACCAGTTTTTTTTGCTTAAGTCTTGACGTTTTCTTCTCTCGTAGAACATTGAAAGACACTTGGTAGACGTTTGTTATTCTTTGAAATAATAATAAAAATAACAAAAACATAGCCAGTCCGATGAATTTCAGAGATGCTAAATGAACAGTTTAAAGTAATGATGTAGAATAATGGAAAGATAATCACGGCCAAATCCATTAGGCAAAATTTTTAAAGTTTAATTACTCTTAAAGAACTACAATAAAGTGATTTTTATAAAAAATAATAATAATAATGGGGCAAAATTAAAGTACTATTGCGCAATTTAAGCTACATTTACTTTATAAAAATATATATTCAATTAATTTTTCATGAAAAAAAAAACACTAGGCAGAATGAGAAAACAAAGGAAAACGAACGAAGGAGAAACGAATTAACAATTTTTCTGCATTTAATTCAACTTTTTAAAATATTATTAATTATGCTGATTATTAAAAAATGAAAGCTTTGGGCAAAACCTCCTTGGAATATTTAGAAGGGTAAATCGATGCTTCTTGAACCCTAAAGAAGTATTAGTATTGCTCCCACGTGCAATACTTTACTGGCTTTGGAGTGTAAAGTATTTTATAGAGTATAGTATAAAGGGTTAAGGGTTGTAAAGATGTTGGCCTAGTTTTCTTTTTTAATTCAATCGCTTTGTGGAAAAGAATCATTGGTTAGGCATTCAAAAGTTGCAGTCAGAAATTGCTGAAGGCTGATCTGCATGTACACAATTATTCATGAGCTTTAATTTTGACAATTTATTCAGAAGAAATTGTGTGTATTTTCCATGAGCTAAAGTTTATCTCTAAGTAAGTTAAGGGAAGTTAAACGTTGACCCCATCATTATTTTTTTCGACAGAAGTTTGTCTTTTTAAACTTGGTTATCAATAGGGTTGTCAAATTATCTGAAGAAATAGCTACTATCTACCACAATGGGTGTGACTAATATCCGTCAAAAAGATTAACTGATTCCTGTTCTGAGTTACTACAAAATGGAATTGAATCCTTTTTCTATGTACTCATTTAATTCAACTTTGGAAATAGTTTAAGCACTTTTGTTGAATCGTTTTTCATAACATCGTGTTTATTTCTCAATCTCTAGGTTCTCTAAAATCTCGGAATGTGCAGCTCCAGGTAAAAACAACCTAATCGTTAAAACTTGACATCAATCGTTAACAAATGGATAATGTCATTTTTAGTGTCGAATATGAACACATTTCTATTTTATTTTTATATTATCTGTAGATCGGAGCTCTTCACTTGAAAAGAATACGCACATACCTAAGCGATTTACCAGTTCAAGGTCTATTAAATAATAATAATAACAACCTTGCCATTATTAACCTTCATAATTGTTTATTTGCTAGAATACTGATTGCTAGAATAATGACAAATTATTATTGTAATTTATGAATCAATATTGTTTATTAAAATACTTCCCCCCCCCCCAACATATTTTAAGAGCACTTCTTATTTTAAAATCATTTATCGAGCAAAAATATTGGGAAAGATATATATATATGTATATATATATAATTCTGTGGTTGATTACTTTTAGTATGAGCTTCGGAGTTGTTGGTCGGAGTGAGAATGCATACCAACAAGAAAGTAGTAAAGTAAGTAAAGTAATCGCCTATTTTTTCAGGCGGGGCTTAACGTCCAACTACGGAGGCGACTAGCAAACATACTTTACTGTAAATTTCTTTTATTAACCATTAAATAAAATCCAAGGCCTAAGACCGGGAATCGAACCCAGTACCACAATACATATTAGCTTCAAAATAAAAATAATTTAGAATATACAAGAAAGCCATTACCTCGCTATTATTATACATTGTGGATACATTTTGTTTAAGCTCAAGTACTTATATAAGTTTGAATTTCTAGTATTTTTTTTTGTGTAATGAGTTTAACAATATGTTGCATATAATATAGATTAGAATATTATATATTGAAAGAGAAAGCGGCTAATTTATAAAAGCCACTTTCTCAGGCCCATGGGACCTAGAATATGTATTTTCTATGAAAAGCTCAATTGCTAAAGTTTGAGATGGTTGAAATATTGTCCCTTAGGAGTCGAGAGTATGTAATTAAGGTTCAGCATCAACAAGTTATATATCCCCAATAACAGATTGCCAAAGATTCTGCCAGAAGAAATTGTTAAGAGCATCTGTTTTTGGTATGAAGAATTTAAAATTATTTGCCAGAAATATGATTGGGAAAACAGTGATTACTTAATTAATGGAAATAAACAATGTTTTTAATGGTTTATTTGAAAATATTAAAACTTAGAATTTAGAAATAACTTAATTTCGAAGGCCCAAAACTCATGCATTTTTCATGCTTTATACAAAAAACTAAATATTTATTAACCTAGAGTTGAACAATTATTTTTCTGATAAATTTAAAATAAAGTTATTTTCAAATTAAGAGGTTCAGTTGTTAAATCTGAATTTCAATGTTGCCAGAGATGAAACTGTACATTTGTGTTCCATGTGTAACCAAGCTGTTATTGAAGATACCTTTCATTATGTAAGAGTCTGTCCTGTACTGTCTGAATTCAGAGTAAGATGGTTAGGAAAGAAAGCGTTATCTGAATCAGAATGCATTGAATATTTAAATGGTCGCGACTGGGATAAATTATATAATTATCATATTAGAGCATGGAAATTATACGATTAAGTTCTGGCTGCTACTGTAATTTTTTTTTATATAGAATTCGAATTAGTCAAGCAGATGGACTGCTGTCCATGCTTTGTGTAAATATGATTTGTTGGTTGTAATGTTATGTATAAATTAATTAAAAATAAAACAATAATTTTAATAATAATAATTATTATTATTATTAACATGTTATGTTCTAAAAACTAAGTTAATAGGCATGTAGTAGGTATGTAATTTTAGATAATACTTATAAATAAAACCTGAAAAGCGGACATACTATAGATTAAAATCATGCAATACAAGAATGTAATGCGGGCTTAGTATAGGTCTAATTTTTAAGATATTAATTTACCGCTAGAACTCTGAATAGTAATTTAAAATGAAAAACGCATTCCAAATTCTTTTTTCTTTATTTATTTTAATGAATTTAACTGAACTGTAAAAGTGGTGGGGACTGACTTTCTGCGCCGTTCCAGCCTTTGCTGCCATCTCTTGGTTGCTGATTGTACTTCGGCTGTATCCTCTTCTTTAAAACTAATTCCTTGTGGTACTAAGTGTTCTGACTTAGAACAGAATTTTCCTGCAGATCGAAGGTTGGCTCAAGGACATAATTTTCCTCATTTACTCTTCCTTAAAATATAAATACTATAAATATAATATGTGATGTATACTTATCGTGGAAAGGTCTAAACATAATTTGTAAATGTTAAGTTGTACAACTTCATTTGTTAGTACCAAGACTGACTCTATGTTTGGCTCTCCAATTAAGGTGTCTTTAGGCTTGGGCCTTTTTGCAAAAAGTTATCAGTTTATTATGCAAGTGATAAAAGAAAGATGTCCACCCTTATTCGAAGTAACAGCTTCGTTTATTTTTATTATTTAATTCGTTTGTGGAGCTATTTTTTTTTAGGTAGGGAATCCCCAACCTGGAGAGGCCAGTATCATCCCATTTTTGGTTTCGCTACTTATCTAATTGTCGATCAGAATTTGGTAATCCTTGATTTAAATATATATTGTATTTTTTCTTCTGAGATGTTTCTAGCGTCATTTATTCACCAATCATCCAGTACCGAATTATGCTGATACTTCTCTAAGATTTAATCTGATTGCTATAATTTCTTTGTTCCTGAAGTGATTTATCTTATAGAAAACTCCTTTAAATTCAAGCGTATATTTTTCACTGATGAAAATGAAGAAGCAAAGAATGAAGCTTCCTCAAGTTTTGGTACATCCAAATTGTTGGTGGAAAAGCGTATAAAAAGTAGAATTAGATGATGATACGATATTCCTGAATTTCCTTTTTAACCATACTATTCACAAGTCCACTTTAAAAAACTGACTACACAAAACTATTCAATACAGTGCAAGTTAACCGTTGATTTAATTTATGACGAAATGTGTACCCAAAAATTTATGTGCAAGCCCAAGAACTTGGCACTTTGCCTTAGTAACATTTCTTGGTGTTTTAGAAAATCTCACAATTTTTTTTTTTCTTTTGGCGCATCGACTGCTGAGGTCATTAGCGCCCCTAATCGTATTAATCTTCTCTCTTCTTTTAACCACTCGAGCTGGGTCGGCACGCGGTTCCTTCGGGCTTCCACATACTGCACCTAGCTGAGCAAGGTAGGGTGGAGCCCAGCTCACAATTATTGTTGAGTAAATCTAAATTTCAAAACAATAACCAAGAAAACAAAGCGAAATAGATAAATAAAAGATTATAGATTAAATTGTATAAATATAAATATTTTCTTGTTGTTGTTATCTAACAACAAATAGTAGCCAATAATTGCAAAAATTGTTAGTAAACGGCCATGAAAATAATTAATACATTTTTCTAACAGGTCATCAGTTAAGTCCAACTTTGCAATCAATCAGTCCATGACTGACTGTTACGTAGACATGTAAAGGTCTACTTCCTTTTTTAGGACTCCATCTACTTCTTGTAAAAACTGGCAGCTTTTACAAGTTTCTTACATTCAAGGTTATTTATATTAGCCACAGTTTAAAACAGAACAAAATGTCAGCTGTGAATATTCGCACGTATGTATTTCTCTTATTACTATTTCCAAAGTTCTTTTCTTCATTCTACGAACTTTTGAGTTATTCTTGTAAGTGTAGAAGGATTTACATATTTGCTTAAAATTAACCACAACATATTTACTTAATACTTATTTACTTAAGTTTTGGGGAAAAGTAATTCAAGTTAAAGTAGTACATTTATATGATTGTAATCATTAAACAAAGTATAAAGTGATGTGATTATTCACATTTACTTGCATGCAAATTATAAGATGACCACAATACCAAGATGAAGATAACTGAAATATATTTAGTAAATCCTAACTTATAAATAAGGAAAAATTGTAAATTAAGATGGAATGGTGGCAGTGAGAAGATGAAGTATGAACATCAGATTTCATAGGAACCGGTTTTAGTTGTAGTAGTTTGGCGTGAATGACTGACTAATCAAATATCCAACAAAGACCTTGTGAAACGATAACATCCTTGACTTATTACTGACTAATAATTTTTTACAAAAAAATAATAACAATCTTAATAAATATTAATACAAAAAGAAAAAGGCTGCCTACGATATCTGAGAATAAGTTTATGATTTCTAATTTCCAAGTTAGTTTCAGAAGAACCACTTGCCAAAACTAGAATCTAGTATAGTGCAGCCTTGAAAATGTGTATGCCCTTTCTTGAAGGCCGTCGGCGTAACATCAATAAAAGGTTTAAAAAGGCCAGGTCTAGTTCAATATATGTCCTCGAAGATTCCGGATCATGCTTAGTTTACCAGATAATCTTTCCCGTGAAGTGTACACAACTTAGAGAGAACTAGTGATGCGTTTAGTACTCTTCATCGTGAAATACGAGAATCGCCACTTGGGGATTCCATTAACATTCGCCAGGAAGTCATTGATATCTTACAGTTTTTGTTATAAATGCAAATATTACTAATGTAGTAAGAAAGAATACATTAAGGAACGATAATATCTGAAATCTTCGTCACAGTGCAATGCCTGTCCTAAGATTAAGTTATCTCGTTTGTAGACAACACTTAGAGACTCCTAAGAAGAGAAAAGCTAAGAGCATCCTTTTGGACGACAGGATCTCCGGCAGAGGATCCAGTGCATTAACCACTAGCTGCCCACTTGAAACTCTTAAACAAAGGAAATAAAGTAGTTGTTCAGTAAAAGGGTATCCATTTTTAATTATTCCGACCATAGAGAGATTCTGAATCTCAGACTCAGAGAGCTTTTTTAATTTCACTATTTCATACCTCTCAGAATTGGAGCATTAAAGTAAAATTAATTAATCATTTTGTAAAAAGTTAATGTGCAGGTTTTCTTTTTTTTAAAAAAAAACTATTAATTTAAAACTATATGTGTATAATATTTACTCTAAAAATACCTCATTTAACAAATAGTTTTTGAGGAAATAACTATTAATCAATCAGTTCACGTGTGTCTGATATATCGAATGAAATTGGCTGTGGGTACTGATCAAAAACCAATCAAGGATTCATCAACATTTCCGAAAAGCAAAGCATACAATTGAGTGATGGAGAACTAATTGAACCAAACGAATTTATAACAAGGTATACGAGGATGGCTTACCATACCACACTTTTAAAATCAAAAATATCTTTTATTTTTGTGTCTGGTATTGAAAAGGATGTAATAGTTTAAACCATTAAATGTCTTCAGGAGTAAAGACTGTGTCCTATCCATTAAATTCGCCCTTTTTCTTGAGCTTTGATCCTTCAACTTCGAACTCCTAACATTAGTACTTGAGCTTTCCAGATATGATCGGCCAACTGAAAGCTCTATCTTGTTTTTAAGATAACCTTACTGTTATCCTTTCCTAACATACGATGTACTCTAATTGACAGCTACTATTCTTTGCCCAAATGATGATAAATTATACTTCTTCTCCTTTTTCTTGCTTCTAAAATGCTCCTATCCATGCTAGCATGTATTATTATTATTTTTTATCTTAAGAGCGGAGGAGAGGCTTTCATCATTGTGTCTCTCATAGATCTATTGTATAGTATTGATGCTGATAGATTATTTACTCTTCTGCAGTACTCGCTTATAATTAAGAAATCTGAGAATCTGTATTCTTGAAAACGTCATTGAATTGTATTCCTCCAATTCCTCACAGAAACTACAAGGTACTATCAAGTTCCCTGGGTTAGTTTCTTCTTTTGGTATAAACCGAGTAATCGCCAATGATGGTGGAAAAAACATCAGCAAAATCAACCTACTTTACTCATACCGAGAGGTGCACCATTTCTGGTTATCTCAGAAGATTTAGCTTGATATTTAGCTCTAATGTCTTTCACCTTCTCTACTTCTGCTCTGGAAGGGTCTGCCGCTTATCCAATCGAAGATATTTGAGCCTTATAGGGATCTCGACTTGCCCAGCATCCATCCTAAGAAGATTATTTTGCTTTCCATAGATGTTGGCGCAACATACTTTTTACAAACGTTTTTATCATCCCTTAATCAGAACATTTTAGTGCATTGTGTCTCTCAATGTTCATATCATAACCATCTTCTACTGAACTACTATGAAAATAAAACTTTGAATATAAACTTAACAGTGAGCTTTTATCAATACTTCCTTTTTTATTGCCTAATTAGAGGAAGTAACTCATTAAAAACATCAACAAATAGGGAATTATGTCTTCTTTTTTTTCTTGAATTTAAAAATTTACAAATTTTTAAATTAATTAGATAAGTTTTTACTTGAATCAACAACATTTTGCTTTACTGTTTTCACAAGAAGGTCTTCCTTATTAAATTAAGGAAGGAACTAATCTAAAAGGATCTTGTTGCCGTGACAACAGCCTTGAATATCTAAAATCGTTGAGTGCAATAACTGGTAGGACTGTTGTAAACTATCAACAGGTGCCTCGACTTGTTTATTTACAAAACCTTCCGTTAATGTCAGACGCTCTTGAATTTTCAGTTCATTTGCTGTAGAATAAGTTGAAGCGAAAGAGAAAACAGGGCTACCTACGTACAATCAGCATTTTAGAAAATATAGATAAAAGCTGAATGAATATAATTCATGTTTAGAATTCTTGATTTATTGGGTCTTTGATAACACGCCAAAGGTTTCAACAAGGGTATTACTGGCTGACATGAGATAGAAATGCTTCGTCAAAAAATCTGTGGAACTTGGAAAGGCCAGCAAACCATATTCACAACATAAAGATGAAAAAAAAAAAGCTATAAAAGCGAAACACAGATTAATGTAATCTTCTGTTTCTTTATTTAACACCATATGAATGAATAAGCAATTTTACAGTGTGCCAGATGATTTGTCAATTATTGGAAATTCATTTCTTCATCTGATGATTCAATCTCTCATGATGATGAAGATCCTGTCAGAATTAAAGGAAAAAGGCAATTAATAATGGATAAAAACAATATAATTATCCAACACGAGCCAATAACATTTTCAAAAGTCTTTTATCTTTAAAAACTCAATAAGAATTTACTTAATAAAAACTGAAGTAAACTACAAAAAAGTACTTCTGCCCATTTTCCCGTAATGGCAACGCCAGTTACATCCAATTTGAGGATCTATGGAACAGAGTTGAGCATACCTTTGATTGTTATGAAGATGGTTTTAAGAAATGGTTCAAAGTTAAGCTCACAGATCGTAGTATACCAAACTGCTAACATTCCTAGGTCTTTAATAGCAATTCTCGTAGATTACTGAATGGTTTTGACAGGGAATTGGTCTTGTGCGATCAAGGATTTTAGGCAACAAAATATTATTGCAGTGAGAATTCCGACTGAGAACTGAAAATCAGAACAGAAAAATTGCATAAGAGGGAATGATAGTGTTTAACAAAATTTTCGTATTTTAAAATATCTAAATTAAACGAAAAGAAAAAGAATTACTTTTTGTACTCGCTGAAGGACAATTGGTTTCTCATTGACAATGAATATTTTTTAAAAAATGCTGAATAAAGTGTTCCGGAAGGAAGTCTCACCAGATTGATGCAATCCTTTCTACGTCTATACACAAACATGTATGTAATAGATAACAATATTCACTAAATACGCACTCTTTCAAGCTGAATTTAATTATTTTTATTGCGGACAAGTTTTCTGTTTATGTCAAGGATGTTATTTTTTGTTTTTTTTTTTAAGGAAGACTTTTTTTAGAGGAAGAATGTAAGTTAAGATTAGTATTTCTAAGCTTTTCCCGTAACTATCTAATAGATAACGAAAAATTTGCTTATTAATTGTGACAATGAAGCTTATTTAATTAAACCTACTAAGTTTTTAACGTTATTAAATCCTATAAAATGGATTAACGGGCGTACTTTTGTATCTCCTTGAAATAGGAATACATAAAAGAGTTTTATGAATGTAATAAAAAAAAACTTACAAAAAAAAATTCATGTAGATTTTATTACGTTTACATCACAGTTTATAGCATAAATAAATAATTTATTAATCCTTTCAGAAAAGTGAGTTTTCAAAAATAGAAGCTGCCAAGAGTTTAAGAAAATGTCTGAGAAAGAATATTTAATGTTCAATAAAAGATGTTGAATTTATTTTTTCTCTTGGTCTTTAAAATGGTTGCTCTGATAATAAATTTTTCTTTGAAAGTTGCTCAGCAAGATAATGTTTGTAAAATATTTTTTTAGATTAGTTTCCAATTATTTATTGCTATTATTAATTTTAATAAACTTCGTAATAATGTATTTGAGCAACCAAGGACCTCAAGATAATAATAGATTTATCAAAACATTGGCACAAAGTAACAATTGTTTTTGTTTATTATTTATTTACGAATCCTTGCAAATATAAATCCATTACATTCAATATTTAATGGTCAGAAAGAGAAATACGAGTATTCTGGGCCCAATAATTACAAAATTTGATTCTACATTTATAGGAGCAATTTTTTTTGGTGATCCAATCTCTTGGTAAATTGGGAAAAGATTTGTTTGGGATTTACTCAAGTAGAAAATTAGCAAGGTATCTATTTTGTCTCATCACTTTCTTCGAGCTTAAAGTTAGGAAACAGAGAATTCACAATTACAACAATAAATTTCATGCTGATGTATGTAATCCCTAACTTTTTATTACGTTTAAGTAAAGCCACGGGAATGTCATGCATGATATCGTTATAAAATCCTTCAAATGATATTGCATTTTTTATTCTAAAAAGCTAGCAAGATTTTTTTCTTTTATTTTACCTCTGATACGAATTATCGTATTTTCATTAGTTAAAATTCAGGAAATCCTTAAAATTATTTTCATGTTTAGTTATTTCTTCAAATGTTGCCGTTGGCAACAATTGGTTATTTTACTGATAAAATAACAATAATGACAGTGAAAACGCGGAAACCATAAATATTTATTTTCCTTGACCGATTTTTCAATCCTTCCTGTGCAAACTGATTTGTGGCCTATTTTAATTTTCGGCTCATTAAAGCCACAACAAGTGAAATGAATTCTACAATTACAATAATTTCACTAATTTGTTCATTTTAATCCAAAGAGTATTTCTTTTTTTTCTTTTCTTCTTCTCACAAATGGCTTCAACTTTTACTTTAAATTTTCTACGCTCTACACCTGTGAAAAACTGTAAGTTCTATTTAATAATCTTTGTAAGTAAAAATTCCTTTTAGTCCATTCTGAACAGAGATGCTGGTAAGTTAAAAGAGTCAATACAGAGTAATGCGCAGTTTTACACTGAGGATATCGCTAAGAAAGAAGGAGTCATCGACCTGATTCTGGCTGGCCAATCTCATTATTTTGTTTTATTTTCTTTCTCAAACGATCATCTTATTGACGTCATTAGAAAGTCCCCAATGGTTCTTTTTTTTACAATTGAAGGACGTCAAACAGAAGTTCCAACTGAAAATATTTTGACGCAGTTCTTCAGTAAAACCGGTCATACTTTTAATATGACCATGACGTGATTATAATCTGTTTATATAATTTATTGTGATACATTTTATTTCTAAATACAGATTTTTCATCTTTCTATTCATACGTGTGTTCTTCATACGTTTAGCCACTCACTGCTAAATTAAAGATGGCCAATTAATGCAGAATATCTTTATAACTAACTGTGTTTTGGGTTGGATTCTGATAATACCATAGTTAAGCAGGTATAAAGCTTGAATAGTTTTCAACGCTTTGACATAGATCTTCTGCAACTTTCTTGGATCTTCTAACTTTTGTGAGGGAAAAAATGAGCTTAATAATGGGATCGTTCGCACGTGATGAAGCGATTCAAGAAATCATTGGCAAATCCCACTCAATAATCCTCTAGTTTACAGATGAAATAATTTGACCGAAACTAACTGCTGCGAAGAATTTCAATCTACGTCAGTGCTTTATCCAAGGAATTACTCCGCAGAAAACAAAACGAAGTCATTAGTACTTCTTATCGAGGACCAATTTCCACCTAGTTAATATCTAAAAGTTAAAATTTATTAATTTTACTATTAATTAATCATATCTAATCAGTTTAAATTAGAAGAGATAACTTAAAGAATTTCATTAACAAGGCCAGACACCCGAACATTCATGTAAAATACTTAAAACGCATTCATTTAATATGTGCCAATGTTTTTTTTAAAAAAAAGGTAAGTCATTTATACAATGGCGTCCGTCTGTGTTCAAAATTCGAAAAAGTCGCCATAACCTTTCCGGCCGAAGGAACGGTCTTCGCCTTTTTTGGCGCAGATTCCCCCTTGGTAACCCATTGTTTAGATTGTTCTTTGGTCTCAGGAGTGTAGTGATGTATCCATGTTTCATCCACAGTGACGAAACGACGCTTAAAGTCCTGCGGATTCTTCTGGAACAGCTGCAAACCGTCCTTGAAACACTTCACACGATTTCGATTTGGTCAAGCGTGAGCAATCGAGGCACCCATCTTGCGGATAGCTTTGTCATGTCCAAATGTTGATGCAAAATATTATGTACCCGTTCATTCGAGATGCCCACAGTACTAGCAAACTCACGCACCTTCACTCTTCTGTCATCCATCACCATATCATGAATTTTATCAATGATTTCTGGAGTAGTAACCTCAACAGGGCGTCCAGAACGTTCAGCGTCACTTGTGCCCATATGGCCACTCCGAAAATTTTGAAACCACTTATAAACTGTTCTAATCGAAGGTGCAGAGTCACCATAATGTTTATCAAGCTTCTCTTTAGTCTTCTGAGGCGTTTTGCCTTTCATAAAATAGTGTTTAATCAACACACGAAATTCTTTTTCGTCCATTTTTTGAAAATCACTCGACTTCCTCGATTCAAACGATTGCCAAACACAAAGAAATAGACCTTTCTGGCTGAAACTTGGTGTGTGTTCTTCCAAGAGATGCTACTAACCTCGATACGCGCCAGTAGTGCTATCTCTCTGACTTTGCACGGACTTTTCAAACGACCCTCGTACATTGCATATGTACATTTTATATGTATGTAGATAATTTAAATTTATACTGTTAAAATATAATTCAGAATAATTTAAATTATTAAAGTATCAGTTACATAAATATGAAATTTAAATGATTTCATAATCTCAAATTTTTTCTAGGACCATTTTCACGTTATAATCAACGAGTCATCGTATAAAATATGCAAAAATTGATGCAGTATGTGTATAATGCATAAATAATTACTCCATCTCTGTTTTAGATATTATTTAATGGATACATTCTGTAATGGACCAATATTACTGCTTTATGAATAAAAAATTACTAAATATAAAGTTTAAGCGAAAAAAATGTCAAGGTGTCCAATTAAATGCAAAAAAAGTAAGTGAGGGAAGTAATTAGCTTGGCGGTTAGCGCCTGGATTCCAACGCGGAGATCCCTGCTTCAAATCCAGCTGTCGGCCCTTAGATTTTCTCTTCCTAGGAGCTTCTAAAAGCTCACTGAAAGCTGATTGCCAGTATAGCCAGTAAAGAGAGAACACTGCTTTGAATAAGGCTCCAGGTGTCTGTGAGAGAAGAAAAATTGAACCCCAACGGAGAAACTGAGTGATTTGAAGCAAGATTGTAAACCACCCTAATCACCAGATCTGGCTCTCCTCTGAATTCTAATCATTCTAAATTTTAAAGAAATTTGTACCTGCAAAACATTTTGGGTGAAATAAAAGAGTAATAAGCATTCAAAATTGCATTTCTGGATTGGAATCTGTTTGTTGGCAAAATGTTAGGCAAAGTGCATTAAAGTTTTGGAGCTATGTAAAACAAGAAATAAAATTTTTGTACAAACGAACAGTTTTTCAGCGCCAGTTCGAGAACCAGTTCTAGCATTTACACATTGTACACTACTTTGATGACATTTTCTACTGAAATAAGCAGAAAAAATTTATGTACCTCAGTTTCGAATTTAAGTAGGAGAAAATAAAACAATTGAATATCTCTTGACTGCATTGTTCCCTTTTCTCTTAAATAACTCTGTTATAAAGAAATAATCAATTTCAAATTGGTTATAATCATTATAAAGTACAGATAAAGAAGCTTTAGGAGCTTTTAAATGCTAATTGCCTTATTGTTACATTTAAGATATTTTAATGGAATTATGTTTAGTTAAATTTTATGAATTAATTTAAATACTTTAATGAGCATATTATTTCCTCTTTTTCTTAAATATAGTTTTACCTCTCAAAGTTATAGACCGTTATTTCGTTTAATTATTAACCTAAAAGTGGTCGCTGTGAACGTGCTCTGTGTCACACGAAGTGAACAAGGAAATTAATCACCGCAAACTAAACTAATTGTGATGGGTTTACGTGGCACCTGAACAGTCATTTTCTACAAGTTCCTTGTACAATACACTCAACTGGCACTTTTAAGAAGTTTTGCCATACTTCAAAACCTCTTTTCCAAATCAATATATAAATTTTTCCGGAACAGTATTAACAAATAAAAGTGGTAAAAGTTCTAGATCAATGTCAAGTGGACACAAAGTTAAAGGGAACTGTTTTTGTTATTCGTGGAAACTGCAAAATATAAAATGAAAAT
Source organism: Rhodnius prolixus (assembly GCF_049639745.1). NCBI lineage: Eukaryota > Metazoa > Arthropoda > Insecta > Hemiptera > Reduviidae > Rhodnius > Rhodnius prolixus. The sequence goes on along the minus strand of NW_027411614.1, from coordinate 39,774,553 downwards.
CGAATTATTGAAGTAGCATTTCCGTTGCTCACTTTTGTCTAACTTTCATTGCCACTTCAGAGTGATTCCTACAATTTGGCTTTTCTTGAAATCCTCTGAAAAATGAATTCTTCGTAAAAGCTTCTAATAAAAACATTAGGCTCTTACGTAAACCTGCAAAATTCAAGTTTCAGAAAAATGTTCGAGCTGTTATCAAGAAACTAAACGAAAAATTGCTTTAATAAAGTTATGCTTCTCGTGACAGGGTTTTGTTATAAACTTCTGAAAAGTGACAATAATACAAAAAGCTGAAATACCTGAACACATTCTCAGACTTTCTGACCATGATCTAAAAACATTTTTTTTGAGAGGGCTCAGAATATCTATTAAAAACTTGAAAAAAAAATGAAAAGGTCGTAATTAATTCTTAATAGGATTAAAAGAAAGTGAAAATTAATTGAAAAAAATATTTAAAAATAAAGCGATAAGCCTCTTAAACCAATATCTATGCAAAGTTTAGAGAAAATCGTGGCAGAAATGAAAAAAAAAGAGTCGTACTTAAAATGGCCGAGTTCGATCGGATTTTTTTCGATTTCAAAACATCGATCGTTTTTCATCACACACACACTCACACTCACACAAACTCACCATTAACTAAAAAATATATTTTGTCGTAATCAAAGTTCCAGAACAATCATTTCCCAAAATATAGACAAGATTGCAAAGTTTTTAAGAGGACTTACTAACTAAGTAAACCGTAGAACTTGACCGAGAGTGAATATCAAGTTCTGTTATGGTTACTTCCTAGAGAACCGGTAGTTAGCTGGTAAACAGGATATGTGTTAAAGTGATTCATATTTATTTAGGGAAAGTGTTTTTTATTATTAGTTAACTGTTATATAATTATGCTGGTATTGCTGTAGTTTTGTTTCTGCACGCCATTATATTACTTTCATATATGTACGGCTTGCGTATGTTTTCGTTTATTAATATGTTTGAATTATTAACTAAATTTTCGTTTCCTAATTCAGGTCAAAGCTTAAGCACCGATAAAGTTTCTTTAGGAAAGTTTTCTTTCATAAAATAACGACTGAGCAGCCTAAAATTGGACCGTGGTCTTTTCAGTAAACGTGCCTTATTTCCTCTAGCGAATGCCTTGCAGCGCAGTGTGCTTATTTTTAAGTGTCTACTTCAACAGCTCCAAACAATTTCACCCGTGATGTTTTTTTCACTTATCATTTCACAGTGTAGAAGTTTGAAAAGGTCGAGGGGGTTCTCATACAGATATGAAGGACTTCCTTTTCTTAACAACCTAACATGTCTCCTTTCTCGAGTAATCCTTGTGCGTAAAAAAAAAAAAGATCTAATCAACTTAAGTGTTTCTTTGAGCGAGTTCTTCCCTCGTTCTTCAAACTCTTTACTCTTACAACTTTGGATTTGCAACGACAATGTAACTGTGGATTTGCATTATTTTTTGAGGTACTTGACTGTTACTTTTACAGATGATGCCTGACAAGACTGCAGTTCGACGCACTGCTCCTTTTAATCTAACAACTATCCTTCCAACTAAGAGTACGAAGTTAAAAAGCAATTGTTTAAATCCTTCCTAGCGCAGTGACGTGATCGCTCTAGATCCACTTTTCAAATTTACTTCCTTAGGAAGGCCGTGGAGGATACGATTTCCATCAAAATTCAGGCTCCTAAATCTCCTCAGATTGATAGCAATGCTATGTGTCGGTAGATGTTCTGAAGTTCTCCTCCTCTTTAAGATTCGGCAAGTTCCTCACGTTTTAAACCCAACTACTTCAGGGGTATTCTAGGCAGCAATACCGCTTGAGGAAAACCGTCTGTATTTGCAGGAAATGTTTGCTTAGACTGAGGCTTTTTTTTTTTGCATGAAATCTTTTCCTGTCTTACTTAGGCTGGGCCTCTATCCTACTTCAGTTTTGTCGTGATTTCTCCAGTAAAATGCTATCTTGGTTTGCTCCTAAAGAATGTTATCTCCTCCATTTGATCCTTCAGGAACATTCTCTACTCTTTTTCCATTTTATACCTTAAAATTAATTTCTATGCCATTGAGTTTCTATTATTATTCGAATTAGTTATTGTTACTCAATAATAATGTAAAATTATAATAACTAGATAAACATCTTTACTACCTTTTCATGGCTTTCCATATTTAGCTTATCGTGGGAAAACCTTCACTTCCTGTAGTTAATGTGTGTAAATGAGGAAGACAACTCTGCTTCTGGAAATTATTTTCTGTACTTTTACAACCGTTTATCCTTTACATTTGCAATAAATTGCAGCATTTCCCTTTTAGTCCACGTAGTATCTAATAAAGAAATAACATGGATGATAAATATGGATACAACTTATTATTATTTTTATCGTGACTCTTTTGTTCTCACTGCTGCAGGATAATAAATTAATAATGTAAAATCTTTAGGGAGAACTGATCGCTACACTTCTATTAATTCACTTTTAATGAAATTAATCTCTTTTTTAAATCTAAATTAAGTATTTTTTATATAAACAAAATTTATAACTCGAAATGTTTTTTATAATTTTTTTATGTATATGTACACTTTTATACAATCAAATACTATTCACTCTGTTAAGAAAGGAAAAAAAATGTAAAATTATCAGTTCGGTTTAGAGATTCGACTTCATTTAAGTTGTATTGTATTGCATTACAATTGCAAACTAACCACACTTAACTGATAAAGTTATAATTTAAACCAATAGATTCAATTTTTGTACAATATAAAATTTTTATTATTATAAATACGATTCTTTTTCTCACTAGTTAACAGCCAAGGTTGAAATTTGTTCCATTCTATAAAATCTGAATTGATTTATTCATTTAGATAAAGGGAATATACTCTTTACTCTTAAAAAAGTAAACAAATAACAAGCAATCATCAATTTAAAACACATTCCGTGAATATATTATCAAATTTAGTAATAAATATTACTATTGAATTATTAATCAAAGGTCTATGATGTTCCATGCGGCGGAAATGGACATTTCAAAAAGTTCAAATCGGAAATGGAGCTTCAAAAAGTTTTGTATCTCTTACATAATGTTTCTCGGCCTCATTGTACGATGTAATTTAATTTATTAAAGTGAAACGTAAGTAATATTATCCATTAACTTGATAATATTTTATACAAAAGTTGGTCTACATCAAAGAGATGTACAACTTGAGCTCGCTCATGAGTAGTTCTTGTTTGAGTTTTGTTCATATGGACCCAGAGGAACGTGCAATGACTCTTGATTAGAAAAAGTAAATAGAAGGATAATATCCTTTACCTTTTGGGAATTATGGAGCCTATGTGAAAGGAGCTCTCTTAGTGTCTTAAACCCAAGTTGTAAGCTAGAAAACAGGAATGAAGTACAGGCGAGTTTAAGCTGTGTTGCTTATTTGTTAATTAATTCTATTTTTTTTAGGATTTTTCTTTATTTTAATTGATGCTGGGAGTCCATCAGGATACCGATCAAGTGATAATTACCTACAAGAAGTTAAGTATTCCTTGAAAGAATGGTTCTCATTGCTGTCATAAATTTTCATTTTAAGGACTGACCTTGTCTTCGCTTTTAAACCTCGTCTGTTCTAACGTTTTCAGTTATTTATTCTGACTCCAAGCTGTCATTCACACAAACTAATTGCTTATATTGTTCTTTTTTCGACATGCCACAAGCAAATGAACGCTTCTAATGATTTTGATAGTTCAATTTGGAACATAGTTCATTTACAAGATTAATTATGTGAAAAATGTACGTTAAAAAAACAACATTTAATTGTACTCTCGTAGAACTTAAAATGGGATTTAATAGTAATAGTTAACTAGTTCGGGTCATTCAGTTAGAGTGCTCTGGGGTCTTACAAACCTAGCACGTAACATTAAAAATTAACTGTTACAAACAGCTGTACATTTCTAAAAATGCGTGTACTTCGTAGCATGTAAGTGATTGTGTGTTGGGTTGTTTTCTAGTAAATTACTGCTTGTTAATAAAACGTTTGTTTATCACATATAAGGTAGGTTTCAACGTTTTTTGTCCTCTTTAATAAACTTTTTTATCCCCGTTCGCTGATAAATCGATGTGAGTTCTTTATGTAGTCCATTTAAACTTTAGTTTCCAAGACACGTTTATAACCTAGTTATTTTGACAGTCCGAGAGTGCGTTTTTTTATGGAAAAATATTTTATTTCTAAAAGTTTTCTTTAAATCAATATTTTGGTTTTCTGTTAATGGCTAATTCACTGTTTCAAAACTGTAAGTCTGCATGGATATTGTGTAATTTTAAATTCTATATCTGGAAGACTCTACTTCTAGTAAGAAAACGTAGAGTAATCGTGTTGCTTCTCTTTTTTGAGTTTTGAGTTAAGGTCTCCTTAAAAAAGTATTTTTTTTTTAAGTTTATTTACGTGGCAGATGCCAATAGGTTTAATTTGAATATGTTAGAGATGTCATGTTTCCTATTAGAGAAGCATTTCATTGTTGTGAGCATACCAGATCTTGTTTTGTTATTATCTCTCTCCTAAGCAATGGCTTTAAAGAGAACACGCAAAATCCTGGAAAGCTGATCCAGATATTAAACATGGTAAAGAGTATTATGCCTGATTAAAAGTGTTCTGATATCTGATTAAAATCAGAACCATTGAGCTCCTGAAGCGCTACGTAGAAACCAGATTATTCTGGTAACTAACATCATTACTGGGGAACTTTGGGTACAGAAAACAACACCATGCCAGGATAGATCCATATAACCCGGGACCTCTTTGTAGAATATATCAGAAGGAGGAGGAAACGGTTTCTCATATCCTTTTTGATTGCGTAGCTCTCGTGATATGGGATATTTGGCACTGTGAAGCCAGAGGAAATCGGAAAAATGTTCAGGATTATTTCTCTAACCTGGATACCATAAATATTTTTATAATCAAGCAATAACATGCAATTTGACGTAAGCCGACCCAACTTACGGTTGTAAAATAAGTTGTCTCTTCATATGTTGAAGAAAACCCGTTCTTTATTGATTAAATTACTAAAGAAAAGTCGTGTGTTAATTTAATGTAGTTTTCCGTCTTCAATAAATTATTTTTTATTTAAAAAGTATTTGAATTAGTTTGATATATCGTCAGGATACATCCAATCTTTGCTCCTATGCTTTGTTAACGCCTTGCAATTTTATTTCATTCATTTAAAGGGAAGTACAAATCGGTAAACTACGTGAATATTGAAAACAAGGAGATATCCATTATTTAACTTTAGTTTTTAATGAATATATTACTACTTAATGCCCGTTTTGGGTATTTTGCCAAACAACTATTTATTATTTATTACCACACAAAGCTGAATTATACGCAACATCTCTTGCGCGCATGCCTTAGGCTTGCCAGTAACTGACTTATTAAAACTGTCTCCTGGGGCAGTTCTATAAGAGTTCATCTTATATAATTTGTATATACCCAGGTTGGTCACCATTAAAAGAATATTATAGACTTAAATAGCAATAAATATATTTTGCCATTATGTAGTTTAATTGATACATTTAATATCTATGATTAGAATGTGATAATAATTACAAAATTTGACCACAATTAGTTTCTGCGTGGTTGGCTCAAATCGATTGCTACCAAGTTGCTGGTCTTTTGTGGCTCAGCTAACGATAATTCTCTTACTTGTTAACAAAGATAAGTATGAATAGATATTATCATAGACCACGTCATTAACAATAAATCTGTTTATGACACTAATCAGCCTACAATTATAATAACAATGTTATTATTCTCTTTGAATCAATTTTTGTTGAAAATAATAATATTTGTCCATGGTGGTTTCTTTAAGATCGTCTGTAATTAGAATGACGACCAAGGGCGATGGACTGCAAGATTGATTGTTGATCCGGTGACCTGGGCAGATAGGAAACATGGATAGGTGGATTATTACCTCACACAATTCCTTACTGGCCACGGATATTTCGCAGGTTTCCTTAATAAAATCGGGAAAAGGCCGCCTGGGGCGTGCATTTATGGGGACTCGGACTCGGATGACGCCCTGCATACTTTTATTGAGTGTACACATTGGATACAAGAAAGAAGAAGATTGCAAGAAGTTACTGGTCCGATAACTCCGGACAGCATCGTCGGACGGATGCTGGAAGATAAGGAAGCTTGGGCAAGGGTCTCTTCCATGGTAAGGAGGATCCTAAGAGCAATAAAAAGATGGAAAGCCAAGTTTACGAGGCGCCATCCCGAAGTAATGCTGTTTGGCGGTTCCGGGATGGACTTTTTACGCCTGAAGGGGAGGTGGTTTTTTAGTGGGTCGAGCCCCACACACCCAACAGATCGTCGGAAGGTGCCTTTGGCATTTTCCCCCCTCGAAAAAAAAACACCCCTTCATTAATTCCCACGGGACTACAGTACTTCAGGGAGAAACAGGCAGTTAGTTCCATTGTGAACCACATTTGAATGAAAATTATAATCAAAGAAAGGAGGGTAAATGGTGAACAAAGTTCAACGAAAAGGTCTGATTTTTGGAGAAAAGGGTCTGAAAAAAACTGAAAAAATTGATTCAGTAAAGCAGCACCACTGATGGTCGACTGAATCGATCTCACAGTTTTTTTTTTGGAAGCGACAACAATTGTCGACAGTAACTTTTATAATTATCGAAAATATTAAGATATAATTTTCTCAGATTATTGCTTTTATTTAAATTTGTTAATATTCAGTTGTGTCTCTTAAGTAGTGAATTAAATTGCGAGTTATAATAGCTTTAAATTACAGCTGGCCCCCCCTCCAAAAAAGAACTTTTCCGTGCTTCCTGCACTTAATAAAAATAAACAGTAAATGTGTTTAAAATAGAGTAGCATATTGCAAAAGGAAATTGCTCACGCTCAGTGAATAATATTGGTAACTTCATTTTAAAATTAGGCATTAAGGAAATGAAAGCTCTAGTGGGCAGAGATGTAAAAAAAAAAGATAAATAATTGAGTAAAATTATGCAATTCATATTTGGAAAGAAATAGGAAAGTTTTCGACATGTTTATTATTTATATAAAATTAAAAACAGAAATATGACATTTAGAATCAAGAAAAATTTAAAGCTGTTAAATTACAATAATTTTCTTTACAGTTGAAAAAAAAAATCATTTTGCAGGAATTTATGTCGAAGTAAGGGTTTAATTAAAGCTCAATATCGTGTTCAAAAAGAAGAAAAGAAGTGATTTACTCAATTAATTTTCGCTTTGAAAAAGAGACTTTGCTTGATTGTGTAACTATAAAAGAAAAATAAGGCAGAAAAGTTGAATGGCGTTTTGTAAATGGACTGTTGTAATACGTTTAGGAAAGTAATCAAACTTTTCTTATTAATTATTCTATTTGCGGACAAAAAAAAAGAAGCAATAATGAGAATAAAACAAAAGAAATGCAACAAACAAAAAAGTAAGCGTAGAAAGTTTAAAAAGGGACTTTTGTAACAGTAAATTAAAAAAATAAAGTTAAAAATTTAAAATATCATTTAGTTACAGTGACAAGCATTTTGGATGAAGTTTTTAAAGCTTATCAAAGGGAGGCTAATTGGACGCATGTCCTAGGAAAATAGAAGTTAAAATTTAGTAGCTACAGAAGGGGTGGAATGTTGGTCCAGTGGTTATGAGAGTGACTTTGTGAGTGGAAGATTACCAGTTCGAATCCCGCGTATAGCTACTTTTTATTTGTTAGAAAAATATAGTAAAGAATGTATTTACGATACATAATTAGTAGTTGAACCTCGCCTGAAAATAGGCAATTACTTTACTTGGTTTACTTAGCAGCTAAACTTGGGGTTTTGACATCTTGGTTAGCCTAAGTAGGCAAAAGCTTACGTCTTTCAGGCGAAGACAGTTTCAAAGCACATGTTTGGGCTCCTGTTAAAAATTAAAGAGAATATAAAATTCCTGAAAGGTCGCTGTTAACTTACAGGAGAACCCACACATTATATAGTCATTCCCAATTACGTTGTTCCTTTCTAAAACTTTAGTTTACTCGTACAGTATTACGAAAGATTGGAATATCCCGAAGAGTTTCAATGGTGAATAATGCTTACATAATAAAGTACACTTATGATTTAAATCTTTTTATCAATAACCAACAGAAAAAGTTGTTTTCCCTTCACAATATTATTGTAATTATTTTTTATTTCGTGAAATAACATTTTAAATAATAAAGAAAAACAAGCTGACCTAGCTATAATGGCCTGAATTATGCGGAACATGTTCAATGTTAAAAACTTTGAATTAATAAAAAAATATATACATATATACACAAAAACAGAACCTATTAAACAAGGTACTGAAGTGCACCAGAAAGTGATTAAATATAATCTGCGACAAATGGGCGTGAAACAGTAGTGCAAGAAACAAATTTTATTTTTAACTATAATTCTCCACTATAATTTAATACAATAGTAATTAACAGTTTATCTGCTGATGTGGAAATCTGTAATCATGATTTAACACTTTTCTCTTGGATTTTCTCTTTATAAGAGACTCTGAGGGTTTGTCAAAAAGTTCGAGAGAGCGCCCTAAATCTGAATGATTCCAAGGAATGACTTAAGGGCGCTCAAGGTGTCAAAAAAATGACGCGCTTTAAGTTAATTAAAAACAAATTAATGGTAAACTAATAGTAAATGTGGTTCAAAAGTCAAACTTTACACTAATTAAATCCTTTTGCCCAATTGTGTCAAGAATCTTACCCAGAATCCTTTTCTCAAAGGCGAATTGAAAATACTCTATCGCTTTGTTCAAGTTCAGTTTTTCAGCACTAAACTTTAGAATTCTTTTAGAGTAGCTAGAAGTTATTGCCATGGATTTTTTACATGGATAGCATCTTACAGTTTACTTACCGGTAAGAGTATGGATGAGGTAACACTTTTTTTTGACGGCCGGCAGTGCGTTGGCAATGGCCCCGGACATCAGTTACCTCAGACATTAACGCGCTATATATATATATATAAATAAATGAAAATAACTCATTGTAAAAGGAAAGTTCTGACCTTGAAATATGAACTGATTTTATAGAAATTCCCTTCGCAATAATAGTTATTAAAAAAAAATAAAAGAATAAAATAAAACTCCGCTTAATGTGTTTAACGTCATCGGCCTGCCCGGTCTTTCTCCTTCCACTCAGAGGTAAAATGTCGCTTGCCACAATAGTAATCCGCGTAGAAGGGGAAGAAACTTGCTTATTTCTTCTGGATGAAATAACATTTAACGTTCAGTCAGTTTGCCGTCCTAGTAAGTGATTCAGTCCGACATTTCTGAACATTTCCTAATTTAGCAGCTCATTTCTGTATTTATTCTTCTTCTTGATCTTTATAGCATTCTTCATCCACAAATTAGGTAAGATTAAAGTTAATATTTCTTCATTTAACACATAATTTAAACAATATTTTTCTTATCTCCTTTAATTTACATAATTTGTTCACTTTAACAAATTTAGCCATCTATTTTTATCTTTAATTAATTTAAAAACTTACATTAAATGCTGAACTACACCTTTAAATTTAATTGCTTTGAATAATTTTTAATACATTTGAATAATAATGCACTTTTTATTTCTTCTTTCTAAGTATTTATCTTCTGTGTTTATCTTTTGCAAGATAGCCTCTTTTAGTTAATTTCTTGATTCTTTCAAATTGCAGGAGATCACTTTAATGTTAAAGAAATAGAGGAAATTTTAAGGCCAGAATATTGAGAAGCACAATAAGCGTACAAGATCTTTCTTGAACCCCTTCTTATTGTGCTTATTGTTCTCCTACTCTCACTAAAAAATTAACGTCAGAATCCAGTTATTGTGGTTTCCCTTGAAGCCGACAAAAAATTTAAAAAAATGAAATAAGGGTTTTCACTAATTACTTTGTGAGTAATTTAGTTGTTGTGAGCCACAATAAATCAAAAATGGAAAATCCCAATGAATTTTAAATTTAATAAATCTCTTAAATTGAATCAGCAGATCTGATCTAATTCTAGTTCTCAAGCCTAAAATTTTACTTTTCAAAACAAATTTTTGATTATTTCCTCGTGAATAGCTTAATTTTTGTTTCAAAATTTTAGTTAATATTTTTCCTCTCTATAAATGTAGATCTAAATTATAAATGCAGCATCATTTTAGAGAGGTTTAGGTGATCCTCATGTTAGTCTCTTCTAAACTGCCATCCCAATAATTGTAATTATTCAATATTATAAAGAATTAAATTAGTTTTACTAAAATTTCTATTTTGATAATGCAATGAGACATTAGCTAGAGTTCTTTCTGCAGGTTTTATAATAAGCCCATCATTTGATTTCATTTGTGGATTATTCTTACCAAGATCACGGTAATTTAGAGTGGGTTGCATCAAAAAAAGCTCAAAAATCCGATTGTGAACCAAATAATTTTGAAAACAGTCATTACTTTAGTGAAAATAGCAAGTATTTTTAAAGAAATATTTCAATTGATTACTTTAAAAAATTAATATTTTTTTCTTCAATTTCTGAATAAAAAAAAAAGAATGAATGAACGATCTGATTAATATTATATTATTACCAAACAAGAAATCTCTTTTTATTTATTTACCAATAATGTGTGGAAAATGTTCGCCCAGCGAAGATGTGTGCGTCAGTATTTGTTAGACCTGTTTGTTAAATACACAGTTAAATATTTATAAATAAAGGCGCCATGGTAGTCGAGCGGTTATAGACTAGACCCGCAAAGCTAAGATGTATTGCGGTACTAGTCTAACCCTTGGATTGTATTTCTGTGGCTTGGTAAAAGAAGTGCCTAAGTCAAATTTTATCATTTTTCAAGAAAGGCAATTTATCACATAAGATTTTTTTATGTTTATGTAAATCTTTTATATTATGATATTTTTTAAAAAAAGTTGTGTTTTATGGTTAGGTTAACACTGAATTAATAATTTTACAGTAAAAAAAAATAAAATTATGCTTACCTTTACATTTTTATCAGACATAGTAACTTCTTGATATAAATCTCCGAATGAAAGACTGACTTAGGCGATAAACACATTTAAATAATTAATTCATTGTTTTATTTTAAATTATACAATTAAAAATATTACATTACGAAAGTTCCCCATATTAAAATGAACTGTTGATTAATCTTCTCGTTCATCTGGTAAATATTCATCCTCAAGGGGCACTGTTGGTCCTAAAATAAGTGGCTCATAAAAGGAGCGGCTACTTTCACTCAAAAATGGCATCAAATCTTTTAAGTCCTTCATTTTCTTTTCCGGTAAAGGGATTCGGTTTTTGTTAATCGGGATTAGCGTTGGTGTTTCTATCATTTTAACTCTTGTTAATGTACTTGAACGGGTGGAATATGTTTCATTACTAATGTTCTTTCTGGCCAAGTCCAATATTTTAAACGGTTCAGAAGAACTAAATGAATTTTTAAACGAAACTTTTGTAGGAGTTAAGGTTGAATATTGTAACCATTTTATCTGGAACCAGTTAATGCGTTCTTTTTCTGAATTCAGTTTTCGATGTACGTAATGGCTTTTTAAAAGATTTTCGAAATTTAATAAATCTGTTTGTTTCATTTCTATCACTTCTATCGGAGGTTTCCTTGGTACTAATCTAATGAGGTTTGCCCAGTCTCTTGGTATTTCTATTTTAGCAGTTGTATTTTTTTTTACTTTTTCAATAGCCGCGTGTATAGTATCCGCTTCTAGATGCGTGTGACCGGGTTCTAGAAATTTATGATTAATCACAAGCTTTCTTCCATTTTTGCTGCAATTTTCTATTATAAGTGAGAACATGGCTGTTAAATAAATATTTCTCGTTTGTCCCGTACAGCAATCACTAAATATATTAATTTCAGAAACATTTGTTGGTAAAGTTAAGATGTACTGCCTTAAACAGGATGCGATTTCTTGACCTCCTCTGCCTCCAATAGATTCATCCCAGATGTAACATAAAGCTTGTTTCTTCTTGCTAACACAACTGTAAACAGTTAAGTTAAATGTCCACAAACATCTTTTATAAAAAGAAATATTGTTTTGAAGCATAGGAGTTGGGAGACATTTCTGTAAATCAAAGCTTAAAAATGCTACATCTCCATTATCGAAGCTTTGGCTTTTATCTTCTTTTTTTACGTTATAAGCCTGGTCAGCCAAGGCAAGGTGTTGGGTGTAAGATTCTTCTAGTACTGCCTTTTCTTGTAAATCTGTACAGGCATTAATCTGGATCTTATATTTGTCGCATTTTGCGCAGGTGTCATTAGAAGGATGATGAAATGATAAATTGAATTTTTCGACAAATACTTTTCTATAAAATGATTCAAGTTCTGGTACAATGTTTTGATGTGAACAATGTTCTTTGTATAATTTATACATTTTGGAAATGTTCAAATCTTGGAGCAAGTACTTTTTTTCAGTGTGTGATCTTGAATAATGACTTATGTACGAAGGGAAACTTTTTATATGTTCTTCAATTTTTGTAACTGAATCAACACATATTCTCTGCTGGTGACCATGTTTCCCCCTTTCATCGGCTGGGCAAATGAAACCACTTGTAGAATCTCTTTTCTTTTTTGCTATAACTTTAATTTTTCCCGGCTTGATATCTAACGTATTTAGAAACATAGAGCGGCATACTTGAATTTTATACCCCTCGCAATTATACAAAAAATATAACAGAGTAAATCGTCGCTTACTTGGTTTTTGATTCTGACGAAGCCGTTCCACTTTCTTTTCGATTTCTTCAAAGCTCTGTGCAAGAAACTGATTCTGAGAGTTAGAATCCAATGCATAAAAGTCTTGAAAAATTTGTAATCTCATCTCTTCGCTAAGTTTTTCTCTGCACTTTCTTTTACATGTACAAGCATCTTTTAGAGCTTTTCCCGGAACATACTTCTTTGAAGTCGAGAAATAAGGGTCACCTTTGCTTCTTGCCTCATGACGCCTATTTCTCTCCCAGCCACTAGGATTTCTTTTCCTCTTTCTAGTTTTGTCTTTTTCGGCCAATTTATTTCTTCCTCTTCCTTTTTTATTCAGGATTCTTGATTCTGAGTTGTTTACAGCAATCAAGTCTTCAACTTCTCGAATGTCTTGAGCATTTTCTATTTCTTCATAACCAGAAGATGACTCCTCACTATGCGAAGGATTATAAACATCTGAACTATCATCAGATATGAAAAGATCTTCTGAAAGACTGACATTCTGAATATTTGCTAACGGCCCTGAAGTCGCCGAATGATGAGACGACCCATCAGCGATTGATGGTGTAGCCAACACAATTGTATCGTCTGGTAAAACGCGGTGAATTGAATTGACTGAAAAAAAAAAACACTATTCACAAATTTCCAAAATTAGTATCTGTACATAATAAAAAATCAGAATATTGCAATAAAAAACCAATTCTAAATGATATCGTACATCCCACTTTTTAACTTGAAATGAAAATCATAATCATATCTCTTCTAGAATATTTTATTTTATATAAAACTTAATGCATAATGTACTTTAACTTAAATATTTCACACTTACCTTTATCCGTCGCATCAGAACACAACTTAACCATAGTTTTTCCGCGTGAAAAGTGTGAATACATTTTATATCACTTAAATGATAGAGCGTAAGATTTATCACGGTGTTAATACAGCGTAAAAAGTAACAAGGAAAATGGTTGGTTTGCTATTATTTGCCGCCAAAAACCGCATCAAAGTGCGACCTACAGTGTGACTTAAGTCAAACAGCCTTGCTGCCACGTGTAATGAAAAATAAATATATTTGTGCAAGAAATACCTATGTCATGACTTAAGCATTTCTGACACTGAAAATAAATAACAAAAACGCTCAAGTGCACATATACAAATCTTGCACAAAATTTTGTAAACCACATTTAACTATGTCTTAGATAGGCAGATCTTGCAGAAAAGTTGGATAAAATTGAGAAGTGACTTAATTACTTTTCATTTCATAGAATCGTGTTTCTAAACGTAGAATTTATTTGGACACTTCTTGAAATGAAGCACGGGCTTTTTTTAATTCACTTAAGACAAAAAAACAAAAATTGAAAAAATTGACTCAGGCACTTCTTGTACCAAGCCACAGATTTAATGGTTAATATTAAGAATTTAATAGTTAATTGTCTTCGTCCATGACACCTAACTTTTTAATTGCACGTAAAGCCTCTCTGAAAACATAATCATTATTTTTATTTACTTTTACTTCAATCAAACCAACATTTATTTAATTGATGAATTATTTTATGGGTTCATTCTCTCCTAATTTTAAATATAATGTTAAATGTGTACACAATGGCTAATATTACTTTATAGTCTTGCGAGGTTAACATTAGTTCCAAAGTGCAGAAATTTTTATAATTTTACTTCTTTTATATTTTTTATAAAATTTTAAAAAATCAGTAACTAAAATAATTACTGAGCTTTGACTATTTCTTCTTAAGTTTTAATGTACGTATATAAGAAATAAATTACATTGTCTCTTCCAATAAGCACACTACAGTACAAACTGGATCAGTATTCTCCCAGCGACCATGCTTAGTGGTTAAGCAACTCCTTCTAAGCAGGTTCTACGAGAAACTAGTAAATCTTCGGCAAGCTTTTCTCTAATACGTATCCGCTTGAAGCAATTAAAGATAGAAACATTTTATACGAAAAGGAGAGCATTTCCAGTGCTGTCCAAATAGTAACTATATTTATGAAAGAGTTTTATTTAAGAAAATAACAACAATTGAAGATGTTCTAAATACAACTGGAAAACTATTTATTTTTGGTTATTAAAAATAAATTCTAAAAATATAATTTTGTTCGTAATTACTAAATGCTTTTAACGAGAATCTTTTGTAGAGTACCGTAATTTTTCTTCATTTTATCCAACTTTCTTTTTTTCTTTTGTATCTGCATTACTCAATCACCTTTTAAAGGTTATCTATATTCTTCGTTAAATCTTGTTTTTTTTAAAAAGTTTGCGTTTGAAGGAAACTTTGACGGCTGAAAGTCTCTCGAGTTAGCGTCAAAAATGCTAAACGTTATGCTAACCAATAGTTCGAGATGAATGCTAACAGTAAATAAGATTTCCACAACCATTACGGATCAGGTTGTTGGGCAAGGCCTTCTGAATTGCCAAAAATTTCTAAACAAAATTATCAGTAACCTGACAATCTCAAAATGCTCATTTCATGGTGACAGATCCTTATTACTAGAAGACGAACAGTACCGAACAATGGAGTAATACGGTTTTAAATGAGCAAACTATGAAAGTATAGCTGGTGATCTTAATATTTTTATCTTATTCTATTTTATCATTCAAAGTCACTTTGTTTTCTTGATCCACCTTTGTCCTTTATTAAAAATAGATATAGATCTCTGCTAGATTTGAGAGAGCTGGATTCTGATCTGTTGTAGCACGTAGAATTGGACGTAAAATTGTTTAGAAATGTTTCATTGTCAAATATTGAGAACATTTCTTATAAAGCAAGCGTTTTGCGAACTGTTGAACAATTAAGTTTGTTTAAAAAAATTGGTAGATTATATTTTTAATACTAACGTCAGAAGTATTCCAATCCTTGCTTGAATAAGTCAGTTTGGAGGGACACTTGGGAGTCTAACTTTATGGCGCTACAATAGCTAAGCAAATGCGCACCACAAAGAAAGTGTTCGATTAGCTGGTCAGAGCTCTAAATTCAATTTATTGCATGTATGTGTAAACTTAATAAACCTCCTTCGATTTCGACTCCTGATCGGGTACTTCTTAAGCACAAGTTGTGTGTTCGCCACCGGGTACTTTTCTAACACAGAATAATGCCTTCATAAACAAACAGGTTGAGATATTTCTCCACAGTATGGCCCAAATGTAAATATTGTTTGCGTTTGCGCAGTGTGAGAATGTTTACAATATTGTGGCCATCTTTTTTTGAAAACCACATTTGATAACCATTACTGATCAACCTACTGACACACAAAAAATTTAAAAAATAGTTTGCTATCTTTTTAAGCTAGAAATATTTCAGTTGGTGATGAAATCATCTTTTTTAAAAATTTGCTCTAAAGTTGGGGAATAAATATTGATTTTCTAGATCAATATTCAATTCAGTTAGTGAATTTAATGTTCGAATTTGTTTAGTTACAACTGATGACGAAGTTTATGATTATTAAACATCAAAATGTTGCCCCTCTAATTCAGTTTATTAGTTCTACCATTTACATTTATGTTCTGAGTTCTTCCCTGCTTTAAGGACTCCTTTATTTGGTAAAAATAAATTAAAATCTTTCAGGCGCTCTTTCTATCTTCCTCCCTCTCTGTCTCACGCTGGTTCCTGATGAAAATATGTTCCTTTATCTCCGGCAGTATCCGCAACAATAGAGTTTATTTAGCCGGAATTGTTGAACCGTGGAAGTTGAATCAATAATGCAACATTTCCATCATTTTCTCTTTTTTTTAATATAAAATTTTTAATCATAATTTTTCTTTTACCTTAAAAATTTCCCTCTACTTTTTTTCTTCAGGTTACAAAAAAAAAATCTTTTAATACTTTTATACATCCTTCCATGGAACACAAAAACAGCTCATTCTAAAATTCCTTTTAAGAGGCGATGAAATAAAGGAAAAACCCAAAGAACATTGTTATGATTTTCACTTGAAAATGGTAATGAGTGTACATCACTCAAATATTGTGCGTTAACAACGCGTTAAGTTGTTTTGGGGTTTCACATAAAAGAATTAGTCCAAAAATTGAAAGGAACAAGAATATTTGGCAAAGGTTATTTAATACAGCTAAGGTGAATATTAGCCCTCAAATCTTAGGTCACAGCGTGGATTTGACCCAGAAATCCTCTCTTATAAACCACTACTCCGATTATTTAGAGAATAAACGAAAGTAACTACATCTACATCCATATTTTGACGAGATCACTGTTCGCTGAGGGCCATTACCAAAAAATATTGCGTAAGAAGAAATAGTATAATTATTTATTAAATTCAAATTCATAATACTAACAATACGTTCATTTAGGGGTTATCATAATAAAAGCCAATCCTTGAAAATTGAAGGGTCATTAAAAATTAATTATAAAATTTGCAAAGTTAATTGTGAAAATAAATAACAATTTAAAAATAATATTAAACCGGATATACAAATCTAGGAAAGCATCCCCAAGGACGTGATAGCAAAACGTTTGGATATCAATCATTTGCTTTTTAAAGTTTTTTTTTCCCGTTTGTATTTTTTAATGATTTTTTTTGCTTTTTCAATTGATAATATCCAAGGGCTGTTTCCTTCGTCTCCGTTAGTAGTCAGGTCTGATTTAACCACAAACCGTTTCACCGTCGTCTGTACGTGTTAATTGGGGGTTTTAAGTTCCGAAATTTTAAAGTCAAAGCTTATATTTTCTAAATTAATGAATAATTTGAATCCATACTATCAGCTCAATCATTGGTCCTTAATCTTTTTTAATCCCTCACCTATCTGAAGTAAATTAGCTTTGTTCAGCTCTTCCTAAAAAGGTTTGGACAGGCTGTATCAACTTCTTACTTTGCACTGCAGGAGGAAAAATACTGAGCTCAAAGGAAGAGATCAGCTCAGTAGGTAGTGTTCAGATGCAGTTTAGATTTTCACTTCTTTGGAGTTTATTTACAGCTCACAAAAGGTGATGTTCAGTGTTGTCTATAAAGAGATCTTAAAGTAAAATGAACATAGCTACGAGGGTCGTTTGAAAAGTCCGTGCAAAAATAAAAACTACTTAATTTTTTGGGATAAACCTTTTTTATTTTTCAACATAGTCTCCTTTTAGGCTTATACACTTCGTCCAACGCTGCTCTAGTTTGTTGATCCCTTCCGAATAATAGGATTTGTCCAAGTCTGAAAAATAGCCATTCGTTTCTGCAATCACCTCCTCGTTTGAATAAAATCTTTTTCCCGCCAGCCATTTCTTCATATTGGGGAACAAATAGTAGTCCGAGGGAGCCAAGTCTGGAGAATAGGGGGGGATGTGAATAATTTTTCAATAGAAATCGATATAGCAATTAGTTGGTAAATATTTCTTTGCGGATAGCTTTGTCATGTCCAAATGTTGATGCAAAATATTATGTACCCGTTCATTCGAGATGCCCACAGCAATCTCACGCACCTTCACTCTTCTGTCATCCATCACCATATCATGGATTTTATCAATGATTTCTGGAATAGTAACCTCAACAGGGCGTCCAGAACGTTCAGCATCACTTGTGCCCATATGGCCATTCCGAAAATTTTGAAACCACTTATAAACTGTTCTAATCGAAGGTGCAGAGTTACCATAATGTTTATCAAGCTTCTCTTTAGTCTCCTGAGGCGTTTTGCCTTTCATAAAGTAGTGTTTAATCAACACACGAAATTCTTTTTCGTCTATTTTTTGAAAATCACTCGACTTCCTCGATGCAAACGAATGCCAAACACAAAGAAATAGACCGATCTGGCTGAAACTTGGTGTGTGTTCTTCCAAGAGATGCTACTAACTAAACATAATCTCGATACACGCCAGTAGTGCTATCTCTCTGACTTTGCACGGACTTTTCAAACGACCCTCGTATTAGCTAGTACCATTTAGCCAGTTAACAAACTTGATCTATGGTTTTGTGCAAACTTTAGCTTTAATCAATCAAAACGGCCATTGTAATACAATCATTTTCACTCACCGTTCCACAATAAATTGAACCATGGAATGGAAACTTCTGAAAAGTGATTTATTAAAAAATTTAAACATTTCCAATGGGTCTTTTTTTTTTTTTGTTTTTCTCATCATGACTTAGTTAATTGTCTTTAAGAAAAAGAGTTTTTATCTGGATCACTTCCTTGGTAAATTAGTTTCAAGTCGATTCCAAAAAACAGAAATAGTTATTAAGTATTGAACTTTTAAACTTTGTTCAAGCTAGTTCAGTCAAGAAAGCATTATTAAAACTTTTATAAAACTTTCTGCGCTTTTCTGCTGCGTCTTTAAAAGTAAGTTGTGGAGGATGAAGCTTTCAAATTTACTTTTTGCTGTAAAAAGCACAACTGGTAATCCGAAAAGACTTGCTAACGAACCACTTGTTGATAATTTTATTACTTCCTTGAAAAAGGTTGTAAAAATTCAGTGAATTTATGTTTTTATAAATCTTTCTACAACTTTTAACAACGCTAATAGTTATTATTATAATAAAAAAATATTTAAAAAAAACCTCTGTGCATTATTCGTAAATTAAACTATTACAATATGTATAGTTCTTTAATTACTTTAATAGTATTTCCTGAAGAAAGTAAAATACTATTTCCGGATTCAGTTATTTTTCTCGATGCCTCAGCAAAATGGCCGACCAGAAAGGTTCCATTTATTATTTAACTTTTACTTGGAATTTACGTGCAATTAATTTTAAATCTATTTTTAGAAATAAACTAGCCGCAATAAATGTCAACGGTAGTTTAGATAATCAAAATGGGGTCTTTGATTCACTGTTATAGATAATCGATCAAACTTTCACTTATTTTCAATGTTGTCAATAATAAAAATTTGCAAAAATCTCACAATTAGAATAGTTATTGTTAGTTTTCCAGTCTAGGAATGCAAAGAAAGACTACAGCCAATGAAATTATTGTCAGAAATTATTTGCGAATACTTTCTGGAATAAAATCTGATCGTTTGCTGTTAAGACTTCTTCAAACCGAGTTTACAGTTTTCCGGATGTCTTTTTCCACTTTCTCTAAATGTTTTTCAAGATTTTCTGCAAATTTTCACGCTACATGTGAAATCTGATCTTGGAAACCTTAAAATATGAGTTCCACATTTTCCATTAAAATAACAGAACAAAACTCCTCATCTACGTAAGATTTCTTAATATTCAGGTTTACCCCAAATCTTTCAATTAAAAAAATTGGACTGGACTCTTTCTTTTTGTGAAAAAGTGAATGCTCTAGAATAATACATCCCCACTACTAGTCTACTATTTAATTATTCTGAGTGTATTTGACATGAATCAATATATTATACTACGGTTCAGAAAGATTACGTCAGTGATACAAAAAAAAAGCCTCATTGCAAAAACATCTACATCTTTTTTACTACGCACTTCCTTCTTGACAGAATTAAGAAAATTGCTCTAATTTCCGCATAGGATTTGTTTCACATTGTCCCTTCGCACTAGTTCGCTTACGTTAGTGAGTACATAGTTTTGCAAGTTGACCAATAATCACTTCCAATAATTTGTTCGAAATTATTTATTTGATCTTCTAAAACACAAACAAATATTAATGGAGTTCCAAATAAAAAACTAATACATACTAGTTTAAGTTTACCACGGCAACGTTAAGCCATTACCTGCAATAAACGCTAAACGATTATTTAAAAAACACAAACAAATATTAATGGAGTTCCAAATTAAAAACTAATACGTACTAGTTCAAGTTTACCACGGCAACGTTAAGCCATTACCTGCAATAAACGCTAAACGATTATTTAAAAAACACAAACAAATATTAATGGAGTTCCAAATTAAAAACTAATACGTACTAGTTTAAGTTTACCACGGCAACGTTAAGCCATTACCTGCAATAAACGATAAACGATTATTTAAAAAACACAAACAAATATTAATGGAGTTCCAAATAAAAAACTAATACATACTAGTTTAAGTTTACCACGGCAACGTTAAGCCATTGCAATAAACGATAAACGATTATTTAAAAAACACAAACAGAATAACGCTTTATTATTGTAGTAAACAATGCTACCCTAAGAAGTTTAGCGTTGACCTGATAGAATGATGATTAGAAATTTAAACCAAGCTTATGTTTTATTTTGTTTATAAGATAGTTTTTTGTGACATTATAATTACTAAAATTTAGTTTCGAATTATTTTGTGGATATGCGAGGATACTAATGTCTAATAATGGCTCTGAGAACTAATAATGTATTTTTCTTTACAATTCTTTTGTTTCTTGAATAAAGAACTAATCCATCTAAAAAAGAACTAATGTAGTTCTATTTAAAAAGCATATAAATTTTATTTCCTTTTCAAATATTAGCTGATTTTCTGTATTTTACTATTGTTAAAACATTCTCTTTTGTATTACAATTAAATTATTTCAAGGTTAAAGTTATTACTGTAATTAGTATAATAATTGGTATTGTTTGTTAAATTTGCGTTTCTATATTAGTATTATTTTTTTTTTGTCTTTTGTCACTAAAAACTTTGTCAGCACTTTTTTATTTACCTTTTTTGGCATTGTGTGGAACGTATTTTTGTAAAGATACTAATTCCAATGTTTAACTATTGAAAAAATGACAATCGTTTAAGGCGAACTTCCAAAGAAGTTCCAAAAACAGATTCTGGTAAGTGGTTTGCCTGGTTGGATGATATTTAGCGGAGAAGCTGTGTGGAGTTTCATCGATTTCCAATTTAGAATTGTGCTGAAAGCTCGCACTAATCGTACAGACTAATTTGTAACAAAGAAATAAGAATTTGCCGTCTGCTAGGAAAATTTATCCAATTTTTCTCTAAATTTCCTTCTCTTGCCTTCTCTCTCTCTCTCTCTCTCTCTCTGCCTTCAAAATGCCATATTTCTTATGTAATGTGCTGATTGCTGGGTCTAAGGAATACAATTTTTCCAAAATATCGTTCATAACTGGCTTCGTGATCTCAGAAAACACGAAAAGATAATATAATCGTTTGATCTGAAGGTTCTTTGAGTACATGGTTACCCGGAGTTCTTTTGTGAAAGTGCCTTAAGTTTTTAATACCCAATATTTTAATAAAAACTTGTTTGACTAATAAAACCAGTAAATGTTTATGGAACAGTCTACTTAAGGAGAAGTATTTCGCAATGGAGGCCTTGAAAAAAAAAAATATAGAACAAAACTTTTGTGGAGTTTCTGTTCAGTTTTATTTTTTTACTTGATCCATGTCGTATCAATGTCCTTCTGCCAACCTGACAATCATGACGTTGCATAATTATTTAAATTTATTCAACCGAAAAGAAGCTAACCTTTCTTTGCCTCAGTTTAAACTAATTAACCTTTTGTAAGTTTTATTTTACTCAAAATATTGTTTTTTCAATTAACCTTAATGTTCTGTAATGGTTTGGGTATCAGGGAGAGTATCATAAAGAAAGGTACCCTATCCTAAACTGTGTAAGAAACCCTTTCTGGAAAGTGCTCCAAAAAGAGTAAACCCTTGTATGTATGGCCAAAATTTTGCTCCTTTGATAAAGTTGTTCATTTTTGAGACCGAAAACTCCTTTACCAAACCAGAAAGAAAACATTCTGCCGCTCGGCATCCGTCTTGAAGCATGTTTAAGAGATTCTCATATGAACCACAACACGATTAAAAAAAGCTTCCATACGTCATATCGCCACATCATAAACGGGATCACATTACAAAGTCTGTCGGTCGAATGCCTAGAAATTTGATCCACAAAGATGGTGTGGTCCACTTCAGTGGTTTTAATAATATTGGTCATGATAATGTGTAAAGCACTTCACTATTTCTCCTACACGCTTCTTAGTTCGACAAGTGAATACGGAATTACGGAGAATGTAAGAAATAACTGTAGAAGTGATATTGTTTCGATATGCAGCAAGAACACTGTGGCCGAGACTGTAATTTTCAAAATGTCAACTGCCACTTCATCTTTCTTTGTTAATTTTTTTATTATTATTACTATTATTTATAATGTTAAGCACAAAATGGAATTTTCTTCCTTGTTTTCACATAATAATTCAATTATAATTAATTATTTCAGTTTTTTTAAATTAAACATTTGTTGCTCCTTTATAATATAATTGTTACTAAAGAACAAAACAATTCGATTGTACGTAATAGTATTATGTAAGTAATAATTCAAATCCACTTGTACATGTAAATTGTTCTTAATATAGCTCTCACCGGTAAAGCACATTTATGTCAGTTTATATGTGTATGAACTCTTGTTCTGCAACGAACTTTCACAATATGATGTTGCCTCCTTTACAGTATTTGGTAACAATTAAATAATGTCAAATTAGACAATAATATAACCTTAATTAATGTTATGTTATTAAAGATAGGTTGGTCTGCAACTATTATTTTAGAAAATAAACTTTTTTGCGGTTTTCTAATTATTTTTTAATTATAGATAATTTGTTTATAATAATACATTGATTGTTCATTTTCTGCTTCATCAATGTGAATGATGAAACAAATGATAATTTAATAGATATATTTTAATCTGCCCTGCATTGTGACATAATGGCACTTAGTTAGTTTACTCTTTAAAAATGGTTAATGGGTACGTATTATTATTGAAGTTTAATTAAAGATGTATCCGGACATGTTATTACACACTACGCAAAACTTTTTAAATTAGAATGAAATCTGCTTCATGTGATAAAAGATTACTTTAAAAATTTGAATCATTTATTACTACCAGAAAAGGAATGGTCGGTGGCGATATTTGCATTTTATCTAGAAGGAAACGGCAATATGTATGCGTCATATTATAAAACTAAACTTATATTTCTCAATAAAAACATTTTAAACTCTTCCGGTGTATCGTGCTGAAGGTTTCTGGACAAAAACAATATTTCGGTTGGAAAATTATTATCTGTATTTTAGTTATTATTGTTAATTTTTATCTAGTCCCATATTCGTCGTAAAATGAGAAAATGACAATCAATCTCATCGTCATTTGTTCGCGTTGATTGAGAAGAAAATACTTTGATGAAAAGAAATTAGCTAATGAAAACCCAGTGAAAACGCTCTTAAAAATTGTTTTTTAAAGAGTTTTTACGTTTTTATTTTGACTTCTTTTAAAAAAGCTTCTTTTAGAACCGAAAAATTTATTGTTCCGGTTGCAGAAGACCGGCAGGATGGAACGTGGGGTTTGTTGAGATTTTCCATATTCTGGCCCTAACCCTGTACCTTCTTCTTCTAAAGTCGATGATGCCTAAATATTCCTTTTTCTAGATAAAAATACAAAGATCGCTAACCATTGATTTTCTGGTTAGGAGCCGTTATTTAACCATCGAACAGAGTTCCTAAGTGCTGTACTTGACTTAGAGGCACAATAGGCCCACTCGTGACTGACTACATTTTTTCTTCACAAAGATATCCGTCATTCTAGATTAGATTAGATTAGATGGGCTATACCTACCCTATTTAAGAACATTCTACAACTCTAAAAGACGTTCACCCTAGAAAATACTAACTTTCAGAAGAAACCACTGTAGAGCTCAGACCAACCGAGTGGGTAATGTTGTTCCCTAGTCGAAACATCACAATCAAAACTTACCACTCAGCCACCACATAATCTTTAAAACAATAGAATCTGAAAGTGACGTGTGTGCAACCATTTGGATTTAGAATACATAAAAGCCAACTGACTAACTAAGAGAAGCCATTAATGGATTTGGCCTCAACAGCTAGCCAGTTCTATCTCTATTTATCTGGAAAATGTATCCTGGCATATTCACGAACAGATTTAATATTTCCCTTGAACTTTTACCTTTCATTTAAAATATCTACATTTTCCTTGTGTGGAGGCCTTTATTCATTTTTTTTTTATAACATTTCAAAATCATCAAAAAATAATGTTATCCTCTCCATCAAATGCTAATGTGTTATTTCATTATATTCATTATTTCCTCTATGATTTGCCCAAGTTAAACTTGTTATTTTTTGTTTATATAAGTTTGTATCTGATTTAACCTTTTCTCAAAATTGTAATACATTTTTCAACAATAAACAACTAAAGTTCTTATATTTTCATACATTTTTTTATTAGGATTTCTTTTGTTACGAATGATTTCTGTTTAATAAAAGTAATACAAGATAATTAAGAAACCGTACATTGTAAGTTGTTAGTTTTTTACATTTTGTAACTCTAAGCAATCTCTTTCTATCTTTCAACCCCCATCCAACATTTAAAGGTAGTTTAGCTTTTAACTACTTGCATTAACTTTTAAGAAAAATTCCCAAGGAAATTTTAATTTCCCCGAAAAAAAATCATTTCAAATGTCTTACAATTCCGGTTAAATAATTTTCTTCAGGATTTGCAATTCTTTAAATAGATTTTATGAATATCGATTAGGTTTGCTACATTTATCTGCATATTACACACTCCAATTAGCACTTAACTATAGATAGCATTGATATGTAGAAGACATTGTAGTTCATCCGGAAGATTTGAATAAAATCTTTTTTAAAAATGTTGGATAGATAAAAACGGTAAATTTAAAGAAAAATGCATTTTCCAACGCATGTGTCCAATCCTATGATTGTATTTCAAGAACTTTATAACTTTAACTTTTCTGTGATATTAATTATTCCCTCTTAGAATTTTTCATTTTTAATATTTATGGAAGATAAAGGAGTTTTTACGAATTATAAATCTGTCTGTCTATATTTCTGGGTTCTGTCATGCATCGGTCATCATAACTACGAGATAGCAAAGCGAAGCTAGTTAAAATTCCGTATATGATTTAGATATCACGACTGGACATGAAAAATTAGCTTCTGGACAAAATCTACCAGCTGGAAGTGTCATAGTACTAAATTTATTAGCGAGTTTCCTAAAAGCGGCTATTTTTTTTTTTTTTCTAATGTTTAAGGCGCGTCAACATCTAAAGGTTATTGGCGCCCGGAGCTTTTTTTCAGTGCACTGCCGGCCTCCGGACAGTGTTCTCT
Source organism: Rhodnius prolixus (assembly GCF_049639745.1). Lineage (NCBI taxonomy): Eukaryota > Metazoa > Arthropoda > Insecta > Hemiptera > Reduviidae > Rhodnius > Rhodnius prolixus. The sequence goes on along the minus strand of NW_027411614.1, from coordinate 39,748,894 downwards.
CGTTACAGACAACACTGTCCATCACCGGACAGTGAGCTGTAAGAAGCTCCTAGGAAGAGAAAATCTAAGGGTCAGCAGCTGGATTCGAACACGGGACCTCCGCGTGGGAGTCCAGTACGCTAACCGCGTAGCTAATCCCTTCCCTTATTATTATTATTAATATAACTTTTGAATTAGTTTACTTATTACCACTTTTTTTTCTCTTTGTTAATGGCCTCTTGAGCTAGCAAATCAGCCATTTACATTCTTCTTTCGAAGTTTCTTTAGTATATTGAATATTTACAGAGTTATCTTGTTGTTTGTTATGAACTCAAAGAGCTCTGTGTAAATGCTGCCATCATCAGCTGCCAGAATAGTATTTAAATTGGCAGGTAACGGACATCCAGTCGCTAGAACAGCCCTCCACAATCGTTCTCTTCCTTTAGTATTGTTAGCACCTTCCAGGATTAGATGGTTGGCGTTCTGCTATTATTCCAGAAGTACAGGAACACTGGTGAGATGTTTCCACTCTGATCCTGGCTAGATGGTGCGGAGAATAATTGTGATTAAACCACATTCTAATGACTCTGCTAACAAACTTCCGATTGTAGTTTTTGTATCTGTAAAACCAAGGTTTTTCACCACTTTCATAATAATTTTATGTTCCAAAAATATAAATAGAATACCTTACACGATTTATCTTTACAAAAGAACATTTTTTATTTTATACTTGGGCCCCTTGTGCTAAGTATATAAACCAAAGGAAATCCAGGTTCTAAACATTTCTCCTTAACGGGACTTTTATAAACGGAAAAAAATGGCCTCGTTTGTTGTCATGTTCGTGTCGATTGAAGGTTAGAAAATAGTAATAATGATTTGTTATATAATGTAGGAATATAGAAACAAATGTCATTCCAAGTTCAAAGTCTTATTTGATTTAGTCAATTACAATTAGTCCAAGTTCATAGGTGGAATATTTTCCATTCAGTTGTTCTGAAACTTAATTAAAAGTTTGATATTCACGTTTACGTAGAAATCTCGTAACATAGATTAAAACAAAAGAATTCTAAAATTTCTTTCACGAATTCCCCAAATTGATTTACATAAATTTCCAGAATATTTTTTAAAGGATGCATGTGTTGTTATTTCCAGGTAAGACTTAATTATACAACAATGAATTTAATAAGAAGAATGCTAATTATTCCATTTCTGTTTTTTCCATCTACCTACTTTATGCATTCGTTTGTGCTTGCATTGCGTGTTGAAAACTAAGTTTACAGCTTAAAATAACGTGTTTCTGAAAATAGCTATTTTTCTTCGTTTATTTGAATAACGTATTTTACTTGTTATATCTGTTCCCAATGATAATTATTTTAGTGTACTACTTATACATTTTCATTTTTTCGTAAATTCATTTATTTATTTACAATATCCAGTTCTCCACCCAGTAGTATTGATCAGTCTGCCATCAAATCATTAACACATCAAGTTTTTTTAAGCTTTAATAGAATTTCAAGTTTGTAGAAAATCAAATCGATTTTAGTGTTGTTTATTCTTTTTGAACATTTTACTGAAATCATCTCCAGAAAAGTAAAACTTCAGCTCTGATCAAAGCCACAAATGGTAAAGCCCCTATCATTTGTGAAATAATTCTCAATAAGGCTAATTTAAACTTACAGTAATGATTCCATGTTCTTTAGGAAAATTAGTAAAGTGTGATATTATTACAAAACCGTTAATTGTAGTAAGAGAAAGTTACTCTGTGAAGGTTTCGAAACAATATTTCTTCTTTTTTTTTTTTTGGCATTGGCTTTCGCCATACAGCCAGCATCGTCTAGGTGCTTATCACTAGAATATCACTCACTCTCCATTCTTACTTATAAATACATTCGCTTCACACATTCATCCCTCTACTATATCCAACTATTTACATAAACTACAACTCATTAGTTGGATCAGTACTCTGTGCTCCTGCCATCCTTATAGCTTAAGCGAAATTAAAATCACCGTAATCCTTCTCTAATCATTTTCTTGCATTCATTCTATAACTTTTAAATACATTCATATTTCATTGCTAGCTCTGCTATAGACTTAAGCACATAGATGTTGGTGGAGAAATGTTATGTCTTCGTAGCGAAATGGTGCATCTAAATACCTGTATATGTCGTCAAACATTCGTTTCCTTTCTACCACATAACGTGGACATATCTTTATTATATGTTTGAAATCCTCCTCCTCATTGCAATCTACGCAAAGAGGAGAGGACCTTTTGTTGATACTGTGTAGATACGATCCGCACACCGCGTGGTTCGATCTCAGCCTGGTTATTGTCGCAAACAACCCATTTATTAGTGACAGTTCCCTTAAACCATGGTTGTCTAGGTAACTGATCTACCATAGTTTCTTTGCTGCAAATTATTTCATCAATTAAATTATTATTATTTTTTAATGAAATTCCCGGGCCATTTGGGGAAAAAAGTACCTAATAGAGTGCATTTATACTGCATTAGAAACAAAAAAGACATTTATTTTTAAAGGACACCAATTAAAATTTTTCTTGATCTACTCTCTCGTAACTATTTCCTTGTATTCACAGCTCCCACGTTTATTTTACTGCCTTTTTGCATATTTTATTTTGCTCAACTTTTCATTCTTAAGAATTATAATTTATTATTTGTTAAACTGTAATAATTGTAAGAATTACTACAAAAAAGTTGCTAAAAGAATTACATTTGAAACGTAAGTGTACTATTTTTAATTTTTTATTAACATTTGTAAACAAACAAATATAAATTTAACAGTTTCTAAATAATGATCCCATTATAATTTAAAACACGTTCTGTTCATGAAGTTTTCTATTTTATTGCATGAAGCAATATTTTTATATGCAAACATCTGGTTTGTGATAATAATTTAAATGTAAAAGAATTGTTTATTACTATAAACAACAATATTCTAAGAGCTTATTTACTTTCTCTAATTCTTACTCTTCTCTTACAGTAAGAGAAGATATTGTGATCGCACAGATTAATAGATTTTCAGTTTTTACCAGATATATTCGTTTTATGGTCCTCTGAATTCGATAAAGTGAGGTTCTTACAATATGGTCTGTATGTCCGTCTAATTCAAAAATGGAAAATCACTTCAAGTGGAAGTATGAGATTTTGATTAAATGATAAACAGAAATTAATTTGGCTAAAATTAATCTAATCAAATCTGTAATATACTGAATTCAATTCTCGCAAATGGCCCCTACGATTTAATTTAAACTTTATATTATGATTACAAAAAATATAAATCTTCAATATTATATTTTAAAAAAAATATAACCCAGAGAGTTCTGAGAGAGAGAGAGGTAGGATGGAATCTCTCTCTAACGTGCCATTTCTGTATAAGTTACTGTCCTGTCTTTTGTATACTGTTATTAAGGGAGGTTAAGGTTAAAATCGAATTTGAAGTGAAGTAAACTTTGAATTGGTTGGGATAAGCTATTCTGTAAAGTTATAGTTTTGCTAACAGTAATGTACAGATACACAAACTATAATATTGTTACTATTACAAATTAATAATGGATCAAATATTTCGAGTTTGAAGAATATTAATGAGTTTGAACCTTGAGAATATTAGTTGTGTGAATGTGCCCTTTAACTGATTGAAATTTCAAATTTAGTACTCGGTTTAAGTGGCATCGTAAGATGCGTAAAGTTTGGTCAATCAGAAGTTGCACTTTATTACTACTAACTTTGATGGAGATATATCTGTTATTGTGTTTGGAAACGGTTGTCAGATCTATGTCTTCGCCGAGTAGACTTCCTGGTGGACTCGCCTTGGACATCGAGTTCTCCTCTTGGTTTTGTGAACACGTCTTTACTTCGTTTCCCCCCCCCCCCCTAAGTGGAGCCCAAGAAATGGAGAGTCCAATTGATCCATTGTTACTACTCTTAAGAAGTCAGTAGTTCCTCCATTCCTGGCAACATTAAAGCTCATTTGAGGCGCTCAAACAGGCTACAGATGAGATCACCGCTAAATAATTGGCAAAAGAGCAAACGATCCAATCTAGAGAGTTATACACCGTTACTCTAACTCCTTCGCTTCAGATCCGACTCTCTGGTCCATCACCCTTTCTACTTTGTGAAATATCTGGTAAGCGAGAATATTCAGCACGCCAACGTCTTCTTTTTCTTTTGCTACCCCCTTAATGGTTTAGAAAGCTCAGGAAGATCAGTTCCTATCTCATGCTATCTTCACTTTTCTGCAAGGATGATTGAAGCTTTTTAATATTCAGATGTCCGTGAAATATGTACCAAATTCGAATCTGACCCTTCAGCTCTTTTGTTTTTTAACGGTTCAATATTTTATTAAAGATTTGAAAAAGTAAATACCAAAATTAACTGGACTAGTTAGGCAAACAAAAAATACTGAAGGTAAAATGAATAAAATAACAATGTCAAGGGCGTTAACTTTTTAAATGCTGACGACCTCATCAAAAAAAGGTAGAAAAACAAAATATATTGTGTATCATATTTGGTTTCCTATTTTGTTTGTTGAATGGGAATCCCTCCTCTTTTTTAGCGATTGTCACGTCACGTTTTAATATTTGACTTTACATTTTTATTTATGAAAATATTGTAGTCAAATGAAGAGTTGATATTAAGAGTATTGGTTGGAAAATGCATTTTGGTCAGCCTCTACTTTTTACTAATTAAGAAAACGAGCAGTTTTCATTGCAATTATTTGACTGCAATGTGTAAATAAAAATAAATTCACAAGCGGAAAATTTAAATGGAAATTTTAAAAGAACATGTGTTTCTACAATTTTCAAAGCAAAACCTCAATAGGCTAAAGGTCTTTAAAGTTGTTTACAACTGAATGTATAGAACTTAACCTGAAGAAAATTTAGGTTAAAGCACATAAAATTTCTTTACAATTTATCTGCTGGTAAAGAAAGTGTTACAAAGAACAACTTTTGAAAGAAACGTTTAGTTTCAATTATTGTCTTCTAAAGACTTAAGGATTTACAATTATTTTACTTACTAATAAAAGTTCGGGGCCTTTCAAAACTCTTATCCCATCTCTGAAAAGAAAACTCGCCTTTAAAGCTTCCGGTCTCAATGAAGTATTTTAAGAATATCACTGACCTTTAACTGACCTAGATTCTCTCTTAATAACTAATCATTGCCAAAAGTCGTGTACCTGGCCTTCAAGATCTTGTTCCCTCGACCCAATTATCATGTACCAAAAGAGTTAGGACCTCCTTTCCGATGGTATTCAGGTGACCATCCGCCACAATGCATACCCAGTCATTACCGCCACCAGAACATTTAAGAACTTCCTAGATCTAACAAGTAGCGAGGTACTTTAGGCAGATACATTCTACTCGGTTTTCAAATTTCATAAGAACTGCTGACCACTCAATGTACAGAGATTGTGAACGACAGCTTTTTTTTGTGATATTTGGAGGTTAAAATTAATGATTATCTACAGGTGTTGGCTTCCTTTCTACCGCTGGATACATCATTTGATATAAACAATAAATTATTAAGCTATTCCTTTTAACTTATTTACCATTTAATGCTACATGTATCTCTTCAATTTTATCTGTTAAATAAATATTATTAAACAATCTATTAATACATATATTTTTTCTTGTTTTAGCGTCAAAAATGATGCTGTGCGGAGCAAAAGAATTTCCAACAACCAAAGTTGGGGACTTTGTATTGAGATTACAAACAGATGATCCTAAACCTGAAGTACATGAGAAAGCCAGGAAAGAACTCCGCGAAATTCCGGAAATTACGGAAAAATCTATAAAAGAATTTCAATCTATGGTCAGAGGTAAATATTACATAATTATGCATATCTATTAACTATTTCTAGGTGCATACGAGTATTATTTGTATCTAATTCTCATATTGATTTGTTCCTATTTTAATGTTTATATCTAACGATTTAAAAAAAAACTTGTACTTTTTTATTTACCATATTCTTAGGTTTTACACTTATTAATTTTAAAGTTTTGTAGAATTTAAATCTTTTAAGTTTAGTTTCTTTATTCTTATTTGAATATGTTTATTATATTGTTTGTGTGTTGAAGACTTCAGTCAATAATATAATCTGGAACTTAACGAAGAGATATTTTGAAATTTTGTTCGAAAATTTCGATAAATGTGTTATTGTAGTTTAGAGAAGAGCTCTTTAAAACTGAGAATTTCAAATACTGTTATTTAACTTTGTTTTTAAAATACTTCGCTCATGTTTTAGTTTTACATGATAGGCAAAGTTTTCTTTAAAAACTAAATTTACTCTCACCTTGGATTTAAATTTAACATGAACTATTCTCCGGTCGATCTTATAAACCGAACTTTAGTTAGAATGCCAAGAAGAAAGTTCCTAACACAAACTTGTCCATCCAACTTTTGTGTTGGTGTAAAGAAGAACATGAGGTTGTCCTAGAGAAGACACTTATACGTCGCACTTATCTCTCTGATTATTATTTTAAATCTTATTGACAGTTGGCCTAAAAACAGGAAGGGATAGTTTACAGATCTGGTTTGTTTTCAACATTTATTCCTTTTGAAATAAATTTCAAGTAAGGTCACTAATTTGTAGTGAGAGATCTGAGATATTTACCAAGAGTTTCATCAAGTTATTAGTAAGTTATTCTGTTTAATATATGGCAGCTTGAATCTAACTGCAGAAGTGTAAAAGCTTGACTATTGCCAACTTACATATCTCTGTTAAGGTTTATAAGGTCTACTCCTGACAGTTTTGACTTATGAATGTAGTTAAATACTGGTTTAAATGCCACTTGCTCTTTGACGGCAAGTAGTTTATAAAGAAATAGAATAAGTACAAATACTAAGTAGTTCTTAAAGTTGGCCTGGAAGACTTAGATTGGTTAGCACTTCATTCATCTCCTTTTTTTAAATTTAAAATTAAGCGAATAATAATTTATTTTCTATTATTTCAGATGAAGAAGGACTTTACGCCCCATACGAGAATGAGGCATGGTTAGTAAGATTTCTCAGGCCTACGAAATATTACACAGATAGTGCTTTGAAATTGGTACGTATAAATAAAGTTAAAAAATAAGGCTAATTATAAAATTGGGGTAATTTAAAGTACCTTTACGGGAATTACCGCAATTGATCGTAGTGAAAATAATTTATCCCATGCGCTTGAATACAAATTATTATTATTCTCCTCTCATATTTTATATTAAACTTCTTTTTTTCTAAAAATTACACTTTTGTGTAGCCATGAAAATTAAAAAAAAAATCTTTTAACCTCACACCATCCATAATGACCTCAAAATCCCCCTTTCGTTAAAGACCTTGCTAAAACTCGTTTCTTAAAATTTCATTCCTCTACCGCAGCTCATCCTAACCCTCTCATAGAACACCTATCTTCTTCCACATTACCAAGTGATCCTCCAAGGAGATTGAAGAGAAGAGGTCCCGCGATCTACTCTTATCATAAGAGCAGTATAGGCAAGAGCAGGTTAATGGAGTATCGCCACTGGATGCCTTCTCCTATCCATATTCATGACATTGTAATATTTTATCACATTTGCTTGTTGTAACAGTTGTTGCAGTTGTGCATTTCAATGCAAGATTGAAAATAAATAAATAAATGAAAACCTCACAATATTTCGCTTAGTTTTAATTTACTTATTCAAAATGTCTTTTCTGTAGATTCAATTTCAATATCTTAAATGGTAAACTGAACAATTAATGAGTAAATTCTAAAATATATATGAGTAAATATCTTATTGAATTTTGAGGACATAATGTGCTAAATGTAGCGACTTAAGGTCATGTTTGCTGTGGAACATGTACCCATTATTTTATTCTGTTTTAGTGCCCACTCCGATATCTGGAATATCTGGGGGAAGGCGTAGGTAGAGAGCGGCCCAAAGGCGGTTATCCTTGACTGCAGGTCTCTTTTCCTCAAAGTTCCCCAAAGACGGAATGACTAAGTAGTTTACTGTGATGCTGTTAATAATAATAATTAATTGAATCGATTCAATCAATAATATAATAGTTGTAGCCAGGAAGTTGCATTGGGGAAATAGATAATATAGTGTTTACCACATCTATAATAAATTCTATTGTTTCCTTCTATAACATGTTTAAAAGCATCAATTCTGAGTGGTATATAATTACATAATTTGCAGGCAAATTCCTGATGGGTAAGCTCTAAGATGATCCATCAACTTAACCTCCTCAAAAAGTATTTAGTATTAAAAGATTAACACCCTAAACGAAAGTCAGGCCATCATTAAAGCGCTGGGGGGCACACATTATCAGCTCATAAATATATGTAGTTCGACAAGGTAGAGGCCCTTAGATACGTAACAAAATGTGTTGACAACTTGGCTGCGAAGTTTAACACTTCAGAATTCTCTTGTCGAGTTATTTAGTTTAGGAATGCCGCAGCAAGCTCAATTACCAGGGCAGGGAAAATTAAAGTCACCTAATTTTGAATGCCAGGACATATTGACGAAGAAGGAAATGCGCTAACTGACATCCTGCAAGGTTAAGGACTAATATGCGAGAGGTTTCTCCTAGATGAGTTCAGTGAGGAAAACGAAGTCATTAGGGAGAAGTTCTAGGAGTAAGCTCTCAGGACTGAGGTAGGCTAAGATCTATCTGGGCAACTGTGACTGGAAGAGATCTAAAGCGTGTCTCGTCTGAGTAAGGGTAGGCTTCGCATTCTGAACGGTTCACCTGCAGATTCTTTAGTAAGATGAAGGAGTTGCCAACAATACTCCTCTTGAAGGACTTGATCATTCAAGTAAGATTTGGAGCCGGGTAATTAATTTAATTAGTAGTGGTTGGACGAGGAGGTAGCAGCAAATTGTATTGTGGTCCAACAGATTGTATTACACCCACTCTATATTATTGTGTTGCCATAAATACAGATTCTTCATTTCACTTATTTTATTTTAATTTATAAATTTATTTTAATTTATATTTCACTTATTTTTGTAATTTATCTCGCTATATTTTAATTTCTAATTCTATATTTTAAATACCTAGTTTCAAAGTATTTTTATTTTATAAGCCCTTTTCATGGTTATCAAACATAATATTTATTATCTCTTAAGCAAACTTTTAATCCATATTCAAATACCCTCTCTCAAATGGGATTAGACAAGATTGTTGTAGGATTTTACGAGATTAAGATTTAACGATAACAAGACTATTGTTTTATTATACTCATAATTATAATAGTAAGATTATTCATTTCATTATATTAAACATAATTAAAGCTACGGTTATTTATTATAATTGATAGATACCAAAATGTCCCGAATATGGAATACAATTATAATTGTTTGAAACCTGTTATAATTTCATCGAAAAAGAGTTTAATTCTGCAACATTTTTGAATGAATCTTACGTGGCCCTTTGCCCAGGACTAGATTTTCATTCTAGATTTACTGTTCTTGTTTTTCTTTAGAGTAGCTTAGTTACATTTTTTCATGAGCTCAGGGTGGCGTAGAACTTCATGTCGTTAGTTGCATTAATAGAACGTTTAATCCGCTTATATTCTAAATTTACAAGCTACGATCGAACTTATTGTCAGTAATGTGGCTAGAATATTGACTATGTTGGACCGCTTCCCGATCTCTGGATATTCCAGTATTTTAGTGGTTTCGTTCCTTTCCTCTCTCAAACGGACTTCTGCGTTTAATACTTTCCTTATTTCTTAAAGTTACAAAAAAATATATACTTATATAATAACTAAGACATTATAAGCCATTTAGCACAATTTAATATTCTGAACTTGCAACGGTATACTTTATGTATGCTAATTGGTTTAATAAAATATTTTTTTAGGTGAAAAACTACTACCAGTTCAAACAAAAACATAAGGCCCTCTATGACGGTCTAGTACCAAGCAGAGAAAAGAATGTATTCACTCACGATATAATCACGGTGCTTCCGAAAAGAGATCAGTTTGGCCGAAGGATATTGCTACTCAGTCTAGGAAGTAGGTATTTGTGATTAGATTATAAAAACTGATACATTATAAAATAAACTTTACAGACTGTTTTGCCATAGTGAAACCAGTTGTGAAACAATAATAAGGTAAACAAGAGATATCTTGCTGCCTACGTTGTAATTCATGAATAGAATATTGATAAGGTTCTTTGCTGGGTAAGGCCCAAGATTAAAGCCGTTTCTACATTCAGTTCTACAATCATTGTGTGACTGGAAGATCTATTTTAATTTTTAATGTTTACAAAAATTATTTTTTTTCATTGATTTTTCTTATAAGTTTAATTCTAAACTTTTCTTTTTGTTCATATTACTAGCTGAGTGAGCAGAACCATTTCCTTTGGAGATAAATCTCCTAAGTTTAAGAAAAATTAGGTTGTATGAAATAACTAATGTTAATATTTTCACGGCATTCTCGTTCTAAAATTTAGTATTAGGGTTAGTACTCTGGTGCCACTTTAGGCAGTGAACTGTTCCCCCGCCTGGTGAGGAGTTGGGAAACTAATTTTATTAAATCATGCTAATTTTATCAGAAAATTTTGCTTAAAAGATGCTAAATTTTTCATCAGAAGTCTTTTCTTCTTCTTTTTATAAAAAAATATATCGTAAATAAGAGTAACATTTCAATTCAGGAAGAGTATAAGGGTTCTTTATAGGCCATACCACCCTTTTAGCGATTTCCGGGATCTAATTTTTTTAGACTAGTGAACGCTTTTTTTTTTATCGTCACAGGAGATGGAGTGTGCAGTACCTTTCTTTGAAAGGAGTTCTCTCCTGAAGTCCCCAGTTTCGCTCACTTAAGTGTAGTTTTAGGTATTGTCCAAAACCTGTAGATCAGCTGTGCACAATCAGCATCTCGCCGCTTCATTCTCGGCAACCTGTTTTGATTTAAATTTATACTAATTGAACTATCAAAAAATATAATTTATAAGTTTTGCATCCCTAGTAAAGAAACTAGAAATTATTCTACAAGAAGTACAGATCACGCCTTTGCAATATTTCCTAGTAAGTCTTGGAAATAAAACTCACTATCTTAGCTAATTTTTCTACGAGATTTTTCTTTAATTTTATTAAATTTCATACTTACCAAAATTATCACTTTTTCTAGAAAAATGGAAACACCACAAAGTGAGCTTGGACGAAGTTTATAAAGGTGCTGTACTATTTATGGAAGCTGCTATGATCGAACCAGAAACACAGATTTGTGGTGCTTCAGTTATCTTCGATATGGACGGCCTTTCTTTGCAACAAACTATGCAGTTCACGCCTCCTTTTGCTAAGAGAATCGTTGATTGGCTTCAGGTAATTTTATTAATAATAAATATACGAAGTAAGAGTGGAAATCTTTTTTTATTTTTATTTTTTAGGAAAATATTTTTTGCCGGTTTGATTCAGGTTTATCTATAAAACTACCGTGTAAAAAAATCTATCATGTAGATAATATTTTCAGTGGAAGCAATCACGATCTTTAATTTAAGTATCAAATAACATGTTTCTCATGATTTTCAGTTAATGAATGGAATATTCCCAGTTTGAATCCCCTCAAGTACTAAATTTTATTGGTTAGAAAAACGTCAATAGGCAAGTGTTATTGTCACTGACCTCGTCACCTGGTAGGTTGTAGAACATTAAACCTGCTTGGAAAATGGACGATTACTCTATTTATTGTTAAATTAAATTTCAAAAAAATTTATTTCCTAGCGTAGTCATTACAAAAATTAACTAACTTTATCTGTAGCCTTTAGTCTTTCATAAAGTGAAGTGATACCACTAATTTTTATGTAGTCTCTATTATTTAAGCAAACTTATCCTCAATTGAATAATAGAAAATTTTAATTGTATTGTCTTTGATTTTTCAGGACAGCGTACCACTTAGAGTGAAAGGAATCCACATTATTAATCAACCCTACATTTTCAATGTTGTCTTTGCACTTTTTAAACCTTTTCTGAGAGAAAAATTACGTAGCAGAGTAAGTATTTAAACTTCATCTGAATTAAACGTAAGATTCTTTATTTATCGGAATAAAAAGTTTTCGGCCAATGCCCTTGAAAACACTACAAAGATTTTCTTTCAGTTTGAAACCAAATTTACATATTTTTTAATTATAACTTTAGTTATTTTGCGAGATTTCGTGTCGCTATTGCATTTGATAGATGTTCGCAACAGTATTAATCTATTGGCAAAATTTCACGATTTAAACACCCACTGTTTTTCATTAAACTTTGCATTCTGACAATGCTTATGTCAGTCTAGTCCAAGGGTCGGCAACCCGCGGCTCTTCTATCCAAATTGTGTGGCTCTTCAGCCTGTCCAAAATATATTGTATATTTTAATTTTATTGTAACGAATGAAAATTCCATTTCTCAAAGGTGTTTTTTTCAAAAATAATTTTAATGTGATAGGTTCCAAATTGAATAGAATTATACAATATCAAAATAAAGTACTTGATTTATATTGTAAGACTGCCGCCTTTTCATTCGTTATTATTTATTTGTTTATTTACTTTTGCAATATGTAAAAAAATAAATATATAAAACATTTAAATGTTATTGAATATCATAAAATAATAATTTGCGAATACAAATGATCTACAGAGTTGTTTACACCATCATCCTTGCGGCTCTTGGTAAGAATTATTGAAATTATTTAAGGAGAAATGGCTCTCTAATTAAAATAGGTAGCCAACCCCTGGTCTAGACTGTTGTGCATTAAATGTTTATGAAAAACAGTGAAGCTACTAATATTGAATATATTCTAGTCTTTTTACCAATCTTCTAATAACTGCTTCTTCGTGAAACTTTATTTCTGTATTTAAGCAAAGTTAAATTAACTCAATTTGTATATTAAGGAAGTATATTACCATTTTGTTTAATCTTATTTTTCTGAATTTTAGATCATCTTCCATGGAACTGATAGGAAGTCATTGCATAAGTATTTAGACCCAATGTGCTTGCCAAAAGAATACGGTGGTACCCTGGAAGTACCTCCATTCCATGCTATGGAATGGTTCAACTTACTTGTGCAACTTGAAAGAGAATATGAAAGTAAGTAAATTTTGTTAATTACTTTAAAAATAATAGTCAGACGAGATAGAGGGACATCTGGGAGAGCCCATTGATGGTGTCGAATCAAGAAGAAGCATCTATGGCCTGGTTGAGACTAAAGCATCTTTGTTTGGAAACGGAAATCGTCCAAATTATACTCAGACCAGATCTTAGCTTCACCAGCTCTCGTATTGAAATACCTAGGGATTACCGACTGTAGATGTTCGCATGTCTACTATATGTTGTCGGCCTGCCCAGTTTTTACACGGAGGGATTCCGAAATTCCAGTTTGGTGAAACTACTCGAAGTTCTTAGAAAACTCCTGCAAAGATTGGGACTAGCTAACAATGTTGATCCCTACTAAAAGTATAAACCAGATGCCTACAGAATGTACGACATATATACGACATTGGTTGTACTTACGGACAATTGTGCCATTATTTCGGGCATACTAGGGTTCGATCAGAATCAGGGCCACGTTTATCAATATAGTTGTGGTAGATGTTGCTAATCTTTTTCAGAACTTACAATGAAAAGTTTGCGAAGTGTAGACCTCTGGGAGCCGATATAACTGCTACTTAGAGTGGTGTTTTGGCTGAAGAAATCAATCCGCAGATCTTATTTTATGTAGAGTATCTTATCTAGGGTTAGTGGCTCAGTATACAACTGTTCAGTTTCACAATCCGAGAAGCGCTTACAGAATAAATGCTGGAAGCTATCCTTTTTTTAGTAGTTTTTATTTTAATTGATTTTTTAACGGATTCAATTCAATCCTGGGTTAGAGTCCAGTGCCTGCATTTAGATTTTCTCTTCTGAAATGCATTGAATGACTCAGATATTGATGCACCTTAGTTAAATAGTAGAAGAGCCTCAGTAAGCCTATTTTATTCACATTTTATCCTAAAGTTCCTATGCAGAATTTGTAAGGATGAGGAGGAAATTGGGTTCCAGGTTCTATGCAATGTCTAGGTTGAGATATTTTGCATACTGAAACCGTACGAGCAGCTCTGAAACACGTTAAGGGGAGACCCTAGCTTTGAATAAACATTCCACATTCTCACTTTCCAATAAATAATTAATAAGAAATGGCTAGTTAGCAGATCTGCAATAGGCCTGCTCATTCATTCCTTATTAGAGAGATCATGTGGGAAGATCAGATGGCACGGTCTTATCTTACCTGTCCGCCAGTGCCAAGACAAAAAGGAGCGAATGTGTGAATACTAGGTGCTCTCCTTTGATGGCAAGAAGGATGAGGATGATAAGGAAGAATAATAACGATAAATATTTGTATCCATCAAGTCGTGTGACGCTACCCTTTGAACTGATTTCTTCTGATACCTGGCTTTATTACATTTGTTACTAAAGTTTAATATTTAAGAAATTCTATAAGATAGAACCTTATTAGACAAGTTCGTGGGAGTGTTTACTCCATATTTGTTTCTATTTGTGTTTGAGCTCTTATTATAGACAAAATTTAAATTAACGATTTTTGTTTTTGTTTTAGAAATCAATTCTTATGGATACAAAAAAGTACTGAAGGATTAGAATTTAGATTCATTGGAAACATCTGTACAATAGTAGTAGATCTCTTTCATAACCATAACATAGAATGTGCCATTAGGATAATTAATGTAAAGAAAATCAAAAATAAGGATGAAATCAAATTGTGATACATTTGAAAGATTTACTTTTGAATTTGCTACATTTTCAAGTGTATACTTTATCCTAGATGTTATAAAGTTGTACACAAAGGCTGTGGAGGTATATACTTGTAATTAAACTGTTTGCAGTAATAATTACTAACGTAGAACACTTCCATACAGATCTTTCAAAACCGTATGCATTGTTTGAAAAATCTGGATTACATCATAGTTCTGCGAACTAGTCTTTCCAAGTGCTCTTTTACCAATTTAGTACATTTCATTATTGTAAGAAGCCATAAATCAGAGACTTATTTTATATAATCAAATATTAGATCTACTTTTTTTTAAAGAGTGTAGATCTGTGATATGTACATAAAACATAATTTATTATTGCAAAATAAAGTATTTGCTACATTTATTTTATTGCCATAAATGAAAATCTATATTTATAAAAGAAGTTTTGAAATTAAAATTTTAAGAGGTCACATAAAACAAATCTGGTTAACCATAAAAATAAAAGAAAAATGTATTAAATGTTTCTAAGCTTTCTATCTGATGACAGATTTATTTTTATTTTTTTTTTCATTAGTTGATTTTTGAAATAATAATAATTCTAATTCTTGATTATTTGTTTATTAATATTTTTGTTGTAACACTTTTTAAAAAATCATTTAATTCCAATGAAATTAGATTAAAAATAATGATTAGATTTTTGAATATTATAACTAACATTCAGAGTATTTTCCTGTAAATGTAATTCCCTCATTTACATCACATATTTAAATTATAATTTATTTATGCATTGGTGTCTGGTAATATTAAAGAAATCTTATTAATGTAATGTATTTCCATTTCCAAAGTACTTAAATAGTGAAATTTTTTATAGTCTTATGTAAAATATTTATTACTTGTATTATATTGATTCTAGTTTGAAATGAAAAAAGAAAAGGGAATTTTTAACAAAAGGTTACCTTTAAAGACAATGAAATTATCAATATAAAATTAAATACTTTTAGAGTTGTTCTTAGTATTGCAGGAGATGTTGCATTTATTTTTCTTAAATATTTTTATCTGAATATGTAAATTTTGAAATATGAAAAGAAATGTGATTTTTGATTTGTAGATTAGATAATTTAAATTAATTTGCTCAATAATTGTTAAAAAATACAAACAATGAGAGAATATTATATTGGCAAAAATGTGTGATTGATTGTGTATGTATGATTACATATTTTATAATAGATAACATAAAAAAGTTTATTTTTGTTTAGTAATTACTATTATATGTAGGCCTAGATGGGACCACATTGTGATAGTTTTCTTTCTTCATGGTAACTATAAAATATTACCAGAAGCTCTCTAAATGAGTTTTTGTCAGTTTTACCTTTTGAACTGATATAAATGCATTCCATGGGTTGTATATATTTTTCCAAATTTGTTAAATGATGATATCCTTGTTATATAAAAGTTAAAAATATATATCTCAGTTTATTTAAATTAGTGTTTTTATTAGAATTATTATTAAGTGTGCCTTTTTAGAGGATGAATTTGAGTAATACAAATTTCTATATTTTAATTTAAAATTTGAGGACGATGCAAGAACCTCGTTATATGTAAGTTTAATCAACCGAATATGAAGTTTTGAAGAAAGAACGGTAAAAAGTCAAGCAATAGCTGAAACCTACGAAGAGTAATACCTGAGAGAAAAATAGTGAGAAAAGCTACATTTACAGAGAATGAGATAGAAATGAGGAGGTGGATCTTGTACCTAGGTGACATTTGTTTATAAACAATACTTGGAAATAAGAGATAAAAGAAAGAGAGGCTATAACAAACAAAGTCTTTCACTCGCTTAGCAAACATTTTTAGTAAATTAGAAGTGTCTAAAGCCTAAAACAGTATTCTTGTCGATCATATTCTAGGATTTCTGAAGCTATGGACGAAACACAAGAAGAAGCTAGTATTTAATCTTTCATATTAAGCCCAGAGCCGAGATTGCTGTGACCTGTCAGATAAGTTGGTTATGGCCGTATTCTAAGAATGGAGAAGGGAAGATCAGTAAGCTAAATGTCACTGGATTGCAGAAAATATTTCAAGGTAACAGGATATTAGCAGGGTTTCTATTTCAAAAGATTGGAGAAGAGAGAGAGCGTACCTCTAATTAAGATTGCAGAAAGTTTTGCTAGGCATCGATACCACTTAAAGTTGCTCGAAGTTCGTTCTTGAACACCAAGCGAGGTAAAGCAATAATTTCACATAACGTGAATTTATTGTTTTATTATTTGCCACATTCAAGTAAATGATAATTCTATAAGAAAGGGGGGAAAAAAACTAAATAAACATCTATGCAGTTAGTTACACTGAACCAAAATACGAACTACAGTATAAAAGGTTGCAATTCTTAAATTATTTAACAATTTATCGCTGTATAAGCTTATCATTTAATTAACTAATTGATAAGCTAAAAATGATGTCATCTAATAGTTGGTAATCAGTTCTAGAGTATCATCAAATGAACGTTGATCTAGGCCAGCAGTTTTCAAACTTTGATTTCGCGCATCACTCGGGTGAATCACAAATCTAGTCATTTTTATGAATCATATAAACCAGTCGCGCGCCACTCAACAATTTCTTGTTGGTCATTTAGGGACTGTGCATGTGAGCGATATACCCAAGCCACATGGTCATATATATAACCATCGACGTTTCTTGTGTAATTAATTGAAGCATTTTTAATAGAAGAAGGGGAAATTAACATAAATTGCAATGATATTGAACAATACTATCAATAAACTGTAACGAATCTAATAATATTATTATAAATGAAAAAACTGCATGTACACCCATTGTTTTAAAATATAATTCTGTGATTTTGAATGCATTTGATTACAATGCGAAATGCAAGTCAATACTTATAACTCATTTATACATAAATTAATGAAAGGTTTATTAACACCTTATTTAAATAAAACAGAAATTAAAAAGAAGAAAAACTTTGATATGTAAAATAATGTAACTGTTGCGCGGGATAAAATAAAACTGCAGTAAAATTGCAAATCGGAAAACAAATAAACAAAAGTGTTTACTTGTAGAAGTTCATTTAAAATTCTTGGAGAGCACTAGGGAATTGATCAGAGCATCTTCTTCAATCATAAATTTGTCTGAATATATTTAGACAAAATATGAATTTTGAAAGAGATTCTTGAATACCCTCTTGGTTTGTCTGTTTCCCTTTTTAATTAACTGAAACTGCGAGTTTCAAGTTTAGGTTTGCACCTTAAATTGTTATGTTAAGGACCTTAAGGTTGTAATGGTAGTAAGTGAAATCAGCTATTCACCTTTGGGAAATCCTAAAATTCCTTAATGGAATTTTCAAATTTCAAGTTTGAATAATATTTACAATAAGGATTCATTTTTCATAATGTTGCTTTCATTATTTTACTGCTGAAAACACTTACAATTGGAACCAATTTTCTTTAACAGTTTTTCCAAAGAAAAATCAGTTTCTCGAAGTTTCTTCTGCCCACTCAGTGACTGCCGACGTTTCTTTAGTAAAATTAATGACATTAGCAGATGAATATCAAGTTGTCGATATCCCCTAACACCCAAAATAGCTGCTACACGATGAAATGGAAATAAGATAGTATAATTTACTTTGAATCATAAATCTCTCTCGCTCCTGTGTGAACAAATAGTAGAATAAAACAAGTAATATATGATTTTATTTCTTATTTTGCTGTAAAAATAAAAATAAAAAAATTAATATCAAATATTTATTCACCTAGTAAGAGAAGAACAAACAGAACAAAATATATCTGATTTTGAATAAGAGTTTAGACAGATACACCCTTACGTGAAATTTTGAAAAAAATATTTGAAATAACAATGCTAGAGTAATTGCATTTAAAGCAAATAGTTGAAGCCGGTTGCAAAAAATAGCAAAATAATATAATCAATTTTCAGATTACTTTGCAACATTTAGTAATTTTAGTAATGGAATTTGATATTACATTGCTTTTATTATTACGATTTTGAATATCAGATTAAAGGGTGATTCTAATCTTAGATTATAAATTAATGAGTCTGCAAGAGCTTAAAACCCTGTATGTATGTTTCGTTCTTGAGAATCGGTACTCTTTTATAACGACGGATCTACTATTCTTTTCGAAGGTGTAGAATTAAGTACTCTAGTTTGTGATGTTCAGTGCGCTTTTCAAAAGAATGTAAGCCATTCAAATCATCCCCAGTATGTAGTCCCAACGAAACGAGAACATAGGTGATCCAACTGGATAATTTAAAAACCTCAATATTACCTCTGACGTTTGCTTGGAATCTCTTATTAGTATTGCAAACGAGGCAGAGTTCTAGTGAAGTAATGGAGCATCACCTATCTTTAATAGATTCTAAGACACTGTAATATATAGGAAGCGGTTCGGTCTGCAAAGAGGTTATCACCCACATGACCCCCCTAAAAACTTCCTGCCAGCCAGTTTAGCTTGCCACCAATGACTGTATACTCGTATACATTGAAACAAGCCAATAGGAACCTCTTCATAAGCTGTCGCCTGCAGTAGCCTGAATTTCCTGTTTACATCGTTATATCATTAAAATAAACAAATAAATGTTTATTAATTATTATTATTGTAGATCTGAGAGTAAATCAGTTAAAGCACGTAAAAAATACAAACATTTGTCTTTCTATCTGTAAAATGGATAAAAATGAAACAAATTATTAATTGCTCTTATTTAAGAAGGGAAATAATTTATCAAACTCAATTATTTTACCCATGTCAAGTGGTGTATATCCTATGGAACACTTGTTCTATTGGTCAAATATATTTTCCAAATTATAAGTGGGTCACTAATGAGTAATAAACAAAAAGAATATATATATATTTTTAGAGAGTTTTATAATGAAAAGCTAATCACTCTTATTGAAATGAACAATGTTCAGTTTGATAACAATAAGATACCAAAATCCACACTCTAGCTCTCCATTGACTAATCTTCTCTTTATCTATAATTTTTTCTCTCTTTTTATTTTTTGTGTTATAAGCTATAAGGAGCGACCTTTTTTAGATAGTTTATAAGTAGTTCAGATTTCGTTATCTGCTTTAGTTTTCCACCATCAACTGGATTGACAACTTCTGTTAATTAATTTGTAAGTATTTTATGCTATAAATAAACCTTATATTTCTTATATTTACTATTAATTTACTAATTATGTGATTTAGAAAAACATAAACTGCATTTATAAATTGTGGCCTAGTTTTAGAATTGTTTATTTACTAGTTATGCAATGTTATAGCGGAATTCACTAGGAATTACAACCAGAAATTTCGTTTAGGAGTTTTACATTATGTTTGGGATGATCGTTATTTACAAATTATCACTTTTATATACTTATTAGTGTAGACGTTTGTGGTGCGCAGAATGTGGCAGTACGGTCAGCACAATATCAAAACGGAAAATTGTACTAAATTCAAATTTCATATTTGGTTTTGTTTTTCTATGGTCAATGCGTAACAAACAAAACAAACTTTTAGACAAAATCGAAGTACTGCTTTACAGAATCGATTTTTCAGTATTTTGGGAGTCAAGTTTATCTGTATGTGTGTGTGTGTGTGTGTGTGTGTGTTAACGGACTATCTCTAAGACCATGAATTACGCTAAACACTTGAAACCTGATGTAAGAGCTAAGCGTACCAAATCATTCCGTCTTTCATTGACTTGGGGGGCTTAGTTTAGGGAGTCTTCCTGCTCTTCCTGTCGAATGCTCTTCTAACTCCTGCGTTACTACTAACTACGTTAGTAGCTCCTAACCACTGCCTACGCCTTTCATGCTCCGACAGGTCAATTCTTGTTCTGTTCTCTTTTGTCTCCGCCCTTACAGCTTACTAGGCAGTAGCTTTTGTTAGCGCGTTGGGCAAAGAGAATCATGCAAAAGAATAATTTATTTTTTCAAGTAATTTTTATTTGATACGGCAATTTTGTTTAGGCTTTCTAGGTAGTAGTCAGTTTGTTCCATCCTTCCAAACCATTGCACAACGTAGGAAGCTTCATATCAAACTGTTCTCCAGAATATGGAATTCAATCTGAAATCAGGCAATATCTAGCGACTATTCTGGAAAAATATTTCAATGTTCTAAAACATTGGTAGATCTCACTTTAAACTCTTTATTTCAGCATGCACATTCATGTTACGACTAAAAAAATTGTATTCGTATAATGAGAGTAATAGCGTCAATTCGTACAAAATGGCAACTTCTCATCTGCCCTCGATCCAAAAAATAAATTAAGAAGAAGAAATCAACATAAAAAGAACAGATGGAAAAGTTTAATCCACTACAAAATCCAGAAAATGAAGGCACAAACATTCGTAAAAACGCATTAACAGATAACTGATTGAGTCTGTCTTATTTTTTTTGTTTTTGTTTGAGTATTTTGTTTACCTTGTGCGAAATATTATTCGCTAATAATTTAGGGAAGATAAGATATTTTAAATTAAGTTCGTTTCGAATGTAAAAACTCAATGTCGGACAAATAAAAATTATATTTTCTCTAAAAATAGTATTCAATTTCTACGTTTTCCCTAGGGAAAGGGAGTCTGAAAATAGAAATCATTTTACTTTTTACACAACCCCATTGGCAGATTCAAACCTTTTTTTTTTTTTGTATGATCTCCTATGCTTAAAGTGATAACAAAAGCAATATGATTAACCGGACAACTTGCAGAAAAGAAAACAGAAGAGGATGAACCAGAAATTTGGAATGCAATCTACCTTAAGATAAGTGAACATAATTGTGGGCACAAAATAATCACGTAGATTTGACCATCACTAATGAATGCACAAGGAAATGTTCGCCAAAAGCAGCATAAGAGGAAATTATACATAGAATATGAAGCTTCAAATGGAGCGGGAAAAAGAAGTCTTCGGGAAGCGAAATGAATTGGTTGGGAAAAAGAAACTGTTCTTGTGGCACAGAAAGATAAAGATGACGGTGAAGGTTAAAAAAGAAAAATATAGTATTATAAAAGAAATCTTAATCTAAGCTACTGACCTTTCAGTGACATCTTCATATCAGTCACTAAATAAGTTTTTAGTGCCAGTTGTGAAGTAATAACGCTAATAATCTAATAATCTAATAATAGATGAGTTACTTGAGGTGCTAGACCTTCGTGGATTCTCGGTCCTTGGCTATGCAGATGATATTTCTGTAGTGGTCAGGGGTAGACATGAGACAATCGTGGCTGAACTCATGCAGGAAGCTCTCAAGGTTATAGAAAATTGGTGTAGAAGGGTAGAGCTTTCAGTGAACCCTTCTAAAACTACTCTGGTTCCCTTTACAAGGAGAAGGGACAAGGAGAGCTACAAAAACCTTCGATTTTTTGGTAAAACTCTGGATGTGTCGGGTGAGGTCAAGTATTTGGGCATTGTCCTGGATACCAGACTCACTTGGAAGGCGCAGATTGAGATAGTTACATTAAGGGCTAAACAGGCCCTTTGTGGAATAACTAGAACCTGTGGGAAGACATGGGGTCTTAGCCCAAAGATGACCCACTGGCTCTATACACGTACAGTCATACCTATCATCACCTACGGTTCAGTGGCGTGGTGGAGGAAGACTGAACAACAGACGGCAATTAAGGCTCTAGCAAGGGTGCAGAGACTGGCCTGTCTGATGATCACGGGGGCCTTTAGTAGCACCCCTACTGCGGCGCTGGAGGTACTTCTGGGGTTGGCTCCGCTTCAATATGTTATTCAGGCGGAGGCAAGGGCCAGTGCGTACAGAATGGCGAGCAATGGGCAATGGAGGCGTATAAGTTCCTGCATTGGCCATATGATTATTTCAGATAAGGTCGACCCTGGGCCGGTTATTGACATGGCAGGGGACAGTATCTGTCCTAAATACAGTTTCGAGACTCCTTTTCAGGTGTGTATTAAACCGAGGACTGAATGGAGGGTAAACTGGACAGATCAGTACCGGAAGGGAGGCATTTGGTTTACCGATGGCTCCAAGATGGACTGTGGGACTGGGTCTGGAGTGTGTGGGGTTAAACCCGAGGTACTCATTGAGAGATCTCTTGGGAGATACGCCACAGTCTTCCAGGCCGAGGTTTTTGCTATTAAAATATGCGCTGAGGAAAACCTGCGGATGGAACCTAGAAATAGGGAGATTCGCATCTTTTCGGACAGCCAGGCTGCACTGAAGGCTCTCGTATCCTTCAGAATCACCTCTTCCCTGGTCTGGGAATGCAGGAAGGCCCTAGAACTACTGGCGCGGCACAACAAAGTTCGGTTGGAATGGGTGCCGGGTCATGTGGGTATTGAAGGGAATGAAAAAGCTGATTATCTGGCCAGGAATGGGGCTAACACTCCTTTCATCGGTCCAGAGCCTGTCCTGGGGATCACCAGGGGTTCGGTTCGCGCGGCTCTCAGAGATTGGATCTGGAGGGAGCACGAAAAGAACTGGGTGATGTGTCCTGGGGTTAAACACAGCAAGACTTTGATGCCTTGGCTGTGTAAGCAAAGATCCAAAGAGACCCTGTGTTTGGGCAGAAATCAGATTACTCTGATTACAGGCCTATTCACGGGGCACGGTAGGTTCAAGAAGCATCTGCGCAAGGTGGGGCTTATCAGCTCGGAGCCGTTGTGCAGATTATGTCAGGAAGAGGAGGAAACGGCCTCTCACCTGCTGTTCGATTGCGTTGCAATCGAAAGTTTGCGCTATGAAACCTTTGGAACGTTGAGGCCGAAGGAGATAGTAGCGCAAAAACAACTAGTAGGGAAAGTCCTTGACCTCTTTAGGAGGGGAGGGTTCGCCTACTAGAACTAAGAAGGGACTGGCACAATAAGTCTTCTGTGGCTGCGGTGCCTTGGGGTATAGGTCCCGTCCCATCTACCATCTATCTATCTATCTCTAAGACCATGAATTACGCTAAACACTTGAAACCTGATGTTAGAGCTAAGCGTACCAAATCATTCCGTCTTTCATTGACTTGGGGGGCTTAGTTTAGGGAGTCTTCCTGCTCTTCCTGTCGAATGCTCTTCTAACTCCTGCGTTACTACTAACTACGTTAGTAGCTCCTAACCACTGCCTACGCCTTTCATGCTCCGACAGGTCAATTCTTGTTCTGTTCTCTTTTGTCTCCGCCCTTACAGCTTACTAGGCAGTAGCTTTTGTTAGCGCGTTGGGCAAAGAGAATCATGCAAAAGAATAATTTATTTTTTCAAGTAATTTTTATTTGATACGGCAATTTTGTTTAGGCTTTCTAGGTAGTAGTCAGTTTGTTCCATCCTTCCAAACCATTGCACAACGTAGGAAGCTTCATATCAAACTGTTCTCCAGAATATGGAATTCAATCTGAAATCAGGCAATATCTAGCGACTATTCTGGAAAAATATTTCAATGTTCTAAAACATTGGTAGATCTCACTTTAAACTCTTTATTTCAGCATGCACATTCATGTTACGACTAAAAAAATTGTATTCGTATAATGAGAGTAATAGCGTCAATTCGTACAAAATGGCAACTTCTCATCTGCCCTCGATCCAAAAAATAAATTAAGAAGAAGAAATCAACATAAAAAGAACAGATGGAAAAGTTTAATCCACTACAAAATCCAGAAAATGAAGGCACAAACATTCGTAAAAACGCATTAACAGATAACTGATTGAGTCTGTCTTATTTTTTTTGTTTTTGTTTGAGTATTTTGTTTACCTTGTGCGAAATATTATTCGCTAATAATTTAGGGAAGATAAGATATTTTAAATTAAGTTCGTTTCGAATGTAAAAACTCAATGTCGGACAAATAAAAATTATATTTTCTCTAAAAATAGTATTCAATTTCTACGTTTTCCCTAGGGAAAGGGAGTCTGAAAATAGAAATCATTTTACTTTTTACACAACCCCATTGGCAGATTCAAACCTTTTTTTTTTTTTGTATGATCTCCTATGCTTAAAGTGATAACAAAAGCAATATGATTAACCGGACAACTTGCAGAAAAGAAAACAGAAGAGGATGAACCAGAAATTTGGAATGCAATCTACCTTAAGATAAGTGAACATAATTGTGGGCACAAAATAATCACGTAGATTTGACCATCACTAATGAATGCACAAGGAAATGTTCGCCAAAAGCAGCATAAGAGGAAATTATACATAGAATATGAAGCTTCAAATGGAGCGGGAAAAAGAAGTCTTCGGGAAGCGAAATGAATTGGTTGGGAAAAAGAAACTGTTCTTGTGGCACAGAAAGATAAAGATGACGGTGAAGGTTAAAAAAGAAAAATATAGTATTATAAAAGAAATCTTAATCTAAGCTACTGACCTTTCAGTGACATCTTCATATCAGTCACTAAATAAGTTTTTAGTGCCAGTTGTGAAGTAATAACGCTAATAATCTAATAATCTAATAATAGATGAGTTACTTGAGGTGCTAGACCTTCGTGGATTCTCGGTCCTTGGCTATGCAGATGATATTTCTGTAGTGGTCAGGGGTAGACATGAGACAATCGTGGCTGAACTCATGCAGGAAGCTCTCAAGGTTATAGAAAATTGGTGTAGAAGGGTAGAGCTTTCAGTGAACCCTTCTAAAACTACTCTGGTTCCCTTTACAAGGAGAAGGGACAAGGAGAGCTACAAAAACCTTCGATTTTTTGGTAAAACTCTGGATGTGTCGGGTGAGGTCAAGTATTTGGGCATTGTCCTGGATACCAGACTCACTTGGAAGGCGCAGATTGAGATAGTTACATTAAGGGCTAAACAGGCCCTTTGTGGAATAACTAGAACCTGTGGGAAGACATGGGGTCTTAGCCCAAAGATGACCCACTGGCTCTATACACGTACAGTCATACCTATCATCACCTACGGTTCAGTGGCGTGGTGGAGGAAGACTGAACAACAGACGGCAATTAAGGCTCTAGCAAGGGTGCAGAGACTGGCCTGTCTGATGATCACGGGGGCCTTTAGTAGCACCCCTACTGCGGCGCTGGAGGTACTTCTGGGGTTGGCTCCGCTTCAATATGTTATTCAGGCGGAGGCAAGGGCCAGTGCGTACAGAATGGCGAGCAATGGGCAATGGAGGCGTATAAGTTCCTGCATTGGCCATATGATTATTTCAGATAAGGTCGACCCTGGGCCGGTTATTGACATGGCAGGGGACAGTATCTGTCCTAAATACAGTTTCGAGACTCCTTTTCAGGTGTGTATTAAACCGAGGACTGAATGGAGGGTAAACTGGACAGATCAGTACCGGAAGGGAGGCATTTGGTTTACCGATGGCTCCAAGATGGACTGTGGGACTGGGTCTGGAGTGTGTGGGGTTAAACCCGAGGTACTCATTGAGAGATCTCTTGGGAGATACGCCACAGTCTTCCAGGCCGAGGTTTTTGCTATTAAAATATGCGCTGAGGAAAACCTGCGGATGGAACCTAGAAATAGGGAGATTCGCATCTTTTCGGACAGCCAGGCTGCACTGAAGGCTCTCGTATCCTTCAGAATCACCTCTTCCCTGGTCTGGGAATGCAGGAAGGCCCTAGAACTACTGGCGCGGCACAACAAAGTTCGGTTGGAATGGGTGCCGGGTCATGTGGGTATTGAAGGGAATGAAAAAGCTGATTATCTGGCCAGGAATGGGGCTAACACTCCTTTCATCGGTCCAGAGCCTGTCCTGGGGATCACCAGGGGTTCGGTTCGCGCGGCTCTCAGAGATTGGATCTGGAGGGAGCACGAAAAGAACTGGGTGATGTGTCCTGGGGTTAAACACAGCAAGACTTTGATGCCTTGGCTGTGTAAGCAAAGATCCAAAGAGACCCTGTGTTTGGGCAGAAATCAGATTACTCTGATTACAGGCCTATTCACGGGGCACGGTAGGTTCAAGAAGCATCTGCGCAAGGTGGGGCTTATCAGCTCGGAGCCGTTGTGCAGATTATGTCAGGAAGAGGAGGAAACGGCCTCTCACCTGCTGTTCGATTGCGTTGCAATCGAAAGTTTGCGCTATGAAACCTTTGGAACGTTGAGGCCGAAGGAGATAGTAGCGCAAAAACAACTAGTAGGGAAAGTCCTTGACCTCTTTAGGAGGGGAGGGTTCGCCTACTAGAACTAAGAAGGGACTGGCACAATAAGTCTTCTGTGGCTGCGGTGCCTTGGGGTATAGGTCCCGTCCCATCTACCATCTATCTATCTATCTCTAAGACCATGAATTACGCTAAACACTTGAAACCTGATGTTAGAGCTAAGCGTACCAAATCATTCCGTCTTTCATTGACTTGGGGGGCTTAGTTTAGGGAGTCTTCCTGCTCTTCCTGTCGAATGCTCTTCTAACTCCTGCGTTACTACTAACTACGTTAGTAGCTCCTAACCACTGCCTACGCCTTTCATGCTCCGACAGGTCAATTCTTGTTCTGTTCTCTTTTGTCTCCGCCCTTACAGCTTACTAGGCAGTAGCTTTTGTTAGCGCGTTGGGCAAAGAGAATCATGCAAAAGAATAATTTATTTTTTCAAGTAATTTTTATTTGATACGGCAATTTTGTTTAGGCTTTCTAGGTAGTAGTCAGTTTGTTCCATCCTTCCAAACCATTGCACAACGTAGGAAGCTTCATATCAAACTGTTCTCCAGAATATGGAATTCAATCTGAAATCAGGCAATATCTAGCGACTATTCTGGAAAAATATTTCAATGTTCTAAAACATTGGTAGATCTCACTTTAAACTCTTTATTTCAGCATGCACATTCATGTTACGACTAAAAAAATTGTATTCGTATAATGAGAGTAATAGCGTCAATTCGTACAAAATGGCAACTTCTCATCTGCCCTCGATCCAAAAAATAAATTAAGAAGAAGAAATCAACATAAAAAGAACAGATGGAAAAGTTTAATCCACTACAAAATCCAGAAAATGAAGGCACAAACATTCGTAAAAACGCATTAACAGATAACTGATTTCTGTTATAATAAGAGTCTGTCTTATTTTTTTTTTGTTTTTGTTTGAGTATTTTGTTTACCTTGTGCGAAATATTATTCGCTAATAATTTAGGCAAGATAAGATATTTTAAATTAAGTTCGTTTCGAATGTAAAAACTCAATGTCGGACAAATAAAAATTATATTTTCTCTAAAAATAGTATTCAATTTCTACGTTTTCCTAAGGGAAAGGGAGTCTGAAAATAGAAATCATTTTACTTTTTACACAACCCCATTTGCAGATTCAAACCTTTTTTCTTTTTGTATGATCTCCTATGCTTAAGTGATAACAAAAGCAATATGATTAACCGGACAACTTGCAGAAGAGAAAACAGAAGAGGATGAACCAGAAATTTGGAATGCAATCTACCTCAAGATAAGTGAACATAATTGTGGGCACAAAATAATCACGTAGATTTGACCATCACTAATGAATGCACAAGGAAATATTCGCCAAAAGCAGCATAAGAGGAAATTATACATAGAATATGAATCTTCAAATGGAGCGGGAAAAAGAAGTCTTCGGGAAGCGAAATGAATTGGTTGGGAAAAAGAAACTGTTCTTGTGGCACAGAAAGATAAAGATGACGGTGAAGGTTAAAAAAGAAAAATATAGTATTATAAAAGAAATCTTAATCTAAGCTACTGACCTTTCAGTGACATCTTCATATCAGTCACTAAATAAGTTTTTAGTGCCAGTTGTGAAGTAATAACGCAACATCCCATATCTATCTCGTAGATATGGTGCGTTATTTGGGACGCCCAAATCCACAGACTCGATCCATTGACGGGGGGGAACCTAAACATGCGTTAATGAAGAAGCCGACTGGTATCGAAACAAAAACAATACTGCAAAACTCGAGACTTGGCATGTGGACCCTGAGTCAAGTAATTGCAACGCAATCCAATTCTTAAACTGTATTTAATCTCGCTAAACCCAAATCAATCGTAATCACGTCTTTTGTTTCGCACAGACCTTTCTACATTTTTCCTTAGTTTCTCCCACATCAACTTGTTATATCTTTTTTGTTTGCTGGTTTTTCATTATTTTGTAAATATTAACTTCTCTAACATAGGTTTTTCTATTTTCAATTTAAAAAGAGTTTATTAAATAAAGTGTCGCAGTTAAAATAAAAAGCCAAACGAAGTTATTTTAACTTAAGTATTCATTTGATTCAAATTAAGTTTCAAATAACTTCAACTGAAATCTTTTTCTTGTCTTTAAGAGGCTCTTTATCTTCCAAACTTTTTAAGAAGTACATTAATCTTGTTCAACCTTTTTACACCCGTTCTTCTTTATCTATCAAATTGTTTGTTATTTTCCTATGATAGTTTTTATCGTTAACTATTTGAAGGGAACCCTTCCTATATGATAATTGATAACTGATAATTTCCTGAGAATTCTATTACAACATTATTATTAGAATACTAAGATGTTAGGTGGATTTGTTTGCTTTGTCGTTTCGAAATTACTCAAACTTTAAATCTTTAAACTGATTTCTATTTTATTTCTTTATTTACAATGTAATGTAAACAAACCAAAAAAATTAATCACAGCCACAAATAATAAAACAAAAATTAGTGGTTAATTGATAAGAGAAGAGCAAGTCACAATCGTGAATAATAGTTGATGTACTTCCTATTTGTCATGGAATAATTCCGTTCACAATTTATTACACTACACAGATTATTTTCAGTTTTCTTTTACATTAGTTGGTGGACCAGTTTTTGGTGAATCTGATTCAGGTTCTATATTATTCATTTCATTTAATTGTATTGGTTGATAGGTCGTAAAGAAAGGTATGTAATGTGAATATAATTATTTTCTAAATAATGATTTTAAGTACTTACTTCGTGCCAGATGGATCGTGCTAATTGTGATGAACATTCAAAATTAAGTTTTTAACGTAAATACAATTTATACTTTCTAATGTCCATTTTGTTTACTTTTTATTTAACCGAATTTCTTATCGGAAAACTAGTTCTAAATTTTGTCACACTGTACACAGTTTTAATGAGTGTTCCTAACGAGTGATATGGAGTTCAAATTATTTTTTTTTTTTCGAAAAGAATTTAGGGTTTCAAATTGAAATGTAAACTAATTCATGTACCGATCTGTGTACTGATCATGTCTTTGCGGACTGACCGGCTTTTAATTCTTTTGACCATTCCAAGTCTAGGATAAAACTCTTAGGAGCGATCCTCAATTTTCCAACTCCCAGAAGTTATTTAAGTCACAGATCTACCTGTGTGTAAAGTAAATTCGAAATATGATAGTTGAGTAAATCGGTGAATATCAAAAAAGTGAAACAAGCAATTCTTGTAAACAATAGGTATTCTCAGTTAAGGAATTTGCTTCAAGCTTGCTACTCCAGCCACAAATTAAATGGGGTAGAGAGTTAGGCCTGCATACTTTTTCCCCTTATTCAAGAGGCAACAAAAACATGATAATTCCGGGTTAAATTACAAAATATAAAATTTAACTTGATGTAAAAAAATAAAAGAAGATAAATGGATCTTATCATTGCTTAGAAATGTTTCCTTATATTTCCAACAGTTCTAGAATAAATAAACCAATAATTATGAGATAATTTAAACTATCTATCATGCTTTAGAAATATTCCTTTTCTAAAACAAAATTAATTATGATGATTAATGATCATGGAGAAAAAAGAAGATATAACCAGTCTGTGGTTAGGGCTGAAAACTGATTACTTGAAAATAAAACTTCTTTCTTTTTAAATAATATCTTAAATAAAACTCTTTACTGTTCGTGGAAGTTCGGTCGATGTCGTGGTCTCAATGCCAATGTTCCAACTATGTGTCCAGTCACTTATTTTTTAATTATTTATTTACAAATTGCAAAAAACTATTTTTGTAGACTGTTGTTGATTTACAGAATTTGGGAATGAAGATGCTTTAATTATTTACTGTCGTATAAAAAATAATTGTCTTAATAAATGTGTTTTATAAAAAAATTACTGGAAAAAAATATGTTTAAACTAGGTACATAAAGTAAGAAGATTCACTAAAATAACGATAGTTTGATTCACAGTCATTAAAACTCATTAGGGTTTTCTAAACTGTTAAAATACCAAATGAAGTAGAAAGTATCAAGTAATTTCACTTTAGAATCTAAGTTTGAAGTTTAATTGTGTTTATTTTTTTCTTCATTTAACTGAAAAACATTACTATAACTAATAATATCGTAACTGAACCGTTTTAATGTCAATGTAAAAACATTTCAAAGCAATTCATTTCAAAGTCTTTGAAACGAAAAAGTAATTAAAATATAATAAATTAACTATATAAATGTAATTAACTATATAAAAAACATTGACTTATAATAAATATATTATCTCTTAAAAATCCCCATAAAGAGTACTCTAGGTTTGAGATTAATTAGATAAACCTTCTTGTCTACTTTATAATCCGATCATTATAATCCAGCATCCTCCCTGGAATAATCATTTTACTTGATCCTTTGTCCAACCAGTTCTTTCAACATCATCCGTTGGTCATCATTTTTTTCTATTCTAAATTCTTCCTGGTAGGTAGTAATCTTGCCAAAAGTTCAGCTTACTCTCTAAGAACGGAGTTATTAAGGATTGTTATTCCTTGATATTCTCCATCATTCTATATATTACCTTGTGATTTTAATATGACTGGATCATTTCAATTATCTGCGGATAACTACATTTGTTGAAAAAATATCGCAGTAAAATGGATTTGTAAAGCAACGTTGAATATATATAAATGAACGTACACACAACTTACACTTAATACATGATTATTTTTTTCAGAGAACCACAAACAGTAATTTCCCAACTTAATTTCAAATCATAAATCTGTACATTTGCAAAACACCTCTTAAGTAGGACAAGAGTTGATTAAACAACAAAGAAGCAAATTTTTAACAAGCGACAAAAGAAATTATCAATTTAATTAAAATGATTTATCACTTAATGAATTAAATTATTAATTTACTTTCAATCATGGACTGTAAATCAACGAGTGAAACTCTACAGTGACATAACAATGAATGACTGAAAAAAAACCAAGTGATCAGACAAATCAAAATTAAATTTCAAAAACAAAAAACATAAAGAAACAATTTTTAAAAAAATACCCTCAAGATTAGATAAAATTTGTAATCATGGAGTGGTGTTGGGCATTTAGCCAGTACAAATGGACTTGAAAGAGCTAAAGAGGCTCCCAATAGAGTCAGTGTTTGTTCGTGGAATTTAGGCGTATGTAAAGCGTTAACAATGTTAACATGAATGTGTTACTTTGTGCACTTCTAAATCAGAATAGTTGCAAACATCAATTAACTTTGCAGGCCACAGATGTACTGTTTGAGTTTGGGCTGTGAGTATAGTTAGTTCGCATTTTTAAATTTACGTCAAGATACCTGAAGAAGTGGCTAGTCCACTTCCATATAAAGGTTATATAACGTCAAAATACTAAGTTATTTTAAACAATTGAATAATCATAAAAAGTATCGCCGATAAGTGCAGAAACTTATTCCAGTGCACACTTCATTGGATTGGGTTCTGCTGCAGTAAGGTTCTTTCTAGGGAACAAATTTGGTCTGCAGGTTCACACGGCTTTCTTTCTAAATTATTGCGATTTCGACTGAGACTGATTTTATTGAACGCGTTTTGTTTCTCTTTATGTAGCTAACTCGTTGGGTGTGCAATAAATTTCATTACAGGTTAGTAAATGTGACTAACAATAACAATTAAAGCCATCATCGAATTCGAAAGTAGGTAACCAAAAAACCTGTGGCTCCCCCTAAAATATTTGTGATTGGAAAAAATGCTCCAAGTAAAGGTGCTGATGTGTACCAAAAACCGTTAGTATGCCAAGTGGAATGAAAACTGTTGTAGCAGTTATCCAAAAAAAATGAGAAACCTGTAAGTCACACTTCCTCAAGTTTGATATTCTAGCACTACTTTTAACGATCCTTAACAATATATAGGTAGTTACTACCGAACTACTGAAGAGGCAATTTAGGCAGATGCAATTCTCTGATATCGTTAGAGCTATTTTGAGAAAGTCGCGTAAAAACTTAATAAAATCACCTCAGTTAAGTTCGACTCTAGTCGACGGATTTTACATAAACCACAGCAATGGTTACCGCAACCAGGAAATCAGTTGACACGAGCGCAATATTTTCTCCAACTAGGATGAAGAGAAATGAAAAGTGATGCTGAATGTTGTCGTTTAGGACAGATATAGAGGATAAGACTTTCAGCTGATTTCAACCTGATTGAGTGGACATTTTCCTCAAATGATTTTTATTATAAAGTCATCATTACATCTTAAATCATTAATGTCTGCACTATTATTTATATTTGTGTTTGTAAAAGATGAATATTGTAGAGGGAATTAGATAATAATTTGTACACTAATCTGTGATTAAACTGCCCTTGAAATGTTTTTTATTTTGAATGCATGAATGGACTGAAAAGTAGAAACCAACTTACAGCAAATGTTACTGAAGAATTTAGTATGTAAAATGAATACTTAAGCATTATTAATGATAGAACATGCCTTATTGTGTAGGTTCAAATAAATTTACAAAAAATTCTCTTTTTCAGTTAATGATAAAGAATATTTTTGCTTGTTATAGAATCATGTGTGATACCAGGTTTTTAATTCAGTCACAACCATTAAACAAAGAAGCACAGGAAACTGCAAAGAAAGAACTCAGAGAAACACCTGAACAAATACAAGAAAGTGTAGCGAAATTGAAAGAGTTATTAAAAGGTACTCTTTTTTTTTTTATAAAAACAACCCACAATCTTGTATCAAGATTATTTTTTAATGATTACGTTGCCGACAATTTATTTATTTTTTTGTATAATTAAAGCAAAACATCTAAAGTTTTTGAGGGCGGAGCCTTTTCCAGTGTACAGTTAGGGTTCTGACAACAAAATACATTGTGAAGGTTTCAAAAAGAGAAAAACTAAGGGCTGTCAACTGGACTAGAAACCGGAATCTTCGCTTTGTAGTCTAGGCACCTCCCACAGACTCATCTTCTCCCTAAAGACTTCATTAATGCGTTACTTTAGTTTTTAAACAGGCCAACCAATTCTTGGTGTCTATAAGTTTGAAAAGAGTGTGATACCACAACTACGCAGTGATAATTAAATTACTATTTTTAAAATTGTGGGTAAATAATAAGTTATTTTATTTTACAAAATTAAAACACAGTTCAATTGATAACAGCTGTTTATAGGTAGCTTTTTAAAATGAATTTTTGTGCCAATATATGTTTCGATTGTTTGGAAATCCAAATCCTTGAATAGCTGATTATTTCTTTTATACAAATATTCTCCATGGCAGTAGTAATTACTTTCTTTTTGAACACCTGGATTCTCTGGATTTTGTGGTTTTTGTGGTGTGTATGTAATCAGAAATTTAACGATACTTTTAAACAAGATTGTAGAATATTCTGACTAATGCAGTTTTTCAGTTAATAAATGTATATTGTGTACTCACAGTTCAACTTCTTATTTATGTGGAGATCCAGGTTAATCTCATTACTTCCTAAGTGTATTTCTTAGTTACCTTACAGCTTCTTCTATGGGCGCGCCATCAATTGTAAGAGCTGCCCGATCTTCTTAAAGTAAATTACTTTTAAAGTGATTTATAGTAATTTTCTACTTATCCAAAAACTGTATAAATAATTTTGAAGTATGATTCTGGCTTCGATTACGTTTGTGTTAAGAGAACACTGTAGAATCTTACGAAAAAGAGAGCCAATGAAAATGATGCATAAGGGATATCATGAACAAATAAGATGAATAACATTGAGTACAAGGTCCTCAAAAAACTCAATAATTAAATCATCCAGAAATGAGAATAACGTTTATTCTAGGTAGGACATCAGACCAGTTTAAATTTTGTTATTCTTCAGCTCTTTCTGATATTTTTTGTCAAATACTTGTTGGAAGAGAAGAGAGTATTATCTTGCTCAAAGTACGTAGTGAGCCACAGTCATTGGTATTATCCGTCTTTACAGTTTGATTTCTGTCATTTTCCTATTCATCTTCGTTAGATTTGTGAAGGGAAATTGTGTAAATATCTTCGAGGGTATAATAAAATGCCAAGTTCGAGCTGCCAGCGATCTTGTTTTCCTGGTTGAGCAGTTTTCCTCTTAATCAGTATTTAGAGAAAGGTGATTGACTTATTATTTACTTTTCTTTTTCCTCATTGATCATCATTAGCAGCTAATCGTAAAGTTTTAGAAAAAAACAAAAACCCAAGGACCTAAGAATAAAACGACCTTCAATTCTTTTTTCTTTTTTTATAATTTCCATATATTTCAACGTTCTCATGTTTTTCTTTTTATTTCACTTCAAGGAACTAAAAACGCTCAGAATAAAATAAACAGAACTAGTCACAATGTCAAACGGTTATAGATAGGAAGATATTTAGAACAGATTTTTTTTTTTTAATTCTTATCTTATATTCATTACTATCAATGAGATTTATTGTCGCATTCTTTTGATTAAATAAATTATCTGCACAAAAAATACAGTTTCTGATGATACAACAAGTCGTAAATACAATGTAAAGTTAATTTTTACTCACTCTTAAATCGGTCAGATAAAGCGTTGTTTTCTTACTTATAAGTAGAAATTGTGAATCTATGGGAACATTATCGCCATAAACATAAAATATACTGGGACCTTTTTAAGCTTTAGAAAGCTTCCGGCTTAATTTATCAGCATGATTTTCTCCTACGGAAGCAAGGGACTTCTGCTGATCGTATATCAGACGCTACCAGGATCATAAGAGGAAAGTCAAAGATGACTTACACTCATGATGAGGAACAGGTGTTGGTCTAGTTATAAAGCGTGGATTTGTAAGTGAGAGATTCCCATTTCGAATTCTATGCGCAGCTACTTTTTAATTGTTAGTAGAAAAATTGTTAATAGTAAAGTGATGTACTTTGTAAATTGTAGGAAGTAAATTTAAGGAAGTGCTGGCTCAGGTAATGTGCAATTGAATTCATACCTGCGAATGTACTCTTAGGAAACACACATACCTTTGCACTGACATATCAATTTATTAAAATTGTTTAAGGAAATATGGCTCTCTACTTAAAATAGGTTGCAGACCCCTGGGCTATCCGATTGAAGTTTGTCTGCATGGGATGAGAGAAGATTAGGTTCTAGCGGTAGCACTTCTAGAATAATATGGTGCTAGTTCCTACAGCAAATAATAACTGCATTGTTTATATGAAGCAAACAGGAAATTTTCAAGTACGATATAATGGTATTGATGTTTATCAACACTGTAATTTACCCAGAGTTCCTTTTAGTTTACTTATTAATTCAAATGAAATGTAAATGAATCTTCTATGTTAGTGGATTCTAAAATCAAGGTTACTTACAGGAAATTAGGAAGGATGAATTTAAAATATTATTGAAAATAATTAGGTAAAATAAGTAATTATTTTAATAGTGAATGAGCACTGAGAAGGAAATTCTTAGTAAATAAAACATTTTAATTTATTGCTCATAATTTCTTAAGTTAATAAAATTATTCAAGTGAATCTACTTTAAATATGTTAAATATGTAAGTTAGTTAAAGAAAAATAATTTATATCATTCGGTTTATAAGTTCTTAAATTGTTTATGAACTTATGTACTCGTTGATTTAAAGTGTAATGAGGTAGAAACTTCTAAAGCTTCTGGGTGAGATAACATGACCTTGATAAGTGATTATATTTTGAACTATAAAAATTACACTTACATTACGTTATAAACTGACGCAGTGCTTTTTATAATAATTGAAAATCTGGTGAGAAGAAGACACAGGACTTCATTTTATTAGTTAGTTTGCATTTCCTAGATATCGACTTCAACAAATACCTACCTTTCTTCCTTCTGTATTGTGCAGAGGATAGAGACCATTAGATTAGACGATATGTAGGAATCTTAAAACAGCGGTAATAAACTTGCTCCAGTCATTGCTTGGAAAAGATTAAAAAGCAAAAAATGTCTAAGTGTTTTGCACTTCCATGGAATCCCGCAATTTTAGATATATATTCATTACCACTTAAGTGGTTGTAAGGGAATATTAGGTATATTCGCTCATGAAATGAGTCTTGTACTCCCGCCACCGCATCTAAAAGAGGCTTGTTCTACCGTCCTCTTGTCCCACCCAGAAGGAGATCTTCCTCTTTTCGCAAGACTTTCACAGCGATCTGGCTAGAGTCAAATCGAGAGACTATGGAAAGTAAAAGATAGAAAGAGGAGAAAACTCCTGGAACGGCTGCCGAGTCTTCGGTACTGTGTCTGGCTGGCTAGGGGACATTTAGTTTATGCTTCTGTAACCTATTCGTGACACCTCTAGAATCATAGAGATTAGGAGAGAAGTTTGAGAATTGAGAGTCAGAGTTACAATTTAGAGAAAATGTTAGTAGTCATATGCTTTCCAAAAAATGAATAAAAAATAAAATAAAAACCTTCCTTAAAGTTGTCTTTGAGTTTAGGGATTTTAATTTTTTCAAGTACGGTCTAATCCCACAATGGTGATCAGAAGAGTGTGCTTTCAGGGATTTGTTCCTTCTCATATTTACTCTCACATATAAGTAATATCTAAAATCATTTATTCGGACAAGTTTTTACGAAAATTTCCCAACATCCTGTTTAATAAAAAAGGATGTAGACTAAAATTATTTAATGAATAATTGAAGAGAGATTCATATACAGAACATGGCGTACACAGTCCACTGAAAATTATAATTGTTTTTCTAAAAATAAAAATAAATAATAACATCATATTATCTTATTAAAGAAAAAAGCTTGTTAAGGCGGAACAAAGTTCACACTGTAAAGAAAAGTAAACAATATGTACTACAAAAGATAACGATTTGTTAACGTGTATATAACTGTGATAATGATAGATTCTTAATCTAATGTAAAACCTAAGAATACTAGTAATTAGGAACATGTGTTTCACAACATATTTATGTATTAGCTGTAAACAACTCCATTTAATGACGTTTATCTCAAAGATATAGCAAGAGATGCACTTCACCTATTTGTAGTAAAGGGCACATATATATATATATTTTTTTTAATAGAGATTATTTAGGATGTATTGTTATTTTAATATGGAATATTTAATGACTGCGAAAAAATGAAAAACGGGTACCTGGATGAAAGATACTTTTAAAGAAAAAAATAACTTTTACAGAAATAACTTGGCATCTCTTGACCAGAATTCGACTAATCTAAAACTGCTTTGGTTATCAAATAAAAAGAGAGCATAGATTATTTGTCTTTTTGAATAATCTATAATGGATTTCGTGGATTGCTAAGTCTGAATTTAACAAGATGTAACAATCAATCATGCGTTTAACGCTCACAACCTACGATTATGACAAGAAATAATAAAGAACAATAGGAATACATTAAATATGTTGAGGAAAGAGATTAGCTCAGCAAATTAATGCTTGGCCTCCAACATGCATTAACATTCCCTCAAGAGCTATCCAAGTTCAAGACCGGCAAGTCCTTACATTTCCTTTTCCTAGCAGATATCTACATCTCACTAAAGGAGATCTAGTCCATTCTTTTTACTCACTTAAGTTAGGGTGACTTGCATTTGTTATTTTTTGACATCAACTATCTACCATCAGTATTTTAATCAAATAGTAAGACAAAAATATTTATTAAAATAATTAAGTATGTAATGGTCAACTTCTTTTTAACTACGTTTTCTTTTAAATTGTTTATCGAATTATATTTAACTTAATTTACAAATAAGTCATATATAAAATTATATGTTTTATGTATAACCCATAAATACACAAAATATAAAATACATCTGAAAATATCTTTTATGTACATCTTTAGAAAACTGAAATATAAAATTAAAAAGCGTTGACTTACAAAATAGGTTACTTGTCTGGTTTGTTCTTGCCTATTAAAACTGTCCGATAGGACAGTTATATAAGGGTTGATTTCACCTGTAAATAGAGACAACCTTTGTCTATAATTGTATTAAATTTTGTAAAAATCTGCCGAGTAGGAAACGAGATATGTATAGTTGAATTTTGGTTTCGTTTGAAACAGTGAAATATTTAACATCAAATATCTAAAAAACTACTCAATAGATTTTCTTTATATTTTATCTGTATATGGAGAACACTTTTGTCTAAAATTGTACAAAATTTCGTAAAACTCTGTCGAGTAGGAAACGAGATATTTAGAGTTAAATTTGGTTTTGTTTGAAACTGTGAAATCTTTAACTTCCAATATCTGGAAAACTACTCGATAGATTTTGTTCATATTTTATCTGTATATGGATACAACTTTTGTCTATAATTGTATAAAATTTCGTAAAACTCTGTCGAGTAGGAAACGAGATATTTAGAGTTAAAATTTGGTTTTGTTTGAAACTGTGAAATCTTTAACTTCCAATATCTGGAAAACTACTCAATACATTTTGTTCATATTTTATCTGTATATGGAGACAACTTTTGTCTATAATTGTATAAAATTTCGTAAAACTCTGTCGAGTAGGAAACGAGATATTTAGAGTTAAAATTTGGTTTTGTTTGAAACTGTGAAATCTTTAACTTCCAATATCTGGAAAACTACTCAATACATTTTGTTCATATTTTATCTGTATATGGAGACAACTTTTGTCTATAATTGTATAAAATTTCGTAAAACTCTGTCGAGTAGGAAACGAGATATTTAGAGTTAAATTTGGTTTTGTTTGAAACTGTGAAATCTTTAACTTCCAATATCTGGAAAACTACTCGATAGATTTTGTTCATATTTTATCTGTATATGGAGACAACTTTTGTCTATAATTGTATAAAATTTCGTAAAACTCTGTCGAGTAGGAAACGAGATATTTAGAGTTAAAATTTGGTTTTGTTTGAAACAGTGAACTCTTTAACTTACAATATCTGGAAAACTACCCGATAGATTTTGTTCATATTTTATTTGTATATGGAGACAACTTTTGTCTATAATTGTATAAAATTTCGTAAAACTCTGTCGAGGAGGAAACGAGATATTTAGAGTTAAATTATACTATGTGTTAAATGTTTGGGATTTTTGGAATAGCTGGTTATATAGAGGACTGAATATGAATAGGGGAGAATCAGTAGGATTGGAAAACGAAAGAAATTTTGTGAATTTTCATTTGGTAAGTTATGGTTTGAAGGGTGGAATTGAAAAATCGAAGAGGTTGTTAGTTAGTGTCTGTCCAAAAATTAATGGAAGTTTGACATGTTTTTAAGTGTATCATTCCTAGAATAATTACCTATATTTATTTTTTGTTTCTAATGACATGTATAGATGTTGTTTTTAAGTTAAAATTATTTTGTAGGTCGAGATGGTATTTAGAAAGAGCAGAGCTCGAAATATTAGTTTCTTTTTTCTTTCTTTTTTACTTTCAATAGAGTGTTGGTACAATATCTTATTTAAATTCTGGGAGGTCTGGCACAATTTTGTTCATTAAGTTAGACCGTGTTAAGTATTTTAACTTAGTGAGTACTAGCTGTTGAGATTTTTTAAACCAATGCATAATGTTGGTCAATGCAGGAATATAATTAAAAATTACAAATAATTGACTACTTATCCAATTTTGTTATCAATGTCACAGGTAAACCAGAATTATTCTTCAGAGAAGATGAGGAAATATTGAAGATATTTTTAAGACCTTGCAAATACTATCCAGAAAGTGCCTTAGCTCTGGTAATTTTTTAATTATTTTTGATAAAACTGTTTTCAAGTAAGTAATTAAAAAAAGATATGTTCTGGTGCATCAGCAGTGTTACATCTAAGGTTGGTATGTCTTCTGTCCTGGATGTGTTAATGTACTGATAAGTGTACAGTAACAGTCAGGATAGAAGATACACCAGCCTTAGGTGTAAAAAATACTTTGATTGTTAATAGAATAAGCCCTGCAGATAACCTAGTATCTAGGTCGAAAGCTAGGCAACAAATAATAAAAAGAAAATTATGACTGAAATTGGCCTTAATTTTTCTTCGTTATATGAGTTAATTATTCAACATCTCTGAGTTATCTTCGATTTTATCTGAATTAAGTTTAAATCCCTAGTTTAAAATTATCTACATTCTATGGTAGCCGCCAAAAAAAAGGAAGTTTTAAAGGTTTCCTAGCACTGCGATACTTATCTCCAAAGTTAAAAGAGTGATTTTTCAGAAAAGGATTTTTCTTAAATTAATTTAAGCAAGATGGTTGCATTTTCTTTTTAAGATGGAAAGAGTTGCTGACTTCAAAGTGAAATACGCAAACGTGATTGGTAAACTGATGCCAGACGATGAGAAGAAAATAATGTTGGAACAAAATGTGGTCAATGTACTGGTAGATCGAGATCAGGATGGTAGGAGAATTCTCTTGGCTCATGAAGGAGGTAGGTGGGATTTGTCTAAGTTAAACCAATTTCTATTTATTACATTGAATTTAACTAAGGAGCACGTCGATAAACTCCTTTTTGATTTTTGATATTTTTTTTTTAATTTTTCTCAAAGTACCATTTATATAAACCGTACAAATGGTTTTGTAGACGGTTATTTAATTGTAAAAGTTGTGAAGCGCTTATACACAAAGCAACTCAAGCTACATATATCTAGTTCAAAAATCTGACCGAATACCGAACTGGAAAGGTAGCCTATGCTGACCGAAGGTTCTGGACATCATTAGATAAATAGGATTTTTCCTCGTTTGTCGAAAATTCTAAGCATAAAATTGGAAGGACCTTCTTGAAGGATTTGATTATTAGCTTTCAAAATAACCCAAACTTTTTCCGAAAATAGTTTTTATCTATTATTAAAAAAGTAAAAATAGTTTTATGCACGAGATATAAGATCTAGTGTATTTCTTTGTTCCAAGATATATACATTCTTATTTTTGGAAAAAGATAAGAGTAGTTCAACATTATTTTGTAATCCCCCATCGAAAAAGTATCAATTTTTTAGTCAGAAGCTAGCTAAAGAAATGCCATATTATTCATTCTATTCCATAAGTGAATTAATGATAGATTTATGAACAGCCCTGTGGAACACGAAGGAAGTAAGTGGCGATCAGCTTTTCCGACTGTTCTATCTAGTTCATGTTCTGGCCATGATGGAGCCTGAAACTCAAGTTAGAGGCGTAGTAGTCATATTGGATTTTGAGGGTCTCTCCATGAAACAAGTGGCCCAATTAACTCCATCCTTTTCATTAAGGTTACTCAGCTTCATACAGGTGATTTAATTGTTTTTTTGTTTCAATTAATTTCTGTTACAGATTTGCACAAAATCAAGATTAATTAATATTTTTAAATTAACAGCAGGAGCTCTGGTGGACTTTGATAATGCTTTTAAATGTGGTTAATGAATTTTAGACCCACCATAAAACATTAATTAATATTTATTGTCATAAATTCGTTGTCATTGATTGCCCCCAGGTATAATGGTTTACTAGTTATGTTTAGAAATGCAAATACTTAAATCAAGCGGAAGTGTCCTCACAACAGTTCTTTGCGATTTATCGACTAAACCGCTTCTCGTTTTCGGAAAAAAAAAAAATCGCTTCAAAACTGAAGAAACAGTTTAATCATTCTCCTGCAATTTTCTTCAGAATCAATGCATTTAATCCTATTAATATTGTACATGTGACAGGACCCTATTTCTTTATTGATATTACACGAATCAAATACAATTACGGTTCCTTAAAAAATAAGTCAGGTAATTCATTTTAAACAGCAAGCTCATACTATATAAATATCTTTGTACAGGTATTAAAAAAATGTTTTTTAGTAAACATTGTTTACGACAACCAGCTGTGTAATGAACATAAACAATTATACAATTTTAATAGTAGATACATAAAGTTAGAAAACAAAAAAGTCGTAATAAAAAATAATAATAATATTTATGAAGTATTATTTTCTTATTTATTTACAAGATTTTAATTTTATTCGAGTTTACTTTTTGTGCTTAGCACTCAGGGACAGGACCCTATTTCACAGAGGGTAGCACAATCCAGCCACCGCACTGGCCTGAAATCAATTTTCCTTGGAAAATAATTCATATAATCTTCTTGATTGTTTTCATTGTCGAGATAATTTTTAATACTTACTCGAATAAGGTGCTTTAGGATAAGGTAGACAATCATGCTCTATTAAACAATTTAACTTTTTTGGCTAGAGATCCACAAAGCACATATTTTCTATGGAAACTCAAAATCGAAAATTTAACTCGATTGGAATACTTCTTACTCGATAAAATCACCCTAAGCAAAATATTGAAGGCAGGCAAATGTCTAGTTTGGCTATTATTCCACAACTATGTAAATTAAACAAAGAAAAAGGCTTGTTGTAGCTATTTTTTTTATCCCTGTTTCTACTCAAAAGTATTTTGAAAGTCCAAATATACATACGTTTTAAGTTTTTTTTAACTCAAAATTAAATATAAAAAAAGGTATTTACCGAAAAGTTACGCTTTAAAGATACCTATAATAGTTAACATTTAATTGTTAGCTGAGATTAAAGATAAGCCAACCTACACAAGAAAAAAAGAAGTATATGACGTAAACAGACCCTTAGCAGGTAGTGGAGCGCGGAAAATATCCTCCGGTTACATTAGCTTCCAGCAATTAAAATGAAATTTCTATGGAAATTAATTTTGTTTATTATATTAATTTCTTTTTCCGTGAAACTACAATTAAATATCATGACTGGTATGTTACCATATTCTTCTCACATTAATTGGTTTAAATCCAAGGCCGATGTCTAAACTGTTAAGAGGTACATTGACGTAAGAGCGTGCCAGATCAGAGCTGAAAGCTAGTTGAGGAATAGCTGAAAATTCAAAGCCTTCAGGATGTTTGATGTGAAATGTAGCGTGGCGTTGTTACGGAATGCATACACTTGTTTTCGGTCAAGAAAATAGAACAAGAGAGCTAAAAATGGCTGGACGAGCTCTGCTGAGTAAATTAGAAGTTGGAAGTGATTAGGCGACCGTTCGGAATTGGCTCAAAATAAAAGAAGTTTTCGAAATTCCATCACTTCTTGGTCCTGGACCTAATCCATTGTTTTTGTTTCTTTTAATTTCAAAATAAATCCAATTTTCGTCTGAAGTAATAATTTGTTCGATTAAACAATAATCGCTCATGTTTTGAAACCGGGGAATCGGACTGTTGATTTATCAAGGTTCTAACATCTACAGTAAATGAAGAATTATCAAGGCAACCGTTAATGGGAAATGTTTTGGAACCTTGTCGGAATCAGGCTGGTTGTTCGCATGTGGTTTTTATGCAGTGATTTCAAAACTTCATGTTTCTCAAAGTACCTTTTTATCTCCTTAAACAAAATAATAATAATAATAACACAGTGTAAGGAAGGGATTAACATGTACCAGATTCCAATGCGGAGCTCCCGGGTTGGGAACGGCGCCGGCCGTTAAAAATGCTGTATCCAAGGACAGTATAGACAGCTTGGACTGAAAATTCTGAACGAGTTTTGTAAAAAAAACCAATGGCTGATGTGGAAGAAGTCATTTAACAGTATTTTTGAGGATTCTAAAAATGAAGTTTGTAAAGTAATTGGACTTTTACTTAAAAATGGAATTTGTGAACCTTAAATAATACTACAGACAATAAAGAAAAATTAAATTATAATATAAAACTAATTAGTGTCACTATTTCAGGATGCCATGCCAATAAGACTGAAGGAAGTCCATATTGTGAAACAGCCGTTTATATTCAATATTGTGTGGAAAGTATTTCAACCATTTGTTAAGGAAAAACTAAAAGCTAGGGTGAGTTTAATTGCCCAAAATTGTGTCAATGAAGACTAGTCTTAAGATTTAAAA
Source organism: Rhodnius prolixus (assembly GCF_049639745.1). Taxonomy (NCBI): domain Eukaryota; kingdom Metazoa; phylum Arthropoda; class Insecta; order Hemiptera; family Reduviidae; genus Rhodnius; species Rhodnius prolixus. The sequence continues at coordinate 39,704,391 of NW_027411614.1, read as the reverse complement.
AAATAAATAAATATGGCAAAGAATAAAGTGTGTTTCTCATTCTACAACATGATCGTTTTCTGACTTCATCAACTATCACTAATTTAAAGTGGATTTACTGCATTTTTTTTAAATTGAATAAATCCATAATTAGATGCATTTGCAATAAACAAATTATTCTACCTGAGCTTTCATAGTGAGAGGATCAGGAAGAAAATTTAAAAATAATTTAAAAAATTTTATTACAGTTACATTTTCATGGATCTGATCAGAAAAGCCTGCATAAATTTATGAATCCCGAATTCTTACCTGAGAATTATGGAGGAAAGAAACCAAAAATCAATTATACCAGTAAAGAATGGTACCCAGCGATTAAGTCCGTGGAGAGCAGAATTGCAGGTACTCTTAATGGCTTGCTATTGTTTTAAGAATTAATACAATCTATACCTATTAAATTTCCAAAATGATTCTATTTAATTAATCTTTCTTTTGTTTAGAATGGAACAGCTGGGGTTGGAAGAAATAAGTCTGGATTTTAGTAATATATTTCGATAAACAAAGATAAATTGTACAAAACGTAAATACATATTTAAATTTTAATCAAGAATATTTTTTATACGATTATTAAAAATAAATAAGGTGTGAAAATTCACTCGACTTTCTCTTATTTCCTCCTAGTTGAGACATTTTAAAGGATTAATTGATCGTAAGGGTGATAAACGATACATGGAGAAGGATTAGAACTGACTAGAGAAAATTTGGTTAGTGAATGCCTGATACTGAGCGCTAAGCGCCTTCAGCACTGAACTACTATCAAATTTCTGCTTTCAACTTGTTCATACTTTTACATTTCTCCAAAAAAAAACCTTTAAATTTAGACTTCCCATAATATTAATCCTCTACCAAGGGCGAATTTAGGAGTTTGTTCAAAATAGAAAATAATGCATCCTATGCTACTACATGCATAATCTGAAAAAAAAAAATAAATGAGTAGCAGACTGGCATCAAAAAACAACATTTAATAATAATGTTTATTGCTTTTACAAGACAACTCATAAGCAAGGAGTTGTGTTTAAATACACACAGAAAAATAAAAAAAGTACAAAGCATACTAAACTAAAAATAACCTAATCATTAATTTGTATCAAAGAAAATTAATAAAGTGAAAGTTTTATACACATACATGAATTTATATCAATAATAGAGTAAGTAATATATTACAGATAAAGTACATATCAAAACTTCAAAATAAAAATCATACACTATTATATAATTTACATTTCAGGGCTCACAATAAAAAGATATATATTATTAATTTCATCCAGACTAACAGAGGATACTAGATTTATTAAATTTTCTGTCTCAGTTGCATGTATTATATTCTTAGATAAATATAATTCGATCTGAGTGCAGATAGACAGTGGGGGAAAAAAAAACAATATTTCTGTAATCGTCACTTCTAATAATAATGTGAACACAACATAATATTAAAAAGTTAGTGAAGCACCACCAGAGCCGAGCGGTAAGTGGCGCGCGCCGCAAAGCTAAGAATTGGATTCCATTCACGGTGTAAGCCTTGGATTTTTTAAAGTAATTATTGGGAAAAAGAAAAAAACCCTGAATAATGTGTAACCGCCTCAGTTAGCTAACCGCCTCAGTTAGCTAACCGCCTCAGTCAGCGACAAAATAACGGTTTTGGACGTAAAATTCACTTGAAAAAAGGGTATTAATTACTTTACTTAAAAAGTTACTTCATATTTATTAGCGCGAATATTTTGTAACAAAAAAAAATCTTTCTGAAAAAAAGTTCAGTATGTTTTCTTTAAACCGATTCAAAAATCTGCTAAGCTGATGCTAAAATGTACATCCTTTTCTCTAGGGCTCAAGTTTCAAGTTGTCAATTATCCTGTAGTTTACTTTTCTTATCACACCAGCAGCAGATTGCATTATCCACGCTTGTAAATAACTTCAAGTTTAAAACAGGTAATCCCCAACTACAACTTTTAATTTTTTTTTAAGAAAAAAAACTATTTGAATACAAAAAAAAAAAGAAGAAGTAAAGTAATGCCTATTTTTTCAGGCGACTTTACACCAACAACCAAAGAAGGCGGAGACGGATAACAATTGAACTTTAATATTAATTTCTCACATTAACCATTAAAAGAATCCAAGGCCTATACCATGAATCGTACCAACTCAGTACCAAAATTACGCTTTGCGGGCCTCGCCTTTGTGGCGTCTAACTATTGTTATACAAATATTAAAAAAAAAAAGAGAAAAAAAAGAAGAAGTAGCAATTACATAAACCTTCAGATTACAGTATCTGGTAATTGAATCTTTGATCCTTAATGAGAAAGATACTAATACTACTAAAACAACGATGCAATAATATAAATCTTTCCATTTACTTGTAGAAAACAAATCTGTTGAAGTAAAATTATTAAAAATGTATTTAAGAAAAGATTATAAAGGCAATTTTTATCTAAAAAATAGAAAAGTTATTTAGCTACTAGCTAGTTTTACAGGCATTGCAATTTGATAAATCTTACCAGTAACATTTTTTAATATTTCCATTATTTTTATTGTGCCCAATGGAACAAGTTTAGCAGAGAACCGTTAATACAAGGTAACTTTCTAATTCCATTTGCGAATAAATGCTAAAAAATGAAACAACCATTATAAATTTAGCATATAAAGTAAATTACATTTTAAAAAAATAATAAATAAATAAAATAACAAACAGATAATAAAAAGCAATTATAAGACATTTGTAGAGGATTTTCGTCATTTCCTATAGTTGTTTTATCATTTTCCTCGTTTAAATTTCTGAATGTATCTGTTTAGCCTGCAAGTATGAATATATATATATATTTTTGTAGACCAAGAAATAGTCAGCGAAGCATGAAATATTGACGAAATGCCGTCAAATGAGTGTTTACTCAATTGTAATCCTTCTAATGACATTATGAAGTATTTAAAAAATTATAAATTATTTTGGGGTTTGTTTTAAAAGCCATTCTATTTATATTTTGTAGAAAAATAATTAGTATTCCTTGGTACATTATATCTCTTTACATGAACATATATTACGTCTATTCATATTTCATTTATATTATTAGAAAAGCAAAGAAAAATTTGAATTTAATAATAAAACAGAATAAAAAAATCAAGGTATGAAATACAAAACTTTTCAACAGGGTGGAAAATGGTTGGATTTCTTAACTTCCCAAGAGATGCTGGGAGGAAGCTTTTTATTTTCATCCTCTCTTCCTTGAAATACGCTTAAGATCATGGTTTTCTTAATTTGGGAAAGCTGTTCTCAGAACATCTCAGAGACGTTTTTTGGGATGGGTGTATTAGCAGCAGGAAGTGGTATACCCTACCGCAAGCTTCCTATTCTTTCATAGACGTTTTTGGAAAGATATATCCTAAGATCTATTATTATTTAATATAGGACAGGCCTCTACAATATATCTTAGTAAATAGTGTTAAACCCAGTAAATGGTTATTCCCGCAGTGTGATTATAGACATTCCAACCTGCACGTTAAGACACATTACTGTTTTTTTTCTTTATTCATTCCACTTTCAAACCTTTCCACATTGACCTTAACAAACCACCTTTAATTGACACAATTACATAACAAAATCCAAAAAACACTAACCCTAACACTACCACATACCACAAGAACGTTGAAATGGAATTCAGAAGGAAGTGACCAAAAAATTACCTTGAGTACTGGGGTCTCTGGAGGGTCATTAAAAGACGCTTTCGCCAATCATTTTAGAATAGCCTATTTAGCTAACATTTGCATTTATTAGCTATGGCAATTGTTGTAATGTGTTACAGATTTTGTTTTTGTTTTTTATAAGTGATCGGAGTCTTAGCTAGACGCCACGATAGCATGAGAGATTAGAGGCATAGAGCGTGACAATGCTAAAATATTTTGTTACATTGGGTACAATTCTTGGTCATGGCCTTTGATATAGTCAATACGATTTCCTGAAGAACTAGGCATTACAAAATTTTAACAAATCCCTTGAGGGCTTTGTGAAAAATTTTGAATAGAAACTTAGGATTGTCACTTACCATTTATTGTATTGACAAGTTTTTTAATATTAATAATTATTTGAAATAGTTTAAATAGATCAACAACAACAAAAAAAACAACATTTATTTCTATTTGATTGTCTTTGTTTATCGATATCCTAGTTTACTTTATATAGGTAATAGTTTAATAAATGAAATATTATTTACCTAACCTAGATAAACTAATTAAATGTTCTTAAGAAGAATATCAAGTTGAACACGTGTGGTCTTTATCTTTTTTCATTTGATTTTTATTTAATTAAAAAAGAAATCTTTTATTTTAATAGTTGTATTTATTAAAATTTTATTAATTATCCGAAAGATGGTAAATAAGTCGCCTGCCATATTCTGTCTACTCAAAGAAGACTGATTTATTTTTCGCAGAATCTTGTTATACTCGTATATATTATATGTAAAAAATAAATTAATTTTAAATGAATTTTAGGTATACTCCTGTGCTTAATTTTGATCATAAAAAAGACAAATAATGCTGTTTTCAAAGCATGCTTCAACACTAAGCTTCAAGTGCTGACAATAACCTTGATAGAGCAGTATCTGCTTCCAAGGTATCCAAATAGATTCATCTCCATCCCCTTCCCTACATACATCACGACAATTAACTGTTCCATTAGAAGAAATATTGTAAACTGAAATTACTATTTTCCTAAAGATGTTTTGTGCTTTCTGGCAGTCTCTAAACAAGGCCTTTTTTGGGAGTACCTATGGAAATTTTGTGATTAAAGCTCCTTTATGGTCTATAATTATTATCAGATTTTAGTTTTCAGATTGGTCAATACTTCTAACATATGGTGCAAAGATTAATTCGAATAAGAAAACCACATCTGTCTCCGCGTTATATAAACACAACTACAGTCACGCAAAAGGAGACCAAGTTTAAGATAGTGACGCTAATCGGCAGGATGTACTTAGATGTGACATTGAACGACAACCATTTGAAGAAGAGCTAACTAGTATCTTGAGAAATTCTATTTTTATAAAAAAGAACACCTGATCAGCGCTAGGTGTCTTTCAGGTAGTTATTTGTTAGCCATACAGTCACAGCGACGTATTACACAATTTTTGAAGTATCCCCTCCTTTATTTATTTTTTTAAATTCACGCTCCTCTTCCTTTATTTGCATTCCACTATATTTATTTATTTTTTTTTTAAGTAAACAAAGTGCGTCCTGTGTCGGGCCAAATTTTCGCATTGTGTTTCAAATGAACTAGAATTCTCAAAAATGCGGAATTTTAAGCAATACATTTACTATTATAAATGTGATAAAACCATACATTACCCTGAAATATCACTTTCAAATAAAAAGATGCCACAATACTACCATTAGGAGTGTGGCCTAAAATGACGTTCCCTAAAAAATGTTTCAAACACAATTATACACCTACATCATGCAGAAAATATACCATGGTTAAAGAAAGTCGATTACAGTGTTTTTGAGAGGGAGAACTAAAAAGTTAATTCAGTAAAACATCACTTCCGGAGAAAGGATTTTGGCCAAAAGCATGTCATAGGATTCCCAGGTAGTTCCTAAAAAATACGCAGTTGAACTTTCGGCTTTCTGAGGTAAAGTTCTATTTCAATTGTTCGTTCAAAGAAAGGTGTTTGTAAAGTGCACAATTTGTACATAAGTGTGAATGAATGAGTGCGTCATATTTGCTAGAGTTTGCTTCTGGGTTCACTGAACCCAAGCAGTTCTACAAATAAACCATATCTTTGAGACCATACTTTTGTATTATATGAGTGTCGGAGGCTTTAGGTGAAAGATAAAGGTCCCTTTAGGATACCTTCCGTACGTCAACGTCTCCCTAGAAGGATAAATTATTATTATTTAAGGCGCGTCAACATCTGTGGTTATTGGCGCCCAGGGCTTTTATCAGTGCAATGCCGACAGGCATCGTCAGACAGTAAGCTACAAGAAGCTCCTAGGAAGAGAAAATCTAAGGGGCCAGCAGCTGGATTCCAATCCAGGATTTCTGCGTAGGAATCCAATACGCTGACCACATAGCTAATCCCTTCCCAACAAATGTCAAAGAAGTTTTCTTACAGATTAAAGAAGTTATCTATAATCCGATTTACTTCAAAAACATAATTTTAGAAATACACCATTTCCACAAACATAAAAGGAACTGAAAGTACCAAAATGGTACTGAAGTGAAAATCAAGATATCAATTCCTTCCAGGATTCTTTAAGAAACCAATCACCTTCCTCCCTACCAACTTACAAACCATAATGGTACGAAACAAGTACTCTTTAAAGAAATATGGATAAAAACATGAAAATCGCAAGGAAAAACAAACCCATTAAATATAAAAGGATGAGGAATACCGATAACTGCTTGACTAATCTCCCGGGTGCTTCTAAACGGTTTCCTTCTAATCTTCGTTTTAATTCTGATTGTCCTGTTCACATAATTACGTAGAATCACACATCAAAACTTACTTTCGTCCTCAGAGTACGACAAAATATTAATTTTTAATTCACAGATAGGAAATTTCGCAATTATCGCAACTCTTCTTTCTAATTGAATAAAAAAAGTTTAAAACTGCATCTACACTTCAAATAAAAAAAACAAACTAAATAATAACAATATGTAACACTAAAATGACGACCTTTAGAAATTTGCTAACTAAGGTTTGTTTACTACTAGGACAGATCGAAGGTCAATCGATCGAAAAATTGTTATTTGCAAAAATGTTAATTAAAATAAAAATATTTAAGTTCATTTAAGGGTAGGAGATGTAGAGACATAAACAATTGAGACAATGAAAGTGTGTGGAAAAAAAATAATTCACGAATGGTGTACAGTGGAACATGTTACAAAGAAGAGGTGAATGGATTCAAGGTGGGGAGCGCCTATAAGAACAGATAAAAGAGTTTTACTGTTTTAGTTAGGCTCTGTTGGTTGGTTTGAAGTCTGGTCTCGCTGAGCAGCCTGTAAAAATGAATGCAAGTGATAAAACAGTGCAAATGGGAGACCATGTGTTTCGTTTTGAAGATGATCCAGATCCTGGTGATTTTTTCTTAGAAATAGCTCGTGCTGAATTAAGGGAAACACCGGTCATTCGTGAAGCAGCACTTCAAGAAGTTAAAGAAAGAATTGCAAGTCAGTATATATTTTTATAAATATATATATTTTTTTTAATTTTAGAGCTATTGTAGTCTTCGTAATTGTTTGTGGTTGGTTTCAATCACTACAATCATACTTCAATACAATTATTCTCACTACGATTATTAACACTGCAATTATTTTTCTAGTCGTGAATGTGTTTGTAACGACACTATTCATGTTGTATTGAAATTAATAAATCTGTTAACTCAGAATGTAATTTTCGATTTAACGTTGAACTCAATTACAAACTAAACAATTACGTTAATTAAATTAGTAAGTTACCCGATAAACTATTTTCTTAATTGACTTACCAATTTATTTATTTAAAAAAAATTCTATTCAAAAGTTTTATATAAAATTAGTTTAAAGAAAATAGTAAATAAAAAAAACATTGACAATTTAAGTCATTATATCATTTGAAAGAATGTGACATCAAACGAAATTATGGGAAAATGGTAACAATGGGAAACAATGTTGTATTAAAAGCAGAAAGCATTATAAATATTCCACAAATAGAAACCAAAACAATAGCCCAAGAATATTAAAATAAATGTGTAATATTCTACGCAAAGTGTAATGTTAATAAAAAATAATATACTTCAAAATAATCTAAAAGAATTCTGAAACTTTACTCAATTTTAAATTTACTTCAAAATTATCCGTTCCTCTGACTAAGACGGTGAATTATGAATGAAGCATGATATCTGGCAAAAGTGTTTGGAATAATAATGTTAGGGCAATTTAATTCCTTCCAGGTGCTTAAGGGAAAACTAGCCAACAACCATAAAATTCATCAATAAAGTCGACTGGTCTTTCTATCCAAACGACTGTTGTCCAATAAATTATTCTTATTTACAATATTAAGTGTTAGAACTGTACAGTATACTAGTATGATACTTTAGAGTGAGTCTATCATCACTTCTCGCCTAGAATCTATAGAGAATAGAAGTTTTAAAGAAAACGGTTGAAGCCATTGACGAGAAAATTGCAAAAACAAAAAAAAAAAAACATTTGTCACACAGCCCTTCACAGAGTTTTTGTGCAGAAATCTTTTGCAGCATTCTCTAACAGTACTGAATCGAAATATAGATTTGAATTTTGATTAGTTTTGAGTTATGGTAGAAACAAGCCCATAGACGTACCCTTGCACAATTCCATTTTTTTTTTTGTACGCAGAGGATCTTAAAACTTGTATTTCTTGTATTTAAATGTTGTAATAACTCAATTAATTTTTCTTAAGGGATAGGGAAAAGTAAATATAACTGCGGGAGAAATAAGAAAAATATTTAGAAATTACTCAGATTAATTTGTTCTTCAATTAATGGTATTTGATGATTATTTCTTCAATATTGTGGTCTATAATAAAATCTTAATTTCTTCCCATATAGTTTAGGAGACATTCTAAGCAATATTTTGAATATATCTTATGGTGGAAGCCTTCTTCCAGCTACACGTCAATTTGCTCTGAAATGATTTCCCTATGTTCAAATTAGGATGTTAATAATAAAAATATCAACCGTAATATTAGGTGTGACAAATTGACGAAGAATAACAAAAACAATTCTCGTTCAGTTAATCTCCTCTTAACACTGAATTTTGGTTATACAGCTTTGTACGATTATTCCAAAACATTCAAGTGTCCTTCTAATTTCAAAAATTAATCCAGAATTCATTTTGTTACTAAATTTAATTGTTACCATCATCATTGTTAACATCTGCCAGAAATAACTTTATATTTTTTGTAGTCCCCACAATATAATGAATTCGTAAAAGCAAACAATTCAAAAGTATAATTTTAACGCTAAATAAAAATAAAATAATTCCACTGCTATATTATTATAACTTGTCCGCAAATAAAACTGCTTATTCAAACAAAAATTTTCAACTTGTTCTTAGAGAACATGATATCATTTTTATAAAAAAAAACGCCAACATTAAGTGCATATATCGTATGATAAATATTTTTATATCATTGATAAGTTTAATTTGTACTTTCTTGTCAAAATAAAATCCGAACAAGAAATTGTTGGACATTTATCCTTATTTGATTAAAATTTGCGTTATTGAGTTAAAAAAAAATTTTTGTTTTTGCTTATCATCGTAATGATAGCCGTTTATTAATAGTTCAATTTAAATGTTCAAATGAAAGTACTCGTAAAAAATGAACTGGGATAGGTTGTTAACATTCGTGTTTGATTGATTAATCATTAAGTAAAGACATTAAAAAGGGAAAATGTTTACGCGAAGAAATAATAATTATTTATAAAATTAACACTTTTTTCATGTACTTCCTTGTTCAATAGTGTCCCACATGAGCCTTCCGCAGTACCTTCTTGTAGTTCATATTTTTACTTAATTCAGACAAATTTACTTCTTAAATTTTTTGTTGAAAGATCTGAAAGATGATATTGATGGGAAAGAAACTATAGATCGTACATTCTTCTCAACTCAATTTACCTTTCTTTACTTTACCTTTAGTTACTTTACTGAATTGACCGGAATACACAGTAAATAGAATGTTAGTTTGCATTTGTTGCACTACACTCCAAACCAGACCATTTTGAAGACCATTAAAAATTCGCAGCACTACCTCAACCTCATTACTGAATGGTGATTAAATTGAAATACGAATAAGTGCACCCAAATTATATTTGTTTAAAATACATTACATTTACCTATCACACTAAAGAATTAAACATCCACTGAGACAACTTCTTGGGTCTTCCTCCAGCTTACAATATATTAAGACCGATATGTCTGTAAGGTGAGGTACTACGGTGAATACGCCAAACCTTCCAGTCAGAGAATTCAGTTTACAAAGTTCACGTAAAACGTTAGTGCTCGTTTCTATGTTTTCAACTCTTACACTGCTGTTAAGACTTCAACGTGTACTTCTTTCATTTGCAAACTACACCACACACGCTTCGCTACCTTCCACACTTTAGTTTATTCATTCATCATTAGAGACTCAAGCTCTCTCAGCTACTTTGCACCCATCTTGCTACTTAAAATGGCAATGACCTCCTTCTATTCTGTGATCAAGGAAGATAGTAACACCTGATGAGTTCCAGCACTGGCTGGCATCTCTCATCACGGCTGTGGCAAGTAGAGGAGAGGCCACATTAAATATTCTGTTCTCATCCATTGATTTCCAAGATGCTCATATTTAATAACGGTATTAAAACTCTAAAATAAAAGGCAGATTTTCTGAAAAGTTTTGGTTTTTAGTTTCTACGATTTCTCTACTATTTCAGTCAATTTTACTGTTATATCACCCATACTTTACTAACAAGAAGTAAATTTATTGCAAGAAATTACATATTAAGGGAGTGTACGTCAAATTCTTGAAGAAGTGTGGAGAAACCGGATGCTAATTGTTCTACAAATAATACCCTTAAAAAAATAGGGTTAGAGAAAATCATGAGGCATCAGATGTTTTAATTTAATCGTATTGGTGGAAAGGAAATTTTTCTGTGAAGTTTTAAACAGATCTTCTGAGCACGTACATGTCTGTACGCTTCTCAGTGATTGACTCACTGAGTTCAATGAAATGATTGTAGCCGGTCGTACAAGAGCTAGAAGAGGAGCAGCGTGAAACGTGAGGTGTCATACAATCACTAGAATGTCTGCAATACGAGGGTCGTTTGAAAAGTCCGTGCAAAAATAAAAACTACTTAATTTTTTGGGGTAAACCTTTTTTATTTTTCAACATAGTCTCCTTTTAGGCTTATACACTTCGTCCAACGCTGCTCTAGTTTGTTGAACCCTTCCGAATAATAGGATTTGTCCAAGTCTGAAAAATAGCCATTCGTTTCTGCAATCACCTCCTCGTTTGAATAAAATCTTTTTCCCGCCAGCCATTTCTTCATATTGGGGAACAAATAGTAGTCCGAGGGAGCCAAGTCTGGAGAATAGGGGGGATGTGAAACGAGTTGGAACCCTATTTCCATTAATTTTGCGACCACAACTGCTGAGGTGTGAGCTGGTGCGTTGTCGTGATGGAAAAGGACTTTCGTTTTTCTTGCAGCTCGGTTTTCAAACGGTCCAATAACGATGAATAATATGCACCTGTAATAGTTTTACCCTTTTCCAGATAGTCGATGAGGATTATTCCTTGCGAATCCCAAAAGACAGTCGCCAGGAACGGTCTTCGCCTTTTTTGGCGCAGATTCCCCCTTGGTAACCCGTTGTTTAGATTGTTCTTTGGTCTCAGGAGTGTAGTGATGTATCCATGTTTCATCCACAGTGACGAAACGACGCTTAAAGTCCTGCGGATTCTTCTGGAACAGCTGCAAACCGTCCTTGCAACACTTCACACGATTTCGTTTTTGATCAAGCGTGAGCAATCGCGGCTTCCCATCTTGCGGATAGCTTTGTCATGTCCAAATGTTGATGCAAAATATTATGTACCCGTTCATTCGAGATGCCCACAGCACTAGCAAACTCACGCACCTTCACTCTTCTGTCATCCATCACCATATCATGGATTTTATCAATGATTTCTGGAGTAGTAACCTCAACAGGGCGTCCAGAAGGTTCAGCGTCACTTGTGCCCATATGGCCACTCTGAAAATTTTGAAACCACTTATAAACTGTTCTAATCGAAGGTGCAGAGTCACCATAATGTTTATCAAGCTTCTCTTTAGTCTCCTGAGGCGTTTTACCTTTCATAAAGTAGTGTTTAATCAACACACGAAATTCTTTTCCGTCCATTTTTTGAAAATCACTCGACTTCCTCGATTCAAACGAATGCCAAACACAAAGAAATAGACCGATCTGGCTGTAACTTAGTGTGTGTTCTTCCAAGAGATGCTACTAACTAAACATAACCTCGATACGCGCCAGTGGTGCTATCTCTCTGACTTTGCACGGACTTTTCAAACGATCCTCGTACACACATATTCGTGAATCCAGAAATACTTCCATGCTTGAGATGACCACAATTGTAGAAGTCTTTCGAGCGATTTCACAGAGATTTTTGTTTTATAATCAAAGACAAGCACAGCACATTTACATGATTGTTAAATATAGAACTTGCTTTTTCAAAAACGTAACCCAATTGTATTCTTCCTTTAAATAGATTAGAATAGATCTCTCATTTGTAAATCAAAGATTAAAACTTACGATAAAGAAAAAGAAAAAAGCTTATAACCCTAAAGCTAATAATTCTGATAACTGAACAAGAATTCTTCATTTATCATTATTAATTTGTATTTAGCAAGTTAATCAAGTTTTTAGTTTCATTTATTTCATATTTTTGCAGTTGCTGAAATTATTTGCAAGGCAACATGTATTTTATGTTTTTACTTGTTAATGATGTGTGATACCTGTTAGGTAACCGATACGGTGGTAAAAAAAATGAATGCTCGCTTCCTTATAGTTTTGGCCCAGGTGAATTAAAAGCCAAGGTGAACCAGGTGAATTCTACTTGTGGATCAGTATGCTACGGTAGAAACAGGTGTAGCGAACCACATTTTTTTCCTTACTTTCCTGGGTTATTATTATCAAAAGAGATTCGTTGTATACTAAAAATAAGCTATAAAGCAAAATATAGACCAAAAAGTATAAAATGCATTCTTTGGTACAACTAATCTAACAAACAGAATAATTAGAAAATGTGGTTAGATTCGCCGTGCTGGATATCTTTGAATTTATCCGAAGTAACACATGTTTATTGTATCCCTTACTGGTTTCGCACTTGCATCTATCATTAGTTTGGTGTAGAGATTTCGACTTTACTTACGTTATAAACTTTCTCACTTTAAACTTGCTGACTCAGTCATTTCTCATTGTCACTCTGCCGTCATTAGAAGGAAAGCGAAAAAGTTGATGAAAAGGGGCAATATTTAGGATGACTTGGGGAAAGATCTCTCCATGCAGTTCTAAATCGCTAATTTTTGAAAGCACATGTGGACATACCATATAATTTTATAAGGATGGCCTTATGCTCCGTCGATTTGGGTTTTTCTTTTGCTTTAACCTTCTTGACAGAGCGAAGAAAGATGCTTATAATCATATAAAAGACTGATTTTTCTGCAGCAATTTCCTATTAATTACAAAAATACAAATCTATCAAATAATTATTTAATAAAACAATTCTCACAAAAAAAAGAAAAGAAAAAGAGATTTCATATATTTAATGTTCTATCTATTGAGTTGTTTGCAACAAGTAATACTTGTGGAATGTTACCATAACGCCCACACAATCTTTTTATTGTTTTTAATCAAAACTCAATGTTCATATCACATGAGTTATTTATCTACCAGCAGAAGTGTAAGAAGTATGTTTTAAAATTATGTTCAGATGGTTAGTTATCCTGTTCATTCATTGAATTGAATTAGAAAAAAAATATGGATTAGAATATTTTTAAATATATGACTCGTAGTATAGTTCATTTTGAGAAAATGTGACAATAAAAACAAGATATACATGTTTTTTCTTCAAAGAAATTTTATGGGGAATTCATAATGTTTTTTCACATTTATTTCTGCCAGAAGAGTGAAAAAAAAAATCCTCTAATTAGAGCAGTTCCGAAAAGAAATTACACTATTATTGCAAATCAATTAATTGATATAGATTACTGCTGCAATTTGCTGCACAGGTGCTATGAAAGCAAGTAGAGAGGCTAGGTTAATGTTAGAACGTACATTGGATACCATATTCGATTCCTCGGTCTTGGCCTTGGATTTTATTTAATGGTTAAATATTATGAAGTTCATAGTAAAGTACGTTTGCTAGTCGCCTCTGTCCATGACATCTAATTTGATGGATGTAAAGCCCACCTGGAAAAATAGGTACATTTTCTTTTGTTTTACTTTTTTTTTACATTACAACTTCAGCGTACTAGTTAAATTATTGGCGGTATGAAGCCTGCCGTTTAGTCACTTCACAACATTCTTATAAAGAGTTTAAATACAATAAAAAATATTGCAAATTTATAGTAACTAAAATTGAATGCCACTAGAAACTACTGGTAAGATCTGAGAAGAATGCAAGTATATAGTCTTAATTTCAATCGATTACGAACAATTAGTTGTTGAGTCACCGCACTAAAAAAATATTGGTCTTTCATTTAAATATTATGAAATTGACCCCTATGGTTCTCCTCTTTCACTAAAGTATTATCTAATGTTATATAAGGATAATTTTTAATAGTGTTAACGCAGACATTGGCACAGGTTTATTGTGAATGATGTTCTTTAATTTTAATTCTTTTATTACTACTATTTAATTGAATTATCTAGTTTTTTTTTCAGTTTATTTTATTATTAAAATTATTATTTACTATGGCATAGGCTCAGTTGCTGCAATAAAGTCAGAATCGTTTTATGAAAATTGATTTTATTTATGAAATTGAGTTTTTATGAAAATGTGTTTTAAGGTCCCCGAACACAAAAAATAAATTATTTTTCCTGAACCTTTTCTAGTCTGGCGGCCGATTTGAGGTAATCGGTTTGTTTACCGCCCTCTACCAAAATGAAAAGCAAAGAATACGAATGAATTCCAATTGCGAAATTCTATTAATGACAATACTCCAGCCCCCCATATAGTCGAAATATCGACATCTTTTTTGTTGCTAACTTTTTAGCGCATTAGTTATTCATATGGCTATCACTGTTGCTAAAGTACCTGTTTTGGCGAAAACTCAAAAAACTTCAAAATTTGGACAGGCCTTGACCGACTCTTTTTTTATTTTTGTGCTGTCTGCTGTTACAGAAACTATCCAAAGCACCATTAAGTAATTAGCTATCAGCTGGTACTGGTTTAAAAAATTTTATCTGCAATTTTAGGAGGCCAGTTTTTTTTTTAGCTAAACAGTGGCTTTGATCTGTCGAAACTAATTCTTAATGTCCCTTCAGTCGCCTTGTCGATCTCAGAGATTTTGCATTATATTCAACAGACAGTAGAAAATCTCCAGCAAATCATGTATATTTATTCGGTATGATGTAATTTCAAACTTGCTGACCGATTTTGTTACCACTTTAATGCGTAAATCTAATTGTAAGTTATTAGAATGAATTTCACAAATTTTTCAGTCTAGTTATGAATGTGAGGTCATTTATTTTAATGAGTAATCAATAGAATTATTAGGGTATAACAAAAGTTTGTGATTCATTAATGAGTATTAAACGAATAAGGCTGGCTAGTTTATTATTCAAATAATAAAGATAAAACGCTTAAACCCATCTTCATGACAGTAATTCAACTTCACTTTGATAACACTAAGCAGTTTTGGAGACAGAGAAAAATTCAATACCACCTACTTTCATAGTAAAATTATACTAACCCCGTCAAAAATTACCCAAGGTAGTCCAAAAAAAATGAGGGCTTTAAGCATCTCGAGGAAGAAGTTTTCTAGAAAGTAACTACGTTACCTTCAATTTGAACACTGTTGGATTTAATACATAATTTTAAATGCATTGCACAAAATTTACAGTTTTGTTGATTATTTCAAGTTGAAATTCAAAATAAAAAGAATTCTTATTTGTTTGTTTCTTTACAAAAAGAAATAAATCAAACCAATTAAACAATATCATTTAATTAACAATTAAACGAAATCAAAATAACCATTGTTAATTAGTAAAATGGTTAAACATGCAATTTTACAATTGTAGATTAACTGTAGAAGGTATTGTAAAACACAGTAAATAAATAAATAAATAAGATAAGATTATTTGAAGATTATTACTAGAACTTTATTTCTCCATTAGTTAAAAGAGGGTAATTAAATTGTATTATCTTTATTTCTTTATTTGAGAGCATTTGTTTTAGCATTAAGCAATACTGATATTGAGGATTACAATTAATGATTTACATAAACTGCATAGAAGGGAACAATAGGCAGTATGATTTAAAACTTGTGCAGTCCATTTTGTTGAACTGAAAAATGAATATTGATTTTAATTCATATATTTAACTTTATTTCGTCGAAAAATTTCATAAAATCGAAGTGTTTAAATTTTTCATCGTCCAACTTCTTCCAAGGATGGAACAATTTACAAAGCTCGCTTTTGTGTTGAAAGGGGTCTCAAGAAAACTTCTTTTTTTATGGCAGTTTCAAATACTGAAATTTTAAATATTACGAGCGTCGTTTGAAAAGTCCGTGCAAAAATAAAAACTACTTAATTTTTTGGGGTAAACCTTTTTTATTTTTCAACATAGTCTCCTTTTAGGCTTATACACTTCATCCAACGCTGCTCTAGTTTGTTGATCCCTACCGAATAATAGGATTTGTCCAAGTCTGAAAAATAGCCATTCGTTTCTGCAATCACCTCCTCGTTTGAATAAAATCTTTTTCCCGCCAGCCATTTCTTCATATTGGGGAACAAATAGTAGTCCGAGGGAGCCAAGTCTGGAGAATAGGGGGGATGTGAAACGAGTTGGAACCCTATTTCCATTAATTTTGCGACCACAACTGCTGAGGTGTGAGCTGGTGCGTTGTCGTGATGGAAAAGGACTTTCGTCGTGGGCTAATCGTGGGCGTTTTTCTTGCAGCTCGGTTTTCAAACGGTCCAATAACAATGAATAATATGCACCTGTAATAGTTTTACCCTTTTCCAGATAGTCGATGAGGATTATTCCTTGCGAATCCCAAAAGACAGTCGCCATAATCTTTCCGGCCGAAGGAACGGTCTTCGCCTTTTTTGGCGCAGATTCCCCCTTGGTAACCCATTGTTTAGATTGTTCTTTGGTCTCAGGAGTGTAGTGATGTATCCATGTTTCATCCACAGTGACGAAACGACGCTTAAAGTCCTGCGGATTCTTCTGGAACAGCTGCAAACCGTCCTTGCAACACTTCACACGATTTCGTTTTTGGTCAAGCGTGAGCAATCGCGGCACCCATCTTGCGGATAGCTTTGTCATGTCCAAATGTTGATGCAAAATATTATGTACCCGTTCATTCGAGATGCCCACAGCACTAGCAATCTCACGCACCTTCACTCTTCTGTCATCCATCACCATATCATGGATTTTATCAATGATTTCTGGAGTAGTAACCTCAACAGGGCGTCCAGAACGTTCAGCGTCACTTGTGCCCATATGGCCACTCCGAAAATTTTGAAACCACTTATAAACTGTTCTAATCGAAGGTGCAGAGTCACCATAATGTTTATCAAGCTTCTCTTTAGTCTCCTGAGGCGTTTTGCCTTTCATAAAGTAGTGTTTAATCAACACACGAAATTCTTTTTCGTCCATTTTTTGAAAATCACTCGACTTCCTCGATTCAAACGAATGCCAAACACTAAGAAATAGACCGATCTGGCTGAAAATTGGTGTGTGTTCTTCCAAGAGATGCTACTAACTAAACATAACCTCGATACGCGCCAGTGGTGCTATCTCTCTGACTTTGCACGGACTTTTCAAACGACCCTCGTAAATGCGTAGTATTTGTTTTTTTAAATTTCATTTCAATAGTAGACAAATTAATTTTAGGTCTGTAGTTATTGCACTTGATTGCCACGCAGATATTCCAACTTCCAATCAGCTTATTGCTCTTAGATTTTCCCTTCTGGTGAGAATCAATGGATAAAGTTGTTTTGAAGGGAGTCACAAGCTCTGAGAAAGGCTCCAGGCGCCAATGACCTCAGCCTTAAATTGGGGGAAAAATGAGTGAAATAGTTTTATGTCAAAATGTCTTTTTAGTACTTGAAGAGACATTGAGACAAAAGTTTTACTTATGTAGTCCATGGTCTCTGTACTCTTGTATGTCAGGACCATCCTTGACCCATTGTTCGTTACTCTCTCATATTGGTAGTATTACAAGTTTTTTTTTCTATTGCAAATTCGAATAATAGAATAATTAAAATAATACCAGTGAATCAAAAGCTAATTTTGGAATAATCAGTATAAGTCATATAATTATGTCATATTTTGTTCTAATAAATTCCAAAATGATTGGGAAAATCAACTTTTTTATGGCTATTATAAAATATTCAAAAAATATCACTTTTGTTTTAAAATTAACAAAATTATATAATTATTATTTATTTGTAATACTATTTACTACAAGGATACATCGTGAGAGAATAAGGTAGATACAAGAAAAACGTACTTTATTGTAATAAATTATTCATACATGAATAAAGAATACTGGCATAGTAAATCCGATGCTGTAAGTATCAACAATAAAATCCAATACAAGCATCGAGAACTAACCAAACAAAAAATTATTATTGATAAAAACACACAAATACATTTCTTCCTCATTTACGAGTGAGAATGAATAATTGTATGTAAAAGAAGTCTCTATTTATTTAATATTAATTTAGATTTTTGTAAATGTAATATCTATTAGAGAAATCAATCTTCTGCATCGCCTCGCTTCGCATCACCTTATGTCAACCAGTTACCATCATTTTTTTCCAACAAAATGTCTTGAATTGAATCTTCTCTTGCCAAGGCATTAGGAACTCTCCTTCGTACTTGCTGGAGTTACTGATTCCAGCTATTTAATTCATATTTATCTGGAACAATAGATTCTCATGTGTGGTGTACGTGAACATATTAGTCTTTCTTACATAACAGTACATCTAATTTTTACCCTGCATACAAGCTTTGCAATTTAAACCTAAAAGTTACCGCCTTATTTTAAACAATAAGCTCTTACTTGATTAATCAAAATTGTTTCTCAAATAATTGATATTAGTTTGATAACAGTTTATCAATTAACAGTTTGATGTTAATTTTGGGATAGACGGTTGTTTTAACTTTACCACTGTTATTGAATATTTAACACTGAGTTCCGCTGTATATTAAAAGGTTAAGATAACTTTGTTCAGGATATTCTGCATCAGTGAGAAATCACATTCTAGTTTGGCATCATTCAACAGTTTTATTTAATATCTCCTTTTACCTACTTACGTATTCGATTTGTATTCATGCCCAGAATTTGTGGTATTGCTTGTTTCAAGCAAAAGTAGAAGCGAACACTTGTAGCGGACTAATATTTGTCTCCGAAACCACATCTACACACATAGTTTCATTTCGCAAAATTTGCCTACAATTAGATCATACACACACACAAAAATCTGCCTATGAAAGATTTTCCAGTCCGTTCTGAACAAACTTCTGCAACAATGTAACGCGTCCATTTCACAGAATTCATTTAAGAAGCAAGAAGGGTCTGTTATTTCGTAGTTACTTCAACCACTTAAAAAACCTCGTTTTAATCTCTGTTATTCGGCCAAAAATCCAGCATTATGGCATTCAAGAATAGGAAGAATAATGTTGTAATTAGTAATATAAGGACTTTCTTATTGCTAGATTTTTCTTTTAAGTAAGAATTTTGAAAATGAGGTGTATTCAAATCTAAGGTGTCAAATGTCATTTTACTTGGGAATGTACTAGCAGAGGTTAAATAAAAGAATTTTAAGAGGGCAGCAAGATTTTGTATAGTCTTCATTTGAGAAAAGTGGCCTATACACCACATCTTATAATATTTCTGAATTATTGTGATTTGATTGCAACACTATTTGCTCTTTTTTAAAAATCCTCAACATATTTACTTCTCAAACTGAGTGGCAAAATTCATTATATTTACTAAGAAAGTAGGTAACTTTCTGCAAATTGTTGTTATTTATTAAAACCTATTAACTTTTAAGATAAAAATGGAGCGAAGATGGTAGGCAAAAGTTTTCACAGGATAGTGTAGAATTTGCTAATGAGATGGGATTTATTTACCATTCTTATTTCTCAAGAATTCACATCTCTTGACGCACGAGTATCTCAGGAATTAATACCTGATAAATTACGATAACTTATTATCATAATGTTGATAATAAAAGTAGACAGTATTAACGCAAAATCCTGGTGGATAAATGGAGAATTTTATCGGATAATATTTTAATTCATCACATTACGTAATCAGGTAGTTGAAAGCACTTTAATGAAGATAATAAAAACTTTTTAATGTGAAAAAGAAATAGTGGTTTTGGATTTGTTTCATTACATAGCACATTCATAACAAATATTTTTTAATACCACCAAATACAACATTGACTTTCAGTGTTAGATAGATTTCCTAAATATTTAATTTTGTTACTAAGGAGTAGTGACTCAGATTCCCGAGATTTATATCTGTGTGGAATATTTCCCCTGCGCAATACAAAAAGGCATTTTTACAAAACTGATTGATTTCATTCAATTATTTTTAATTTTACTTTTATTCTAAATTCAGATTTATCACTTGGTGAATAAAAAAAAAATGATCAGACCCTCACTTGCCGTGTTCATTACTTTACAAAATTTTCAACTAAATTTCGCAATTAAGTTTAGTACTGTAGCTAAGTAGCTGGGTTAGGTTAGAAATATGTAGTTACACTGTTCATCAAATATGTAAAACATCCGTCCAGTACGGAGATTCTTTTCATGTCAACAAAATTTCATTGAATAATGGGCATTGCATCGCGTGATATGAGTTAAAATTTGAATATGATTCCTTAAAATTTAACTCACTGTATCAACTAAGCTATTGTTTCCAGAAACGTGCAATTTCTCTCAATTGTAGAGGTAAACATTCTTTAAATATGAACTAAATTCCGTATAAAACTGGGCATTACTAAGTTTGGTTATTAGGAGTTAAGAATTAGCAATTTATTAGTATCATAATCATTGTTGTTGGACGAGGTTGTGCTGTTTCATACCACATTTTATTGTTCAGAAAGCCGGAACTCCAACGGTGAGCGATTTCATGTTCCTCTGAACTGCAATTAGCACACAATGAATGTTTCATAAAAACTAATTTAAATAAATTCAAATCTTTGTTGTCTTTTTTAGCTTTTTGTTTAATATGCGTATGAAATTTGCACTTAACAATTAGCGAGCTAAAAATAGGGAATAATAAAACTTAGTGCTTGAAAAAATCTTATCTAATCTTAGTGCTAACAGGGAAATTAACAAGGTATAGTGTTTTTTTTTCTATTTTTGGCAGTGCATTATCGATGTCCTTCAAAGATCAGCGGTTTAAGGTTTTCATTATGTTTATGCAAATACTTATCTTAATACTTCTAGGAGTTAGAAAAATTTGGAAATAAATAACAATTCTGGGATTTTATTTCTTGTGAGGGTCGTGTAGTTTTTATTGAAAATTATTCCAAAGTATGTTGTAATAAGTAGGAATAGTAGTGAATAAGTTTTAAAAAAAAATAAGAAAAAGAAAGATAAAATTGAGGTTTAGAGGAAATATTTTCATTCCATCATTCGCAAACTTCTGATAAAATTTAAAAAGACTGTTTTTAACTTAAGAAGATCCCTGGATTTCAACACCAATCCCAAATACGGCTCGATGTTATATCACACACACAGACTCTGTAGAATATTTTTATATTTTCTTCTTCATGTAATCAGTTCAGTTGAAAGGTTCTTTTTAGTTCAGTTGAAAGGTAGAATGAATGAAATTGTCTTACGATTAACTAATGTTCCTGGAGGTTAATAACAGAGCATGACAGCTGAAGATACTCCTGTGTTATATATATTTTTTAGGGGTGATAGCAAACAACTGTTTGACTATTAATAAATATTAATTTCTGAAAAAAAACAACCAACCAGCCAAGAAAATACCCTATTCCTCCGCGTCAAATATTGTTGCTATCCTTTCTTAGGCTCATTAATATCGAATAGAGAAGACGATTTACCCTCTCTGCATTGTGGTTAGCTCCCTCAGCCGAAGAGAATCTAAGAAGGAATGGACATTCGTCAATTACTGTGGTCAGCATTGCTACTTTTCTTCTTCTCTGCACACTTCCACTTCATGCTTTATATTCAGGACTTTTTCAGCTAATTCTTCAATCCTGAAGCTTGCTTCAAACAAGCGATTCATTATAACTTATCTTTCTCGAAACGCTTTTGATTTGCGTCGATTTACCCTCTAACTTCTGTTATCCATTTCAAATACTTCTTCTTCTCCGCTCGGTTTTCCAGTTCAGGAGCTGTAAAAATCTTCCTCCGAAACATCTTTTAGCTTCTGAAGCTTGGATTGAGCTATGCTTCAACGCACAACATTATCTTTTTGCTTTTGCACACTTTTTGATAAGCTCTAAAATCTGAGGGATTCTCTAGTAAATTTGTTACTGACTAGGTTTGACTTTATAGCCATTCTAAACTGGCTCCCAGCACCGTTGCTGGGAATGGTTGTAAAGACTCAATTACATCCACTAAACTGGAGCCCAGCACCGTTTTACATTCTTATAATCCAGAATAAAGGCTTGAAAAGGCTCCATTGCATCCACTTTAATGAACGGGGACATGTCTGTGATTATTAAAACTATAATTAAAGTGTTGGTGTAATGAATAAAAGGGGCAGTTGTGGGTCAAATGGGTAAGAAGCGTGGCTTTGTAAATGGGAGATTCCCAGTTCGAATCCCGCGTAATGCTTCTTTTTATTTGTTGGACAAAAAAAATGTTAATAGTGAAGTATGTGCTTCCCCGTCCACGACTCCTAATTGGTAGTTGGATGTAAAGCCGCACCTGAAACAATAGGCAATTACTTTATTAAAAACATAAATTCAAGTACATATGCATTAAATAATAAAGGTTTTGAAATAGCTTATTCTCACAATTATTAACAAAAAATGAAAACTGCAAAATAATGTTTTACTTTTTCCTTAGTTTTTTTTTTACTTGTTTTCCTTCAAACAAATTTCGTTAGATTATTATTGGCCAAAATAATTATTAGAAAATGTTATCTTTTTCCTTTAATTATAAATTCAGAAAATTAGCTAACTACTCGATGATACTGGGCATCCAAAACAAGGCTATTATTTTAGCCGTGAGAAAATAATGTATTCAAGGTATTATTTTTCTCTTTACTATCCTTCTAATCGTGAATTCTTGAGCTCTTCTGTTTCATAGTTAATGAATTAAAATTCGTATTCATAAAATTAATTCATATTTATTAAAAAAATATACAAAAAAAAATTGGGATGTCCAAAAGATCTTATAACGCGGCCTCGAAGGGTATCAAACCAAAAATTTGGACTCCTGAAACCTCAAAATTACTTATACCATTCGAAATCCAAAATCTGCACGATCTTTCTCTCTAAGCAGTAAGAGAAAGTAAAACTTATAAAGTAAATTTTCAGTAACTTTAATGATTAGGTATTAAAACAAATTGCAATGTATAAAAACGCAGTAATTATACAATAAATACTAGTTTCAAAAACTAATTCAGTGGTTCTTAACCGGTGTTCCGCGAATATGGACCAAGTGCCCCGCGAAATCTCAATTTTAAATGTATTGAAGTTTAGAAACTGAGCCAAGATACGAAAACAAAAAATTGTTCCTTTTTTTTTATAAGAATTTAATTTTAAGTTCTTGCTAAATACCGAATTTCAAATTATTTAATGTTAGTGTTCCGCGAGAAAAATATATACATATAATTGTGTTCCGCGTCTATGAAAAGGTTAAGAACCACTGATATAAAGGGTTGAAAAATTTTTTGGGTCATGAAATTCTGTAAAATTATGGCCGTTCTATATCTCCCACTGTAAACCACGTATTGATATGGAATTTTGTTCTCTTGTACACTTTGTTTTCCTCAATTATAAACTATAGTTATTTTGTGCACAGATCTATAAATGTAGAAGATATAAAGGGTTGAAAATTTTGTGGGTCATGAAATTCTGTAAAATTATGGCCGTTCTATATCTCCCACTTTGAACCACGTATTAATATGGAATTTTGTTCTCTTGTACACTTTGTTTTTCTCAATTATAAACTATAGTTATTTTGTGCACAGATCTAAAAAGGTAGAAGATATAAAGGGTTGAAAATTTTATGGGTCATGAAATTCTGTAAAATTATGGCCGTTCTATATCTCCCACTGTGAACCACGTATTGATATGGAATTTTGTTCTCTTGTACACTTTGTTTTCCTCAATTATAAACTATAGTTATTTTGTGCACAGATCTATAAATGTAGAAGATATAAAGGGTTGAAAATTTTGTGGGTCATGAAATTCTGTAAAATTATGGCCGTTCTATATCTCCCACTTTGAACCACGTATTAATATGGAATTTTGTTCTCTTGTACACTTTGTTTTTCTCAATTATAAACTATAGTTATTTTGTGCACAGATCTATAAATGTAGAAGATATAAAGGGTTGAAAATTTTGTGGGTCATGAAATTCTGTAAAATTGTGGCCGTTCTATATCTCCCACTGTGAACCACGTATTGGTATGGAATTTTGTTTTCTTATACACTTTGTTTTTCTCAATTATAAACTATAGTTATTTTGTGCACAGATCTAAAAAGGTAGAAGATATAAAGGGTTGAAAATTTTATGGGTCATGAAATTCTGTAAAATTATGGCCGTTCTATATCTCCCACTGTAAACCACGTATTCGTATGAAATTTTGTTCTCTTGTACACTTTGTTTTTCTCAATTATAAACTATAGTTATTTTGTGCACAGATCTATAAATGTAGAAGATATAAAGGGTTGAAAATTTTGTGGGTCATGAAATTCTGTAAAATATTGGCCGTTCTATATCTCCCACTGTGAACCACGTATTGGTATGGAATTTTGTTTTCTTATACACTTTGTTTTTCTCAATTATAAACTATAGTTATTTTGTGCACAGATCTAAAAAGGTAGAAGATATAAAGGGTTGAAAATTTTGTGGGTCATGAAATTCTGTAAATTTATGGCCCTTCTATATCTCCCAATGTGAACCACGTATTGATATGGAATTTTGTTCTCTTGTACACTTTGTTTTCCTCAATTATAAACTATAGTTATTTTGTGCACAGATCTAAAAAGGTAGAAGATATAAAGGGTTGAAAATTTTATGGGTCATGAAATTCTGTAAAATTATGGCCGTTCTATATCTCCCACTGTGAACCACGTATTGATATGGAATTTTGTTCTCTTGTACACTTTGTTTTCCTCAATTATAAACTATAGTTATTTTGTGCACAGATCTAAAAAGGTAGAAGATATAAAGGGTTGAAAATTTTATGGGTCATGAAATTCTGTAAAATTATGGCCGTTCTATATCTCCCACTGTGAACCACGTATTGATATGGAATTTTGTTCTCTTGTACACTTTGTTTTTCTCAATTATAAACTATAGTTATTTTGTGCACAGATCTATAAATGTAGAAGATATAAAGGGTTGAAAATTTTGTGGATCATGAAATTCTGTAAAATTATGGCCGTTCTATATCTCCCACTGTGAACCACTTATTGGTATGGAATTTTGTTTTCTTATACACTTTGTTTTTCTCAATTATAAACTATAGTTATTTTGTGCACAGATCTAAAAAGGTAGAAGATATAAAGGGTTGAAAATTTTATGGGTCATGAAATTCTGTAAAATTATGGCCGTTCTATATCTCCCACTGTGAACCACGTATTCGTATAAAATTTTGTTCTCTTGTACACTTTGTTTTTCTCAATTATAAACTATAGTTATTTTGTGCACAGATCTATAAATGTAGAAGATACAAAGGGTTGAAAATTTTTTGGGTCATGAAATTCTGTAAAATTGTGGCCGTTCTATATCTCCCACTGTGAATCACGTATTGGTATGGAATTTTGTTTTCTTATACACTTTGCTTTTCTCAATTATAAACTATAGTTATTTTGTGCACAGATCTAAAAAGGTAGAAGATATAAAGGGTTGAAAATTTTGTGGGTCATGAAATTCTGTAAAATTATGGCCGTTCTATATCTCCCACTGTGAACCACGTATTGGTATGGAATTTTGTTTTCTTATACACTTTTTTTTTCTCAATTATAAACTATAGTTATTTTGTGCACAGATCTAAAAAGGTAGAAGATATAAAGGGTTGAAAATTTTATGGGTCATGAGATTCTGTAAAATTATGGCCGTTCTATATCTCCCACTGTGAACCACGTATTCGTATGAAATTTTGTTCACTTGTACACTTTGTTTTTCTCAATTATAAACTATAGTTATTTTGTGCACAGATCTAAAAAGGTAGAAGATATAAAGGGTTGAAAATTTTGTGGGTCATGAAATTCTGTAAAATTATGGCCGTTCTATATCTCCCACTGTGAACCACGTATTGAAATGGAATTTTGTTCTCTTGTACACTCAATTATAAACTATAGTTATTTTGTGCACAGATCTATAAATGTAGAAGATATAAAGGGTTGAAAATTTTGTGGGTCATGAAATTCTGTAAAATTATGGCCGTTCTATATCTCCCACTTTGAACCACGTATTGATATGGAATTTTGTTCTCTTGTACACTTTGTTTTTCTCAATTATAAACTATAGTTATTTTGTGCACAGATCTAAAAAGGTAGAAGATATAAAGGGTTGAAAATTTTATGGGTCATGAAATTCTGTAAAATTATGGCCGTTCTATATCTCCCACTGTGAACCACGTATTGATATGGAATTTTGTTCTCTTGTACACTTTGTTTTTCTCAATTATAAACTATAGTTATTTTGTGCACAGATCTAAAACGGTAGAAGATATAAAGGGTTGAAAATTTTATGGGTCATGAAATTCTGTAAAATTATGGCCGTTCTATATCTCCCACTGTGAACCACGTATTCGTATGAAATTTTGTTCTCTTGTACACTTTGTTTTTCTCAATTATAAACTATAGTTATTTTGTGCACAGATCTATAAATGTAGAAGATATAAAGGGTTGAAAATTTTGTGGGTCATGAAATTCTGTAAAATTATGGCCGTTCTATATCTCCCACTTTGAACCACGTATTAATATGGAATTTTGTTCTCTTGTACACTTTGTTTTTCTCAATTATAAACTATAGTTATTTTGTGCACAGATCTAAAAAGGTAGAAGATATAAAGGGTTGAAAATTTTATGGGTCATGAAATTCTGTAAAATTATGGCCGTTCTATATCTCCCACTGTGAACCACGTATTGATATGGAATTTTGTTCTCTTGTACACTTTGTTTTTCTCAATTATAAACTATAGTTATTTTGTGCACAGATCTAAAACGGTAGAAGATATAAAGGGTTGAAAATTTTATGGGTCATGAAATTCTGTAAAATTATGGCCGTTCTATATCTCCCACTGTGAACCACGTATTCGTATGAAATTTTGTTCTCTTGTACACTTTGTTTTTCTCAATTATAAACTATAGTTATTTTGTGCACAGATCTATAAATGTAGAAGATATAAAGGGTTGAAAATTTTGTGGGTCATGAAATTCTGTAAAATTATGGCCGTTCTATATCTCCCACTTTGAACCACGTATTAATATGGAATTTTGTTCTCTTGTACACTTTGTTTTTCTCAATTATAAACTATAGTTATTTTGTGCACAGATCTAAAAAGGTAGAAGATATAAAGGGTTGAAAATTTTATGGGTCATGAAATTCTGTAAAATTATGGCCGTTCTATATCTCCCACTGTGAACCACGTATTGATATGGAATTTTGTTCTCTTGTACACTTTGTTTTTCTCAATTATAAACTATAGTTATTTTGTGCACAGATCTAAAACGGTAGAAGATATAAAGGGTTGAATATTTTATGGGTCATGAAATTCTGTAAAATTATGGCCGTTCTATATCTCCCACTGTGAACCACGTATTCGTATGAAATTTTGTTATCTTGTACACTTTGTTTTTCACAATTATAAACTATAGTTATTTTGAGCACAGATCTAAAACGGTAGAAGATATAAAGGGTTGAAAATTTTATGGGTCATGAAATTCTGTAAAATTATGGCCGTTCTATATCTCCCACTGTGAACCACGTATTCGTATGAAATTTTGTTCTCTTGTACACTTTGTTTTTCTCAATTATAAACTATAGTTATTTTGTGCACAGATCTATAAATGTAGAAGATATAAAGGGTTGAAAATTTTGTGGGTCATGAAATTCTGTAAAATTGTGGCCGTTCTATATCTCCCACTGTGAACCACGTATTGGTATGGAATTTTGTTTTCTTATACACTTTGTTTTACTCAATTATAAACTATAGTTATTTTGTGCACAGATCTAAAAAGGTAGAAGATATAAAGGGTTGAAAATTTTATGGGTCATGAAATTCTGTAAAATTATGGCCGTTCTATATCTCCCACTGTGAACCACGTATTCGTATGAAATTTTGTTCTCTTGTACACTTTGTTTTTCTCAATTATAAACTATAGTTATTTTGTGCACAGATCTATAAATGTAGAAGATATAAAGGGTTGAAAATTTTGTGGGTCATGAAATTCTGTAAAATTGTGGCCGTTCTATATCTCCCACTGTGAACCACGTATTGGTATGGAATTTTGTTTTCTTATACACTTTGTTTTTCTCAATTATAAACTATAGTTATTTTGTGCACAGATCTAAAAAGGTAGAAGATATAAAGGGTTGAAAATTTTGTGGGTCATGAAATTCTGTAAATTTATGGCCGTTCTATATCTCCCAATGTGAACCACGTATTGATATGGAATTTTGTTCTCTTGTACACTTTGTTTTCCTCAATTATAAACTATAGTTATTTTGTGCACAGATCTAAAAAGGTAGAAGATATAAAGGGTTGAAAATTTTATGGGTCATGAAATTCTGTAAAATTATGGCCGTTCTATATCTCCCACTGTGAACCACGTATTGATATGGAATTTTGTTCTCTTGTACACTTTGTTTTCCACAATTATAAACTATAGTTATTTTGTGCACAGATCTAAAAAGGTAGAAGATATAAAGGGTTGAAAATTTTATGGGTCATGAAATTCTGTAAAATTATGGCCGTTCTATATCTCCCACTGTGAACCACGTATTGATATGGAATTTTGTTCTCTTGTACACTTTGTTTTTCTCAATTATAAACTATAGTTATTTTGTGCACAGATCTATAAATGTAGAAGATATAAAGGGTTGAAAATTTTGTGGATCATGAAATTCTGTAAAATTATGGCCGTTCTATATCTCCCACTGTGAACCACGTATTGGTATGGAATTTTGTTTTCTTATACACTTTGTTTTTCTCAATTATAAACTATAGTTATTTTGTGCACAGATCAATAAATGCAGAAGATATAAAGGGTTGAAAATTTTTTGGGTCATGAAATTCTGTAAAATTGTGGCCGTTTTATATCTCCCACTGTGAACCACGTATTCGTATGGAATTTTGTTCTCTTGTACACATTGTTTTTCTCAATTATAAACTATAGTTATTTTGTGCACAGATCTAAAAAGGTAGAAGATATAAAGGGTTGAAAATTTTGTGGGTCATGAAATTCTGTAAAATTATGGCCGTTCTATATCTCCCACTGTAAACCACGTATTGATATGGAATTTTGTTCTCTTGTACACTTTGTTTTCCTCAATTATAAACTATAGTTATTTTGTGCACAGATCTATAAATGTAGAAGATATAAAGGGTTGAAAATTTTGTGGGTCATGAAATTCTGTAAAATTATGGCCGTTCTATATCTCCCACTTTGAACCACGTATTGATATGGAATTTTGTTCTCTTGTACACTTTGTTTTTCTCAATTATAAACTATAGTTATTTTGTGCACAGATCTAAAAAGGTAGAAGATATAAAGGGTTGAAAATTTTATGGGTCATGAAATTCTGTAAAATTATGGCCGTTCTATATCTCCCACTGTGAACCACGTATTGATATGGAATTTTGTTCTCTTGTACACTTTGTTTTTCTCAATTATAAACTATAGTTATTTTGTGCACAGATCTAAAACGGTAGAAGATATAAAGGGTTGAAAATTTTATGGGTCATGAAATTCTGTAAAATTATGGCCGTTCTATATCTCCCACTGTGAACCACGTATTCGTATGAAATTTTGTTCTCTTGTACACTTTGTTTTTCTCAATTATAAACTATAGTTATTTTGTGCACAGATCTATAAATGTAGAAGATATAAAGGGTTGAAAATTTTGTTGGTCATGAAATTCTGTAAAATTGTGGCCGTTCTATATCTCCCACTGTGAACCACGTATTGGTATGGAATTTTGTTTTCTTGTACACTTTGTTTTTCTCAATTATAAACTATAGTTATTTTGTGCACAGATCTATAAATGTAGAAGATATAAAGGGTTGAAAATTTTGTGGGTCATGAAATTCTGTAAAATTGTGGCCGTTCTATATCTCCCACTGTGAACCACGTATTGGTATGGAATTTTGTTTTCTTATACACTTTGTTTTTCTCAATTATAAACTATAGTTATTTTGTGCACAGATCTAAAAAGGTAGAAGATATAAAGGGTTGAAAATTTTGTGGGTCATGAAATTCTGTAAAATTATGGCCGTTCTATATCTCCCACTGTGAACCACGTATTGATATGGAATTTTGTTCTCTTGTACACTTTGTTTTCCTCAATTATAAACTATAGTTATTTTGTGCACAGATCTAAAAAGGTAGAAGATATAAAGGGTTGAAAATTTTATGGGTCATGAAATTCTGTAAAATTATGGCCGTTCTATATCTCCCACTGTGAACCACGTATTCGTATGAAATTTTGTTCTCTTGTACACTTTGTTTTTCTCAATTATAAACTATAGTTATTTTGTGCACAGATCTAAAACGGTAGAAGATATATAGGGTTGAAAATTTTGTGGGTCATGAATTTCTGTAAAATTATGGCCGTTCTATATCTCCCACTGTGAACCACGTATTGATATGGAATTTTGTTCTCTTGTACACTTTGTTTTCCTCAATTATAAACTATAGTTATTTTGTGCACAGATCTAAAAAGGTAGAAGATATAAAGGGTTGAAAATTTTATGGGTCATGAAATTCTGTAAAATTATGGCCGTTCTATATCTCCCACTGTGAACCGCGTATTCGTATGAAATTTTGTTGTCTTGTACACTTTGTTTTTTTCAATTATAAACTATAGTTATTTTGTGCACAGATCTATAAATGTAGAAGATATAAAGCAGTGGTTCTTAACCGGTGTTCCGCGAATATGGTCCAAGTGTTCCGCGAAATTTCAATTTTAAATGTATTGAAATTTAGAAACTGGTGAAAGATACGAAAACAAAAATTTGTTCCTTTTTTTTAATTTGAATTTAATTTTAAGTACTTGCTAAATACCGAATTTCAAATTATTTAATGTTAGTGTTCCGCGAGAAAAATATATACATTTAATTGTGTTCCGCGTCTATGAAAATGTTAAGAACCACTGAACTAATTGATTGATATTTGAACTAAATTGCCACTTACTGTTAAACTTATTAGTGCATTTATTTGGTTTTAAATAGTGATAGCAATTATTTAAAACCCTTAAATTACGATTGCGTGTAAAAATAAGTATACATTTATTCGTCTCTTGATGTACATTTTATTAAAGAAATTAATAAATAAATACATTTTATCTTTACAAATATTATTTTTCCGCTTAAAATGAATTATTTTACCAATTATTCCAGTCATACCTAAATTTTAAGCTTTATTTTATTTAGTATAATGCTTCTTGATTTGGGATTAAGAAATAAAATTTTCTTTATTGTTAATTTATTGCAGATTTCAACTTACTTTGTTAAACTTATAATAATTTTTACAGATTAAAATATCACTTAATTCTTGAATCTTTAAAACTCATTCTTGGAGAAATTCTAATTGATTTTTTACTGTTTGCCATATATTTTACAGTTTCCTTGAAATAAAAAAAAAAATATTATTATTGGCATTGGTCTAGAAATTTTTAAATTTTATATTTTGTGAGCATAAAATCCATCACAACAAATTGGCCAGCAATTCCTGATTACAGACTTCTTAATCTTTAACTTTTGGTTAAAACATCTATTTCCGGGAATATGTATTTAAGGGGTTCTTTGGGAGGAAAGGAAATAATGCTCTTCCCTAAAAGGTCATTTCAGTATATTAAATTTTACTAACTGGACGTTTTTACCGAAATCCCTGGAAATTTGGAAAAGCGCTTTCAGTTTAAATTAAAAAAAAAGAAAAGTTTTTCATACAAAAGAAGTTCACTGTGCTGATTCCCTTCAGTTCTAGTTGGAGCAATCTCTTCTTTTTAAAAGATCTGAATTTTCCCGCTAATCGTTTTTGTGTATTATCTCCATGAATTTTCGATTGCCTCGTTAAAACTCCATAATTCATCCAAACATATCTGCAACACGCGATAACTAAATGATAATGATTATTACGGTGACGGTTGAAAACTATTTTAATGTAGGTCAAATCTATTGAACAACAATAGTGGAAAAGTAATTAACCTAGTTTCTAATTGTAATTAGGTTTACAAGATATTTGTTCTTTAAAAGATAGAAGATTATCCGAATAAGCTAAAAGATAATCTGGGTAAGTCCCAGAAAATTATCTGGGTAAATGTCACAACATCCTTTTGCAAATGGATGACCTACAAAGATAGTGGGATGTTCAGAGAATGGAAAGTGGACCTTAAAGTCAATATTATTGCCAATATCTTTCGACATTCACAATAATATTGAATTGAAGTCTATAGTATTGATGATTTAACGGTAGCTTGATCAATACTATTATGTGAAACCGAATTATTGGCATAGATAAAAGTTATTGCTGTCAATTAGTTTGGCCATATAGGTTACGATTTATAATATAAAAGAGTTCCTTAAAAGATCATCCTCTAACAGGCTGCATTAAGAGCATTGTATTGATGTAGATTTTTTTATAATCACATGATTCTACCTAAGATCATTCTGGGTGTACTGATAGAGAGACATGTCAATTCCAGCAAGAAGTCTGATTGAGCACTATCCAGCCCCCTAAGAGAAAGTCGAAAACTATGATTAAACAAACGATCTTCATCAATGTTTTGCATCACTCTATTAAACTAATAGTTATCTAATTATTTTCTTTGCAGTGTTGCGTTAATGAAAGATGTATGCTTTTACTTCAAAGAAATTCTATCTAAATTCTTTCTCAAATAAGTATTGCATATATCAACTCTCGTGCAAAGAAAAATAGAGTTAACACAAGTAAAGAAGTATGAATAAGATAATTATTTCGCTATTGTTTATAATTAAACAGATTATTAGGCGCCACGGTAGCCGAGCGGTTAGAGGCGAGACCTGCGAAGCTAATATGTATTGTGCTGCTGGGTTCGATTCCCGGTCTTAGGCCTTAGATTTTATTTAATGGTTAAAAAAAGAAATTTAC
This sequence comes from Rhodnius prolixus, assembly GCF_049639745.1. Lineage (NCBI taxonomy): Eukaryota > Metazoa > Arthropoda > Insecta > Hemiptera > Reduviidae > Rhodnius > Rhodnius prolixus. Next base: position 39,671,126 of record NW_027411614.1, on the reverse strand, counting down.
AGTAGAATATGTTTGCTAGTCGCCACCGTCCACGACACCTAATTGGTAGTTAGTTGGACGTAAAGCCCGCCCGAAAAAATAGGCATTACTTTACTTTTTTTTATACACAGATTACTTAGTAATTGTACCCCACCACTGTTTTTTTGTTTAATAGGTTGAGCTCTATAGATGACGCATTCATTCTTATATGTACATTGACGTCATCCTACAGAGCGAATACTTAAATGATTCACTTTTTTTCAACCATTTTTCTAAATTATGTCATATTTTTATTTACACTGTACCGTATATATCTATCTAAATTTATGCCTTTTCCAGATAACTGTTTGAAAAGAGCTACCGCATGTTATCTAATTTACCTAAAATTTAATTTTATTAATATTATAAAGGAGGGTTTGCCCTTTATTTTAAAGAAAATTTGGGAATTTTATCTTTTATAGAAAAAGAGAAAAAAATTGTCAAAGTTGGGTGTTTTTCAACGTTACACTTTTTCGTGCAGTTTTTGACGATCAACCCTTATACAACTGTCCTACCGGACAGTTTTAATAAAAATGTATTTAAAATTTCAAGTCTGTAAAACATCGAAATTACAAAACTTACATACTTTGCTAGATGTTTGAAATAAACTTCCCGCATTCTGTACAAACCTTTCTCCTATTTCTTTCAATGATTCCGCTAGAATGATGTAATCAGTTATTTGAGTTAGAATGTTGAAATCTAAGAGAGGTCATAGTTTCTTTGTCAGTGTTATACAGTTAAACATACTTCAACGGAAAGAAACTATTGTGCTCCCTTAGACATCCCTGTCTCCGAGTTCCTTAAATAAGTGGCTAGACCACTTTTCCCGGACGAAATACCGTTTTCCCCAGTAGTAAAGGCAAAAATAAATCACTGTCTTTAGCAAAAAACAAAATTAAAACGCACTCATCATCAAAGTTGCTTTTCTGTAATTTATCCTACAATATTTTAAGAGAACGTTCTGCAAACTCTATTGAGATTAACAACTAAAACGACGGGAATCATTTTAATCAGCTAGTTAATTACTACTAGTTAATCAAAGAAGGTATGAGATAGTTGATCCTTAAAAATTTGAAATATTAGTAAACTTAAGCTTCCATTAGAAATCACTGGTACTTCCTAGATATTGAATAGATTTTGAAAAACTTTTTTTTTTACAATAGACTCTTACCGATTATCTTTAAGCACGAAACATTAACTATTTTAGTCGGAACTATTTGGTTTACCTCTAAATTATAAAACTGGCCAACCAATAGTTCTGGGGCATTTGGTAGTGATGCCTATTGGTCCAAATGCGATCTCATTCGTATGCACCATGAAACCTTTGTTAAATGTAGTTATCAATTCATTTAAATCACATTAATATTATTTAAGAGATCGTTCTCATTATACATTTAAATTATTCTTACTAAGGATCGCCATTGATATTTAATAACGTGACCTGGTTTTATGATACTTTCAATGGCGTATTATATTCATTGTATGACTAATGAATAACCAGTAAGCTTTTTCATGTCTAAAATCTAATGAATTTAATATCAGGATTAATCAGTAAAGCTATACATTGTAAAATTCAACAGTAAAAAGTGCAACAAAATATTGTAAAACAACGAAAATGTTAGATAGGTCCCAGCTGTGTTTTAGTCATAGAAAAGGCAATAAGTGTGCATAATAATAAGTGTAAACAGAACCTTCTCACGGTCATCATCGTGGCAATTGTCTCAACTAGTGATGGGCTATACGAGTCCGCCTGTGGAATCATTGGATTTGAATCAACTCCAGGGTCGGAATCGATTCCAAACACTCGTTCATCGATTCCAGTTGCCGTACCTATCCTATGCTTTCGTGCAAATATCATGCAATTTATTAAATATTTTATTAGTACTTAACTTCATCAGTTAATAACAAAACTACATGTAATTTGCAACAGTTTTAAAAGATATATAATATCTAATTGTTATTGACAACATCAAATAAAATTAGCTTTACACAAGAACAAGATTTAAAACAAAGCAGTTTTGTTAATATCCAGCAGGACCACTGGGAGGTTGAAGTTACCCTGCCAGGAGGGGAAATGAAATGGGAAGGAAATAAGGTTGTTAAAGGTATCAATGATGTTAGTTGGACCTTAAAATATGTACATGCAAACAAATTAAAATATAACAATGAACATAAACTAAGAAAGATTAACGAAATGAAATTATATTACTAAATATTTAATAATGAATAAAACTAAGCCGTCTATATATATATATATCCCAATACAAAACAAAATGAATAATTTTTATCACAGACTAGAGAAGGATTAAAGTTTAAAGCTACTTAGAACTTAAGAAATTAATTAATGTAAATTTTTATTCAGAAATAATATCATAGAAACATTGCTCGACTTTAATCTATTGCGTCTGTCAACTAATATTTGTCCAGCTTTAGAGAAAATCCTTTCGCAAGGAACTGAAGTGGCTGGAATGCATAATCTTTTCAAAACAACGTCATACAATCTGGGATATAAGTCTTTCCTCTCTCTCCACCAATCTAACGGATTGGCTTCTCTATTTAAAAAAGGTTCTGCCAAATATTTGTCTAATTCAATTATACTGGCAGATACTGGGGTCTGTTTCGCGTTTAACGTTTTAATTTTTGCATCGAATTCCCGCCAAAGACTAGAAGTAGAAGTTGTGGATGATGGAACATCGGTAGATAACGAAGCTTTCGGAATTTGAATAAATGATAATTTAGTGGCAAGAGAATGGTACATTTTCCGGAATTTAACGTCGCTCGAAAAACCTTCGTTTTTAAATCGCGGATCTAAAATCATCGATTGACCTATAATTTCTACCGATTCTAAATTGGAAAACCGATTTGAAATATTAGCGCAAATTACTCGAGCCATTGATTGTATTTCAGGTCTGTAATTTGTGTGCAAAAATTTTGAAACGTGATCGGTCATAAAGCGCGAGAATATAATAATTTTAGAAATTGTTATATAATTTTCCGAACTTACTTCGTCCGTAATTTCATTAAATATCTGCAATAATTGAACCGCGCTCTCTAATATTTCCCAATCGATTGTTGTTATATTATGTTCACCCTGTAGATTTAATAAAGCTATGGTCGCGATCAATGGCTGTTTGGTTTTTAAAACGCGATCAAACATTATAAATGTGGAGTTCCAACGAGTGGGGACGTCTTGTTTTAATTTTAATTTTGGGAAACCCATCTGTGTTTGTGTATTATGTAGCTTGGTCAGAGAATGAGAACTTCTTTTAAAATATTCTACTAAAGCTTTAATTTTGTCGGTCGTTACGCGAATTTCTGCGATTCCCGAATGGACAACTAAATTCATTGAATGGGCAAAACAAGAAATATGCCTCCAATTGCACTGCTTTACTGCCGAAACAATATTTGCACCATTATCAGTAACAACGGCAGTTACTTTATTGGTGAGTTCCCATTCTTGGACCGTGGATTGCAGGTGTGAGGCCAAGTTATTCGCTGTATGTCGTTCAGAGTAACTAGTACACTTCAATAAATGTGTTTGTAAATTTGTGTTTTGGTCTATGTAGTGGGCAGTTATAGCAATAAAGCTTTCATTATTCACCGATGTCCAACAATCAGTTGTTAAACAAACGGCATTTACTTCGTTGAATTTACTTTTTAATTTTGATTCTTCCCGCTTATAAATCATTGGGAGTAAACTGTTGGATATATACTTTCGTGAAGGTACATTATAACTGGGGCAAAGCAATTTAATTAATTTTCTGAACTCTTGATCTTCAACAATACTAAAAGGATGATATTCTTTTACTATCATTTTGAGCAATTGTTCATCAATTTCCTTGGACTTACTGGGGTGCAAAGGTTTGATTACTTCTACAAAGTCAGTCAAGGATTTTTGAATTACCGGAGCCTTATGGGCAGATGAAGAGAGAGGAGCGACATCTGCAACTTCTGAATGGATGGAAGCTAAACTAGTAGAGGGAAGCGAGCTTAAATTTTGAGTGTCTATAGAAGTTAAATGAGATTTCTTAACAGGGATCTCTTCAGTGCTTTGCTCTGTATTCTTTCTTTTATTGAATGATATAGGATGTTTTCTCTTCATATGTCTGAACAAATTACTAGTAGAGCCACTTGTAAAGCTAACGATTTCGTGGCAATACCGGCATTTAGCTTTGACAGAATCAATAGAATTAAAGTGATTCCAAATTTCACTGCGTTTTGGCATTTGTCTGAAATTAATTTACTAAAAATTAATAAAATATTAAATTTAAAAAATAAGAAACAATAGTAAAAAAGGCGATAATAACCCCGTTGTTGATGGGCAAAAATAAATAAATAAATAAAAAAGTAAAAAAATTAAACTAATTTATTAAATATTTTGCTTTTAAAATATTTTCAAATATTCAATAAAGAAAAACAAAAGATAAAAATGAAATAATTATTTAATTTAGGAAAATATTAGTCTTTGAAAATATTTTAGAAATCAACAAAGCACACGCTCTTCAACTTAATTAAGATTTACCACTGGAAAACACCCTTATCTGCTTATCATCAGAAGACAGACACATGAAATATTGTTATCAGCACGAAAGATGAAATTGAAATGGCCCTTATTGCTATAGCTACATATCTAGAGACAAAAAAATTATATTACCTAAAGAGCGTACTTACTACAGACTCCCTCCCACTCTTATTACCTATTTCACAAACATTCGGCGATTGGAAATATTTTTTAGCAAAATATTATTCTATTTATTCTAAGCAGATTCTTAAGATGATTTTAATTTTTAAAATTTATTTTTGTTTATTACTCTTATAAAATACGAAGAATTTCAAATAAAATATAATATACAAACACAGAATGATTTAGTATGCAGGTGGAGTCAGTCGTCGTTACCATGGTAACGGAACCGTTAAACGACTCCGGTTCCAGCTCCAGCAATTTCTATTGGCTAGAATCAGTGAACGAAAAAGTGGAACGAGTCCGGTTTCAAAAGGATTTAAATCACTCCGGATTCGACTCCACCAACTCCAGTGGATTTAACCAATGAAAATGCTAGAGTTGGGCCGGAGTCGTTTAACGGTTCCATTACCATGGCAACCACGACTGACTCCACCTGCACTCTAGATCATTTTGTGTTTGTGTATTATATTTTATTTGAAATTCTTCGTATTTTATAAGAGTAATGGACAAAAACAAAATTTAAAAATTAAAATCATCTTAAGAAAGCGTTATTATGTTTTTTGTATTCAAATGAAACGAATATTTAACTACAAAATATTTCCAATTGATGAATGTTTGTGAAATAGGTGATAGAGTGGGAGGGATACTACAGTAAGTAAACCAATTAGGTAATACTACATTTTGGCTCAGTTTTACTTTGACCGTCATGCGGACATGTACACGTTTAAACTTACGCCAATGAAGATAAGAGTAAGAGTGTCCAGCGCTTAGTTAAAGATTAAGCACACAGCTTTTTCTTTTTGTAAAACAATAAGATAATATTTTAAAAGCTTGATATTCAATTCTTATTAGATAAATATTGTGAGTAATTATAATTTTGTTTGAAGGGTTAGAATTTTTATGGAATACTTTCCTACCCATTTCCGTTTCTCTATATTGAATCCTCTTGAAGCAAGTTAACTCCAGTCTTCCAGTGGTCAAGCTAGATAATGACAAAATTGCTTTAATTTATAATTGACTAGCCTATTTTTGGGTTAATATTTGTGTTACGTTGTTAATTTTATATTTATCAGAGCAATTGGAAATTAGGGATAGTACTTAATGTGTGTAAAAGAAATATAGTTTTGTTATTAACTGGAAAAGCTAACTGTTAATGATATATTTTAATAAATTACGTGACATTTGTTCTTATGTTTAATCGTTCCAAAACCTCTGCTGTCTCATTTTCATTTTAATTTTTTTGGGGCGGGGCGGAATCACTTTTTTTTAAAATAGGGATTTGAATCAACTCGTTCCACCATCGGACTCGTTCCAGTGGAACGAGTCCGTTCAAATAGCCCATCACTAGTCTCAACTGTAACACGTTTTTTTTTAGATAGGAGTTGAAATCGTATTTTTTGTGAAATGATAACAGTAAGCGTAATGTTTCCTTTCTTGGAACCGAAACAGATAATGATTTTCAGTGAAAAATATTTTTTTTTAAACCTCCTGAGTCATCAAGTATTATGCGAGACGTTAATGTAAGTAAATCTCTACACTAAACTAATTAATCTACATCTGGTGATGGATGTAAGTCCGAAACGGCCAGAGATGCATTAAACATTCGTGCTACGACAGATAAAATCCAAGATATTATCCTGCACATCGGACCTAACTACATTTTCAATTATATATAGGGTGAGTGTGTGTGAGGTGGCACAGTAAAGAAAAAAGTATGGTGAGTATAAAATGATCAAAGGTTGTCAGACTGAAAGAACCTAGTTGCTAAAAAAGAGTACTGTGAAACATAATCAATCACTTACTATAAAATATCCATAAAATATAATCTGTTATATTCCCACATCTGTTTCAACTATCAAAATTTGCTAAGAGTTTCATAATTGTAAAGAAATTAAGTTAGTGTAGAATGGTAATTATGTAGGAATTCTTTTTACCTACACTGAGATCGCCAATCTGTAGTATAGTAGAGAAAAACGATACCGAATTTTTTAGAGAGCAGACAAATAAATAAGATCTTTCAGCAGCTAAGTTAAAGTTATTCGACTTAATAGTTTTAGTTTCGAGTTTGAGGTTCAGACTTTTTAAATTATTTACCACGTAATACCACTCATTCATTCATGCATTAAATTTATATCTCTGTGAATTAGCCTCCCAAAGGTATTCTACAATAAAATTAAATAAATTATTGCACAATCGGATTTTAATTTGTGCCCTCAAAGAAAGCGTTTTTGGAATGAGTTTATGACAGCAATAGGAATGTACGATATGGATACTTAAGATTAGATTGAACATCCCTTAGAAACAAAAAAAGTACTTTGGGATGATTAGCTACACATTAGAAATCGCTAATATTGAGAGTTCACAACTTAAAGTAATACGATTAACAGTTCAATAAGCAATTTAAGTATACATATGTCAAACTGATATAAAGTTCCACTGTTAAAACAAGATTTACTGTGTGAATCAAACTTTCGAGCTAAAACGTTTTGCGAATGTAATTTGTATGATAAATAGAATTAAAGGATATATTATATTTTTATTTTGATACCTTTTTATCAGAATCAAGAAAATCAATATAACAATAAATACTTTCTTGATACAGATTATGATTTAATATCATCGTTAAATCATAATCTCTCTGTTATCCCAGAGCAGTTAGCGCACTGAATGCCTTCTCGGAGGTATTAGAGTCGACTCCCAGCAGCCGGCCTACAGACTTTCTCTTCCTAGGCGCTTCTTACAGCTCACTGCCCAGTGAGAAATTGACTGTAGCGAGAACACTCTCGGGAGGCCGGCATTGAACAAAAAAAGACTGGGAGCTGATGTCTTCACATGTTGACTCGCCTTAATAATAATAACAAATCTGTTAGCATGAATGAAGTAAATAATTTATTTATTTTTTAAAGCACTAGATGCTTTTTTTTTTAAAAAAAAAGTTAGAATGAGATTTAAAATTAGTAAACTTTTGCACCAATAGTAAGTCCTCAACTATTGCAAATTGTGAAAATTATAATAGATCAAATTTAAATAATAGAATTAAATTATTAACTAGTAATTGATTTTCATTTATATTTTTTCACACTTTTTGTGCGGCTATCTTAACTTGTAATCTGAAAGATATTGTTTCAGATACAATATTTTTTAAGTTACTACAAAGTTTCTGTGGATTTACATCTATTTTTGTGTGTATGATTTTGTGAGAATTGAACTTTACCCTGCTAGGAGTTGTGCTTAAAATCAGTAACTAGAATAAATTGAATAATTATTGGACCATCCAAATAACTTAGTTATTCAGGGCTTATTTGTTTTCTTTTTAATTTTTCAGACACAGAAAATTTGGTGTGGTCACTAGATAATGACTCATTGTTGCTGTCATTTTTAAGGTCGTGCAAGTTCTATGGTGACAGTACTTATGAGAAGGTACATACATATTATATTTACAAAACAATTTTGTTTTTTTTAGGTACAACTTCGTTTCATCTCAGGTTTTTTTTGGTCTGATAAAACATATTAAAGCAGGTTTTGTTGTTAAAGCAGTTTACACGATTGTTTTATTTTCGTTAAAGTTCACAGATAATTTTCTTTTTTAATTTAAGTTTTCGGAGTTTTAAAGGCTTTTCTGCTTCTTTAAAAAATGTTGGAAATGAAATTACAATTTTTGTTGGCAAAAATTATTTCAATTATAAAAATAATAAGTAAAATTTCATTTTATTTCTAGGTAATCAAAGCTTATAAATTTAGAGAAAAAAATGCAAAATATTTTGCTGACTTAAATCCACATATAGAAAGAAACGTCTTTGAAAAAAATGTGTTCGCAGTACTGCCTTACAGAGATAATTATGGACGAAGAACAATCATTATTGAAGCAGGCAGTAAGTTTTATTTTTTACCTTGTATTTCATTTGTATACTGTTAATCCTCTTTTTGCAATAGAAAAGATAATTGAATGAGCCTTGCACCATATTATTTAAGAGAAAAAACCATTCATTAACTCAGTGTGATAATCAGCCATGTATTGATGTTTGACCTACAGTTTTATAAACATATTTTATTTGTACTTAAACATCGAACACAGATCTCCGCTAGTGTCTTTTACAACCTTAAATGTGAGTGTCAACTAAAGATCATTTTCAGCAATGTGAATTGTGGATCAGCATATAATGTCAATGTTTTTATTAGCAGTAGTTGCTGAATTCAAATTTTATCATTTTTATTTTAATAAAATTATGCAATGTGCAAGTGTTAAGAACGTTCACTTTTTTCTGTCTCCTGTTAATTTGTGATGAACATATCAAAAGCTTTAATGATGTAGATCCGATTGTACAACAAGTTGTTACTCTTTGGACTTTATTGTAGTTTCCAGCTACTATTGCCCCTTAAGTGTTTTATTGTTGTAGTCTTGAAATAAAAGGAATTACGGTACAGTAATTTTAGTTCTCTTACCTGTTGAAATGCCACGAAGTAATAAATAGTTCATATGTACATTAAATAGCTCTCGTTTACACATTACACAAAAAAATAAATAAATAAATAAAGTATTCTTCATTTAAATAAAAAGAATATCTTTTTTTTAAACTTGAAAAACAGTTTATTGTATCTAGATTTTCTCCATTTCACGCCAATGAGGATATTCCGATTTAAATCAATTATCACTAAATAAGATGATTGCAGCCAAATTAAAACCAACATTTCCAAATGTTGAGAATGTATCACTTAAATTTTTCTGTTTAAAAACTATTTATTCTGTGTTAATGCACATCCCACGAAGATTTTAGGGAATATCAAAGGTTTCACAAATAATTTATTTATGTTAACATGTATATTTTCAAACCGTAAAATGAATTTTCACATAGTAAGGAAAAGAATTGCGATCATTTCAAATTTTCTAAATTGATTTTTCATTAGAAATGCATGTTTTGACTTTCATTGAATGTAACAGACCATCTCAAAAACGAAAAGGTGAGGATAACTAAAAACTTGAGATTCTGTTTTGGTTATATTACCAACTCAGTTTATTACATTTGGCAAAAATGTGTCTCTTCTGACGCGATCTTAATTTTTTCTGAAAAGCGGGTACAGCGGTCTTCTTTACTATTATTAACTAACTATTATTACTAACTAATTATAACTGTGATAACTAAGGAACACCTATTATTTTGAAGCGTTTTCTCGAGGTAATTAGTTTTGCGAGGGGTTCTCAGGGAACCTAAGATTTTAGCTCCTTCTAAAATACCGCTTCAGAACCAGTTATAGTGCTACCGAAAAATATGAAGTAAAATTAATTGCAGTGCTAGAATTTTCAATTTATAGAAAATCAGTTAACCGTAAGAGATATTTTGCATACAAGATTTATGAGTATTTTACTTATTTTTCAAAAATGGCTCTATCGGATATCTTTTAGTAGGAATTCTATTTGTTTATGAAAGAATCACATTTATTTTTTTGGTCTTTCATCAGGAGCATATTTTGGGGTTGGAAAATTGTATACTTTATGGTTGAGAAATCATATAATAATAGTAAAGATTTAAAAAAATCTCTGGCTATTGCCGACCACCACCTCCTCCTCCCAAATAATCATTACTTCAGTTTATTGGGCTTCTTAAATAAGAAGAGGATCATGTTCAATTTCTAGAGTAACTTCAATAAATTATTTATTTTAATATTTAAATAAATTAAATCATTATTCCAGAAAAGTGGAACCCCAAAACTGTGAGCCTTCTTGAATTTGTAAGAGGTGTAGTAACAATAATCGAAGCTGCTCAATTGGAACCCAAAACTCAAATCGCTGGAGTTAATATTATCATAGACGTTGATGGATTAACGCTTAGCCATGTATGGCAGTTTTCACCAAATTTCGCTAAATTTCTTTTAGAATTTCTTCAAGTAAATAAAAATAATATCTAACATTAAATTTCATATTTATTATTGAATTTAATTAATTCGTTTTATCAATTAATGTTCTTGTGTTCCAGGAAGCTCTTCCTTTAAGGATTAAATCAGTACATGTAGTCAACCAACCTTACCTTTTCAACATGCTGTATGCGATATTCAAGCCTTTCATTTTAGAAAAACTAAGGGAAAGAGTGAGTAAATAGTCTCAGTATCAATTAATGTTCACTGTATTCTGTCAACTTCCATTCTGCTTTAGATAGAGAGAAAAGAAATTACATCTTACATCAATCCCATAATGTTGGTGAACGCCAATAATGAGATATAGGCCGTTTCAACGCTCGGTTCGGCGTCATTAATACCATTTCAAACCACAGAAACTGTTAGGGAGATACAGACATTCATAAAGAATGTCAGATGGGGATTTCATCCCTCTTCGTCTCTCTTGGAGCTCTGAGATCCTCACAGAATCATAAACATAATTACTAAATAATACTTATAATTAATTGGTAATAATTATATATATTTAATTATTAAGAACTTTGATAATTTTTTTTTTCATAATTTAAAGAGATCATCTTGTCTAAATTACTTTATATAATATTTAATATTCTTTAAAAAAAATTCATTAGTAAATGACTTTATTGTATCGTAATGAAAGAATAGTTTAAAATGAAAAATTAATGTATTTATTTCTGTCCTCCAATTATCATGAAAAAAATTTCTGGGTGTCTCTCTGCTGACCATAAGCTATTTTATTTCGATTCCTTAGAAATTACTGCTACAAATTTTTCATTTCATATTAATCATTAATCAGAGATATTGTGCAATATTAAATTATGTGCTCTAGGTACTCATGAAATTAAATCATTATTAATAACAGAATAATTTTTGCAGATATTCTTCCATGGAAGTGACATGTCTTCTCTTACCGAACATATTGATCCTAAATGTTTACCAACTCAGTATGGTGGAATATTAGAATTAGAAACAATATATGGGGAAGCCTTTGTTGAACTTATTTGCTGTTTTCAGGATAAAATAGACGGTAACTTCAGTTCTTTTATGTATATTAGCGTTAACATAAACTTTATTTATTTCATTTTTAATCAATCACTTCACAAATTACTTAATTAGTCAACGGTATCGAAATTCTGAATTAGTATTCTTTACTCTTTTTTTTTGAGGAATTAGATTTTTTAGTTGAAAAAATATTGAGATAGAATAAAATTTTGTAACTCATTATCAAAGATTAATTTGAGTTTGTGAGGCCCAGAGAATACCTTAAATTAAATCCTTATATTCTTTTATTTTAAAAAAAAAGGCAACGTAGTTTGGTTACAGCAAGTGATGAGATGCTGGTTATCATCCTGGGTGTCCTCAATCCTTGCAATGCAAGGACGTTCCAGGCTTTGGACAGACTTCCACGGGAGTTATTTTGCTTAAATCCCTTTTAACAGATGGTTGAGTAATAAAAAAAAACTTTTGTATTAGCAACCTTAAAAAAAAGAAATTTTGAAAAAGTGGACTTAATGTTGCATACCTCCGAGGTACTATATAGTCAAAGAGTAAAACAGATTTTTAAGCTTTTTAGTATAAATTAATTAATTTAATTGAATAAAAATATCATTTTATTTATTTTTAATTAAAAATGCAATTACAAATTTCAGAAGTGAACAGAAGAGGTTTCAAATCAAAGAAAAAGTCGGACAGAAAAAAATGAAGTGAGGCCGTGCTGTTTTCTAATATAAAGCTTTCATATTGTGCAATTTTTCGCAGCGAATTTAAAAATGTAAATAAGAACTTAGTTTTGTTAATTATTAGTCAAAAGTAGGTGTATCAAATTTTTCCCTACGGAAATTAGCTAGTCTTATATATTATAATTGATTTCATCCATGCACTACTTAAAAGATTATTTTTGAACGTGATATTGTAAAACTACTATTTACTTGTAAAAAGCTAATTAAGAATGAAGTAGTAATGTTGCACTTTAAATTTGTAGTTTACATCAATTAGTTTTCATTGACAATTAGTTTAAGAATTTGTTCGAAGATGTATATATAATTAGTGATTCTAAATTAGATAAGTAGTAAAATTATTTTTAATAATTAATGTGGAAAAATAAAATAAATATGCAGAGTAATCTAAGATATAATATATTTTAGAAATTTGAATATACATCAACAATTCTTTAGTCAGTAAATATATCAATTACAATTATTAAGCATTCCTCGTTTGAACGATTGAAAGAATAATCCACAGGGCAAGAACACATTAAATGATGAAAGCTTCTGTTTTTTCTGTTTCTCCCGTTTTAAAAAAATAAAATAAATGCTAATTCTTTCAAAATTACCACTTCTACATAATAATCTCCAAAAAGCAAATTTTATTTTTAGCATATCTAGTTTAGTATTTAGATATTAAATATCTCTGTGTGAAGATTTGTGGAAATAAATAATATACAATTATAAGATGAGTACCCTCCAATGAACCAAGTATTTGGGTCTCTATGTACATAAAATAGCTCAATAAGCATTCAAAATGTCCCAGGTCTGGTTTCTTATCCAACAATTTATGGAAATATTTATATTAACGATCAACAAACTGTACGGAATCCACAATTAAAACTGAAATATTACCAAATTAATAAACCAGAACTTTTAATTTCATTTTAAAAGTGAATCAGAATTTCAAAATTTTGTTTTGAAAGCCATATTCCTAATTAAAAACATTTTTACAAAAAAAAAAAAAAAAATCGTTTTTAAAGCATCTATAAGGCGCCACATTAGCCTTGCTTTCTATAAGTGGCAAGCTAGTGAGATTATTGAGATACCGGGTTTGATTCCCTGTCTTGGGCCTTGGATATTATTTTAAGTGGTTAATATGAGAAATTTTTAGTAAAGGGTTTTATTGCAGCACATTCGCTCCATTCCTTTCACTTTTATTGGTATCTGCATTAAAGACCGGTCCAGGAAATGGAACACCCTATTGGGATACAACCCAATTTAACTGAATTTTATCCTACGTATTTTGTTGATCTTTTGTCTAATATTTAAAACACTAACAAAAATACCTCATTACTTGCTTTTTTAAAAAAAAGTTTCATTAATTTTGTTTGATTAGCGAACTCTGCCGCTCATGATGCATAACCGTCAGTATAGCTTGCCTTGTTTAAAGCTACCTTTAAAGTTGGTAAAGATGTGATTATTGAAGTATTAAGGAAGATAATAGTGGTTTAGATTGAAAAAAATGTGGGCTCCATAAAAATATGAAGGATATACCAAATAATGTTAAATATAGTAAAAATACATTTTTATAACTTTAGTTTAAATTCACAATTTTCTTATATTACTTTTAGAAATTTTCCAAAAATGATGGCAAAGCGAAAAATACTAATTTTATAAATTACCTTTATTAACTAAGTAAATTGAAAATTTTATTACATTTGTATAATACTTAATATAATTGCTCCAATGTATACTTTCTTTAAAAAAAAGAAAAAGTTTTATTAAAACTTGAAGTTCTTAGAAATTTCTGAACCCTTCAAATTTATTCCAATTATCCGTTTGTTTTTTTGCAGCCCTCACTGGACAATCCAGCTAGCCCAGGGGTCGGCAACCCGCGGCTCGCGAGCCGCATGCGGCTCTTTTATCCAAATTGTGTGGCTCTTCAGCCTGTCCAAAATAAATTGTATATTTCAATTTTATTGAAACAAATTAAAATTTCATTTATTAAAGTAAAGATTTGTTTTCAAAAAGAATTTTAAATGTGATAGGTTTGAAATTGAATAGAATTATATTAAAATAAAGCATGTAATTATAAAAGACTGCCGCCATTTTCATTCAAAGAGTATTACACAGGTTCAGTTATTATTTATTTGCTTATTTACTTTGCAATATGTGAAAATAAATGTATAAAATAGTCAAAAGTGGGTGTTTTTCAACGTTACGCTTTTTCGTGCAGTTTTTGACGATCAACCCTTTTACCACTGTCTTACCGGACAGTTTTAAAGCATTTTAATGTTATTAAATATCATAAAATAATAATTTGTGAATACAAATAATCTACAGAGTTATTTACACTATCATCCTTGCGGCTCTTGGTAAGATTTATTAAAATTATTTAAGGAGTAATGGCTCTCTACTTAAAATAGGTTGCCGACCCCTGAGCTAGCCTATTGCTTTGTGGATACTGTAGCAACATTTTGTGAACTTAAGCTATAGAGTGTCAAAAGTATTATTTGATGTTTTCTAGATCTTTAACGCAATGTAGCGTAAAGGACTTCTTTGAAAGCTCCAAATGAAGCTACAGACCAGCCACTTAACCAATCAAGAAAATTGTTACTAAATAATCCTTAGGGACTATTAGAAAAATGTTGTTCCAATTTTATTTTAAACTTAAGTAATGTTAAGACAATCAGTTGAAATTAAAACATGCAAAGTTATAATTAAAGTTAATGTTTACGACTGTGGTTTATTTTTACAGCTGGGTTTTTATTTTGCAGTTTCTGCTAACTCACTGTTAAATGGTAAACTATACATATATCGAAATTGAAAGACAGGTTAAAAAAAAAAATCAAAAGTTAGTGTTATTTATTTATTTCAGTCTTAATAACTTGCAAAACAGGTAACTTTTACATGGCTTTTACTTAATCATTGTGAGATTCATTCATAACTTGTCTAAATTAATCTGTTTTAGTAAGTGATCAGGTGTGTTAAAATTATTATGAATCTTACATTAAACATAAATCTTTCTAAGCCCTAATGCGTTGTTTACAATATTAAAATGTTTAAGTACTCTATAGGCAAAAAAGGTGATTAATTAATTCAATAACTTATTTTACTTAACGGAATAACGAGACTAAGACCCAACAAAATATTAAGATATCACATCTAGTTTGAATACAACAGTTCCAGTAATGGAATATATAGCCTAAAATTAAAAAAAAAAAAAAAAATGCAAGTGCTAACTAAAATAAAATGAACAAATATTTGTTTAGATATATTCCCATTGCAAAATCTAATTGAAACACAATTAATACATAATTATATTCAAATGAATAGCCTTAATTTAAAAACTTAATGAATGCTGAATCATAATGGCCCACACTAAATTAAATCACAATAATTCTTAAACCCAGATTGTACTTTATTAAAACTAAAAGAACATTATTGAGATGTCACAAACACACACAAAAAGAACTTATTAATTCAAAAAAACAAAGTTATTCTTCTTTAGAGTTGTGATCAGAATTTATTCTAGTATCTTGTTTTTTATTCGCTGTTGATTTGCTCTTAATTTGTTTAAGTTGAGCATTCTTCAATTGGACCATTAGTTCACTAGACTGCCACAACCAACTTGCCTGTACAAAATGTAATAAATCAATTTATCTTCACAAACTAACACACAAAAACATTTTCTAAAAATCATTTTTCCAGATTCAGATGACGTAAAAAAGAATTTTCAGATGAAAACTCGCATTGAAAAATTTGTCAGAATGGCAAATTATACCATTGACCTTGAAGTCGTTTAATTTTCTTTACTTTCGGAGCGAAAAATGCTCAATACTCAATGATATGATTGTGGAAGTTCTATGACACAAAAAATTATAGAAAAAACCTCATTCTATTTATAGAAAGATCTTCACTGTTTGGGCTTCAACTAGTAGGTTTTTTTTCAGACGCGCTATTAACTCAAAGTTCCACTTGCGAAAAAAATAATTCTATTCTTAAATTTGTCTTCTTATTTTTCTTCAACTTTTCACCACAATAAGAGGCTGGGCTCTTTATGCTTTTTAAATGGAAACTTATCTCCAAGAAAATTGACTTAAGGTGGTTCTTAGGAAACTGATATACTAAATGCCCTCTTTAAACGGATTTTTAAAGTAAAGTTACCGACATGCTAACTATATCATTACTTCAAGTAGGAATGTCGGAAATCTAGATTTAAAGGGTAATTTTAAAAACAACAGCCTTTTGTTAAAAATGATGGCAGATGTACATCAACCTTTTCTTTTAAAAAAAATGCGTACTGTTGTACTTTACTGATTTCTTTAGTTTTTACATCAGAAAATAAATTGAGAGACCTAATGGAAGTTTAAGAAATAGGACATCTAAATTAAATTGAGAGTATTGATTGCGACAAATAGACCACCTTCCTTCACCACAGGGGTCAACTAATGATTGAATTATATAGTATGGCTGATTTAACAGCACAATAAATACATGCTTTTTTTTCTAAAAAGAATAAATTAGTAAATCTGACGGATGTGCAATCACCACGGTTATTTGGTGTTTCAAATATGAGATTGCTATTCACTGATAAGATAAAGAGCTAACAGACAAGAGTTTATAGCTATCTTAAAAATAATATTCAAAATAAACTAATGATGATTGCTCAATTTACTGTATATTATTAGTCTGAAAGCAAAAATTGATAAAATGATAACTCACCATCATTACCATACAGTTGAGTAGGATTGGAACTGAAAAAATAAGCGAAATGAACATGCCTTTGCTGTCAAAATACTGCTGCCTTGAAAACAACCTAGAAAAATGTCTAATAACTACTTCTAAATTATAAATATAATCTCTTATTCCTAAGATGAAAATAAGTTCGAATTTCTCACCTCCAATGGTGCGTTGCAAATTCATTAAGATTTTCTGAAAAATAAACTAGTAATACTGAAATAAAAAAATAAAATCGTTAATAAACAAGATAAAAATAATCTAAAGAAAAAATATCACTGGGAAGTAAATCCACTTACATAGCACCAAGAAAAGGACAACCTGAAAGTTGTTGTGGTTTCTAGTTAAAATTGCCATCAATGTGACAGCTATATGGAACAATATTATTCCTATTAAAAGAGGATCCCGCCATTCGATCTTAAAAAAAAATAAATAAATAAAAATAGCAGTTTTGCATTGACATAGTATGTAGATGTTCACATCAAGAATGTTTTATTATAAACTGTTTAATAATCTAAAGCACTTCAGCATTTATGTTTTCCCAAGAAAGTACTCCATGCCAAACATTTTTTAAGAGACTAAGGATAAATTAAAATTAAAAATATTAATTAAGATCCTTTCTTTGAGGTTAGAAGTTATTCCCTTTTATTTGAATATAATAAAAATTACTTAATTTTGTCAAATTTATTTAGATCTCTCATACAAATAGCATACTAATATTTCAAAATATATATCAAAAATATCCTTATCTTGAGCTTATCATTAATGCTAAGGTAAAGCAAAAACCGTAATTTATCTTTTAAGAAACGAGAGTAAGGATAATTAACTTAAGATTATATAACGTAATTGTTAAATTTTATTTCAACAGTATTAATGTACCAACTACTATGCATCCTTAACAGAATTTCGACCAGTACCTACACACTAACATTTAGTCAACAAATTTTATCCACTTTTATAATGAATAAAAGTCGTAAGAATTTTAAATAATTATTCGGAATCTACATTTTATTCAAAAAATAGTATTTAAATGCAATAAATTTTATACTTACACTTCCTAAGATCGCCCAAAAATTAAAATCAATTTCTTTAGTAGCTTCCATTCTTTTTTTTAATATTTCATTCTTTTAAACAAACGCACAAAATAAATTTTACAAATTCATACTAGAAGTCTTAAACTTAGTATTTTTGAAATTCAAAGAGGAAGAACTTTAAATGTAACGTGCAGGTCAAGGTTAACATGCAGTTCCTATATAACTGTTCCAATAAGTGAAGGGCACGAAAATTTTCAAATTTTTTGAACAAGTCGCTCTGTAACAGACGACAGATCCAAACTAAAGTCAACTGACTGAATATGTACGATGAAAGTCACCCCATCACATCTCCCACGAAATCAAACTGATGAAATCCTTGAAAACTAGTGATGGGCTATTTGAACGGACTCGTTCCACTGGAACGAGTCCGATGGTGGAACGAGTTGATTCAAATCCCTATTTTAAAAAAAAGTGATTCCGCCCCGCCCCAAAAAAATTAAAATGAAAATGAGACAGCAGAGGTTTTGGAACGATTAAACATAAGAACAAATGTCACGTAATTTATTAAAATATATCATTAACAGTTAGCTTTTCCAGTTAATAACAAAACTATATTTCTTTTACACACATTAAGTACTATCCCTAATTTCCAATTGCTCTGATAAATATAAAATTAACAACGTAACACAAATATTAACCCAAAAATAGGCTAGTCAATTATAAATTAAAGCAATTTTGTCATTATCTAGCTTGACCACTGGAAGACTGGAGTTAACTTGCTTCAAGAGGATTCAATATAGAGAAACGGAAATGGGTAGGAAAGTATTCCATAAAAATTCTAACCCTTCAAACAAAATTATAATTACTCACAATATTTATCTAATAAGAATTGAATATCAAGCTTTTAAAATATTATCTTATTGTTTTACAAAAAGAAAAAGCTGTGTGCTTAATCTTTAACTAAGCGCTGGACACTCTTACTCTTATCTTCATTGGCGTAAGTTTAAACGTGTACATGTCCGCATGACGGTCAAAGTAAAACTGAGCCAAAATGTAGTATTACCTAATTGGTTTACTTACTGTAGTATCCCTCCCACTCTATCACCTATTTCACAAACATTCATCAATTGGAAATATTTTGTAGTTAAATATTCGTTTCATTTGAATACAAAAAACATAATAACGCTTTCTTAAGATGATTTTAATTTTTAAATTTTGTTTTTGTCCATTACTCTTATAAAATACGAAGAATTTCAAATAAAATATAATACACAAACACAAAATGATCTAGAGTGCAGGTGGAGTCAGTCGTGGTTGCCATGGTAATGGAACCGTTAAACGACTCCGGCCCAACTCTAGCATTTTCATTGGTTAAATCCACTGGAGTTGGTGGAGTCGAATCCGGAGTGATTTAAATCCTTTTGAAACCGGACTCGTTCCACTTTTTCGTTCACTGATTCTAGCCAATAGAAATTGCTGGAGCTGGAACCGGAGTCGTTTAACGGTTCCGTTACCATGGTAACGACGACTGACTCCACCTGCATACTAAATCATTCTGTGTTTGTATATTATATTTTATTTGAAATTCTTCGTATTTTATAAGAGTAATAAACAAAAATAAATTTTAAAAATTAAAATCATCTTAAGAATCTGCTTAGAATAAATAGAATAATATTTTGCTAAAAAATATTTCCAATCGCCGAATGTTTGTGAAATAGGTAATAAGAGTGGGAGGGAGTCTGTAGTAAGTACGCTCTTTAGGTAATATAATTTTTTTGTCTCTAGATATGTAGCTATAGCAATAAGGGCCATTTCAATTTCATCTTTCGTGCTGATAACAATATTTCATGTGTCTGTCTTCTGATGATAAGCAGATAAGGGTGTTTTCCAGTGGTAAATCTTAATTAAGTTGAAGAGCGTGTGCTTTGTTGATTTCTAAAATATTTTCAAAGACTAATATTTTCCTAAATTAAATAATTATTTCATTTTTATCTTTTGTTTTTCTTTATTGAATATTTGAAAATATTTTAAAAGCAAAATATTTAATAAATTAGTTTAATTTTTTTACTTTTTTATTTATTTATTTATTTTTGCCCATCAACAACGGGGTTATTATCGCCTTTTTTACTATTGTTTCTTATTTTTTAAATTTAATATTTTATTAATTTTTAGTAAATTAATTTCAGACAAATGCCAAAACGCAGTGAAATTTGGAATCACTTTAATTCTATTGATTCTGTCAAAGCTAAATGCCGGTATTGCCACGAAATCGTTAGCTTTACAAGTGGCTCTACTAGTAATTTGTTCAGACATATGAAGAGAAAACATCCTATATCATTCAATAAAAGAAAGAATACAGAGCAAAGCACTGAAGAGATCCCTGTTAAGAAATCTCATTTAACTTCTATAGACACTCAAAATTTAAGCTCGCTTCCCTCTACTAGTTTAGCTTCCATCCATTCAGAAGTTGCAGATGTCGCTCCTCTCTCTTCATCTGCCCATAAGGCTCCGGTAATTCAAAAATCCTTGACTGACTTTGTAGAAGTAATCAAACCTTTGCACCCCAGTAAGTCCAAGGAAATTGATGAACAATTGCTCAAAATGATAGTAAAAGAATATCATCCTTTTAGTATTGTTGAAGATCAAGAGTTCAGAAAATTAATTAAATTGCTTTGCCCCAGTTATAATGTACCTTCACGAAAGTATATATCCAACAGTTTACTCCCAATGATTTATAAGCGGGAAGAATCAAAATTAAAAAGTAAATTCAACGAAGTAAATGCCGTTTGTTTAACAACTGATTGTTGGACATCGGTGAATAATGAAAGCTTTATTGCTATAACTGCCCACTACATAGACCAAAACACAAATTTACAAACACATTTATTGAAGTGTACTAGTTACTCTGAACGACATACAGCGAATAACTTGGCCTCACACCTGCAATCCACGGTCCAAGAATGGGAACTCACCAATAAAGTAACTGCCGTTGTTACTGATAATGGTGCAAATATTGTTTCGGCAGTAAAGCAGTGCAATTGGAGGCATATTTCTTGTTTTGCCCATTCAATGAATTTAGTTGTCCATTCGGGAATCGCAGAAATTCGCGTAACGACCGACAAAATTAAAGCTTTAGTAGAATATTTTAAAAGAAGTTCTCATTCTCTGACCAAGCTACATAATACACAAACACAGATGGGTTTCCCAAAATTAAAATTAAAACAAGACGTCCCCACTCGTTGGAACTCCACATTTATAATGTTTGATCGCGTTTTAAAAACCAAACAGCCATTGATCGCGACCATAGCTTTATTAAATCTACAGGGTGAACATAATATAACAACAATCGATTGGGAAATATTAGAGAGCGCGGTTCAATTATTGCAGATATTTAATGAAATTACGGACGAAGTAAGTTCGGAAAATTATATAACAATTTCTAAAATTATTATATTCTCGCGCTTTATGACCGATCACGTTTCAAAATTTTTGCACACAAATTACAGACCTGAAATACAATCAATGGCTCGAGTAATTTGCGCTAATATTTCAAATCGGTTTTCCAATTTAGAATCGGTAGAAATTATAGGTCAATCGATGATTTTAGATCCGCGATTTAAAAACGAAGGTTTTTCGAGCGACGTTAAATTCCGGAAAATGTACCATTCTCTTGCCACTAAATTATCATTTATTCAAATTCCGAAAGCTTCGTTATCTACCGATGTTCCATCATCCACAACTTCTACTTCTAGTCTTTGGCGGGAATTCGATGCAAAAATTAAAACGTTAAACGCGAAACAGACCCCAGTATCTGCCAGTATAATTGAATTAGACAAATATTTGGCAGAACCTTTTTTAAATAGAGAAGCCAATCCGTTAGATTGGTGGAGAGAGAGGAAAGACTTATATCCCAGATTGTATGACGTTGTTTTGAAAAGATTATGCATTCCAGCCACTTCAGTTCCTTGCGAAAGGATTTTCTCTAAAGCTGGACAAATATTAGTTGACAGACGCAATAGATTAAAGTCGAGCAATGTTTCTATGATATTATTTCTGAATAAAAATTTACATTAATTAATTTCTTAAGTTCTAAGTAGCTTTAAACTTTAATCCTTCTCTAGTCTGTGATAAAAATTATTCATTTTGTTTTGTATTGGGATATATATATATATAGACGGCTTAGTTTTATTCATTATTAAATATTTAGTAATATAATTTCATTTCGTTAATCTTTCTTAGTTTATGTTCATTGTTATATTTTAATTTGTTTGCATGTACATATTTTAAGGTCCAACTAACATCATTGATACCTTTAACAACCTTATTTCCTTCCCATTTCATTTCCCCTCCTGGCAGGGTAACTTCAACCTCCCAGTGGTCCTGCTGGATATTAACAAAACTGCTTTGTTTTAAATCTTGTTCTTGTGTAAAGCTAATTTTATTTGATGTTGTCAATAACAATTAGATATTATATATCTTTTAAAACTGTTGCAAATTACATGTAGTTTTGTTATTAACTGATGAAGTTAAGTACTAATAAAATATTTAATAAATTGCATGATATTTGCACGAAAGCATAGGATAGGTACGGCAACTGGAATCGATGAACGAGTGTTTGGAATCGATTCCGACCCTGGAGTTGATTCAAATCCAATGATTCCACAGGCGGACTCGTATAGCCCATCACTATTGAAAACCCATTCAATGTGATCAGTGTTGCCACATTGTCTTCTTGCAAGCTCATTCAGAAATTGTTTATTTAATTATTCGGGAAAAATAAAAAGATATACTTCCTAAATTCCTTTTTTAAGTTATTCTTCTGATAGTTTGAAATACAAAGAAAAGCATCTTGTATTAGAAAACATTTTTAAGATAATTGAAAAAATAGAATAATCAGAAAAAAACTTTTGACTTGAATAAAAAGTCTTTAAAGTATTCTTTATCCAATAAACTTACAAGACGAAAATATCATTGACAAATTCTCTTTAGAAGTTTATTCTATTTACAAGACAAAAATATCGTAGACCAAAAATCGTTATTTAAGGTTTTGGGAGTTATTTTTACGGACTACTTTTTATGTTGGCAGTTCTGCCTTTATGGAAGACATGTTTGCAGTTTGCTAGTTTCGCTTCATATTCATTGTCGATTATAGAAGCCATCGGCTTTCGTTGAATACTTTATTATTTTTTGCAGTGCAGTTATTCGTGAATTCAATAACATTTAACTATTGACTTGAAGTTCGTGACTGTGTTTTTCCTATAATATGGTGAAACTAGCACGTGGAGGAAAAAATAATGGACCTATGGTTGGGCGACAGAAGCCGAGGCCACTATTTCCACCAGGGGAGCTTCCTCTGTTTGGTCCGCCACCCGCATACATGAGACGTCCTCCAGGACCTCCACGACCTCCAGCGATGGGTCCAATGGGCTATGGCCCTCCTCCTCCTCCTCCACCGCCTCCACCGATGAGGCCACCCCCGCATCACATGGGCCCACCTATGCCACCACCACCGCCTATGAGGCATAGGCCTAGGCCTGTCCTACCTCCTCCGCCTCCGGGGCCGCCTATGCCTCTTCTGCAAGCTCCTATTATGCCACCAAGACCGCTTCCTTTTATGAGAGGTGGGAGAATTAAACCCCCAATGGGTCGTATGGGAGGAATGGGCATGGGTATGGGAAAGAGATTGGGTAAACCTATGAAGAAAACGAAGAATAAGAAAAATAAGAACAAACCTCCTACAAAAAATGACGTGAGTATTCATTTATAAGTTTCAATACCCATCTATTTCATTTATATTCATATATAATCCATTTATTTTTTCGTTGGTTTTTGAGATGTGAAATAACCAGTAATTATTACATAAATTCTTTCGTTTATTAGGGTGTTTAGCATTATTTTGTCAAGTTCTCTCATCAAAGTGTTAGCATTGCACTATGAAACTTTTGTATCCTCTGCTGCTTAATACAAAAATGCCAAATATAAATTAAAACCTAGTTGTTGGACGTTAATACCTTAGGAAGATGCGACTAATAAAGGAAAAGAGAAGAAAAGTGAAGACGATCTCCTGTCGGGACCATGGATTAACGACACAATAAAATCAGAAATTGAAAAGTTAAACGAGCTCAAGAAGAAAACAGAAGGAAAATCTAATGGGCCAGAAGTTGATGAGTTTAACGAACATAAGAATAAGGTTGAGTCTATGGCAACTGCCGTGAAAATGGAATACATTGGTACTCAGCCTGACAATGTAAGTATGGTCTTTGTTTTTGGTATTTTTAAGAAAAGTATAGTCATTTGCTAAACTTTAATATCGTTACATAACGAAACTTTCAATTACAATAAACAGTTTTCAATAAAATAACAACCGTCAGAATGTATTAGCCCTGAAGATGAGCTAGTTGCTAGGTCGATAGCAAGGTTTGTTCGCGTGGATTAAAAAAAATAAAAACATAAAACAAGTTTCCATTGATCCTTCAATACCAATTGCAGATTAAAACAGTATAATTTAAAAATTATTATAGTAAATTTAATTTGTCTTGATTTCATAAATCAATTTATAATTCTATATCTGGATTTCCTTCTAAAATAAGAGTAATCGAAGTGATATCCTTGAAATTTATACCATAGTTGCAACCTTTATTTCTTAAAAACTACTAAAAAAAAATTCAAATTTATTGGTTGAATTTGTAATAAATGTTTATAACATAAACGAATGGATTGATATTTCTATTTTTGTCTGAAGTTTTCATTTGAAGCCGTTACTTCCCTAACTGGTTCTTCAACTTCGTGATTTTTCAGAATTTTTGACTTTTACAACCTTTCAAAATAATACAATCATTCGGTAAATCCGCTGAAGTGCAAAGTAATCAGCAGGAAAGAAGAAACTTCCTACTTTAACACTCAAAGCAGGTTAGGAGGCCTTGATTAGTCTCGGAGAAGGTCGCGAGGATAACCACGGCTTAATCGTCTTGGAGGTTGTCTGGAATTGTAGGAGAAGAGGGTTAGAGCAGAGAGGAAGAGAGTTGTGAAATTTTGGTATTTTAATTTTAGCACTTTAGTGACGAAGGAATTTTAAAATCTTGGCGGAGAGTAAAGTAAGAAACGTGGTACGTAGCTTTTGCTATGTAACGAATTTTGTTTTAAGGCTTAGATTTTATGATCGTTTGAACGTTTGGTTGAACCACACAGGCCAAGTTCTCAAGTCTGTATCTGTTTGATTACACCGTTGTAAATCAGTCGTCTGTGTTCCTGAGGTAGTTTTGATCATCCGCTTGACAGTTGCAGCTAACGAGCGCCTTTCGTTTAGAGCTTCGTGTTTGATTTCAAATACGCTCAATTTCTTCTAGTGCTAATTAAAGAAGTCGTCTTAATAAGTTAGAATAGAATTGCCGATATCAACTCTCCCTTCATTTAGACAATAAGTCTACTATATTCACTCTCTTTATTGACGGTAAAGGTCTAACTTCATGGAAAGTCTGTTCGGGACGAGCTTATTATGAATTAATACTTCATATTCCCGAAAATGCACATCGACTCAAAATGCCAATTTTTATCAACTGCAAATACTTTTTTTTACGTTGTTCCAAAAGAGAATAAATTAAAAGTGGCAAAGGTCTTACATAGAATCTCCTAAGGGAAAATTTTATAAGTCATTAGTCCCTTAAGTAGGGCAAAATCCCTGGTTCCGCGATGGATCATGCTCCAAGCAGTATTTCACCATCGTTAATAGACGGCGCAGTGACCATCATATATGTTAAAAATATCTTTATAAATTAGGTAAAAAGGCTTCCCCTCTTTGCACAACCTGTGACACCCAGAAAACATGGAGCACATTGTTATGACGTGCACCAAATATACATACCATAGATATCTCCTTTTTAAAAATTTAAAAAATCAATTGCCGGCTGACATAATGTACCCCAGGATTCTGAAAAATAGTAAAGCATATAATGAACTGGTGCACTACATAAACATACTTAAGGACACCCTAAATAAAAATTAAGAACTAAGAATACAATGTTCTGGCTAATAGTGCAAACTGATGCCATGGAAAAGAAAAAAAAATACGTTGTTCCAGTCATAAACGCACTGAGTCAGGAAGTTCTCAAATAAATCCACTTATCATTACTTATTACGAACATTTAATGAAGTGCATAAGTTGTGGTAACAAAGTCATGCAAACTATCCGTTTGTATACTTTTTACTTTTCAATACTTTTTATATTGCGTCAAATGATTGAATTCACACAATAAAGTTGTGCAGCAAGTAATGGATCCTTGTTGGGTTTTACAACTTACCTTAAGTCTCACTGTCACACGTTGCCTGCCCCAAATAAGGATAGAATTGGAAGTTTTATAGCATTTTCTCGATACAAGCTCTAACGATTTGACTTCACTTTGCTAATTGCTTAGTTATATGAAGATCAATATTTTTATCTAAAACATGTTCTAAAAATAACAATTGCTTTGTTTAACCTCAATATGTATTTTTCAAATTATTCTGCATGTTTAGGCGGAGAAAAAGCAAGCAGTTAATAATGGAACGACATCAGCGTTAGCAGCAACAGCTTAGAGATGTGAGAGGTTATATTATAATTATGATTAAAGATTATGAATACTTATTATTAAATTAACACCTTTAGTTCAAAGTGTGAATTCTTAATGAAACAATCTCTGTTTATGGAAGTCAAGAAATTTTGATATATGAATTTTTGTAGATTTTTGTTTTTAATAAGGACGTAAAAAGATTTTATAAATAAATTTATTGCACAGAAAAAGCTTATTTGCATATTGTGTAACTTAAATTGTGGTGCATTTAAAAAGAAGGAAAACAAAAAAATAGTTCAATGATCTGTCTACTGATTTTTTAAACCTTGTTAAAGTTTTTCTTTTTTGTAAATTTGATTTTCAAGTTAAGGTAAAAAATTAATGAAAAAGCATTTCCTTTATTATTAAAGAAGGAGACATTCTTGTGTCCATTAAACATTTATTGTAAAATGTTGAATTTCTTTTCTTTTATTTATTAGAAAAATCTAATTTTTGACAAAAGTATTATTGTTCCCAATTCCTCTTAATTTTTTTTTAGTAGTGACAAAATAATTATTTATAAAATGTTTTCATATAGCATGTGAACATTTTGATTTTATTTTTTTAATTTATTAATTTTTTTTTTTAAATAACTATTGGTCTTTGCAAAGGCACAAATTTCATTTATGATAGCGCTACTTTTGTTAAGTTTTAAAAGTAGCAGTAAATTTTTTTCAAATCTTTATCGTATTATATGATAATAATAGTAATAAAGTTTGTGAATTAATTTTTAATTTAATTTAAAACAAAATAAAAAATTTGTTCTATGACATATTTTGTCCACTGTCAATAATTTATTCTTCCATTTGCCATTATTATAATTCATAAGCAATTCATTAATTTCAAAATTTGTCCAAAAATAATCCTTGTCATAGATTTGTAAGTTTGCTCTTTGAAGTGGTGCAAGTTGTGTCAGGCGGTGGAAATTGGATATGACCTTACCCGTAACTTATTTATGTTGAAAGGTCTCCAAGTTAAACTACTTCTCTTCAGTAACCAGTAAGTCAAAACTGAAACATTCTTTCTCTTAAGAAAAAAAAATCCTAAAAATTAAAAACAATGATTAAAAAAATAAAGTTTCCACATATTTGCATGAAATTATTATCCCCTACAAGTTTTGTTGTAAAGTACGTTTGCAGTCTCCTATCAATATACAACTCTTGGTTATCTTGCAATTACCTCACAAATATAATATATATATATATATATATACTTTTTTTTTATTTTAAAACTGAATTCTAATTGTAAATTTACTCCACCATTTTGAAATCTATATTCAGCAATTTTTGAAAATCAGTAGGGAGGTTACTATTTCTTTTTAGCTACTTATTTTTGTATAAAGTTTTCGCAAAAAAAAGGTATCCTAATTTTTTTGGAAGCTTTTTGTTTAAAATAAAAATAAGTTTTACTTGTAAATTGGTAATGAACGCTTTGAATTCTGGTTAATATTGTATATTTTTATAATTTGTTGGTGTGAATATTTTTTATTTGATAAGATTTAATTTGTCAGTGCTTATCTGGTAGTAGATTTGACATCATTGCTAAAATACTTGATGTGCATTGAATACTTGCTGATGTTAACATTTACATATGTTTTCTTTATTGGTTGCAAACAATAGAGTTGAGATTTTATTTTTGAAAACAGAGTTTGCACTTTGAATTAGGATATTTATTTATTTTTCTATTGCTAACTCAAAGATTTATTTCAGCAAAAGTATTTAATTTTTTCATTATTGAATGTATAATTTCACCGGACTTACATTAGATTATCTTCTACGTACATATCATCTACAGAAATTAATTGGCTAAAGCAGTGTTCCTCAAACTTTTCACCGCGGACAGATGCCAGTCCGAGAAAATTTTTGATTAAATTTTTAGTTTAGAGGCATATTTGATCATATACTAAGTGAGTGTACAACTTGCGAAGGAAAGCAATACCATTCCATTCACAGTAACCATTGTCTTGTTGTGCCAGTTACGGCAATGGCGTGCCTCAACCGCGTCTTAGCTGTTTAAACGCAAAGAAAATCAACTGTAGCCTTCTACCGATCCGTTAGGGGTGAATAGTAGTCTGAAGAACGTTGGTACAAAACATCTAATTTAACTTCCACTTACTTATTGGTCGGAGAAGGTTGTTTTCGTAAATAATTCTTTGATTTAACTTCATTGTTTGCAATTATTTTTTATTATTATAAATACGCCCAAAATTCATTGAGCTATTCTTATCCCCAATTTACAATTTTCCCCGTTAAAAATTGGTTTTTGAATTTTGCAAGTGAAAACCACTAATCTGTAATGAATCGAACATTGGATTCTCTTAGGTTTTTTTTTTTTAATACGTGCCAATTTATTTATTGTTTATTTTTATTTATTTATTGTTCAATGCGATGCACAATTAATATCCAATCTGTATTGTTTATTAAGAAAATTATATCTTGTTATAATTGCAGTTAGACTTGCTTTTAGCCAGCAATATTTCCAAAAGTAAATCCACTAACTAGACCTGTTCTGAGAAGCAACTAATAATTTACAATAAAATCCAATAGTCCTAGTTTGTTGAACGCTCTCCATGAAGCAAATTTCATACGCTGGTAATTAAAAGTCCACATTTGAAAATCATATTTTTTTACGAAAAGCTTAGAACTTATTTATGCTTATTGCATCCATCGTAGTACGTTTGTTTTTATTTCGATCTCTGATCGATTTTGGACTTTCTTCCATCTACAGAGATTGATTAATGATGTTGATAATTCGGCTTCAACTATATTTCCGTCTAACACTGCATTTGCCGATTCGAAAGTAAAATCATCGTTGTTAGTACTGCGGACCAACCACCTTTTCAACATTCTAGTGTACATTTATGAAACCAGTATGAAAACCTTTGTCTTGCTTTAAGAACAAATTTTAAAATTTACAAACACACGAATGTATAACTGTGAAAAAGACCTGTGACTTAAGAGAGTTTATCGTTCAGATTGACTTAAACCAATTAACACTATTTATTCCAATGTAAATAAAAAAAAATTAATAAATATTTAATTTGTTTTAAATTGCCAAATGTTTGAATAAATATATATAATAAAATTGAGAAAAAAATAAATTTCTATTTCTGCTTTAAATTATCAGCTAAAACGTTCACATCAGCTCTAGGAGCACCTTAACTTTGAACTCTCTGCATGGTATAAGTTTCAAGTAGTTCAAACTAATTTACAAGCAGCTGCTCCTCTATGAGAGTTTTTTTTTCTATACTAATGTTCTTATGGAAATCAAACCCTAACACCTGACAAATTTGGCGAGTGCATTCTTATCTCAATAAAACAACACTGCTTTTAGATATCCTAAAATTGATTTATGACGTGAGAAATTATTGATTGCTTTAGTAAAGTTTGTTCTCGGGTATTTATATTTCAATCTCTTTTAAAAATTTGATCAATTAACTAGCCGCAAAAATTCAGACTTATATGTAGACTAGATATTCACAAATATATATTATTTCTTGCATATAATATATGTTATACATTACAATTTATTGTATACGTACTAATTTTTTCGTATATTATATGATGTTTTTTTTAGAATTTTTCTCACGAAATAATAATGACCAATTCGCCAACTCTAGATATAATACTTCCCTTTTGTGAAGTTAGACTTGTGTCTTAAGTGATTTTATGAAGTTTTAGTAAAAAGCCATTCAAAAGTTTTAGCCGAAGTTATTAATTTGACAAATAATTATTCTTAACATAAGTGGTGAATGTACCACAAAAATGCATACTTCAAACATATATATTTCAAAGATACGTTTCCATCACTTTTTAATATTGAAAGAAAAACCTAAATTGAAATAATAAAATAAAGATACGAAGCATATTCCCTATGATTCAATAGATTAATAAAGAAATGTGGAATGTTGACATCAAATTAAATTCACTTTTTCATACTTTGCTTGGAGTACATTGGAGTTACAGAATTCCAGAAGAGTTAATATGAAATAAATCTGTAATATTAAAAATTACAATCAATTTGTTACTGTCCTCTTTTTATTTATTTAAATGCGGATAATTCTGCAGTTTTTTTATTATTGCTTTTTTTTTAAGAAATACAGAAAATACTTCAAAAAAATTATTTTCCCCTCATATTTTTATTGCAGTATTTGGAATGTATTCTTAACCCATTTACTTTTCCAATTTTTAATCGAAATCTATATTTTGTTTTAGCAACTTGTTTTTTGACAGAAAACTTATTTGACAGATTCCCTTCTGTATTCATCAACTACCAGATAAATTGGCGATTCTCCTTCAATAAATTTTAAGAAATAAATCACGATCCATCACCACCACATCAAGAATAAATCCTATCACAAATAATTAAAATGGCATTCACATTTAACTGCTCCACAGATAATAATGGTTAAAAGTACAAAGCTTTGAATAATTTCTATAAAAATAAAGCTTTTCATATATTTTTGTTTTGATGTTGTTTTTGTTTTTTATTGATTTTTGTTCCCTACATAGGTCTTCTTAACAGGTTCATTTGAATCTATTTAAAAGAATGTTTTCAAATTCTAGAGAATATTTCAACTATAACGCCGTTTGGATGTTGATTCCATCTAATAATATCTGGTTATTTCACTCGATAAATTGGTATTTTTCTATACTTAATTTCTAAACCAATTCTTATTTATCAATTTTTTTATTTTACCTGTTGCTTTAAAAATTAGTTGATCATTAGTATTTCCATTAAAAGCAATCTTTCGGAAAATGTATTAGTCTGTTTTAATTTCATTTATTTTAGTTTTGGGATATGTTTGATTTTTGTTTTTCTGTTTTGTTTACTTTTATCTACAAATTTATGATGTTAAACTCTAATTTTTAAATAGATGTCAATGTTATTTAGGGTGAACATTATTGCGAGAGTTGCGACCGAGGCTGGGACACCTCTGAAGAATTGGAACAACATTTAGCAACACACGTGATATGTGAATATGATGGATGTACATTGTCGGCCCATCCAAAAATAATAGCAGTCCATGTAAAACTGCAACACTTGACTGGGCTTTTTAATAGAGTCAAGTTACCTAATTCAACAGACGAAATTGAAAAATGGATAGAAGATAGAAAAAGGTATTTATTATTTAATGATATTCTATTTTTTAATATGGTCCGTCATCATTTGAGTTTATTAGGCCTTGAGCTTTTTTCGGTGCGCAGCTGGCTTCCGGAATTTTCTCTCTAATGCCGACTATGATTTATTAGAGATTTCCAGGTGAGAAATTATTAGAGCAGGCCGCTGAATTGAACACATGGAATTAATGCACAAACTATTGAGCTAGTCTTTTTTTATTATTATTGATGTTCACCATGCAACAACGGAACACAAATGCTCGTGGAAGGGACAGTTTCGCCACATTTGATTAAAATGTTAAGTTAATTTACGAGATTTTCCATAAAAGTCCAACGTTTTCAAGGAGAACCGTCTTTTGTGCGTATGCATCCACCAGAATCGCAGCAATTGCAACACGCTAAAGACAGTTGCTTCCGGAAATAAACCAAAATAAAGATTGGGTACAAAACTCAGCGCGGTCAATTTGTAAATTTGTTTTAACTCGAAGTACACAACTACTGTTATGTACTATTCTTTTCCCCTCATATTTCTTGGCCAGAAATGAATCGCGACATCTTCTATTCTAGCGGATTTATTTCGTTGATCTAGCAGCAAAATATTGAGCTTGCTGCTGGGAACAGCCCTGTCCATGATTGTTTGAAAATATCTATACATCACTACAGATTTATCTGTAACAATTCGCGTGTACCTGTCATCTAAGTGGTCACAGCTCTATTCTCAATTAGCTGAG
Organism: Rhodnius prolixus; assembly: GCF_049639745.1. Lineage (NCBI taxonomy): Eukaryota > Metazoa > Arthropoda > Insecta > Hemiptera > Reduviidae > Rhodnius > Rhodnius prolixus. The sequence goes on along the minus strand of NW_027411614.1, from coordinate 39,638,598 downwards.
TGAACAATCTTAACGAGTATATCGTATTTTTCCAGATACATCTTTGAAGATAATACCATGCAGCCTTCAGTAATAATGTTAGGTGTTGTTTGCAATATTTACACCATGGTGTTTGACTGCATATCCTAAAGATTTTCTCATTACATTCCAACAGTCTGAACATGCGCTACGCTTCTTGGTAACTAAAATTGTCTACATAGACCCCCAAAACCGTATTTCAATTGAATGCTGAGGGAAGGGATTCCTCAGTAATTAGTAATTCGAATCCGGGATTTCAGCTACTGGCTGTTTGATTTTCTCTTTCTAGTATCTTCTTACAGTCTGGTCTATAACGGGAGAATACTTCCTGAGCCTGTGGTAAACTAATAAAGAATCGGGACGCCTGTGAATGCAGACTTTCACGCACCTCTAATTAAATGTACATTACATATGTAATACTAGTATTTCAGTTAATGTTTTAATAAAAATGTGTATGCTTCTTTTCGCAGAAATTACCCGACTCAAAAAAATATTGAAGAAAAAGTAGCAGCGGCCAAGGAGAGAGAAGAAAGAGGGGAAAGAATGGTTGATGGTTCTTCTACTTTGAATAGAAAATACGTACAAAAAGGTTTTTAATTTTATAACATAAATATTTATTTTTAGCTACTCATCGCAAAAGGTCAACTTTGCAGAGTTAAATTTTTATTTTTTACCAAAAATCTAGGCCATTATTTTTCGATTTTTTTGTTTATTTACTATTTTCTTTAAATTGGCTCCAACGATTTTTAAACTTGATGTACTTATGGCCAGACGTATTCATTATTTGAACCATTTTGGGGCTCTTTTTGAGTAGCTTGGTACTTAAGTTCTCTTTAAAAAGGCCTTTTTAGATAATGTGTGCATCAAAACTTACTTAAGATTAACGAGGATTAAATTAATTATAAAATTAATATACTTTGCATCGATTTTAATCTAATTTGAAGGAATTAGCGTGACCAGAAAAACTAGTTTCTTGAAGGATTTTTCAGTTTTCCGTGAATTTTTCTAAAACAACCTCAGCTAGTTCTTTTAACTTATTAATTATCAAGTAAAAGCCTTTCACACATTTTCTTAGTGTTTTCCCTTCGAATTTTACTTCGAAAGATAAGAAATAGCTTAAAGAGAATCGCGTGAGTGTGAATCTCTTGTGACGACTGACTTCTTTTTAGCATTCGTAAACCGTACTTTACTTATAAAAATACGTGTCGGTTTGTACATGAATTCGTAGAATCCTTTCAAAGTGGTCAGTTTGCTACAAAAGTCTTTTATTACAGTCACTAAACATTAGATGTAGTCTTGTAAGTCATTGAAGGAGTCATTCAAGTGTATATAATGTTTAAAAAAATATATATACTATATATATTCCTTCTTGTCTTCATTAAATAATAAAATGAGTTGTTCATTTCAACGTTACAAATAATAAAAATATTGTTTTAGGAAATCGTAGAAATATAACCAGAAATAACTCACAAAATGCAAATTCTAGGGGTAATGAAGAGTTTTCAAAAAATAAAAAGCAGCGTAAAAGGCTACGACGAACTGTTTATATCCCTGAAGGTAGGTGGTTGCATAATATACTGCTTTTTAATTTCATTCGGGTTTGATAACTTCATTTCTAATTTAAGGTAAGAAAGAAGAAGAAAAAAAAGCCTATCTCCACCGACACAGTTCCCAGAATGGAATTTAATTGATTTTCTTCATATTGCTTCCCCCTCCTTTTTTCGTTTTAAGAGAGATCCAATTTGTAAAAATAATTAGAGTAATAATTCTGAAAAATATGAGTTACATGTTTTTCTGCAAATGGAAAGGTTAGCTCAGTGCTGAACCCACTGTACTATTTGAGTCCAGCTGGAGCTCTTAGATTCTTTTTCTTCTCTTAAGATTGATAGTGTTGTAGTAAAGGAGGAACTAGACTGTAAACGGATAATGTAATGTTCAAATCTTTAGGTGTCCATAACTTCAGATATTGACGCATCTTAATTTAAAAATTGAATTGATTGCGCTGTCATTAAGGTTGTACGTTGAGGGATGAATTTTGGATTTCTCACAAACGTAAACACATTCTTCTTTGCCGTCGTTTATTAATACAAGTAAATTGGGCAGTTGCTCAGACTCAATTAGGCTGAAGTGGCTAGCAAAATACTTAACACACTTTTCTTGTTAACATTGAAAGTCCCGGCTCAAGGTTAGTACCCCTAAATCACAGTGGCATAGTCTAACAAGCAAAACACAACGGAAACTATTAAAGGCAAAATCAGAAATCGTATCCAGCACCGTCTTATGATTTTATATTATTAATAGGAATGTTGCTAATGGGTTATTTAATGTTTTAATATTAAAGTTGGAGATTTGGCTCTACTCTTATACTCTTATAGTTTTTTAACAGATAATTGACATAAAATAATACTTTTTCTGTAGAAAAAACAACTGCTCAAAGAGATATAGTTATGGAAGAGGCTAAACAAGTGTTGCAAAATCTTGTTTTTGAAGAAGAACAACAACCTGCAATTGAGGAAACTGAAAATTTTAGCGATGAAGAATGGAATAACGAAGAAAACAAACATAAAATTGATGTAACGAAACCCACAGTTTGTAACGTTTTGGCAGCTCTCAGTGCGGACTACAACTCTGACAGTGAGGAAGGTAAATAAAATAAACGTGTATATCTATTAAGAAATTGTAGTTGCTAAAGAAAACAAATTACCTTTCAGTGGTATAGCTTTCTCTTAGTATGAAAAAAAATTTTTTTTTGTCTTGTTATTTTACCTTTGAAGTGTAAGACAAACAGATGATCAACATGAGTCGGTTATGTAAGTGTGCAATTTGTATTGCTCAGCACAGTAAAAAATAGATAAGTCGATAAATTCATCACACTAATAAAAAGTTATTTGCTTATCCTAACATAATTTAATTATATAAAGATGTGTAGTTTACCGCGTATAAGCAAAATTAATTTTAGGAAAGGCAAACGTTCTGTGGAGTTGTACTAAGCAAACATTAATAATAAGAAAAAAATTTATATATTTTCATCTTATCCTTATATCTACCCAGTTGGAGTTCCCTTAGATATGACAATTTACGGTTTATTTCAAAGACATGCTTCCCACAAGATAATTCTAGGACCCTTTTGTTTTTTAATTTAGTAAATCTTGTAAATTCTCTAAAGAAAGATTACTCGTTGATATAATTTCTGGAACAACACCACATAAAAAAATAGTAAATCCTTCTGCAGATGGCTAGTATTATTCGCTTATGACAAATTTAAGAATTTAACGAGGTTTTTGACAAATTTTTCGGTGATAATCGTTTATTGTAACAATTACAAGTTTGGAAATCTTATATATATTCGAATATTTTAATGATTTCTATGTGAGGGAGTACTTCACAAACCAAAAATCGTTTTAAAGTAAGGATTCCGCTATTCGCTAGATAAATTCAACGGAGAATGCGCTATGGCTGCTATTTCCACCTCTCCTTCCAAGAACTAGAGGTTTGAGAATCTGTCGCTTTTACAACCTACCTAACCTCACTGCCGGAGGATTAACAGATTTGATTCCTTCCAAATATCCACTACCGTGGATCATACAACCTGGTCTGGTGGACAAAAGGAGCTTTGCACTAAAAGAACCAAATCAGTAGATTTGCTGCCCTTTATCCCCCACTGCTAACCCTGGTAACTGTTTGAAGACAGCCGTCTACCATTTTTAGTCCTTCGATCATATAACTCGGAGATTAGTGACTGCGACACTTGCAGCATACACGTCCCTTTCATCAGCCTATGAAGATCAAGGCATCTGCACACCTCCCAAGCAGTACTGCTAGCAAACGGTCGCGGCTTATTGAACCCGGTTCAAGCCACTTGCACTTGCCGCTATATTTTAGTTCACAAATAACAAATTTTTCATTGCGCCCATGGTGATTTGTCTGACGCTCGCTTTTACTAAATCAGATATTTTCGAACTATTTTCTTAGTCATCACTAAAAAAAATTGTTGTAAAATGGAATACGATGGCTCTGTGATTTACATGAGTGGCATGCCCAGAGAAAAAAGTTTAAGTTCTGATCAAATGAAGGAACAATACATTTTAACTATTTTCGTAGATAAAAACCAAGACAAGATTAAAAAGGACAAAGAGAAAACAGAATCAGCTTGTCAAGATAATTCTGATGAAGATGGTGGACCTCCTGAAGAAGCTAGTGTTAAAAAAGATATTAATACACCAAATATTTTCGTGAAAGACGAGAGTGATTTATCGGCCACAAAGCCAAAAAAAACAACTGAAAATATTGTAGATCAATTGAAATCAAATAAAAAAAATTTTGATAGAAGTAGGAATCAATTTAAGAAATTTAGAAAGCCAACGCTTTTAGAAAAGGTAATTTACAGATTATTTTTTATTTTGTATATTTGATTAAATTTTTTTTTTCTTGTCATAAATTTATGAGCATTTCTTATTTTTGTTTGTTTGGCTGTTTCATTCATTAGTACTCCCATATAGGTCACTTTCTATCTATATCGCTAAATCTGTGATATTTATGTTTTTTACAGTTATTAGCCAGTGAAATAAGGCAAGAAAGAAATTATATTTTACAATGTATCCGGTATATCATAAATAATAATTATTTTGAAGACAAACCAAACAATTGTGAACAAACTCTAGTCTCGAATGAAGAATAATCAGGTGAATAGTTCCTTACAACTTCGCTGTGTTTGTTTATACTTACGTACATTGGTATACCTAAAGAATTTCATCTCTTTGTAATAATTAAACTATTATTTTGACTAAAATGACTTTGTAAAAAAAATGTTATTGTAAGTAAAAATATATTATACAAGTTAAGCAAAGAAATAATTTAATGTTTAATGGCTTCCTTCTTTATTTTCGTTATCATTTATTTTCACCTATAAAGAAATTGAATCTATTAAAAAGAACTGAAATGAATTATTTTCAGTATAAAGAATAAAATTTCAGCAGAACCAATTTTCCAACAGCAGATTACTAGTCGTCTGCTCTTAGTTTGACCAATTTTTGCCAACTTTTACTATGTAACAGGCGATATCCTGCGATCATGACGGTTCTTTCCAGTTTGTACGGTCTAACAGCATTAGACCAATTGGCTAGAATATTTGGGCAAAAAAATCATCGAGTTAGAATTATCTGCTGGAGATTTGATTACTGTGCTAAAAAAAAAAAAATCGAAATTAATGATGTAGAAGAGAAATGCTCTTTACTATAACGACTTCTTAAGACTAGTTTTTTTTAATTAAGTGGATGATATAGCGGAGAAAGTAAGCTATCACGTTAAGCCAGGACGTTCTCTATAGATTCATTACTTCTGATGGTAGCTTTAGAAGCGTATCAGTACCAGAAAACTTTCAGATAATTAGGCATGTCCCACTTACCCATCAATTTCTACAGCGAGGAAGCGACAAGTATAAAATGTGATATGTGTTGGTTACTTTTATGTCCAGAATTTGCTAAAGTTGTCAGGAAGAAATAGTTTAACCTAATTAATAAGAAAAGAACTGTCGGTGACAGAGATAGTCTGTTTAGGGATATAGCTCCTCAGCAGATGCCTCATCATCACGCTCACACTTCATTAACAAATCGTGTCACTTTTCGGACATGCCACCTATAACACTAATGGCCACTACATACATAGGGCCTGCAAAGATAGTTACTGTTCAACTAATGGGGAAGCGTTGTCCGCTCACAAACAAATACAGTCAAAAAGATTCTGTGTTTAGCGGACTCAAAGACAATCTTCTTCATTAGTTCATTCAAAATCGCTTCTATCGTACGATATGCGCTCATAAACTGGAGATCTACAATAGATCTTTTAGGGCATAGTAGATTGGCATGAAGCCCTCCCTTTATCAGCCAACAGTATACAATACTGTATACTAAGAGCAACTACAATGAATAGGGCCACAAAAGATTTTCCATGTAACAATGTATTAGGCTTTTACAGTCACTTCTTTAACAAATTTATACAGAACTTATGTATATTTTTGTGTGTTAAATCTTAAATCAAACGCTTTGAGATTAGTTTGTAACTATATTTCTCCAAGTGCAGTATAATTTCATTCTTTTGGGAGGTACTCAGTGAATCATGTATTGGACACATTTTAACTGTTAATTGGATTTTGTTAAACTTATCAGCAGGGTCAGTAGTAAATCATTGCAAATACTTGGAATTGTTTTCAGAAATAAGAGAGCTTTCTCTGGCAGCAGTTCTTATGAATTCCTGGTCTGAGACTTCATTTTGAATTTTGTTGGATACTTCTCCTCAGCAAATACCTCATCATTAGGTTCACTCACTTAATAAACAGATCGTGTCCCTTAACGGACATGCCTTCGTAAATAATTTGAGTTCTTCCAAGATTCACATGGTCTCTATTGAGGCTGTTAAGAAGAAGTTTCATAGTTTACTCATTCCTAGTGAATATATAGTGTTTGGAACGTATATTTTGATTACATATATATTTTAGCTATTATTATATATATTTATGGTACTACACGGCGGTAGGAAGAGAGGCAGGCCACAAGGTTACGTTGGCTGGACGGAGTGAAGGAGAATGCCCTGACGTTGCTGGGCGTACGTAACTGGAAAGTGGCTGCCCAAAGAAGGGAAAACTGGCGGAAGCATTTGACGGAGGCCAAGCTTCGCTAGACGGACTGTCACGCCAAATAAGAAGAAGAAGATATATTTTAGCGCATCGACTTCTAGTAGAGACATTAATCATTTTTGTTATTATTTATTGCTTATATTTTATTCTTTTCTATATTTTTAAAATTCTGCACAAATCGTGTACTTCTAGATAACAGTTATTGTGAATTTTTTTTATGTTGATTCATCAATTTGTATTTTGTTAAAAGAAATAAAGAAGAAGTTAAAAAAAAAGAAGCTATGTAATGGTCAGAATAGAAAAACATTTTCTTTTTTATGGCACCATTGAAATTTTAAATTTTTGATAGAGATTTCTTGAAGTTTTACAGACATTTTTATTGATTTTATTGAATTCTGAGATATGTACACCAGGATATTCTGTATCGTAATATCATAAAGTTACTGCTTCAGTATTTGTTCAAAGAAATGCAGTAAAAATTATTTTGCAAAAGCTAATCTATTCCAACAATGTTATCTTATTTCATAAAAAAAAACACTGAGAATTCTTTCATCAATAACCGAAAGAACTGTAATGGTTGATATCATTTTCTTAAACTGTACCTGACTTCATGGTAGAATTATCTTTTTAATAAAATCTAAGCGGATACATCATCACGTTCCATAGGTAATAATACTGTATTGTTTATACGGGAAGTCTGAAGAATAACGGGGCTACATGGGAATGATTGGTGAGTGTATTATCAATGCACTGTTACAAAAAGCTACAATAGATAACAATAAATGGGAACATCTAAGAGTTTTTAAAAGAAGAAAAAGCTATACGCCAATTATTTCTAACAATTGAAGCATTTTTTATTTCAGATGAAACAATTTGCATGTTACTTATCAATGAACTAATTTTGATAAGTGATTAAAAAAAAAGTAATAAATGTGATAAATGGAATTTCAAGCTGGAATACTTTCCACTTTCATTGTAATTAATATGCATTAATTACTTACATAAATAAGGAATAACTAATTCTCTTCTTATAATCATATGAATAATAAAAGTGGAAAATTTAAAAACTTTTGTTTTATACTGATTATTTATTACTGCTCTATATTATTAATCAAAGTTACTAATACAGGTAATTTCAGATGGAAATCGTAGATACAGGTGTTTTTGTTACAGAGAAAAGTAATTGTTTACAAAATATTTACAGAAATTAATTGAAAGCTTTTCTGTTTTTTTATTAATTTTTTTAACTACTTATTTTACAAGATAAGTAGAAGAAAAGAAGTTACTTTTCAAAATACTGTTGTTATTTACATTTAGAGTGTTCGATTATCCAAGTTTCGCGAACAATTAGTTACATTTTTGTTCATCGTCGAAGCTGGAGGAAAAAAGTCTTTAACACGACCTGATAAAGACACAAAATTGGCGAAAAATTTCTGCTTGTGGAGGAAGTAGTTAGATTCCATGAGGTCGGCCAGAAGCGATCGCTAAGCGACACAGAGGGTCTTTGTGGCATCAACTAGTTAATAGACCTTTCTTCAGTCCTCTCCAATTAGAGATAGGGAGCCTTTCGAAGGGCTATAGGGTAAAGTTTGATGGCAAGCATATTCATTCTGAACAGCCGTTACTCTGAGTATCTGAGTAATCCCAGCCCTTTGCACTGACACGATACGTGCTGTGACGTTTCCTCTTCTCCTTACTGACTAATCCACAAAGATTATTCGTTGTCTAAAGCATGTGTTTACTCAGTCTGAGGTTTACAATAAAATTGCCTTAAATAAATATGAATAAGATAAGGATTAATTAGCTCAGAGGTCAGTGCATTGAACTCCCGCGCTCTTGGAATATTGGAATTGAATCCCGCTAGCTCTCAGATTGTCCACTCTTCCTTCATGTATTTTACATCTCTGATCGGTGAAGAGCATTGTAGTCTGTTACTTGTTAACTGCCTGGAAGCGGCAGTGCTTCGAAAAAAGGTCCTGTGAGCCAATGTCCTCAGAAACTGATGCCCTTATTTTAAAATAAAATAATTACTTTAGGAGTCTGAATTTGACTCAAGATACGCTTTAAAATCTTTAACTGGCTACAAATAATAAAATCAACATAAATAATAACATTTTTAATAATAATTTAAGAAGATGGCAATTTGACAATTTTAACTCTGTGGTTAAAAGGAGATATGTCGTTGTTTTCATACCTGAATTATAACCATTTCTACCATATTCTATTAATAATGACTTAAGAATGCTAGCCGAATCAGAAGTAATAAAATCACTTCTAGTGTGTTCTGAGAAAGTCATGCCTATTCACTGAATTTGCGATATTAACTATGTAATTAACCCATTAGAGAACCGTAATATTTTATCTATTCATAATCATCTTTTATTGATAAAATGTTCAAGTTAATCGCTCAATAAAAACTATATTATATCAGTACTCATGTTTATTTTTTCCAGTGTGAGTACCTATTTCTTCTACCTTTATCTTGACGTAAATTACATGAGCCCTCCTTCAAGTAATGTCTTTTTTTTTTCTTTTAATTGCACTCATTAAAAGAAAAACTTTTTATAAGTAGATTTTTAACTTTAATTATCTACAGCATCCATACTGGAATGTTTCAACCATTACTTATTTTTTATGATTTCTTATTTCTTTTGAATGTCTGTTGAAAAGAAACAATGGAAATAATACAGAAATAAAAATTATTGTTTTTCTTGTTTGACAACACGTATTTCAATGATTACGTATTTAATGTTTGAAATAGTTCAGACAGGACAGTAGTAGTAGAGGTGAATAATTTGTTTACGTATCTTTTATTTTTTTTTATCTAATTAATAACACGTTTAAACTTTTTCCATATTAACATTTTATATTGTATATATGTATGTATAGGCAGTTTATTTAAATAAAGTTTAAGCTGCAGAAGGCGTTAGCTTAGAAGCAGGGCGACGTAGTGTTTAGGCTTTTTATTATTGAAATTGTTAGTCTTCCAATTTAAGCCTTATAAGTCCAATAAAATTGAATACCGGTTTAAAAATATTCACTTAAAATAAGCGGCTTTCTTTTAATACATTTTTTTATACTCGGAAGCATTAGCTTTCTCTAAATTTCTTGTTTTTCGTTTATCATGTATGTGGCCAATTAATATATTTCAAAAGCTTGAAGTTTATTTCCTTTTTTTATGCGTTAAGTAAGGAAAATATGAGACAATATGTTCCTAAATTTTTAAGTCAACCACTTCAGAGAACTTTCATTAGCTAGTCAAAATAGGAAGGCAGATGTTACCAATATAGTAGTTTTTTCTTTTTTACATTTCAGTCCAGGCTCTAATCATTTCAACAGAAGTCCTAAATCAAGCACAGAGGAACAGCGAATATAGGTCAAGAAGTTTTGAAGTGTTCGGTTCACTTGGAGGACACTCTTAGAATGGCACATAAACATTCTAAATGCTTAGAAATTCAGAAGAGAAAATGGGCCGCACAAGAAGTTTTAAACAAACTGGTTTGAGTACTTGGAGACCTGTCCGTGGGTCTTAGTAACTTTTCTGAGCATTCACTTAAATTTGAAAGGGCCAAATGGAAAACTGTCATGATCAGTGAGAATCAGTCTTGTTTCAGCAATCGCAGGAGGGGTTTCTCTTGCGGCCTTGGACTAAAATCTGATAACTTTATGGGTTTTCCTCAGTATTGATGATATATATATAAATTTAATATGAAGATCCTGAAGAGAAAGAGTTCATACTTAACGGCAAAGCTCCAAAACTTCATTGGGGAATCTGAGAAAAAACAAAAGAAACTAACAAAACTACAGTTTAGGATATTTTCATCCAGTATACTTCAGTCTTCACCGAAATCTTCGATTGCATTTAATTATGTCATATCAATTATGTCATCAATCGATGGGCAGTTTAAAATCAGGGTTATGCTGTTTAAAACGCCTCTTTATTCTAACAGCTCTCATTTTATGCTTGACCAAGAGATTACGACGATACAATTCTTGCTGTCATATTATAGTTTATACTTTAAAGATAGGAAAGAAAAACCATTTTTATTTTATTCTATTTTTTTGAAACTGAATCCTCAAGAACTCTACATTAACGGAAACAAGTTAAAAACACACAAAAAAAAAAAAAATGAAACACTTGTTAACTGTTTTTCCCAAGTTAATTGTCATTTCGTGATTCATAACAAGGGAAAAAATGCTAAAATAAAAAAAAACACGAAAAAAATAATAAAATGGAAAATTCATTAGAATATGTATGAACCGTTCCTATTCACATCAGTCCACATTCAACAAACAATTCAATCGTTTACTGACCTACATAATGTTTGCGTGAAATTTTATTATAATGCCTTTTTATTGTTTATTTTTAAACTTGCCTACATGTTTTGGTTTCCAGTTGCTGCATGTTAAAATTCCTCGTAACGGACTCTTCTGAATTGCAAACATAACTTAACAATTTTCAATTTTTTTATTGTTTTTTAAAATAATGCGAAATAATTCCCAACTATGCTTCCTTAAAGGAAGATTGGACTTTGATTGTAGATCTAGTGGATTTAATTTTTACTTCTCCCTTACTATTTAATGAATAATTAACGATGGAAATTTGAATTAAATATCTGTACAATTAAAATTTTCGTTTTCAAATTAAAAGAAAATCTGACTAATATAAAACTAATAGAAGTTATTTAACAAGAATATTTTTTATTTCCAACTGCTATTCTTAAACTCTCCTCTTTTGATGACTTCAAATGCCACCTCTTGTTTCGCTTACGAGGGCAGTAGATGGCGACTACAGTTAGTTGATATCTTTAGAAAAATTACTGCCGATCATAGAAGAAACTGTCCTGAATGCGGTATTAGGATCGCAAACGTCCAGGCTACTTTCTCTCTTTTATTTTGTTTTTTATTTTTTTTAAATCTTTCTTTATGGTTGACCAACATATTTGTACACCGCAAAATAAAATCGACAGAAAGCAAAGCAAGTTCTGGTCTTTTGACGCTGTAGACTGTAATTATACTTATTCAGTTTATAAAGTTCCTGATGGATCTGTAAATATTCAATCTTTTTTCTTTTTTTTTATTCCTCAAACTGAATGTGAAATGAATCTAAATTAACGATTCTAAAAACCCACAGTGATCACAGAGTGAAAGGATGTGCTGTAGATGAAAGAGTAGATCCACGGTTTAATTGACCGATATAAATTGTTATTACTCTCTTATAATCTCATTTTTACACCTTTTTTGTTTTTTTTTTTTATTCAAAAGATAAGTAGAGAAATCTCTCTGTTTCTTAATTGTAAAAGGAAGTGGATAATTGCTTACGGCTGTGGCAAGCCATTTATCAGCTTCACACTTAGAGCTTTTTTCCACAGAGTTGAGCTTAACAGACTGTAATAAAACAATTTTGTATTTAGGCGTTGGCGACAAAACCCTCAATACAATGATGTATAGCTAAAACTGCATGTCCACTTTGATTGAAGAACTGCAGTTGAAATGTGAATCTCTAACAGGGTAAGTTCTGTGCCCTGCAATTAGTCAATTCTAATTATAAATTTTTTCCAATATTTTTTATTTAATCTGATAAACCTATAATTTACCCCTTCTTCCTAAAATCATCTATTTAATAAATATATTGAAGTATATTTAAGATAGAAAAGATATACGTTTATCTTTCATTTAACTTCAAATTTCAACTACAGCGTTGCAGCCGTTGCGTTTAAAATAATTTGAATAAATCTATTCAGAATTGTTGCACTTTCGATTAATGGATTATCTTCAAGATTAGAACTTTCACCAAACAATAAGTATAACTGAATTTCATTAAGAGACTCGCAAAGTTTGAATGTGCGTGTAACATGGAGAGAGAACATTTGTTTTGTACTTAAGAGATCTCAATACTTTAAAACGTTACTTCAGGTAAAAAAAATAAAATAAAACAACAGTAAACTATAGTACAGTAGGCAAGATCGGACTTGCAGACCAGTATTTCTTCCATCTTTGAACTGAGAATGTGGGGTGATGTGAACTCCTTGACCAAGCGAGTGTTTGGTCCATGACTAATCTTACCAGCCTATTCATGAGACGCACCACATGAAGGACCAAGACTAAATAGCCTGGTTATTTTGTTAGAATTACTCTTTTAGTTGGGAAAATGAAGTTATGACATTTATTTCTGGTCACTTCCTGCTAAAATTAAAATTATTCATTGATTAAAAAACATCTAGTTTTGTCTTAGTTGCACTATTGTTTCTCAGTGAATGAATCTGGTCAACCAAACCTCTCCCACACTTTCTTTGCTGCTCTGTGTAGTAGAGGGCGCCAAGTTGACGAGTAATCAAGACTTGGGTGTTTTGTTGTGATCAGACACAGGCAGGAAGCGTCACGGTGCTGTTACCATCGTGACTTTTTATTAATGACCTTTTCCACCGCTACGCTGATTGGGCCAAACGCCGTTCCATTCTAGTGCCTCGAATTATTCACTAATATTCCATTCCACCATAATTGTAATCACCCACATTGTTCTACTCCTACAATACAACAAAAAATTATGTTGAATTACCCTGTTTTTTTAGGAAAAGAAAAATATGGTTTTACTAATATTGTTGACTTTAAAGTTACAATTACTAATTAATAATCACATTTCACATTTTCACTTAAAATCTCAGTAATGCAAGAAAAAAATACTGAGTGTATACCAAATTCAACTGTTCAAAAAAAAAAATCTTGTAAAAACATCAAATGGGTCATTTTGGTATTGCGCCGCCGTAAAAATTCGCAAATATATTATCAAAATTAAATCTATCTCTCTCTTAAAATATCTTATAATCATTTTATTCAGCTTTTTTTAAATACTAGTAACAATACAGTCTTTATTAGCAATTTTTATAAAAAACACAATTGTTTGTAGCTAATTTATTACGAACAAATATTCTTGGTTTCTGTAATAGGTCTGATTAGTTGACGAAAAAAGACAACACTTAAGTATCAGCACCTGCAAAGGCAAGGCGAACTTACATATCTAAACTAAAATTGCAAAATAATGGGGGGAAAAAATCTACTTTGTACCAAATGGCTAAAGCAATTAGGATAAAACTGAAAGAACTCTGCTATAATTAAAAAAGGGAACATTCTTGTTAAAGATATGGTATCTCAATGCTTTGCAGAAAACAAAGTATTCCATTTAGAAAACTAAATAATCTCAATTAAATGAGTGTTAAAATTAAAGATACTTGGGGCTGGGAAATGGAAAAGTGCAAGTTTAATTGAGTAAATCTTTGAACAATTGCACTAAATATGGCATTTATTCTTACAAATAACTTTACTGAGTTTCCTGTATTTTAAATATAGAGGGAACTAAAAATAGTTGGAAACGTTTAAAAATGACTTCCAAATTGCAATTGTCACAGTTTGTAATCACCAATAGGTACCAGCATATGTGGAAGTTGTACAGAATTATCTACAGTCACAGTAAAGTTGAGTTTATGGACATTATAACCCGTATATTTTACCTTAACATCTTCCCTACTCTTTTGATTACAGGTAATGTTAAATAACACACACTCACTTAGTAATGTAACACATTTTACTGTGAAGTTTATTATTGATTATTTCTTGCCCAGAATCCTGCTTTTCTGCCAGCCACTAGATAGTGTTTTCTTCTTACAGAAAACTCTGCCTATCACCGAACAGTGAGCTGATAAAAAAAAAAGAGAAAAATCTAGAGGTAGGCAGTAGGATTCGAACCCGTGATCTCCGTGAGGAGTGCCACTAAACTTATTCCTCTTCTCATTGCTTTACTACAAATTGGAATTAGCCATTTTCGTTTACATTTAATTAAATCTTTCATCAATCAAACATTGTGAACTTATTCCTTGCTCTATTTCTCTTGTATCTAATATATTTCTCCTGTTCTACTTTTGATATGGATTATTAAATAACAACTAGACGCATTAAAGTACTTTCACCCAATTACGCTAAGTTCCATAGCTATGTTACATAAATTCGTTTAATTCCGTAATTATATTGATTAAATTCTGATTTATTAACAATCTTATTGTTAATTAAACGAAAAACAAGAAATCGTGACTTTCTTTCATTACATCATATTTAAATTTTACGGATAATTTGACAATTTTCTACGGGCAATGCGTATTCAAACCTTTAAAAAATTCTGTAATCTGAGGGCACTGAACTTTCAAGTTCACAAATGAAAGACACGGTAACTTTTCTAATCAAAAATTCATTTTCCTAAAGTACAATTCTAATTGTTTTATATTTGAAAAATGTTTTTGGTTCAAAATGTAACAGAAATTATTTAAGAAAAAATAATGACCTAATGGAATTCAAAACCACAATATTGAACTGACAAAATATTGTTAACACTGAGGAATGTAAAAGTCATTTCTTTTTCCTGCGGAGAATTTAGGCCGGGAAGGAAGAACTACTACTGTCTGTGGACCACCAACTAACGGGACACCAGCTACGTTTACCAAAGGAATGTCCCATTTTCTTAGTTTTAATAAATTACTGTGCAAAAAGTTGGGCTGACATTTGTGCTCAACTAGTTTCTTCTTAACATCATCATTATATACCAATAATTCAATAAAATAATGAAAATAAGTAGACATTACAATTATTAATTAATGATAGAGATTATAGAAGAAAGCCTAAAATCCTATATTGCGATACCCTGGCCCTTATAATGTTTGTTAGAGAAGAATTGAGTTCGACAAAGTAGTGTTTGAGAATCATATGGGGAAACGAAGATTCCCTCGAGCATAAAGCCTAAGCCTGGATGGCAAACTTGATGAAATTCCTGAGAGATGGCATTAAGTATGCTGGTGAAGTTTTTCATCACCATTGCTGAAAATGCTCAAAACCAAACTGGTGATTTCTTAAGTGAGCTTCTGTTGTTATAGGAAGAAAATGTGTACACTTTTTCATAACTTTAAAGCTCTTTGAAACTTATAATTATTTAAAATCTCAGGAATTGGAACAACAAAAGTAAATTTTCTGAGTTTCTAATGTTTAAGAGGATTTAATAACTGTAAAAAAAAAATAAAATAAAATTAATTGTTTCATGGTATTTATTTAATCTATAAGAGAGTAGTACATATTTTTCTTGACAAATACTTAAGCTTTAATAATAGTTTCACTGAGCTTATTCGCTAATTAATTATTCTTATTATCAAGAAAACACAATTCTGTTGGTGGCTAAATATTATCTTAAATCAGTTAAGGTTTAAGCTCGGGTAGCATTCGTGCAGAAATCTATTCCAGTAAGTATAGCGCTTACTTGTTAACCTTTAATTTTTATTGTATGTTTTTAAATCCAGTTTTTTGGGTCGATTGCTCAACACTTGCACCTTATTTATATTGGTAATTATTTAGTTAAATAAATCAGTTATTACAATGTTCATGTTAAAATAGATTGACACTCATATATTAAAATTAAATAAATGGAAACGTATTAAATCATATAATACCTAAAAGTTTTAATCAGCCAAAATATGTAATTCACAAATTTGCAATTTAATACGAAGGTATTTCTTAAACTTTTATTTAATATTAGGTAGCAGTCTTGTATTGCAATCATGAGTATTTTCGTTTTTCTCAGATTTCTCTGGAAATGCAGTTTGAGGAACTCTGAACACGAAAAAGATCCCTAAAGTATGGTCTTGTAGAGAATTCATCCAACGGAAATGTTGCTTTACCAGTTACATTGTTTTAGTGTTTAATGATTATCCACGAAAACGGCTTGATCATTTTTCTTTCCACTTGTTAGACTCATTTGTACAAACTTCAAGTCATATTAAAACATCCCTTCCACCCCTGTCGCCCCAAAAATAAACATTTAGAGCATTACTAAGAGGGTGTCCAGATTCCAGCGATTACAAAAATGATTGAAATTTGAAGGTGAATGGTTGAAGCAAATTTTAGATCCTGCGCGATGTTGGCACTTGTGATTTGCTTTCGTGGAAAAATCCTGTTGAATTAGGCGACAGAGAGACGAAAACAGGATACTCGAAAAGAATAAGGATGTAGGTGCAGGATGAAAAGTTCAGAGCCTTTTATTCAAGAAAGTGAATCTCGTAGCAAATGTGTGAGGTCAGGCTAATATGCCAATGGGCATTTTACAGAGTACAACTTAATGCATTTAATGTTACTATTACTTATTAGTTTTTCCCCTGACTTATTATTTTCCGTTTTTTTGTTGCAAATCTAATCTACACTAATTGTAGTTTTATTGGTGAACAATAGAAAGCTGAACCTTTTCGGAAAAACATTAAATCAAGATATAACACTTTCTAAGAATAAAAGAAAAACAGCTTCAAAGAATATGTATCCAGGATAAGCCAGAATAAGTATGTAAAAACAAGTATGCCACAATAAGTTAAAATGTTCCACAAAAAAACGTACAGGAAGTGATGTGTTGTGTATTAGCGTGGAGAAACTAACGCTTAGTAAACAATAGCAAACGAATTGAAGTGTTCGTGTGAAATTGTAAAAATAAAACATAAGAAATAGAGATCTTTTCATTCTGTATATTTAAGAAATATATATATATATATTTTTAAATGTGGCGTGAAAGGTTTCATAACTTTCACTGACTGAAATTATTTCATTTGGTCAGTTTCCACTGACCACAGGTCCTAGCAAAAATAATTTAAAAAATGCGGTATGATAACTTGCACGATTTTCTCTTGCTTTTCTTCCACTTCTAATCTTTCCTTTAACTTTTTAACATTAGCTTCATTATAGGTTCGTTTAATACACAATTCTTCAGGAATGATGAGTGATGGAAAGCTTTCGCTTCTGTGAAAAAAAAGGACTGAATTTTCACTTAAAATAGGAAAGCGTTGAAAAAAAAAGCGTTAGAACCGTAAACTTTCACCTTAATATGAAAAATTTCATTTCTGCCGAATCATGCAAAAAATTATAAATTATGTCTTATTCCTTCCTTTTTAGGCACCAGCCGTCATCAATGAACATTAACAGGGTTCTTTTTTTAAAGTCTTTTATGCTGAGGGAATGTTTTACAAATGGTTTTTAGTTGTGGAGAGTTCTCCACAAACTTTTTGGTTTGCATAAACTGAAAATTAAACATATCATCTCCTAATCATGTAATATGTAATGTATTAAACAAGATCTTCACAGAAAAAAAGAAAAAAAAGATCTTCCTAGAAGAATAATGACCAATACATGCCTAAAATTCAGCCTACATTGAGGATAAATGTAATCTAAAAAACGATCTACGAACATCCGAAGTTAACCTTGACTGTAGTGCTTCTATTATTAAGGTTAGACAGATAGAAAATTGCTTCCCTTTTAAAAATAAACATGTTTCTTATTGCAGTCCAACCAAAAAAAAAAGTTCTATAAAATTGACTTGAGATGGTTAATTCCTTCACTATTGATTTTCAGTCTTTAGACAAAATCTGATTAAAGTACATATATTTTTACTGAATTTGTACCTTCCTTAAAATAATTTTAATCAACTTCTAATTTTAACAACAAAAGCAGTTAGTAGATTTAAAAAAAAAAAAAAGCATAAAAGTGTGTGGGTTAAGTAAGATGTATAATCGAGTTCCACCAACACAAAACGTTTTAGATTAAACCTCTCAGAATAATAACTTCAACTTCCTACGCTTTTAAGACCATTGGGTTCTTCAACCTGCTGACGACAAGACAAGCAGTCAAACATAACTTTGGTAAATATTTTAATAAATTTCTTGTCACACTCTTAAAAATATCTTTCAAGTTTGGGCAAATATTCCTGATAGCTAAGCATCACTTATTACTCAAGAATAACTCTACAAAAAATAAGAAACCCTATATCTGAATCGTGAGAGCCATGTCAAGGAGTTGAGATGTACAGCGAAAAATAGGTAAACGAAAAGATTGGGGCAAAAAAAAAAGAAGCCATCTTAGGCTTAGAAATCAATGCTACTTAAGTGGAAAGATTGCCTAAAAACAGGAATAAATACAGGCTGCAAAAAGAAAAGCAGAAAAATAAAGATTGACGACTTAAAGAAGGACCTAAGAAGATTTCTTTTCTCCCTGTAGCAGAGTATGCCACTTTTACCCGGCACATTTTACTATGTAGCCGTTTTCCCTTATCTGGGAGCCCATAATCTTTTTTTTACATTTTTTAAGAACCATGCTTGGGTCGGAGATCTGCTTTCTTGATTTCCGTACATTTTGCAGAGTTTTCTCCATTGTACTGTAAGTCCTTCCCAAGTAGCGTTAATTTGTTATGTTACTCTCGCATACTACTTTCATGACACGTAAGGCCGCGTTCTGACACAGTAAGAACTTGAATTATTTCTAAGTCGATAAGTACCTCCCTCTTAAACTGGCTCCAGCAATTCTTAAAAGAGAAGCCACACAAATTGGGCACAGCTCTAGCTTAGAATTATTAGCCAATGCTACAAGTGTGATACGGACGCTTGGAGAACAGAATAGAGTATGATAAGAGTTGTCTCGGTCGCGGACATCTCAGTACATGTGGGTTCTCTAGATCGCATATCACTTCCAACTCTTTTTCTTCTCAATGCTTCTCACTCTACCAGTTCTAGTTGATAAGTAGGAAAAGAAATTTTGTCAGGTAATAAATTTACTACGAAAACGTTGCCAGTGGAAGATCAAGTTCGTTGCTGCCATTTTTCCAACTTGGACAGCAATGTTCATTGTTCTTTCTTGACGGCTGATTGCTTGTCAGCATTAAGCCGAGTCTTTCTCACATCCAAACATCTTCTCTTTCAGGAAATGAGCTTCTGCTTGAAATAAGACAGAAATCGGGCCCAAGCCTGAAAAACTGAGTTATGTGGAGAAGGACTGTTCGGTCGGCCAAAGGGCTAGTAGTTAAGGGCAAAAATTGGTTTTTGTTCTATCTTTACATAGGTTCATTTAATTTAATGTTTAATTAAATAGGAGATTTAGTTTATTGATGGCCAAAAAAAGTAAATAAATGCTGGTACGTATAATCTATTTCCATGTAATTTTGATTTTAAATTGTTTTCTCAGCAAAAACTCTCTGAAAAAGCATAGTGAATGTTATAATTGACGCCTTTATTACGCAATACTCACAAAAGAGACCAATACTTCTATTGTTTTTGACTTGGTTACACGAGGGAACGACTTGCGGACTGCTGAGCTCTGCTGAACAAAGGAGTGGGTCAGGTAGGTATACTTTGGTAGTGGGGATCCTATATTACCTCCCACCCCACTCTCTGACAGGCCGTAGCACACTACAGCCGGAGTCCCAGGGCTGAGAGAGAGGCCTCAGGGCCCCTTCACCTTGGTCCGCTCACACCGCTTGCTGAATGTACACCTCAGTTGTTTTTAAACATTTCATCTGTTTGGTGTTATAAGTTCGACTAAAAAAAGTTAACACAGTATGTGAGCTGGAAGTTACATATGTAACCTTCTCAAATCAATTCCACAAAAAAAAATAATCTAGTAACATCATGAAGGTATGGACAGTTTTTCACAATGATTTTTTTTTTTTTTTTTGTTATTGTATAGATTTTAATTAAACAGATATTGTGTACATAAATTAAAGTAAATATAAAAATCAAAATTGGCATACAACTACTAAAATATTTTACGAACTTGACAGTTTTGTATCAGAAGAATTGTCCAGTAATGTCTGAAAGGATGTAGGAGAACCGGTTTTTGTAGGAAGCGCGGTCCGGCTTCTTTTAATTCAAACGGTTCTTGCGCCCACAAATGAGTAAAATATTAAAAGAGTTCCATCAACTTGATAACATCTGTTACTGACAGTTAGAGGGAGATAAATCTTTTTCAATTCAGAGAAGAACAGTGTCTTTTCTGGTGAGAAATTCACATGACTGCTGTTATAGCACTAGTCAAAGCTTTAAACAATTACTTCAAACTTTGAATTTTGAATAAATTGCCATAGTTATTGTATTATAGATTAAGTAAAGCATAATTTCATTTGTTAATGAGTGAAGCATCATATCTCAATTCCCCTAGGAATCTTCAAAAATGACTCTTTTACCTTTTTTAATAAAAAAAATTAATAAAACGAAGCTAACATAATTTAGTGTTTGCAAAATCTTTAAAAAAACAAGTTTTCGCAAAAAAAGAACAAAAATACTGGAAAAGTCCTTTTGATCAATTGATTTTTTTAAAAAAAATCTTGAATTCTGACTTATGCGGTCACACAGGCTCTTTCACTTATTACCAATTTATAAGGCATATTATTGTATCTTCGGAAAGTCTGAAAATATGTACTCTCCATAAACTCAAAATGAAAATTCTTTCCGATTACAGAACTAGGGATAATAGAAAGTAACAGTTTGTAAAAAGTTAGGGATTGTTTTCTCACGACTTTTTGTTGAGTAAGAAACAGAAATAAATTGAATTCATGTTTTTAGTTTTTTTTTTTTTTTAGTATAATTATTTTTGCCGAGTAAACTAATACATAATTAATATCAGCTAAAACAGTTAGTTCGTATGGGCGTTCAACTCGAGTAGAAATTAACTTTTTTGCAAGTGACCTTCTATAACTAGTTAGTTATACCTGAATTATTGTCATTTTTGGTGTCTTTACTGATAAAACCTTTTTCATTTTTAATTTGTTGTTCAATATGTTATAAAAAAAAAAGTGTCGTATTTTTTTAAGCTGGCTTATCTGAACATAGATTATAAGCCACATTTCTTTTTCAAAAGGAATGGCTTCCTCTAGTTTATTAGAAGCATTATTTCCTCTATGAGCCTATCTTGGTCACGCATGGAATGTTTAAAGTGCGGCCATTCTTTTCATTTATTTATTTTGTTACCCCACAATATTTTTTGTATTTGAATCAAATTAAATTGTAATAACTACCAAATGTTGTCCATATTTTATTTATAGTTTCTGAAAATTAAACATATTCGGTTTTAATTTCTCAAAATTCTTTTTATGCCATTTACCACAGTTACCAAATAAATATAAATTGCTTTTCATTTGTAATAATCTGAACTGTCAGTAAAAAGAAAAAAAAAAAACAAATAAAAAATGTTTAGCACCCAATTACTATGTTTTCAAGCAACAGTTAATTTGTTATATGTTACGGCTCACAGGAAATAATTTATCCAAGAATGCTGTGGATATTGAACACCTAGATCTTCATTTCCTCTACAAAACGTATTATATTTATTACCCAATTAAGTAATTCATGTAACGTCCATAAAAATGCGGTACATGTAACTTTAATTTGTATAAAGCTTTTCAACTCTCTATAAATCAATCATTTAATTATATTAGAAACAGCGGTTTTTCTTCGAAATGAAAAATGTTCCTTTAAATGCACACATACCTATGTTTATTTTTTTTATTTTTGCTGAAGCAGTTTCTCTAGAGTAAAAGATTGCATGATACTGTAACATGATATTAAAAAAAAAGGAAAATGTATTATTAACACAAATTCCGTTTTTGAAAACGTAAATCAATCGAATTTCATGCCTAATATTTGGAGATTAATCATTTTCTTGTTAGGAAAATTTATCCTAAACCCTTCTTTAAACGATTTTTCCAAGCTAATTTTCAGTTGTTATTTGTGGATTATAATGAAGCCATATTTCAGACTAAATTTCCGTTACGAACGAGAAACTCACTAAGAAAGGATTAATCGAAATTCTACTCAAATAATCAAGCAAGATCAGATTTTGTAGAAAAAAATAGTATATCAACGTTGATAGGTGGGGAGTTGACCTAACAGGAGGCGTTTAGTGTATTATGACTGGAGATTTTAAATTTAAAATAATCATCTCACCTTCATTAACTTGCTTTAAAAACAAGTAAGACAGTCCACTGCGAATGAACAGTTGAGCTTAAGTCAACATCCCAACATGTACTTCTAAGTTTTACCTCGCGATATCATAGACTTCAAGACGATATCCAAAATCAGGTCATGAGAGTGAGCAATCTCAACTCCCGAAAATATTAAAGAAGCTGCTGTTCATGAATTTTTTTGTATTAGGAGGAATAATTCACATGCCTTTATGCACATCATAGATTAATAGGCATTTTATACTATTTGTTCATATTTATTAGGGAAAAAAAGTGACAGAAGGATAAAGAATTTTATCTGCAAGTGACTTATAATTATTTTCCTTTATTGAGAAATTGCAATAAATACATTGCTAATTGTTTTCCACTGCATTTATAATTTGGTATAACTAGAAATTTACTGCCTACTAAAGTTGACTGTATTTTATATCTGGATGAAGTTATTTTTGCTCCAATAACTCTGTTATTTAAAAATACATCAATTACACAACTACAGTGTTTTATTAAAGAAATTAGAACTATCACTCGCCTAGCACACTGTCTATATTAAATTGTTAATCTATCATTAGAAAGGTTTTAATTGAATTTAAAAAAAAAGAGAAGATTTTAAACCTTTGCACGATTTAGTATGGACCGTCACATTTCTGTCAATCGTTTGTAATAAATTACTTCTTCACTGTAAGACTCCTATGCGATGTATCACTAGAGTGTCCACTTATTTCTTTTGCTCAAAATTGCTTCCCCAAATCACTTGCGGATAATGCTTTAATGTTTAAAGAATCGAAGATAGATAAACCATAAGCAACCAAATAAACAAGAAAACTTGTGTCGTATGTTTCAAAGAACAATCAGCTACCTATTCTCCTAGAAAGATTAGAGATCTGAAAGAACAAATCATTACCTACTCTACGCGGTGCATTTCTCGGTCACTAACTTCAAAATCTTGTTTAAAATTCTGTCGTTGAGTACTTAATGTGAAGGTTACACATATTTATAGAGACTCTCAAATATCAAGGATGTTTTGCTCAATTGAAGAATGATAAGGGACGAATTAGACATTCTAAAGACAAGAATTAGCCGAAATTTGGACATACTCATTTAATGACTAAGAATTTAAGTTACAATGGATGAGAATCGCATTGTCTTGCTCGAAATAATTACGTATCACTTCTTTTTCTCTAATTGCACTCTAACGCTTTCCCTTGCTCCCTTGTCTCTACAGTCCAGAATGCCGAAAAAAAAGGCAGTGGAATCCTCCGGTTGGAGACAGCCGAAAATGTTTATTACCAGTTCATTTTTAAACTCAATTATTCCGACAAGATTGTACAGCATCCTGATAAATACTGCCCTTCTTATCCAGGTTCTCTTTCCAGATCTTGATGTTTCCATTGATTAGAGACACAATACGCCTACAGAAATCATGATGGTCAAAGGGTAGAGCTTGCTGGCCTGCCCCAACTAGTTTCCAACTTATGGGTTTTTGTTTATTATTATTAATTTACAAGACAGCGAAATCAAACCATTCTACATATTACGGACTTGAACTTTAATTTACGACTTCAACCAATCTTTCAAATTCACAAACAAAAAAAAATCTTTTAATTAATTCTAAGATCTTTTAATCAAAAGTAATTCGTCAGATTATGTCTCTATGGCTAATCACCGTAATGGTCTTTGATCAAAAAATCAAATCTAAATATTTATTTGATCTAATAAAAAAATTGAGTCAAAATTATTTTGACTCTTTTTTTTCTGTACAAATCCTCTTGTTCAAAATCTAGCCTCACAACGATAACAGATCATGTTTCACTTCGATTGAAATGCTCTTAGCCTCGTGTTCAAAGAACATTCTATTAATATTTATTTCAATTAATTATTAAACATTATCTTTCATTGGAATTGACAAAGTGGTGAAAATAAAATTGTGAAGTTAGAGAAACATTTTTAAGGAAAAATAGGAGTTTAGTAAATAAAAAAATTATAAAGAAGAATGTGTTTAAATACAAATTTAAAGCTTTTTTTTTTTTTTTCTTGATAAGGCATTTTTACCTCTTTAAACATGCTTATATGCTCAGTCGCACATAAAATAGTATCAGTCTGATTTAAACGTATTTTTGTAGTCATTCATATATAAAATTAAAAAATTTATAAAAATCTTAGAGAGTTTATACAAAGATACGTCATCTGCAGTTTGGACCAGAGATGGGCTGACGAACATGTTTGTTTCTAAAGTAGGTCTCAGGCAAGGATGTATATTATCACCGAATTTATTTACATACTTCATTAATGATCTTCCGGAGTTCCTCGAAGGCGGTGTTAACATTGGAAATAGAAAAGTAAATTGTTTGATGTTTGCAGATGACATTGTCTTGATGGCAACTGAACCTCATGGATTACAAAGATTGATAAAAAGATTAAGTGAATATTGCTCATTATGGAATTTGGAGATCAATTTAAGTAAAACTAAAGTAATGGTATTTCGCAAAGGAGGAAGACTTTCTAGGAAAGAAAAATGGACGTACCAAGGCAGAGACATTGAAATCGTCAACTACTATAAGTACCTTGGAGTTGGTCTCACCCCACAATTATCCTTGAAGAAACACTTCAAAGATAGATTGACCATAGCAAAATTTGGGATGCATTCCACATGGCGCTCTTTTATTGGTAATAAGAATATTAATTTAGCAGCAAAGTATAAAGTTTTTGAGGCTGTAAGCAGATCAATTATTAGTTATGGAGCCCAGGTTTGGGGATTTGATAACATAAAGGAGGTGGAGGATGTACAAAAGTTTTTTATTAAGAAGTTGTTTGCTCTCCCAAAGAATACGCCTGATTATGTATTATACATAGAGACTAAAAGAGACCCTTTATATTTGTATACATTGAAACTGCACTTGCACTATTTGAATAAAGTATTTCATATGCCTGAACACCGTTTACCATTAATTGTTGCCGAACAAATAATTAAAGAAAATACTTTCTGGTATCCGAAACTTGTAGAATTAAGTAGTAAACAAGGACTAATTAATATAAATTGGTTAAAAGAAACCGATATAAAATGTGAATTAAAAAAAGTTATCAATTATTTTAAGTTAGAATTTAGTAATGAATTGTTTAATAGAGTGGAGAAGTCCAATTTTCATTTAGTGTATAAAGATGTGAATTTCAATCTAGATAAGAATGCGTATATTACATTGAATAGTAAGAATATAAACATGATGAGTACCATTATAAAGGCAAGATCGGAAATGTTAAATCTGAACTATGCAGTAAACAGAAGTGAAGATCGATGGCTTTGTTCTTTATGTAACCTCAAACAAATAGAAAATACCTATCATTTTGTTGGTGTTTGTCCCGTGCTAAATGAATTTAGATACATGTGTTTCAAAAGGAAAAGTTTAAATTATCAGGAATTTATTTTGTATTTAAACGGGAAAAATTGGCAGGCGTTGTATAAATTTATAATTATCGCGGGTGGCTACAGACGGTTTATGATAGGAGAATTCAATTATTAGTTAAGGAATTTTATACGCAAAAGTAATCTAATTAAAAGTAATGTCAGTATAATTTTGTATGTTTAATAGTTCTATTTTTTCTACAAAAACAAAAAATAATAAAATAAATAAGTTCTATATTTTGTAAGTATTTATATGTTGTATTAATTATTCAGGTTTTGTAATGGTTTACTTCTGATTTGAAATTTAATTTTATACCTTATAAAAGTTTGTAATTTATGTTGTATTTGTTTTAATCAAGGTCAACACCTCTGATGGTCTATCGACCAAGAGTACCGCTTTAATTTACTTTAATTCAATTATGTAATATGGAATTGTATATTTTTAATAAAGCTTATTATTATTATTATTATTATTATTATTATTATTATATAAAATTAAATGTATTTTTCTGAAATGATCTGAAAAGTTGTTTTAAAATCATTAAATTATTAAAAAGATACAACTTTTTTGCCTAATAAATATTTAGCTAAATATTAATATTTCTGGTGAAATTCCAAATCGGACATTTGACTTAACCCTAATTTTTTTCTGCTTAAAAGAAGTAAAAATGTACGTTTATGAAGAAACAAAAAGCAGCTAACAACGTTTAGTTCAATATAATCGATTAACAAAAATTTATTTAAAAAAACAAAATTCACATGAACTGTACACATTCTTAATTTTACCGTCCTGTTTACTTTCGACAAATTCATTATTAATATTTTAATAGACTCATAATTGCTAATTTAAAAATAAATTGGATACTCTGGCCTTCAGAAATTGTAAGGTCACTTGTTGAACTTGATAAGCTACTTAAATTGCTTCTTCTTCTTTTTCAAAACAAGTGATTTGCTTTTAAAAATGAGTAAAAAGTATAAAGAAATAACTATAATTTTTGAATAGTGCTATATATTTAATTTATTACTTTGCAGGAAACAATACGACAAAATTCTTCTATATAAAAGAGGTCTTTGATTTATGTAATACAGGTCGACAATGTTTCTGGTTAAACATCAATGAATCTGAAATGTAGTTACCTCTTTAGTGTACTTGATACCAAATTACTGAAATTCTAAATGAGTTTTGACCGAACAGCAGTAAAGGTCAGGTGAGGGAAAGGGTTGTAATTGACAAGAGAATACTATCCGGAGCTGCAATGCTCTGAGATATTGACAAATCTATAAAGAATCCTTATCGGAATATGTATTCAGTATTTTGGACGTTTTTCTGAGATCCTTGACTCTGCTATTTCTTCATCTTTCGTTACTCCATCAACAATTTAAATAAGTCGAACTCTCCATTTATTGGCAATTTATTTGAATATTTTCCTCAATGAAGATCTAATTTATAAACTTCTGAATATTCTCATTTATCGTTATTTCTTTGTTCTTCCCTCTCTTGAAAATAAGTTTGTTCTATTGAGTAAAAAAATGAAACTTGAAAAATATAATAATTCAAGTAAAAACAAAAAAAGAAAAAGAAACACATTTCAAATATTTTAAAACATAAAAAGTAATTAGTAAATTATTGAAATAATGCCATCTTTGGTTTTATGTTTATAGGGTTCGACAAAAACTTCTTCAGATGGTGGTACCGCAATAGATCCAGCTTTTAGAGGAATATCTAGGACTTCTACAGCATTCCTAATGTGGAGGATAGAAGTGAGTTAAATGGTTAC
This sequence comes from Rhodnius prolixus, assembly GCF_049639745.1. Taxonomy (NCBI): domain Eukaryota; kingdom Metazoa; phylum Arthropoda; class Insecta; order Hemiptera; family Reduviidae; genus Rhodnius; species Rhodnius prolixus. Next base: position 39,610,975 of record NW_027411614.1, on the reverse strand, counting down.
AAATCTTCTAATTTGAATACCTACATTAAATTGCTTTTATGGGAACAATAGGCGAATAACTTCCTTGAATAAATATGGAAACTTACAAATTTAAAATATCAGGTTAGATCTGTTAGTCTGGATTGAAATTATTTTGCTTATTTTCAAAGCTTTCATGCAATCGGTCCAGTTTTGTTCCTAATGACAACTCAAAAAATTCTTACATGATGGACCTAAGAAAGGTCACAATACCTCGATCTAGAGTTGAGCTCCTTTTTGCGTCGGTGTGAACTAATATTCCTCTGACACCCAATTCGCCTAACCTAATGCAGGAAACCATGCAGTCACTCGCAAATCCTCTAGTTTAAAATCTTTCAGAACTCTTCCTGCCAACCGAACTTGAGGACTTAAAAGACAGTAGCCTCATGATCTCCTCTCCATTGAAGAGAGTGACTAGTGGTTCAATTTGTTTTAGAGTTACTTGAAACACCACCTTATTTTTAACACAGATAAACGAAAAAACCAATCCATCATTTTCAGAACCTTCAATTGGTACCTGTGCCTAAAGATGAATATGGTGTTTTTTACGATGGGGATTCTTACATAGTATATGCTGCTTCAGAATATGGAAAACATGTTGGTCCTTCCGCAAAAGTAAGTGACAAATTTATAATTTTCTTCTGATTCTTTTGTTAACAGTAAAGGTTAAGGTTTGAGTTTATGAATATCATAGTAAAAAATAATAAATGTTAAAAGAAACCATGAATTGTGGGAAGTCGTCACTAAAGATTTCTTTATAATAAGTAAAAGTTATTCCTTTTTATCTCGATTTCTTCTTCCGCTTTAGACTTTGCCAAAATTTTTCAGCATTATTGCTGAGGTACTATATTTGCTGATTTAACTTTCATTTAATGTCTCTTGTTTATTAGGTCCGAGAAGTCCACGGTCGCTTAGAACAACATATCCACTTTTGGTTAGGAGGAAGTACGAGTCAAGATGAAAGTGCAGTAGCAGCCTACAAGAGTGTAGAACTTGATGAATATTTAGGAGGTAATCCGGTGCAACATAGAGAAACCCGAGGTAATGAATCGCCCAGGTTCAAGGCCTATTTCAAACAAGGTTTAAGGTAACTATCTTTATTTTTTGAATAGAATAAAAAAAGATTTGATAATTTAAATGTTGAAAGACAAGTCTGCGATATAATACTCACTTTACGTGCTCAGGATCTTGCTGGGCGGTGTGGCGAGTGGTTTGAAGCATATCAATGGTACAGTTGAATCACGATTATTTCGAGTTAAAGGACGGCGTAGTCCAGTGTTGACTCAAATGCCATCTATCGCTTGGGAACATTTTAACTCGGGAGATGTATTTATAATAGACACTAAGGACGTAGTGTTTGTTTGGTCTGGGAAAACAGCTAATTCTATGGAGAAACTACAAGCTGCTAAGGTTTAAAATAATTGAAACTCTAACTTCATAAATTGAAAAAATATATTATTAATGATGTAGTGAGCTGATAAATTTAAATTTTTAGGTTGCTGTTCAATTTAGAGACGAAAGAAATGCGCTTTCTATTGTATTTGTAGATGATGGTAAAGAATCAGAATTAACAGGACCTGAACAAACATTGCTTGGATATTATTTAGATCTCAGTCCTATTGCAAAAAGGTAATCATAATTCCAAAATAATCAAAACGATTGAGTCGTTAATGCAATTACTAAACGAATTTTGATGTAACAAAACATGAGCAAATTAAAACACCAAGTTTTCAAATTATGTAATTGATTTTATTTGCATACAAAATTTAGAACATCTGTATTGTTTCTCTGCTTCAAAACCCAACCAATTCTCTAAGGCCAAACATGCTTAGAAGGATTTTTTTTTTTTTTAATTGTATTGAAAGATTATCCTCATCTGTTTCTAGAAGAGCCCAGATTTCTAATCTGTACTTAAATACCGGTAAAAATTAAGATTCTAAAGCTTTCGCTTCGTCATTTAGTCAGATACCTTTAACTTTTTATTTGTTAACACACCCTAAAAAAAAACTTCACATCTTAACCTTTAGCTTAAGTTCTAAAAAGTTATCCCATTTTCTTGTAATAAGAAATTTACAATTCTTAACTAATGTTTCAAGCACTACTAACTCTGATACCAAGACCCAGAAAAGTCTTGGGATAGATCTGGCTTGAATACTAACAAGTCGAAAAATCTGTTGAATAAATATATTTTCTTCAAATTTCAAGAAAATGTGTTCCCAAATTGTTGAAAAAACAAAGCAAAGCGTTTTCCTGATCAATGAAAAAACCTGATTCGTAATTTAAGAATAAATATTAGAAATATTATTTCAGAGTTATGCCCGAGAATTCTGGGGATGATGAAAATGCTGAAGGCCAAATTAGATCAGCACTAAAGTTGTATAGATGTTCGGATGCCGAAGGAGTTTATAAAGTGGTAGAAGTAAAATCAGGAGCTTTGCAACAAACAGATCTGGATCTAAAGGTTTTTTTTCTTTTGTGTCTTTTTTATTAGTCTTCTGATAATTTCAAAGTTTTCAATCGTTTTTCGTAATGTGTGAAAAGAAAAAGGTCTGCCCTAATTGTAACATTTAGTACTGACCTAAATAGCAGGTGTCATTACCCCAAAAAAGCTGTTTACTGGCCAAAGTAGCAGATAGTTTCAAAGTTTTCCATCGTTTTTTGCAATTTGAAAAAAGAAAAAGTTCTGCCCTATTTGTAACATTTAGCTAAACAGCCATTGACATTACCTCAAAACACGCTTTTTCTCGCCTAACCAGCAGCTATTTCTGACTGATACTAATTTTTAAAATAATGATGTTTTGCTTTAGTAAATTTTTTAATAGCACATATTTACAGGATTCATTCATTGTTGACAATGGTCCCTTCCACATATGGGTATGGATTGGAAGACAAGCTTCCACAAAAGAAAGGGTAGAGGCCATGAGAAATGCTCATGGCTTTCTAAAGAAAAAGAATTATCCGAAAGATTGTAGAATAAGCAGGGTAGTTGATGGTGGTGAACCAATTGAATTCAAAGTTTTGTTTGCATCTTGGATGGAACGAGAGAAGATCTCCACTACTGTTTCCAAAACAAACGTTAACGGTAACGATTTTTTTTTAGTTAGAATTTTGTCTTTTCAAAGCTAAAACTTTATAGATAAGAAATTTTTGTAAAGCCTGAGGGGTTAGCTCTTTTTCCAGCATTAGCCCTGCAATAAGTATTGTTAACAAATTTTAAAATATAATATTGTTTTGGTACGTCTAACATTGAAGGGCCATAAATAAGTAGTAGTTAACAAAAATTAGTTAAAAGAACTTAAAATTTTAAAAGAAATTAATGGTCGTTACAATTTTTAACAGCAAACAACTTAAAATACATCCCAACCAACATGGATAGTGCTACCTTACACAATAATCCGCACTTAGCTGCCCAGGAGCAATTGCTCGATGACGGAAATGGAAAATTAGAATTGTGGAGGGTAACATCAACTTCTTTACAAAAAATGAATTCAGGGAAAAATCTGCTATATTCAGCGGAGAGTTATATTATTCATTACACTTATATTCATAATGATGCCGAAAAGCGTATTGTCTACTATTGGAAGGTATTTTTGGACATTCTTAAGTACTTTGAATTAGTTATGCTGATCAATAACCCTTATAATGAATTTCATCCATTTAATCGCAGGGTGAAGATAAATCTGAGGATGCCAAAACAACATTAGGGTTGTTGACCGTGTCCCAAGAATCAAGTCTATCCAATAGTTCAGTGCAAGTGAGAATTGTACAGGGCAAAGAACCACCTTACTTCTTGTCTTCTTTTAAAGGAAAACTGATCATAATGTCAGGAAATCACACTGAAAATTTACCTAGGCAGTTCCTTCTACAGGTTCGGGGAAATCATATAAATAACACTATTGCCACGCAGGTGAGTTGATGTCAAAAATATTTAAATTTATATTTTACAATTTTCAAAAAAAAATTAATTATAAGAGTTTTTTACTAGAATGTCATCAAAAGCTATGCGGTATTAAAAATGATTTTTTTTAATTCAATGTGCATCCAATATTATTGGTAGTCTTTTTCTTGTAGGCTGGTATGTGTTCTCTTTCTATACAAATTCCCTATATACAATATATAAATCACTATTTAAAATACATGCATAAAGAAATCCTGTAGGTGTTTTCGACATTTTAGGCAAAAGTCATATGCATAAGTGACTGAGAAAACATAATTTTTTCCATAAAATTATGACAAGTAACACCGAGAGTAGGTCTAAATTTTAATATATTTAGTTAAAAATTGATAAGGTTTGATCAACAAAAGAAAGTTAATTAAAATATTAGCAATAAATATGGACATAATGTTACACTTTTTCTTTACAAAAGAAAGTCTGTGATGGTTCAAAATTTATTAAAATTGATTTAAGGATGAAATTGTGGCTGTTAATTTTTTAAAAATTATTTATTGTTGCAGCTACCATTAAAAAGATCATCACTCAATTCCAATTTCGTATTTGTTCTTCATACGGAGGAGAACACATACATTTGGTGTGGTAAAGGCTCCACAGGAGATGAAAGAGAGATGGCAAAGAATCTTGCGAAGACGTTAACTGCTGGAGAACTAATTGTACTCTATGAGGGCAAGTACATTTCGATTTAAAATTATATTCTTTTTCAACAATTGAGATGATTTCCATTTGGTAGTTGAATATTTTCTTATTTTTCTTGTTTCCACAAAAGGTCTAGAAAAACCAGATTTTTGGAAAATTTTGGGTAATGAAGGAGTATATGCTAATATGAGGAGTAAAAAGTGTGTTGCTAAAGTATCATCTACCCGCCTTTTTCATTGCTCTAATAAAAATGGAACTTTAAAAGGTAGATAAGTTTGTATAACTATTTTAAAGAACAGTTGATGCTATGTGAAATGTAATCTTTGTTGCCATATTATTTTTATTTTTATAGTGGAAGAAATAATGGACTTCAACCAAAGTGATCTAGTACCTGAGGATGTTATGATTTTAGACGTATTTCATTCACTGTTTTTGTGGATCGGCAAAAGAGCACATAGAGAAGAAAAATCAAAGTCATTAGATTTTGCTTTCGAGTATTTGGAAACAGGTGACGTTTACTTTTTTTAAAAGAAAATCTTTCTTTTGAAAACAGTAAATAGGAACAATTTTCAATTTATCGCACAAAAAAAAGTTTTAGAGTTTTATCTATTTCCGTAGATCCCTGCAAAAGAAAGTCTGATATTCCAATAATTCAGATGAATCAAGGAAGCGAGCCACCTATATTTACCGGATTCTTCTCTTCCTGGGATCCAGAATTATGGGAGGTTCGTATAAATTCCTTACCACGAAAAAAAAAATCAATATAAACTGTATCGTTTCTATAACACAGGAAAAACAATTTAATAAGCATATTAAATTTATAGAAAAGTAAAACTTTTGAGGAAATCCGCAAGGAAATGGATGCTCAGAAACCTGCATTACAAGTCGACCTGATTGTGGCAGAAAATATTCCGAACTTTAATGAATGTGAAAAATATCCTTTAGAGATATTATTGGAAAGGGATCCAGAAAAATTACCAAGTGGTGTTGATTACCAGCACAAAGAGGTAATTGTTTTAATATAAAATAATTCAAAGAACTGAACTTACTTCCAACAGAAAAAATAAACTAAATGTCATCGTAGAAATCGAATCAATTAATAGATGAGAACATGATGAAGAATGCAATGATAATATTGAGATAAGAGTATTAATTTCAGATTGTGTTTTAGATCATCTCTTAAATTCAATTTTACTGTCCACTTCTTATAAAGGAAATGTGGTAATCGCGATGTGAAATGCTAAACTGTATCGTTTCTTGTTTCTTACTTAATCATTTTGTTAAGTTGACAATTTCTATTCCAAATCAGAAGGAGATAGAATTCTTAAACATCAATGATTGATTTAGAGATTTTAAGTAATAATTTTAATTTTGTAGATATATCTTTCTTCAGAAGAATTTTTTGATGTGTTTGGAATTAAATACAAAGAATTTTCAAATCTACCTAAATGGAAACAAGAATACATGAAGAAAAAAGTTGGACTATTTTGAAAGCTATTTCTCAAGAGCTCTGTTAAAATGTAAATTATTATTTTTATAACGAAATAAACCTAATTATTGTTTAAAAACCTGTTTCAGTTTTTTTGGTTTCCATTAAAGTAACCAGGAAACTTTGTATAAGTTTGAGAAAGCGGCGAAAATACTTGGATAATAAGAATATAAGAAATAGGTAGTTAGTTATAAGTAAATCGCAGGGAAGACAGAGAAGATGGAAACATCGAGAAGGGAAACTTCAGTTTATCTTTAAATATTTGGGAACGAAGGTTGATTTCTTTTGCTGAAAAAAAGCTCTGCCCTGAGGCAATACCGATGGTCGGCTTTTAGGGAGACTTCGAAGAGTGAATTGTGGGCAGTCTAGGGCTACCTTTCGAGAAATGGAGATACTGACCGTTTGCAGGAAACCCAGCAGGATTGTACCTCAGAATAATAAAATAGAAATGTGTTCTGTTCATTTATGTTATTCATTATATTAGCTTTTAACCTGAAGATTTTGATTTTATGTTCCCTGCAACACTACGGACTAGCATCAAGTTGAAGCTAGGGTGCGTGGTATTGTCCGTTCCAACTTAAAATTATTAATACAAAATAAAATAAAAAACAAATATATAATACTACTTTATTAACTGTACAAATACAATAATTTGTTTAAATTTTAAAAAATAAGTTCTTAAAATTTTGTATATAATATTATATATTAAAAATTTTCTTCAAAACTCTGATTTCTCTGAACTATGTGAAGTATGGAGGAAATATGTGGACTTGTTCTGAAATAATATTTTGGTTTGTGACAAAAACGCTTGCACAACTTTGGGGAGAAAAACATTTATGATTGTACAATAGAAATATTCCAAATTATTGATCAGTTGATGGGATTACTCTTATATTATTATCATTAACGAAGTATTCCTAGCAAATTATTTGAAACATACCAAGCTCTACAACAGGAAAGGCACTTATTCAAGAATAATCGACTATCTTGTTCTGGCAGGCTCATTACTTTGTTGGCTGGCAAAACGAAGAAATACCTAAGCAAAAATAAATCATGATTAGAATTAATTCTATTTACAAGCTTATTTGTAATAATTCACAAGTAAAAAAAAGAGACTATTGAGCAAAGTCACATAATCTGTCTTTAAGGATTAATATAGTATCTAGGGCCTCATTACGAAAAACCAAAACAATTCTTAATTTTAGTTTTAGAGTCTATTTTCGAGGATGGAACAATAGGGTTTGAAGCCATTTGATTCGCAATATAAATAAAAAACTGGAACTGGCCACTTAATGAAGGTCTTGACGTAGCTTTGATACCCAGCTTTAAACAAAAAGTATTTCATCCAAAATAATTTGTTAAAAAATATCATCAAATTAGATGTGGGAGCCAGTGACACTTCGGTTTTGAAAGTGTGAGCGAAAAGATCCTTGAGGTGTAGGAACATTCAGTTCTTAGAAAGATTCAAAAGAGCCAAAATAGTAAATAAAATGGAAAGTCACGTAAAAGATGGCTGAGATATCTAGAAAAAAAAAACCCTAAGAAACCTCTCTTTGAAAGTCAGGAGAAGCGGTCAGGCTAGATTGCAATGGATGGATGGATGGATGGTTGTACTCCAGGATGTTTGGGACTGTGGCCTTAATAATAATACAAAATTATTATTGCATACATTCATAGTCAGTCAGTCAATGATCACTACCTTCCTGAGCACTTTCGGCGCATTCTCTGACTCCAGAATGTTCTCTTGTCAAAGATAACACTGTCATTTATCTCGACAAAGAAAACATAGCCAAAATAAATTTTTAATCTGACTGGCATGGTTATACAACCCTAGTCCTAGCTCTCTTTAATTTTAAACTAAAAAGCTAAGTGTTATAAAACTAATATTAGTAATGTCATTTTGGTAGATAATTGATGAGTTTAATGCGTTTGGAGGACCCGTACTAAGGTGTAATTTCTCTTAAGTTAAAAATGCTAATAATAAGGTGGAACTCAGTTTATTTTCATGTCTTACCCGCTCAAACATTGGATTTATGGCCTCAGAAAATTTAAATTTTAGATAGCTATTTTATTCTTTTAGATGCTGAAGCAGATTTTAAACCTGCTCTGCATCTTACAGTAAAGTGCTTACTGAAGGCATTGTGGCCAATGGTACCTTGTTCTTAAAGATGTAATGTTGAAGGTTTTGCCTTTCCGACTTTTCTTACTAATCGTTCAATGATATTATTCCCTTGGCTGCTTAAGTCCTAATAAACCAGCAACCAAAATAAAAATCAAAACACAAATATTTTAATATTACCTCTTCAAGAGTAGTTTGTGACAATGAATAATCATCCAGTATATTCCTCTGTTTTCCTTCTTCTAGGTGTCTAAATATATCGGATAGTTTGCCGTCAGGAATATCATATCGTAGCTGATTATAATATTCTTCAATAAGACGGGAAGAATTTATAGCCACTTTCATGAATTCTTTCACAGTTGTAATGTTATTTTCTTTGCATCGAATTACGATTCTATAACCAGCTCCATATCTATGAACAAAATAATTGTTATGGATTTCAAAGTATTACCCAAATATCACCTTTTTTTTATTGTATTGTATTATAAACTCTCCAATCCCACGATTTTCCACGCTAAGAATATTTTTAAATTGAATGCTGCTGCCTGGTTAAGCTTAGAAAGTGGAAAGAATCTGTCAGTCTGCCATCAAACAAGCTGAGAAAAAGTTCCACATTAGTGAGAGACTGTAGGGGAAAACTTTACAGTTTCTTAACAGTCCCTAGATTATGGTCGTAACTATATTTTTTATTTTTCGCCATGAGTAGAACACAATCAAGAGTTCTGGAAAGTATTCTGACTTGAACATTCTTCATGCCAGTCATTTATTCAAGATAAGAAAACAGTCAGTCTTTCAAGTCAATCTTTGCCAAGTTTGAGCTAAACTTGTTGTGGAATGCATATCACTATTCAGGTCAGTAATATGACCAAATAATAAAAGTAATATGACCAGTAATAGGCCACACCAAACAACAAGCAACAACAACAACAACAACAACAACAATAATAATAATAATAATAATAATAATAAGGGAAGGGATTAGCTATGAGGTTAGCATACTGGACTCCCACGCGGAGGTCCCGGGTTCGAATCCAGCAGCTGACCCTTAGATTTTCTCTTCCTAGGAGCTTCTTACAGCTCACTGTCCGGTGATGGACAGTGTTGTCTGTAACGAGAGAACACTGTCCGGAGGCCGGCAGTGCACTGGAAAAAGCTCCAAGCGCTAATAACCTCAGCTGTTGATGCGCTAAAAAAATAAAATAAATAAATAAATAATAATAATAATTTCCTCAATTTTAAAATTGTTCAGCTCAGAAATATTTACTTATTCTTAAGATGTTGAGAAGAACCAATACATTTGAATTGTCCATTGACCATAATGGTGAGGCGAGTGCACAGTGCTTGACATTCTTCCATACTATGAGAAGTTAGCACTACAGATGTACCGTTCCTAACTAAGTCTTGAATCATTGTCCATAGAGATCTTCTTGCTTTAGGATCCATTCCAGTGGTAGGTTCATCCTAAGAAGATTATTTCATAACAAGACTATCTTAATATTGTTCAATTAAACTATTTTATTATGAGAAATGTTTCCTGAGGTTATTTAATGTCATACTGTTTTTGCTAGATCCTGTATTGTACAAGGTAAAACTCACCAAAAACACAAGTGGAGGACTTCCTATTAGCGCAATAGCTGCAGACAATTTCCTTTTGTTCCCACCAGACAAAGTTCCAGATAATTTATTTGAATAATAACCTAATCCCATTTGTTGTATGGTGATATCAACTCTCTGTAAGAATTCAAGGAGTATACAAGGCTAATAAACTTGAAGAGCCCTAAATTTTACTGAAAGAAGTTAATTTACGTACCTTATTTAAAATAAAAGATGGTATGTTTTTGATTCTACCATACAATATTAAATGTTCTCTTGGTGTCAGTAACGGATCCAGTGCATCAAATTGAGGACAATAACCCAAAATAGAACGCACTTTAGACAATTTCTTTACGACGCTGTAGCCTCCAATAGTAGCATCTCCAGATGTCACTCTAGTTGCTCCAGTTAACATCTGATCAACAATAATTACTTATCAGACGGCACCTTCCTTTGTCAAAGCGAAGGACTTAAAAAATTAGTAATTAAAGCTTCTATCTTCCACATGTCACTTTCGTTCGTATCTTCTATCTTATTTCTTATATAATAATAATAATTTTTTTTTTTCCTGAGGGGGGAAAAATGCCACAGGCACCTTCCAGATTAAGTCTGGGTGTGTGGGGCTTTACCCACTAAAAAATCCCCTCCTCTTCAGGCATAACGTCCACCCCGGAACCGCCATAAGCATTACTTCAGGGTGGTGCCTCGTATTAAATGCAACTATCTTTGATTTATCTCATTGTCTGGGCCATAGGTCTTATCGACGGTCTAGCTCCCTCTTCTTGCTTCTTAGCACAGACCTAACAAAGTACGAATCTCCTTCCGCCGAGGTCCCTCTATCGTGTCATATCTCAGCTCTCTATTACTCAGGTAGCTATATAATAATAATAATAAAAATAATAATAATAATAATAATAATAATAACAATAATAATAATAATAATAATAACAATAATAATAATAAAAGTATGAATCATTCGCATCCATACGATGATCAAACTTCAGCAAAAAATAAAACAAAATTTTGAGAAGTTTAGACATTCTTGAGCTGCACCGGGAATAAAGTCCAGAACCGCTCGACGATCAGCCCCTAGAAGAACGTGATACTGCCTCTAATTAAAAAAAAAAAAGAAAACGTGCTCTATCTGTACCTTAAACGTAGTAGTTTTGCCAGCTCCATTGATTCCTAACAATCCAAAACATTCTCCTTCTTTTACACCAACATTAATGCGTTTAACTGAAGGTACTTTATTGTATTTGTACACCTAGACATGGAGAATAAAGAAAGGTTTTATAAATGCTGTAATTTTGTTGAATTAATGGCAAAAATTAATCAAAATACCTTTGTAAGATCTTTAATAACCATAATATCACCATCCAAATCTCCTCTGTGAATCCGTTCCTTTTCAGCTGCTACATCGTCTTCTTCATCACCGTCAATATCTTTAATAGCACAGCACTGTAAATAAAAAAAATATCAGATAAAATTTGATCTAAAAAAAAAAAAAATAAATAAATAAATAGTTGTTAATGGTTCATCTCACATTAAGCAGAAATTGTAAAGACAGAAGCCTTGCAAAAACAAGCCATTTAGGCTGTATCTAGGGCAGGACTTGCTGAGCGGACTAACTAACCGAAGTAATGATCGAAGTTTATGTGCAAAATACATAATATCTCATTACAGAACGAAAAGTGCATACAAACAAACACACTTTCACAATTTAATCTTAAAAATTTGTATGTGCCAACATTGATTTATCTATAGTAAGCTAAAGTGTAATATAAAAATTGGAAAAATAAAAAATATTTTTAAACAAAAATCAAAACGAGCAACCTTCATTGAAGACTTCGTGGACATTTAAATAGGAACTATGAAAAATTTAAAATCTTCTTCAAATTTCTTAAAAATAAAAAGTAATACTGTTTTTAAAAGAAAACAAAACTCATTTTTCATTTCTCATTTGGTCTAATAAGTTTACAAAAAGGTATTTCCACTGCGAAATTGTATAATTAGGTATGAAGATGACCAGTTTCGGTCAAAAAGTAACTAAATATAAAGAAATTGTGACTAATAAAAACAAGTTGAGACTAATTAAATAGGAAGATTTTATTGTTGAAGTTGGCCTGTAAGAAAAGTAGAAAATAGTTTGGAAAAAGGTAATAACCAGTTCAAAAAGTATTGCTTAATTATACCTGTACTTATAGTCATTTGTTCTGTTTCAATAGTTACCTTTTCTTCCCTTTCCCCATAATAATAAGAATAATCAAAGGTCCAACACCTTTCTTATATGTATGTCTGTTTCTGTAGCAGAATATTTCGGAATTATAGAACACGAAACATGGTTAAGAACTGCAGTGCAGATATTAGTAAGCAAGAAAGCTTGAATCCGATAAAAATAGCCAACTGAATCCACCTATTATTTCTGCAGAAACTTAATGCGGGTTCAGTACGCATATCAAAATGCGTTCATTATAAAATTGAAATTAATTAAGCGCTTAAAAGAGCGCTTTCTCCCGGTTTGTTTGATTATTTATAGCGTTCAGGAAGTCTATAAAGACATATTAAAAATAATATTAAACATAAGCAGTAAATTCAATGCCGAATACTTAAGGCAAAAAGCAAATTGAATTTTCCAAAATGGAAGTGGTGCAATATAGTGTTTTTAGGGCAGAAAGACGATTCACAATTAACAAACAATGACATCACGTTGTTTTCTTTACCTATCAGAAAGCACAGAAATCGAACCTACTCATCCTTATAATAAATGATGATAATTTTAATGCCAATTGATGGAAAAATTTATTTACAGATATCAGAATATTTTGCATAAAATTTCTGCGTCTAATTTTCTTAATAATTACATTATTAAAGCTAGAATGTAACACAGTCCAGTTCATAAGCTTTTTACAAATCCTGTAAATGATTGTTTCCACTAAAAATAAGAAGAACCACTGCAAAAAATAAAAATAAATTAAATTAAAAGAAACCTAACTAACACTGTACAATACTCCATACAATATGAACCAATTTTCATTGGTTTGTAATAGTTTTACAAATAAGATGAGAGTACTCAGGAAAATCATTGCAAAAATAAACTGAAAACGGGGGTAATCTAGGAGAATAATATCCTGTCGTCGCTCAATAATTTTTAATACGCTCACTTTGTCGAATGCATCTTTCATCAACTTGGAAACTAACTTCAGAAAATTTGCGCCTTTGGCCATTTAGAGCTTGGTCGTCGGCAAACAGCAACGAATAGACCGTTTCATGTTCGAAAGGGACTCCCACCTTTTTATATGTGTGTTCATCGCCTGTGTCTCAGTTTTTTTTTATATGTATTCAGGGGAGTAGCCAATGTTTTCGCCATCTTGATAGTTTCTTGATATTAAGGGCAGTTGACCCCAACGGTTCCACTGCTTTCTATAAATTACCAAGCAGCACTGAATCGAACATCTTTCCAAAGTCCACAAATATTAGACGACCGTCCAAACTTTTGACACACAATATACTTGTTCAAAGACCATGAAATTTTATTGCAAATAAAGATTAATAATAATTAGAAACGTGTGTATCGCATAAAAATAAAAAATGTACGCTAAAATTTATGAATCCTAGTCAAGAAATCAATAGACCATTGTTTTAGTTCTTCAAATGATCTAATTTTGCTTTGGTAAGATTAATATTTGGTTAGACTTGTTGTCTCCTTCTTTCTGGGAACAAAAGGAAAACGCAAGAAAGTTCGAACGACAACCTTTATTACACACACAGTAAAATCAAAACACAAAAAAAGTACACAATATATAATATCTTTTTAACATTCTCCGCCATATTACACACAGTAAGTCCCTCGTACACACTCTCTCAAACAGTGTTGCCACAGACTAATTATCTCAAGAATTTCAAACAGACTTTGTACAACACATTTTTAAAAAATTATCTGGAGGAAGGGTATGCTTTTTATTGATGAATTAGTTAAATGTTATTTTGAAATATTACAGTAATGTTCACAAAAAATGTTTTTTATATTCATTAACCCTTAAGTTAGTTAGTATTATTTCACTTCCTCGCACTTCAATGTTGTTAAGTGAGTTTCAAATATATGGTATTATATGTTCATGGAATCCTGTATAAACCAACAAAACACTTGTGCAACTTTGCACAGCACATACAAAATGAATTAAAACTATCAGGGCATTTTATATTTATCTATTTTGAAGTTAAGATCGTTGTTTTTTTCGAAAAATTCCGAATTTACACAATTAATAACGTACTTTCCTAGGTTCTAGAGGATATGTTTCAATTTAAACCAAATTCAGTATTAAATTTCTTCTAACATAATTCAGCTCTAGTTATTTACTGTTACTTGTTCATTTAAATATTGCTATAAATAGAGAAAAAAAAGCATGGAAGAACAAGGCAATCAATATAGCTTAATAAACTATTGTATCCGCTAGTATTGTAATGACATCTTGTTTAAATAAATTGCTTAATCACTTTAAATTCCTCGATAAGGCTCAATAAAAATCATAGTAAATGTCATTATACTTCAATAAATAAAAATTTCAGTCAAGATAACCACAACAAAATCTATTTTTATTACTAATTACCTTTGTCCAATGGGTGATCCAAGTAAAAAGTCCAAACTCAATGGCCAAGTTAAAAAGGAAGAATATGTTGCCCAATACAAACATGCAGAGCAAAGGTTTCCCCAGCAGATTCCACTCAAATATATTTGACTTGTATTCAATGTCTAGTTAAATTGGAAAATATCAAGCATATTAAAATTGTAACACTCTAATGTTGCTGAAAATATAAGAAAATAATCAGAATACATTATGCGAAAATATAAATGTATGCGAATCTACTTCAAAACATTAAACCTGAACATGGGTAACAGACTCGGGACTTGTGTAGGAGTAATGGTAAGCCCCGCTTGAAAAATGTAATAAACAAGACTTATATGTAAATAACCTACCTAAAGAGGCTGCTGCTACGTGATTCTGAGCTAAATCCAAGATGCCACTTCCAAGACAATAATGTGGAAAAATTAAAAATACTTCTTTAAAAATGCGATCTCCAGCCTCTAATTCCTGTAAATAAGAATTATCTATTATTAATCTTTTTATAGGAATTCTTTTTTTTATTGGCCTTTTGTCTACGGTGCGAAAAACAGCAATAAATGAGAAAAATGTAGCGTTTACTGTATTACTCTATGGTGAGTGCTATGTGATAAGTTACTTCAAGAAGATAATGCACTTCTCATAAATCATATTTCAATGTTCTCTTTTCACACATTACTTCATGTAATGTATATGGCCCTATTGCTACTACATCCCTAAAAAACTATATTGAACTTCTTAGTGCTTTGAATTTTTTAGCTCTAACACCTAGGAAAGATGACTATCGAGAACCGCTAGATGCTTCAAGCCTCGTCCGTCACATAATTTTCTTAAAGGGACAATCGTTACCTCAAAGTATTAGTGATATACGATCGTATATCTATTCAACTGACACTAACAGTCGGATCCGATGTGCGTTAAGCTCAGTAAAACTTTAACATCTAAACCTATCCTTAGGTTGTCTGCCTTAGCAGAAAGATGAGAACCTATCTTATCAAAACCTTTATGTCATGGTTTTTCTTAATAACAATATTCTAAATTTATGAAACATGTACTCTGTTCCTAGAGGCCACTAAGATCAGAGATTAATCAAATCATGGATTTTTTTTTTTGCAATTAATCTAAAATATTCAAACATCCAAGATCATTCCTTTTCATAAGATTTTATTTAAAATTAAGTTCCCAATGAACTCAAGTCACTTCAACCAAGTCTTTTCCCAATTTAAGATAAGCTTTGTTTTTTTAATCTAGTTGTTTAAAATCAGTCAGGACCGTGTCCTCGCGTACAGATAACACTGTCCGCCATTGATCCTTGAGCAGAAAAAGGCTAAAAAGGTATCCATAAGGAGTCCAGTGTACTAACTTGTAAACTAATCACTTCCTACTTCAATCAGTCCTTTTTAATTTTAAAGTGGAATAATAAAATGATATAAAATTATGTTTAATGTGAAGCTATCACATTATTTAGGCCATACTTAGCAATTTTTTCAAAACTTATCGCGAAAAGTTGTTAATTAGAACGTGGGTAAATCAAAGTTAGAAACCATTTTGTGCTTCAAACGAAATGTCTCTAATAATTATAAAAATTATTACAATTACCTCATCTTCAAAAGCTCCAAATACAAAAGCAATAAACGTTGTTACAATCCCTATAAACAGATTCGCAAGAGCAAGCCCCACAAATGCTGAACTGGGAATAGTAAAAACATAGCTTAGTAGGTACATCAAAGGGATGCAAGACCACCTACAAAACAAAAAGATTATGCTAATTTAAGTACATCCAATGAAAATAACAAACAAAAACGGAGAGGAAAAAATACCCATAAAGTAGAAAGAGGAGTATGACTCCTGGTAAATTGGTTGGTGAAATGATTGACTGTTCATTAAAGATGACAAAAATTAAAATGCACAAAAATGCTGATACTGCGTACGCTACCTATAAAAATGAAATGACCAATTAACCTTAATAGAAATTTTAAATTGTGCTATATGAACTTTCTTAGAAGTCTCCGCACTTACAATGTCCCAAATAAACTCTTCAATCCAAAAGATTAGACGATTCACACCAGATACTAAAAGCAAATGCTTTGAATTTGATACTCTCTCTTCTATTAGGTACAATGTAAAAGATGCAGGCACAAAACTGAGGGCAAATATAATAAATATAGAATGAAGTATTGATACAACACCCTGTCGTCTGAAAAAAAGAAGCAAGGAATGAATACTACGCGCTGAAAATTTGAACAAAAAAGTAATAAAACTTTATAAATTTATAATTTACATAATCTCTAAATTCATCTGTTCTTGTGTAAAGTTCATGGGATGATTTATCGTTCGAATACCATATTCACTAATTTCATCTTGAGACTTATTTAATGAATCAAGAGTGGCGCGAAGGATTACATTATTAATTGCATTCATGTATGCCACAGATGACAGCCATCCTTTATTATTAAACCACACCTGCAAAATAAAAACTAAGGATAATAGTGCAATAGCACAAAATTAGCAAAGAGAGAAAGAAAAACAAAACTGTAAAAATAAATACAAATCGAATTAAAAGTTACAAAGAAAAAAGTTATAGTTATTGTGTTATAGAACCAGAAGAATTTGCCTAAATTATGGCAATTCAGGGTGAATTTCCAACCCGTAGTTAAAAAGCTAGTAAGTAGTATCTAGTATAAACTGGAATAAATCCTGCCAACATTCAAGCTAAATTGAGAAGTTAGAGTAGTTCAATATTTGACCAATTTACTGATTCTAATAACTGACTAACTCTAGTTTTAAAACGACTGCTATAAAATATTACTGTCAAAAATATAGTAATAATTCACGTAGTTTATTTGCACCGAAGGGGGATATTTTTTTGAATCCAGGTAGTTAGAAGATATATACAAAGCTATATATAAAACAATTTAATTTTGTTTCAAAACTCACTTTTATATTGTTTTTTGTTGAAGGGGTGTACATATTTGGAAACATAGATATTAAATTAACAATGTTTGGAAAGATGTTACTGGTTGGTTTACCAAACCTCTCTCTCATGTACATATATGCAGAAAGATTGAGATTTGGTACAGTTGCATTAGCTGCTATTGTATAACCACCTAATCTAAAAAAACGAAATAAAATCAATTAAAATAGATAATATAAGTATTCCAATTTAAAATTGAATATTTCAGTAAAAATCAGTAAAAACCTGTGCATAGTGTATTTTGGCCAAGTATTTATAATCCAATCTGGTACATTTTCGCCAGTCATATTATAAAAGATGTCATCAGAAACTATCTAAAATTGAAAAAGAAGTTATACTTAAAACTTTAAATTTTTTAAAGCGCAGGTCTGAAAAAGTCCAGAAATTTATGTTTTATTTAGTAAGAAGATAATCAAATCTCAACAATTAAATTATTTTGAATACCATAGATGCGTTTCTTGCAATTAAAGCGATAGGTTTAATTACCGAGAGAATTTATAAAACAAACTTTGCAAGTTCGAAATGAAGTAAATGAGGAAAAAAATAGTAAATATATTTGAATAGCAATTCGCTTAAGGGATGATGATATTAAAAATAAATAAATAAATAAATAAATAAATAAATAAATAAATAAATAAATAAATAATTAAATAAATAAATAAATAAATAAATAAAAATAAAAATAATAATAATAATAATAATAATACTAATAATAGTTGCTAGATCAAAGAAGACAACAGTTTTATGCTTAAAAAAGAATTCAATGAAATTAAAATAATTCGAGAGAATATATCAATAGAGAATCAAAACACAAAGAAAACACAGAAAAGAGGATATCGTGTGAAAGCGGTTCAGGATTTTAAATTTTCCTCTCCATATTAGCCAAATATTAATCTCTGTGCTGTTTTCAGCCTCTTAAAGACTGAAAATTCTGCCAAATAAAAGGAAGAATATTTTGTAAAGCATTAAACTCGGTATAACTTTTAATGGGACGGCAAACCACCTTAAAGACACATCTAAAAAAAATAAAATAAATAATACTTGCATCAGGAGTGGGCTTCAAGTAACGGGCAGACAGAACATTCACAAAAGAAAGAGATTTCAAAATAAGGAAGATTAAAATATGTAGAGAACAAAGACTCCTCTGGCACGTCATCTGAAGAGAATGCCTCAAGAAAGGGAAGATTACCGAGGCAAGTCTACAATTAGAAAAACGCGGAAGTCCTAATAAAACTAGTCAGAATAGCATGAAAGAAAGCAGCATTGTCAATCATCAAGTCATGGCCTTCAGAAATTTAGATCACGGAACTCACTGGATGGTGGAACGCTTAAAAAAAATAAAAAATCTCCGTAATATTAAATTAATGTAAACTAACTTTATACGAGGGAGGAGGAGGATCATCTATGTTCTTTGGGCACACTTGTCCTCCAGAAGCACAAGAACAACGTGGAATTGGAACGTTTGGCCCTCTACCTTTTTTGAAGGTGACAAATTTATTGCATTCAGGATTTCTGAAATTTGGTAAATAAAATTTTTAATAATAGATTTAACTCAATCTAATTAATTTCTTAAAATAAAATAAAAACAATACTTACCTTTCACCATTAATTTTCAAACATTTTGTACCAATTCCGTAATGTCCTAGTGCGTTTGAAACATAACGATTGGCCCAGTTATCATCAGACGAGTGTGCAGATGCCTTATTGTCAAAAAACATATATCTAGGAGCTGAATATTGCCATATATCTAGCTCTAATGGTGGCCTTTCTTGTAGTTTTGGAAGAATCGTCGTAACTATCAACGACATGCAAATAAATAATGCTGGTAACACCAACTGTGGGGGAAAAAAAATTATATCACGGAAGAAATAAATTTAAAGGTTAATTAATTAGAACTAGATTTGTAAAAAAAAGAAAAAAATGACTGTAAAGAAATAAAGTTGGACCTTTAACTAGTGATTGTTTTCTTTAATGAATTTAAATGAAAATTTAAATTCCATTTTTCGTTCTGCCAAAAAGGTATCCCGGAAATTTCGAGTTAGCAGATATTTTGCACTATCTCTTATTTGCCAAGACTATAAAATTAACTAACTAACTAACTCCCTGGCACTACAGGTCTGCCCGACCCTTGGCCTGCCGAATTAAGTCTCTCCATCTATCTCTATCCTGCGCCTCACGCTTCCAATTCCTTATTCCCAACTTCCTGGCGTCCCTATCGATTTCATCCTTCCATCTGCCTCTGGGTCTTCCTCTTCTTCTTTTCCCGCATAACTCCATTTCCAGTACCCTACTTTGCATTCTTTCCCTTTCCATTCGTGCCACATGACCAGCCCATCTCAATCTACTTGTTTTTCAAAATTAATAATTGTTTCTTTTTTTAATAGGGCATCAATTTCTTCATTTGTTTTGCACTTCCATCGGCCATTCACAAACGTCGCACCACAGATTCTTCTTACTACTTTTCTTTCAAATACAGCCAACTTGCGGCAGTCGTTCTGTGATAAATACCATGTTTCTGCGCCGTACGTGACAACTGGCCTAATAAGGGATTTATAAAGTCTCAATTTTGTTGCCCTAGAGAGCAATTTTGACTTGAGAAGTCTTAGATTTGCAAAGTAAGCTCTGTTGGCTGCCATTATTCTTCGATCGATCTCAACACTAACCTTATTCTCATTATTCACCAGGGATCCCAGATAAACAAAATTAGAAATACCTTCAAATCTAAAATTCATAATTTCAATATCCTTAACGGATCTCCTGTGCTCTGCCGATGACATCTTTAAATACTTTGTTTTGTTTTCGTTGATAACAAGTCCCACTTTGGCACCACTGTTTATTATTATTTCACCTGCCTCTTTTAATGCTGCTTCGCTTCTGGCCACAACAACAAGGTCATCAGCGTATGCGCATATTTGCCATGTTTTTTCAGCAACAGTGCCATGTTTGATTGCATCTTTCACAGCATCGTGCAGAGCGATATTAAATAAGGTAGCTGAAAGTGCATCCCCCTGCCTCACTCCAGATTGTACATGAAATGCATCTCCAACCTTGTTACCAACAATAACTTTAGCGGATGTATTTTCCAAGGACATTCTCACCAAATTCACCAGCTTTTGAGGCACGCCGTTTCTGGCCAGTATCCTTAGTAACGCTGTTCTCTTAACGCTATCAAATGCTTGTTTGTAATCAATGAATAAGAGGTGTAAGTCGACATCGAATTCAAAACATTTTTCCATTGTTTGTCGAAGCACAAATATCTGGTCAGTAGTACTCCGTCCACCTCTAAATCCACATTGATAATCTCCAAGAATCTCTTCAGCGTACTTTGTTAATTTTTTAAGAATTATACAAGAGAGAACCTTATAAAGTACCCCAAGCAGAGTTATCCCTCTGTAATTTTCACACTGGTTCTTGCTGCCTTTTTTAAAGATAGGGCATATCAGCCCCATCTTCCAATCAGTTGGCATTTCCTCTTTCCTCCAGATATCTCTGATCAACTTATATATAAAATCCTGCATTTTTTTAGAACAGTTTTTTTTAATTCTGCAACCAGCCCGTCTTTACCAGGAGCTTTACAATTTTTTAAATCTGAGATAGCCATTAAAACATCATCCTTATCCGGCTCCTCTATCAGAGGTTGTGGCTGACAGAAAAATTCCTCATTATTAATATCAAATTCAGTACTGTCCACATCAACCAGGTCCACATTCAGCAGCTCAGCGAAGTACTCCGTCCATCTATCCATCACCTCCTTCTCACTCTCCAACAACTCTCCAGTTTTACTCCTACAATCATTTATCCTAGGCTGGTATCCCTTTCTAAACCAGTCCAGCTCCTTATAGAATTTTCTGGTATTATGTTCACCGTTCATGTTTTCAATATTTTCCAAGCGCTTGTTGATCGAGTTCCTTTTTTCTTCCCTACAAATTCTTTTAGCTTCCCTTCTTTTGGCATTATAACCCTCCAAATTCTGCCTAGTGTATCTTTGTAGTAGTTTCAATCTGGCCTGATTTCTTTTCTCTAAACTGTTTTTACATCTTTCACTAAACCACTCTTCATTTCTTCCAGTTTTTGTCTCTCCTATAGTTTCTTCCGCTGCTCTTCGCATTACTTCCACCTTGTATCAATTTCCATACTTTTATCATTTTCCAAACTTATTTCCTTTTCCATTTCCCTGTCAATACTTTCTTGATACTTTTTACATACTTCAGACATCCTTAATTTATCAGTGCACCATTTTGTTCTCTTGACAGTACCTGGTCTTTCAACTTGGGCTATTTTTTGTCTTAGTTTAGCCTTCACCAGATAATGATCCGAGTCACAGTTAGGTCCGCGTAAACTTCGAACATCAATGATATCAGACGAGTGCCTCGCTGAAATCAACACATGATCAATCTGGTTAACTATATTTCTCCCAGGTGCTCTCCAAGTTCCCCTTTGTATAATTTTATGAGGAAAACTTGTGCTTTTAATATGTAACCTGTACATTTCGGCGCATTGAGCCATTAACATGCCGTTTTCACTAGTTGTATCGTGCAACGAATACTTTCCTGCGACTCTTTTTAGAGCCTCTTCTTTGCCAATTTTAGCATTAAAATCCCCCATCAGGATCAGAGTATCGTACCGGGGAACTTTTTCTATACAATTTCCAAGACAATCATAAAATTCTTCCTTAATAGAGTCCTCAGCGTTTTCCGTTGGGGCATAAATCGCAAATATGGATATGTTTCGAAATCTACCTTTGATCCTTAATTTACATAGTCTGTCTGATATTGGTTCAAAATTAAGCATTGACTTTCTTAGTTTATGATTAATGAAAAATCCAGTTCCGGCTTCTGCTTTCCGGGCCACTGTAAAGAATAGAGTATTCTTTCTTATCGATCCTTCCATTTCCTTTCCATCTTGTCTCCTGCAGCACAGCAATATCGATTTTAAACTTAATCAATTCGTCGGTAATTTCTTTCATACTACCCGGTCTTAACATTGTATTTACATTCCATGTGGCTAATGAGACGTCAAATGCTTTCCATTGTAATCTTTTCCGTTGGGTTCGCCTTTGTCTATTGCCATTATATTCGTCCAGCTTTTTCTTTAATTCGGTCTTCGTAACGATAGGTTTTTTACAAGGTGGGGTGCCAACCCAACGCTCAACCCCCAACCTGGAGGACCAGGATTTTAAGGGGTTTACTCCCCATGGCCATTGGCCTCACTAGGGTCGGTAGCCCTAGCGTGTGTACTGGTAATGCCTTTGTCTGTAGTGTAGGGTGTGTAGTATGTTTGTACGTGTACTGTTCTGGTGTATGCGCATGGCATACTGAGCTATGTGACCCGTGGGGGCGCTGCTCCCCAAGTAACTGCATGCAACAGTTACCCCTTGCGGGAGGCTGCTTGCATCCTAACTGGATGGGCGATGGGGCCTAGAACTAGATTTGTAAAAAAAAGAAAAAAGAAAAAAATGACTGTAAAGAAATAAAGTTGAACCTTTAACTAGTGATTGTTTTCTTTAATGAATTTAAATGAAAATTTAAATTCCATTTTTCGTTCTGCCAAAAAGGTATCCCGGAAATTTCGAGTTAGCAGATATTTTGCACTATCTCTTATTTGCCAAGACTATAAAAATTAGTGGAGGTGAAAATTTTGGATTGTATTCAATTATATTGAATCGTTGAACAATTCAATTGTTGATTTCAAGGTTCAGGCAAAAGAAGACGCAATATGATTCATGGTCCATGATTCTGCAACTTAAGCTTCCCCCTCTTTAAGTATACTACGTAGAGATATAACAAATTCGCCAAAACGTCAATATTTATTTTCTCACTGAACCTCGATTGACAAATATCGACTTACAAATAAACAAATGTGTTTAAAGAGTGAGAAGGCCTGCTACTTTGAAACCAGTAATTGTACCACACATCGCAGGAAGACTTGCAACTATCCACAACAGAAAGGACAAAATATATTAGAAAAGTCAACTTTATATATTGTTAAACACTTACCTCACCAAATAAACCTTTTTTATTTCTTACAGTATGATAAAATCTCTTAGTATGCAAAGCAAAAAATTGTCTCCAGAACTTGTGTGAAGAACTTTTTTGGTAAACCATTTCTTCAACAATTGGGATCTGTGAATCTACAAAAAGAATGTTCAATAACTCCTCCAAAAATATAAAACAAATAATAGAAGTGGAAATCAGCAATGCATAAAAATAGTGCAATTTCATGCAGTTAGAAAAGTGGTATACGAATGTGATTCTAAATAAGCAAAAATTAAAGGACAGGAAGCACATTAATACAAAACAAGTGGCAGCCTGATAGAAATTGAAGTGATAGACTGAAGAAAATAATCACTCTTGCAACTTTATTAAGTTTCCTTAAAGACAACTGTAAACTTTGAATTAGCGTCTTCGAATTGACCAACATTACTTGATAGAAAGAAATTAGAAATGATTAACCATGAAAATAAAGAATTTCTCTTTAACCTTGAAAACATATTGAAATTAGCTAAATCTAACAGACTACACTTGAAATTCTACAAAGAAACGCTACTTTTTTGTGTTAGAAATTGAATCAAAAAGATTTCCTTAAAAATAGCCTCATAAAAAAAATATTCATAAAAAGAAAGAAATAGAAACAAGCATGCAGCATCTTAAGCAAAGGACTCACACTTGACATTGGCACCATTCATATTGACAAACTTTTCTTTCTGTGCTGAAAATCATACAATGATTAGAAAATAAAATAAAAACAAAACTAAAATCTTCAGATAAAATACTGGTGAGGTAACATTCAAATATTATTCAAATTCTTATTTTCAGTGACTTCAAGTGAAAAACTTTCTTATTCTTATAAAATTTCTCATAAATAATTTAAAATAAATTATGTTACAAAAACATTATATCATTAAAATACTTTTTGCTAGAACTAATTTAATTAAAAAAGTCATGATGGATCATTATCAGACACTGTTTCATCAACCGATTATGTTTACCGAAATTTGCCCTCTACAAAAAGTTATTACAAAATCTTATTCTTGTACTCTTCCAAATACCAATATCAATATTGAAATTAAATTCTGCGATATCTGTTTTTAGTTTTTCTGATGAGCAGATACGATAGATAGACTGAATCGGAATGAAATGAACTTAGTTAACGTATGTACATGATCAGATATTCCATAAGAAACAATTTTATAATTAGAAAGATTAACATCTAATGAATTACAGAGTGCACTTAAACGAGAAATATCTTTTTCTGGCAAAACATACAGTACTTCAATATGAATTTAATCCTTCAGAAAGCGACTACTTGAATTATATAACTCTACTCAGCCAATACTTTAAAAGTTTTTTTTGTGAAAAAATGTAGGGGACACAAAAAATTTAAAAGACACGAAGACTGTAAACTTAAAAGGCTGTAGTGTTTTATTTTCTTTTATACTAACATTCTTTAAAATATTTTCCAAATTTGACTCTTAAAGCCATAAAAATTAGCCTGTAGTGGTAAATTTGCACTACATATTTGTTTCTCTGTTTCGGGACTTAAGATTAATTAAAAGCAAATTTAAACTACTACTATTAGAATAGAGAAAAATATTTTCATAAAATGGGAGATCTATCCACGATTTTTTAATATACTCGACTTCCACATATCAGAAATAACCAATGAAATAAGCTTACGTGATATCAGTTCCTTGGCAATGACAGTATTTGGCGTTTCACGTTTCCTGTGTATTATTTGCTTGAAAGACAAACACTTAAGTCCTGGAAACAATTCACACGTGCACCAGAACATAACAATAAGCAACAATGAACAAGGATAGAAGAAATTTACAAGTACCAATAAAATAATTACTTTTACGTTCTACTTTTAAGTCTTGCAAAACTCCAGTACCTTCTTCAGCCACACGAATAAATATCTGGAAATTAAATTATTCAATTTTTTTTGGTTTATTAAAAGTTCTAAAGAGAAGTTTAATAAATCAATGGATTAAAACCTACTTCTTCAAGAGAGGTGTCAGTTATTCCATAAGAAACAATTTTATAATTAGAAAGATTAACATCTAATGAATTACAGAGTGCACTTAAACGAGAAATATCTTTTTCTGGCAAAACATACAGTACTTCATTTCCAATGTGTTCCAAAAATTCAGCTGATGACACCGACCGCTTTATAAGTTTTGTTAAATCTAGAAATAAATTATTATCTTGTATAATAAATTTCCTAACAAGACAAATAAATATCACTGATTTCAACTTCATTTTCAACCAAATAAAGTTTTACTTATATATATATATAGGATATAAAAAAATATTTTTTAAAAAATGATTCAAGATTACATCAGAGGTTATTGGCGCCCGGAGCTTTTTTTAGCGTACTGCCGGCCTCCAGACAGTGTTCTCTCGTTACAAACAACACTTTCCATCACCGGACTGTGAGTTCTAAGAAACTCCTAAGAAGAGAAAAACTAAGGGTCAGCAGCTGGATTCGAACCCTGGACCTCCGCATGGGAGTCCAGTATGCTAACCACATAGCTAATCCCTTCCCTGCTAAGTGGGTATTTTTTTTAGAATTAATCATTTGTCTCAAGTACCATTAATTATTATTGTATTATTATTATTTTTTTTTTTTTGGCGCATCAACAGCTGAGGTCATTAGCGCCCGGAGCTTTTTCCAGTGCACTGCCGGCCTCCGGACAGTGTTCTCTCGTTACAGACAACACTGTCCATCACCGGACAGTGAGCTGTAAGAAGCTCCTAGGAAGAGAAAATCTAAGGGTCAGCTGCTGGATTCGAACCCGGGACCTCCGCGTGGGAGTCCAGTATGCTAACCTCATAGCTAATCCCTTCCCTTATTATTATTATTATTTTATTATTATTATTATTATTATTATTATTATTTTATTATTATTATTATTATAATTATTATTACTATTATTATTATTTTTAAGAACTCTACAACGAACTGCCACGAATAACTAAAAGAGATAAAATGTATATAAACATGCGCTCGACTTCGTGACCGGCGGCCATCCAATGGTAGGCCCTTAAGGGAGTACTACTGATTCTCTCGAAAGCCTACGTCAGGCATACACATAGTCGCACGGCCAACGGCGCCTTAAACGTTTAGGAGGATTCTGGGAAGAGTTGAGGCTGAGAGAGCTTGGATTTGAATGAGTTTTGAATAAGTTTGGAATGAAATTTTAGGTAACGGAGTTTTTTTTGGGGAGGGGGGCAGAAACACCAAGGAAATTTTTAAGACGGTATTAATAGTTAGGTTTGAGAAACAAAAGGGAGCTTTGACTTGCAGGGTTTTCGATTGTAAGGATTAAATGCTATGGAGGTTTGTGCGTTTGGCTTCGGAGAAAAAGGTTGAGGCGGAAGAGAAAGGGGAAGCAGAATGTCGAGTATTTGGGTAAATTTAGGGGAGGTGTATGGTGGATGTAGCATGTCAAATGCTTTGCTGCATAGATTTAGGTACTAGTTCAATGTTCTTGTCTATCTGTTTAAAAGTCTTCAGAGAAAAGTTAAATTTAAGTTTTTGACTCAAACAGACACAAAATACGTCCTGCTCAACATCTCCGTAAATGACAGATGGACAAGAGGGTGGTTTTAGGATGAACGTCAGCGTCAGGATAACAGGGCTGTGATCGGAGGATATGATCGTGGAGAACAAAAGCATCTGTGTTAAGGGCAGTGATGTTTGAACATATAAAAAAAAATCGAAGAAATCTAGACGTTTTAGGTTGGAAGTAGGCCAATAAATAGGTTGAGAAGGATATAGATTAGTAGATAGATTGAATTCAGATTGGTAGGTAGGTAGTTTAGAAGAAAGCGCTTTTAAAATCAAACAACTTCATCAATTTCTTCTAAGTGAGGCCAAGACAAATAAAAGCAATAAATAATTTAAAATATAAAACTTTAATACCTATAGTCTTAATTACAGTCACTAAATAAATAAATAAGGAGAGAGTGAGAACGCGAAAAATTACTTACCTTTTACTTTGTCGCTGCCAGCTGATTTGTTTTCTTGCATTTCTTCAATATCGCCTATCCCTAATAAAATTGCAAAAATTTTTGAGAATTTTCATTATTTTTGAAAAGTTTGGACTATTTCTTTTTTTTTAAAGAGCGGTCAAGTAATTAAAAAAGATTGGTTTTAATTCCCAATAATTTCTCTTTCCTAATAGATTTCATTAAAATTAAATATATTACTTTTTAAAACAACAATCTGCTTAATTCAGAAATTATGCAACAGTGGTAATAATACTTTTATAGATGTTTATAATGCATGGATTTGTTTAAGATGAAACATGAAAAACTTCAGTCTTCAGTGTGACTGCAAATGATTTAGATATTGGTTAACATCTAAATACTTAGAGAAATATAAAGTATTAACCTTGAACATTATCATGAAGGGATGAAGGAAACAACTCTTTTCTATGAAATGTATACGGTAGCGATCTTAATCTAAAGCTCAGATTTTACTAAGAAAAAAATAAAAAAAATTAATGGTACTTGAGACAAATGATTAATTCTAAAAAAAATACCCACTTAGCAGGGAAGGGATTAGCTATGAGGTTAGCATACTGGACTCTCACGCGGAGGTCCCGGGTTCGAATCCAGCTGCTGACCCTTAGATTTTTTTCTTCCTAGGAGCTTCTTACAGCTCACTGTCCGGTGATGGACAGTGTTGTATGTAACGAGAGAACACTGTCCGGAGGCCGGCAGTGCACTGGAAAAAGCTCCGGGCGCTAATGACCTCAGCTGTTGATGCGCCAAAAAAAAAATACCCACTTAGCAACAAATTTTAGAATAAGAACCTGAGAAGATTCACACTATATCTCTCAGTTCTTAGAACTATTTACACATATAAGAATTAGTAAAAAAAAATCCTTACAAAACTAATTTATATATTTTTAACGGAAGCTAAATTATATGTTTTACCTTCCACGCTGGAATTGTTAGGGCTCTTCTTCTGATTTCCTTCAACCTTTAAAAACAAGCACAAGAGCTAATGTTACAGAATAAATTTATTCTAACGTAAAAATGTGAAAACCATATTTTAAAACAATCAGTAAGAAAGTAGGGCTTAAATGTTAGGCTTTCTTTTAATAATTGCTTTACTTCTTGAATGTATTCCAGAATAAACCCGATATTGAAAATGTAGCAATCCCAAGAAACAGTAACAAATTAAAATGGATACCTGTTCTTTAGACGGAGCGTTCAATGTATAGGATGCTCTTTCAACAGTCAAATGGTAACCGGATCCAAACGTCCTCTTTAGAAATAAGCTAGTACCACAGCAGATAAGTTTTCCATTGGCAATTATGGCGATTCTATCTCCCAGTAAATCCGCTTCATCCATGTGATGCGTAGTTAATATTAAGGTTTTACCTATAATTTGTAATTGAAAAGGGCATCATTAAAATAAAAAAAAAAAAAATAAAAAAAAAAAAATTGGATTTACTAATTTACCTCTTTTATATTTGATGAGAAGTTCCCAGATAGATCTTCTGGAATATGGATCAACGCCAGAGGTTGGTTCATCCAAAATTATAGTTCTATATTTTAATAGTTCAATAAACTTATAACTTAATATCATAACATCAAACTTACACACTAAATAAAACAATTTCAGAAATATTACCTGGAACCGCCAATAAATGCTATGGCTACAGAAAGTTTTCGCTGCATTCCACCTGAAAGTGTTGAAGACAAAGCATCACGTTTATGTGGCAACCCTAAGTCCACTAACATTTCTTTAATTTCATTTTTAATCATTTCGGCTTTTCTCGAGCTACCACCTCTTAACATCCCATAAAACCATAGATGTTCTTCTACGGTTAATCTTTAACAGAATGTTAGAATAATAATGCAAGAGATATGAATTTGTTTAAGAAAATTTAAAAGAAAAAAGTACAAAAAAATTAGAATTTTTTTTAATCTAAATAAAATATTACCTATTAAAGAGAACATTATGCTGAGGACACATTCCCAAATTGTTTCGCACTTTATTCATATCAGTCCGAATATCAAACCCATTTATTACAGCTGTACCACTGGTGGGCGGAAAGAGCCCAGTTAACAATGAGCTAAAAGAAAATATCAAAATAACATAAGAATCTATAAATAATAAAGGAGAAAGAAACAATTGCCTTGAGTATCTTCATGATGAACATTTTTAACTTCGGCTGGGCCAACTAATTTCATCATGCTATAATATTCTCTAACTGGGTAGAGTAAATGTTATTGATATTTACTGTAGCTATAATAATACATATTATAATGGTTCGAAGGTAAAAAAAGAGAACAAAATCTGGTAAAAGTACGGGATATTCTTGTAGTGAAATCTTTCTAATTTTCAGCAGAACGCATTTTTGTTAAACATTAAATAAATTTAAATAAATCTAAATCGAAAATTTTCAATAAACAATTAATGTGAGATAACTGCCTTACATTGTGGTAGTTTTGCCAGCACCATTGAGACCAAGAAATGAAGTGATTTGCCCTTCATAAAACTTCATAGATATATCATTAACTGCCACTTTACCATTTCTAAAAACTTTTCTGAGGCTATTAACAATCACACCTGCGTTCAAATCAGTTGGATCTTTTTCAAAATTTACATTACTAGCATTTTCTGAAAGAGGATGGATATATTTGTATTAAAACAAATATTTTAAGATTAATTTATAAATTATTGTTTAAAAGAAAATAACCTCTAACGCTTTCATTATCTGCAAACACTTTTGTAACTTCTTTTCCTGACCAATAAGAAAGTGTAAAAGGAAAATACCATGGTCTTGGAATCCCATACTGTCCTTTAAAATAGAAAAAAAATTCTTTGTATTATGTTAAATCGATTGAATGCAAAATAATAAGGATATGCTTACTAACCAGGGAAAACAGCTTCTATATACCATGTTAGAACAAGGTAGATTACGAAGTCAACTATTAACATATACATCACTGAAACTAAATTAAATTCGTCATTATATATAGGGCTTCGTTGAATATTATCCCACTGCATGCCAACTCCCTGCTCTTCATAAGATGCTATATAGGATGCACCAACGCCCAAAGCAACGTTTGCCGAGAGACTCTGCAATCCAGTACTTATATATATTTAACATATGGAGTTACAAAAACTAAATTGAGATTAATGTTAAGTAATTTATAAGATTACACACAACTTATAAAAAAAATAGCAACAATGCAAATGAAGAAATAAAAATTGTTGAACTATAATCTCACCAAAAGAGTCTTGTGAAGCGGTGTAAGATATGCCATCCAACTGGCTAGAAAGAGATATGGAAGATAGAATATAACGAACATTATACCCGCGCAAGCTGCAGCAAGATTGGCTTTAGAAAAAAATACTGATATCAAAAATGCTTGAGCAATTGTAGCTAAAGCGTAGCAAAATAGAAAGAGGTACAGCACAAATGGATCACTGTTCATCAAAACTTTACCATACTGTAAACATTTATAAAAATTTATTAAAAAATAGCTTCTTCAAAAAAATCTACTTCATTTAACAATAAAGCAGTACTTACGACAAGAATTAATACAAGCGCCACTAATGTAACGCTCATAGGAATAAGGCTATCCACAAACCAACCAATCCAATGTATACCATTTCCTAATCCCATTACTCGCATGGTTTCTTTCAACCTTTGTTCCTTTTCGTAAACAATGCTTTTGACAATCATGGTAAAAGAATAAATCCATGATAACACCAGAAACTTTGGTAACGTCCTTGATATTACCATTATAAATCTAAATAAAACAAAATGCTTTTCATTTTGTTATGCAATTATTGCTAAACTTAACATTCTATTCTAATAACAAAAATAACTTTATATATACATAAAAAATAAATTACTAACTCGTCACTAATGTAACAGGGATGAGGGAATTGTTGGAAAATAATTCCAGGTAAATCCCTTCGCCCTGTTTGTTCACTAATAATACTATGGTCAATCAAATCTTGAAGATATGCAAAACCATAAGTTATGTATTTAAGATCGATTATTGGTTTTCTTCTTGGTTCAATCCTCATAAGCCTATCCAGAATGTATTCTGTGTTGTCTACACGCTCTGTGTTCATTCTACAAAAAAATAACCAATAAGTCAATTACATCTTTTATTATCTTCAAAACAAATTTAAGTAAAAGAGAAAATGTGCCTCTTTTTCAATACCTTATCTTGTAAGTAGTGAGCGGAGAAAGTTTATCCCAACCAGGAGATTCAAATTGGACTAAAGCCCACAGTTTATTGAAATAAATTAATCGCATCGCTTCGTTTTCTGCTTCTTCTGTGCTATTATAACCACGGATTTTATTCTGTTCATAGCACTAAAATATTTAAGGAATAATAAAAGATAAAAATTTAAATTACATTTTGATAAAATTCATTTCTAAAATGAGGTTAAAGTAAATGATCTCAGCGAAAATAATACATACGATTACATTCCATTTTTGTTTTTGTAAAAAAAATATATTTAATATTTAGTGTGGTCGATAATAAAAAACCAGTTTTTTCTTAAAAAATGTTGCTAGTATAAATGATGATTTTTGGCTCAATAAATGTAATGACTGTTCGGTTAAAAAGAGATGCTTAATACTAAATCTTGTATGAAAACTGGGGATCTAAGAATTATTAACAATGAAGACAATTTTTAAACACACCGCAACACATTAGTATTAAAAATATTTTAAATACGTTGTTAAAAATATTCATGCGTATTAACAATCTCCTTAACAAAAACTTACAGTTTAAAATGTTAAGTATAAGGGTTGATTAAACGCCAAAAGGTACACAAATCAGCAAGTACCCAACATTTCATTCATGCTTAGTTGATATAATTTAAGTAATTTTGCTGCATTAACTTTTCCTTCACATTTTTTAGAATTTATTAGATGTCACAGACCCTTATGCTGGCCATTTTCATCTACAAAATATTTTTTCAAGTAGCACTGTAGATTGACTTTAATCTATAATAATCAAACTATTAATTACATGTTAAAAAGAAAACGTTATTAAAAATAAAAAAAATTATGAGGCTAAAAAAATTCACTTTTTTAAAAAATGCTTACACCAACATACATCAATGATTTTGTTTATTTTATTTATTTATTTTATTTTTAAATAAAAATCGTCGGTTTAAGTTCATTCTTCGATTAAAGTAATTGTTATTTTATGTAGTAGTCAAACGTTTATAATAATAGGTAATAATTATCTGGCTTAAACGCAAATAATATAGTTTTCTTCAATTACATTCTCAATGTAGATGTTCTTCCCACAATGTTGTATGTATGTAATATAAAATAAATAAAATATGCATATTTTTAGGACAGTAATTATTCCAGTATTTTACTATAAGTAAAATTAGGGGGACTAAATTAAATTACAATGGAGAGATGAATGTTTTTATAATCTACTTGTTATTAACTGTGAGTCATTTGTGCTCACGAATATTTCGGTAAGACGAATTCAAGACTGAAATATTGTTTTAGATCCTCCGTGATTCAAATTTAAACAGTAGCCGACTCTAACTTTGTCTTTTTCTACTTTAACAAACATGAATAAAGGGCATATTAAAGATAAATCAGAAGAATAATTTGGAATAGAGTTAAAATAAAGTACCTATTTAATAACGAAGATATAATAAACATTTTATCATAATTATAACAAAAAAATATTATAAACGAACTGGCCAGCATAAGGGTCTGTGACATCTAATAAATTCTAAAAATGTGAAGGAAAAGTTAATGCAGCAAAATTACTTAAATTATTAAAACTGTCCGGTAGGACAGTTGTATAAGGATTGATCGTCAAAAACTGCACGAAAAAGCGTAATGTTGAAAAACACCCAACTTTGACAATTTTTTTCTCTTTTTCTATAAAAGATAAAATTCCCAAATTTTCTTTAAAATAAAGGGCAAACCCTCCTTTATAGCTGTAATTTTTTCGTAATAACATAGATTAATTAGTTTTCGAGAAAAACGATGCGAAAAATGCACAAAAACTACATTTTCAAAAATTGTTGTTGTTCTTCTTCTTCTTCTCCTTCTTCTTCTTCTTCTTCTTCTTCTTCTTCTTCTTCTTCTTCTTCTTCTTCTTCTTGTTACCTTTTTTGTAAACTGCGTAGCGCCTAAACGCACAAACCGATTTTCATGAATGAGGTGTCATTCGATTCGGAATTTTATGTAGATGTGCCTTTTGGGGGTCTCGACGCTGTACATCGAATAGGAGAGGAGTTAGCCCCCTTTATGTAAGGCCACCTCCAAAATTATTATTACTAATTACTCTGTAAATCTAAGCCCGATTTTGAAATAATTTGGTAGGATGATAGAGTTAGGGCTCCTCTACGTACCATTAAAGCGGCGATCAGCTCTTACACTTGTTAAGGGAAAGTATAGCAATCGTTTCAAATTATCGACACGAGAACCGATTGTCATGAATGTAGTGTCATTCGAATCGAAATTTTGTACAGATTTGCACTTTAAAAGTCTGAACGCTGTGCCTCATAAGGAGGGGAGTTTGCCCCACCCAAGTAAGGCCCTTTCTAAAACTATTATTACCAATATTTCTATAACGCTTAGTCCGATTTTGATAAAATTCAGCTCGAATAAGTTGTTAAAGCTCCTCTACTTGGCTGTGAAGGGCCATCAAGCTCTTGCACCTACTAAGAGGAAGTACTACAATCGTTAAAATTATCAATGGGTGGACCTATTTACATTAATGAATTGTCGTTCGATTCAAAATCTTTGCCTTTTAGGGAGAAGTACTCTAATCGCAGTTTATTTTTCTTACTCCTCTTAAGAGGAAGTACTGAAATCGCCGTTTAATTTTGCTTATTACGTACAAATACCTTCCTATTTTATTCAAAACGCTTTCTCAAAAAAATTGTTATTGAGGATGGCAACTATAATCATTCTTTAAAAAGATCTCTCCAATGGTAGTTATGGTTCCGACTTAACACCTTATCAGGTTATAATGATAGAATTGCTTATTCTAAATTTTAAAAAAATCTGTGAAGCAGATAAGTAACTTTGTAAAGTAGACAAAAATGAAAATCTATCCAAAAGGTACAAAAATCTCTTTAACAAAAACTTACAGTTTAAAATGTTAAGTATAAGGGTTGATTAAACGCCAAAAGGTACACAAATCAGCTAGTACCCAACATTTCATTCATGCTTAGTTGATATAATTTAAGTAATTTTGCTGCATTAACTTTTTCTTCACATTTTTTTAGAAATTATTAGATGTCACAGACCCTTATGCTGGCCAGATCATTCATAATATTATTTTGTTATAATTATGATAAAATGTATATTATATCTTCGTTTTTAAATAGGTACTTTATTTTAACTCCATTTCAAATTATTCTTTGGATTTATCTTTAATATGCCCTTTATGCTGAGTAGTCACATATACATGCATGTTAAAGTAGAAAAAGACAAAGTTAGAGTCAGCTACTGTTTAAATTTGAATCACGGAGGATCTAAAACAATATTTCCGTCTTGAATTCGTCTTACCGAAATATTCGTGAGCACAAATGACTCACAGTTAATAACAAGTAGATTATAAAAACATTCATCTCTCCATTGTAATTTAATTTAGTCTCCCTAATTTTACTTATAGTAAAATACTGGAATAATTAGCTGCCCTAAAAATATGCATATCTTATTTATTTTATATTACATATA
This sequence comes from Rhodnius prolixus, assembly GCF_049639745.1. Lineage (NCBI taxonomy): Eukaryota > Metazoa > Arthropoda > Insecta > Hemiptera > Reduviidae > Rhodnius > Rhodnius prolixus. Next base: position 39,575,859 of record NW_027411614.1, on the reverse strand, counting down.
TATAACATTGTGGGAAGAATACCTAGATTGAGAATGTAATTGAAGAAAACTATATTATTTGCGATAAAGCCAGATAATTATTACCTATTATTATAAACGTTTGACTACTACATAAAGTAACAATTACTTTAATCGAAGAATGAACTTAAACCGACGATTTAAGAAATAAATAAAATAAAATAAACAAAATCATTGATGTATGTTGGTGTAAGCATTTTTTAAAAAAAGGTTTTGAATTTTTTAGCCTCATATTTTTTTATTATTTTTTATAACGTTTTCTTTCTAACATGTAATTAATAGTTTGATTATTATAGATTAATAGATATTACTGTCAATCTACAGTGCTACTTGAACAAATATTTTGTAGATGAAAATGGCCAGCATAAGGGTCTGTGACATCTAATAATTTCTAAAAAAATGTGAAGAAAAAGTTAATGCAGCAAAATTACTTAAATTATATCAACTAAGCATGAATGAAATGTTGGGTACTAGCTGATTTGTGTACCTTTTGGCGTTTAATCAACCCTTATACTTAACATTTTAAACTGTAAGTTTTTGTTAAGGAGATTTTTGTACCTTTTGGATAGATTTTCATTTTTGTCTATTTTGCAAAGTTACATATCTGCTTTACAGATTTTTTTAAAGTTTGGAATAAGCAATTCTATTATTATAACCTGATAAGGTGACCGTAATTACCACCGGAGAGATCTTTGTAAAGAATGATTATAGTTGCGGTCCCTAAACCATCCTCAATAACAATTCTTTTTTAGAAAGCGTTTTGAATAAAATAGTAAGGTATTTGTACGTAAATAGCAAAATTAAACTGCGATTTCAAAACTTCCTTTATGAGGAGTAAGAAAAATAAACTGTGATTACACTACTTTTCCTTCAAAGGCAAAGAGGGAAAGATTTTGAATCGAACGACAATTCATTGATGTAAATCGGTTCACTCATTGATAATTTTAACGATTGCAGTACTTCCTCTTAGTAGGTGTAAGAGCACGATGGCACTTAACAGCCACGTAGAGGAGCTTTAATCACTTCTTCGTGCTAAATTTTATCGAAATCGGACTAACCGTTATAGAAATATTGGTAATAATAGTTTTAGAAAGGGCCTTACTTGGTGGGGCAAACTCCCCTCCTTAAGAGGCATAGCATCGAGACTTTTAAAGTCCAAATCTGTACAAAATTTTGATTCGAATGACACTTCATTCATGAAAATCGGTTCACGTGTCGGTAATTTGAAACGATTTCTATACTTCCTCCTAACAAGTGTAAGAGCAGATCGTCGCTTTAATGTTACGTAGGGAAGCCATAACCCTATCATCCTACCAAATTTTATCAAAATCGGGCCAAGATTTACAGAGTAATTAGTAATAATAATTTTGGAGGAGGCCTTACATAAATGGGGCTAACTCCTTTCCCATTCGATGCACAGCGTCGAGACCCCCAAAAGGCACATCTACATAAATTCCTGAATCGAATGACACCTCATTCATGAAAATCGGTTCGCGCGTTTAGGCGCTACGCAGTTTACAAAAAAGGTAACAACAACAACAAGAAGAACAAGAACAACAACAACAATTTCTGAAAATGCCGTTTTTGCTCATTTTCAGCAACTTTTTTCTCTAAACCTATTAGATCCTAGGTTGTTGCAAAAAAATTACATTTATAAAGGAGGGTTTGCCCTATATTTTAAAGAAAATTTGGGAATTTTATCTTTTATAGAAAAAGAGAAAAAAATTGTCAAAGTTGGGTGTTTTTCAACGTTACGCTTTTTCGTGCAGTTTTTGACGATCAACCCTTATACAACTGTCCTACCGGACAGTTTTAATAAGGTTAAGCATACAATTTTAAGGTAAATTTATTCGTGAACAAATTAAAAAAAAAGAAACATTTTGATTGGGTAGAAGTCAGCAAATAGGAAGATTGGTTTCATGCGACCGTTTGGGGATGCTTACGATGAATCAGAAAGCATTATAACTAAATTGTTATCGGTTCACTTTACAAGTGTAAACAGTTAAGTGCTGCATTAAAATATGGCAACCAGAAGTAATCTATTTCCACATTTACCTATTATGAAAATTGGACATTATACTTTAGGAGAAACTTTAGGTGTAGGTTCTTTTGGCAAAGTTAAAATTGGCTCTCATAAACTAACAAATCATGAAGTGGCTGTAAAAATTCTTAACAGAGAGAAAATAAAAAGTTTCGAACTGACTAGTAATGTAAGACGAGAAATTCAACATCTCAAACATTTTCGGCACCCACACATTATTAAATTATATCAAGTAATCAGCACTGCAAGTGATATATTTATGATCATGGAATATGCTCCTGGAGGTGACATTTTTGACTATATTATAAAAAAAGGTAAATTGGAGGAGAAGGAAGCGCGCAGATTGTTTCAGCAAATAATTTCCGGTGTAGATTACTGTCACCGTCATATGAAGCAACTAGCCCTGAAAATGGATGGCGCTGTAGCGTCGTGCCTATACTCTGCCGTCAATGACAAAGATGATTAATAAGCTGTGTGTTAATTAATGTTGTAGTCTTGACTGCAGTATTGTTAATTACAAAGTTTATTACTATATCATCATTATGTCTTGATGAGTAAGAGGGCCGCGGCGATGAGTGCAGAAGGGTCTGGGCAAGAGCCCGCCTGGAGCCGTCGCTGGTGCAGATCTTGGGGTAGTAGCAAATTCTCGTGATCTAAAATCAGAAAATCTTTTGTTGGACAGAAACTTGAATGTGAAGATTGCTGATTTTGGATTTTCAAATATGATGCACGATGGAGAATTTTTGCGTACAAGTTGTGGTTCTCCTAACTACGCAGCAACAGAAGTTATTATTGGCAAACTATATGCAGGCCCTGAGGTGGATGTCTGGTCTTGTGGCGTGATTCTCTACGCTTCACTTAGTGGCAAACTACCTTTTGACGATGAACATGTGCCTATTCTTTTTAAAAAGATAACTTGTGGTTATTTTCATATTCCCAAATATTTGGATAAGTGCGCAGTTTCTCTTGTACGTAAATCCCCTGATGAGAGCATCAATTGACGAAATTAAAAATCACAAATGGTTTCAACAAGATTTGCCCTCGAATTTGCTTCCTCTTCCCAATGAAAAACGTTCAACGGTTGTCGATCTAGAAGCTGACATAGAAGTTTGTTTAAAGTTTGGTGTGCAGGTAAATGAAGTTAATGGCGCGCTTTTGAATAGAGATTCCCATGATGAACTAGCTATAGCCTATTACCTCATTGTAAACAACAAACCAATAACAGATGATGAATTCAGTCCATCTATACAGACAATCAGTCAAAATCCAATCCTTAATTTGGATTCCGAGTTTAACTTCAACAAAGGTTTGGAAAAAGATGTAAATAAACTAACTGCTAATAAAGGAGAATGGCACCTTCGAATACGGTCTCAAAGCAAACCTTGGGAAATTATGAATCAATTATTTAAAGCAATCAAGTCACTAGATTTTGAATGGAAATTAGTGGACTCATATCACGTTCATGTAAGGACAAAGAAGCCTAACACCAAAGATAAATATATTGTAATTTCCTTACAACTCTATTAAATAGATAAAAAATACAATCTTATAGACTTTAAAAGTATATCCAGTGATCTAGAAATACCACACACGAAATCGAAAATCGTCAAACTTCAACTCATTACACAAGGGGTTTTCTTCAAATGTGTGCTTCTTTAATCGCACATCTAATGCAGTACATTTTTACATAATACTTTAAAAATCAATAAGTTAATGTATTTTATTATTACATAAAACTAACATAGCAAAAACTAAACACTATACCTCCAAAAACTGTGAAATTATTCCTAAACCCTCCGGTATTGGATTGGCTCCAAACTGTGCTTGTTTAGGCATTGGACCTTCAGGAATTTCTGAACCTGGCGTTTTAGTAGATGTCATATTTAAACTGTAAACAATTGTCTAATTCTAAATTTACGAAGTAAAGCTTAATTAAAAAATTATCAATTATATATAATTAATTATTTTAAATATAGCATTTTTTAAACCAAATAAATTGAATATCAGTGTATTGAACAAATTTTTCAGATCAGTTTATTTTGTCGATGTGATAGAATAAATGGAAATTCTCAGCACCAAAATGATTAATAAACCTCTGATGGATATCCAAAACCGGTCAGGAATATAAATAGTGCAGGTTAAGAAGGATATAATCAATGATGTTACCCAGCAGTCCGGCCCATCTACACTTTCAACATACACATTATACGAGTAGTACAATTATGCATGTTATGTACAAATCTATTATTCCACAGAAACTGGATTTACACATGTTTATAAATGTCTCATATAAAAAATGAAAGACGTATTATGGAGATAGATATGTAAATTAAATTTTACCAATTGTAAGTGAAATTCTAAAAACCGTTCTGAAAGAAAAACCATTCATTATTACATAATAAAGTAACAAGGCAGAACGAACTTTGACATCGAAAATGAAATGATAAGGTGATTTTGTTTTCATTTCCGATTGCTCAGAGATGAAATAAACACACGTTCTCCCTGAATTTTTTTTTTTAAAGGAGATACTCATTAAACATTATGTAATAAATACAAAAATCTGAATCTTATTTTATTAACAAATAAATATTCTCTCACTTTTTTGCAGTCCTGCGCAGAAGAACCAAATAATTATTCAGATCCATGGTAATGTTAGAATATTCTGGGTTCAAAAACTTTTGTCCTACGGATGAATTTAGGAATCCCTGAAATATTTATGTCATATAATCATTGTAACTGAAATTATATCATAAATGATTGAAAAAAAAAAAAAACTTATAATACAATAATCTAATTCAGAATAATAGATATACCTGAATTGAACGAAGATTAGTTATATAAGTGCTAGGGACATCTCTATTTAATGGAAAAATTTGATTGGTCCATATTTCTAGCAAATTTTTCAGCAAGATCATGGATTCAAAGGATTCATTGACACGCTTCATAATTCTTTCGGTGGCAGGTGTTACTGGGGTGAACAAAATTCTTCCACTAAATATAAGGAATATATTTTATACATTTATCTTTTAAATCTTAATATTGTTTCAAACAATGACACTGCCACCTACACAATAAATGGCTTTATGATTCTCCACAGAAACATCAAACCGCTGTTATTTTCTATGGTGAAAAACAATTCATTGCAATCAGGAGACACTTCAGGATCATATTGATACTTTATAATAGACCTGTTTTTAAACAGATCCTGTGAAGAATCAGATCTGAAACAACGGATAACAAAACATTTATAACAAGAATACACAAAGTTAATTTTTATTACGTTTCACTCATTCTTCAACGCCCAACTAATTATTTAAATTTGCCACAACACCTACTAACAATTTAAGAAAGGTGATTTACTTTGCCTGATTTTAGTAAAAACTACAAGATCTGTGTAATTTTTTTTTTTTCGGCTCCAACTGAACAAATTTTTAATATTTCTTTGGGGCTAATAATAATTTTAAAAAACGATTATATTGCAGTTCAATAATTTATTGATCAATTAACGGAAAAAAATAGTGAACATTAAAATTGAACCAAATGTGTTTTCTTTTCAGTTATGAGTGAGGTAAAAAAGGTAATGAAGACATTCATTAAAAGATGAAGTCCAATTTACGGTGTTTTTACTGAACATGTAAATATTCAAAAGAGAGGTAGAGCAGTTAACAAAAAAAAATCTGGAATGCAACATATAAAAGCATGAAATGACAAAAGTTCTTAGTTTTCTGCATATATGTAAGTTCTAAAGAAATAAGAAGCAAAACATTGTACAGTTAACTGAAGTTATTCTCTAATAGAGCTGGCGCACATTTCACTTAATATTTATTCCTAGAATCACTTATACTTTACTCATTTCGAGTAATATTATTTTATGAAAAAAAAAAATAATAATAAATAAAAATACCTTGTAGCATGCTCACCATCACTCAAGAAATCCTTAATTGCATTATTTGCACGATTGCCGCCGCACAAAAACTTCAATATTAATGATGTAGCTTCTTCAAATTGTGTAATTTTTATGGACATCATTTTATTTTCTAAATTTTGATAATAAAGTATTCCTCTTGATACACTGACAAAGTAATAGATGTATTAACAAAAAAAAAAAAATAAAAATAAATATAAAAGAATCTGGAAAATATTATTTCTTACTCATTTTTTTGGATTGATGAAATGGAGGCAATCAATTGATTCCACTCTTTCCAACTAATAAAATTATCTAAATTTTGTTGTAAGTAATATCTCAACTGCAAAAATTAAGGAATAAATGTACATGTAGCTTATGTCACAGTTTTTACTAAACAAAATAGGTTCTATGGGAATCTTTGGTCTTTCTCTTACTGCATTTCTCAATTTCAAATCTTCATCTAATATGGAATATTTGCTGAACACAATTACCATTAAGTTTATTCGAAACAAAGCATTATTCCAATTAGTGCTCATAAATAATATAAATGAGATATTAAAACATTGCTGGATGTTTTCTCGAAACAAATTATATTGCATTGTTTACTTATTAACAATTTCTTATTTCAAAAGATTTTCCTGAATCATTGATTGAACTAGTCTTCTACTGGACAGTAGATTTATTCTCTAAATTGAAACAATACTTCCGGATAATATGGCACAAATGCATGCAAAATGCTGCAGTTTTGTAAGTGAGCCCTTTATGCGGAGAACTGAATTTCACGCAAATTTAATGTAAACAGAAAATTAATAAATCGGAATTGGAAAAAGAGAAACACACTAGAATGACACATTTAAGTAAATGATATTTTTTCTTTTTTTTAATATACCTGATATTTGGTATCTGAATTCTCTAAGTCATCGATTAACAAATTTCTTAAAGTAACTAATTGTTCATTGTTCAGCTCACAAAAATCATTTAAGAATGATTCATCTTCGTGGAATTCATTGCACATTTCTAGTCTTGAACTATTGTATATTAAGGAGAGAGGACCCTAAAAATAAATTTGTTTTTAACTAAATAGGTAACAAATTTAAATTTAAAACAATATTATCTTGAAATGAGTATTTTCATACATTTTTAAAATTTCCATTGGTAATATTATAATTTATAAACTGTTCCAAACTGTCTGCTGAAATATTTAAATTATTTTCCAATATTTTGGCGTTTAGTTCATCAGGATTTTTAAGCAATTGCCTTAGGTTTATTGAATCTGGAAAAATAAACAAATTCATACACGGGACAAGGCCATTCTTGGGGTTGTATTATTCAGCAACATGTGAGCAATCAATAGACTGGATATCGGTCATTAATAATTACAATATATCTTTTGCATATTTGGGTATTTACTAATACCTACATTGCTGAGTTTTCTCTAATTTGAGGGTATTTATTATTTCTGTTAGTTTTTGAGCATTAACCGTTGATCTATGCGAAGCTTTTCCAATAGAGTCCATTTCATCGCCAATATTAAAGATTTTCTTTAGATTATGGTACAGTTCCATCGTTCTAAAATGAATATCAAAATCTTCATAAAAAAAATAATTGAATTCAAACTTCTAATAAATAACAAATGATTAAGTAAATAAAGTAATTATTGACTAACCCTGAGGAGGTCAAGTTCCCAGTTCTAACTGCAGCATCATTTTCATTGATATAGCAAGTATTATTATAAGTGCAAATGAAACTTTGTAAAAATGGTAGGAAACCTGCAGATGGTAAAGCTTTTTGTGTGAAATGACCTGTACAAAAAATATTTTTATTACATAACTAATTAATTTATCAGTATAATGATTTAAATGTTTTTCAGGGTTAAAAAATGCTTTTGCGAATTGCGATATTAATAAGAGCTATAATATTAGTTATTATAACTTTATTAAGTATAGTAATAATTATAATATTTTAATGATGTTAATAATAAAATTTGATTATTTAATATTAAAATATGTTTCAAATTGTCAGAAGTTGTTTTTTTCGGTAATGGCTTGAACCAAAGAAAGTTTTTTCAAGGATTTCTCAAACTTTCATAAGAGCAGCTTCATTTGGCTCAAAGAGCTGAATACTACGTGTAAAACTGAATAGAGCTACGAATTGTACCGAAATGTGGAGCATCAAAAACATCTTAGCGAAAGTACTTTTAATTGTAACGTTTCTAGAATGAATATTCACATGAAGCTCAAATGCCTATTCATTTTAGATACCTTATCGCACTTTCTGTATGAAGAGGCCTCAGCCCTGTCGGCTGATTTGAGCTAATTTATTATTTGGTTAATTCATGTATTCACTTATTGTATTTATGTATGTGTAGCTCAATAAATGGCTTATTCATTTATTAATCGCATCTGATTTGGTAAGTTAGTGTACTGATGGATTTCAGTATTTCGTTACTTTTCAAAAATGGCATCTAGGATTCTTTTTCAATAAGCTTCCTGCTCTAAAAATATAGGTATGTGAGCCTTTTGTGAATAATCATTCCAGAAATGGTTTCAATTACCAAACTAGGAAATATGACCAAGAGGAAGGAACTTCGCTTCAGCTGCTCGGTGGATGCGTGGATGCACGCTAACGATTTTATGTTTAGCGCCTCCAGTTTTAGGTCGAACTAGGGTGAAATTCTCGCTCGCCCTCCAGTGATGTATGTTTTAAATGATAAGTGCCAATGTGATCATTAGGGATACAACGGGCCCAATCGAGCCTACGTGCCATATGTATATTCCTAATCTTAAAGGCATACCATGAAACTTTTCCATCATAATGATGCGCCACTCCATAAAAATGTACGGTTCTATTACTACTTAAGGCTATTTATAGATGGAGTTCTAAGTTAAAAGAAAAAAGTAAATATTGTATGGAACACATATCAGGATTTTTCCCTTAGAAAGATGTGACTGGAAAACTGCTACTCGGTTTTCCTCTAAATCTCGCGTATTACCTATTTAATTAATTTATTTTAATTTGACGTAAGTTTTTTATTAAAAACATTTTTTAAAAAAAATGTATATTTCTGTAGAACTTTAGGAAATATGAGAATTGGGTTTTTGATGAATTGTAAAGCAATGACAAAGAAGAAAAGAAATCAAGAGGCCCAAAAATTTGAGATCTAATATAAATTTTTGGTCACAAATTGTGACTCAGGCTTTGAAGAAATCAAGGATTTGACTGAACGCATTTTCAAGCTTCATAATATTTTATCGAGAGTGGATCACATTTATACCTACAACTTTTCGCTAAACATCTTTCCAGGAAAAATATATTAAAATATTCTGGGAGGTTGGCGTTTATGATAATAGGCTTTCTTTGAATGTGACGTTACAAAATAATGACGGACTCTCATCATCCATAAAACACTAATAAGAATTAAATAGCAAACTCCAATAACAGGATAACTCTGCTAATATTCAAAATACTAAAGAAGCTTCCAAAGAAGAATTTAAATGGCTGATTTGCTAAGCTCAAGAGGCCAAAAACAAGGGGAAAAAAATATTTAACTCAACAGGATAAATTTAAATAAACAATTTTTGAAGAGCAAAAAAAAAAAGTGTTCATCTTATTCCGAGATGATAAAAAAAGTTGTGTTCAGGTAAAAAAAGAAGACTATACATCAAAATGACTATTACTTTTGATTCTGTCAAAAAGAGTAACATCTAATCTGGTTCGACCCTGAAATTAATTACATTAATACACAGACCAACCACTACTACAATTACAAAATATTATTACATGGATAAAACACAAATATTTTGAAGTTGTTATGCCTGATGATTAATTTTTCTTAATAACATTATTTGTTTGCGATATTAAGTGCACGTGTACCTTGAGTGCAAGTGGGTAATTTTTATTATGACACAACTCAATATAGGTCTTAAGTACACTTAAAAATTACGTTTTTAACAATTATAATGCAGAGCACTTCAATTCATACAACAAAAATAAATTATACAAATAGAAGTTTACGCATTATTTTGTGAATAAAAGAAAAGCAATTTTTGTTCAAATTGTAACTGTTGTATGAATATTCGAAGTTTCTGTTAAATGATGAATTATCACTGTTATAATTAGAAAAAATTTAATTTTGGGCCTCCATTAGAGACAATTTTATGGTTAAACACGATATATCAATATTATTTGCCCACAGGCGACCGATCGGACAAAGGACGAGAGTGGGAAACAATATTATAATTATTCTCTAAAATAAAGGTCAAAAACTACATCTTACAGTACTAGCAAGTCATTGAGCGGTCCCAAACCGCCGAGGAACTGTTTCCTCATTGATGTTGCTATTGACAACGTAAAGGAAAAGCAATTCTTGATAAAATGTGTAACTTTTACTGTTCAAAAATGTAAAATATATTTAATTAACAGTGTAATGCTGCAAAAAGGTACACTGAGAAATAAAAGTATTTTTATATTAACCAACTTACATTCATGTACTTCTTTTCTCAGGTCTTTCAAACGAACCCACATTAAAATTAGGAAAAGCATTAGCGGGCACAGTAATTCAATAAACAATCTCACCTATAATAATAAATACAAATTATTAATGTTATCTTTTTATTGTAACACCAATATTTATTAATGCACGGTTACATTGTTTTACATACTTTATGTCTTTTTCGCAGAATGACATTTTTCCAAAGAATTAATCTTAATTGTAGGCAATAAGGCATGATTTCTAAATGTTTTGACTAATATAGTCAATGAAATACTCTTAAATAAGAATGACTACTAATTATTAATCACAATTGTTTGAAACTAATACTTTTATCACTTGATTGATTAGTATTTGTTGATATATAATAAATTCATAATTCTCCTGCAACATCGTTCATTTATATGAACTATTTTTTATTTCTTCCACTCAAAAAAAATTCACTCAATTTCTCTTATCAAATGATTAGTACACATTATGTTCAGATGACTATAAATTAATAAATTAAAACAGCTGAGGAAGTGTACACAGGATTCTATTTTCGAATTTTCCTTTCAAATTTCCAGCCAGGAATAAGTGTAAGGTATAGAGTTTATAGTGTTTAATAAAAAGAAGTCAATAACTTTAGAAAATAACTATTAATGTTAACAAAACTTTTTAAAATAATTTAAGATGTGCCCTTAAGTGTTGCTAATATTCTGAGCAATAATAATAACAATAATTGGAAACCACTAAACGATACAGGCCTCAATTGAGGTACTGACATTCACTTTGTGGTTAGGTATCACTTCTTTTTCATCAAAGATTCTTTTATATATCTCTTGAGAAAAATGCATAAGACAATACGCTCATAAACTCAATATTTTTTAAGAAAATATAAGACCTCAGCAAATGCTTCAAACCGCCGGACCATTCCTCTTTCTATCAATTAAATCAATATGTTTTGCTGTTGTAGAATTGAATCTTTCACCAACACTGTCTGTTTCTATTAACACTTTGGTGAATGCACTGAAAATTTGATTTTGAGTATTACTTGATACATTAAATGTATCATTTTAAAAATTAATAACTATCGTAGATATTAACTGCCCACAATATCCTTCTAACGATGGATTCGGATAATAAACCTCTTCTTACCCAAAAAGAATACCTAAAAAGGTATTTGAGCAAGGATAAAGTTAAAAAGAAGAAAAAAACGCCAACGATTTCATCTTCTAGTCACCTTAAGAGGTAAGTTATTTATTGACGTTTAAGAAATGTTTATTTAAAGTACAAAGTGGACTATCAATAATCATTGTTACCTTCATTAACTAGCTGATTTAAAAAAAAGTGCTTCTAATGCGCAGAAATTGTCTATAATCGTTCTAGCGATGAATATATGATTACGAATATTAAACCTCTTTTTATAAAAAAGGAAAAGGCTTATTATCGTACCTTATATATTTTACTTACAGAGATTGTCGTACCAAACTTGTACATTATTGTTTTAGCAATATACCGTTTGATTAATTCAAAGCAAAGATTGTTTTACGAGTTTTTTTCTATTAACACTTTATGATAGTAACTTATTTTATTTTGCAGGTCTGTTATAATTGATGACGATCTTGGATTAAAGGATGTGGCTAATATTGATGATGAAGAATTCAATTTAGATTACTTGGGTGACGAGGCACCTCAGATTGTAGGAATAATAGATGAGAGACCAAATGAAATCAGAGCTAAAGAAAAATATGATAATAACTTATGGCGTACTGTGGGTGAAACAAACAATGGTACTAATTCGCTACAGGATTCAAAAAAACATCCCGAATTATCAAAATTCAAAATTAATTCCAATTATGGTGATTTAAATTATTCTGACTCTGATCTTACACTATCTAGGCAAGATAAAAATAATGTTGAAACTGCCAAAATTAATGTGAATATTGAGAAGAATGAACATGCAAATGGTAGTTTTTTACAGCAGAAAAAAAACCATAACGATATAGATTTCTCAACTGAAAAACGTTGGGACAAAAATAAAAGAGATCGGGGAAAGTTTAGTAGTGATTCAGATCTGTCCCTTATAGAAATCATGATAGGGGCAATAAATCAAGGAAACAGCACATGATTGACTCCGATCATTCACCTGGGAAAAATAATGATTAACAGAAAATAGCTAGGAAAAAATACAATAATGGTTCTGATTTGTCGCCTGAGAGAAATCATGATTAATAAAAAGGCGGAACGCTATTCGGATTCAAATATGTCACCTGAGAGATGCAACACAAAAAAAAAAGAAAAAAGCCATTCTGATTCAGATATGTCGCCACCTAGGCCATCAAAAATTAGAAAAAAGTCTTACCATATGCACGGTGATATGTTAAAAAATAAAGATACAGGTAGAGCAAAGACAGATTTTATTCCCAGTAAAATAAATCACAATTTCGATCACCACTACAAAGAAAGGAAAAAAACATGTAACAGTGATGAATTAGATACTGATCCGTCTCGAACAAAGAAGTTGAAATATGAAAATAAATACAAATATAGAGAAAGTGAGAAAGAATATCACTACAAACATGGTAAGTCTTATGGAAGATCAGTTTCCAACCAAGGGAGAGAAGATTCTTTCAGACACCGAGACATAGAAAAACGTAAAACTGAGAGATCTCCCAGTCATTCAAGAAGAAAATATGATGATCGGGAATCAACAGAGAAAACATATAAATCAACCAGATCTAATCGTACTGAAGCTAAAAAAGATAGTGATTCAGATTTATCGCCTTCAAGGAATAAAACTTTGCCAGAAATGAAAAGAGTTAAATCAATTTCCAGGTAGTAATAAGATTTTTTTTAGAAATTTATGTTCTGAGTAGAGGTTTTTTTTTTAAAAAAAAATAAATGATACTAATAAATTCTTTTAGGGCTAAAGAACAAGAAAAAATGCAAGATGGAAAAAAATCTGGTTTGCAGGTTGCTGAAAATTTAAAAGAAGAGCTGAAAAGATTTAAAGCTAATGAAGATAAAATGTTTAAAAAGGTTTCTGTTTAACAAAAATTTATTTATTGGCATTGATGAAAGGCTCTGATAACATCTACTTATTTAGTGATTTATAGTGAAAATATATCTCCTTACATTGTTAGGACCAATTAAAGTCTAGTTAATAAGTTAGACATCAAAGATACATGAATTTAGCAATTTTGTTTTCATTTTTTCAAAGATTTTATTGTTTAAACTACTTTTTAGCGCTTCATAACATGCTCTATTACAGAGTTTATTTTTCCAAATTTCCATTGTTTATCCTCTAATGAAGTTTCGCAACCCTGCAAAATTAAGATTTTGAGTTTTCTCTGGGAATTCAAATTTTCGGGGTTTCCTGAGTACGGTAGTATTTTTTTTAAATTGTTTTTATGAGAATTTCGTGAGAGATATTTATTTTTAATAATGTCCCGAACTGAGTATTATACAGTTACATTCATACATAATGTTACTTCGAATTCTTTAATTCCATGTTTTGCATGAAGTTAAAGGGAATTTGTAGCATCAACTGTAAGAAAAGAAAATGGTATGAGCTGTACAGTACTTTTAGTTGATGTTTAGGAGGGCCTCCGTGGTCCCGTTTTCCCGGAAGCCTACGGTGACTGCTTTGAATATGGACATAATGTTACACTTTTTCTTTACAAAAGAAAGTCTGTGATGGTTCAAAATTTATTAAAATTGATTTAAGGATGAAATTGTGGCTGTTAATTTTTTAAAAATTATTTATTGTTGCAGCTACCATTAAAAAGATCATCACTCAATTCCAATTTCGTATTTGTTCTTCATACGGAGGAGAACACATACATTTGGTGTAGTAAAGGCTCCACAGGGGATGAAAGAGAGATGGCAATGTTAAAAGTTTTCTTGTCAATGTTTTTAATTGTGAGGTTTCTGCTGCAGCTGCTACGAATAAACAACACTTATATGTTTTATAGTTTTTATTTTAATTGTACTTTCTTACACAAGGTACTATATACACTTGACGCTAACTCCCAGTACACATCAACAACAACAACAACAACAACAACAACAGCAACAGTGACGCTGTACAGACGCTACAAGCCGCATTACTGACGCTCCAATGCCGCCAACCCACAAAAACAAAATTACCAATGTATTAATTAAACATTACTTAACACACCCCCTAATTTTATCTTTATCTATAACAGGTATACGGAGGAGAACACATACATTTGGTGTAGTAAAGGCTCCACAGGGGATGAAAGAGAGATGGCAAAGAATCTTGCGAAGACGTTAACTGCTGGAGAACTAATTGTACTCTATGAGGGTAAGTACATTTCGATTTAAAATTATCTTCTTTTTCAACAATTGAGATGATTTCCATTTGGTAGTTGAATATTTTCTTATTTTTCTTGTTTCCACAAAAGGTCTAGAAAAACCAGATTTTTGGAAAATTTTGGGTAATGAAGGAGTATATGCTAATATGAGGAGTAAAAAGTGTGTTGCTAAAGTATCATCTACCCGCCTTTTTCATTGCTCTAATAAAAATGGAACTTTAAAAGGTAGATAAGTTTGTATAACTATTTTAAAGAACAGTTGATGCTATGTGAAATGTAATCTTTGTTGCCATATTATTTTTATTTTTATAGTGGAAGAAATAATGGACTTCAACCAAAGTGATCTAGTACCTGAGGATGTTATGATTTTAGACGT
Organism: Rhodnius prolixus; assembly: GCF_049639745.1. Classification (NCBI taxonomy): domain Eukaryota; kingdom Metazoa; phylum Arthropoda; class Insecta; order Hemiptera; family Reduviidae; genus Rhodnius; species Rhodnius prolixus. The sequence continues at coordinate 39,560,709 of NW_027411614.1, read as the reverse complement.
ATTTCATTCACTGTTTTTGTGGATCGGCAAAAGAGCACATAGAGAAGAAAAATCAAAGTCATTAGATTTTGCTTTCGAGTATTTGGAAACAGGTGACGTTTACTTTTTTTAAAAGAAAATCTTTCTTTTGAAAACAGTAAATAGGAACAATTTTCAATTTATCGCACAAAAAAAAGTTTTAGAGTTTTATCTATTTCCGTAGATCCCTGCAAAAGAAAGTCTGATATTCCAATAATTCAGATGAATCAAGGAAGCGAGCCACCTATATTTACCGGATTCTTCTCTTCCTGGGATCCAGAATTATGGGAGGTTCGTATAAATTCCTTACCACGAAAAAAAAAATCAATATAAACTGTATCGTTTCTATAACACAGGAAAAACAATTTAATAAGCATATTAAATTTATAGAAAAGTAAAACTTTTGAGGAAATCCGCAAGGAAATGGATGCTCAGAAACCTGCATTACAAGTCGACCTGATTGTGGCAGAAAATATTCCGAACTTTAATGAATGTGAAAAATATCCTTTAGAGATATTATTGGAAAGGGATCCAGAAAAATTACCAAGTGGTGTTGATTACCAGCACAAAGAGGTAATTGTTTTAATATAAAATAATTCAAAGAACTGAACTTACTTCCAACAGAAAAAATAAACTAAATGTCATCGTAGAAATCGAATCAATTAATAGATGAGAACATGATGAAGAATGCAATGATAATATTGAGATAAGAGTATTAATTTCAGATTGTGTTTTAGATCATCTCTTAAATTCAATTTTACTGTCCACTTCTTATAAAGGAAATGTGGTAATCGCGATGTGAAATGCTAAACTGTATCGTTTCTTGTTTCTTACTTAATCATTTTGTTAAGTTGACAATTTCTATTCCAAATCAGAAGGAGATAGAATTCTTAAACATCAATGATTGATTTAGAGATTTTAAGTAATAATTTTAATTTTGTAGATATATCTTTCTTCAGAAGAATTTTTTGATGTGTTTGGAATTAAATACAAAGAATTTTCAAATCTACCTAAATGGAAACAAGAATACATGAAGAAAAAAGTTGGACTATTTTGAAAGCTATTTCTCAAGAGCTCTGTTAAAATGTAAATTATTATTTTTATAACGAAATAAACCTAATTATTGTTTAAAAACCTGTTTCAGTTTTTTTGGTTTCCATTAAAGTAACCAGGAAACTTTGTATAAGTTTGAGAAAGCGGCGAAAATACTTGGATAATAAGAATATAAGAAATAGGTAGTTAGTTATAAGTAAATCGCAGGGAAGACAGAGAAGATGGAAACATCGAGAAGGGAAACTTCAGTTTATCTTTAAATATTTGGGAACGAAGGTTGATTTCTTTTGCTGAAAAAAAGCTCTGCCCTGAGGCAATACCGATGGTCGGCTTTTAGGGAGACTTCGAAGAGTGAATTGTGGGCAGTCTAGGGCTACCTTTCGAGAAATGGAGATACTGACCGTTTGCAGGAAACCCAGCAGGATTGTACCTCAGAATAATAAAATAGAAATGTGTTCTGTTCATTTATGTTATTCATTATATTAGCTTTTAACCTGAAGATTTTGATTTTATGTTCCCTGCAACACTACGGACTAGCATCAAGTTGAAGCTAGGGTGCGTGGTATTGTCCGTTCCAACTTAAAATTATTAATACAAAATAAAATAAAAAACAAATATATAATACTACTTTATTAACTGTACAAATACAATAATTTGTTTAAATTTTAAAAAATAAGTTCTTAAAATTTTGTATATAATATTATATATTAAAAATTTTCTTCAAAACTCTGATTTCTCTGAACTATGTGAAGTATGGAGGAAATATGTGGACTTGTTCTGAAATAATATTTTGGTTTGTGACAAAAACGCTTGCACAACTTTGGGGAGAAAAACATTTATGATTGTACAATAGAAATATTCCAAATTATTGATCAGTTGATGGGATTACTCTTATATTATTATCATTAACGAAGTATTCCTAGCAAATTATTTGAAACATACCAAGCTCTACAACAGGAAAGGCACTTATTCAAGAATAATCGACTATCTTGTTCTGGCAGGCTCATTACTTTGTTGGCTGGCAAAACGAAGAAATACCTAAGCAAAAATAAATCATGATTAGAATTAATTCTATTTACAAGCTTATTTGTAATAATTCACAAGTAAAAAAAAGAGACTATTGAGCAAAGTCACATAATCTGTCTTTAAGGATTAATATAGTATCTAGGGCCTCATTACGAAAAACCAAAACAATTCTTAATTTTAGTTTTAGAGTCTATTTTCGAGGATGGAACAATAGGGTTTGAAGCCATTTGATTCGCAATATAAATAAAAAACTGGAACTGGCCACTTAATGAAGGTCTTGACGTAGCTTTGATACCCAGCTTTAAACAAAAAGTATTTCATCCAAAATAATTTGTTAAAAAATATCATCAAATTAGATGTGGGAGCCAGTGACACTTCGGTTTTGAAAGTGTGAGCGAAAAGATCCTTGAGGTGTAGGAACATTCAGTTCTTAGAAAGATTCAAAAGAGCCAAAATAGTAAATAAAATGGAAAGTCACGTAAAAGATGGCTGAGATATCTAGAAAAAAAAAACCCTAAGAAACCTCTCTTTGAAAGTCAGGAGAAGCGGTCAGGCTAGATTGCAATGGATGGATGGATGGATGGTTGTACTCCAGGATGTTTGGGACTGTGGCCTTAATAATAATACAAAATTATTATTGCATACATTCATAGTCAGTCAGTCAATGATCACTACCTTCCTGAGCACTTTCGGCGCATTCTCTGACTCCAGAATGTTCTCTTGTCAAAGATAACACTGTCATTTATCTCGACAAAGAAAACATAGCCAAAATAAATTTTTAATCTGACTGGCATGGTTATACAACCCTAGTCCTAGCTCTCTTTAATTTTAAACTAAAAAGCTAAGTGTTATAAAACTAATATTAGTAATGTCATTTTGGTAGATAATTGATGAGTTTAATGCGTTTGGAGGACCCGTACTAAGGTGTAATTTCTCTTAAGTTAAAAATGCTAATAATAAGGTGGAACTCAGTTTATTTTCATGTCTTACCCGCTCAAACATTGGATTTATGGCCTCAGAAAATTTAAATTTTAGATAGCTATTTTATTCTTTTAGATGCTGAAGCAGATTTTAAACCTGCTCTGCATCTTACAGTAAAGTGCTTACTGAAGGCATTGTGGCCAATGGTACCTTGTTCTTAAAGATGTAATGTTGAAGGTTTTGCCTTTCCGACTTTTCTTACTAATCGTTCAATGATATTATTCCCTTGGCTGCTTAAGTCCTAATAAACCAGCAACCAAAATAAAAATCAAAACACAAATATTTTAATATTACCTCTTCAAGAGTAGTTTGTGACAATGAATAATCATCCAGTATATTCCTCTGTTTTCCTTCTTCTAGGTGTCTAAATATATCGGATAGTTTGCCGTCAGGAATATCATATCGTAGCTGATTATAATATTCTTCAATAAGACGGGAAGAATTTATAGCCACTTTCATGAATTCTTTCACAGTTGTAATGTTATTTTCTTTGCATCGAATTACGATTCTATAACCAGCTCCATATCTATGAACAAAATAATTGTTATGGATTTCAAAGTATTACCCAAATATCACCTTTTTTTTATTGTATTGTATTATAAACTCTCCAATCCCACGATTTTCCACGCTAAGAATATTTTTAAATTGAATGCTGCTGCCTGGTTAAGCTTAGAAAGTGGAAAGAATCTGTCAGTCTGCCATCAAACAAGCTGAGAAAAAGTTCCACATTAGTGAGAGACTGTAGGGGAAAACTTTACAGTTTCTTAACAGTCCCTAGATTATGGTCGTAACTATATTTTTTATTTTTCGCCATGAGTAGAACACAATCAAGAGTTCTGGAAAGTATTCTGACTTGAACATTCTTCATGCCAGTCATTTATTCAAGATAAGAAAACAGTCAGTCTTTCAAGTCAATCTTTGCCAAGTTTGAGCTAAACTTGTTGTGGAATGCATATCACTATTCAGGTCAGTAATATGACCAAATAATAAAAGTAATATGACCAGTAATAGGCCACACCAAACAACAAGCAACAACAACAACAACAACAACAACAATAATAATAATAATAATAATAATAATAAGGGAAGGGATTAGCTATGAGGTTAGCATACTGGACTCCCACGCGGAGGTCCCGGGTTCGAATCCAGCAGCTGACCCTTAGATTTTCTCTTCCTAGGAGCTTCTTACAGCTCACTGTCCGGTGATGGACAGTGTTGTCTGTAACGAGAGAACACTGTCCGGAGGCCGGCAGTGCACTGGAAAAAGCTCCAAGCGCTAATAACCTCAGCTGTTGATGCGCTAAAAAAATAAAATAAATAAATAAATAATAATAATAATTTCCTCAATTTTAAAATTGTTCAGCTCAGAAATATTTACTTATTCTTAAGATGTTGAGAAGAACCAATACATTTGAATTGTCCATTGACCATAATGGTGAGGCGAGTGCACAGTGCTTGACATTCTTCCATACTATGAGAAGTTAGCACTACAGATGTACCGTTCCTAACTAAGTCTTGAATCATTGTCCATAGAGATCTTCTTGCTTTAGGATCCATTCCAGTGGTAGGTTCATCCTAAGAAGATTATTTCATAACAAGACTATCTTAATATTGTTCAATTAAACTATTTTATTATGAGAAATGTTTCCTGAGGTTATTTAATGTCATACTGTTTTTGCTAGATCCTGTATTGTACAAGGTAAAACTCACCAAAAACACAAGTGGAGGACTTCCTATTAGCGCAATAGCTGCAGACAATTTCCTTTTGTTCCCACCAGACAAAGTTCCAGATAATTTATTTGAATAATAACCTAATCCCATTTGTTGTATGGTGATATCAACTCTCTGTAAGAATTCAAGGAGTATTCAAGGCTAATAAACTTGAAGAGCCCTAAATTTTACTGAAAGAAGTTAATTTACGTACCTTATTTAAAATAAAAGATGGTATGTTTTTGATTCTACCATACAATATTAAATGTTCTCTTGGTGTCAGTAACGGATCCAGTGCATCAAATTGAGGACAATAACCCAAAATAGAACGCACTTTAGACAATTTCTTTACGACGCTGTAGCCTCCAATAGTAGCATCTCCAGATGTCACTCTAGTTGCTCCAGTTAACATCTGATCAACAATAATTACTTATCAGACGGCACCTTCCTTTGTCAAAGCGAAGGACTTAAAAAATTAGTAATTAAAGCTTCTATCTTCCACATGTCACTTTCGTTCGTATCTTCTATCTTATTTCTTATATAATAATAATAATTTTTTTTTTTCCTGAGGGGGGAAAAATGCCACAGGCACCTTCCAGATTAAGTCTGGGTGTGTGGGGCTTTACCCACTAAAAAATCCCCTCCTCTTCAGGCATAACGTCCACCCCGGAACCGCCATAAGCATTACTTCAGGGTGGTGCCTCGTATTAAATGCAACTATCTTTGATTTATCTCATTGTCTGGGCCATAGGTCTTATCGACGGTCTAGCTCCCTCTTCTTGCTTCTTAGCACAGACCTAACAAAGTACGAATCTCCTTCCGCCGAGGTCCCTCTATCGTGTCATATCTCAGCTCTCTATTACTCAGGTAGCTATATAATAATAATAATAAAAATAATAATAATAATAATAATAATAATAACAATAATAATAATAATAATAATAACAATAATAATAATAAAAGTATGAATCATTCGCATCCATACGATGATCAAACTTCAGCAAAAAATAAAACAAAATTTTGAGAAGTTTAGACATTCTTGAGCTGCACCGGGAATAAAGTCCAGAACCGCTCGACGATCAGCCCCTAGAAGAACGTGATACTGCCTCTAATTAAAAAAAAAAAAGAAAACGTGCTCTATCTGTACCTTAAACGTAGTAGTTTTGCCAGCTCCATTGATTCCTAACAATCCAAAACATTCTCCTTCTTTTACACCAACATTAATGCGTTTAACTGAAGGTACTTTATTGTATTTGTACACCTAGACATGGAGAATAAAGAAAGGTTTTATAAATGCTGTAATTTTGTTGAATTAATGGCAAAAATTAATCAAAATACCTTTGTAAGATCTTTAATAACCATAATATCACCATCCAAATCTCCTCTGTGAATCCGTTCCTTTTCAGCTGCTACATCGTCTTCTTCATCACCGTCAATATCTTTAATAGCACAGCACTGTAAATAAAAAAAATATCAGATAAAATTTGATCTAAAAAAAAAAAAAATAAATAAATAAATAGTTGTTAATGGTTCATCTCACATTAAGCAGAAATTGTAAAGACAGAAGCCTTGCAAAAACAAGCCATTTAGGCTGTATCTAGGGCAGGACTTGCTGAGCGGACTAACTAACCGAAGTAATGATCGAAGTTTATGTGCAAAATACATAATATCTCATTACAGAACGAAAAGTGCATACAAACAAACACACTTTCACAATTTAATCTTAAAAATTTGTATGTGCCAACATTGATTTATCTATAGTAAGCTAAAGTGTAATATAAAAATTGGAAAAATAAAAAATATTTTTAAACAAAAATCAAAACGAGCAACCTTCATTGAAGACTTCGTGGACATTTAAATAGGAACTATGAAAAATTTAAAATCTTCTTCAAATTTCTTAAAAATAAAAAGTAATACTGTTTTTAAAAGAAAACAAAACTCATTTTTCATTTCTCATTTGGTCTAATAAGTTTACAAAAAGGTATTTCCACTGCGAAATTGTATAATTAGGTATGAAGATGACCAGTTTCGGTCAAAAAGTAACTAAATATAAAGAAATTGTGACTAATAAAAACAAGTTGAGACTAATTAAATAGGAAGATTTTATTGTTGAAGTTGGCCTGTAAGAAAAGTAGAAAATAGTTTGGAAAAAGGTAATAACCAGTTCAAAAAGTATTGCTTAATTATACCTGTACTTATAGTCATTTGTTCTGTTTCAATAGTTACCTTTTCTTCCCTTTCCCCATAATAATAAGAATAATCAAAGGTCCAACACCTTTCTTATATGTATGTCTGTTTCTGTAGCAGAATATTTCGGAATTATAGAACACGAAACATGGTTAAGAACTGCAGTGCAGATATTAGTAAGCAAGAAAGCTTGAATCCGATAAAAATAGCCAACTGAATCCACCTATTATTTCTGCAGAAACTTAATGCGGGTTCAGTACGCATATCAAAATGCGTTCATTATAAAATTGAAATTAATTAAGCGCTTAAAAGAGCGCTTTCTCCCGGTTTGTTTGATTATTTATAGCGTTCAGGAAGTCTATAAAGACATATTAAAAATAATATTAAACATAAGCAGTAAATTCAATGCCGAATACTTAAGGCAAAAAGCAAATTGAATTTTCCAAAATGGAAGTGGTGCAATATAGTGTTTTTAGGGCAGAAAGACGATTCACAATTAACAAACAATGACATCACGTTGTTTTCTTTACCTATCAGAAAGCACAGAAATCGAACCTACTCATCCTTATAATAAATGATGATAATTTTAATGCCAATTGATGGAAAAATTTATTTACAGATATCAGAATATTTTGCATAAAATTTCTGCGTCTAATTTTCTTAATAATTACATTATTAAAGCTAGAATGTAACACAGTCCAGTTCATAAGCTTTTTACAAATCCTGTAAATGATTGTTTCCACTAAAAATAAGAAGAACCACTGCAAAAAATAAAAATAAATTAAATTAAAAGAAACCTAACTAACACTGTACAATACTCCATACAATATGAACCAATTTTCATTGGTTTGTAATAGTTTTACAAATAAGATGAGAGTACTCAGGAAAATCATTGCAAAAATAAACTGAAAACGGGGGTAATCTAGGAGAATAATATCCTGTCGTCGCTCAATAATTTTTAATACGCTCACTTTGTCGAATGCATCTTTCATCAACTTGGAAACTAACTTCAGAAAATTTGCGCCTTTGGCCATTTAGAGCTTGGTCGTCGGCAAACAGCAACGAATAGACCGTTTCATGTTCGAAAGGGACTCCCACCTTTTTATATGTGTGTTCATCGCCTGTGTCTCAGTTTTTTTTTATATGTATTCAGGGGAGTAGCCAATGTTTTCGCCATCTTGATAGTTTCTTGATATTAAGGGCAGTTGACCCCAACGGTTCCACTGCTTTCTATAAATTACCAAGCAGCACTGAATCGAACATCTTTCCAAAGTCCACAAATATTAGACGACCGTCCAAACTTTTGACACACAATATACTTGTTCAAAGACCATGAAATTTTATTGCAAATAAAGATTAATAATAATTAGAAACGTGTGTATCGCATAAAAATAAAAAATGTACGCTAAAATTTATGAATCCTAGTCAAGAAATCAATAGACCATTGTTTTAGTTCTTCAAATGATCTAATTTTGCTTTGGTAAGATTAATATTTGGTTAGACTTGTTGTCTCCTTCTTTCTGGGAACAAAAGGAAAACGCAAGAAAGTTCGAACGACAACCTTTATTACACACACAGTAAAATCAAAACACAAAAAAAGTACACAATATATAATATCTTTTTAACATTCTCCGCCATATTACACACAGTAAGTCCCTCGTACACACTCTCTCAAACAGTGTTGCCACAGACTAATTATCTCAAGAATTTCAAACAGACTTTGTACAACACATTTTTAAAAAATTATCTGGAGGAAGGGTATGCTTTTTATTGATGAATTAGTTAAATGTTATTTTGAAATATTACAGTAATGTTCACAAAAAATGTTTTTTATATTCATTAACCCTTAAGTTAGTTAGTATTATTTCACTTCCTCGCACTTCAATGTTGTTAAGTGAGTTTCAAATATATGGTATTATATGTTCATGGAATCCTGTATAAACCAACAAAACACTTGTGCAACTTTGCACAGCACATACAAAATGAATTAAAACTATCAGGGCATTTTATATTTATCTATTTTGAAGTTAAGATCGTTGTTTTTTTCGAAAAATTCCGAATTTACACAATTAATAACGTACTTTCCTAGGTTCTAGAGGATATGTTTCAATTTAAACCAAATTCAGTATTAAATTTCTTCTAACATAATTCAGCTCTAGTTATTTACTGTTACTTGTTCATTTAAATATTGCTATAAATAGAGAAAAAAAAGCATGGAAGAACAAGGCAATCAATATAGCTTAATAAACTATTGTATCCGCTAGTATTGTAATGACATCTTGTTTAAATAAATTGCTTAATCACTTTAAATTCCTCGATAAGGCTCAATAAAAATCATAGTAAATGTCATTATACTTCAATAAATAAAAATTTCAGTCAAGATAACCACAACAAAATCTATTTTTATTACTAATTACCTTTGTCCAATGGGTGATCCAAGTAAAAAGTCCAAACTCAATGGCCAAGTTAAAAAGGAAGAATATGTTGCCCAATACAAACATGCAGAGCAAAGGTTTCCCCAGCAGATTCCACTCAAATATATTTGACTTGTATTCAATGTCTAGTTAAATTGGAAAATATCAAGCATATTAAAATTGTAACACTCTAATGTTGCTGAAAATATAAGAAAATAATCAGAATACATTATGCGAAAATATAAATGTATGCGAATCTACTTCAAAACATTAAACCTGAACATGGGTAACAGACTCGGGACTTGTGTAGGAGTAATGGTAAGCCCCGCTTGAAAAATGTAATAAACAAGACTTATATGTAAATAACCTACCTAAAGAGGCTGCTGCTACGTGATTCTGAGCTAAATCCAAGATGCCACTTCCAAGACAATAATGTGGAAAAATTAAAAATACTTCTTTAAAAATGCGATCTCCAGCCTCTAATTCCTGTAAATAAGAATTATCTATTATTAATCTTTTTATAGGAATTCTTTTTTTTATTGGCCTTTTGTCTACGGTGCGAAAAACAGCAATAAATGAGAAAAATGTAGCGTTTACTGTATTACTCTATGGTGAGTGCTATGTGATAAGTTACTTCAAGAAGATAATGCACTTCTCATAAATCATATTTCAATGTTCTCTTTTCACACATTACTTCATGTAATGTATATGGCCCTATTGCTACTACATCCCTAAAAAACTATATTGAACTTCTTAGTGCTTTGAATTTTTTAGCTCTAACACCTAGGAAAGATGACTATCGAGAACCGCTAGATGCTTCAAGCCTCGTCCGTCACATAATTTTCTTAAAGGGACAATCGTTACCTCAAAGTATTAGTGATATACGATCGTATATCTATTCAACTGACACTAACAGTCGGATCCGATGTGCGTTAAGCTCAGTAAAACTTTAACATCTAAACCTATCCTTAGGTTGTCTGCCTTAGCAGAAAGATGAGAACCTATCTTATCAAAACCTTTATGTCATGGTTTTTCTTAATAACAATATTCTAAATTTATGAAACATGTACTCTGTTCCTAGAGGCCACTAAGATCAGAGATTAATCAAATCATGGATTTTTTTTTTTGCAATTAATCTAAAATATTCAAACATCCAAGATCATTCCTTTTCATAAGATTTTATTTAAAATTAAGTTCCCAATGAACTCAAGTCACTTCAACCAAGTCTTTTCCCAATTTAAGATAAGCTTTGTTTTTTTAATCTAGTTGTTTAAAATCAGTCAGGACCGTGTCCTCGCGTACAGATAACACTGTCCGCCATTGATCCTTGAGCAGAAAAAGGCTAAAAAGGTATCCATAAGGAGTCCAGTGTACTAACTTGTAAACTAATCACTTCCTACTTCAATCAGTCCTTTTTAATTTTAAAGTGGAATAATAAAATGATATAAAATTATGTTTAATGTGAAGCTATCACATTATTTAGGCCATACTTAGCAATTTTTTCAAAACTTATCGCGAAAAGTTGTTAATTAGAACGTGGGTAAATCAAAGTTAGAAACCATTTTGTGCTTCAAACGAAATGTCTCTAATAATTATAAAAATTATTACAATTACCTCATCTTCAAAAGCTCCAAATACAAAAGCAATAAACGTTGTTACAATCCCTATAAACAGATTCGCAAGAGCAAGCCCCACAAATGCTGAACTGGGAATAGTAAAAACATAGCTTAGTAGGTACATCAAAGGGATGCAAGACCACCTACAAAACAAAAAGATTATGCTAATTTAAGTACATCCAATGAAAATAACAAACAAAAACGGAGAGGAAAAAATACCCATAAAGTAGAAAGAGGAGTATGACTCCTGGTAAATTGGTTGGTGAAATGATTGACTGTTCATTAAAGATGACAAAAATTAAAATGCACAAAAATGCTGATACTGCGTACGCTACCTATAAAAATGAAATGACCAATTAACCTTAATAGAAATTTTAAATTGTGCTATATGAACTTTCTTAGAAGTCTCCGCACTTACAATGTCCCAAATAAACTCTTCAATCCAAAAGATTAGACGATTCACACCAGATACTAAAAGCAAATGCTTTGAATTTGATACTCTCTCTTCTATTAGGTACAATGTAAAAGATGCAGGCACAAAACTGAGGGCAAATATAATAAATATAGAATGAAGTATTGATACAACACCCTGTCGTCTGAAAAAAAGAAGCAAGGAATGAATACTACGCGCTGAAAATTTGAACAAAAAAGTAATAAAACTTTATAAATTTATAATTTACATAATCTCTAAATTCATCTGTTCTTGTGTAAAGTTCATGGGATGATTTATCGTTCGAATACCATATTCACTAATTTCATCTTGAGACTTATTTAATGAATCAAGAGTGGCGCGAAGGATTACATTATTAATTGCATTCATGTATGCCACAGATGACAGCCATCCTTTATTATTAAACCACACCTGCAAAATAAAAACTAAGGATAATAGTGCAATAGCACAAAATTAGCAAAGAGAGAAAGAAAAACAAAACTGTAAAAATAAATACAAATCGAATTAAAAGTTACAAAGAAAAAAGTTATAGTTATTGTGTTATAGAACCAGAAGAATTTGCCTAAATTATGGCAATTCAGGGTGAATTTCCAACCCGTAGTTAAAAAGCTAGTAAGTAGTATCTAGTATAAACTGGAATAAATCCTGCCAACATTCAAGCTAAATTGAGAAGTTAGAGTAGTTCAATATTTGACCAATTTACTGATTCTAATAACTGACTAACTCTAGTTTTAAAACGACTGCTATAAAATATTACTGTCAAAAATATAGTAATAATTCACGTAGTTTATTTGCACCGAAGGGGGATATTTTTTTGAATCCAGGTAGTTAGAAGATATATACAAAGCTATATATAAAACAATTTAATTTTGTTTCAAAACTCACTTTTATATTGTTTTTTGTTGAAGGGGTGTACATATTTGGAAACATAGATATTAAATTAACAATGTTTGGAAAGATGTTACTGGTTGGTTTACCAAACCTCTCTCTCATGTACATATATGCAGAAAGATTGAGATTTGGTACAGTTGCATTAGCTGCTATTGTATAACCACCTAATCTAAAAAAACGAAATAAAATCAATTAAAATAGATAATATAAGTATTCCAATTTAAAATTGAATATTTCAGTAAAAATCAGTAAAAACCTGTGCATAGTGTATTTTGGCCAAGTATTTATAATCCAATCTGGTACATTTTCGCCAGTCATATTATAAAAGATGTCATCAGAAACTATCTAAAATTGAAAAAGAAGTTATACTTAAAACTTTAAATTTTTTAAAGCGCAGGTCTGAAAAAGTCCAGAAATTTATGTTTTATTTAGTAAGAAGATAATCAAATCTCAACAATTAAATTATTTTGAATACCATAGATGCGTTTCTTGCAATTAAAGCGATAGGTTTAATTACCGAGAGAATTTATAAAACAAACTTTGCAAGTTCGAAATGAAGTAAATGAGGAAAAAAATAGTAAATATATTTGAATAGCAATTCGCTTAAGGGATGATGATATTAAAAATAAATAAATAAATAAATAAATAAATAAATAAATAAATAAATAAATAAATAATTAAATAAATAAATAAATAAATAAATAAAAATAAAAATAATAATAATAATAATAATAATACTAATAATAGTTGCTAGATCAAAGAAGACAACAGTTTTATGCTTAAAAAAGAATTCAATGAAATTAAAATAATTCGAGAGAATATATCAATAGAGAATCAAAACACAAAGAAAACACAGAAAAGAGGATATCGTGTGAAAGCGGTTCAGGATTTTAAATTTTCCTCTCCATATTAGCCAAATATTAATCTCTGTGCTGTTTTCAGCCTCTTAAAGACTGAAAATTCTGCCAAATAAAAGGAAGAATATTTTGTAAAGCATTAAACTCGGTATAACTTTTAATGGGACGGCAAACCACCTTAAAGACACATCTAAAAAAAATAAAATAAATAATACTTGCATCAGGAGTGGGCTTCAAGTAACGGGCAGACAGAACATTCACAAAAGAAAGAGATTTCAAAATAAGGAAGATTAAAATATGTAGAGAACAAAGACTCCTCTGGCACGTCATCTGAAGAGAATGCCTCAAGAAAGGGAAGATTACCGAGGCAAGTCTACAATTAGAAAAACGCGGAAGTCCTAATAAAACTAGTCAGAATAGCATGAAAGAAAGCAGCATTGTCAATCATCAAGTCATGGCCTTCAGAAATTTAGATCACGGAACTCACTGGATGGTGGAACGCTTAAAAAAAATAAAAAATCTCCGTAATATTAAATTAATGTAAACTAACTTTATACGAGGGAGGAGGAGGATCATCTATGTTCTTTGGGCACACTTGTCCTCCAGAAGCACAAGAACAACGTGGAATTGGAACGTTTGGCCCTCTACCTTTTTTGAAGGTGACAAATTTATTGCATTCAGGATTTCTGAAATTTGGTAAATAAAATTTTTAATAATAGATTTAACTCAATCTAATTAATTTCTTAAAATAAAATAAAAACAATACTTACCTTTCACCATTAATTTTCAAACATTTTGTACCAATTCCGTAATGTCCTAGTGCGTTTGAAACATAACGATTGGCCCAGTTATCATCAGACGAGTGTGCAGATGCCTTATTGTCAAAAAACATATATCTAGGAGCTGAATATTGCCATATATCTAGCTCTAATGGTGGCCTTTCTTGTAGTTTTGGAAGAATCGTCGTAACTATCAACGACATGCAAATAAATAATGCTGGTAACACCAACTGTGGGGGAAAAAAAATTATATCACGGAAGAAATAAATTTAAAGGTTAATTAATTAGAACTAGATTTGTAAAAAAAAGAAAAAAATGACTGTAAAGAAATAAAGTTGGACCTTTAACTAGTGATTGTTTTCTTTAATGAATTTAAATGAAAATTTAAATTCCATTTTTCGTTCTGCCAAAAAGGTATCCCGGAAATTTCGAGTTAGCAGATATTTTGCACTATCTCTTATTTGCCAAGACTATAAAATTAACTAACTAACTAACTCCCTGGCACTACAGGTCTGCCCGACCCTTGGCCTGCCGAATTAAGTCTCTCCATCTATCTCTATCCTGCGCCTCACGCTTCCAATTCCTTATTCCCAACTTCCTGGCGTCCCTATCGATTTCATCCTTCCATCTGCCTCTGGGTCTTCCTCTTCTTCTTTTCCCGCATAACTCCATTTCCAGTACCCTACTTTGCATTCTTTCCCTTTCCATTCGTGCCACATGACCAGCCCATCTCAATCTACTTGTTTTTCAAAATTAATAATTGTTTCTTTTTTTAATAGGGCATCAATTTCTTCATTTGTTTTGCACTTCCATCGGCCATTCACAAACGTCGCACCACAGATTCTTCTTACTACTTTTCTTTCAAATACAGCCAACTTGCGGCAGTCGTTCTGTGATAAATACCATGTTTCTGCGCCGTACGTGACAACTGGCCTAATAAGGGATTTATAAAGTCTCAATTTTGTTGCCCTAGAGAGCAATTTTGACTTGAGAAGTCTTAGATTTGCAAAGTAAGCTCTGTTGGCTGCCATTATTCTTCGATCGATCTCAACACTAACCTTATTCTCATTTTTCACCAGGGATCCCAGATAAACAAAATTAGAAATACCTTCAAATCTAAAATTCATAATTTCAATATCCTTAACGGATCTCCTGTGCTCTGCCGATGACATCTTTAAATACTTTGTTTTGTTTTCGTTGATAACAAGTCCCACTTTGGCACCACTGTTTATTATTATTTCACCTGCCTCTTTTAATGCTGCTTCGCTTCTGGCCACAACAACAAGGTCATCAGCGTATGCGCATATTTGCCATGTTTTTTCAGCAACAGTGCCATGTTTGATTGCATCTTTCACAGCATCGTGCAGAGCGATATTAAATAAGGTAGCTGAAAGTGCATCCCCCTGCCTCACTCCAGATTGTACATGAAATGCATCTCCAACCTTGTTACCAACAATAACTTTAGCGGATGTATTTTCCAAGGACATTCTCACCAAATTCACCAGCTTTTGAGGCACGCCGTTTCTGGCCAGTATCCTTAGTAACGCTGTTCTCTTAACGCTATCAAATGCTTGTTTGTAATCAATGAATAAGAGGTGTAAGTCGACATCGAATTCAAAACATTTTTCCATTGTTTGTCGAAGCACAAATATCTGGTCAGTAGTACTCCGTCCACCTCTAAATCCACATTGATAATCTCCAAGAATCTCTTCAGCGTACTTTGTTAATTTTTTAAGAATTATACAAGAGAGAACCTTATAAAGTACCCCAAGCAGAGTTATCCCTCTGTAATTTTCACACTGGTTCTTGCTGCCTTTTTTAAAGATAGGGCATATCAGCCCCATCTTCCAATCAGTTGGCATTTCCTCTTTCCTCCAGATATCTCTGATCAACTTATATATAAAATCCTGCATTTTTTTAGAACAGTTTTTTTTAATTCTGCAACCAGCCCGTCTTTACCAGGAGCTTTACAATTTTTTAAATCTGAGATAGCCATTAAAACATCATCCTTATCCGGCTCCTCTATCAGAGGTTGTGGCTGACAGAAAAATTCCTCATTATTAATATCAAATTCAGTACTGTCCACATCAACCAGGTCCACATTCAGCAGCTCAGCGAAGTACTCCGTCCATCTATCCATCACCTCCTTCTCACTCTCCAACAACTCTCCAGTTTTACTCCTACAATCATTTATCCTAGGCTGGTATCCCTTTCTAAACCAGTCCAGCTCCTTATAGAATTTTCTGGTATTATGTTCACCGTTCATGTTTTCAATATTTTCCAAGCGCTTGTTGATCGAGTTCCTTTTTTCTTCCCTACAAATTCTTTTAGCTTCCCTTCTTTTGGCATTATAACCCTCCAAATTCTGCCTAGTGTATCTTTGTAGTAGTTTCAATCTGGCCTGATTTCTTTTCTCTAAACTGTTTTTACATCTTTCACTAAACCACTCTTCATTTCTTCCAGTTTTTGTCTCTCCTATAGTTTCTTCCGCTGCTCTTCGCATTACTTCCACCTTGTATCAATTTCCATACTTTTATCATTTTCCAAACTTATTTCCTTTTCCATTTCCCTGTCAATACTTTCTTGATACTTTTTACATACTTCAGACATCCTTAATTTATCAGTGCACCATTTTGTTCTCTTGACAGTACCTGGTCTTTCAACTTGGGCTATTTTTTGTCTTAGTTTAGCCTTCACCAGATAATGATCCGAGTCACAGTTAGGTCCGCGTAAACTTCGAACATCAATGATATCAGACGAGTGCCTCGCTGAAATCAACACATGATCAATCTGGTTAACTATATTTCTCCCAGGTGCTCTCCAAGTTCCCCTTTGTATAATTTTATGAGGAAAACTTGTGCTTTTAATATGTAACCTGTACATTTCGGCGCATTGAGCCATTAACATGCCGTTTTCACTAGTTGTATCGTGCAACGAATACTTTCCTGCGACTCTTTTTAGAGCCTCTTCTTTGCCAATTTTAGCATTAAAATCCCCCATCAGGATCAGAGTATCGTACCGGGGAACTTTTTCTATACAATTTCCAAGACAATCATAAAATTCTTCCTTAATAGAGTCCTCAGCGTTTTCCGTTGGGGCATAAATCGCAAATATGGATATGTTTCGAAATCTACCTTTGATCCTTAATTTACATAGTCTGTCTGATATTGGTTCAAAATTAAGCATTGACTTTCTTAGTTTATGATTAATGAAAAATCCAGTTCCGGCTTCTGCTTTCCGGGCCACTGTAAAGAATAGAGTATTCTTTCTTATCGATCCTTCCATTTCCTTTCCATCTTGTCTCCTGCAGCACAGCAATATCGATTTTAAACTTAATCAATTCGTCGGTAATTTCTTTCATACTACCCGGTCTTAACATTGTATTTACATTCCATGTGGCTAATGAGACGTCAAATGCTTTCCATTGTAATCTTTTCCGTTGGGTTCGCCTTTGTCTATTGCCATTATATTCGTCCAGCTTTTTCTTTAATTCGGTCTTCGTAACGATAGGTTTTTTACAAGGTGGGGTGCCAACCCAACGCTCAACCCCCAACCTGGAGGACCAGGATTTTAAGGGGTTTACTCCCCATGGCCATTGGCCTCACTAGGGTCGGTAGCCCTAGCGTGTGTACTGGTAATGCCTTTGTCTGTAGTGTAGGGTGTGTAGTATGTTTGTACGTGTACTGTTCTGGTGTATGCGCATGGCATACTGAGCTATGTGACCCGTGGGGGCGCTGCTCCCCAAGTAACTGCATGCAACAGTTACCCCTTGCGGGAGGCTGCTTGCATCCTAACTGGATGGGCGATGGGGCCTAGAACTAGATTTGTAAAAAAAAGAAAAAAGAAAAAAATGACTGTAAAGAAATAAAGTTGAACCTTTAACTAGTGATTGTTTTCTTTAATGAATTTAAATGAAAATTTAAATTCCATTTTTCGTTCTGCCAAAAAGGTATCCCGGAAATTTCGAGTTAGCAGATATTTTGCACTATCTCTTATTTGCCAAGACTATAAAAATTAGTGGAGGTGAAAATTTTGGATTGTATTCAATTATATTGAATCGTTGAACAATTCAATTGTTGATTTCAAGGTTCAGGCAAAAGAAGACGCAATATGATTCATGGTCCATGATTCTGCAACTTAAGCTTCCCCCTCTTTAAGTATACTACGTAGAGATATAACAAATTCGCCAAAACGTCAATATTTATTTTCTCACTGAACCTCGATTGACAAATATCGACTTACAAATAAACAAATGTGTTTAAAGAGTGAGAAGGCCTGCTACTTTGAAACCAGTAATTGTACCACACATCGCAGGAAGACTTGCAACTATCCACAACAGAAAGGACAAAATATATTAGAAAAGTCAACTTTATATATTGTTAAACACTTACCTCACCAAATAAACCTTTTTTATTTCTTACAGTATGATAAAATCTCTTAGTATGCAAAGCAAAAAATTGTCTCCAGAACTTGTGTGAAGAACTTTTTTGGTAAACCATTTCTTCAACAATTGGGATCTGTGAATCTACAAAAAGAATGTTCAATAACTCCTCCAAAAATATAAAACAAATAATAGAAGTGGAAATCAGCAATGCATAAAAATAGTGCAATTTCATGCAGTTAGAAAAGTGGTATACGAATGTGATTCTAAATAAGCAAAAATTAAAGGACAGGAAGCACATTAATACAAAACAAGTGGCAGCCTGATAGAAATTGAAGTGATAGACTGAAGAAAATAATCACTCTTGCAACTTTATTAAGTTTCCTTAAAGACAACTGTAAACTTTGAATTAGCGTCTTCGAATTGACCAACATTACTTGATAGAAAGAAATTAGAAATGATTAACCATGAAAATAAAGAATTTCTCTTTAACCTTGAAAACATATTGAAATTAGCTAAATCTAACAGACTACACTTGAAATTCTACAAAGAAACGCTACTTTTTTGTGTTAGAAATTGAATCAAAAAGATTTCCTTAAAAATAGCCTCATAAAAAAAATATTCATAAAAAGAAAGAAATAGAAACAAGCATGCAGCATCTTAAGCAAAGGACTCACACTTGACATTGGCACCATTCATATTGACAAACTTTTCTTTCTGTGCTGAAAATCATACAATGATTAGAAAATAAAATAAAAACAAAACTAAAATCTTCAGATAAAATACTGGTGAGGTAACATTCAAATATTATTCAAATTCTTATTTTCAGTGACTTCAAGTGAAAAACTTTCTTATTCTTATAAAATTTCTCATAAATAATTTAAAATAAATTATGTTACAAAAACATTATATCATTAAAATACTTTTTGCTAGAACTAATTTAATTAAAAAAGTCATGATGGATCATTATCAGACACTGTTTCATCAACCGATTATGTTTACCGAAATTTGCCCTCTACAAAAAGTTATTACAAAATCTTATTCTTGTACTCTTCCAAATACCAATATCAATATTGAAATTAAATTCTGCGATATCTGTTTTTAGTTTTTCTGATGAGCAGATACGATAGATAGACTGAATCGGAATGAAATGAACTTAGTTAACGTATGTACATGATCAGATATTCCATAAGAAACAATTTTATAATTAGAAAGATTAACATCTAATGAATTACAGAGTGCACTTAAACGAGAAATATCTTTTTCTGGCAAAACATACAGTACTTCAATATGAATTTAATCCTTCAGAAAGCGACTACTTGAATTATATAACTCTACTCAGCCAATACTTTAAAAGTTTTTTTTGTGAAAAAATGTAGGGGACACAAAAAATTTAAAAGACACGAAGACTGTAAACTTAAAAGGCTGTAGTGTTTTATTTTCTTTTATACTAACATTCTTTAAAATATTTTCCAAATTTGACTCTTAAAGCCATAAAAATTAGCCTGTAGTGGTAAATTTGCACTACATATTTGTTTCTCTGTTTCGGGACTTAAGATTAATTAAAAGCAAATTTAAACTACTACTATTAGAATAGAGAAAAATATTTTCATAAAATGGGAGATCTATCCACGATTTTTTAATATACTCGACTTCCACATATCAGAAATAACCAATGAAATAAGCTTACGTGATATCAGTTCCTTGGCAATGACAGTATTTGGCGTTTCACGTTTCCTGTGTATTATTTGCTTGAAAGACAAACACTTAAGTCCTGGAAACAATTCACACGTGCACCAGAACATAACAATAAGCAACAATGAACAAGGATAGAAGAAATTTACAAGTACCAATAAAATAATTACTTTTACGTTCTACTTTTAAGTCTTGCAAAACTCCAGTACCTTCTTCAGCCACACGAATAAATATCTGGAAATTAAATTATTCAATTTTTTTTGGTTTATTAAAAGTTCTAAAGAGAAGTTTAATAAATCAATGGATTAAAACCTACTTCTTCAAGAGAGGTGTCAGTTATTCCATAAGAAACAATTTTATAATTAGAAAGATTAACATCTAATGAATTACAGAGTGCACTTAAACGAGAAATATCTTTTTCTGGCAAAACATACAGTACTTCATTTCCAATGTGTTCCAAAAATTCAGCTGATGACACCGACCGCTTTATAAGTTTTGTTAAATCTAGAAATAAATTATTATCTTGTATAATAAATTTCCTAACAAGACAAATAAATATCACTGATTTCAACTTCATTTTCAACCAAATAAAGTTTTACTTATATATATATATAGGATATAAAAAAATATTTTTTAAAAAATGATTCAAGATTACATCAGAGGTTATTGGCGCCCGGAGCTTTTTTTAGCGTACTGCCGGCCTCCAGACAGTGTTCTCTCGTTACAAACAACACTTTCCATCACCGGACTGTGAGTTCTAAGAAACTCCTAAGAAGAGAAAAACTAAGGGTCAGCAGCTGGATTCGAACCCTGGACCTCCGCATGGGAGTCCAGTATGCTAACCACATAGCTAATCCCTTCCCTGCTAAGTGGGTATTTTTTTTAGAATTAATCATTTGTCTCAAGTACCATTAATTATTATTGTATTATTATTATTTTTTTTTTTTTGGCGCATCAACAGCTGAGGTCATTAGCGCCCGGAGCTTTTTCCAGTGCACTGCCGGCCTCCGGACAGTGTTCTCTCGTTACAGACAACACTGTCCATCACCGGACAGTGAGCTGTAAGAAGCTCCTAGGAAGAGAAAATCTAAGGGTCAGCTGCTGGATTCGAACCCGGGACCTCCGCGTGGGAGTCCAGTATGCTAACCTCATAGCTAATCCCTTCCCTTATTATTATTATTATTTTATTATTATTATTATTATTATTATTATTATTTTATTATTATTATTATTATAATTATTATTACTATTATTATTATTTTTAAGAACTCTACAACGAACTGCCACGAATAACTAAAAGAGATAAAATGTATATAAACATGCGCTCGACTTCGTGACCGGCGGCCATCCAATGGTAGGCCCTTAAGGGAGTACTACTGATTCTCTCGAAAGCCTACGTCAGGCATACACATAGTCGCACGGCCAACGGCGCCTTAAACGTTTAGGAGGATTCTGGGAAGAGTTGAGGCTGAGAGAGCTTGGATTTGAATGAGTTTTGAATAAGTTTGGAATGAAATTTTAGGTAACGGAGTTTTTTTTGGGGAGGGGGGCAGAAACACCAAGGAAATTTTTAAGACGGTATTAATAGTTAGGTTTGAGAAACAAAAGGGAGCTTTGACTTGCAGGGTTTTCGATTGTAAGGATTAAATGCTATGGAGGTTTGTGCGTTTGGCTTCGGAGAAAAAGGTTGAGGCGGAAGAGAAAGGGGAAGCAGAATGTCGAGTATTTGGGTAAATTTAGGGGAGGTGTATGGTGGATGTAGCATGTCAAATGCTTTGCTGCATAGATTTAGGTACTAGTTCAATGTTCTTGTCTATCTGTTTAAAAGTCTTCAGAGAAAAGTTAAATTTAAGTTTTTGACTCAAACAGACACAAAATACGTCCTGCTCAACATCTCCGTAAATGACAGATGGACAAGAGGGTGGTTTTAGGATGAACGTCAGCGTCAGGATAACAGGGCTGTGATCGGAGGATATGATCGTGGAGAACAAAAGCATCTGTGTTAAGGGCAGTGATGTTTGAACATATAAAAAAAAATCGAAGAAATCTAGACGTTTTAGGTTGGAAGTAGGCCAATAAATAGGTTGAGAAGGATATAGATTAGTAGATAGATTGAATTCAGATTGGTAGGTAGGTAGTTTAGAAGAAAGCGCTTTTAAAATCAAACAACTTCATCAATTTCTTCTAAGTGAGGCCAAGACAAATAAAAGCAATAAATAATTTAAAATATAAAACTTTAATACCTATAGTCTTAATTACAGTCACTAAATAAATAAATAAGGAGAGAGTGAGAACGCGAAAAATTACTTACCTTTTACTTTGTCGCTGCCAGCTGATTTGTTTTCTTGCATTTCTTCAATATCGCCTATCCCTAATAAAATTGCAAAAATTTTTGAGAATTTTCATTATTTTTGAAAAGTTTGGACTATTTCTTTTTTTTTAAAGAGCGGTCAAGTAATTAAAAAAGATTGGTTTTAATTCCCAATAATTTCTCTTTCCTAATAGATTTCATTAAAATTAAATATATTACTTTTTAAAACAACAATCTGCTTAATTCAGAAATTATGCAACAGTGGTAATAATACTTTTATAGATGTTTATAATGCATGGATTTGTTTAAGATGAAACATGAAAAACTTCAGTCTTCAGTGTGACTGCAAATGATTTAGATATTGGTTAACATCTAAATACTTAGAGAAATATAAAGTATTAACCTTGAACATTATCATGAAGGGATGAAGGAAACAACTCTTTTCTATGAAATGTATACGGTAGCGATCTTAATCTAAAGCTCAGATTTTACTAAGAAAAAAATAAAAAAAATTAATGGTACTTGAGACAAATGATTAATTCTAAAAAAAATACCCACTTAGCAGGGAAGGGATTAGCTATGAGGTTAGCATACTGGACTCTCACGCGGAGGTCCCGGGTTCGAATCCAGCTGCTGACCCTTAGATTTTTTTCTTCCTAGGAGCTTCTTACAGCTCACTGTCCGGTGATGGACAGTGTTGTATGTAACGAGAGAACACTGTCCGGAGGCCGGCAGTGCACTGGAAAAAGCTCCGGGCGCTAATGACCTCAGCTGTTGATGCGCCAAAAAAAAAATACCCACTTAGCAACAAATTTTAGAATAAGAACCTGAGAAGATTCACACTATATCTCTCAGTTCTTAGAACTATTTACACATATAAGAATTAGTAAAAAAAAATCCTTACAAAACTAATTTATATATTTTTAACGGAAGCTAAATTATATGTTTTACCTTCCACGCTGGAATTGTTAGGGCTCTTCTTCTGATTTCCTTCAACCTTTAAAAACAAGCACAAGAGCTAATGTTACAGAATAAATTTATTCTAACGTAAAAATGTGAAAACCATATTTTAAAACAATCAGTAAGAAAGTAGGGCTTAAATGTTAGGCTTTCTTTTAATAATTGCTTTACTTCTTGAATGTATTCCAGAATAAACCCGATATTGAAAATGTAGCAATCCCAAGAAACAGTAACAAATTAAAATGGATACCTGTTCTTTAGACGGAGCGTTCAATGTATAGGATGCTCTTTCAACAGTCAAATGGTAACCGGATCCAAACGTCCTCTTTAGAAATAAGCTAGTACCACAGCAGATAAGTTTTCCATTGGCAATTATGGCGATTCTATCTCCCAGTAAATCCGCTTCATCCATGTGATGCGTAGTTAATATTAAGGTTTTACCTATAATTTGTAATTGAAAAGGGCATCATTAAAATAAAAAAAAAAAAAATAAAAAAAAAAAAATTGGATTTACTAATTTACCTCTTTTATATTTGATGAGAAGTTCCCAGATAGATCTTCTGGAATATGGATCAACGCCAGAGGTTGGTTCATCCAAAATTATAGTTCTATATTTTAATAGTTCAATAAACTTATAACTTAATATCATAACATCAAACTTACACACTAAATAAAACAATTTCAGAAATATTACCTGGAACCGCCAATAAATGCTATGGCTACAGAAAGTTTTCGCTGCATTCCACCTGAAAGTGTTGAAGACAAAGCATCACGTTTATGTGGCAACCCTAAGTCCACTAACATTTCTTTAATTTCATTTTTAATCATTTCGGCTTTTCTCGAGCTACCACCTCTTAACATCCCATAAAACCATAGATGTTCTTCTACGGTTAATCTTTAACAGAATGTTAGAATAATAATGCAAGAGATATGAATTTGTTTAAGAAAATTTAAAAGAAAAAAGTACAAAAAAATTAGAATTTTTTTTAATCTAAATAAAATATTACCTATTAAAGAGAACATTATGCTGAGGACACATTCCCAAATTGTTTCGCACTTTATTCATATCAGTCCGAATATCAAACCCATTTATTACAGCTGTACCACTGGTGGGCGGAAAGAGCCCAGTTAACAATGAGCTAAAAGAAAATATCAAAATAACATAAGAATCTATAAATAATAAAGGAGAAAGAAACAATTGCCTTGAGTATCTTCATGATGAACATTTTTAACTTCGGCTGGGCCAACTAATTTCATCATGCTATAATATTCTCTAACTGGGTAGAGTAAATGTTATTGATATTTACTGTAGCTATAATAATACATATTATAATGGTTCGAAGGTAAAAAAAGAGAACAAAATCTGGTAAAAGTACGGGATATTCTTGTAGTGAAATCTTTCTAATTTTCAGCAGAACGCATTTTTGTTAAACATTAAATAAATTTAAATAAATCTAAATCGAAAATTTTCAATAAACAATTAATGTGAGATAACTGCCTTACATTGTGGTAGTTTTGCCAGCACCATTGAGACCAAGAAATGAAGTGATTTGCCCTTCATAAAACTTCATAGATATATCATTAACTGCCACTTTACCATTTCTAAAAACTTTTCTGAGGCTATTAACAATCACACCTGCGTTCAAATCAGTTGGATCTTTTTCAAAATTTACATTACTAGCATTTTCTGAAAGAGGATGGATATATTTGTATTAAAACAAATATTTTAAGATTAATTTATAAATTATTGTTTAAAAGAAAATAACCTCTAACGCTTTCATTATCTGCAAACACTTTTGTAACTTCTTTTCCTGACCAATAAGAAAGTGTAAAAGGAAAATACCATGGTCTTGGAATCCCATACTGTCCTTTAAAATAGAAAAAAAATTCTTTGTATTATGTTAAATCGATTGAATGCAAAATAATAAGGATATGCTTACTAACCAGGGAAAACAGCTTCTATATACCATGTTAGAACAAGGTAGATTACGAAGTCAACTATTAACATATACATCACTGAAACTAAATTAAATTCGTCATTATATATAGGGCTTCGTTGAATATTATCCCACTGCATGCCAACTCCCTGCTCTTCATAAGATGCTATATAGGATGCACCAACGCCCAAAGCAACGTTTGCCGAGAGACTCTGCAATCCAGTACTTATATATATTTAACATATGGAGTTACAAAAACTAAATTGAGATTAATGTTAAGTAATTTATAAGATTACACACAACTTATAAAAAAAATAGCAACAATGCAAATGAAGAAATAAAAATTGTTGAACTATAATCTCACCAAAAGAGTCTTGTGAAGCGGTGTAAGATATGCCATCCAACTGGCTAGAAAGAGATATGGAAGATAGAATATAACGAACATTATACCCGCGCAAGCTGCAGCAAGATTGGCTTTAGAAAAAAATACTGATATCAAAAATGCTTGAGCAATTGTAGCTAAAGCGTAGCAAAATAGAAAGAGGTACAGCACAAATGGATCACTGTTCATCAAAACTTTACCATACTGTAAACATTTATAAAAATTTATTAAAAAATAGCTTCTTCAAAAAAATCTACTTCATTTAACAATAAAGCAGTACTTACGACAAGAATTAATACAAGCGCCACTAATGTAACGCTCATAGGAATAAGGCTATCCACAAACCAACCAATCCAATGTATACCATTTCCTAATCCCATTACTCGCATGGTTTCTTTCAACCTTTGTTCCTTTTCGTAAACAATGCTTTTGACAATCATGGTAAAAGAATAAATCCATGATAACACCAGAAACTTTGGTAACGTCCTTGATATTACCATTATAAATCTAAATAAAACAAAATGCTTTTCATTTTGTTATGCAATTATTGCTAAACTTAACATTCTATTCTAATAACAAAAATAACTTTATATATACATAAAAAATAAATTACTAACTCGTCACTAATGTAACAGGGATGAGGGAATTGTTGGAAAATAATTCCAGGTAAATCCCTTCGCCCTGTTTGTTCACTAATAATACTATGGTCAATCAAATCTTGAAGATATGCAAAACCATAAGTTATGTATTTAAGATCGATTATTGGTTTTCTTCTTGGTTCAATCCTCATAAGCCTATCCAGAATGTATTCTGTGTTGTCTACACGCTCTGTGTTCATTCTACAAAAAAATAACCAATAAGTCAATTACATCTTTTATTATCTTCAAAACAAATTTAAGTAAAAGAGAAAATGTGCCTCTTTTTCAATACCTTATCTTGTAAGTAGTGAGCGGAGAAAGTTTATCCCAACCAGGAGATTCAAATTGGACTAAAGCCCACAGTTTATTGAAATAAATTAATCGCATCGCTTCGTTTTCTGCTTCTTCTGTGCTATTATAACCACGGATTTTATTCTGTTCATAGCACTAAAATATTTAAGGAATAATAAAAGATAAAAATTTAAATTACATTTTGATAAAATTCATTTCTAAAATGAGGTTAAAGTAAATGATCTCAGCGAAAATAATACATACGATTACATTCCATTTTTGTTTTTGTAAAAAAAATATATTTAATATTTAGTGTGGTCGATAATAAAAAACCAGTTTTTTCTTAAAAAATGTTGCTAGTATAAATGATGATTTTTGGCTCAATAAATGTAATGACTGTTCGGTTAAAAAGAGATGCTTAATACTAAATCTTGTATGAAAACTGGGGATCTAAGAATTATTAACAATGAAGACAATTTTTAAACACACCGCAACACATTAGTATTAAAAATATTTTAAATACGTTGTTAAAAATATTCATGCGTATTAACAATCTCCTTAACAAAAACTTACAGTTTAAAATGTTAAGTATAAGGGTTGACTAAACGCCAAAAGGTACACAAATCAGCAAGTACCCAACATTTCATTCAAGCTTAGTTGATATAATTTAAGTAATTTTGCTGCATTAACTTTTCCTTCACATTTTTTAGAATTTATTAGATGTCACAGACCCTTATGCTGGCCATTTTCATCTACAAAATATTTTTTCAAGTAGCACTGTAGATTGACTTTAATCTATAATAATCAAACTATTAATTACATGTTAAAAAGAAAACGTTATTAAAAATAAAAAAAATTATGAGGCTAAAAAAATTCACTTTTTTAAAAAATGCTTACACCAACATACATCAATGATTTTGTTTATTTTATTTATTTATTTTATTTTTAAATAAAAATCGTCGGTTTAAGTTCATTCTTCGATTAAAGTAATTGTTATTTTATGTAGTAGTCAAACGTTTATAATAATAGGTAATAATTATCTGGCTTAAACGCAAATAATATAGTTTTCTTCAATTACATTCTCAATGTAGATGTTCTTCCCACAATGTTGTATGTATGTAATATAAAATAAATAAAATATGCATATTTTTAGGACAGTAATTATTCCAGTATTTTACTATAAGTAAAATTAGGGGGACTAAATTAAATTACAATGGAGAGATGAATGTTTTTATAATCTACTTGTTATTAACTGTGAGTCATTTGTGCTCACGAATATTTCGGTAAGACGAATTCAAGACTGAAATATTGTTTTAGATCCTCCGTGATTCAAATTTAAACAGTAGCCGACTCTAACTTTGTCTTTTTCTACTTTAACAAACATGAATAAAGGGCATATTAAAGATAAATCAGAAGAATAATTTGGAATAGAGTTAAAATAAAGTACCTATTTAATAACGAAGATATAATAAACATTTTATCATAATTATAACAAAAAAATATTATAAACGAACTGGCCAGCATAAGGGTCTGTGACATCTAATAAATTCTAAAAATGTGAAGGAAAAGTTAATGCAGCAAAATTACTTAAATTATTAAAACTGTCCGGTAGGACAGTTGTATAAGGATTGATCGTCAAAAACTGCACGAAAAAGCGTAATGTTGAAAAACACCCAACTTTGACAATTTTTTTCTCTTTTTCTATAAAAGATAAAATTCCCAAATTTTCTTTAAAATAAAGGGCAAACCCTCCTTTATAGCTGTAATTTTTTCGTAATAACATAGATTAATTAGTTTTCGAGAAAAACGATGCGAAAAATGCACAAAAACTACATTTTCAAAAATTGTTGTTGTTCTTCTTCTTCTTCTCCTTCTTCTTCTTCTTCTTCTTCTTCTTCTTCTTCTTCTTCTTCTTCTTCTTCTTGTTACCTTTTTTGTAAACTGCGTAGCGCCTAAACGCACAAACCGATTTTCATGAATGAGGTGTCATTCGATTCGGAATTTTATGTAGATGTGCCTTTTGGGGGTCTCGACGCTGTACATCGAATAGGAGAGGAGTTAGCCCCCTTTATGTAAGGCCACCTCCAAAATTATTATTACTAATTACTCTGTAAATCTAAGCCCGATTTTGAAATAATTTGGTAGGATGATAGAGTTAGGGCTCCTCTACGTACCATTAAAGCGGCGATCAGCTCTTACACTTGTTAAGGGAAAGTATAGCAATCGTTTCAAATTATCGACACGAGAACCGATTGTCATGAATGTAGTGTCATTCGAATCGAAATTTTGTACAGATTTGCACTTTAAAAGTCTGAACGCTGTGCCTCATAAGGAGGGGAGTTTGCCCCACCCAAGTAAGGCCCTTTCTAAAACTATTATTACCAATATTTCTATAACGCTTAGTCCGATTTTGATAAAATTCAGCTCGAATAAGTTGTTAAAGCTCCTCTACTTGGCTGTGAAGGGCCATCAAGCTCTTGCACCTACTAAGAGGAAGTACTACAATCGTTAAAATTATCAATGGGTGGACCTATTTACATTAATGAATTGTCGTTCGATTCAAAATCTTTGCCTTTTAGGGAGAAGTACTCTAATCGCAGTTTATTTTTCTTACTCCTCTTAAGAGGAAGTACTGAAATCGCCGTTTAATTTTGCTTATTACGTACAAATACCTTCCTATTTTATTCAAAACGCTTTCTCAAAAAAATTGTTATTGAGGATGGCAACTATAATCATTCTTTAAAAAGATCTCTCCAATGGTAGTTATGGTTCCGACTTAACACCTTATCAGGTTATAATGATAGAATTGCTTATTCTAAATTTTAAAAAAATCTGTGAAGCAGATAAGTAACTTTGTAAAGTAGACAAAAATGAAAATCTATCCAAAAGGTACAAAAATCTCTTTAACAAAAACTTACAGTTTAAAATGTTAAGTATAAGGGTTGATTAAACGCCAAAAGGTACACAAATCAGCTAGTACCCAACATTTCATTCATGCTTAGTTGATATAATTTAAGTAATTTTGCTGCATTAACTTTTTCTTCACATTTTTTTAGAAATTATTAGATGTCACAGACCCTTATGCTGGCCAGATCATTCATAATATTATTTTGTTATAATTATGATAAAATGTATATTATATCTTCGTTTTTAAATAGGTACTTTATTTTAACTCCATTTCAAATTATTCTTTGGATTTATCTTTAATATGCCCTTTATGCTGAGTAGTCACATATACATGCATGTTAAAGTAGAAAAAGACAAAGTTAGAGTCAGCTACTGTTTAAATTTGAATCACGGAGGATCTAAAACAATATTTCCGTCTTGAATTCGTCTTACCGAAATATTCGTGAGCACAAATGACTCACAGTTAATAACAAGTAGATTATAAAAACATTCATCTCTCCATTGTAATTTAATTTAGTCTCCCTAATTTTACTTATAGTAAAATACTGGAATAATTAGCTGCCCTAAAAATATGCATATCTTATTTATTTTATATTACATATATATAACATTGTGGGAAGAATACCTAGATTGAGAATGTAATTGAAGAAAACTATATTATTTGCGATAAAGCCAGATAATTATTACCTATTATTATAAACGTTTGACTACTACATAAAGTAACAATTACTTTAATCGAAGAATGAACTTAAACCGACGATTTAAGAAATAAATAAAATAAAATAAACAAAATCATTGATGTATGTTGGTGTAAGCATTTTTTAAAAAAAGGTTTTGAATTTTTTAGCCTCATATTTTTTTATTATTTTTTATAACGTTTTCTTTCTAACATGTAATTAATAGTTTGATTATTATAGATTAATAGATATTACTGTCAATCTACAGTGCTACTTGAACAAATATTTTGTAGATGAAAATGGCCAGCATAAGGGTCTGTGACATCTAATAATTTCTAAAAAAATGTGAAGAAAAAGTTAATGCAGCAAAATTACTTAAATTATATCAACTAAGCATGAATGAAATGTTGGGTACTAGCTGATTTGTGTACCTTTTGGCGTTTAATCAACCCTTATACTTAACATTTTAAACTGTAAGTTTTTGTTAAGGAGATTTTTGTACCTTTTGGATAGATTTTCATTTTTGTCTATTTTGCAAAGTTACATATCTGCTTTACAGATTTTTTTAAAGTTTGGAATAAGCAATTCTATTATTATAACCTGATAAGGTGACCGTAATTACCACCGGAGAGATCTTTGTAAAGAATGATTATAGTTGCGGTCCCTAAACCATCCTCAATAACAATTCTTTTTTAGAAAGCGTTTTGAATAAAATAGTAAGGTATTTGTACGTAAATAGCAAAATTAAACTGCGATTTCAAAACTTCCTTTATGAGGAGTAAGAAAAATAAACTGTGATTACACTACTTTTCCTTCAAAGGCAAAGAGGGAAAGATTTTGAATCGAACGACAATTCATTGATGTAAATCGGTTCACTCATTGATAATTTTAACGATTGCAGTACTTCCTCTTAGTAGGTGTAAGAGCACGATGGCACTTAACAGCCACGTAGAGGAGCTTTAATCACTTCTTCGTGCTAAATTTTATCGAAATCGGACTAACCGTTATAGAAATATTGGTAATAATAGTTTTAGAAAGGGCCTTACTTGGTGGGGCAAACTCCCCTCCTTAAGAGGCATAGCATCGAGACTTTTAAAGTCCAAATCTGTACAAAATTTTGATTCGAATGACACTTCATTCATGAAAATCGGTTCACGTGTCGGTAATTTGAAACGATTTCTATACTTCCTCCTAACAAGTGTAAGAGCAGATCGTCGCTTTAATGTTACGTAGGGAAGCCATAACCCTATCATCCTACCAAATTTTATCAAAATCGGGCCAAGATTTACAGAGTAATTAGTAATAATAATTTTGGAGGAGGCCTTACATAAATGGGGCTAACTCCTTTCCCATTCGATGCACAGCGTCGAGACCCCCAAAAGGCACATCTACATAAATTCCTGAATCGAATGACACCTCATTCATGAAAATCGGTTCGCGCGTTTAGGCGCTACGCAGTTTACAAAAAAGGTAACAACAACAACAAGAAGAACAAGAACAACAACAACAATTTCTGAAAATGCCGTTTTTGCTCATTTTCAGCAACTTTTTTCTCTAAACCTATTAGATCCTAGGTTGTTGCAAAAAAATTACATTTATAAAGGAGGGTTTGCCCTATATTTTAAAGAAAATTTGGGAATTTTATCTTTTATAGAAAAAGAGAAAAAAATTGTCAAAGTTGGGTGTTTTTCAACGTTACGCTTTTTCGTGCAGTTTTTGACGATCAACCCTTATACAACTGTCCTACCGGACAGTTTTAATAAGGTTAAGCATACAATTTTAAGGTAAATTTATTCGTGAACAAATTAAAAAAAAAGAAACATTTTGATTGGGTAGAAGTCAGCAAATAGGAAGATTGGTTTCATGCGACCGTTTGGGGATGCTTACGATGAATCAGAAAGCATTATAACTAAATTGTTATCGGTTCACTTTACAAGTGTAAACAGTTAAGTGCTGCATTAAAATATGGCAACCAGAAGTAATCTATTTCCACATTTACCTATTATGAAAATTGGACATTATACTTTAGGAGAAACTTTAGGTGTAGGTTCTTTTGGCAAAGTTAAAATTGGCTCTCATAAACTAACAAATCATGAAGTGGCTGTAAAAATTCTTAACAGAGAGAAAATAAAAAGTTTCGAACTGACTAGTAATGTAAGACGAGAAATTCAACATCTCAAACATTTTCGGCACCCACACATTATTAAATTATATCAAGTAATCAGCACTGCAAGTGATATATTTATGATCATGGAATATGCTCCTGGAGGTGACATTTTTGACTATATTATAAAAAAAGGTAAATTGGAGGAGAAGGAAGCGCGCAGATTGTTTCAGCAAATAATTTCCGGTGTAGATTACTGTCACCGTCATATGAAGCAACTAGCCCTGAAAATGGATGGCGCTGTAGCGTCGTGCCTATACTCTGCCGTCAATGACAAAGATGATTAATAAGCTGTGTGTTAATTAATGTTGTAGTCTTGACTGCAGTATTGTTAATTACAAAGTTTATTACTATATCATCATTATGTCTTGATGAGTAAGAGGGCCGCGGCGATGAGTGCAGAAGGGTCTGGGCAAGAGCCCGCCTGGAGCCGTCGCTGGTGCAGATCTTGGGGTAGTAGCAAATTCTCGTGATCTAAAATCAGAAAATCTTTTGTTGGACAGAAACTTGAATGTGAAGATTGCTGATTTTGGATTTTCAAATATGATGCACGATGGAGAATTTTTGCGTACAAGTTGTGGTTCTCCTAACTACGCAGCAACAGAAGTTATTATTGGCAAACTATATGCAGGCCCTGAGGTGGATGTCTGGTCTTGTGGCGTGATTCTCTACGCTTCACTTAGTGGCAAACTACCTTTTGACGATGAACATGTGCCTATTCTTTTTAAAAAGATAACTTGTGGTTATTTTCATATTCCCAAATATTTGGATAAGTGCGCAGTTTCTCTTGTACGTAAATCCCCTGATGAGAGCATCAATTGATGAAATTAAAAATCACAAATGGTTTCAACAAGATTTGCCCTCGAATTTGCTTCCTCTTCCCAATGAAAAACGTTCAACGGTTGTCGATCTAGAAGCTGACATAGAAGTTTGTTTAAAGTTTGGTGTGCAGGTAAATGAAGTTAATGGCGCGCTTTTGAATAGAGATTCCCATGATGAACTAGCTATAGCCTATTACCTCATTGTAAACAACAAACCAATAACAGATGATGAATTCAGTCCATCTATACAGACAATCAGTCAAAATCCAATCCTTAATTTGGATTCCGAGTTTAACTTCAACAAAGGTTTGGAAAAAGATGTAAATAAACTAACTGCTAATAAAGGAGAATGGCACCTTCGAATACGGTCTCAAAGCAAACCTTGGGAAATTATGAATCAATTATTTAAAGCAATCAAGTCACTAGATTTTGAATGGAAATTAGTGGACTCATATCACGTTCATGTAAGGACAAAGAAGCCTAACACCAAAGATAAATATAATGTAATTTCCTTACAACTCTATTAAATAGATAAAAAATACAATCTTATAGACTTTAAAAGTATATCCAGTGATCTAGAAATACCACACACGAAATCGAAAATCGTCAAACTTCAACTCATTACACAAGGGGTTTTCTTCAAATGTGTGCTTCTTTAATCGCACATCTAATGCAGTACATTTTTACATAATACTTTAAAAATCAATAAGTTAATGTATTTTATTATTACATAAAACTAACATAGCAAAAACTAAACACTATACCTCCAAAAACTGTGAAATTATTCCTAAACCCTCCGGTATTGGATTGGCTCCAAACTGTGCTTGTTTAGGCATTGGACCTTCAGGAATTTCTGAACCTGGCGTTTTAGTAGATGTCATATTTAAACTGTAAACAATTGTCTAATTCTAAATTTACGAAGTAAAGCTTAATTAAAAAATTATCAATTATATATAATTAATTATTTTAAATATAGCATTTTTTAAACCAAATAAATTGAATATCAGTGTATTGAACAAATTTTTCAGATCAGTTTATTTTGTCGATGTGATAGAATAAATGGAAATTCTCAGCACCAAAATGATTAATAAACCTCTGATGGATATCCAAAACCGGTCAGGAATATAAATAGTGCAGGTTAAGAAGGATATAATCAATGATGTTACCCAGCAGTCCGGCCCATCTACACTTTCAACATACACATTATACGAGTAGTACAATTATGCATGTTATGTACAAATCTATTATTCCACAGAAACTGGATTTACACATGTTTATAAATGTCTCATATAAAAAATGAAAGACGTATTATGGAGATAGATATGTAAATTAAATTTTACCAATTGTAAGTGAAATTCTAAAAACCGTTCTGAAAGAAAAACCATTCATTATTACATAATAAAGTAACAAGGCAGAACGAACTTTGACATCGAAAATGAAATGATAAGGTGATTTTGTTTTCATTTCCGATTGCTCAGAGATGAAATAAACACACGTTCTCCCTGAATTTTTTTTTTTAAAGGAGATACTCATTAAACATTATGTAATAAATACAAAAATCTGAATCTTATTTTATTAACAAATAAATATTCTCTCACTTTTTTGCAGTCCTGCGCAGAAGAACCAAATAATTATTCAGATCCATGGTAATGTTAGAATATTCTGGGTTCAAAAACTTTTGTCCTACGGATGAATTTAGGAATCCCTGAAATATTTATGTCATATAATCATTGTAACTGAAATTATATCATAAATGATTGAAAAAAAAAAAAAACTTATAATACAATAATCTAATTCAGAATAATAGATATACCTGAATTGAACGAAGATTAGTTATATAAGTGCTAGGGACATCTCTATTTAATGGAAAAATTTGATTGGTCCATATTTCTAGCAAATTTTTCAGCAAGATCATGGATTCAAAGGATTCATTGACACGCTTCATAATTCTTTCGGTGGCAGGTGTTACTGGGGTGAACAAAATTCTTCCACTAAATATAAGGAATATATTTTATACATTTATCTTTTAAATCTTAATATTGTTTCAAACAATGACACTGCCACCTACACAATAAATGGCTTTATGATTCTCCACAGAAACATCAAACCGCTGTTATTTTCTATGGTGAAAAACAATTCATTGCAATCAGGAGACACTTCAGGATCATATTGATACTTTATAATAGACCTGTTTTTAAACAGATCCTGTGAAGAATCAGATCTGAAACAACGGATAACAAAACATTTATAACAAGAATACACAAAGTTAATTTTTATTACGTTTCACTCATTCTTCAACGCCCAACTAATTATTTAAATTTGCCACAACACCTACTAACAATTTAAGAAAGGTGATTTACTTTGCCTGATTTTAGTAAAAACTACAAGATCTGTGTAATTTTTTTTTTTTCGGCTCCAACTGAACAAATTTTTAATATTTCTTTGGGGCTAATAATAATTTTAAAAAACGATTATATTGCAGTTCAATAATTTATTGATCAATTAACGGAAAAAAATAGTGAACATTAAAATTGAACCAAATGTGTTTTCTTTTCAGTTATGAGTGAGGTAAAAAAGGTAATGAAGACATTCATTAAAAGATGAAGTCCAATTTACGGTGTTTTTACTGAACATGTAAATATTCAAAAGAGAGGTAGAGCAGTTAACAAAAAAAAATCTGGAATGCAACATATAAAAGCATGAAATGACAAAAGTTCTTAGTTTTCTGCATATATGTAAGTTCTAAAGAAATAAGAAGCAAAACATTGTACAGTTAACTGAAGTTATTCTCTAATAGAGCTGGCGCACATTTCACTTAATATTTATTCCTAGAATCACTTATACTTTACTCATTTCGAGTAATATTATTTTATGAAAAAAAAAAATAATAATAAATAAAAATACCTTGTAGCATGCTCACCATCACTCAAGAAATCCTTAATTGCATTATTTGCACGATTGCCGCCGCACAAAAACTTCAATATTAATGATGTAGCTTCTTCAAATTGTGTAATTTTTATGGACATCATTTTATTTTCTAAATTTTGATAATAAAGTATTCCTCTTGATACACTGACAAAGTAATAGATGTATTAACAAAAAAAAAAAAATAAAAATAAATATAAAAGAATCTGGAAAATATTATTTCTTACTCATTTTTTTGGATTGATGAAATGGAGGCAATCAATTGATTCCACTCTTTCCAACTAATAAAATTATCTAAATTTTGTTGTAAGTAATATCTCAACTGCAAAAATTAAGGAATAAATGTACATGTAGCTTATGTCACAGTTTTTACTAAACAAAATAGGTTCTATGGGAATCTTTGGTCTTTCTCTTACTGCATTTCTCAATTTCAAATCTTCATCTAATATGGAATATTTGCTGAACACAATTACCATTAAGTTTATTCGAAACAAAGCATTATTCCAATTAGTGCTCATAAATAATATAAATGAGATATTAAAACATTGCTGGATGTTTTCTCGAAACAAATTATATTGCATTGTTTACTTATTAACAATTTCTTATTTCAAAAGATTTTCCTGAATCATTGATTGAACTAGTCTTCTACTGGACAGTAGATTTATTCTCTAAATTGAAACAATACTTCCGGATAATATGGCACAAATGCATGCAAAATGCTGCAGTTTTGTAAGTGAGCCCTTTATGCGGAGAACTGAATTTCACGCAAATTTAATGTAAACAGAAAATTAATAAATCGGAATTGGAAAAAGAGAAACACACTAGAATGACACATTTAAGTAAATGATATTTTTTCTTTTTTTTAATATACCTGATATTTGGTATCTGAATTCTCTAAGTCATCGATTAACAAATTTCTTAAAGTAACTAATTGTTCATTGTTCAGCTCACAAAAATCATTTAAGAATGATTCATCTTCGTGGAATTCATTGCACATTTCTAGTCTTGAACTATTGTATATTAAGGAGAGAGGACCCTAAAAATAAATTTGTTTTTAACTAAATAGGTAACAAATTTAAATTTAAAACAATATTATCTTGAAATGAGTATTTTCATACATTTTTAAAATTTCCATTGGTAATATTATAATTTATAAACTGTTCCAAACTGTCTGCTGAAATATTTAAATTATTTTCCAATATTTTGGCGTTTAGTTCATCAGGATTTTTAAGCAATTGCCTTAGGTTTATTGAATCTGGAAAAATAAACAAATTCATACACGGGACAAGGCCATTCTTGGGGTTGTATTATTCAGCAACATGTGAGCAATCAATAGACTGGATATCGGTCATTAATAATTACAATATATCTTTTGCATATTTGGGTATTTACTAATACCTACATTGCTGAGTTTTCTCTAATTTGAGGGTATTTATTATTTCTGTTAGTTTTTGAGCATTAACCGTTGATCTATGCGAAGCTTTTCCAATAGAGTCCATTTCATCGCCAATATTAAAGATTTTCTTTAGATTATGGTACAGTTCCATCGTTCTAAAATGAATATCAAAATCTTCATAAAAAAAATAATTGAATTCAAACTTCTAATAAATAACAAATGATTAAGTAAATAAAGTAATTATTGACTAACCCTGAGGAGGTCAAGTTCCCAGTTCTAACTGCAGCATCATTTTCATTGATATAGCAAGTATTATTATAAGTGCAAATGAAACTTTGTAAAAATGGTAGGAAACCTGCAGATGGTAAAGCTTTTTGTGTGAAATGACCTGTACAAAAAATATTTTTATTACATAACTAATTAATTTATCAGTATAATGATTTAAATGTTTTTCAGGGTTAAAAAATGCTTTTGCGAATTGCGATATTAATAAGAGCTATAATATTAGTTATTATAACTTTATTAAGTATAGTAATAATTATAATATTTTAATGATGTTAATAATAAAATTTGATTATTTAATATTAAAATATGTTTCAAATTGTCAGAAGTTGTTTTTTTCGGTAATGGCTTGAACCAAAGAAAGTTTTTTCAAGGATTTCTCAAACTTTCATAAGAGCAGCTTCATTTGGCTCAAAGAGCTGAATACTACGTGTAAAACTGAATAGAGCTACGAATTGTACCGAAATGTGGAGCATCAAAAACATCTTAGCGAAAGTACTTTTAATTGTAACGTTTCTAGAATGAATATTCACATGAAGCTCAAATGCCTATTCATTTTAGATACCTTATCGCACTTTCTGTATGAAGAGGCCTCAGCCCTGTCGGCTGATTTGAGCTAATTTATTATTTGGTTAATTCATGTATTCACTTATTGTATTTATGTATGTGTAGCTCAATAAATGGCTTATTCATTTATTAATCGCATCTGATTTGGTAAGTTAGTGTACTGATGGATTTCAGTATTTCGTTACTTTTCAAAAATGGCATCTAGGATTCTTTTTCAATAAGCTTCCTGCTCTAAAAATATAGGTATGTGAGCCTTTTGTGAATAATCATTCCAGAAATGGTTTCAATTACCAAACTAGGAAATATGACCAAGAGGAAGGAACTTCGCTTCAGCTGCTCGGTGGATGCGTGGATGCACGCTAACGATTTTATGTTTAGCGCCTCCAGTTTTAGGTCGAACTAGGGTGAAATTCTCGCTCGCCCTCCAGTGATGTATGTTTTAAATGATAAGTGCCAATGTGATCATTAGGGATACAACGGGCCCAATCGAGCCTACGTGCCATATGTATATTCCTAATCTTAAAGGCATACCATGAAACTTTTCCATCATAATGATGCGCCACTCCATAAAAATGTACGGTTCTATTACTACTTAAGGCTATTTATAGATGGAGTTCTAAGTTAAAAGAAAAAAGTAAATATTGTATAGAACACATATCAGGATTTTTCCCTTAGAAAGATGTGACTGGAAAACTGCTACTCGGTTTTCCTCTAAATCTCGCGTATTACCTATTTAATTAATTTATTTTAATTTGACGTAAGTTTTTTATTAAAAACATTTTTTAAAAAAAATGTATATTTCTGTAGAACTTTAGGAAATATGAGAATTGGGTTTTTGATGAATTGTAAAGCAATGACAAAGAAGAAAAGAAATCAAGAGGCCCAAAAATTTGAGATCTAATATAAATTTTTGGTCACAAATTGTGACTCAGGCTTTGAAGAAATCAAGGATTTGACTGAACGCATTTTCAAGCTTCATAATATTTTATCGAGAGTGGATCACATTTATACCTACAACTTTTCGCTAAACATCTTTCCAGGAAAAATATATTAAAATATTCTGGGAGGTTGGCGTTTATGATAATAGGCTTTCTTTGAATGTGACGTTACAAAATAATGACGGACTCTCATCATCCATAAAACACTAATAAGAATTAAATAGCAAACTCCAATAACAGGATAACTCTGCTAATATTCAAAATACTAAAGAAGCTTCCAAAGAAGAATTTAAATGGCTGATTTGCTAAGCTCAAGAGGCCAAAAACAAGGGGAAAAAAATATTTAACTCAACAGGATAAATTTAAATAAACAATTTTTGAAGAGCAAAAAAAAAAAGTGTTCATCTTATTCCGAGATGATAAAAAAAGTTGTGTTCAGGTAAAAAAAGAAGACTATACATCAAAATGACTATTACTTTTGATTCTGTCAAAAAGAGTAACATCTAATCTGGTTCGACCCTGAAATTAATTACATTAATACACAGACCAACCACTACTACAATTACAAAATATTATTACATGGATAAAACACAAATATTTTGAAGTTGTTATGCCTGATGATTAATTTTTCTTAATAACATTATTTGTTTGCGATATTAAGTGCACGTGTACCTTGAGTGCAAGTGGGTAATTTTTATTATGACACAACTCAATATAGGTCTTAAGTACACTTAAAAATTACGTTTTTAACAATTATAATGCAGAGCACTTCAATTCATACAACAAAAATAAATTATACAAATAGAAGTTTACGCATTATTTTGTGAATAAAAGAAAAGCAATTTTTGTTCAAATTGTAACTGTTGTATGAATATTCGAAGTTTCTGTTAAATGATGAATTATCACTGTTATAATTAGAAAAAATTTAATTTTGGGCCTCCATTAGAGACAATTTTATGGTTAAACACGATATATCAATATTATTTGCCCACAGGCGACCGATCGGACAAAGGACGAGAGTGGGAAACAATATTATAATTATTCTCTAAAATAAAGGTCAAAAACTACATCTTACAGTACTAGCAAGTCATTGAGCGGTCCCAAACCGCCGAGGAACTGTTTCCTCATTGATGTTGCTATTGACAACGTAAAGGAAAAGCAATTCTTGATAAAATGTGTAACTTTTACTGTTCAAAAATGTAAAATATATTTAATTAACAGTGTAATGCTGCAAAAAGGTACACTGAGAAATAAAAGTATTTTTATATTAACCAACTTACATTCATGTACTTCTTTTCTCAGGTCTTTCAAACGAACCCACATTAAAATTAGGAAAAGCATTAGCGGGCACAGTAATTCAATAAACAATCTCACCTATAATAATAAATACAAATTATTAATGTTATCTTTTTATTGTAACACCAATATTTATTAATGCACGGTTACATTGTTTTACATACTTTATGTCTTTTTCGCAGAATGACATTTTTCCAAAGAATTAATCTTAATTGTAGGCAATAAGGCATGATTTCTAAATGTTTTGACTAATATAGTCAAT
This sequence comes from Rhodnius prolixus, assembly GCF_049639745.1. Classification (NCBI taxonomy): domain Eukaryota; kingdom Metazoa; phylum Arthropoda; class Insecta; order Hemiptera; family Reduviidae; genus Rhodnius; species Rhodnius prolixus. The sequence continues at coordinate 39,519,896 of NW_027411614.1, read as the reverse complement.
GAAATACTCTTAAATAAGAATGACTACTAATTATTAATCACAATTGTTTGAAACTAATACTTTTATCACTTGATTGATTAGTATTTGTTGATATATAATAAATTCATAATTCTCCTGCAACATCGTTCATTTATATGAACTATTTTTTATTTCTTCCACTCAAAAAAAATTCACTCAATTTCTCTTATCAAATGATTAGTACACATTATGTTCAGATGACTATAAATTAATAAATTAAAACAGCTGAGGAAGTGTACACAGGATTCTATTTTCGAATTTTCCTTTCAAATTTCCAGCCAGGAATAAGTGTAAGGTATAGAGTTTATAGTGTTTAATAAAAAGAAGTCAATAACTTTAGAAAATAACTATTAATGTTAACAAAACTTTTTAAAATAATTTAAGATGTGCCCTTAAGTGTTGCTAATATTCTGAGCAATAATAATAACAATAATTGGAAACCACTAAACGATACAGGCCTCAATTGAGGTACTGACATTCACTTTGTGGTTAGGTATCACTTCTTTTTCATCAAAGATTCTTTTATATATCTCTTGAGAAAAATGCATAAGACAATACGCTCATAAACTCAATATTTTTTAAGAAAATATAAGACCTCAGCAAATGCTTCAAACCGCCGGACCATTCCTCTTTCTATCAATTAAATCAATATGTTTTGCTGTTGTAGAATTGAATCTTTCACCAACACTGTCTGTTTCTATTAACACTTTGGTGAATGCACTGAAAATTTGATTTTGAGTATTACTTGATACATTAAATGTATCATTTTAAAAATTAATAACTATCGTAGATATTAACTGCCCACAATATCCTTCTAACGATGGATTCGGATAATAAACCTCTTCTTACCCAAAAAGAATACCTAAAAAGGTATTTGAGCAAGGATAAAGTTAAAAAGAAGAAAAAAACGCCAACGATTTCATCTTCTAGTCACCTTAAGAGGTAAGTTATTTATTGACGTTTAAGAAATGTTTATTTAAAGTACAAAGTGGACTATCAATAATCATTGTTACCTTCATTAACTAGCTGATTTAAAAAAAAGTGCTTCTAATGCGCAGAAATTGTCTATAATCGTTCTAGCGATGAATATATGATTACGAATATTAAACCTCTTTTTATAAAAAAGGAAAAGGCTTATTATCGTACCTTATATATTTTACTTACAGAGATTGTCGTACCAAACTTGTACATTATTGTTTTAGCAATATACCGTTTGATTAATTCAAAGCAAAGATTGTTTTACGAGTTTTTTTCTATTAACACTTTATGATAGTAACTTATTTTATTTTGCAGGTCTGTTATAATTGATGACGATCTTGGATTAAAGGATGTGGCTAATATTGATGATGAAGAATTCAATTTAGATTACTTGGGTGACGAGGCACCTCAGATTGTAGGAATAATAGATGAGAGACCAAATGAAATCAGAGCTAAAGAAAAATATGATAATAACTTATGGCGTACTGTGGGTGAAACAAACAATGGTACTAATTCGCTACAGGATTCAAAAAAACATCCCGAATTATCAAAATTCAAAATTAATTCCAATTATGGTGATTTAAATTATTCTGACTCTGATCTTACACTATCTAGGCAAGATAAAAATAATGTTGAAACTGCCAAAATTAATGTGAATATTGAGAAGAATGAACATGCAAATGGTAGTTTTTTACAGCAGAAAAAAAACCATAACGATATAGATTTCTCAACTGAAAAACGTTGGGACAAAAATAAAAGAGATCGGGGAAAGTTTAGTAGTGATTCAGATCTGTCCCTTATAGAAATCATGATAGGGGCAATAAATCAAGGAAACAGCACATGATTGACTCCGATCATTCACCTGGGAAAAATAATGATTAACAGAAAATAGCTAGGAAAAAATACAATAATGGTTCTGATTTGTCGCCTGAGAGAAATCATGATTAATAAAAAGGCGGAACGCTATTCGGATTCAAATATGTCACCTGAGAGATGCAACACAAAAAAAAAAGAAAAAAGCCATTCTGATTCAGATATGTCGCCACCTAGGCCATCAAAAATTAGAAAAAAGTCTTACCATATGCACGGTGATATGTTAAAAAATAAAGATACAGGTAGAGCAAAGACAGATTTTATTCCCAGTAAAATAAATCACAATTTCGATCACCACTACAAAGAAAGGAAAAAAACATGTAACAGTGATGAATTAGATACTGATCCGTCTCGAACAAAGAAGTTGAAATATGAAAATAAATACAAATATAGAGAAAGTGAGAAAGAATATCACTACAAACATGGTAAGTCTTATGGAAGATCAGTTTCCAACCAAGGGAGAGAAGATTCTTTCAGACACCGAGACATAGAAAAACGTAAAACTGAGAGATCTCCCAGTCATTCAAGAAGAAAATATGATGATCGGGAATCAACAGAGAAAACATATAAATCAACCAGATCTAATCGTACTGAAGCTAAAAAAGATAGTGATTCAGATTTATCGCCTTCAAGGAATAAAACTTTGCCAGAAATGAAAAGAGTTAAATCAATTTCCAGGTAGTAATAAGATTTTTTTTAGAAATTTATGTTCTGAGTAGAGGTTTTTTTTTTAAAAAAAAATAAATGATACTAATAAATTCTTTTAGGGCTAAAGAACAAGAAAAAATGCAAGATGGAAAAAAATCTGGTTTGCAGGTTGCTGAAAATTTAAAAGAAGAGCTGAAAAGATTTAAAGCTAATGAAGATAAAATGTTTAAAAAGGTTTCTGTTTAACAAAAATTTATTTATTGGCATTGATGAAAGGCTCTGATAACATCTACTTATTTAGTGATTTATAGTGAAAATATATCTCCTTACATTGTTAGGACCAATTAAAGTCTAGTTAATAAGTTAGACATCAAAGATACATGAATTTAGCAATTTTGTTTTCATTTTTTCAAAGATTTTATTGTTTAAACTACTTTTTAGCGCTTCATAACATGCTCTATTACAGAGTTTATTTTTCCAAATTTCCATTGTTTATCCTCTAATGAAGTTTCGCAACCCTGCAAAATTAAGATTTTGAGTTTTCTCTGGGAATTCAAATTTTCGGGGTTTCCTGAGTACGGTAGTATTTTTTTTAAATTGTTTTTATGAGAATTTCGTGAGAGATATTTATTTTTAATAATGTCCCGAACTGAGTATTATACAGTTACATTCATACATAATGTTACTTCGAATTCTTTAATTCCATGTTTTGCATGAAGTTAAAGGGAATTTGTAGCATCAACTGTAAGAAAAGAAAATGGTATGAGCTGTACAGTACTTTTAGTTGATGTTTAGGAGGGCCTCCGTGGTCCCGTTTTCCCGGAAGCCTACGGTGACTGCTTTGAATATGGACATAATGTTACACTTTTTCTTTACAAAAGAAAGTCTGTGATGGTTCAAAATTTATTAAAATTGATTTAAGGATGAAATTGTGGCTGTTAATTTTTTAAAAATTATTTATTGTTGCAGCTACCATTAAAAAGATCATCACTCAATTCCAATTTCGTATTTGTTCTTCATACGGAGGAGAACACATACATTTGGTGTAGTAAAGGCTCCACAGGGGATGAAAGAGAGATGGCAATGTTAAAAGTTTTCTTGTCAATGTTTTTAATTGTGAGGTTTCTGCTGCAGCTGCTACGAATAAACAACACTTATATGTTTTATAGTTTTTATTTTAATTGTACTTTCTTACACAAGGTACTATATACACTTGACGCTAACTCCCAGTACACATCAACAACAACAACAACAACAACAACAACAGCAACAGTGACGCTGTACAGACGCTACAAGCCGCATTACTGACGCTCCAATGCCGCCAACCCACAAAAACAAAATTACCAATGTATTAATTAAACATTACTTAACACACCCCCTAATTTTATCTTTATCTATAACAGGTATACGGAGGAGAACATATACATTTGGTGTAGTAAAGGCTCCACAGGGGATGAAAGAGAGATGGCAAAGAATCTTGCGAAGACGTTAACTGCTGGAGAACTAATTGTACTCTATGAGGGTAAGTACATTTCGATTTAAAATTATCTTCTTTTTCAACAATTGAGATGATTTCCATTTGGTAGTTGAATATTTTCTTATTTTTCTTGTTTCCACAAAAGGTCTAGAAAAACCAGATTTTTGGAAAATTTTGGGTAATGAAGGAGTATATGCCAATATGAGGAGTAAAAAGTAGTGATGGGCTATACGAGTCCGCCTGTGGAATCATTGGATTTGAATCAACTCCAGGGTCGGAATCGATTCCAAACACTCGTTCATCGATTCCAGTTGCCGTACCTATCCTATGCTTTCGTGCAAATATCATGCAATTTATTAAATATTTTATTAGTACTTAACTTCATCAGTTAATAACAAAACTACATGTAATTTGCAACAGTTTTAAAAGATATATAATATCTAATTGTTATTGACAACATCAAATAAAATTAGCTTTACACAAGAACAAGATTTAAAACAAAGCAGTTTTGTTAATATCCAGCAGGACCACTGGGAGGTTGAAGTTACCCTGCCAGGAGGGGAAATGAAATGGGAAGGAAATAAGGTTGTTAAAGGTATCAATGATGTTAGTTGGACCTTAAAATATGTACATGCAAACAAATTAAAATATAACAATGAACATAAACTAAGAAAGATTAACGAAATGAAATTATATTACTAAATATTTAATAATGAATAAAACTAAGCCGTCTATATATATATATATCCCAATACAAAACAAAATGAATAATTTTTATCACAGACTAGAGAAGGATTAAAGTTTAAAGCTACTTAGAACTTAAGAAATTAATTAATGTAAATTTTTATTCAGAAATAATATCATAGAAACATTGCTCGACTTTAATCTATTGCGTCTGTCAACTAATATTTGTCCAGCTTTAGAGAAAATCCTTTCGCAAGGAACTGAAGTGGCTGGAATGCATAATCTTTTCAAAACAACGTCATACAATCTGGGATATAAGTCTTTCCTCTCTCTCCACCAATCTAACGGATTGGCTTCTCTATTTAAAAAAGGTTCTGCCAAATATTTGTCTAATTCAATTATACTGGCAGATACTGGGGTCTGTTTCGCGTTTAACGTTTTAATTTTTGCATCGAATTCCCGCCAAAGACTAGAAGTAGAAGTTGTGGATGATGGAACATCGGTAGATAACGAAGCTTTCGGAATTTGAATAAATGATAATTTAGTGGCAAGAGAATGGTACATTTTCCGGAATTTAACGTCGCTCGAAAAACCTTCGTTTTTAAATCGCGGATCTAAAATCATCGATTGACCTATAATTTCTACCGATTCTAAATTGGAAAACCGATTTGAAATATTAGCGCAAATTACTCGAGCCATTGATTGTATTTCAGGTCTGTAATTTGTGTGCAAAAATTTTGAAACGTGATCGGTCATAAAGCGCGAGAATATAATAATTTTAGAAATTGTTATATAATTTTCCGAACTTACTTCGTCCGTAATTTCATTAAATATCTGCAATAATTGAACCGCGCTCTCTAATATTTCCCAATCGATTGTTGTTATATTATGTTCACCCTGTAGATTTAATAAAGCTATGGTCGCGATCAATGGCTGTTTGGTTTTTAAAACGCGATCAAACATTATAAATGTGGAGTTCCAACGAGTGGGGACGTCTTGTTTTAATTTTAATTTTGGGAAACCCATCTGTGTTTGTGTATTATGTAGCTTGGTCAGAGAATGAGAACTTCTTTTAAAATATTCTACTAAAGCTTTAATTTTGTCGGTCGTTACGCGAATTTCTGCGATTCCCGAATGGACAACTAAATTCATTGAATGGGCAAAACAAGAAATATGCCTCCAATTGCACTGCTTTACTGCCGAAACAATATTTGCACCATTATCAGTAACAACGGCAGTTACTTTATTGGTGAGTTCCCATTCTTGGACCGTGGATTGCAGGTGTGAGGCCAAGTTATTCGCTGTATGTCGTTCAGAGTAACTAGTACACTTCAATAAATGTGTTTGTAAATTTGTGTTTTGGTCTATGTAGTGGGCAGTTATAGCAATAAAGCTTTCATTATTCACCGATGTCCAACAATCAGTTGTTAAACAAACGGCATTTACTTCGTTGAATTTACTTTTTAATTTTGATTCTTCCCGCTTATAAATCATTGGGAGTAAACTGTTGGATATATACTTTCGTGAAGGTACATTATAACTGGGGCAAAGCAATTTAATTAATTTTCTGAACTCTTGATCTTCAACAATACTAAAAGGATGATATTCTTTTACTATCATTTTGAGCAATTGTTCATCAATTTCCTTGGACTTACTGGGGTGCAAAGGTTTGATTACTTCTACAAAGTCAGTCAAGGATTTTTGAATTACCGGAGCCTTATGGGCAGATGAAGAGAGAGGAGCGACATCTGCAACTTCTGAATGGATGGAAGCTAAACTAGTAGAGGGAAGCGAGCTTAAATTTTGAGTGTCTATAGAAGTTAAATGAGATTTCTTAACAGGGATCTCTTCAGTGCTTTGCTCTGTATTCTTTCTTTTATTGAATGATATAGGATGTTTTCTCTTCATATGTCTGAACAAATTACTAGTAGAGCCACTTGTAAAGCTAACGATTTCGTGGCAATACCGGCATTTAGCTTTGACAGAATCAATAGAATTAAAGTGATTCCAAATTTCACTGCGTTTTGGCATTTGTCTGAAATTAATTTACTAAAAATTAATAAAATATTAAATTTAAAAAATAAGAAACAATAGTAAAAAAGGCGATAATAACCCCGTTGTTGATGGGCAAAAATAAATAAATAAATAAAAAAGTAAAAAAATTAAACTAATTTATTAAATATTTTGCTTTTAAAATATTTTCAAATATTCAATAAAGAAAAACAAAAGATAAAAATGAAATAATTATTTAATTTAGGAAAATATTAGTCTTTGAAAATATTTTAGAAATCAACAAAGCACACGCTCTTCAACTTAATTAAGATTTACCACTGGAAAACACCCTTATCTGCTTATCATCAGAAGACAGACACATGAAATATTGTTATCAGCACGAAAGATGAAATTGAAATGGCCCTTATTGCTATAGCTACATATCTAGAGACAAAAAAATTATATTACCTAAAGAGCGTACTTACTACAGACTCCCTCCCACTCTTATTACCTATTTCACAAACATTCGGCGATTGGAAATATTTTTTAGCAAAATATTATTCTATTTATTCTAAGCAGATTCTTAAGATGATTTTAATTTTTAAAATTTATTTTTGTTTATTACTCTTATAAAATACGAAGAATTTCAAATAAAATATAATATACAAACACAGAATGATTTAGTATGCAGGTGGAGTCAGTCGTCGTTACCATGGTAACGGAACCGTTAAACGACTCCGGTTCCAGCTCCAGCAATTTCTATTGGCTAGAATCAGTGAACGAAAAAGTGGAACGAGTCCGGTTTCAAAAGGATTTAAATCACTCCGGATTCGACTCCACCAACTCCAGTGGATTTAACCAATGAAAATGCTAGAGTTGGGCCGGAGTCGTTTAACGGTTCCATTACCATGGCAACCACGACTGACTCCACCTGCACTCTAGATCATTTTGTGTTTGTGTATTATATTTTATTTGAAATTCTTCGTATTTTATAAGAGTAATGGACAAAAACAAAATTTAAAAATTAAAATCATCTTAAGAAAGCGTTATTATGTTTTTTGTATTCAAATGAAACGAATATTTAACTACAAAATATTTCCAATTGATGAATGTTTGTGAAATAGGTGATAGAGTGGGAGGGATACTACAGTAAGTAAACCAATTAGGTAATACTACATTTTGGCTCAGTTTTACTTTGACCGTCATGCGGACATGTACACGTTTAAACTTACGCCAATGAAGATAAGAGTAAGAGTGTCCAGCGCTTAGTTAAAGATTAAGCACACAGCTTTTTCTTTTTGTAAAACAATAAGATAATATTTTAAAAGCTTGATATTCAATTCTTATTAGATAAATATTGTGAGTAATTATAATTTTGTTTGAAGGGTTAGAATTTTTATGGAATACTTTCCTACCCATTTCCGTTTCTCTATATTGAATCCTCTTGAAGCAAGTTAACTCCAGTCTTCCAGTGGTCAAGCTAGATAATGACAAAATTGCTTTAATTTATAATTGACTAGCCTATTTTTGGGTTAATATTTGTGTTACGTTGTTAATTTTATATTTATCAGAGCAATTGGAAATTAGGGATAGTACTTAATGTGTGTAAAAGAAATATAGTTTTGTTATTAACTGGAAAAGCTAACTGTTAATGATATATTTTAATAAATTACGTGACATTTGTTCTTATGTTTAATCGTTCCAAAACCTCTGCTGTCTCATTTTCATTTTAATTTTTTTGGGGCGGGGCGGAATCACTTTTTTTTAAAATAGGGATTTGAATCAACTCGTTCCACCATCGGACTCGTTCCAGTGGAACGAGTCCGTTCAAATAGCCCATCACTAGTAAAAAGTGTGTTGCTAAAGTATCATCTACCCGCCTTTTTCATTGCTCTAATAAAAATGGAACTTTAAAAGGTAGATAAGTTTGTATAACTGTTTTAAAGAACAGTTGATGCTATGTGAAATGTAATCTTTGTTGCCATATTATTTTTATTTTTATAGTGGAAGAAATAATGGACTTCAACCAAAGTGATCTAGTACCTGAGGATGTTATGATTTTAGACGTATTTCATTCACTGTTTTTGTGGATCGGCAAAAGAGCACATAGAGAAGAAAAATCAAAGTCATTAGATTTTGCTTTCGAGTATTTGGAAACAGGTGACGTTTACTTTTTTTAAAAGAAAATCTTTCTTTTGAAAACAGTAAATCCGAACAATTTTCAATTTATCGCACAAAAAAAAAAGTTTTAGAGTTTTATCTATTTCCGTAGATCCCTGCAAAAGAAAGTCTGATATTCCAATAATTCAGATGAATCAAGGAAGCGAGCCACCTATATTTACTGGATTCTTCTCTTACTGGGATCCAGAATTATGGGAGGTTCGTATAAATTCCTTACCACGAAAAAAAAAATCCATATAAACTGTATCGTTTCTATAACACAGGAAAAACAATTTAATAAGCATATTAAATTTATAGAAAAGTAAAACTTTTGAGGAAATCCGCAAGGAAATGGATGCTCAGAAACCTGCATTACAAGTCGACCTGATTGTGGCAGAAAATATTCCGAACTTTAATGAATGTGAAAAATATCCTTTAGAGATATTATTGGAAAGGGATCCAGAAAAATTACCAAGTGGTGTTGATTACCAGCACAAAGAGGTAATTGTTTTAATAGAAAATTATTCAAAGAACTGAACTTACTTCCAACAGAAAAAATAAACTAAATGTCATTGTAGAAATCGAATCAATTAATAGATGAGAGCATGATGAAGAATGCAATGATAATATTGAGATAAGAGTATTAATTTCAGATTGTGTTTTAGATCATCTCTTAAATTCAATTTTACTGTCCACTTCTTATAAATGAAATGTGGTAATCGCGATGTGAAATGCTAAACTGTATCGTTTCTTGTTTCTTACTTAATCATTTTGTTAAGTTGACAATTTCTATTCCAAATCACAAGGAGATAGAATTCTTAAATATCAATAATTGATTTAGAGATTTTAAGTAATAATTTTAATTTTGTAGATATATCTTTCTTCAGAAGAATTTTTTGATGTATTTGGAATTAAATACAAAGAATTTTCAAATCTACCTAAATGGAAACAAGAATACATGAAGAAAAAAGTTGGACTATTTTGAAAGCTATTTCTCAAGAGCTCTGTTAAAATGTAAATTATTATTTTTATAACGAAATAAACCTAATTATTGTTTAAAAACCTGTTTCAGTTTTTTTGGTTCCATTAAAGTAACCAGGAAACTTTGTATAAGTTTGAGGAAGCGGCGAAAATACTTGGATAATAAGAATATAAGAAATAGGTAGTTAGTTATAAGTAAATCACAGGGAAGACAGAGAAGATGGAAACATCGAGAAGGGAAACTTCAGTTTATCTTTAAATATTTGGGAACGATGGTAATTGAGTCGTCCAATGATGTCAGTTCAGACGTAAAGTAAACTAAAGGCGTTGTCCCGCCACCTAAAAACTACTGCATGGTGAAACTGACGAGGAGTGCGAAAATGTTGGTTTATAAGACAATTATTAGTACCCAATACTCATACTGCTTGTGAAAAGTGAGTACTGTCTTGGGAATTGAGCGAGCTCTGAAATTGAGGGAGCAAAAAAATCCTTAGAACTATTAATGGGCCATTGAGAGTAGGAAGGGGAGGAAGAGTAGGCCGAAACGGGTTTGAGGAATCAATACCAAGAACCAAATGTTGCAGCTTCTATTAAAAAAGTAAATGAGGTGAAAGTATAAGGTTGATTTCTTTTGCTGAAAAAAAGCTCTGCCCTGAGGCAATACCGATGGTCGGCTTTTAGGGAGGCTTCGAAGAGTGAATTGTGGGCAGTCTAGGGCTACCTTTCGAGAAATGGAGATACTGATCGTTTGCAGGAAACCCAGCAGGATTGTACCTCAGAATAATAAAATAGAAATGTGTTCTGTTCATTTATGATATTCATTATATTAGCTTTTAACCTGAAGATTTTGATTTTATGTTCCCTGCAACACTACGGACTAGCATCAAGTTGAAGCTAGGGTGCGTGATGCGTATTGTCCGTTCCAACTTAAAATTATTAATACAAAATAAAATAAAAAACAAATATATAATACTACTTTATTAACTGTGTACAAATACAATAATTTGTTTAAATTTTAAAAAATAAGTTCTTATTAAAATTAGCTCTTTAATTTTTATAAAATCTTTAACGTCAAGAAAGGACCTTTTATAATAATAACGTCGATACCTTTATTTTATCATTCACTTACAAATTATATAAAATATCACAACATAATAATTACTAAAGGCTTTTAAATAAACAATTATAGTTTGATATAAAAACATGATGGACTGAAAAAAAGTATAGTTCATATTTCTTAATGAATTATTAAGTTCTGTTTCTATTATTAAAAAAAAAAATACTGAAAATGGTTACAATTTCTTTAAGTAAATACGTATCACAAGGACATATCGCTTTAACCACAAGAGAATCAAATTTATAAAAATTATACGGACTAAGAAAATAATTACTTTTTAGTTTCATGTTCAAAAAAGAGAACAAGTCATCAGCTGAGATTAAGATTTAAATTAATTCATAAAATTTTCTCCCGTGGTCAAAAGTCACAAATTTATAGTTATGATTACCTTCATTAAATTTAAACATTAAAAAATAACATAAAAAAGTCAGCTAACTGCTCTAATGTAAGCAAGACGTGATTATTTATTGTGCTTATTAAAATTAAAAGTTTTTTGGTAATTTATGGACTATTTGTGCCGATTTTTGGTAAGTAAGTACCTTACCTTAAGTGGTACTTGATTCTAAAACATTCTCCTGTACATTGTGTTCGGAAGTTTGTTTTTTCTTTCTTTTCCTAGTGACAATTTATTAGCATTATTATTAACTTATATTATGTGACAATTATTATTTTTAGTGAGTATTTCAGTTTTAGGATCTAATAAACTATATAAATAACATAGCAGTGTAAAAAAAAAAAAAAAAAGTAATTTTATAAATTTAACCTGGACAGTAACTTTAACATTTTTTTTATAATTATAATCATCTGTAAAATTGTAAATATTATTATTAGTGTTAGGCAGTGTACATACGCATATAGTTCGATTTTCTTTTTTGTTTACTAACTTTTTATTACTCTCCTTTTTTATATTGTTATTCTCTTATTTATTTCTCTTTCACAATGAGCCATTCTAGTGGCCGCACAGTAATAGCGACCTCCACGGACAGCGAGTCCACTACGTCCACTTCTTACAAGAGGAACTATCTCCCCCAAAAAATGCAAAAAAACCAAAAGCACACGGAATGCCTCTGCCAAGAAAGGACCCCAGGGCCCCATTGATCAACCACAAAACCTTCCTGCCTTTTTGCAACCAGCGACGCCCTCAGCTGAGAAACCCGAAGTAGCTCGGGGCCTAGCAACTGTTACGGCTCCTCCAGGAGTGCTGACTAATAATCCCTTCGCTCCTTTGGCTGATCTACAGGAAATGGAGACTACAGCGCCCGCTTCAATTCGTGTCCACAAGCCGCCCCCTATTTATGTAAAGAACATCAGCCAATACTCTGTTTTATGCTCTGCATTATCGCAGCTCGTTGGAAAGGATGCTTTCATATGTAAAGCAAGGATCACAGACTTAGTAATCCACGCGAAAACAATTGACAGCTACAGGGGTATCATCAGGTACCTCAAACAGAACAAGGCGCAATATCACACATTTCAACTAGAGGAAGACAAAGCCTATAGGGTAGTCTTAAGACATCTCCACCAAAGCGTGCCCATAGAATTCATAAAGGAAGAACTTAGTGAGCTGGGCCACACTGTTCGAAATGTGGCACCAGTTATTCACCCAATCACTAAACAGACTTTGCCTCTCTTCTTTGTGGATCTCGAGCCACGGCCAAATAACAGAGATGTTTTTAATATAGAAACTCTTTGTTATTCGAGAATTAAGGTTGAAGAACCTCACAAGCAACGGATTGTTGTGCAGTGCAAGCGTTGCCAGGAGTACGGGCACACGAAGAGCTACTGCCAGCACAAACCAAGGTGTGTTAAATGTGCCGGTGAGCACTTTACTCAAGACTGCGGCAAGATTCCAACCACACCAGCTAAGTGTGCTCTCTGCAGCGGCGACCATACAGCCAGCTATAAAGGGTGTATGGTGTACAGAGAGTTGCAGCGAGCTCGGAGACAGCCTCCCGTGTATGAACATCGGTCAGCACAACGGAGTATTCCACAGCCACCGCCAACAACTCAACAGTCAAGAAACTTTCCTCCTCTATATACTCCCATCACTAATCAAAATTTATCATATGCAAGGGTGGCCGCGGGACCTCAGCCGCCTCCTATTTCTCAAATGCCCACAACCTCATCCACAGGAGACATCAATACACTTCTTACAAGCTTCTTAACAGACTTCAAATCCCTCATCACACCTCTGATATCTCTCCTTACAACTGTCGTTTCCAGACTCCTTCCTAACCAATCTCCTTAATGGCTCTTTCACAACACTCTCTCACCATCATCCTCTGGAATTCTAATGGACTGACTAACCGCAGACATGAACTAGAAATATTACTACGAGACAAACGTATTGACATCGCACTTATAACTGAGACGCACTTCACTGATAGATCAAGATTTTTCATCCCAGGTTACACGACTTACAAGACCAATCACCCGGACGGAACAGGACACGGAGGAACTGCAATACTCATACGAACTTCTCTACAACATTTCTTAATACCCTACAACGCTACACCCTTCCTACAATCTACAGTAGTCTCTTTACTGACAGAGCCCTTCTCCTACACTTTTGCAGCTGTTTACTGTCCTCCTAACCACAATATTCATCAAAACGATTTCTCGTCCTTTCTCTCTTCTCTTGGGTCTCGTTTCATATGTGGTGGCGATTACAACGCTAAGCATCCGAGTTGGGGCAGCCGGGTGGCGAATCCGAGAGGCCGAACTCTTAGCACTATCCTCAATCAAAATAGTTACATTTCCTTATCCCCTTCTCAACCGACTTACTGGCCAACTTCTCCTCGCAAAAGACCTGACCTTCTTGACTTCTTTATCTGTTCTAATATTACCTCTCTACACACTGACCTACACACATTAAACGACTTGTCTTCAGATCATAGCCCTGTCATTCTAACCCTTGACATTCACCCAAAACAAGCTCTTCCCCGACAAACCCTAATAAACGGAACTGTTGACTGGGACTTATTTCGAGAAACTCTTGACGAAAAACTGAACTTAAATGTGTCCTTAAAAACTCCTCACCAACTAGACGATAACGTGGCATACTTGACTACCGCTATTCAGCAAAGTATTTGGCATTCTTCTCAACGGACTTCACCCAACAGAACTGCACCATTACCTCTAAATCTACCTATACACTTAAGAGAACTGATAACGCGCAAACGTCGCGCAAGAGCTCTTTGGCATCGCACCAGATATCCCTCTCACAAAAGACTGTTTAACCAACTTACTAGAGAACTGACAACAAAACTAAGGGACTACTTTAACGACCAATTCTCTGATTATACACAATCACTCACAACTGAAGACAACTCTCTGTGGACAGCAACCAAAAGAATTCTCAAATACAAAAAAACTTCTCACCCACTAAGACGCCCGGACAATTCTTGGGCTAAATCCGACGAGGAGAGAGCCCAGTACTTTGCCGAACATCTTTCTACAGTCTTTACTCCTCATCCCGACGTACAAGACTTACAACATACTGAACATATTCTCAAAGAACTGGACATCCCTTTACAACTTTCACCTCCTCCCAAGCCATTCACTCCTAAAGACATCATGGACGTAATCAACTGTCTTCCCAAAAAAGAAAAGTCCGGGCTATGATCTGATTACTGCTAACATCCTTTTACATCTCTCCAAGAAAGCAATAGTATTTCTTACTACTCTTTATAATGCTGTACTTCGAACCACTTACTTTCCTATTCTCTACAAATTCTCTTCTGTAACAATGATCCCTAACCAAATAAACCTTCTCATATCCCAAGCTCTTACCGACCCATCAGCCTTCTACCCATCCTGGGGAAAGTAATGGAAAAACTTCTACTACTCCGCCTCCAAACTGAAATAGCCCCTTTAAATATCATTCCTGACCATCAGTTCGGTTTTCGGAGTTGCCACTCGACTGTTCTCCAAGCACATCGAGTGGTGGATGTAATCGCTACTTCCCTTGAATTAAAGCAGTATTGCCCGGGTGTCTTCCTTGACATATCTCAGGCATTCGACAGGGTATGGCACACGGGACTGCTTTATAAACTCAAACGCCTACTGTCTTCTACCTCTTACCTCATTCTTAAGTCTTATCTCTCCGACCGTTTCTTCCAAGTCAAACAAGGTTCTTCTTCTTCTCCTCTTATCCTTCCAATACTCGCTGGAGTTCCTCAAGGAAGCATTCTAGCCCCCTTACTTTATATTCTCTATACTGCCGACTTACCTACTAACCCGACTACAATTACTTTCACATTCGCCGACGACACTGCAATTCTTTCTCCTCATCTAGATCCTGTAATAGCATGCCGTGCCCTCCAATCACACCTCAATCTTCTAGAGCCTTGGCTGCAAAAGTGGAGAATCAAAGTGAATGAAATGAAATCTAAATACATAGTATTTACCTTAAACAAGAAAACTCTCCCTCCTCTCTCCTTCCACAATACTTCCATACCAATGACTAACCAAGTACGATATCTCGGACTACATCTTGACAAACGACTAACATGGAACCCACACACGAGACTCAAACGAACTGACCTCAATCTGTGGTATAAAATGTTGAAAAGACTACTCGACAAACGATCAAAACTGACCCTGACAAACAAACGAACTTTATATACCGCTCTACTTGCCCCAATATGGACGTACGGAATACAACTTTACGGAAGCGCCAAAAAATCGAACATCAACCGACTTCAGACCTTACAATCTAAAATTCTAAGAACAATAGTTAACGCTCCCTTCTACGTCTCCAATCATACTATACACTCTGATCTCAATATTCCTCTCGTTTCTGAAATAGCCCAAACTCGATACACAAAACTCCATTCAAATCTACACGGTCACTACAACCTTCTGATTCACAACATGTCTACCACAACACTTCCTTCTAATCCTCAACGCAGACTAAAGCGGCGGTGGCCACGCGACCATCTCAACACAACGCCGACCTCCTAGGATGGTTGCTGTGTAAGCTTGCCAATCTGGCGAACTAACGGCTTCCATCACTGGATGGTCGTCGTTCACTCCAATCACGCCCTTGGTGCACATACATGTGCGCGTATATTTATGGATATATATAAGCGTGCATGTGTATTTGCGCCATCCTTATCACTCATCTCTTTTGCTTATTGTACTGCATACAGTTGCAAAATAAATAAACAAATAAAAAAAAATAACATAATTAATGGAAACTTAATTAAACTAAAAAAACTGGCAAGAAAAAAATTGTTTTTAATTAATAAATATCATTACTAAGGGATATCACAGTTTAACAGAATATGTTTCTGCAAACAGGTTTTTTTTTTTTTTTTTTTTTTTTCCTTGAACGTTAAATAAAACAATTTAACCTGATATTGATTTTTTAGACTCTTGTTTAAATTAAGTAGGATTTCCTTAGATTAGTGCGTGAAAAAATTATTCACCACTTCTTTTACGGATCAACTGCCTAAGAACACTAAGTTACTGAGTCACTATTCACTGAGAGGTGAATAAATTTATTTAAAGAAAAGAAGTGGGGATATGCCAGTCTGTTCATAGAATTCCTTGAAAGAAGCTCAGTTTACTCGGTTAGATATAATTTTGATAATTCATCAGCTAGCTTTTTTTTTTTTGTTATGACAACCGGAGATATTTTCAGTATGGATATAATGTGATCCAACAACAGTTAATAAGAAGTCTTTTACTTCAAGGTGAAATTATGGCATAGAAAAATTATCTTAATGTTTATATTTTTGGGATGTAGCAAAGTGAAATCATTTTTAATGAGAGATATTTATTTATTGATGAAACCATGTAAAGATTTATTTGAGTTTTAACTTATCTTGAGAAGTTTAGTGATAAATAGTTTTTTCCGTAGGCTCTTGACATTTTAGTATTAACTAATAGTGTTTTAACAATATAAATTAAAATATATATATATATATATATATAAAAATTTTAACAAACAATATAATTGTTGATTATAGTTTGACAAAGCCGTACACTAAATGATTTCAGTGAATCATATTATGAAATAATGCCAATTTATTTGCATCGTTACTTACTAAAGCTTATTCACTACTTATTTATATTATATTTATTTTATGCATTTTTAAAATTGTATTAGGCTATAATGTTTTAAACAAAAACCAAATACTGTGAACAATAATATTAAGCATTTAATAAGAACGCATGTTATGAAATATCTTATAAGGGACGAACAATATAATTTAAAAATCGTGTTTCTGTAGATGTAAAATTATTCGATTTTAGTTTGTTCTTAATTTTTTTTAATTTCGTAGTATTCTTTATTATGACTTATTTCCCGAAAACGGTTTGAGATTTCTAGCTGGGATTTTCGGTAGTAGTTGGTAGTTTCGGTGAAACGTCAAACGGCAAATGATTAGAGGTCACTTACGGAACTTTAGAAGGTATAAGTTAAGATTCAAAGCGGATTTTGCTCAGCAATTCTAACTAAAGTGAATAATCATCTAGTTAAGTTCTGGCAGGCTCATTACTTTGTTCGCTGGCAAAACGAAGAAATACCTAAGCAAAAATAAATCATGATTAGAATTAATTCTATTTACAAGCTTATTTGTAATAATTCACAAGTAAAAAAAAGAGACTATTGAGCAAAGTCACATAATCTGTCTTTAAGGATTAATATAGTATCTAGGACCTCATTACGAAAAACCAAAACAATTCTTAATTTTAGTTTTAGAGTCTATTTTCGAGGATGGAACAATAGGGTTTGAAGCCATTTGATTCGCAATATAAATAAAAAACTGGAACTGGCCACTTAATGAAGGTCTTGACGTAGCTTTGACACCCAGCTTTAAACAAAAAGTATTTCATCCAAAATAATTTGTTAAAAAATATCATCAAATTAGATGTGGGAGCCAGTGACACTTCGGTTTTGAAAGTGAGAGCGAAAAGATCCTTGAGGTGTAGGAACATTCAGTTCTTAGAAAGATTCAAAAGAGCCAAAATAGTAAATAAAATGGAAAGTCACGTAAAAGATGGCTGAGATATGTAGAAAAAAAACCCCTAAGAAACCTCTCTTTGAAAGTCAGGAGAAGCGGTCAGGCTAGATTGCAATGGATGGATGGATGGATGGATGGATGGATGGTTGTACTCCAGGATGTTTGGGACTGTGGCCTTAATAATAATACAAAATTATTATTGCATACATTCATAGTCAGTCAGTCAATGATCACTACCTTCCTGAGCACTTTCGGCGCATTCTCTGACTCCAGAATGTTCTCTTGTCAAAGATAACACTGTCATTTATCTCGACAAAGAAAACATAGCCAAAATAAATTTTTAATCTGACTGGCATGGTTATACAACCCTAGTCCTAGCTCTCTTTAATTTTAAACTAAAAAGCTAAGTGTTATAAAACTAATATTAGTAATGTCATTTTGGTAGATAATTGAGGAGTTTAATGCGTTTGGAGGACCCGTACTAAGGTGTAATTTCTCTTAAGTTAAAGATGCTAATAATAAGGTGGAACTCAGTTTATTTTCATGTCTTACCCGCTCTCGCATTGGATTTATGGCCTCAGAAAATTTAAATTTTAGAAAGCTATTTTGTTCTTTTAGATGCTGAAGCAGATTTTAAACCTGCTCTGCACCTTACAGTAAAGTGCTTACTGAAGACATTGTGGCCAATGGTACCTTGTTCTTAAAGAACAAGAATGTAATGTAGAAGGTTTTGCCTTTCCGACTTTTCTTACTAATCGTTCAATGATATTATTCCCTTGGCTGCTTAAGTCCTAATAAACCAGCAACCAAAATAAAAATCAAAACACAAATATTTTAATATTACCTCTTCAAGAGTAGTTTGTGACAATGAATAATCATCCAGTATGTTCCTTTGTTTTCCTTTTTCTAGGTGTCTAAATATATCGGATAGTTTGCCGTCAGGAATATCATATCGTAGCTGATTATAATGTTCTTCAATAAGACGGGAAGAATTTATAGCCACTTTCATGAATTCTTTCACAGTTGTAATGTTATTTTCTTTGCATCGAATTACGATTCTATAACCAGCTCCATATCTACAAATAAAATAATTATTATGGATTTCAAACTATTAGCCAAATATCACCTTTTTTATAATGTATTGCATAAACTCTCCAATCCCATGATTTTCCACGCTAAGAATATTTTTAAATTGAATGCTGCTGCCTGGTTAAGCTTAGAAAGTGGAAAGAATCTGTCAGTCTGCCATCAAAGAAGCTGTGACAAAGTTCCACATTAGTGGGGGATTGTAGGGGAAAACTTTACAGTTTTTTAACAGTCCCTAGATTATGGTCGTAACTAAATTTTTTATTTTTCGCCATGAGTAGAACACAATCAAGAGTTCTGGAAAGTATTCTGACTTGAACATTCTTCATGCCAGTCATTTATTCAAAATGAGAAAACCGTCCTCTTTCAAATCAATCTTTGCCAAGTTTGAGATAAACTAGTTGAGGAAGGCATTACCACTATTCAGGTCAGTAATATGACCAAATAATAAAAGTAATATGGCCAGTAATAGGCCATACCAAACAACAAGCAACAACAACAACAACAACAACAATAATAATAATAATTTCCTCAATTTTAAAATTGTTCAGCTCAGAAATATTTACTTATTCTTAAGATGTTGAGAAGAACCAATACATTTGAATTGTCCATTGACCATAATGGTGAGGCGAGTGCACAGTGCTTGACATTCTTCCATACTATGAGAAGTTAGCACTACAGATGTGCCGTTCCTAACTAAGTCTTGAATCCTTGTCCATATAAATCTTCTTGCTTTAGGATCCATTCCAGTGGTAGGTTCATCCTAAGAAGATTATTTCATAACAAGACTATCTTAATATTGTTCAATTAAACTATTTTATTATGAGAAATGTTTCCTAAGGTTATTTAATGTCATACTGTTTTTGCTAGATCCTGTATTGTACAAGGTAAAACTCACCAAAAACACAAGAGGAGGACTTCCTATTAGCGCAATAGCTGCAGACAATTTCCTTTTGTTCCCACCAGACAAAGTTCCAGATAATTTATTTGAATAATAACCTAATCCCATTTGTTGTATGGTGATATCAACTCTCTGTAAGAATTCAAGGAGTATACAAGGCTAATAAACTTAAAGAGCCCTAAGTTTTACTGAAAGAAGTTAATTTACGTACCTTATTTAAAACAAAAGATGGTATGTTTTTAATTCTACCATACAATATTAAATGTTCTCTTGGTGTCAGTAACGGATCCAGTGCATCAAATTGAGGACAATAACCCAAAATAGAATGCACTTTAGACAATTTCTTTACGACGCTGTAGCCTCCAATAGTTGCATCTCCAGATGTCACTCTAGTTGCTCCAGTTAACATCTGATCAACAATAATTACTTATCAGACGGCACCTTCCTTTGTCAAAGCGAAGGACTTAAAAAATTAGTAATTAAAGCTTCTATCTTCCACATGTCACTTTCGTTCGTATCTTCTATCTTATTTCTTATATAATAAGAATAATAATTTTTTTTTTTTTTTTTTTTTCCTGAGGGGGAAAATGCCACAGGCACCTTCCAGATTAAGTCTGGGTGTGTGGGGCTTTACCCACTAAAAAACCCCCTCCTCTTCAGGCATAACGTCCACCCCGGAACCGCCATAAGCATTACTTCAGGGTGGTGCCTCGTATTAAATGCAACTATCTTTGATTTATCTCATTGTCTGGGCCATAGGTCTTATCGACGGTCTAGCTCCCTCTTCTTGCTTCTTAGCACAGACCTAACAAAGTACGAATCTCCTTCCGCCGAGGTCCCATATCATATCTCATGTCATATCTCAGCTCTCTATTACTCAAGTAGCTATATAATAATAATAATAATAATAATAATAATAATAATAATAATAAGGGAAGGGATTAGCTATGAGGTTAGCATACTGGACTCCCACGCGGAGGTCCCGGGTTCGAATCCAGCAGCTGACCCTTAGATTTTCTCTTCCTAGGAGCTTCTTACAGCTCACTGTCCGGTGATGGACAGTGTTGTCTGTAACGAGAGAACACTGTCCGGAGGCCGGCAGTGCACTGAAAAAAGCTCCGAGCGCTAATAACCTCAGCTGTTGATGCGCCAAAAAAAAAAAAAAAAAAAAAAAAAAAAAAAAAAAAATAATAATAATAATAATAATAATAATAATAATACCAGATAAAGAAAACAGGTTCCTCCCTTGCCTGCGGGCCGCGAGGGATTAAAAAAAAAAAAATAACAATAATAATAATAATAACAATAATAAGGGAAGGGATTAGCTATGAGGTTAGCATACTGGACTCCCACGCGGAGGTCCCGGGTTCGAATCCAGCAGCTGACCCTTAGATTTTCTCTTCCTAGGAGCTTCTTACAGCTCACTGTCCGGTGATGGACAGTGTTGTCTGTAACGAGAGAACACTGTCCGGAGGCCGGCAGTGCACTGAAAAAAGCTCCGGGCGCTAATAACCTCAGATGTTGATGCGCCAAAAAAAAAAAAAAAAAAAAAAAAAAAAAAAAAAAATAACAATAATAATAATAATAATAACAATAATAATAAAAGTATGAATCATTCGCATCCATAAGATGATCAAACTTCAGCAAAAAATAAAACAAAATTTTGAGAAGTTTAGACATTCTTGAGCTGCACCAGGAATAAAGTCCAGAACCGCTCGACGATCAGCCCCTAGAAGAACGTGATACTGCCTCTAATTAAAAAAAAAAAAGAAAAAAAGAAAACGTGCTCTATCTGTACCTTAAACATAGTAGTTTTGCCAGCTCCATTGATTCCTAACAATCCAAAACATTCTCCTTCTTTTACACCAACATTAATGCGTTTAACTGAAGGTACTTGATTGTATTTGTACACCTAGTCATGGAGAATAAAGAAAGGTTTTATAAATGCTGTAATTTTGTTGAATTAATGGCAAAAATTAATCAAAATACCTTTGTAAGATCTTTAATAACCATAATATCACCATCCAAATCTCCTCTGTGAATCCGTTCCTTTTCAGCTGCTACATCGTCTTCTTCATCTCCGTCAATATCTTTAATAGCAGAGCACTGTAAATAAAAAAAATATCAGATAAAATTTGATCTAAAAAAAAAAGAAAAAAAATCATAAATAAATAGTTGTTAATGGTTCATCTCACATTAAGCAGAAATTGTAAAGAGAGAAGCCTTGTAAAAACAAGCCATTTAGGCTGCATCTAGGGCAGGACTTGCTGAGCGGGCTAACTAACCGAAGTTTACGTGCTAAATCTCAATACAGAACGAAAAGTGCATACAAACAAACACACTTTCACAATTTAATCTTAAAAATCACAGATTACAATAATGGTGATAAAGGTAGATTCTATAAAACTATGGCAGATCAGTTACCTAGACACCCATGGTTTAAGGGAACTGTCACTAATAAATGGGTTGTTACGACAATAAGCAGGCTGAGAGCGAACCACGCGGTGTGCGGATCGTATCTACACAGGATCAACAAAAGGTCCTCTCCTCTTTGCGTAGATTGCAATGAGGAGGAGGATTTCAAACATGTAATAATGATATGTCCACGTTATGTGGTAGAAAGGAAACGCATGTTTGACGATATATACAGGTATTTAGATGCACCATTTCGCTACGAAGACATTATATTCTCCACCAACATTTATGTGCTTAAGTCGATAGCAGAGCTAGCAATGAAATATGAATGTATTTAAAAGCGATAGCCGAATTAGTATGAATGGAAGAAAATGCTTAGAGAAGGATTACGTGATTTTAATTTTGGTTAAGCTCGTAGAAGGATGGTAGGAGCACAGAGTGCTGCTCCATCCATTAGCAGTAGTTTATGTAAATAGCAGTATATAGTAGAATGATGAATGTGTGAAGCGAATGTATTTATAAGTAAGAATGGAGAGTGAGTGATATTCTAGTGATAAGCACCTAGACGATGCTGGCTGTATGGCGGAAGCCAATGCCAAAAAATAAAAATAAAAATAAAAAAAAAAAATCTTAAAAATTTTTATGTGCCAACATTGATTTATCTATAGTAAGCTCAAGTGTAATGTAAAAAGTGCAAAAATAAAATATATTTTTAAACAAAAATCAAAACGAGCAACCTTCAATGAAGACTTTGTGGACATTTAAGTAGGAACTATGAAAAACTTAAAATAAACCTATTATACAATACTATCTTCTTCAAATTTCTTAAAAATATAAAGTAATACTGTTTCCAAAGAGAAAACAAAAATCATTTGGTTAAGTTTACAAAAAGGTATTTGCACTGTGAAATTGATTAATTAGGTATGAAGATGACCAGTTTCGGTCAAAAAGTAACTAAATATAAAAAAATTGTGACTAATAAAAACAAGTTGAGACTAATTAAATAGGAAGATTTTATTGTTGAAGTTGGCCTGTAAGAAAAGTAGAAAATAGTTTGGAAAAAGGTAATAACCAGTTCAAAAAGTATTGCTTAATTTTACCTGTACTTACAGTCATTTGTTCTGTTGCCAATATATCAATAGTTACCATTTTCTTCCCTTTCCCCACAATAATAAGAATAATCAAAAGTTCCAACACCTTTCTTATATGTCTATGTTTCTGTAGCAGAATGTTTCGGAATTATAGAACACGGAACATGGTGAAGAACTGCAGTGCAGATGTTAGTAAGCAAGAAAGCTTGAATCCGATAAAAATAGCCAACTGAATCCACCTATTATTTTTGCAGAAACTTAATGCGGGTTCAGTACGCATATCAAAATGCGTTCATTATAAAATTGAAATTAATTAAGCGCTTAAAAGAGCGCTTTCTCCCGGTTTGTTTGATTATTTATAGCGTTCAGGAAGTCTATAAAGACATATTAAAAATAATATTAAACATAAGCAGTAAATTCAATGCCGAATACTTGAGACAAAATGGAAGTGGTGCAATATAGTGTTTTTAGGGCAGAAAGACGATTCACAAATAACAAACAATGACATCACGTTGTTTTCTTTACCTTGCAGAAAGCACAGAAATCGAACCTACTCATACCCTTATAATAAATTATGAAAATTTTAATGCCAATTGTTCGAAAAATTTATTTACAGATTTCAGAATATTTTGCATAAAATTTCTGCGTCTAATTTTCTTAATAATTACATTATTAAAGCTAGAATGTAACACAGTCCAGTTCATAAGCTTTTTACAAATCCTGTAAATGATTGTTTCCACTAAAAATAAGAAGAACCACTGCAAAAAATAAAAATAAATTAAATTAAAAGAAACGTAACTAACACTGTACAATACTCCATACAATATGAACCAATTTTCATTGGTTTGTAATAGTTTTACAAATAAGATGAGAGTACTCTGGAAAATCATTGCAAAAATAAACTGAAAACGGGGGTAATCTAGGAGAATAATATCCTGTCGTCGCTCAATAATTTTTAATACGCTCACTTTGTCGAATGCATCTTTCATCAACTTGGAAACTAACTTCAGAAAATTTGCGCCTTTGGCCATTTAGAGCTTGGTCGTCGGCAAACAGCAACGAATAGACCGTTTCATGTTCGAAAGGGACTCCCACCTTTTTAAATGTGTGTTCATCGCCTGTGTCTCAGTTTTTTTATATGTATTCGGGGAGTAGCCAATGTTTTCGCCATCTTGATAGTTTCTTGATATTAAGGGCAGTTGACCCCAACGGTTCCACTGCTTTCTATAAATTACCAAGCAGCACTGAATCGAACATCTTTCCAAAGTCCACAAATATTAGACGAACGTCCAAACTTTTGACACACAATATACTTGTTCAAAGACCATGAAATTTTATTACAAATAAAGATTAATAATAATTAGAAACGTGTGTATCGCATAAAAATAAAAAATGTACACTAAAATTTATGAATCCTAGTCAAGAAATCAATAGACCATGGCTTTAGTTCTTCAAATGATCTAATTTTGCTTTGGTAAGATTAATATTTGGTTAGACTTGTTGTCTCCTTCTTTCTGGGAACAAAAGGAAAACGCAAGAAAGTTCGAACGACAACCTTTATTACACACACAGTAAAATCAAAACACAAAAAAGTACACAATATATAATATCTTTTTAACATTCTCCGCCATATTACACACAGTAAGTCCCTCGTACACACTCTCTCAAACAGTGTTGCCACAGACTAATTATCTCAAGAATTTCAAACAGACTTTGTACAACACATTTTTAAAAAATTATCTGGAGGAAGGGTGTGCTTTTTATTGGTGGATTAGTTAGATGTTATTTTGAAATATTGCAGTAATGTTCACAAAAAATGTTTTTTATATTCATTAACCCTTAAGTTAGTTAGTATTATTTGACTTCCTCGCACTTCAATGTTGTTAAGTGAGTTTCAAATATATGGTATTATATGTTCATGGAGTCCTGTATAAACCAACAAAACACTTGTGCAACTTTGCACAGCACATACAAAATGAATTAAAACTATCAGGGCATTTTATGTTAATCTATTTTGAAGTTAAGATCGTTGTTTTTTCGAAAAATTCCGAATTTACAAAATTAATAACGTACTTTCCTAGGTTCTAGAGAATATGTTTCAATTTAAACCAAATTTTCGAATTCAGTATTAAATTTCTTCCAACATAATTCAGCTCTAGTTATTTACTGTTCATTTAAATATTGCTATAAATAGAGAAAAAAAGCATGGAAGAACAAGGCAATCAATATAGCTTAAGAAACTATTCTATCCGCTAGTTTTGTAATGACATCTTGTTTAAATAAATTGCTTAATCACTTTAAATTCCTCGATAAGGCTCAATAAAAATCATAGTAAAGTCATTATACTTCAATAAATAAAAACTTCAGTCAAGATAACCACAACAAAATCTATTTTTATTACTAATTACCTTTGTCCAATGGGTGATCCAAGTAAAAAGTCCAAACTCAATGGCCAAGTTAAAAAGGAAGAATATGTTGCCCAATACAAACATGCAGAGCAAAGGTTTCCCCAGCAGATTCCACTCAAATATATTTGTCTTGTATTCAATGTCTTGTTAAATTGGAAAATATCAAGCATATTAAAATTGTAACACTCTAATGTTGGTGAAAATATAAGAAAATAATCAGAATACATTATGCGAAAATATAAATGTATGCGAATCTACTTCAAAACATTAGACCTGAACATGGGTAACAGACTCGGGACTTGTGTAGGGGTAATGGTAAGCCCCGCTTGGAAAATGTAATAAACAAGACTTATCATATGTAAATAACATACCTAAAGAGGCTGCTGCTAAGTGATTCTGAGCTAAATCCAAGATGCCACTTCCAAGACAATAATGTGGAAAAATTAAAAATACTTCTTTAATCATGCGATCTTCAGCCTTTTGAAAATAAGAATTATCTATTATTAATCTTTTTATAGAATTCTTTTTTTTATTGGCCTTTTGAATTAATGCACATTGGTCATTTTTCATATATTGTCTACGGTGCGAAAAACAGCAATAAATGAGAAAAATGTAGCGTTTACTGTATTACTCTATGGTGAGTGCTATGTGATAAGTTACTTCAAGAAGATAATGCACTTCTCATAAATCATATTTCAATGTTCTCTTTTCACACATTACTTCTTGTAATGTATGTGGCCCTATTGCTACTACATCCCTAAAAAACTATATTGAACTTCTTAGTGCTTTGAATTTTTTAGCTCTAACACCTAGGAAAGTTGACTATCGAGAACCGCTAGATGCTTCAAGTCTCGTCCGTCACATCACATAATTATCTTAAAGGGACAATCGTTACCTCAAAGTATTAGTGATTTACGATCGTATATCTATTCAACTGACACTAACAGTCGGATCCGATGTGCGTTAAGCTAAGCAAAACTTTAACATCTAAACCTATCCTTAGGTTGTCTGCCTTAGCAGAAAGATGAGAACCTATCTTATCAAAACCTTTATGTCATGGTTTTTCTTAATAACAATATTCTAAATTTATGAAACATGCCCTCTGTTACTAGAGGCCACTAAGGTCAGAGATTAATCAAATCATGGATTTTTTTTTGCAATTAATCTAAAATATTCAAAAATCCGAGATCATTCCTTTTCATAAGATTTTATATAAGATTAAGTTCCCAATGAACTTCACTTCAACCAAGTTTTTTCCCAATTTAAGATAAGCTTTGTTTTTTTAATCTAGTTGTTTAAAATCAGTCAGGACAGTGTCCTCGCGTACAGATAACACTGTCCGCCATTGATCCGTGAGCAGAAAAAGGCTAAAAAGGTAGAAACTCGAATCCTCGATATCCATAAGGAGTCCAGTGTACTAACTTCTAAACTAATCACTTCCTACTTCAGTCCTTTTTAATTTTAAAGTGGAATAATAAAATGATATAAAATTATGTTTATTGAAGCTATCACATTATTTAGGCCATACTTAGCAATTTTTTCAAAACTTATCGCGAAAAGTTGTTAATTAGAACGTGGGTACATCAAAGTTGGAAACCATTTTGTGCTTCAAACGAAATGTCTCTAATAATTACAAAAATTATTACAATTACCTCATCTTCAAAAGCTCCTAATACAAAAGCAGTAACCATTGTTGCCATCCCTATAAACATATTCGCACTAGCAAGCCCCACAAATGCTGAACTGGGAATAGTAAAAACATAGCTTAGTAGGTACATCAAAGGGATGCAAGACCACCTACAAAACAAAAAGATTATGCTAATTTAAGTACATCCATTGAAAATAACAAACAAAAACAGAGAGGAAAAAATACCCATAAAGCAGAAAGAGAAGTATGACTCCAGGTAAATTGGTTGGTGAAATGATTGCCTGCTCATTAAAGATGACAAAAATTAAAATGCACAAAAATGCTGATACTGCATACGCTACCTATAAAAATGAAATGACCAATTAACCTTAATAGAAATTTTAAATTGTGCTATATGAACTTTCTTAGAAGTCTCCGCACTTACAATGTCCCAAATAAACTCTTCAATCCAAAAGATTAGACGATTCACACCAGATACTAAAAGCAAATGCTTTGAATTTGATACTCTCTCTTCTATTAGGTACAATGTAAAAGATGCAGGCACAATACTGAGGGCAGTTATAATAAATATAGAATGAAATATTGATACAACACCCTGTCGTCTGAAAAAAAGAAGCAAGGAATGAATACGACGCGCTGAAAATTTGAACAAAAAAGTATCAAAACGTTATAAATTTATAATTTACATAATCTCTAAATTCATCTGTTCTTGTGTAAAGTTCATGGGATGATTTATCGTTCGAATACCATATTCACTAATTTCATCTTGAGACTTATTTAATGAATCAAGAGTGGCGCGAAGGATTACATTATTAATTGCATTCATGTATGCCACAGATGACAGCCATCCTTTATTATTAAACCACACCTGCAAAATAAAAACTAAGGATAATAGTGCAATAGCACAAAATTAGCAAAGAGAGAAAGAAAAACAAAACTGTAAAAATAAATACAAATCGAGTTAAAAGTTACAAAGAAAAAAGTTATAGTTATTGTGTTATAGAACCAGAAGAATTTGCCTAAATTATGGCAATTCAGGGTGAATTTCCAACCCGTAGTGAAAAAGCTAGTAAGTAGTATCTAGTAATATATAAACTGGAATAAATCCTGCCAACATTCAAGCTAAATTGAGAAGTTAGTGTAGTTCAATATTTGACCAATTTACTGATTCTAATAACTGACTAACTCTAGTTTTAAAACGACTGCTATAAAATATTACTGTAAAAAGGCTGTCAAAAATATAGTAATAATTGATGCAGTTTATTTGCACCGAAGAGGGATATTTTTTTGAACCCAGGTAGTTAGAAGATATATACAAAGCTATATATAAAACAATTTCATTTTGTTTCAAAACTCACTTTTATATTGTTCTTTGTTGAAGGGGTGTACATATTTGGAAACATAGATATTAAATTAACAATGTTTGGAAAGATGTTCCTGGTTGGTTTACCAAACCTCTCTCTCATGTACATATATGCAGAAAGATTGAGATTTGGTACAGTTGCATTTGCTGCTATTGTATAACCACCTAATCTAAAAAAACGAAATAAAATCAATTAAAATAGATAATATAAGTATTCCAATTTAAAATTGAATATTTCAGTAAAAATCAGTAAAAACCTGTGCATAGTGTATTTTGGCCAAGTATTTATAATCCAATCTGGAACATTTTCGCCAGTCATATTATAAAAGATGTCATCAGAAACTATCTAAAATTGAAAAAGAAGTTATAGCTAAAACTTTAAATTTTTTAAAGCGCAGGTCTGAAAAAGTCCAGAAATTTATGTTTTATTTAGTAAGAAGATAATCAAATCTCAACAATTAAATTATTTTGAATACCATAGATGCGTTTCTTGCAATTAAAGCGATAGGTTTAATTACCGAGAGAATTTATAAAACCAACTTTGCAAGTTCGAAATGAAGTAAATGAGGTAAAAATAGTAAATATATTTGAATAGCAATTCGCTTAAGGGATGATGATATTAAAAATAAATAAATAAATAGATAAATAAATAATAATAATAATAATAATACTAATAATACTTGCTAGATCAAAGAAGACAACAGTTTTATGCTTAAAAAAGAATTCAATGAAATTAAAATAAAATAAATCAAGAGAATATATCAATAGAGAATCAAATCACAAACAAAACATAGAAAAGAGGATATCGTGTGAAAGCGGTTCAGGATTTTAAATTTTCCTCTCCATATTAGCCAAATATCAAACTCTGTGCTGTTTTCAGCCTCTTAAAGACTGAAAATTCTGCCAAATAAAAGGAAGAATATTTTGTAAAGCATTAAACTCGGTATAACTTTTAATAGGACGGCAAACCACCTTAAAGACACATCTAAAAAAAAATAAAATAAATAATACTTGCATCAGGAGTGGGCTTCAAGTAACGGGCAAACCGAACATTCACAAAAGAAATAGATTTCAAAATAAGGAAGATTAAAGAAAAATATGTAGAGAACAAAGACTCCTCTGGCACGTCATCTGAAGAGAATGCCTCAAGAAAGGGAAGATTACCGAGGCAAGTCTACAATTAGAAAAACGAGGAAGTCCTAATAAAACTAGTCAGAATAGCATGAAAGAAAGCAGCATTGTCAATCATCAAGTGATGGCCTTCAGAAATTTAGATCACGGAACTCACTGGATGGTGGAACGCTTAAAAAAAATAAAAAATCTCCGTAATATTAAATTAATGTAAACTAACTTTATACGAGGGAGGAGGAGGATCATCTATGTTCTTTGGGCACACTTGTCCTCCAGAAGCACAAGAACAACGTGGAATTGGAACGTTTGGCCCTCTACCTTTTTTGAAGGTGACAAAATTATTGCATTCAGGATTTCTGAAATTTGGTAAATAAAATTTTTAATAATAGATTTAACTCAATCTAATTAATTTCTTAAAATAACATAAAAACGATACTTACTTTTCACCATTAATTTTCAAACATTTTGTACCAATTCCGTAATGTCCTAGTGCGTTTGAAACATAACGATTGGCCCAGTCATCATCAGACGAGTGTGCAGATGCCTTATTGTCAAAAAACATATATCTAGGAGCTGAATATTGCCATATATCTAGCTCTAATGGTGGCCTTTCTTGTAGTTTTGGAAGAATCGTCGTAACTATCAACGACATGCAAATACATAATGCTGGTAACACCAACTGTGGGGGAAAAAAAATTATATCACGGAATAAATAAATTTAAAGGTTAATTAGAACTAGATTTGTAAAAAAAAAAAAAGAAAAAAATGACTGTAAAGAAATAAAGTTGAACCTTTAACTAGTGATTGTTTTCTTTAATGAATTTAAATGAAAATTTAAATTCCATTTTTCGTTCTGCCAAAAAGGTATCCCGGAAATTTCGAGTTGCAGATATTTTGCACTATCTCTTATTTGCCAAGACTATAAAAATTAGTGGAGGTGAAAATTTTGGATTGTATTCAATTATATTGAATCGTTGAACAATTCAATTGTTGATTTCAAGGTTCAGGCAAAAGAAGACGCAATATGATTCATGGTCCATGATTCTGCAACTTAAGCTTCCCCCTCTTAAAGTATACTACGTAGAGATATAACAAATTCGCCAAAACGTCAATATTTATTTTCTCACTGAACCTCGATTGACAAATATCGACTTACAAAAAACAAATGTGTTTAAAGAGTGAGAAGGCCTGCTACTTTGAAACCAGTAATTGTACCACACATCGCTGGAAGACTTGCAACTATCCACAACAGAAAGGACAAAATATATTAGAAAAGTCAACTTTATATATTGTTAAACACTTACCTCACAAAATAAACCTTTTTTATTTCTTACAGTATGATAAAATCTCTTAGTATGCAAAGCAAAAAATTGTCTCCAGAACTTGTGTGAAGAACTTTTTTGGTAAACCATTTCTTCAACAATTGGGATCTGTGAATCTACAAAAAGAATGTTCAATAACTCCTCCAAAAATATAAAACAAATAATAGAAGTGGAAATCAGCAATGCATAAAAATAGTGCAATTTCATGCAGTTAGAAAAGTGGTATACGAATGTGATTCTAAATAAGCAAAAATTAAAGGACAGGAAGCACATTAATACAAAACAAGTGGCAGCCTGATAGAAATTGAAGTGATAGACTGAAGAAAATAATCACTCTTGCAACTTTATTAAGTTTCCTTAAAGACAACTGTAAACTTTAAATTAGCGTCTTAGAATTGACCAACATTACTTGATAGAAAGAAATTAGAAATGAATTTCTCTTTAACCTTGAAAACATATTGAAATTAGCAAAATCTAACAGACTACACTTGAAATTCTACAAAGAAACGCTACTTTTTTGAGTTAGAAATAGAAACAAAAAGATTCCTTAAAAATAGCCTCAAAAACAAATATTCATAAAAAGAAAGAAATAGAAACAAGCATGCAGCATCTTAAGCAAAGGACTCACACTTGACATTGGCACCATTCATATTGACAAACTTTTCTTTCTGTGCTGAAAATCATACAATAATTACAATATAAAATAAAAACAAAACTAAAATCTTCAGATAAAATACTGGTGAGGTAACATTCAAATATACAAATTCTTATTTTCAATGACTTTAAGTGAAAAACTTTCTTATTCTTATAAAATTTCTCATAAATAATTTACAATAAATTATGTTACAAAAACATTATATCATTAAAATACTTTTTGCTAGAACTAATTTAATTAAAGAAGTCATGATGGATCATTATCAGACACTGTTTCATCAACCAATTATGTTTACCGAAATTTGCCCTCTACAAAAAATTAATACGAAATCTTATTCTTGTACTCTTCCAAATACCAATATCAATATTGAAATGAAATTCTGCGGTATCTGTTTTTAGTTTTTCTGATGAGCAGATACGTTAGATAGACTGAATCGGAATGAAATGAACTTAGTTAACGTATGTACATGATCGGTAAATTTAATCCTTCAGAAAGCGACTACTTGAATTATATAACTCTACTCAGCCAATACTTTAAAAGTTTTTTTTGTGAAAAAATGTAGGGGACACAAAAAATGTAGAAGACACGAAGACTGTAAACTTAAAAGGCTGTAGTGTTTTATTTTCTTTTATACTAACATTCTTTAAAATATTTTCCAAATTTGACTCTTAAAGCCATAAAAATTAGCCTGTAGTGGTAAATTTGCACTACATATTTGTTTCTCTGTTTCGTGACTTAAGATTAATTAAAAGCAAATTTAAACTACTACTATTAGAATAGAGAAAAATATTCTCATAAAATGGGAGATCTATCCACGATTTTTTAATATAATCGACTTCCACATATCAGAAATAACCAATGAAATAGGCTTACGTGATATCAGTTCCTTGGCAATGACAGTATTTGGCGATTCATGTTTCCTGTGTATTATTTGCTTGAAAGACAAACACTTAAGTCCTGGAAACAATTCACACGTGCACCAGAACATCACAATAAGCAACAATGAACAAGGATAGAAGAAATTTACAAGTACCAATAAAATAATTACTTTTTCGTTCTACTTTTAAGTCTTGCAAAACTCCAGTACCTTCTTCAGCCACACGAATAAATATCTGGAAATTAAATTATTCAATTTTTTTTGGTTTATTCTTTGGTAAAAGTTCTAAAGAGAAGTTTAATAAATCAATGGATTAAAACCTACTTCTTCAAGAGAGGTGTCAGATACTCCATAAGAAACAATTTTATAATTAGAAAGATTAACATCTAATGAATTACAGAGTGCACTTAAACGAGAAATATCTTTTTCTGGCAAAACATACAGTACTTCATTTCCAATGTGTTCCAAAAATTCAGCTGATGGCACCGACTGCTGTATAAGTTTTGTTAAATCTAGAAATAAATTATTATCTTGTATAATAAATTTCCTAACAAGACAAATAAATATCACTGATTTTAACTTCATTTTCAACCAAATAAACAAAGTTTTACTTATATATATATATAAGTTATATGCTCCACCCACTTTTTTTTAAACGGCGGGAAATTTCGAAAAAATAAAAAACAAGTATTTAATAATTTTTAGTCTAGTTTATTTTCAGTGATTGATCCATTTTTTTAAACCCTTGTATCTCGAGAAAGGAGTCGGTGGCAGGCCACCAAGCGTTTTACTTCTCTCTGTATTTGTTCGTTTTTTTATTGTTAGTTGACGGTTTTATAACAGGAAAGGTGAGTAAACGGAAGTGTAACAGTAGTGGAGTGATTTACATTTTACAGAAGCTAAAAGTTCGAAATATTAGTGAAGATATAACAAGTTTAATTTCATAAATTTTTATTAAAAAGTTAGAAGAATTGCTACTGTTATCAGCGCACTTGTGGAGTGGGGATAGCCTGCTGTGTGTTATTGCATAGGGAGAGAAGTGAACTTAGTGCTGGCATCATACAGGTAAACACTGTCTGTTTGTATAATTGTCTGTTCGTCATCAAAAATATACTGATATCCAGAGAAAATGGACGAATCAAAATTTGTTTCTTTATTAACTCAATTTAAAAAAGATATTATAGGCGATTTAAATTGTAAATTAGAGAAAATAAATTGTTCTATTGACGAAAATAAAACGTTAATCGTCCAAAAAATAGCGTCACAAGAAGAAAGATTAAATAATATTGAAAGGGATTTGCGTAAAAAAATATTATTATACATGGACTGACAGAGTTAGACGAACAATCGTACTTTAAAACTGAAAAACAAGTAATAAATTTACTAAAAAATAAATTGAAAATCGAAGTAGAAGAATCTGAAATTGACTTAGTGAGGCGAATCGGTAGAAAATCTGAAGGGAAAGTCAGACCTATTTTAGTTACATTCACTACGTATAGAAGAAAAGTAATAGTGTTGAAAAATAAAAAACTACTGAAAGACCAAAATATATTTATAACAGAGGACTATCCGAAAAGTGTTTTAGAAATAAGAAAAAACCTGCAGGAAGAGTTTACTGAAATAAGAAAGTCAGGCAAGTTTGCGTTTATAAATTACGATAAAATAGTAATAAGAGAAGATAGAGAAATGAAATATAAAAATAAACGCAGACTTTCTCCAGAGTCGCCCAAAAGATCGTCTGCTCAAGAGAAAAAAGAGGAAAAAATTGAAAAGAGACATAAAATAGGAAAATCTTTAAATCAGAAACACAATATCACAACATTTTTTGGATCAAATAATGAAGGGAATTTAATGCAAAAGCGAAACCGTCTAGACAGTTTGAAGAAGAAGATGCATAGGATCAAACGGAAACTAGACTCAACGTTTGGGAAAACAACCAGGTCTGTCACAGGAAAAATCTTAATAAAAACGGATCATTACCGACTCCACATCATTCCCCAGAAAGACTGGTCATTGAGGGGAATTATGACCACAACCTCCCTGGTTTAATAATTGGATCATTAAATGACAGAACTCTAAAGACAGAGGATAGACTTCTAGAACTGGAAGAAGCTCTAAAAAGTATAAAAATTGATATTCTTGGTTTATGTGAAGTAAGGAGAAATGCTGAAAAAATTGTGCATCGGAAAAGTGGACTTATATTCTACTGCTTTGGGGAAACTCCGGGGCAAAAAGGAATAGGGTTCATTGTAAGGGAACGTCTAAAAGGAAGAATAGAAGAATTTAGAGGAATCTCAGAGAGGATTGCTATATTAAAATTAAAGATGAGGGAAAGTAAAACCCTGAGCGTAATTCAAGTTTATGCGCCTACTGCAGAAGCTAGGGAAGAGGAAAGGTCAGCATTTTTCTCTGCGCTGTCATTAGTTTTAGAAAAAGAAAAACAGAACTGGAAAAATAATGTCATAATAATGGGCGACTTTAATAGTCAAGTTGGTGTAAAAGAGACTGACGAAAACAGTACAGTCGGCCCTTATGGATATGGTAAGAGGAATGAGGCCGGCCAGGAATTAGTGAGCTTCTGCCAAGAACACGAAATGAAAATAATTAATACATTTTTCAAAAAGGGGGCTAGTAAGAAGTGGACGTGGATTTCTCCAAGTCAGCTATATAAAACCGAAATTGAGTACATCCTGGCAAAGAAGAAAGGAATGATAAAGAGGTACGATATAATTGGAAATTTAAACTTCAGTACTGATCACAGGCTTATAAAGGCGCAACTCTCTGAAGAATGGATGTGTAGGAGACCTCGCAGTCAGTGGAACACATCTCATATTGGAATAAGAGTATTGAAGGTAAATGGACAAATAGATCTACAAAGTAACTTGCAAAATATCTCTAATTTAAAATATACATGTCTTCAGGAAAACTGCAACCATCTGGAAGAGTTTATTAAAAATAGTTTTGAGGTAAACAAGGAAAATAAACTAACTAAATTCTCTGACAAAACAAAAGAACTAATAAACGAAAGAGAAAAACTGAAAAGAAAGAAAATTAAAAATTTCAATGATAAATTGGAATATAACACACTCTGCAAACTAACTAGGTTTCATATTAGAAAAGACATAAAGACATTTGAGGACAAATCAATTGAAAAGGCTTTAAACACAGATGGATCGATAAAAAAGATGAAAAAAGATTTACAAGAGGGCGTTTTCTGGAGTACTGGATTTAAAGATAATAGTGGGAAAATACAAACCAATAGGGGAAATATTATGAACACAGCTACAGAATTCTATGAAGAACTATACAGTTGTACAGATGGAGCATCTTACGACAAAAATGTGGAAGTTGACTGTCAAGAAGTACCTGTTTTTCAGAACAAGGAAGTTATCGCAGTTCTGAAAAAACTAAAAAAAGATAAGACGCCAGGTAACGACCGTATTACAAATGAAATGATAAAAGCAATAGCCCCAAGTATAATGGAAGAGCTAGTGGCGCTATTTAATAGGATTTTACAAGAACAAACAATTCCTATACAATGGCAGAGGGCAGATATAATTCTACTACATAAAAAAGGTGATTTCCACGACATAAATAATTACCGGCCCATTAGCCTCACATCGTGTATTGGTAAGTTCTTTATGAAGCTCATTCAAAATAGAATCCAACCAATTTTAAATATGTATCAGCCCATTGAGCAAGCAGGTTTCCGAAGTGGATACTCTACCTTAGATAATCTTCAAGTGCTAAACCAATTGATTGAGAAGTGTGAAGAATTTCAAATTGGACTCTACCTGGCCTTTGTCGACTTTACCAAAGCATTTGATTCTTTGGATCACACCTTCCTCTTCAAAGCCCTACAGAAACAAGCTATACCATCTCAAATTATCAATTTAATTAAAAACATATATCAAAATAACTATGCAAGAATTTTATTAGAAAAACCGGGACGATACTTTAGGTTACAAAAAGGTGTTAAACAGGGGGATCCGCTATCGCCTCTTTTCTTCAGCGCGGCTTTGCAAGAAATCTTTCAACAGCTGAGTTGGAGTAAGTTAGGTATAAGAGTGGATGATAAATATATAAACCATCTACGCTTTGCTGATGATATTGTACTAATTTCTAAGACCTCTGAACAATTACAATTTATGTTACACAGTCTTACAGATATGAGCAAGAAAGCTGGTCTCAGCATAAACCCTGGAAAGACACCTCTTGACTAATAGAAAAGAAGTGGATATTCAGGTAGAAGGCCGCAAATTGAACTGGAACCAAGATGTTATCTACCTGGGGCAGCTTATCTCATTTAAAGAAAGAAGCGAAAAGGAAGCAAAAAGAAGATGTGCTGTCGCCTGGAGGAAGTACTGGTCATTAAAGTTTATTTTAAAAAATAATAAGGTGAGTTTGGCGAATAAAATAAAAATTGTCAAGAGTTGTTTTTCCAGCGCTAACCTATGGTTCCCAAACTTGGTCCATCACACAAAAAATAGTAAAGAAAATAACTTCTACCCAGTCTGCAATAGAGAGAAATCTACTTAATATAAGTAGACTTCAAAAAATAAAGAATAAAATAATAAGAGGTACAACAAGATTAGATGATGTAATGAAGATAATTAAAGAATTTAAATGGAAATGGGCGGGTCACATTGCAAGACTATTTTTATTATACTTTATTTGCTTAAAAAATACAATTTTTGTAGCATGAGTTCAGCTGACTTTTAAATGGATCTAATAACAAAATAAACAAAACGAAAAAGAATTATGCTTATAAACAAATACAAAGAATAAGAAAGACCTTCAGTATCAAACTCATAACATCAACCTTCTGATATTTTACTTCATTAACTGTTTCTATAGCGTAATTCCATTCTAATATACATATATATACAAACACACATACATACACATATACATACATACATGTACTAGCATTAATGACTACTCCGCAACCATGGCACAATATTATTTCTTATAGTTAAACATTTTTTTAAATAAGTACATAGGTATTTAATTTTATATAAAGTAGTGCAGTTTAATACTCCTTAACAAAAACTTACAGTTTAAAATGTTGAGTATAAGGGTTGATTAAACGCCAAAAGGTACACAAATCAGCAAGTACCCAACATTTCATTCAAGCTTAGTTGATATAATTTAAGTAATTTTGCTGCATTAACTTTTCCTTCACATTTTTTAGAATTCATTAGATGTCACAGACCCTTATGCTGGCCAGTTCGTTCATAATATTATTTGGTTATAATTATGATAAAATGTATATTATATCTTCGTTTTTAAATAGGTACTTTATTTTAACTCTATTCCAAATTATTCTTCTGATTTATCTTTAATATGCCCTTTATTCTGAAGTTGTCACATCTTATACATGCATGTTAAAGTAGAAAAAGACAAAGTTAGAGTCGGCTACTGTTAAAATTTGAATCACGGAGGATTTAAAACAATATTTCAGACTTGAATTCGTCTTACTGAAATATTCGAGAGCACAAATAACACACAGTTATAACAAGTAGATTATTCAACAACAATTATTCATTTCTCAATTGTAATTTAATTTTACTTACAGTAAAATACTGGAATAATTAGCTGTCCTAAAAGTATGCAATACTTATTTATTTTATTATTACATAACATATATATAACATTGAGAGAAGAACAGCTACATTGAGAGTGTGATTGAAGAAAACTATATTATTTGCGATAAAGCCAGATAATTATTACCTATTATTATAAACGTTTGACTCCTACATAAAATAACAATTACTTTAATCGAAGAATGAACTTAAACCGACGATTTTATTAAAAATAAAATAATCGAAAACATTGATGTATGTTGGTGTAAGCATTTTTTTAAAAAAGTTTTTAAATTTTGTAGCCTCGTAATTTTTTTTATTTTTTATAACGTTTTCTTTTTAACCTGTAATTAATAGTTGGATTATTATAGATTAATAGATATTACAGTCAATCTACAGTGCTACTTGAACAAATTTTTTGTAGATGAAAATGGCCAGCATAAGGGTCTGTGACATCTAATAAATTCTAAAAAATGTGAAGGAAAAGTTAATGCAGCAAAATTACTTAAATTATATCAACTAAGCTTGAATGAAATGTTGGGTACTTGCTGATTTGTGTACCTTTTGGCGTTTAATCAACCCTTATACTCAACATTTTAAACTGTAAGTTTTTGTTAAGGAGATTTTTGTACCTTTTGGATAGATTTTCCATTTTGTCTATTTTGCAAAGTTACATATCTGCTTTACAGATTTTTTTAAAATTTGGAATAAGCAATTCTATTATTATAACCTGATAAGGTGTTAAGTTGGAACCATAACTACCATTGGAGAGATCTTTTTAAAGAATGATTATAGTTGCCATCCTCAATAACAATTTTTTTGAGAAAACGTTTTGAATAAAATAGGAAGGTATTTGTACGTAAAAAGCAAATTTAAACTGCGATTTCAGACCTTCCTTTTAAGAGGAGTAAGAAAAATAAACGGGCGATTACAGTACTTCTCCCTAAAAGGCAAAGAGGCAAAGATTTTGAATCGAACGACAATTCATTAATGTAAATAGGTTCACCCATTGATAATTTTAACGATTTCAGTACTTCCTCTTAGTAGGTGTAAGAGCATGATGGCACTTCACAGCCATGTAGAAGAGCTTTAATCACTTCTTCGTGCTAAATTTTATCAAAATCGGACAAAGCTTTATAGAAATATTGGTAATAATAGTTTTAGAAACGGCCTTACTTGGGTGGGGCAAACTCCCCTCCATATGAGGCATAGCGACGAGACTTTTAAAGTGCAAATCTGTACAAAATTTCGATTCGAATGACACTTCATTCATGAAAATCAGTTCACTTGTCGATAATTTGAAACGATTGCTATACTTCCCCTTAACTAGCGTAAGAGCAGATCGCCGCTTTAATGTTACGTAGGGGAGCCCTAACTCTATCATCCTACCAAATTTTATCAAAATCGGGCTAAGATTTACAGAGTAATTAGTAATAATAATTTTGAAGGGGGCCTTACATAAAGGGGGCTAACTCCTCTCTAATTCGGTGTACAGCGTTGAGACCCCCAAAAGGCACATCTACATAAAATTCCGAATCGAATGTCACCTCATTCATGAAAATCGGTTCTCGCGTTTAGGCGCTACGTAGTTTACAAAAAAGGTAACAACAACAACAACAACAACAACAACAAGAAGAACAACAACAACAATTTCTGAAAATGCCGTTTTTGCTCATTTTCGGCAACTTTTTTCTCGAAATCTATTAGGCCTGGGGGGTTGCAAAAAAATTACAGTTATAAAGGAGGGTTTGCCCTATATTTTAAAGAAAATTTGGGAATTTTATCTTTTATAGAAAAAGAGAAAAAAATTGTCAAAGTTGGGTGTTTTTTAACGTTACGCTTTTTCGTGCACTTTTTGACGATCAATCCTTATACAACTGTCCTACCGGACAGTTTTAATAAGGTCCAATTTGTCCAGCTCGGTATGCTCATTTGTGAAACAAAATTTATTTAAATATTTTGACCTATAAATTGCAAAAAATTTACATTCCAATAAAAGATGTATAATCGTATCAGAAAAATTATCCGAACAGAGAACACAATCACTTTCTGGCTTAAATTCATATTTTATGTTATTTACTATTATTCTTGGGAATTTATGATTTACTAAGCGTATTTGTGCTATAATCTTTATAAACTCAAATGGAATATTTAATCTAATATATGACTCTCTATTATCAAATGT
This sequence comes from Rhodnius prolixus, assembly GCF_049639745.1. Classification (NCBI taxonomy): domain Eukaryota; kingdom Metazoa; phylum Arthropoda; class Insecta; order Hemiptera; family Reduviidae; genus Rhodnius; species Rhodnius prolixus. The sequence goes on along the minus strand of NW_027411614.1, from coordinate 39,479,330 downwards.
AGTAACGAACCTGATGAAACTGTTATATTTAGTATTATAAATTTTGTTAATATCGATACTGACTAAATGGCATTTATAAGCATTAACTAAATTATTTTTATTTTTGTTCACCTCTATGTAGTTATTGCTTTCCCATAAGTGCACAGCTCCTATTTTTTCCAGACTACACCTGAGATAACTACACCAGTTGAAGGGCATTTGTTGACAATTATGAATACTGTACAATCTATTGTAACACATTCTAGGAATGCGATCATTACCCATTTTGAGCAGTGTTACCCACCAGCTAATTAATCTTTTAAAAATTTGTAACTCCAAGTGAACTCTGCCAGTTTCAAATCTTAACAATGCATCAGGAGTTGATCTAGGCAATTGAAGAAGCGACTTGAAGAATTTTATCTGGACCTTGTCTAGCGGATCAGCGTAAGGAAGTGACCACACTTCACCACAGTATAACAACACACTAGCAACCATTGAGTCGAACAGTACCTCCTTTGCTTCCCAAGTATCCGATTTACCTTTACACAATATCCCTTTGACTTTCGTTGCCGCGGCAATCCCTAAAGACGTGTTGTGCTCACTTGTTCTTTTAAATTTACCATTCGCAGTAAAAACTAGGCCCAAATACTTAAATTCTCTCACGATTCCAATCTCCCTTTTATTATAGAAACATTTTCTATGTTCACCTAGCTTTGGCCCTTTATGAAAGGGTAAGACTTTTGTTTTATCAATGTTCACATTTAGGGAATTGGAACAATATTCATGTAAAAGGTCCAGCTTGAACTGCACGTCCTGCCAAGAGAAACCCAAAATGACAATATCATCCGCGTATAAGAGCATTAGTACATCCTCTTTCTGGTCGACACTAACACCCACCGCTCCATGATTCCTAAAGAAGTGGATGATGTCCTGTAAGTACAGGCTAAACAAAAGAGGGCTAAGGTTCTCCCCCTGAAGGACTCCCTCAGAGACATTAAATTCGTTAGTAATTTCCCTGTTGTTTTCAATGAATACTGACGCCTTTTCATACAGGTCCTTTATTATATTTACAGCTCTGCCATATATGGCTACGTCATTTAATTTTTCCCATAATTTCCCATGAGACAGAGAATCAAAAGCCCGCTGAAAGTCTACGAATATTCCAAAGACTTTAGCTCTTTTAACACGCAGATGAATATTCACCAGAGAGGACAACGAAAAGACAGCATCTCTACAACCTCTTTGCTGTCTAAATCCCATCTGCTCTTCAGAAATAATATTTTTACCTTCAACCCAATCAACCAATCGCTTGTTTAAGATTTTAGTAAATATTTTAACTAAATTATTGACAAGTGCATTCCCAATAATTTCTCTTTCCTAATAGATTTCATTAAAATTAAATATATTACTTTTTAAAACAACAATCTGCTTAATTCAGAAATTATGCAACAGTGGTAATAATACTTTTATAGATGTTTATAATGCATGGATTTGTTTAAAATGAAACATGAAAAACCTCAGTCTTCAGTGTGACTGCAAATGATTTAGATATTGGTTAACATCTAAATACTTAGAGAAATATAAAGTATTAGCCTTGAACATTATCATGAAGGGATGAAGGAAACAACTCTTTTCTATGAAATGTATACGGTAGCGATCTTAATCTAAAGCTCAGATTTTACTAAGAAAAAAATAAAAAAAATTAATGGTACTTGAGACAAATGATTAATTCTAAAAAAAATACCCACTTAGCAGGGAAGGGATTAGCTATGAGGTTAGCATACTGGACTCCCACGCGGAGGTCCCGGGATCGAATCCAGCTGCTGACCCTTAGATTTTTTCTTCCTAGGAGCTTCTTACTGCCCGGTGATGGACAGTGTTGTCTGTAACGAGAGAACACTGTCCGGAGGCCGGCAGTGCACTGAAAAAAGCTCCGGGCGCCAATAACCTTAGATGTTGACGCGCCTTATATCATAAAATAATAATAATAATACCCACTTAGCAACAAATTTTAGAATAAGAACCTGAGAAGATTCACACTATATCTCTCAGTTCTTAAAACTATTTACACATATAAGAATTAGTAAAAAAAATCCTTACAAAACTAATTTATATATTTTTAACGGAAGCTTAATTATATGTTTTACCTTCCACGCTGGAATTGTTAGGGCTCTTCTTCTGATTTCCTTCAACCTTTAAAAACAAGCACAAGAGCTAATGTTACAGAATAAATTTATTCTAACGTAAAAATGTGAAACCCATATTTTAAAACAATCAGTAAGAAACTAGGGCTTAAATGTTAGGCTTTCTTTTAATAATTGCTTTACTTCTTGAATGTATTCCAGAGTAAACCCAACATTGAAAATGTAGCAATCCCGAGAAACAGTAACAAAAATGGATACCTGTCCTTCGGACGGAGCGTTCAATGTATAAGATGCTCTTTCAATAGTTAAATGGTAACCGGATCCAAACGTTCTCTTTAGAAATAAGCTAGTACCACAGCAGATAAGTTTTCCATTGGCAATTATGGCGATTCTATCTCCCAGTAAATCCGCTTCATCCATGTAATGCGTAGTTAATATCACGGTTTTACCTATAATTTGTAATTGAAAAGGGCATTATTAAAGTTAAAAAACAAACAAAAATGGGATTTACTAATATACCTCTTTTATATTTGATGAGAAGTTCCCAGATAGATCTTCTGGAATATGGATCAACGCCAGAGGTTGGTTCATCCAAAATTATAGTTCTATATTTTAAAAGTTCAATAAATCTTATAACTTAATATCATAACATCAAACTTACACACTAAATAAAACAATTTCAGAAATATTACCTGGAACCGCCAATAAATGCTACGGCTACAGACAGTTTGCGCTGCATTCCACCTGAAAGTGTTGAAGACAAAGCATCACGTTTATGTGGCAACCCTAGGTCCACTAACATTTCTTCAATTTCATTTTTAATCATTTCGGCTTTTCTCGAGCTACCACATCTTAACATCCCATAAAACCATAGATGTTCTTCTACGGTTAATCTACGATTAACAGAATGTTAGAATTACAATGCAAGAGATATGAATTTGTTTAAGAACATTTATTAAAAAAACTTACAAAAAGCAAATCAGATTTTTTTTTTAATCTAAATAAAATACTACCTATTAAAGAGAACATTATGCTGAGGACACAATCCCAAATTGTTTCGCACTTTATTCATATCAGTCCGAATATCAAACCCATTTATTACAGCTGTACCACTGGTGGGCGGAAAGAGCCCAGTTAACATTGAGCTAAAAGAAAATATCAAAATAACATAAGAATCTATAAATAATAAAGGAGAAAGAAACAATTGCCTTGAGTATCTTCATGATGAACATTTTTTCCTTCGGCTGGGCCAACTAATTTCATCATGCTATAATATTCTCTAACTGGGTAGAGTAAATGTTATTGATATTTACTGTAGCTATAATAATACATATTATAAGTGGTTCGAAGGTAAAAAAAGAGAACAAAATTTGGTAAAAGTACAGGATATTCTTGTAGTGAAATCTTTCTAATTTTCAGCAGATCGCATTTTTGTTAAACATTAAATAAATCTAAATCGAAAATTTTCAATAAACAATTAATGTGAGATAACTGCCTTACATTGTGGTAGTTTTGCCAGCACCATTGTGACCAAGAAATGAAGTGATTTGCCCTTCATAAAACTTTATAGATATATCATTAACTGCCACTTTACCATTTCTAAAAACTTTTCTGAGGCTATTAACAATCACACCTGCGTTCAAATCAGTTGGATCTTTTTCAAAATTTACATTACTAGCATTTTCTGAAAGAGGATGGATATATTTGTATTAAAACAAATATTTTAAGATTAATTTATAAATTATTGTTTAAAAGAAAATTACCTCTAACGCTTTCATTATCAGCCAACACTTTTGTAACTTCTTTTCCTGACCAATAAGAAAGTGTAAAAGGAAAATACCATGGTCTTGGAATCCCATACTGTCCTTTAAAATAGAAAAAATATTCTTTGTATTATGTTAAATCGATTGAATGCAAAATAATAAGGATATGCTTACTAACCAGGGAAAACAGCTTCTACATACCATGTTAGAACAAGGTAGATTACGAAATCAACTATTAACATATACATCACTGAAACTAAATTAAATTCGTCATTATATATAGGGCTTCGTTGAATATTAGCCCACTGCATGCCAACTCCCTGCTCTTCATAAGATGCTATATAGGATGCACCAACGCCCAAAGCAACGTTTGCCGAGAGACTCTGCAATCCAGTACTTATATATATTTAACAACATATAGAGATACAAAAACTAAATTGAGATTAATGTTAAGTAATTTATAAGATTCCACACAACTTATAAAAAAAAAACCAACAATGCAAATGAAGAAATAAAAATTGTTGAACTATAAACTCACCAAAAGAGTCTTGTGAAGCGGTGTAAGATATGCCATCCATCTGGCTAGAAAAAGATATGGAAGATAGAATATAATGAAAATTATACCCGCACAAGCTGCAGCAAGATTGGCTTTAGAAAAAAATACTGATATCAAAAATGCTTGAGCAATTGTAGCTAAAGTGTAGCAAAATAGAAAGAGGTACAGCACAAAGGGATCACTGTTGATGAAAACTTTACCATACTGTAAACATTTATAAAAATTTATTAAAAAATACCTTCTTCAAAAAAATCTACTTCATTTAACAATAAAGCAGTACTTACGACAAGAATTAATACAAGCGCCACTAATGTAACGCTCATAGGAATAAGGCTATCCACAAACCAACCAATCCAATGTATACCATTTCCTAATCCCATTACTCGCATGGTTTCTTTCAACCTTTGTTCCTTTTCGTAAACAATGCTTTTGACAATCATGGTAAAAGAATAAGACCATGATAACACCAGAAACATTGGAAACGTCGTTGATATTACCATTATAAATCTAAATAAAACAAAATGCTTTTCATTTTGTTATGCAATTATTGCTAAACTTAACATTCTATTCTAATAACAGAAATAACTTTATATATACATAAAAAATAAATTACTAACTCGTCACTAATGTAACAGGGATAAGGGAATTGTTGGAAAATAATTCCAGGTAAATCCCTTCGCCCTGTTTGTTCACTAATAATACTATAGTCAATCAAATCTTGAAGATATGCAAAACCATAAGTTATGTATTTAAGATCGATTATTGGTTTTCTTCTTGGTTCAATCCTCATAAGCCTATCCAGAATGTATTCTGTGTTGTCTACACGCTCTGTGTTCATTCTACAAAAAATAACCAATAAGTCAATTACATCTTTTATTATCTTCAAAACAAATTTAAGCAAAAGAGAAAATGTGCCTCTTTTTCAATACCTTATCTTGTAAGTAGTGAGCGGAGAAAGTTTATCCCAACCAGGAGATTCAAATTGGACTAAAGCCCACAGTTTATTGAAATAAATTAATCGCATCGCTTCGTTTTCTGCTTCTTCTGTGCTATTATAACCACGGATTTTATTCTGTTCATAGCACTAAAATATATAAGGAATAATAAAAGATAAAAATTTAAATTACATTTTGATAAAATTCATTTCTAAAATGAGGTTACAGTAAATGAAACCAAAGCGGATCTCAGCGAAGATAATACATACGATTACATTCCATTTTTGTTTTTGTAAAAAAATGTATTTAATATTTAGTGTGGTTTATAATAAAAAACCAGTTTTTTCTTAAAAAATGTTGCTAGTATAAATGATTTTTGGCTCATTAAATGTAATGACTGTTCGGTTAAAAAAAGATGCTTAATATTAAATATTGTATGAAAACTGGGGATCTAAGAATTATTAACAATGAAGACAATTTTTAAACACACCGCAACACATTAGTATTAAAAATATTTTAAATACGTTGTTAAAATTATTCATGAGTATTAACAATAAGGTTAAGCATACAATTTTAAGGTAAATTGATTCCTGAACGAATTAAAAAAAAAGAAACATTTTGATTGGGTAGAAGTCAGCAAATAGGAAGATTGGTTTCATACGACCGTGTGGGGATGCTTACGATGAATCAGAAAGCATTATAACTAAATTGGTATCGGTTCACTTTATAAGTGTAAACAGTTAAGTGCTGCATTAAAATATGGCAACCAGAAGTAATCTATTTCCACATTTACCTATTATGAAAATCGGACATTATACTTTAGGAGAAACTTTAGGTATAGGTTCTTTTGGCAAAGTTAAAATTGGCTCTCATCAACTAACAAATCATGAAGTGGCTGTAAAAATTCTTAACAGAGAGAAAATAAAAAGTTTCGAACTGACTAGTAATGTAAGACGAGAAATTCAACATCTCAAACATTTTCGGCACCCCCACATTATTAAATTATATCAAGTAATCAGCACTGCAAATGATATATTTATGATCATGGAATATGCTCCCGGAGGTGAAAGCAAACCTTGGGAAATTATGAATCAATTATTTAAAGCAATGAAGTCACTAGATTTTGAATGGAAATTAGTGGACTCATATCACGTTCATGTAAGGACAAAGAAGCCTAACACCAAAGATAAATATATTGTAATTTCCTTACAACTCTAAAAAATACAATCTTATAGACTTTAAAAGTATATCCAGTGATCTAGAAATACCACACACGAAATCGAAAATCGTCAAACTTCAACTCATTACACAAGGGGTTTTCTTCAAATGTGTGCTTCTTTAATCGCACATCTAATGCAGTACATTTTTACATAATACTTTAAAAATCAATAAGTTAATGTATTTTATTATTACATAAAACTAACATAGCAAAAACTAAACACTATACCTCCAAAAACTGTGAAATTATTCCTAAACCCTCCGGTATTGGATTGGCTCCAAACTGTGCTTGTTTAGGCATTGGACCTTCAGGAATTTCTGAACCTGGCGTTTTAGTAGATGTCATATTTAAACTGTAAACAATTGTCTAATTCTAAATTTACGAAGTAAAGCTTAATTAAAAAATTATCAATTATATATAATTAATTATTTTTATATTTAGCATTTTTTAAACCAATTAAATTGAATTTCAGTGTATTGAACAAATTTGTCAGATGTGATAAAAATATAAATGGAAATTCTCAGCACCAAAATGATTAATAAACCTCTGATGGATATCCAAAACCGGTCAGGAATATAAATAGTGCGGGTTAAGAAGGATATAATCAATGATGTTACCCAGCAGTCCGGCCCATCTACACTTTCAGCATACACATTATACCAGTAGTACAATTATGCATGTCATGTACAAATCTATTATTTCACAGAAACTGGATTTACACATATTTATAAATAAATGTCTCATATAAAAAATGAAAGACGTATTATGGAGTTAGATATGTAAATTAAATTTTACCAATTGTAAGTGAAATTCTAAAAACCGTTCTGAAAGAAAAACCATTCATTATTACATAATAAAGTAACAAGGCAGAACGAACTTTGACATCGAAAATGAAATGATAAGGTGATTTTGTTTTCATTTCCGATTGCTCAGAGATGAAATAAACACAGGTTCTCCCTGAATTTTTTTTTTTAAAGGAGATACTCATTAAACATTATGTAATAAATACAAAAATCTGAATCTTATTTTATTAACAAATAAATATTCTCTCACTTTTTTGCAGTCCTGCGCAGAAGAACCAAATAATTATTCAGATCCATGGTAATGTTAGAATATTCTGGGTTCAAAAACTTTTGTCCTACGGATGAATTTAGGAATCCCTGAAATATTTATGTCATATAATCATTGTAACTGAAACTATATCATAAATGATTGAAAAAAAAAAAAACTTATAATACAATAATCTAATTCAGAATAATAGATATACCTGAATTGAACGAAGATTAGTCATATAAGTGCTAGGTACATCTCTATTTAATGGAAAAGTTTGATTGGCCCATATTTCTAGCAAATTTTTCAGCAAGATCATGGATTCAAAGGATTCATTGACACGCTTCATAATTCTTTCGGTGGCAGGTGTTACTGGGGTGAACAAAATTCTTCCACTAAATATAAGGAATATATTTTATACATTTATCTTTTAAATCTTAATATTGTTTCAAACAATGACACTGCCACCTACATAATAAATGGCTTTATGATTCTCCACAGAAACATCAAACCGCTGTTATTTTCTATGGTGAAAAACAATTCATTGCAATCAGGAGACACTTCAGGATCATATTGATACTTTATAATAGACCTGTTTTTAAACAGATCCTGTAAAGAATCAGATCTGAAACAACGGATAACAAAACATTTATAACAAGAATACACAAAGTTAATTTTTATTACGTTTCACTCGTTCTTCAACGCCCAACTAATTATTTAAATTTGCCACAACACCTACTAACAATTTAAGAAAGGTGATTTACTTTGCCTGATTTTAGTAAAAACTACAAGATCTGTGTAATTTTTTTTTTTCGGCTCCAACTGAACAAATTTTTAATATTTCTTTGGGGCTAATAATAATTTAAAAAAACGATTATATTGCAGTTCAATAATTTATTGATCAATTAACGGAAAAAAATAGTGAACATTAAAATTGAACCAAATGTGTTTTCTTTTCAGTTATGAGTGAGGTAAAAAAGGTAATGAAGACAATCATTAAAAGATGAAGTCCAATTTACGGTGTTTTTACTGAACATGTAAATATTCAAAAGAGAGGTAGAGCAGTTAACAAAAAAAAATCTGGAATGCAACATGTAAAAGCATGAAAGCTATAGATGAAAAAAGTTCTTAGTTTTCTGCATATATGTAAGTTCTAAAGAAATAAGAAGCAAAACATTGTACAGTTAACTGAAGTTATTCTCTAATAGAGCTGGCGCACATTTCTCTTAATATTTATTCCTAGAATCACTTATACTTTACTCATTTCGAGTAATATTATTTTATGAAAAAAAAAATAATAATAAATAAAAATACCTTGTAGTCTCCCCACCATCACTCAAGAAATCCTTAATTGCATTATTTGCACGATTGCCGCCGCACAAAAACTTCAATATTAATGATGTAGCTTCTTCAAATTGTGTAATTTTTATGGACATCATTTTATTTTCTAAATTTTGATAATAAAGTATTCCTCTTGATACACTGACAAAGTAATAGATGTATTAACAAAAAAAAAAAATAAATAAATAAATATAAAAGAATCTGGAAGATATTATTTCTTACTCATTTTTTTGGATTGATGAAATGGAGGCAATCAATTGATTCCACTCTTTCCAACTAATAAAATTATCTAAATTTTGTTGTAAGTAATATCTCAACTGCAAAAATTAAGGAATAAATGTACATGTAGCTTATGTCACAATTTTTACTAAACAAAATAGGTTCTTTGGGAATCTTTGGTCTTTCTCTTACTGCATTTCTCAATTTCAAATCATCATCTAATATGGAATATTTGCTGAACACAATTACCATTAAGTTTATTCGAAACAAAGCATTATTCCAATTAGTGCTCATAAATAATATAAATGAGATATTAAAACATTGCTGGATGTTTTCTCGAAACAAATTATATTACATTGTTTACTTATTAACAATTTCTTATTTCAAAAGATTTTCCTGAATCATTGATTGAACTAGTCTTCTACTGGACAGTAGATTTATTCTCTAAATTAAAACAATACTTCCGGATAATATGGCACAACTGCAAGCAAAATGCTGAAGTTTTGTAAGTGAGCCCTTTATGCGGAGAACTGAATTTCACGCCAATTTAATGTAAACAGAAAATTAATAAATCGGAATTGGAAAAAGAGAAAAACACTAGAATGTGAACTTTAAGTAAATGACCCTTTTTCTTTTTTTTAACAAGACACTTTTATACCTGATATTTGGTATCTGAATTCTCTAAGTCATCGTTTAGCAAATTTCTTAAAGTAACTAATTGTTCATTGTTCAGCTCACAAAAATCATTTAAGAATGATTCATCTTCGTGGAATTCATTGCACATTTCTAGTCTTGAACTATTGTATATTAAGGAGAGAGGACCCTAAAAATAAATTTGTTTTTAACTAAATAGGTAACAAATTTAAATTTAAAACAATATTATCTTGAAATGAGTATTTTCATACATTTTTAAAATTTCCATTGGTAATATTATAATTTATAAACTGTTCCAAACTGTCTGCTGAAATATTTAAATTATTTTCCAATATTTTGGCGTTTAGTTCATCAGGATTTTTAAGCAATTGCCTTAGGTTTATTGAATCTGGAAAAATAAACAAATTCATACACGGGACAAGGCCATTCTTGGGGTTGTATTATTCAGCAACATGTGAGCAATCAATAGACTGGATATCGGTCATTAATAATTACAATATATCTTTTGCATATTTGGGTATTTACTAATACCTACATTGCTGAGTTTTCTCTAATTTGAGGGTATTTATTATTTCTGTTAGTTTTTGAGCATTAACCGTTGATCTATGCGAAGCTTTTCCAATAGAGTCCATTTCATCGCCAATATTAAAGATTTTCTTTAGATTATGGTACAGTTCCATCGTTCTAAAATGAATATCAAAATCTTCATAAAAAAAATAATTGAATTCAAACTTCTAATAAATAACAAATGATTAAGTAAATAAAGTAATTATTGACTAACCCTGAGGAGGTCAAGTTCCCAGTTCTAACTGCAGCATCATTTTCATTGATATAGCAAGTATTATTATAAGTGCAAATGAAACTTTGTAAAAATGGTAGGAAACCTGCAGATGGTAAAGCTTTTTGTGTGAAATGACCTGTACAAAAAATATTTTTATTACATAACTAATTAATTTATCAGTATAATGATTTAAATGTTTTTCAGGGTTAAAAAATGCTTTTGCGAATTGCGATATTAATAAGAGCTATAATATTAGTTATTATAACTTTATTAAGTATAGTAATAATTATAATATTTTAATGATGTTAATAATAAAATTTGATTATTTAATATTAAAATATGTTTCAAATTGTCAGAAGTTGTTTTTTTCGGTAATGGCTTGAACCAAAGAAAGTTTTTTCAAGGATTTCTCAAACTTTCATAAGAGCAGCTTCATTTGGCTCAAAGAGCTGAATACTACGTGTAAAACTGAATAGAGCTACGAATTGTACCGAAATGTGGAGCATCAAAAACATCTTAGCGAAAGTACTTTTAATTGTAACGTTTCTAGAATGAATATTCACATGAAGCTCAAATGCCTATTCATTTTAGATACCTTATCGCACTTTCTGTATGAAGAGGCCTCAGCCCTGTCGGCTGATTTGAGCTAATTTATTATTTGGTTAATTCATGTATTCACTTATTGTATTTATGTATGTGTAGCTCAATAAATGGCTTATTCATTTATTAATCGCATCTGATTTGGTAAGTTAGTGTACTGATGGATTTCAGTATTTCGTTACTTTTCAAAAATGGCATCTAGGATTCTTTTTCAATAAGCTTCCTGCTCTAAAAATATAGGTATGTGAGCCTTTTGTGAATAATCATTCCAGAAATGGTTTCAATTACCAAACTAGGAAATATGACCAAGAGGAAGGAACTTCGCTTCAGCTGCTCGGTGGATGCGTGGATGCACGCTAACGATTTTATGTTTAGCGCCTCCAGTTTTAGGTCGAACTAGGGTGAAATTCTCGCTCGCCCTCCAGTGATGTATGTTTTAAATGATAAGTGCCAATGTGATCATTAGGGATACAACGGGCCCAATCGAGCCTACGTGCCATATGTATATTCCTAATCTTAAAGGCATACCATGAAACTTTTCCATCATAATGATGCGCCACTCCATAAAAATGTACGGTTCTATTACTACTTAAGGCTATTTATAGATGGAGTTCTAAGTTAAAAGAAAAAAGTAAATATTGTATAGAACACATATCAGGATTTTTCCCTTAGAAAGATGTGACTGGAAAACTGCTACTCGGTTTTCCTCTAAATCTCGCGTATTACCTATTTAATTAATTTATTTTAATTTGACGTAAGTTTTTTATTAAAAACATTTTTTAAAAAAAATGTATATTTCTGTAGAACTTTAGGAAATATGAGAATTGGGTTTTTGATGAATTGTAAAGCAATGACAAAGAAGAAAAGAAATCAAGAGGCCCAAAAATTTGAGATCTAATATAAATTTTTGGTTACAAATTGTGACTCAGGCTTTGAAGAAATCAAGGATTTGACTGAACGCATTTTCAAGCTTCATAATATTTTATCGAGAGTGGATCACATTTATACCTACAACTTTTCGCTAAACATCTTTCCAGGAAAAATATATTAAAATATTCTGGGAGGTTGGCGTTTATGATAATAGGCTTTCTTTGAATGTGACGTTACAAAATAATGACGGACTCTCATCATCCATAAAACACTAATAAGAATTAAATAGCAAACTCCAATAACAGGATAACTCTGCTAATATTCAAAATACTAAAGAAGCTTCCAAAGAAGAATTTAAATGGCTGATTTGCTAAGCTCAAGAGGCCAAAAACAAGGGGAAAAAAATATTTAACTCAACAGGATAAATTTAAATAAACAATTTTTGAAGAGCAAAAAAAAAAGTGTTCATCTTATTCCGAGATGATAAAAAAAGTTGTGTTCAGGTAAAAAAAGAAGACTATACATCAAAATGACTATTACTTTTGATTCTGTCAAAAAGAGTAACATCTAATCTGGTTCGACCCTGAAATTAATTACATTAATACACAGACCAACCACTACTACAATTACAAAATATTATTACATGGATAAAAAACAAATATTTTGAAGTTGTTAAGCCTGATGATTAATTTTTCTTAATAACATTATTTGTTTTAAGTATATTTAAAATATATTTAATTAACAGTGTAATGCTGCAAAAAGGTACACTGAAAAATAAAAAGTATTTTTATATTAACCACTTACATTCATGTACTTCTTTTCTCAAGCCTCTCGAACGAAACGACATTAAAAATAGGAAAATCATTAGCGGCCACAGTAATTCAATAAACAATTTCACCTATAATAATAAATACAAATTATTAATGTTATCTTTCTATTGTAACACCAATATTTATTAATGCAAGGTTACATTGTTTTACATACTTTTTGTCTTTTTCGCAGAATGACATTTTTCCAAAGAATTAATCTTAATTGTAGGCAATAAGGCATGATTTCTAACTGTTTTGACTAATATAGTCAATGAAATACTCTTAAATAAGCATGACTACTAATTGATATATAATAAATTCATAATTCTCCTACAACATCGTTTATTTATGTGAACTATTTTTTATTTCTTCCACTCAAAAAATTCACTCAATTTCTCATATCAAATGATTAGTACACATGATGTTCAGATGACTATAAATTAATTCAAATTCTTCAGAAAATGTTTTTTTAAATTATAACATGCCCCAAAATAATGTAGTCTAGATTAATAAAAAAAAAATAAACAGCTGCTCTTGTTGTTTCACCCGCAACAGCCTAAGGGTCCATTAACCTGGCGGCACTTTGGTTGAATTTTGAGACAAAACTTTTGCACCGAGCTCGAAACACATTGCACTCTTATGCACCACCAAGAAAAAATCTAAATTCGCAAAGGAAAAGCCACAATAAGCAATTAAAGTTTTTTCCCGCCAAAAAAAATTTGGCCGGATTTGATTGAAACTTACTTCATTATGTTAAGTACACTTTGCACTCCATTGCACCACTTAAAAAAATTCATTAACTTTAATAATTACGGAGATATAGCCATTCAAAAGATCAAAGGAATTTGCCGCAAACACTGAATTTCGAACAGCGACTTAGTATACAGGTAGAGGAGAGCTAGCACCAGCTAGAACCACAAAAAAAATCTAATAAAATATGCACACATTCAGAAATATAAGGAATTAAAGTGCTAAAAAAACATTAACTTGGCGGCACTTTGGTGGAATTTTGGGTAAAAAATTATTGCACCCTGCTCAGAACACTTTGCACTCCTATGCACCACCAATAAAAAAGCTAGCACCACCAAGGAAAAGCCTCAATTTTCCATTTAAAATTACGCGCGAAATTTAAATTTAAAAAAAATGGAGTTTTATTTGCGGGAAAATTAGAGCGCTTTTTTCCAAAATAGCAAGTACTAGTATTAGAAGAACTAGCCCCACACAGGAAATGCCAAAAATTAGCATATTTTCAAAGTAATTTACAAATTATTCAACCGATTTTCCCGCCAACTTACCTTTAACCGGAAGTGCTCTAAATTGAATTGAAACTCATCCAATTTTGTTCATGGTAGCTAGCACCAATATGCACCAGAAAAAGAAATTTTGAATTTACACTAAAAGCTGAGATATTGATAATAAAAGATGCACTGACAGACGTGACCATTAACTTGGCGGCACTTTGGTGGAATTTTGAGAAAAAAATTATTGCACCCAGCTCGGAACACTTTGCAATGCCAATAATAAGCCAGCAACACAACGGAAATGGTAAAAATTCACCAATTGTACGCCAAATATAACTTTAACCGGAAGTGCCCAAAATGAATTGAAACTCATCCAATTTTGTTCATGGTAGCTAGCACCAATATGCACCACAAAAAGAAATTTTGAATTTACACTAAAAGCTGAGATATTGATAATAAAAGATGCACTGACAGACGTGGCCATTAACTTGGCGGCACTTTGGTGGAATTTTCAGAAAAAAATTATTGCACCCAGCTCGGAACACTTTGCACTCCTATGCACCATCAATAAAAAAGCTAGCACCACCAAGGAAAAGCCTCAATTTTCCATTTAAAGTTACGCGCGAAATTTAAATTAAAAAAAAATGGAGTTTTATTTGCAGGAAAATTGGAGCGCTTTTTTCCAAAATAGCAAGTACTAGTATTAGAACCACTAGCCCCACACAGGAAATACCAAAAATTAGCATATTTTCAATGTAATTTACAAATTATTCAATTGAATTTGAGGCTTTTCCTTGGTGGTGCAAGCTTTTTTATTGGTAGTGCATAGGAGTGCAAAGTGTTCCGAGCTGGGTGCAATAATTTTTTTCTCAAAATTCCACCAAAGTGCCGACAAGTTAATGGTAAGTTGGCGGGAAAATCGGTTGAGTAATTTGTAAATTACTTTGAAAATATGCTAATTTTTGGTATTTCCTGTGTGGGGCTAGTGGTTCTAATACTAGTACTTGCTATTTTAGAAAAAAGCGCTCCAATTTTCCCGCAAATAAAACTCCATTTTTTTTAAATTTAAATTTCGCGCGTAATTTTAAATAGAAAATTGAGGCTTTTCCTTGGTGGTGCGTAGGAGTGCAAAGTGTTCTGAGCAGGGTGCAATAATTTTTTACCCAAAATTCCACCAAAGTGCCGCCCAGATAATGCTTTTTTTAGCACTTTAATTCCTTATATTTCTGAATGTGTGCATATTTTATTAGATTTTTTTTGTGGTTCTAGCTGGTGCTAGCTCTCCTCTACCTGTATACTAAGTCGCGGTTCGAAATTCAGTGTTTGCGGCAAATTCCTTTGATCTTTTGAATGGCCATATCTCCGTAATTATTAAAGTTAATGAATTTTTTTAAGTGGTGCAATGGACTGCAAAGTGTACTTAACACAATGAAGTAAGTTTCAATCAAATCCGGCCAAATTTTTTTTGGCGGGAAAAAAACATTAATTGCTTATTGTGGCTTTTCCTTTGCGAATTTAGATTTTTTCTTGGTGGTGCATAAGAGTGCAATGTGTTTCGTGCTCGGTGCAAAAGTTTTGTCTCAAAATTCAACCAAAGTGCCGCCAGGTTAATGGACCCTTCTATTCTCAATTCGGTCATTCCTTGAATGACAAAAAGGGTAAAGAGGATCTGCCATGTACAGCTGATCAGTAAAACAGCTGAGGAAGTGTACACGGGATTTTATTTTCGAATTTTCCTGTCAAATTTCCAGCCAGGAATAAGTGTAAGGTATAGAGTTTATAGTGTTTAATAAAAAGAAGTCAATAACTTTAGAAAACAACTATTAATGTTAACAAAACTTTTTAAAATAATTTAAGATGTGCCCTTAAGTGTTGCTAATATTCTGAGCAATAATAATAATAATAATAATTGGAAACCACTAAACGATACAGGCCTCAATTGAGGTACTGACATTCACTTTGTGGTTAGGTATCACTTCTTTTTCATCAAAGATTATTTTATGTATCTCTTGAGAAAAATGCATAAGACAATACGCTCATAAACTCAATATTTTTTAAGATAATATAAGAACTCAGCAAATGCTTCAAACCGCCGGACCATTCCTCTTTCTATCAATTAAATCAATATATTTTGCTGTTGTAGAATTGAATTTTTCACCAACACATTGTTTTTTAATATCTAAACAAAATGATTTCTTTACCACTTACCAGAAATCTGAGAACCTCATCTCATCTTGACCACATAAAGACATTACTGTTATCATTTCACAAATATCAACTATAAATGCTTTTTTTGACACTAAATTATCCAGGGTCAAACCTATAGTTTGCTAAAGATGAATAATTATAATTTTCGTAGAAACTTACTGATGTTACATTATTTCTTTGTAACATTTTGTGCATTTTGCAATCATATATTTTAGAGAGGAATAAATTATAATGGTTTGGAGAGGAACAGCTTCTTATTGTGGTAACTACCTTATAACCTCGTGTGTAAGAGTCTGTTTCCATTACCACTTTGGTGAATGCACTGAAAATTTGATTTTGAGTATTACTTGATACATTAAATGTATCATTTTAAAAATTATTAACTATCGTAGTTATTAACTGCCCACAATATCCTTCTAACGATGGATTCGGATAATAAACCTCTTCTTACACAAAAAGAATACCTAAAAAGGTATTTGAGCAAGGATAAAGTTAAAAAGAAGAAAAAAACGCCAACGATTTCATCTTCTAGTCACCTTAAGAGGTAAGTTATTTATTGACGTTTAAGAAATGTTTATTTAAAGTACAAAGTGGACTATCAATAAACATAGTTACTGCTTACAAAAAAAAGTGCTTCTAATGCGCAGAAATTGTCTATAATCGTTCTAGCGATGAATATATGATTACGAATATTAAACCTCTTTTTATAAAAAAGGAAAAGGCTTATTATCGTACCTTATATATTTTACTTAAAGAGATTGTCGTACCAAACTTGTACATTATTGTTTTAGCAATATACCGTTTGATTAATTCAAAGCAAAGATTGTTTTACGAGTTTTTTTCTATTAACACTTTATGATAGTAACTTATTTTATTTTGCAGGTCTGTTATAATTGATGACGATCTTGGATTAAAGGATGTGGCTAATATTGATGATGAAGAATTCAATTTAGATTACTTGGGTGACGAGGCACCTCAGATTGTAGGAATAATAGATGAGAGACCAAATGAAATCAGAGCTAAAGAAAAATATGATAATAACTTATGGCGTACTGTGGGTGAAACAAACAATGGTACTAATTCGCTACAGGATTCAAAAAAACATCCCGAGTTATCAAAATTCAAAATTAATTCCAATTATGGTGATTTAAATTATTCTGACTCTGAACTTTCACTACCTAGGCAAGATAAAAATAATCTTGAAACTGCCCAAATTAATGTGAATATTGAAAAGAATGAACATGCAAATGGTAGTTTTTTACAGCAGAAAATTAAACCATAACGATATAGATTTCTCAACTGAAAAACGTTGGGACAAAAATAAAAGAGATCGGGGAAAGGTCAGTAGTGATTCAGATCTGTCCCCTGATAGAAATCATGATAGGGGCAATAAATCAAGGAAACAGCACATGATTGACTCCGATCATTCACCTGGGAAAAATAATGATTAACAGAAAATAGCTAGGAAAAAATACAATAATGGTTCTGATTTGTCGCCTGAGAGAAATCATGATAAAAAAAAAAGGCGGAACGCTATTCGGATTGAGATATGTCGCCACCTAGGTCATCCAAAATTAGAAAAAAGTCTTACCATATGCACGGTGATATGTTAAAAAATAAAGATACAGGTAGAGCAAAGACAGATTTTATTCCCAGTAAAATAAATCACAATTTCGATCACCACTACAAAGAAAGGAAAAAAACATGTAACAGTGATGAATTAGATACTGATCCGTCTCGAACAAAGAAGTTGAAATATGAAAATAAATACAAATATAGAGAAAGTGAGAAAGAATATCACTACAAACATGGTAAGTCTTATGGAAGATCAGTTTTCAACCAAGGGAGAGAAGATTCTTTCAGACACCGAGACACAGAAAAACGTAAAACTGAGAAATCTCCCAGTCATTCAAGAAGAAAATATAATGATCGGGAATCAACAGAGGAAACATATAAATCAACCAGATCTAATCGTACTGAAGCTAAAAAAGATAGCGATTCAGATTTATCGCCTTCAAGGAATAAAACTTTGCCAGAAATGAAAAGAGTTAAATCAATTTCCATCTAGTAATAAGATTTTTTTTAGAAATTTTTGTTCTGAGTAGAGGTTTTTTTTTAAAAAAAAATAAATGATACTAATAAATTCTTTTAGGGCTAAAGAACAAGAAGAAATGCAAGATGGAAAAAATCTGGTTTGCAGGTTGCTGAAAATTTAAAAGAAGAGCTGAAAAGATTAAAAGCTAATGAAGATAAAATGTTTAAAACGGTTTGTGTTTAACAAAAATTTATTTATTGGCATTGATGAAAGGCTCTGATAACATCTACTTATTTAGTGATTTATAGTTAAAATGTATCTCCTTACATTGTTAGGACCAATTAAAGTCTAGCTAATAAGTTAGACATCAAAGATACATGAATTTAGCAATTTTGTTTTCATTTTTTCAAAGATTTTATTGTTTAAACTACGTTTTAGCGCTTCATAAAATGCTCTATTACAGAGTTTATTTTTCCAAATTTCCATTGTTTATCCTCTAATGAAGTTTCGCAACCCTGCAAAATTAAGATTTTGAGTTTTCTCTGGGAATTCAAATTTTCGGGGTTTCCTGAGTACGGTAGTATTTTTTTTAAATTGTTTTTATGAGAATTTCGTGAGAGATATTTATTTTTAATAATATCCCGAACTGAGTATTATTCAGTTACATTCATACATAATGTTACTTCGAATTGTTTAATTCCATGATTTGCATGAAGTTAAAGGGAATTCGTAGCATCAACTGTAAGAAAAGAAAGTGGTATGAGCTGTACAGTACTTTTAGTTGATCTTTAGGAGGGCCTCCGTGGTCCCGTTTTCCCGGAAGCCTACGGTGACTGCTTTGAATATGGACATAATGTTACACTTTTTCTTTACAAAAGAAAGTCTGTGATGGTTCAAAATTTATTAAAATTGATTTAAGGATGAAATTTTGGCTGTTAATTTTTTAAAAATTATTTATTGTTGCAGCTACCATTAAAAAGATCATCACTCAATTCCAATTTCGTATTTGTTCTTCATACGGAGGAGAACACATACATTTGGTGTGGTAAAGGCTCCACAGGAGATGAAAGAGAGATGGCAAAGAATCTTGCGAAGACGTTAACTGCTGGATAACTAATTGTACTTTTTTTTTTTTTTTGCGCATCAACAGCTGAGGTCATTAGCGCCCGGAGCTTTTTCCAGTGCACTGCCGGCCTCCGGACAGTGTTCTCTCGTTACAGACAACACTGTCCATCACCGGACAGCGAGCTGTAAGAAGCTCCTAGGAAGAGAAAATCTAAGGGTCAGCTGCTGGATTCGAACCCGGGACCTCCGCGTGGGAGTCCAGTATGCTAACCTCATAGCTAATCCCTTCCCTTAATTGTACTCTATGAGGTAGATAAGTTTGTATAACTGTTTTAAAGAACAGTTGATGCTATGTGAAATGTAATCTTTGTTGCCATATAACTTTTATTTTTATAGTGGAAGAAATAATGGACTTCAACCTAAGTGATCTAGTACCTGAGGATGTTATGATTTTAGACGTATTTCATTCACTGTTTTTGTGGATCGGCAAAAGAGCACATAGAGAAGAAAAATCAAAGTCATTAGATTTTGCTTTCGAGTATTTGGAAACAGGTGACGTTTACTTTTTTTTAAAAGAAAATCTTTCTTTTGAAAACAGTAAATCCGAACAATTTTCAATTTATCTTACAAAAAAAAAAAAGTTTCAGAGTTTTATCTATTTCCGTAGATCCCTGCAAAAGAAAGTCTGATATTCCAATAATTCAGATGAATCAAGGAAGCGAGCCACCTATATTTACTGGATTCTTCTCTTACTGGGATCCAGAATTATGGGAGGTTCGTATAAATTCCTTACCACGAAAAAAAAAAATCCATATAAACTGTATCGTTTCTATAACACGAAAAATAATTTAATAAGCATATTAAATTTATAGAAAAGTAAAACTTTTGAGGAAATCCGCAAGGAAATGGATGCTCAGAAACCTGCATTACAAGTCGACCTGATTGTGGCAGAAAATATTCCGAACTTTAATGAATGTGAAAAATATCCTTTAGAGATATTATTGGAAAGGGATCCAGAAAAATTACCAAGTGGTGTTGATTACCAGCGCAAAGAGGTAATTGTTTTAATAGAAAATTATTCAAAGAACTGAACTTACTTCCAACAGAAAAAATAAACTAAATGTCATCGTAGAAATCGAATCAATTAGTAGATGAGAACATGATGAAGAATGCAATGATAATATTGAGATGAGAGTATTAATTTCAGATTGTGTTTTAGATCATCTCTTAAATTCAATTTTACTGTCCACTTCTTATAAATGAAATGTGGTAATCGCGATGTGAAATGCTAAACTGTATCGTTTCTTGTTTCTTACTTAATCATATTGTTAAGTTGACAATTTCTATTCCAAATCACAAGGAGATAGAATTCCTAAACATCAATAATTGATTGAGATTTTAAGTAATAATTTTAATTTTGTAGATATATCTTTCTTCAGAAGAATTTTTTGATGTATTTGGAATTAAATACAAAAAATTTTCAAATCTACCTAAATGGAAACAAGAATACAAGAAGAAAAAAGTTGGACTATTTTGAAAGCTATTTCTCAAGAGCTCTGTTAAAATGTAAATTATTATTTTTATAACGAAATAAACCTAATTATTGTTTAAAAACCTGTTTCAGTTTTTTTGGTTCCCTTAAAGTAACCAGGAAACTTTGTATAAGTTTGAGGAAGCGGCGAAAATACTTGGATAATAAGAATATAAGAAATAGGTAGTTAGTTATAAGTAAATCGCAGGGAAGACAGAGAAGATGGAAACATCGAGAAGGGAAACTTCAGTTTATCTTTAAATATTTGGGAACGATGGTAATTGAGTCGTCCAATGATGTCAGTTCAGACGTAAAGTAAACTAAAGGCGTTGTCCCGCCACCTAAAAACTACTGCATGGTGAAACTGACGAGGAGTGCGAAAATGTTGGTTTATAAGACAATTATTAGTACCCAATACTCATACTGCTTGTGAAAACTGAGTACTGTCTTGGGAATTGAGCGAGCTCTGAAATTGAGGGAGCAAAAAAATTCTTAGAACTATTAATGGGCCATTGAGAGTAGGAAGGGGAGGAAGAGTAGGCCGAAACGGGTTTGAGGAATCAATACAAGAACCAAATGTTGCAGCTTCTATTAAAAAAGTAAATGAGGTGAAAGTATAAGGTTGACTTCTTTTGCTGAAAAAAAGCTCTGCCCTGAGGCAATACCGATGGTCGGCTTTTAGGGAGGCTTCGAAGAGTGAATTGTGGGCAGTCTAGGGCCACTTTTCGAGAAATGGAGATACTGATCGTTTGCAGGAAACCCAGCAGGATTGTACCTCAGAATAATAAAATAGAAATGTGTTCTGTTCATTTATGTTATTCATTATATTAGCTTTTAACCTGAAGATTTTGATTTTATGTTCCCTGCAACACTACGGACTAGCATCAAGTTGAAGCTAGGGTGCGTGATGCGTATTGTCCGTTCCAACTTAAAATTATTAATACAAAATAAAATAAAAAACAAATATATAATACTACTTTATTAACTGTGTACAAATACAATAATTTGTTTAAATTTTAAAAAATAAGTTCTTATTAAAATAAGCTCTTTAATTTTTATAAAATCTTTAACTCAAGAAAGAACCTTTTATAATAATAACATCGATACCTTTATTTTATCATTCACTTACAAATTATATAAAATATCACAACATAATAATTACTAAAGGCTTTTAAATAAACAATTATAGTTTGATATAAAAACATGATGGACTGAAAAGAAGTATAGTTCATATTTCTTAATGAATTACTAAGTTCTGTTTCTATTATTAAAAAAAAATACTGAAAATGGTTACAATTTCTTTAAGTAAGTACGTATCACAAGGACATATCGCATTAACCACAAGAGAATCAAATTTATAAAAATTATACGGACTTAGAAAATAATTACTTTTTAGTTTCATGTTCAAAAAAGAGGACAAGTCATCAGCTGAGATTAAGATTTAAATTAATTCATAAAATTTTCTCCCGTGGCCAAAAGTCACAAATTTATAGTTATGATTACCTTCATTAATTTTAAACATTTATAAATAACATAATTATTGAAAACTCAATTAAACTAAAAAATCTGGCAAGAAAAAAAAAATTGTTTTTAATTAATAAATATCATTATTAAGGGATATCACAGTTTAACAGAATATGTTTCTGCAGAGGTTTTTTTTTTTTTTTTTTTTTTTTTTGCCTGAACGTTAAATAAAACAATTTAACCTGATATTGATTTTTAGACTCTTGTTTAAATTAAGTAGGATTTCCTTAGATTAGTGCGTGAAAAACATTATTCACCACTTCTTTTACGGATCAGCTGCCTAAGAACACTAAGTTACTGAGTCACTATTCACTGAGAGGTGAATAAATTTATTTAAAGAACAGAAGTGGGGATATGCCAGTCTCTTCATAGAATTCCTTGAAAGAAGCTCAGTTTACTCGGTTAGATTTAATTTTGCTAATTCATCAGCTAGCTTTTTTATTTATTTTTTTTATTTTTATGACAACCGGAGATATTTTCAGTATGGATATAATGTGATCCAACTACAGTTAATAAGAAGAGTCTTTTATATCAAGGTGCAATTTTTGCATAGACAAATGATCTTAATGTTTATATTTTTGGGATGTAGCACTACTACTATAGAACTAGATGATTACCCACTTTAGTTAGTATTGCTGAGCAAAATCCGCTTTGAATCTTAACTTATACCTTTTAAAGTTCTGTAAGTGACCTCTAATCATTTGTCGTTTGACGTTTCACTGAAAGTACCAGCTACTACCGAAAAACCGTTTTTGGGAAATAAGTCAAGAATACTACGAAATTAAAAAAAATTAAGAACGAACTAAAATCGAAGAATTTTACTTCTGCAGAAACACGATTTTTAAATTATATTGTTCGTCCCTTATAAGATATTTCATAACATGCGTTCTTATTAAATGCTTAATATTATTGTTCACAGTATTTGGTTTTTGTTTAAAACATTATAGCCTAATACAATTTTAAAAATGCATAAAATAAATATAATATAAATAAGTAGTGAATAAGCTTTAGTAAGTAACGATGTAAATAAATTGGCATTATTTCATAATATAATTCACTGAAATCATTTAGTGTACGGCTTTGTCAAACTATAATCAACAATTATATTGTTTGTTAAAATTTATATATATATATATATATATACGAATATACGAATTTATATGTATGTTTTAATATCTATAGTAAAAACACTATTAGTTAATACTAAAATGTCAAGAGCCTACGGAAAAAACTATTTATCACTAATCTTCTCAAGATAAATTAAAACTCAAATAAATCTTTACATGTTTTCAACAATAAATAAATATCTCTCATTGAAAATGATTTCAAAAATACTATGGAAATACTGTTTAGTGTTTTACATTAATATTGATAATTGCCTACAATTACAAGAAATAAAATAGATTATAATTACAAAAAGTTAAGATTAAATTAAAAAATATAAAGCTCAACTTTTCGTAAAATAAAAGCCGATTTAAAAAAAACCCCTAATCTTCTTTGTTTCCTAAAAAAGAAAAGAAAAATAAAATCAATGAATGATCTGAATGTAACGTTAGAAAGATTTCACAAAGATTTTGGAAATTTTAAAAGTGAATTTCCATCGGATGCATATGTTAGTATTGAGGACTAAGTGATGAATGATATTAAAAATTTTCTTCAAAACTCTGATTTCTCTGAACTATGGAGGAAATATGTGGACTTGTTCTGAAATAATATTTTGGTTTGTGACAAAAACGCTTGCACAACTTTGGGGAGAAAAACATTTATGACTGTACAATAGAAATATTCCAAATTATTGATCAGTTGATGGGATTACTCTTATATTATTAACATTAACGAAGTATTCCTAGCAAATTATTTGAAACATACCAACCTCTACAACAGGAAAGGCACTTATTCAAGAATACTGGACTATACATTCTTGTTCTGGCAGGCTCATTACTTTGTTCGCTGGCAAAACGAAGAAATACCTAAGCAAAAATAAATCATGATTAGAATTAAGTCTATTTACAAGCTTATTTGTAATAATTCACAAGTAAAAAAAAGAGACTATTGAGCAAAGTCACATAATCTGTCTTAAGGATTAATATAGTATCTAGGGCCTCATTACGAAAAACCAAAACAATTCTTAATTTTAGTTTTAGAGTCTATTTTCGAGGATGGAACAATAGGGTTTGAAGCCATTTGATTCGCAATATAAATAAAAAACTGGAACAGGCCACTTAATGAAGGTCTTGACGTAGCTTTGATACCCAGTTTTAAACAAAAAGTATTTCATCCAAAATAATTTGTTAAAAAATATCATCAAATTAGATGTGGGAGCCAGTGACACTTCGGTTTTGAAAGTGTGAGCGAAAAGATCCTTGAGGAACATTCAGTTCTTAGAAAGATTCAAAAGAGCCAAAATAGTAAATAAAATGGAAAGTCACGTAAAAGATGGCTGAGATATGTAGAAAAAAAACCCCTAAGAAACCTCTCTTTGAAAGTCAGGAGAAGCGGTCAGGCTAGATTGCAATGGATGGATGGGTGGATGGTTGTACTCCAGGATGTTTGGGACTGTGGCCTTAATAATAATACAAAATTATTATTGCATACATTCATAGTCAGTCAGTCAATGATCACTACCTTCCTGAGCACTTTCGGCGCATTCTCTGACTCCAGAATGTTCTCTTGTCAAAGATAACACTGTCATTTATCTCGACAAAGAAAACATAGCCAAAATAAATTTTTAATCTCACTGGCATGGTTATACAACCCTAGTCCTAGCTCTCTTTAATTTTAAACTAAAAAGCTAAGTGTTATAAAACTAATATTAGTAATGTCATTTTGGTAGATAATTGAGGAGTTTAATGCGTTTGGAGGACCCGTACTAAGGTGTAATTTCTCTTAAGTTAAAGATGCTAATAATAAGGTGAAACTCAGTTTATTTTCATGTCTTACCCGCTCCCACATTGGATTTATGGCCTCAGAAAATTTAAATTTTAGAAAGCTATTTTGTTCTTTTAGATGCTGAAGCAGATTTTAAACCTGCTCTGCATCTTACAGTAAAGTGCTTACTGAAGACATTGTGGCCAATGGTACCTTGTTCTTAAAGAACAAGAATGTAATGTAGAAGGTTTTGCCTTTCCGACTTTTCTTACTAATCGTTCAATGATATTATTCCCTTGGCTGCTTAAGTCCTAATAAACCAGCAACCAAAATAAAAATCAAAACACAAATATTTTAATATTACCTCTTCAAGAGTAGTTTGTGACAATGAATAATCATCCAGTATATTCCTCTGTTTTCCTTCTTCTAGGTGTCTAAATATATCGGATAGTTTGCCGTCAGGAATATCATATCGTAGCTGATTATAATGTTCTTCAATAAGACGGGAAGAATTTATAGCCACTTTCATGAATTCTTTCACAGTTGTAATGTTATTTTCTTTGCATCGAATTACGATTCTATAACCAGCTCCATATCTATGAACAAAATAATTGTTATGGATTTCAAAGTATTACCCAAATATCACCTTTTTTTTATTGTATTGTATTATAAACTCTCCAATCCCACGATTTTCCACGCTAAGAATATTTTTAAATTGAATGCTGCTGCCTGGTTAAGCTTAGAAAGTGGAAAGAATCTGTCAGTCTGCCATCAAACAAGCTGAGAAAAAGTTCCACATTAGTGAGAGACTGTAGGGGAAAACTTCACAGCTTTTGAACAGTCCCTAGATTATGGTCGTAACTATATTTTTTATTTTTCGCCATGAGTAGAACACAATCAAGAGTTCTGGAAAGTATTCTGACTTGAACATTCTTCATGCCAGTCATTTATTCAAGATAAGAAAACAGTCAGTCTTTCAAGTCAATCTTTGCCAAGTTTGAGCTAAACTTGTTGTGGAAAGCATATCACTATTCAGGTCAGTAATATGACCAAATAATAAAAAGTAATATGACCAGTAATAGGCCATACCAAACAACAAACAACAAACAACAAACAACAACAACAACAACAACAACAATAATAATAATAATAATAATAGGGAGGGAAGGGATTAGCTATGAGGTTAGCATACTGGACTCCCACGCGGAGGTCCCGGGTTCGAATCCAGCTGCTGACCCTTAGATTTTCTCTTCCTAGGAGCTTCTTACAGCTCACTGTCCGGTGATGGACAGTGTTGTCTGTAACGAGAGAACACTGTCCGGAGGCCGGCAGTGCACTGGAAAAAGCTCCGGGCGCTAATAACCTCAGCTGTTGATGCGCCAAAAAAAAAATAAAATAAAATAAAAATAATAGTAGGGAAGGGATTAGCTATGAGGTTAGCATACTGGACTCCCACGCGGAGGTCCCGGGTTCGAATCCAGCAGCTGACCCTTAGATTTTCTCTTCCTAGGAGCTTCTTACAGCTCACTGTCCGGTGATGGACAGTGTTGTCTGCAACGAGAGAACACTGTCCGGAGGCCGGCAGTGCAGTGGAAAAAGCTCCGGGCGCTAATGACCTCAGCTGTTGAAAAAAAATAGTAGTAATAATAATAATAATTTCCTCAATTTTAAAACTGTTCAGCTCAGAAATATTTACTTATTCTTAAGATGTTGAGAAGAACCAATACATTTGAATTGTCCATTGACCATAATGGTGAGGCGAGTGCACAGTGCTTGACATTCTTCCATACTATGAGAAGTTAGCACTACAGATGTACCGTTCCTAACTAAGTCTTGAATCCTTGTCCATAGAAATCTTCTTGCTTTAGGATCCATTCCAGTGGTAGGTTCATC
The DNA here is from genome assembly GCF_049639745.1 of Rhodnius prolixus. NCBI lineage: Eukaryota > Metazoa > Arthropoda > Insecta > Hemiptera > Reduviidae > Rhodnius > Rhodnius prolixus. Next base: position 39,452,045 of record NW_027411614.1, on the reverse strand, counting down.
CTAAGAAGATTATTTCATAACAAGACTATCTTAATATTGTTCAATTAAACTATTTTATTATGAGAAATGTTTCCTAAGGTTATTTAATGTCATACTCTTTTTGCTAGATCCTGTATTGTACAAGGTAAAACTCACCAAAAACACAAGAGGAGGACTTCCTATTAGCGCAATAGCTGCAGACAATTTCCTTTTGTTCCCACCAGACAAAGTTCCAGATAATTTATTTGAATAATAACCTAATCCCATTTGTTGTATGGTGATATCAACTCTCTGTAAGAATTCAAGGAGTATACAAGGCTAATAAACTTGAAGAGCCCTAAATTTTACTGAAAGAAGTTAGTTTACGTACCTTATTTAAAACAAAAGATGGTATGTTTTTGATTCTACCATACAATATTAAATGTTCTCTTGGTGTCAGTAACGGATCCAGTGCATCAAATTGAGGACAATAACCCAAAATAGAATGCACTTTAGACAATTTCTTTACGACGCTGTAGCCTCCAATAGTAGCATCTCCAGATGTCACTCTAGTTGCTCCAGTTAACATCTGATCAACAATAATTACTTATCAGACGGCACCTTCCTTTGTCAAAGCGAAGGACTTAAAAAATTAGTAATTAAAGCTTATATCTTCCACATGTCACTTTCGTTCGTATCTTCTATCTAAGAATAAGAATAATAACAATAATAATAATAATAAGGAAGGGATTAGCTATGAGGTTAGCATACTGGACTCCCACGCGGAGGTCCCGGGTTCGAATCCAGCAGCTGACCCTTAGATTTTCTCTTCCTAGGAGCTTCTTACAGCTCACAGTGTTGTCTGTAACGAGAGAACACTGTCCGGAGGCCGGCAGTGCACTGGAAAAAGCTCCGGGCGCTAATAACCTCAGCTGTTGATGCGCCAAAAAAAAAAAAATAAAAAAAAAATAATAATAATAATATGTATCGCTCGCATCCCATAAGATGATCAAACTTCAGCCAAAAATAAAACAAAATTTTGAGAAGTTTAAACATTTTCGAGCTGCACCTGGAATAAAGTCCAGAACCGCTCACTATCAGCCTCTAGAAGAACGTGATTATACTGCCTCTAATTAAAAAAATAATAAAAAGTGCTCGATCTGTACCTTAAACGTAGTAGTTTTGCCAGCTCCATTGATTCCTAACAATCCAAAACATTCTCCTTCTTTTACACCAACATTAATGCGTTTAACTGAAGGTACTTGATTGTATTTGTACACCTAGACATGGAGAATAAAGAAAGGTTTTATAAATGCTGTAATTTTGTTGAATTAATGGCAAAGAATAATCAAAATACCTTTGTAAGATCTTTAATAACCATAATATCACCATCCAAATCTCCTCTGTGAATCCGTTCCTTTTCAGCTGCTACATCGTCTTCTTCATCACCGTCAATATCTTTAATAGCAGAGCACTGTAAATAAAAAAAATAGATAAAATTTGATCTAAAAAAAAAAAATCATAAATAAATAGTTGTTAATGGTTCATCTCACATTAAGCAGAAATTGTAAAGACAGAAGCCTTGCAAAAACAAGCCATTTAGGCTGCATCTATGGCAGGACTTGCTGAGCGGGCTAACTAACCGAAGTAATGATCGAAGTTTATGTGCAAAATACATAATATCTCATTACAGAACGAAAAGTGCATACAAACAAACACACTTTCACTATTTAATCTTAAAAATTTGTATGTGCCAACATTGATTTATCTATAGTAAGCTAAAGTGTAATATAAAAATTGGAAAAATAAAAAATATTTTTAAACAAAAATCAAAACGAGCAACCTTCATTGAAGACTTCGTGGACATTTAAATAGGAACTATGAAAAATTTAAAATCTTCTTCAAATTTCTTAAAAATAAAAAGTAATACTGTTTTTAAAAGAAAACAAAAATCATTTTTCATTTCTCATTTGGTCTAATAAGTTTACAAAAAGGTATTTCCACTGCGAAATTGTATAATTAGGTATGAAGATGACCAGTTTCGGTCAAAAAGTAACTAAATATAAAGAAATTGTGACTAATAAAAACAAGTTGAGACTAATTTAATAGGAAGATTTTATTGTTGAAGTTGGCCTGTAAGAAAAGTAGAAAATAGTTTGGAAAAAGGTAATAACCAGTTCAAAAAGTATTGCTTAATTATACCTGTACTTATAGTCATTTGTTCTGTTTCAATAGTTACCATTTCTTACCTTTCCCCATAATAATAATAAGAATAATAAAAGTTCCAACACCTTTCTTGTATGTATGTCTGTTTCTGTAGCAGAATATTTCGGAATTATAGAACACGGAACATGGTGAAGAACTGCAGTGCAGATGTTAGTAAGCAAGAAAGCTTGTATCCGATAAAAATAGCCGACCGACTACACCTATTATTTCTGCAGAAACTTAATGCGGGTTCAGTACGCTTATCAAAATGCGTTCATTATAAAATTGAAATTAATTAAGCGCTTAAAAGAGCGCTTTCTCCCGGTTTGTTTGATTATTTATAGCGTTCAGGAAGTCTATAAAGACATATTAAAAATAATATTAAACATAAGCAGTAAATTCAATGCCGAATACTTGAGGCAAAAAGCAAATTGAATTTTCCAAAATGGAAGTGGTGCAATATAGTGTTTAGAGTAGAAAGACGATTTACAATTAACAAACAATAATGACATCACGCTGTTTTCTTTACCTTGCAGAAAGCATAGAAATCGAACCTACTCATACCCTTATAATAAATGATGAAAATTTTAATGCCAATTGATCGAAAAATTTATTTACAGATATCAGAATATTTTGCATAAAATTTCTGCGTCTAATTTTCTTAATAATTACATTATTAAAGCTAGAATGTAACACAGTCCAGTTCATAAGCTTTTTACAAATCCTGTAAATGATTGTTTCCACTAAAAATAAGAAGAACCACTGCAAAAAAAAAATAAATTAAATTAAAAGTAACGTAACACTGATCATGAATAGGTTCATACAAGATGAACAACTTTGCATTGGTTGTAATAGTTTTACAAATAAGTACTCTCGTACTCTGAAAAATCATTGTAAAAATAAACTGAAAACGGGGGTAATCTAGGAACATAATATCCTGTCGTCGCTCAATAATTTTTAATATGCTCACTTCGTCGAATGCATTTTCCATCAACTTAGAAACTAACTTCAGAAAATTTGAGCCTTTGGCCATTTAGAGCTTGGTCGTCGGCAAACAGCAACAAATAGACCGCTTCATGTACGAAGGGGACTACCACCTTTTTAAATATGTGTTCATCGCCTGTGTCTCAGTTTTTTTATATGTATTCTGGGGAGTAGCCAATGTTTTCGCCATCTTGATAGTTTCTTAATATTAAGAGCAGTTGACACCAACGATTCCACTGCTTTCTACAAATTACCAAGCAGCACTGAATCGAACATCTTTCCAAAGTCCTCAAACATTAGACGAACGTCCAAACTTTTGACACGCAATATACTTGTTCAAAGGCCATGAAATTTTATTGCAAATACAGATTAATAATAATTAGAAACGTGTATATCGCATAAAAATAAAAAATGTACGCTAAAATTTATGAATCCTAGTCAAGAAATCAATAGACCATGGTTTTAGTACTTCAAATGATCGAATTTATCTTTGGTAAGTTTAATATTTGGTTAGACTAATTATCTCAAGAATTTCAAAGAGACTTTGTACAACACATTCTTAAAAAATTATCTGGAGGAAGGGTATGCTTTTTATTGGTGGATTAGTTAGATGTTATTTTGAAATATTACAGTAACGTTCACAAAAAATGTTTTTTATATTCATTAACCCTTAAGTTAGTTAGTGTTATTTGACTTCCTCGCACTGCAATGTTGTTAAATGCGTTTCAAATATATGGTATGGTTCATGGAGTCCTGCATAAACCAAAAATCAAGTTGCATAGCACATACAAAATTAATTAAAACTATCAGAGCATTTTATGTTAATCTATTTTGAAGTTAAAATCGTGTTTTTTTCGAAAAATTCCGAACTTACACAACTAATAACGTACTTTCCTAGGTTACAGAGGATATGTTTCAATTTAAACCACATTTTCGAATTCAGTATTAAATTTCTTCTAACATAATTCAGCTTTGGTTATTTACTGTTACTTGTTCATTTAAATATTGCTATAAATAGAGGAAAAAAACATGGAAGAACAAGCTGTTTTGCGGCAATCAGTATAGCTTAATAAACTATTGTTTCCAGTAGTTTTTTTAATGGCATCTTGTTTAAATAAATTGCTTAATCACTTTAAATTCCTCGATTATGGCTCAATAAAAATCATAGTAAATGTCATTATACTCGTACTTCAATAAATAGAAACTTCAGTTAAGATAACCACAACAAAATCTATAATTACCTTTGTCCAATGGGTGATCCAAGTAAAAAGTCCAAACTCAATGGCCAAGTTAAAAAGGAAGAATATGTTGCCCAATACAAACATGCAGAGCAAAGGTTTCCCCAGCAGATTCCACTCAAATATATTCGACTTGTATTCAATGTCTAGTTAAATTGGAAAATATCAAGCACATTAAAATTGTAACACTCTCATGTTAATAATAGTTGGTGAAAATATAAGAAAATAATCAGAATACATTATGCGAAAATATAAATGTATGCGATTCTACTTCAAAATATTAAACCTAAACGTGGGTAACAGACTCGGGACTTGTGTAGGTGTAATGGTAAGCCCCGCTTGAAAAATGTAATAAACAAGACTTATCATATGTAAATAACCTACCTAAATTTAATAAAGAGGCTGCTGCTAAGTGATTCTGAGCTAAATCCAAGATGCCACTTCCAAGACAATAATGTGGAAAAATTAAAAATACTTCTTTAATAATGCGATGTACAGCCTTTAATTCCTGCAAATAAAAATTATCTATTATTAATTTTTTTATAGAATTCTTTTTTTTATTGGTCTTTTGAATTAATGCACATTAGTCATTTATTGTCTACGGTGCGAAAAACAGCAATAAATGAGAAAAATGTAGCGTTTACTAAATTACTTTATGGTGAGTGTTATGTGATAAGTTAGTTCAAGAAGATAATGCACTTCTCTTAAAACATATTTCAATGTTCTCTTTTCACACATTAGTTCTTGTAATGTATGTGGTCCTACGGCTACTACAGCCCCCCAAAAAACTATACTGAACTTCTTAGTGCTTTGAATTCTTTAGCTCTAACGCGCTAGGAAAGATGACTATCGAGAACCGCTAGATACTTCAAGTCTCGTCCGTCACATAATTTTCTTAAAGGGACAATCGTTACCTCAAAGTATTTGTTATATATACCTGTATATATCTCTTCAACTAACAGTCGGATCCGATGTGCGTTAAGCTCAGCAAATCTTTAACATCTAAACCTATCCTTAGGTTGTCTGCCTTAGCAGAAAGATGAGAACATATCTTGTCAAAACCCTTATGTCTTGGTTTTTCATAATAATAATAATATTCTAAATTTATGAAACATGTTCTCTGTTCCTAGAGGCCACTAGTGTCAGAAAGTAGACTCGATTAATCAAATCAAGGATTTTGTTTTGCAATTTATCTAAAATATTCAAACATCCAAGATCATTCCTTTTCATAAGATTTTATTTAAGATTAAGTTCCCAATGAACTCAAGTCTTTTCAACCAAGTCTTTTCCCAATTTAAGAAAAGCCTTGTTTTTTTATTCTAGTTGTTTAAAATCGGTCAGGATAGTGTTCTCGCGTTACAGATAACACTGTCCGCCATCGATCAGTCAGCAGAAAAAGGCTGAAAAGGTAGAAACTCGAATCCTCGATATCCATAAGGAGTCCAGTGTACTAACTTCTAAACTAATCACTTAATACTTCAATCAGTCCTTTTTAATTTTAAAGAGGAATAATAAAACGATATAAAATTATGTTTATTGAAGCTATCACATTATTTAGACCGCACTTAGCAATTTTTTCGAAACTTGTCGCCAAAAGTTGTTAATTAGAACGTGGGTACATCAAAATTGGAAACCATTTTGTGCTTCAAAAGAAATGTCTCTAACAATTACAAAAATTATTACATTACCTCATCTTCAAAAGCTCCTAATACAAAAGTAGTAACCGTTGTTACGATCCCTATAAACATATTCGCACATGCAAGCCCCACAAATGCTGAACTGGGTATAGTAAAAACATAGCTTAGTAGGTACATCAAAGGGATGCAAGACCACCTACAAAACAAAAAGATTATGCTAATTTAAGTACATCCAATGAAAATAACAAACAAAAACAGAGAGGAAAAAATACCCATAAAGTAGAAAGAGGAGTATGACTCCTGGTAAATTGGTTGGTGAAATGTATGACTGCTCATTAAAGATGACAAAAATTAAAATACACAAAAATGCTGATACTGCGTAAGCTACCTGTAAAAATGAAATGGCCAATTAACCTTAATAGAAATTTTAAATTGTGCTATATGAACTTTCTTAGAAGTCTCCGCACTTACAATGTCCCAAATAAACTCTTCAATCCAAAAGATTAGACGATTCACACCAGATACTAAAAGCAAATGCTTTGAATGTGATACTCTCTCTTCTATTAGGTACAATGTAAAAGATGCAGGCACAAAACTGAGGGCAAATATAATAGATATAGAGTGAAGAATTGATACAACACCCTGTCGTCTGAAAAAAAGAAGCAAAGAATGAATACGACGCGCTGAAAATTTGAACAAAAAAGTAATAAAACGTTATAAATTTATAATTTACATAATCTCTATATTCATCTGTTTTTGTGTGAAGTTCATGGGATGATTTATCGTTCGAATACCATATTCACTAATTTCATCTTGAGATTTATTTAATGAATCAAGAGTGGCGCGAAGGATTACATTATTAATTGCATTCATGTATGCCACAGATGACAGCCATCCTTTATTATTAAACCACACCTGCAAAATAAAAACTAAGGATAATAGTGCAATAGCACAAAATTAGCAAAGAGAGAAAGAAAAACAAAACTGTAAAAATAAATACAAATCGAATTAAAAGTTACAAAGAAAAAAGTTATAGTTATTGTGTTATAGAACCAGAAGAATTTGCCTAAATTATGGCAATTCAGGGTGAATTTCCAACCCGTAGTTAAAAAGATAGTAAGTAGTATCTAGTAATATATAAACTGGAATAAATCCTGCCAACATTCAAGCTACATTGAGAAGTTAGAGTAGTTCAATATTTGACCAATTTACTGATTCTAATAACTGACTAACTCTAGTTTTTAAACGTCTGCAGTAAAATATTACTGTCAAAAAGGCTGTCAAAAATACAATAATAATTGACGCAGTTTATTTGCACCGAAGGGAGATATTTTTTCGAATCCAGGTAGTTAAAAGATATATACAAAGCTATATATAAAACAATTTAATTTTGTTTCAAAACTCACTTTTATATTGTTTTTTGTTGAAGGGGTGTACATATTTGGAAACATAGATATTAAATTAACAATGTTTGGAAAGATGTTCCTGGTTGGTTTACCAAACCTCTCTTTCATGTACATAATTGCAGAAAGATTGAGATTTGGTACAGTTGCATTAGCTGCTATTGTATAACCACCTAATCTAAAAAAACGAAATAAAATCAATTAAAATAGAAAACGTAAGTATTCCAATTTAAAATTGAATATTTCAGTAAAAATCAGTAAAAACCTGTGCATAGTGTATTTTGGCCAAGTATTTATAATCCAATCTGGTACATTTTCGCCAGTCATATTATAAAAGATGTCATCAGAAACTATCTAAAATTGAAAAAGAAGTTATATTTAAAACTTAAAAAATTTTTTAAAGCGCAGGTCTGAAAAAGTCCAGAAATTTATGTTTTATTTAGTAAGAAGATAATCAATTCTCAACAATGAAATTATTTTGAATACCGTAGATGCGTTTACAAGAAAAGCGATAGGTTTAATTACCGAGAGAATTTATAAAACAAACTTTGCAAGTTCGAAATGAAGTAAATGAGGTAAAAATAGTAAATATAATTGAATAGCAATTCGCTTAAGGGATGATGGTAATAAAAATAAATAAATTAATAATAATAGTAATAATAATAATAATAATAATAATAAGGGGAGGGATTAGCTATGTGGTTAGCGTACTCGATTCCCACGCGGAGGTCCCGGGTTTGAATCCAGCTGCTAACCCTTAGATTTTCTCTTCCTATGAGCTTCTTACAGCTCACTGTCCGGTGATGGACAGTGTTGTCTGTAACGAGAGAACACTGTCCGGAGGCCGGCAGTGCACTGGAAAAAGCTCCGGGCGCTAATAACCTCAGCTGTTTATGCGCTAAAAAAAAAAAAATAATAATAATAATTGCTAGATCAAAGAAGACAACAGTTTTATGCTTAAAAAAAATGAAATGAAATAAAAATAAAAATAAATCAAGAGAATATATCAATAGAGAATCAGAACACAAGAAAACACAGAAAAGAGGATATCGAGTGAAAGCGGTTCAGGATTTTAAATTTTCCTCTCCATATTAGCCAAATATCAATCTCTGTGCTGTTTTCAGCTTCTTAAAGACTGAAAATTCTGCCAAATAAAAGGAAGAATATTTTGTAAAGCATTAAACTCGGTATAACTTTTAATGGGACGGCAAAACACCTTAAAGACACATCTAAAAAAAAATAAAATAAATAATGCATCAGGAGTGGGCTTCAAGTAACGGGCAGACCGAACATTCACAAAAGAAAGAGATTTCAAAATAAGGAAGATTAAAATATGTAGAGAACAAAGACTCCTCTGGCACGTCATCTGAAGAGAATGCCTCAAGAAAGGGAAGATTACCGAGGCAAGTCTACAATTAGCAAAACGAGGAAGTCCTAATAAAACTAGTCAGAATAGCATGAAAGAAAGCAGCATTGTCAATCATCAAGTCATGGCCTTCAGAAATTTAGATCACGGAACTCACTGGATGGTGGAACGCTTAAAAAAAATAAAAAATCTCCGTAATATTAAATTAATGTAAACTAACTTTATACGAGGGAGGAGGAGGATCATCTATGTTCTTTGGGCACACTTGTCCTCCAGAAGCACAAGAACAACGTGGAATTGGAACGTTTGGCCCTCTACCTTTTTTGAAGGTGACAAGTTTATTGCATTCAGGATTTCTGAAATTTGGTAAATAAAATTTTTAATAATAGATTTAACTCATTCTAATTAATTTCTTAAAATAAAATAAAAACAATACTTACCTTTCACCATTAATTTTCAAACATTTTGCACCAATTCCGTAATGTCCTAATGCGTTTGAAACATAACGATAGGCCCAGTCATCATCAGACGAGTGTGCAGATGCCGATTGTTTCGATGCATTATTGTCAAAAAACATATATCTAGGAGCTGAATATTGCCATATATCTAGCTCTAATGGTGGCCTTTCTTCTAGTTTTGGAAGAATCGTCGTAACTATCAACGACATGCAAATAAATAATGCTGGTAACACCAACTGTGGGGAAAAGAAATTACAACAAGGAATAAATGAATAAATTAAATGTTAATTAGAACTAAATTTGAAAAAAAAAAACTGTAAAGAAATAAAGTTGAACCTTTAACTAGTGATTGTTTTCTTTAATGAATTTAAATGAAAATTTAAATTCTATTTTTCGTTCTGCTAAAAAGGTATCTCGGAAATTTCGAGTTGGCAGATATTTTGCACTATCTCTTATTTGGCAAGACTATAAAAATTAGTGGAGGTGAAAATTTTGGATTGTATTCAATTATATTGAATCGTTGAACAATTCAATTGTTGATTTCAAGGTTCAGGCAAAAGAAGACATACTATGATGTATGATCCATGATTCTGCAACTTAAGCTTCCCCCTCTTAAACTATACTAGAGATATAACAAATTCGCCAAAACGTCAATATTTATTTTCTAACCGAACCTCGATTTACAAATATCGACTTACAAATAAACAAATGTGTTTAAGAGTGAGAAGGCCTGCTACTTTGAAACCAGTAATTATAACACATCGCTGGAATACTTGCAACTATCCAGAACAGAACGGACAAAATATTTTAGAAAAGTCAACTTAATATAATGTTAAACACTAACCTCAGAAAATAAACCTTTTTTATTTCTTACAGTATGATAAAATCTCTTAGTATGCAAAGCAAAAAATTGTCTCCAGAACTTGTGTGAAGAACGTTTTTGGTCAACCTTTTCTTCAACAATTGGGATTTGTGAATCTACAAAAACAATGTTCAATAACTCCTCCAAAAATAAAAAACAAATAATAGAAGTGGAAATCAGCAATGCATACAAATAATGCAATTTCATGCAGTTAGAAAAGTGGTATTCGAATGTGATTCTAAATAAGCAAAAATTAAAGGACAGGAAGCACATTATTACAAAACAAGTGGCAGCCTGATAGAAACTGAAGCGATAGACTGAAGAAAATAATCACTCTTACAACTTTATTAAGTTTCCTTAAAAACAACTATAAACTTTGAATTAGCGTCTTCGAATTGACCAACATTACTTGATAGAAAGAAATTAGAAATGAATTTCTCTTTAACCTTGAAAACATATTGCAATTAGCAAAATCTAACCGACTACACTTGAAATTCTACAAAGAAACGCTACTTTTTTGTGTTAGAAATTGAATCAAAAAGATTTCCTTAAAAATAGCCTCATAAAAAAAATATTCATAAAAAAGAAAGAAATAGAAACAAGCATGCAGCATCTTAAGCAAAGGACTCACACTTGACATTGGCACCATTCATATTGACAAACTTTTCTTTCTGTGCTGAAAATCATACAATGATTAGAAAATAAAATAAAAACAAAACTAAAATCTTCAGATAAAATACTGGTGAGGTAACATTCAAATATTATTCAAATTCTTATTTTCAGTGACTTCAAGTGAAAAACTTTCTTCAAACATAAATTTAGAATAAATTATGTTACAAACACATTATATATATATTTTTTTTAATGATTTAAGGCGCGTCAACATCTAAGGTTATTGGCGCCCGGAGCTTTTTTCAGTGCACTGCTGGCCTCCGGACAGTGTTCTCTCGTTACAGACAACACTGTCCATCACCGGACAGTGAGCTGCAAGAAGCGCCTAGGAAGAGAAAATCTAAGGGTCAGCTGATTATATTATTAAAATACTTTTTGCTAGAACTAATTTAATTAAAAAAGTCATGATGGATCATTATCAGACACTGTTTCATCAACCGATTATGTTTACCGAAATTTGCCCTCTACAAAAAATTATTACGAAATCTTATTCTTGTACTCTTCCAAATACCAATATCAAGATTGAAATGAAATTCTGTGATATCTGTTTTTAGTTTTTCTGATGAGCAGATACGACAGATAGACAGAAACGGAATGAAATGAACTTGGTCAACATTATCGGTAAATTAAATCCTTCAGAAAGCGACTACTTGAATTATATAACTCTACTCAGCCAATACTTTAAAAGTTTTTTTTGTGAAAAAATGTAGGGGACACAAAAAATGTAGAAGACACGAAGACTGTAAACTTAAAAGGCTGTAGTGTTTTATTTTCTTTTATACTAACATTCTTTAAAATATTTTCCAAATTTGGCTCATATCTGGAAATTTGGCTAATATCTGGAAATTAAATTATTCAATTTTTTTAGTTTATTAAAAGTTCTGTTTCGTGACTTAAGATTAATTAAAAGCAAATTTAAACTACTACTATTAGAATAGAGAAAAATATTCTCATAAAATTGGAGATTTATCCACGAATTTTTAATATACTCGACTTCCACATATCAGAAATAACCAATGATATAAGCTTACGTGATATCAGTTCCTTGGCAATGACAGTATTTGGCGTTTCACGTTTCCTGTGTATTATTTGCTTGAAAGACAAATACTTAAGTCCTGGAAACAATTCACACGTGCACCAGAACATCACAATAAGCAACAATGAACAAGGATAGAAGAAATTTACAAGTAACAATAAAATAATTACTTTTTCGTTCTACTTTTAAGTCTTGCAAAACTCCAGTACCTTCTTCAGCCACACGAATAAATATCTGGAAATTAAATTATTCAATTTTTTTGGTTTATTAAAATTTCTAAAGACAAATTTAATAAAACAATGGATTAAGACCTACTTCTTCAAGAGAGGTGTCAGATATTCCATAAGAAACAATTTTATATTTAGAAAGATTAACATCTAATGAATTACAGAGTGCACTTAAACGAGAAATATCTTTTTCTGGCAAAACATACAGTACTTCATTTCCAATGTGTTCCAAAAATTCAGCTGATGACACCGACCGCTGTATAAGTTTTGTTAAATCTAGAAATAAATTATTATCTTGTATAATAAATTTCCTAACAAGACAAATAAATATCACTGATTTTAACTTCATTTTCAACCAAATAAACGAAGTATATATTATTAATAAATTTTTTTTTTAATGATTCAAGGCGCGTCAACATCAGAAGTTATTTTTAGCGTACTGCCGGCCTCCGGACAGTGTTCTCTCGTTACAAACAACCCTGTCCAACACCGGACTGAGAGCAGCTGGATTCGAACCCAGGACCTCCGCGTGGGAAACAATACGCTAACGGCACAGCTAATCCCTTCTCTTATTTATTATTACTATTATTATTATTGTTATTATTATGATTAAGAACTTTACAACGAACTGCCACGAATAACTAAAAGAGATAAAATGTATATAAACATACGCTCGACTTCGTGACCGGCGGCCATGCAGTGATAGATAGGCCCTTTAGGCTTTAGGGAGTACTACTGATTCTCTCGAAAGCCGTCGTCAGGCATATACATAGTCGCACGGCCAACGGCGCCTTAAACGTTTAGGAGGATTCTGGGAAGAATTGAGGCTGAGAGAGCTTGGATAAGTGGTTTTGAATGAAAGTATAGTTGGGAATGAAATTTTAGGTAACGGAGTTTTTTTTTTGGCAAAAACACGAAGGAAATTTTTAAGACGGTATTAATAGTTAGGTTTGAGAAATAAAAGGGAGCAGGTTTTCGTAAGGATTGAATGCTATGGAGGTTTGTGCGTTTGGCTTCGGAGTAAAAGGTTGAGGCGGAACAGAAAGGGGAAGCAGAATGTCCGAGTATTTGGGTAAATTTGGGGGTGGTGTATGGTGGATGTAGCATGTCAAATGCTTTGCTGCATAGATTTAGATACTAGTTCAATGTTCTTGTCTATCTGTTTAGAAGTCTTCAGGGTAAAGTTAAATTTAAGTTTTTGACTCAAACAGACACAAAATACTCGTACGTCCTGCTCAACATCTCCGTAAATGAGAGATTGACTAGGGGGGTGGTTTTAGGATGAAGGTCAGCGTCAGGATAACAGGGCTGTAATCGGAGGATATGGTCGTGGAGAACAAAAGCATCTGTGGTAAGAGCAGTGAAGTTTGAACATATAAAAAAAAATCGAGGAAATCTAGACGTTTGCGGTGAGAAGTAGGCCAATAAGTAGGTTGAGAAGGATATAGATTAATAGATTTAATTCAGATAGGTAGGGAGGTAGTTTATAAGAAAGCGTTTCTAAAATCAATCAATTTCATCAATTTCTTCTAAGTTAGGCCAAGACAAATAAAAGCAATGAATAATTTAAAATATAAAACTTTAATACCTATAGTCTTAATTAAAGTCACTAAATAAATAAATAAGGAGCGAGAGAGAACGCGAAAAATTACTTACCTTTTACTTTGTCGCTGCCAGCTGATTTGTTTTCTTGCATTTCTTCAATATCGCCTATTCCTAATAAAATTGCAAAAATTATTGAGAATTTTCATTATTTTTGAAAAGTTTGGACTATTTTTCTTTTTTTAAAGAGCGGTCAAGTAATTAAAAAAGGTTGGTTTTAATTCCCAATAATTTCTCTTTCCTAATAGAAGATTACATTAAAATTAAATATATTACTTTTTATTCAGAAATTATGCAACAGTGGTAATCATACTTTTATAGATGTTTATAAAGCATGGATTTGTTTAAGATGAAACATGAAGAAAACTCAGTCTTCAGTGTGACTGCAAATGATTTAGATATAGGTTAACATCTGAATACTTAGAGAAATATAAAGTATTAGCCTTGAACTTTATCATGAAGGGATGAGGGAAACAACACTTTTCTATGGAATTTATACGGAAGCGATCTTAATCTAAAGCACAGATTTTAGTAAGCAAAAAATAAAAAAATAATGGTACTAGAGACAAGTGATTAATTCTAATAACAATACCCATTTAGCAACAAATTTTAGAATAATAAGATCCTGAGAAGATCCACACTATATCTCTCAGTTCTTAGAACAATTTACAAATATAAGAATTAGTAAAAAAAAATCCTTACAAAACTAATTTATATATTTTTAACGGAAGCTAAATTATATGTTTTACCTTCCACGCTGGAATTGTTAGGGCTCTTCTTCTGATTTCCTTCAACCTTTGAAAACAAGCACAAGAGCTAATGTTACAGAATAAATTTATTCTAACGTAAAAATGTGAAAACCATATTTTAAAACAATCAGTAAGAAAGTAGGGCTTAAATGTTAGGCTTTCTTTTAATAATTGCTTTACTTCTTGAATGTATTCCAGAATAAACCCGATATTGAAAATGTAGCAATCCCAAGAAACAGTAACAAATTAAAAAGGATACCTGTCCTTTAGACGGAGCGTTCAATGTATAAGATGCTCTTTCAATAGTTAAATGGTAACCGAATCCAAACGTCCTCTTTAGAAATAAGCTAGTACCACAGCAGATAAGTTTTCCATTGGCAATTATGGCGATTCTATCTCCCAGTAAATCCGCTTCATCCATGTAATGCGTAGTTAATATCACGGTTTTACCTATAATTTGTAATTGAAAAGAGCATTATTAAGGTTAAAAAACAAACAAAAATGGGATTTACTAATATACCTCTTTTATATTTGATGAGAAGTTCCCAGATAGATCTTCTGGAATATGGATCAACGCCAGAGGTTGGTTCATCCAAAATTATAGTTCTATATATTTTAAAAATTCAATAAATCTTACAACTTAATATCATAACATCAAACTTACTCACTAAATAAAACAATTTCAGAACTATTACCTGGAACCGCCAATAAATGCTACGGCTACAGAAAGTTTGCGCTGCATTCCACCTGAAAGTGTTGAAGACAAAGCATCACGTTTATGTGGCAACCCTAAGTCCACTAACATTTCTTCAATTTCATTTTTAATCATTTCGGCTTTTCTCGAGCTACCACCTCTTAACATCCCATAAAACCATAGATGTTCTTCTACGGTTAATCTTCAACAGAATGTTAGAATTACAATGCAAGAGATATGAATTTGTTTAAGAACATTTTTTAAAAAAACTTACAAAAAGCAAATCAGATTTTTTTTTAATCTAAATAAAATACTACCTATTAAAGAGAACATTATGCTGAGGACACATTCCCAAATTGTTTCGCACTTTATTCATATCAGTCCGAATATCAAACCCATTTATTACAGCTGTACCACTGGTGGGCGGAAAGAGCCCAGTTAACAATGAGCTAAAAGAAAATATCAAAATAACATATGAATCTATAAATAATAAAGGAGAAAGAAACAATTGCCTTGAGTATCTTCATGATGAACATTTTTTCCTTCGGCTGGGCCAACTAATTTCATCATGCTATAATATTCTCTAACTGGGTAGAGTAAATGTTATTGATATTTACTGTAGCTATAATAATACATATTATAAGTGGTTCGAAGGTAAAAAAAGAGAACAAAATTTGGTAAAAGTACAGGATATTCTTGTAGGGAAATCTTTCTAATTTTCAGCAGATCGCATTTTTGTTAAACATTAAATAAATCTAAATCGAAAATTTTCAATAAACAATTAATGTGAGATAACTGCCTTACATTGTGGTAGTTTTGCCAGCACCATTGTGACCAAGAAATGAAGTGATTTGCCCTTCATAAAACTTTATAGATATATCATTAACTGCCACTTTACCATTTCTAAAAACTTTTCTGAGGCTATTAACAATCACACCTGCGTTCAAATCAGTTGGATCTTTTTCAAAATTTACATTACTAGCATTTTCTGAAAGAGGATGGATATATTTGTACTAAAACAAATATTTTAAGATTAATTTATAAATTATTGTTTAAAAGAAAATTACCTCTAACGCTTTCATTATCTGCAAACACTTTTGTAACTTCTTTTCCTGACCAATAAGAAAGTGTAAAAGGAAAATACCATGGTCTTGGAATTCCATACTGCCCTATAAATAAAATAAAATTTTTTTGTATTATGTTAAATCGATTGAATGCAAAATAATAAGGATATGCTAACTAACCAGGGAAAACAGCTTCTATATACCATGTTAGAACAAGGTAGATTACGAAGTCAACTATTGACATATACATCACTGAAACTAAATTAAATTCGTCATTATATATAGGGCTTCGTTGAATATTATCCCACTGCATGCCAACTCCCTGCTCTTCATAAAATGCTATATAGGATGCACCAACGCCCAAAGCAACGTTTGCCGAGAGACTCTGCAATCCAGTACTTATACATATTTAACAACATATGGAGTTACAAAAACTAAATTGAGATTAATGTTAAGTAATTTATAAGATTCCAAACAACTTATAAAAAAATAGTAACAATGCGAATGAAGAAATAAAAATTGTTGAACTATAAACTCACCAAAAGAGTCTTGTGAAGCGGTGTAAGATATGCCATCCATCTGACTAGAAAGGGATATGGAAGATAGAATATAAAGAAAATTATACCCGCACAAGCTGCAGCAAGATTGGCTTTAGAAAAGAATACTGATATCAAAAATGCTTGAGCAATTGTAGCTAAAGCGTAGCAAAATAGAAAGAGGTACAGCACAAATGGATCACTGTTGATCAAAACTTTACCATACTGTAAACATTTATAAAAAATTATTAAGAAATAGCTTCTTCAAAAAAATGTGCTTCAACTAACAATAAAGCAGTACTTACGACAAGAATTAAGACAAGCGCCACTAATGTAACGCTCATAGGAATAAGGCTATCCACAAACCAACCAATCCAATGTATACCATTTCCTAATCCCATTACTCGCATAGTTTCTTTCAATCTTTGTTCCTTTTCGTAAACAATGCTTTTGACAATCATGGCACAAGAATAAGACCATGATAACACCATAAATAATGGAAACGTCCTTGATATTGCCATTATAAATCTAAATATACAAAACAAAATGCATTTTATTTTGTTACGCAAGTCTTGCTAAACTTAACATTCTATTCTAATAACAGAAATAACTTTATGTATACATAAAAAATAAATTACTAACTCGTCACTAATATAACAGGGATAAGGGAATTGTTGGAAAATAATTCCAGGTAAATCCCTTCGCCCTGTTTGTTCACTAATAATGCTATGGTCAATCAAATCTTGAAGATATGCAAAACCGTAAGTTATGTATTTAAGATCGATTATTGGTCTTCTTCTTGGTTCAATGCTCATAAGCCTATCCTGAATGTATTCTGTGTTATCCACACGCTCTGTGTTCATTCTATAAAAAATAACCAATAAGTCAATTACATCTTATATTATCTTCAAAACAAATTTAAGTAAAAGAGAAAATGTGTCTCTTTTTCAATACCTTATCTTGTAAGTAGTGAGCGGAGAAAGTTTATCCCAACCAGGAGATTCAAATTGGACTAAAGCCCACAGTTTATTGAAATAAATTAATCGCATCGCTTCGTTTTCTGCTTCTTCTGTGCTATTATAACCACGAATTTTATTCTGTTCATAGCACTAAAATATACAAGGAATAAAAAAAGATAAAAATTTAAATGACTTTTGATAAAATTCATTTCTAAAATGAGGTTAAAGTAAATGAAACCAACGCGGATCCCAGCGAAGACATACGATTACATTCCATTTTTGTTTTTGTAAAAAAATGTATTTAATATTTAGTGTGGTCGATATAAAAAAACCAGTTTTTTCTTTAAAAATGTTGCTAGTATAAATGATGATTTTTGGCTCAATAAATGTAATGACTGTTCGGTTAAAAAGAGATGCTTAATATTAAATCTTGTATGAAAACTGGGGATCTAAGAATTATTAACAATGAAGACAATTTTTAAACACACCGCAACACATTAATATTAAAAATATTTTAAATACGTTGTTAAAAATATTTATGCACATTAACAATAAGGTTAAGCATAAAATTTTAAGGTAAATTGATTTGTGAACAAATTAAAAAAAGGAAACGTTTTGATTGGGTAGAAGTCAGCAAATAGGAAGATTGGTTTCATACGACCGTGTGGGGATGCTTACGATGAATCAGAAAGCATTATAACTAAATTGTTATCGGTTCACTTTATAAGTGTAAACAGTTAAGTGCTGCATTAAAATATGGCAACCAGAAGTAATCTATTTCCACATTTACCTATTATGAAAATCGGACATTATACTTTAGGAGAAACTTTAGGTGTAGGTTCTTTTGGCAAAGTTAAAATTGGCTCTCATCAACTAACAAATCATGAAGTGGCTGTAAAAATTCTTAACAGAGAGAAAATAAAAAGTTTCGAACTAACTAGTAATGTAAGACGAGAAATTCAACATCTCAAACATTTTCGGCACCCACACATTATTAAATTATATCAAGTAATCAGCACTGCAAGTGATATATTTATGATCATGGAATATGCTCCTGGAGGTGACATTTTTGACTATATTATAAAAAAAGGTAAATTGGAGGAGAAGGAAGCGCGCAGATTGTTTCAGCAAATAATTTCCGGTATAGATTACTGTCACCGTCATATGATTGTACATCGTGATCTAAAACCAGAAAATCTTTTATTGGATAGAAACTTGAATGTGAAGATTGCTGATTTTGGATTTTCAAATATGATGCACGATGGAGAATTTTTGCGTACAAGTTGTGGTTCTCCAAACTACGCAGCACCAGAAGTTATTATTGGCAAACTGTATGCAGGTCCTGAGGTGGATATCTGGTCTTGTGGCGTGATTCTCTACGCTTTACTTAGTGGCAAACTACCTTTTGACGATGAACATGTGCCTATTCTTTTTAAAAAGATAACTTGTGGTTATTTTCATGTTCCCAAATATTTGGATAAGTGCGCAGTTTCTCTTGTACAACGTATGTTACACGTAAATCCCCTGATGAGAGCATCAATTGATGAAATTAAAAATCACAAATGGTTTCAACAAGATTTGCCCTCGAATTTGTTTCCTCTTCCCAATGAAAATCTAGAAGCTGTCGATCTAGAAGCAGTCATAGAAGTTTGTTTAAAGTTTGGTGTGCAGGTAAATGAAGTTAATGACGCGCTTTTGAATGGAGATCCTCATGATGAACTAGCTATAGCCTATCACCTCATTGTAGACAACAAAGCAATAACAGATGATGAATTCAGTCCATCTATACAGACAATCAGTCAAAATCCAATCCTTAATTTGGATTCTGAGTTTAACTTCAACAAAGGTTTGGAAAAAGACGTAAATAAACTAACTGCTAATAAAGGTGAATGGCACCTTGGAATACGGTCTCAAAGCAAACCTTGGGAAATTATGAATGAATTATTTAAAGCAATGAAGTCACTAGATTTTGAATGGAAATTAGTGGACTCATATCACGTTCATGTAAGGACAAAGAAGCCTAACACCAAAGATAAGTATATTGTAATTTCATTACAACTCTATCAAATAGATAAAAAATACAATCTTATAGACTTTAAAAGTATATCCAGTGATCTAGAAATACCACCTGTTACACACGAAATCGAAAATCGTCAAACTTCAACTCATTACACAATGGGTTTTCTTCAAATGTGTGCTTCTTTAATCGCACATCTAATGCAGTAGATTTTTACATAATACTTTAAAAATCAATAAGTTAATGTATTTTATTATTATATAAAACTAACATTGCAAAAAATAAACACTATACCTCCAAAAACTGTGAAATTATTCCTAAACCCTCCGGTATTGGATTGGCTCCAGGCTGTGGTTGTTTAGGCATTGGACCTTCAGGAATTTCTGAACCTGGCGTTTTAGTAGATGTCATGTTTAAACTGTAAACAATTGTCTAATTCAAATTTACGAAGTAAAGCTTAATTAAAAAATTATCAATTATATGTAATTAATTATTTTTATATATAGCACTTTTTAAACCAATTAAATTGAATATCAGTGTATTGAACAAATTTGTCAGATCAGTACATTTTGTCGATGTGATAGAAATATAAATGGAAATTCTCAGCACCAAAATGATTAATCAACCTCTGATGGATATCCAAAACTTGTCAGGAATATAAATAGTGCGGGTAAGAAGGATATAATCATTGATGTTTCCAGCAGTCCGGCCCATCTACACTTTCAACATACACATTATAGGAGTAGTTCAATTATGCATGTCATGTACAAATCTATTATTTCACAGAAACTGGATTTACAAATATTTATAAATGTCTCATATAAAAAATGAAAGACGTACTATGGAGATAGATATGTAATTTAAATTTTACCAATTTTAAGTGAAATTCTAAAAACCGTTCTGAAAGAAAAACCATTCATCATTACATAATAAAGTAACTAGGCAGAACGAACTTTGACATCGAAAATGAAATGATAAGGTGATTTTGTTTTCATTTCCGATTGCTCAGAGATGAAATAAACACAGGTTCTCCCTGATTTTTTTTTTTTTTTTTTTTTTTAAGGAGATACTCAAAAAACATTATGTAATAAATACAAAAATCTGAATCCTATTTTATTAAAAAATAAATATACTCTCACTTTTTTGCAGTCCTGCGCAGAAGAACCAAATAATTATTCAAATCCATGGTAATGTTAGAATATTCTGGGTTCAAAAACTTTTGACCTGCGGATGAATTTAGGAATTCCTGAAATATTTATGTCATATAATCATTGTAACTGAAACTATATCATAAATGATTGAAAAAAAAAACTTATAATACAATAATCTAATTCAGAATAATAGATATACCTGAATTGAACGAAGATTAGTCATATAAGTGCTAGGTACATCTCTATTTAATGGAAAAGTTTGATTGGCCCATATTTCTAGCAAATTTTTCAGCAAGATCATGGATTCAAAGGATTCATTGACACGCTTCATAATTCTTTCTGTGGCGGGTGTTACTGGGGTGAACAAAATTCTTCCACTAAATATAAGGAATATATTTTATACATTTATCTTTTAAATCTTAATATTGTTTCAAACAATGACACTGCCACCTACACAATAAATGGCTTTATGATTCTCCACAGAAACATCAAACCGCTGTCATTTTCTATGGTGAAAAACAATTCATTGCAATCAGGAGACACTTCAGGATCATATTGATACTTTATAATAGACCTGTTTCTAAACTGATCCTGTAAAGAATCAAATCTGAAACAACGGATAACAAAACATTTATAACAAGAATACACAAAGTTAATTTTTATTACGTTTCACTCATTCTTCAACGCCCAACTAATTATTTAAATTTGCCACTACACCTACTAACAATTTAAGAAAGGTGATTTACTTTGCCTGATTTTAGTAAAAACTACAAGATCTGTGTAATTTTTTTTTTTCGGCTCCAACTGAACAAATTTTTAATATTTCTTTGGGGCTAATAATAATTTAAAAAAACGATTATATTGCAGTTCAATAATTTATTGATCAATTAACGGAAAAAAATAGTGAACATTAAAATTGAACCAAATGTGTTTTCTTTTCAGTTATGAGTGAGGTAAAAAAGGTAATGAAGACAATCATTAAAAGATGAAGTCCAATTTACGTTGTTTTTAAAGAACATGTAAATACTGAAAAGAGAGGTAGTGCAGTTAACAAAAAAAAAAATAAGTTTTCTAAAACTAATCGTATAGAACATATTCAATCGCCGAGAGAACTACTGGTGGAAATCGAACCAAGAAGCTAACATAGAAATGATTTAAGCTGAAGGCAGCCTCAAAACCTCAATGCGTTTCTCCAATACAATCAGGTCTTTTTTAACAAAAAAATCCTTCGAGAGGAAAATCTAAGCTATCTCAATTTTAACTAAGATCAATCATCTAGAGTGAAAGTATTATTACAGTTAAATCCACTATCTGGAATGCAACATATAAAAGCATGAAAGCTATAGATGAAAAAAGTTCTTAGTTTTCTGCATATGTGTAAGATCTAAAGAAATAAGAAGCAAAACTTTGTACAGTTAACTGAAGTTATTCTCCAGCTCTAATGGAGCTGGTGCACATTTCTCTTAATATTTATTCCTAGAATCACTTATATTTTACTCATTTCGAGTAATATTATTTTATGAAAAAATAAATAAATAAATAAAAATACCTTGTAGCCTGCCCACCATCACTCAAGAAATCCTTAATTGCATTATTTGTACGATTGCCGCACATAAACTTTAATATTAATGATGTAGCTTCTTCAAATTGAGTAATATTTATGGACATCATTTTATTTTCTAAATTTTGATAATCAAGTATTCCTCTTGATACACTGACAAAGTAATAGATGTATTAATAAAAAAAATATATATATATAAATGAATCTGGAAGATATTATTTCTTACACATTTTTTTGGATTGATGAAATGGAGGCAATCAATTGATTCCACTCTTTCCAACTAATATAATTATCTAAATTTTGTTGTAAGTAATATCTCAACTGCAAAAATTAAGGTATAAATGTACATGTAGCTCATGTCACAGTTTTTACTAAACAAAATAGGTTCTATGGGAATCTTTGGTCTTTCTCTTACTGCATTTCTCAATTTCAAATCTTCATCAAACATGGAATATTTGCTGAACACAATTACCATTAAGTTTATTCGAAACAAAGCATTATTCCAATTAGTGCTCATAAATAATATAAATGAGATATTAAAACATTGCTGGATGTTTTCTCGAAACAAATTATATTACATTGTTTACTTATTAACAATTTCTTATTTCAAAAGATTTTCCTGAATCATTGATTGAACTAGTCTTCTACTGGACAGTAGATTTATTCTCTAAATTAAAACAATACTTCCGGATAATATGGCACAACTGCATGCAAAATGCTGCAGTTTTGTAAGTGAGCCCTTTATGCGGAGAACTGAATTTCACGCAAATTTAATGTAAACAGAAAATTAATAAATCGGAATTGGAAAAAGAGAAAAACACTAGAATGACACATTTAAGTAAATGACATTTTTTCTTTTTTTTAATATACCTGATATTTGGTATCTGAATTCTCTAAGTCATCGATTAACAAATTTCTTAAAGTAACTAATTGTTCATTGTTCAGCTCACAAAAATCATTTAAGAATGATTCATCTTCGTGGAATTCATTGCACATTTCTAGTCTTGAACTATTGTATATTAAGGAGAGAGGACCCTAAAAATAAATTTGTTTTTAACTAAATAGGTAACAAATTTAAATTTAAAACAATATTATCTTGAAATGAGTATTTTCATACATTTTTAAAATTTCCATTGGTAATATTATAATTTATAAACTGTTCCAAACTGTCTGCTGAAATATTTAAATTATTTTCCAATATTTTGGCGTTTAGTTCATCAGGATTTTTAAGCAATTGCCTTAGGTTTATTGAATCTGGAAAAATAAACAAATTCCTACACGGGACAAGGCCATTCTTGGGGTTGTATTATTCAGCAACATGTGAGCAATCAATAGACTGGATATCGGTCATTAATAATTACAATATATCTTTTGCATATTTGGGTATTTACTAATACCTACTTTGCTGAGTATTCTCTAATTTGAGGGTATTTATTATTTCTGTTAGTTTTTGAGCATTGACCGTTGATGTTTGCGAAGCTTTTCTAATAGAGTCCATTTCATTGCTAATATTAAAGATTTTCTTTAGATTATGGTACAGTTCCATCGTTCTAAAATGAAAACAAAACATTAAAAAATTAAAAATAAAAAAAAACTGAATTCAAACTTCTAATAAATAACAAATGATAAAGTCAATAAAGTAATTATTAACTAACCCTGAGGAGGTCAAGTTCCCAGTTCTAACTGCAGCATCATTTTCATTGAAATAGCAAGTATTATTATAAGTGCAAATGAAACTTTGTAAAAATGGTAGGAAACCTGCAGATGGTAAAGCTTTTTGTGTGAAATGACCTGTACAAAAAATATTTTTATTACATAACTAATTAATTTATCAGTATAATGATTTAAATGTACTTCAGGGTTAAAAAATGCTTTTGCGAATTGCGATATTAATAAGAGCTATAATATTAGTTATTATAACTTTATTAACTATAGTAATAATTATAATATTTTAATGATGTTAATAATAAAATTTGATTATTTAATATTAAAATATGTTTCAAATTGTCCGAAGTTGTTTTTTTCGGTAATGGCTTTAACCAAAGAAAGTTTTTTCAAGGATTCCACAAACTTTCATAAGAGCAGCTTCATTTGGCTCAAAGAGCTGAATACTACGTGTAAAACTGAATAGAGCTACGAATTGTACCGAAATGTGGAGCATCAAAAACATCTTAGCGAAAGTACTTTTAATTGTAACCGTTTCTAGAATGAATATTCACCTGAAGCTCAAATGCCTATTCATTTTAGATACCTTATCGCACCTTCTTTATGAAGAGGCCTCAGCCCTGTCGGCTGATTTGAGCTAATTTATTATTTGGTTATTTTGTGTATTCACTTAATGTATTTGTGTATGTATAGCTCAATAAATGGCTTATTCATTTATTAATCGCATCTGATTTGGTAAGTTAGTGTACTGGTGGATTTCAGTATTTCGTTACTTTTCAAAAATGGCATCTAGGATTCTTTTTCAATAAGCTTCCTGCTCTAAAAATATAGGTATTTGAGCCTTCTGTGAATAATCATTCTACAAATGGTTTCAATTAAAAGACTATCCGCTAAAAAACTTGTGTTCATTTTTGCTAAATTTGGAAGTGGGCTGGGTTGGAAATATGGCCAAGAGGAAGGAACTTCGCTTCACCTGCTCGGTGGATGCGTGGATGCACGCTAACGATTTTATGTTTAGCGCCCCCAATTTTAGGTCGAACTAGGGTGAAATTCTCGCTCGCCCTACAGTGATATATGTTTTAAATGATAAGTGCCAATGTGATCATTAGGGATACAACGGGCCCAATCGAGCCTACGTGCTATATATTCCTAATCTTATAAGACATATCTTGAAACTTTTCCATCTTAATGATGCGCCACTCCATAAAAATGTACGGATATATTACTACTTAAGGCCATTTATAGATGGAGTTCTAAGAGTTCTAAGAAAAAAGTAAATATCATTGTATAGAACAAATATCCGGATTTTTCCTTTAGAAAAATGTGACTGGAAAACTGCTACACGGTTTTCCTCTAAATCTCGCGTATTGCCTATTTAATTAATTTATTTTAATTTGACGTAAGTTTTTTATTAAAAACTTTTTTTTTGAAAAAATATTTCTGTAGAACTTTAGGAAAAACGAGAATTGGTTTTTGATGAATTGTAAAGCAATGACAAAGAAGAAAAGAAATCAATCAATCAAACTTTTGGCTAAACATGTTTCCAGGAAAAATATATTAAAATATTCTGGAGAAGATGGCGTTAATGATAATAGGCCTTCTTTGAATGTGACGTTACAAAATAATGACGGCCTCTCATCATCCATACAACACTAATAAGAATTAAATAGCAAACTCCAATAACACGATAACTCTGCTAATATTCAAAATACTAAAGAAGCTTCGAAAGAAGAATTTAAATGGCTGATTTGCTAAGCTCAAGAGGCCAAAAACAAGGAAAAAAATTATTTAACTCAACAGGATAGATTTAAATAAACAATTTTTGAAGAGCAAAAAAAAAAAAAAGTGTTCATCTTATTCCGAGATGATAAAAAAAGTTGTGTACAGGTAAAAAAAGAAGACTATACGTCAAAATGACTATTACTTTTGATTTTGTCAAAAAGAGTAACATCTAATCTGGTTCGACCCTGAAATTAATTACATTAATACACAGACCAACCACTACTACAATTACAAAATATTATTAAATGGATAAAACACAAATATTTTGAAGTTGTTAAGCCTGACGATTAATTTTTCTTAATAACATTATTTGTTTGCGATATTAGTGCACGTGCACCTGAGTGCAAGTGGGTAATTTTTATTATGACACACCTCAATATAGGTCTTAAGTACACTTAAAAATTACGTTTTTAACAATTATAATGCAGAGCACTTCAAGTCTTTAACTTCAAAAATAAATTATACAAATAGAAGTTTACGCATTATTTTGTAAATAAAAAACAGCAATTTTTGTACAAATTGTAACTGATGTATGAATATTGGAAGTTTCTCATAAATAATGAATTATCACTGTTATTATTAGAAAAAAATTAATTTTGGGCCTCTAATAGAGACAATTTTATTGTTAAACACGATATATCAATATTATTTGCCCACAGGCGACCGATCGGACAAAGGATTAGAGTGGGAAACAATATTATAATTATTCTCTAAAATGAAGGTCAAAAACTACATCTTACAGTACTAGCAAGTCATTGAGCGGTTCCAAACCGCCGAGGAACTGTTTCCTCATTGATGTTGCTATTGACAACGTAAAGGAAAAGCAATTCTTGATAAAATGTGTAACTTTTACTGTTCAAAAATGTAGAATATATTTAATTAACAGTGTAATGCTGCAAAAAGGTACACTGAGAAATAAAAAGTATTTTTATATTAACCACTTACATTCATGTACTTCTTTTCTCAA
Source organism: Rhodnius prolixus (assembly GCF_049639745.1). Lineage (NCBI taxonomy): Eukaryota > Metazoa > Arthropoda > Insecta > Hemiptera > Reduviidae > Rhodnius > Rhodnius prolixus. The sequence continues at coordinate 39,425,252 of NW_027411614.1, read as the reverse complement.
GCCTCTCGAACGAACCCACATTAAAATTAGGAAAAGCATTAGCGGCCACAGTAATTCAATAAACAATCTCACCTATAATAATAAACACAAATTATTAATGTTGATCTTTCTAACACCAATGTTTATTAATGCACGGTTACATTGTTTTACATACTTTTTGTCTTTTTCGCAAAATGACATTTTTCCAAAGAATTAATCTTAATTGTAAGCAATAAGGCATGATTTCTAAATGTTTTGACTTAGTCAATGAAATACTTTTAAATAAGAATGACTACTAATTATTAATCACAATTGTTTGAAACTAATACTTATCACTTGATTGATTAGTATATGTTGATACATAATAAATACATAATTCTCCTGCAACATCGTTCATTTATATGAACTATTTTTTATTTCTTCCATTCAAAAAAATTCACTCAATTTCTCTTATCAAATGATTAGTACACATTATTGTTCAGATGACTATAACTTAATTCAAATTCTTCAGAAAATGTTTTTTTAAATTACAACTTGCCCCAAAATATTGTAGTCTAGATTATTAAAAAAAAAAATGTAGACAGCAGCTGGCGTTGTTTTACCCGCAACAGCCTAATGTCAACTACTTCTATTCTCAATTCGTTCATTCCTTAAATAACAAGAGGGGCAAAGAGGATCTGCCATGTACAGCTGATTAGTAAAACAGCTGAGGAAATGTAGACAGGGTTAAATTTTCGAATTTTCCTTTCAAATTTCCAGCCAGGTATAAGTGTAAGGTATAGAGTTCATAGTGTTTAATAAAAAGAAGTCAATAACTTTAGAAAATCTATTAATGTTAACAAAACTTTTTAAAATAATTTAAGATGTGCCCTTAGGTGTTGCTAATATTCTGAGCAATAATAATAATTGGATACCACGCAACGATACAGGCCTTAATTGAGGTACTGACATTCACTTTATGGTTAGGTATCACTTCTTTTCATCAAAGTTTCTTTTATGTATCTCTTGAGTAAAATGCATGAAGCTATATGCTTATAAACTCAATATTTTTTAAGAAAATATAAGACCTCATCAAATGCTTCAAACCGCCGGACCATTCCTCTTTCTATCAATTAAATCAACATGTTTTGCTGCTGTAGAATTGAATCTTTCACCAACACTTTGTTATTTAATATCTAAACAGAATGTTTTCTTTACCACTTACCAGGAATCTGAGAACCTCATCTGATCTTGACCTACATAAAGACATTACTGTTATCATTTCACAAATATCAACTATAAATGCTTTTTTTGACACTAAATTATCCAGGGTCCAACCCATAGTTTGCTAAAAATGAATAATTATAATTTCCGTAGCAACTGACTGATGTTAGATTCTTTCTCTGTAACATTTTGTGCAAGCGTAGTTAAATCAAATATTTTAGAGAGGAATAAATTACAAAGGTTTGGAAAGGAACATTAAGCTTCTTATGGTGGTAACCACCTTATAACCTCCTGTGTATGAGTCTGTTTCTATTAACATTTTGGTAGTGAATGCACTGAAAATTTGATTTTGAGTATTAATTGATACATTAAATGTATCATTTTAAAAATTATTAACTATCGTAGATATTAACTGCCCACAATATCCTTCTAACGATGGATTCGGATAATAAACCACTTCTTACACAAAAAGAATACCTAAAAAGGTATTTGAGCAAGGATAAAGTTAAAAAGAAGAAAAAAAAGCCAACGATTTCATCTTCTAGTCACCTTAAGAGGTAAGTTATTTATTGACGTTTAAGAAATGTTTATTTAAAGTACAAAGTGGACTAACAATAATCATTGTTGCTGCTTACATAGTAAAATAAGTAAAAATTATCGTAAAACCTGGTTTTTCTTTAAAATATTCATTTACGGACCAAAATTGTATGTATTGATTGATATTGAATATCAATTGATCCATTAACTAGATGATTTAAAAAAATGTGCTTCTAATGCGCAGAAATTGTCTATAATCATTCTAGCGATGAATATATGATTACGAATATTAAACCTCTTTTTATAAAAAAGGAAAAGGCTTATTATCGTACCTTATATATTTTACTTACAGAGATTGTCGTACCAAACTTGTACATTATTGTTTTAGCAATATACCGTTTGATTAATTCAAAGCAAAGATTGTTTTACGAGTTTTTTCTATTAACACTTTATGATAGTAACTTATTTTATTTTGCAGGTCTGTTATAATTGATGACGATCTTGGATTAAAGGATGTGGCTAATATTGATGATGAAGAATTCAATTTAGATTACTTGGGTGACGAGGCACCTCAGATTGTAGGAATAATAGATGAGAGACCAAATGAAATCAGAGCTAAAGAAAAATATGATAATAACTTATGGCGTACTGTGGGTGAAACAAACAATGGTACTAATTCGCTACAGGATTCAAAAAAACATCCCGAATTATCAAAATTCAAAATTAATTCCAATTATGGTGATTTAAATTATTCTGACTCTGATCTTACACTATCTAGGCAAGATAAAAATAATGTTGAAACTGCCAAAATTAATGTGAATATTGAGAAGAATGAACATGCAAATGGTAGTTTTTTACAGCAGAAAAAAAACCATAACGATATAGATTTCTCAACTGAAAAACGTTGGGACAAAAATAAAAGAGATCGGGGAAAGTTTAGTAGTGATTCAGATCTGTCCCTTGATAGAAATCATGATAGGGGCAATAAAACAAGGAAACAACACATGATTGACTCCGATCATTCACCTGGGAAAAATAATGATAAACAGAAAATAGCTAGGAAAAAATACAGTAATGGTTCTGATTTGTCGCCTGAGAGAAATCATGATAAAAAAAAGGCGGAACGCTATTCGGATTCAGATATGTCACCTGAGAGATGCAACACAAAAAAAAAAGAAAAAAGCCATTCTGATTCAGATATGTCGCCACCTAGGTCATCCAAAATTAGAAAAAAGTCTTACCATATGCACGGTGATATGTTAAAAAATAAAGATACAGGTAGAGCAAAGACAGATTTTATTCCCAGTAAAATAAATCACAATTTCGATCACCACTACAAAGAAAGGAAAAAAACATGTAACAGTGATGAATTAGATACTGATCCGTCTCGAACAAAGAAGTTGAAATATGAAAATAAATACAAATATAGAGAAAGTGAGAAAGAATATCACTACAAACATGGTAAGTCTTATGGAAGATCAGTTTCCAACCAAGGGAGAGAAGATTCTTTCAGACACCGAGACACAGAAAAACGTAAAACTGAGAGATCTCCCAGTCATTCAAGAAGAAAATATGATGATCGGGAATCAACAGAGAAAACATATAAATCAACCAGATCTAATCGTACTGAAGCTAAAAAAGATAGTGATTCAGATTTATCGCCTTCAAGGAATAAAACTTTGCCAGAAATGAAAAGAGTTAAATCAATTTCCAGGTAGTAATAAGATTTTTTTTAGAAATTTATGTTCTGAGTAGAGGTTTTTTTTTTTTTTTTAATAAAAAAAATAAATGATACTAATAAATTCTTTTAGGGCTAAAGAACAAGAAAAAATGCAAGATGGGAAAAAATCTGGTTTGCAGGTTGCTGAAAATTTAAAAGAAGAGCTGAAAAGATTAAAAGCTAATGAAGATAAAATGTTTAAAAAGGTTTGTGTTTAACAAAAATTTATTTATTGGCTTTGATGAAAGGCTCTGATAACATCTACTTATTTAGTGATTTATAGTTAAAATGTATCTCCTTACATTGTTAGGACCAATTAAAGTCTAGTTAATAAGTTAGACATCAAAGATACATGAATTTAGCAATTTTGTTTTCATTTTTTCAAAGATTTTATTGTTTAAACTACGTTTTAGCGCTTCATAACATGCTCTATTACAGAGTTTATTTTTCCAAATTTCCATTGTTTTTCCTCTAATGAAGTTTCGCAACCCTGCAAAATTAAGATTTTGAGTTTTCTCTGGGAATTCAAATTTTCGGGGTTTCCTGAGTACGGTAGTATTTTTTTTAAATTGTTTTTATGAGAATTTCGTGAGAGATATTTATTTTTAATAATGTCCCGAACTGAGTATTATACAGTTACATTCATACATAATGTTACTTCGAATTCTTTAATTCCATGTTTTGCATGAAGTTAAAGGGAATTCGTAGCATCAACTGTAAGAAAAGAAAGTGGTATGAGCTGTACAGTACTTTTAGTTGATGTTTAGGAGGGCCTCCGTGGTCCCGTTTTCCCGGAAGCCTACGGTGACTGCTTTGAAATTATTTAACTTTATAACCAAGATTTATGTTATTTATGTTACCTAAGGAAAATGAAACTTAGTATCATGGTAAAATAATGTTTGAATAATAATGGAAAAATATTTCTCTCGTAGATGGATCCATCATTATTGGGAGCATCGGCAGCACCAATCCAAAGAGACAGGAAAACTGGAATGGTGAGGCAAATCGAAAAAGAAAAGGAAGAGGAACGAATGAAAGCTGAGAAAAGGGCCAAAACAGAAAGCAAATACTACAGATGGGGAAAAGGGTGGGTGCAAATATGTTTTCTCAGAATAGTAACAATTTTGGTGAAAGAGAGAAAAAAAACAAAACCAGAAAGCAAAATTAATACCATTTGAGTACGAGCATTGTCAAAACCTGTATAATGAATCTACCTAATAACTAAAATACGGAAATCATAAGATGTCAGCATTTATTTATTTTTTAGCAGTTTACTCTAAATTTTATTGAATTCGGCTTTAAATTATAGGGCCTCAAAGATAGTGCTGTCAAAACTAATTGAAACATTCTCGCGGTCAAATTGATTTTAGAGTTCTAGCGCATAGTAGTAGCATTAGTAGGATAGTCTTTTTGGTCACACTTGGTTCATTTGGGTCACTACTTTGCTTGCAATAAGACAGATTTCTACAAACAGAAGTTGAATACCACAGTTTTTTTTTTCTTTTTGATGCAAGATAAAGTACTTATTTTACGTATGGTTTAACCAGCAGATTTTATTCCTGCAATTTCTGAATTTTTGTTGGTTTAGTTATAGAGCTAACTTTTCTCTACAATTAGGTAATAAATACATTAAGCTCTGAAGAATAGAAAGAGAGATACAACAATTTTCCTTTAATAATTGTAAGAGCATTATGGCGTTATGAAGATAGCTGTAATTACTTCTTCGTAGTAAATTTTATTAAAATCGGAATAGAAATGTTAGTAATAATAGTGTTAGAGAGGGCTTTTTTAGCGTGGGGCAAACTCCCCTCCTTAAGAGGCACAACCTTGAGACTTATAAAATGCTAATCTATACAAAATTTCGATTCGAATGATACTTCATTCATGAAAATCGGTACACGCGTTGATAATTTTAAATAATTGCCATACTTCCCCTTAATAGGTAGGTTTAAGAGCAGAACGTCGCCATATTACGTAGGGGGGTCCAAACCCTTTCATTCCGCCTAATATCGGGCTAAGATTTACAGAGTTATTAGCAATAATAATTTTGGAAGGGGCCCTAAATAGGTTAGAGGGGCTAACTTTTCTCCCATTTGATGTACAGCGTCGAGACCCGCCAAAAACACATTTGTACAAAATTCTAAACGGAATGACACCTAATTCAGAAAAATCTGTTTGCGCGTTAAGGCGTTACGTTGTTTACAAAAAAGGTAACAACAAGAAGAACAAGAACAATTTTTCAAAATGCCGTTTTTGCTCATTTTGTGCAACTTTTTTTCGGAAATCTATTAGATCTGGGTTGTTGCAAAAAAATGACAGTTATAAAGGAGGATTTTCCCTATATTATCGTATAAAGAAAATTTGGGAATTTTATCTTTTATAGAAAAAGAGAAAAAAAAGTCAAATTTGGGTGTTTTTCATGCACTTTTTGGCAATCAACCCTTATACAACTGTCCTACCGTTGTATTATCCTACAATGTTAATAAGGTGCTAAGAAGAAAGCCAGACTTCACGGCTCACACAAAGAGCCTCTCCAAAATAATGTTTTCTGAAAAAAAAAGTATCACTTCAAGTTCTCACTATATTTGTTCATATTTAACTAAAACTCATTGGCGAATTAGTTAAGTGGCACTTTCGCTTTCTAATTTTTACGGAAAGCGTACATGGTGGGTATCTTTATATTTGAAAATTTTATTACAAACGTGCTAATCCTAACTGGATAATCAGTTGGACTGTACACTACACTTTAGTAGAACATTAGAGGGAAGTCTAACAACCTCGCTCCACTAAATTTGCTCTTAATCGAACTGTCCTGAGAAATAATTTCAAATAAAAGTTGTAGACTTACATGTCTAAATATAATGTTGAACTCAGCGTGACTTCTTTTTTAAGATGTGCTGATTGCACACAAATATAGTCCAATTTTTAAAGACTACTTTTTCTTGTTTCTTCTGGGGAGCTCTTCATTTTAAATGAACTCTAAATCGAAAAATCTGTTAGTTTGCCTTTCTTATGTGAACGATTAGAAGGTGAAAATACATTAATAATTAATATTACTTACAGTTTAAAACAGATGGAAGATAAAGAAGATCGAATAGCTGACGCAATACGTGAAATGTCTAAACCGCTTGCAAGGTATCGAGATGATAAAGATTTAGACGCATACCTTAGAGCTCAAGAAAGAGAAGGGGATCCCATGTTGGATTACATCAAAAACAAGCAAGCTGAATCGCATAATGTTATTGATCTTAGTTAGTAATACTATTTAGCTCGGAATAAGTTTAAGCTAGATTTATGAGTTTAATTGAACATCATTGAATCTCTTTTTTTTTTTTACAGCTGTAGGTAGTTCAAAACCCATGTACAATGGTTCTTACATGCCAAACCGTTTTGGAATACGACCTGGATACAGATGGGATGGTGTTGACAGGTCAAATGGTTATGAGAAAAAATGGTTTGAACAAAAAAATGCTCGGAAAGCAACAGAAGAAGCAGCATATAAGTGGAGCACTTCCGACATGTAAAAAAGTATTTTCAAATGTGATTCATACTTTAGATATTCAATTTATTTGTAATATAAGAATATATTATTTTTGTAAGTGGGAAATTATAATTCATGTAACAAACATATGAACTAATTTTAAGGTGTAGATTTATATTTGAAAATACAACCCTCAGAGGTTTTCATGCCCAAAACAAATTTTGATTCATAAAAGAAAGACCAGTTCGTTTCGGAACTCTTGTGTAAATAAAGATTTCTGAATGAAACTACAGTTTCTTTTGTAATGATTTTGTTTTTAATTATCATTATTTATGCATTGTAAATTTTTAATCTCTGTAAATAAATTTGTGTACATGTATTTAATGATGCCTTATTTTTTATTTTAAAAGTACTCCATTTATGTAAATATTATGACTTTTTTTTAATGAGCATCAGAACATTCTTGCCTGCTTCGAGTATGGAGATCCTGATCTGAGAAAGGCAACCCACCAAAGCAAATGAATTCCTTTAAGAAGCAATCAATACAAAGATCGAAACCAACTACAAAAGGCTTCAAGAAAGAGGTTTGAACCTTCAAAGATCTAGTGGAGCCCATGCGATCAGAACAGTATACCGTCGTTTTGTCTCCACTCCTACCGGTCATGACGAAGGCTACATTTGACATTTAATTATGGAGATGGAGCTAGGATTCCGGTGCCAAGAAAGACTTCGATGGGAACACATTATTTTTTGTGAGACCCGTTTATGTTTGGGGCGAAATGATCGAAGATTTCCAGCAAGAAGTAGGGTGAAAGACGAAATTTTGAGTTTCAGCACGATGGCAAAGCGGCCATTATTAATAGCATGAGGTATTAGATTTTGTTCAGTTCCGTTTTTTATCCAAGGCAGGTTCAATACTCATCTGCTCATCGATTTAAATATGTTAAGAGCAGATTTGTTTTTAGTTGAAAGATAATGTTGATGATGCTATCTTCCAAGATAATGCTCAACCTTCATATTCCGAAAATTCTTGTTTTTTAACGTTTTTATAACAACAGGTAGAACTTCGCTTCGTACACACAGTTCTCCAGATTTAAACATGTTTGAGATAAGACGAGTCGGCCTTAAGGCAATTCTCTCAATTAGCGAAACTTGGAGGAGCTGTGGCTCACATTTAGCCAATGGAATGATATATCAACTGTTCATCCATCTTCTTGTAATATGCTCTGAAGTTAGAGTTATTTACCCATTGCTATACGAAGCATTATTAAACATTATTTATTATTATTATTATTATAATATTACTTAGGTTAATATGTAGGGCGTAAAAGTATCAAATATGTAACATTACGTTCAATTTTTTTTTAGCACGCTGTTTAAACTTTTTATTTTATATATATATTTTTTGTCTTTATAAATAAATACAACTAAAAAACTGCAATCAAATTAGATAATAAGTGATTTAGCAAGGCCAGTAATGACATGACATGAATCAAGTGACGGATGGCTAGAATTGCTTTTACTCTTCGAATTAGTCGATTTACTAGCAGATTGTAGGAAGTTAAAGTAAGGGTGAAGAAGGCGTGAGACGTTACTGCAGATATCTGGATTGCCATTAATGGCAAGGGAGTTGGGTGCGGCACTAATATCATAATGTAAACGATTAGTGGTGGGTTGCATGACTATCCGTAAAAAAGAAAATCTATGTCGCTTACATTGTCTCAAACTTGCTGCCCTAATGAAAAAGAATCACAATTTTAACTTTTTAATTCCAAATAGTAATACACATTAACTTGTGCTTCGATGAAATCGAATAAAAAGTAATAAAAAAGTTATCTATCAATTAATTATTGGTAACTAATGAAAAACCTCTTTCTTTTTTTTTATGCTCTGAAAAATTACTTTCTTATTTGTTCATTTAATTATTTACGAAAATATTTCCAATAAAATATAATCTGATCAATGAAATTAATCTAGAAAAGATTTTTTGTAAGAAACATAAAGCGTTACTGAGATCACGTACTGAAATACCTGAGATATTTACTCAGATTCGTCTTGGAATTAATTATTTATAACTTTATTTTTCTTTTAATTGCTGGTGTCCAGCGAGCTTTGTTTTAATGTAAACAAATTAGTATTTTGTAATAAGTTAATTATGGTTGTAAGTTTCTTCTCCATAAAATTTAATATGTTGAAGTTAGAAATTTAGTTGGGTCTGGATCAGGACGGAAACAGGGCAATTTCCGTAATCACTTCCCTAAGAAATGGAACTTGTTTAGATGGTAACTTTTCTGTAGGGTTGTTGGGAGAAGTTAGAATGATTAGATGAAGTGCCAGATGGAGAAGGAATAACAGTCCACAGATCTCATTGGAGAGGTTTTTAATGAATACTTGATGATTGGACGGGGTTGTTTCTTTGCGAATCTAAAAAAATGAATTTCTTATTAAGGGATTCTGGGCTTACATATAAGATTTTTAATTAAAATTATTTGATTATCATTGTCAAGCTGGTTCCATTAAGTAAGTTAGGAGTAATTTACTTTTATTAACTAAAGATATATTACTAGTACATTACTTATTAAATATATACATTTCTCTCAATCCAACCAAATTACCCGGAACTTTTATAAATTAAAATCTTAATTAATTATTCTAAATTATTCTTTTATTAACATGAAAAAAAAACCCTTCAACTAAATTTCAAAATGCTCAATGTGGGTCTCTTTAATTTTTAAATGAATATCAATGATTTAAGAGTCATTGGTTACAACGCCTTCATTCTGAAATCTGAAGTGTAAATACAAATTAAATTGATGAATTGGTCGAAGTTTGTGAAAATGAAGGCAAATGGTATAACTTGTTAGAACGTGTTAAAAAAGAAAAATTTAATTAAAACAAAATTAAAGCACATACATATCCAATTCAGTTGACCTCTTGAGATACACTGTTATTGTGTCACTATTATGGGCATTGTTATTTAAACAAAAAAGTTTCATTTAAATTCTAGAGTATTGAAAGAAGAGCTTAGAAATTGTTTACAAAATCAACTCTTGTTGGCTGCAGCTTAATGCATTATTTTTATTTACAAACAATTAGTAATTATCAGTGAGTAAATTGCAAGAATCTTTTTTTATTATTATTATTAATAATATAATAATTATAGTAAAAATGTAAAAGAAAAGGAAAAATATTATAAATGTTCGTGGTAAAAATAAACAAATTCGATCTTGGGGCTAGAGGGAGAAGAGAGAAGAGAGAATATTGGTAAGTAGGGTGGCTATATGGTAAGTGTGAGCAGGTCTAGCAGCGGGACGAACCTTACTGTGGGTCAGTAGTAAGTGAGCGGGCCACTTGAGAAGTAGTGTTTGGCTGGCTATGTCTGGTCTAGAGCAGTCAGTATTGTCGAGTGGGGAATTGTACAAGATGTAGCCAAGTGTGAAGAAGACTAGATGTTGTTAGTGGCGTTTCATCAGTAACCAGCACGGGCAGCTATGGAGCGGCAGGCCTTCACTGTTCTTCCTCCGCTCTCGCCTAGACTTCCACCACCTCCGACAACGCCTGTGTCTTCTAGGGTAGCTCCACGAAGTGTCGCTCATCGAGATAACAGCGCCTTTGTTATTTTAGCCGAACTGGGCGACAATGGACCTTCAGGCCGTTCAAGTCCGTTCAGAGGAAGAGGTTTTCGAGCACCCTCTCCAAAAAATAGTAAAATACCAGTAGCATCTGGTAAAAGTGCTCCATCAAGCCCCGTAAAAAGGAAACCCAACGTCACTAATGGAAAGAGCGCACCTTCAAGCCCGTCAAAGAGAGTACCTGGCGGCGGGCCGCCAGTGACTAGAAAACGACACGAATCTCCATCCAAATTACCAGTAAGCAAGGGAAGTTCACCACAAGGGACACCAACTAAGGAAACACAAAAAAGAATAACAGGGAAACCTCCAATACCTAAACAGGCAACAGCTAGAAATAACCATTCCAAAGCACCACAAGCTGCTAGAAGGAGTGACCATTCCGGACGACCTATGCCTACGGCTAGAACACGATTAAATAACAAACCCATTAGTACAAACAACCCTCGTTTTGTTAAAACCCGCTTAGAAAATAAATCTATCAATGGCACGTCTAATGCTTCATTGGTTGCAAAGCAAACAGCTGAAAAGGAAAACGTTCCTTCTCAGGGAATTGATACTAACGAAGAGAAAGTGGAAAATCCAATTGAAAGTAATGATCAACCTGTTATTGAACATAAAAATACTAGTGAACTAACCATAGATGAGAAAAATACTATAAATGTAGGTGAAGCCCTACCTTCAACTGAATCAAAGACTGATACTGTTTATGGAAATAACGATTCTGAAGGGTCTACGAATAAAAGTGATGAACCTGCAGAAATTCATAAGCTAAGTATAGAAATAAATTCAGAAACTGGTAATAAAGGTGAAGATATAAAAGAATCAATTGTTATTATAAATGAAGTAAAAGAGCAAACTACTTCAAGAAAAGAAGCTACGAATTCGGAGAAAAAAACTGAAATGCAACTTTCAGATAAAAATGATGCTTCACCACCCACAAAGGAAAATGAACAGTTAGCTATCAGAGATTTAAAAACAGATGGTAAAGCAGATATTTCAAAAATTCAAGTAAATAACGTTTATAATGATGTTGAAAGTACAGAACAAGTGAAAGAAACGGTGGTGGATATCGGAAATGAAATTATACAGGAAGCCAGCGATGGAACAACAGAAGTTGTAGCAGTTTTACATGAAAAACTTCCCGATAAAGATGCTACATTAGTAGAGTGGACAACAAAACAGCCTCTCGAACTTGCACAACCTCCGCCAGATGTTATCCCTACAGAACCAGCAGTAGGCTCTATTGAGGAAAAAGAAGAGACTGTACAAGGACCAGCGGATATAGAAGTAGAGGCTGGAAATCACACTGTCACTTTCAGGTAAATTTAAATTAATTGATAATAGCACCTTTTAATTTAAATGCTTTAAATTTAAAGTGATTAAAATAAATTGTTAACAACTATTGTCAGTGGCGGGTATAGCTAGTTTTCCTTTAACTAATTAGAGTCAAGTATGTGATTACATGTACCCAGCAAATCAAATATCCCTACACTTGAAAACAAGTGAGAAATCATCACATTAATTCATTCCAAAACTCAGAATCTTTTTTCAAATAGCACAAGAATTTTCCTAAAAATGGCGAATTCAATAAGCAAGCAGCAAATATACGTATTTGTTCTCACAATTTTTCTGTTTGAAATATTTTTAGATAAATTTAACTAGAATTTTTACAAGAGTTACAATATTCCTTTATTAAAAGTAAAAATAACATTAGGTTAAACATTATCTTGTACCATTTGGATTAAATTTGATTTTGCATGAGGTTTGGAACATAATGAATGATTATGTTCTTTTTAAGACTTATAAGTAAGTATAAGGCTTCCTTGTGCCAAGAATGCATACATAAAATTTAACATTAAGTAAAAGAGCAAAATTTAGACCAATAAAGTTCTAGTGTAGATTTCGCCATTAGTAATTTTGGAATTTCTATTTGGAACATGAGGAAAATGCTCATAAATAAAATGTTGAGGTGAAAATCATGAGCCCCAATCGTAATAATGTAGCATTGTTGATATGAAAGCTATTATTTTACGCTATTGAGTTCATTAAATATAAATCGTGCAATTCAATATTCTACTAATTCATAGTTTACTCTACTCAATGAGTTTTTATTAAACTACATAATAAACTTGAAGAGTCAAGTAGGCTAGCGTCATGCTGTTACTATCATACCGTCGAAAAATTACTCTATTATTAAATTAATAAATATCAAGATATTTATACGAATAGCTAGTAAGAAAAGTAAAGTGTTGGTAAAGTACTTTTTCCGAATTATATATCTTTGTGGATGTATCACTTTATCCAAGCCCCTTCGCAAGTTAAATTAATTAAAGTAATCGTGCAGATTTTTTATTTTTGTAAAACGGAATAAATAATAACATTTTCCACGGAATAAACCTTTTTAAGGGTTTCCTGGACACGAAAAATTGTTTAAAAATTAATTTCTCTCTTTTTTTTTTCTTGCCATATATCTCTTCCGCCGACCTCTCACTCTTGCATACTCTTTCTCCAAAATTCTCTACGTTGTATGTGTAAGATGTAATCTTAATTTCAAATTTGGAAAAATCCATTATCCAGAGAGACACTTTTCTGAGTAGATTTATGTTTTTCAAATGGTATCCAATCTTAAAAAATTACAAACTTTGATTTAAATTTGTAAATACAATTTATACTTCACAGTTTCCAAGTTCCAACGGCTGACCGTAGATTTTCATTCATGACAGCTGTTACTAGAAGGCATTATTTAAGAATTATAAACAATTAATATTGCGGACATAATATTGGATAATAAATTCAATAAAACGCAAGAAATATGTAAAGTAAATGAAATTAAAAGTTTCAAATGTAATCCACTTTATTAAGAAAACTAAAGAAATATTTCTTTATTAATAGAATTAATTAAAGTGTATTACAAAAGTAAAACTAGGCCAGTGTTTAGCGAGGTGAAAAATTGAACCAAATATATATGTAGACAAGCTAAATCAGCTTTCTTTTCATTAATGTGCTTTCTTTTTTAATTTTGGTTTTGTATATGATGCCTTCCGTTTTTTGTATAAAATTAAGACCTTTTTATTAATATTACCGCGTCATATTAGACCGTTTGGATTGCGTTTGCTTAGGCTTTCTTCCCACCGGGGTGAATATTATCACCTAAAGAAGATTTTAGGAAAGAGATCACTGGTATGTTTGGGAGAATTGCTCGTTAGTAAAATCAAATGACATTTAAAAAAATAAAAACCTTTTTTTTGCATTAAAAAGTCTGATGCTGATATTAATACATTTTTTTTTTTTTTTAAGAAATTAACATAATGTACTTTTCTTGAAACATGAATTCCAGCTTAAGCTTATCTCTATCATTCCGTCTGAACTGCCCTAAGATGAATAACCTTAGGGAAATGTTACAAATATGAAATGTATATTTGCAAAAATGAAATAAAAAAAATCTTTGAAGCCATTTTACAGAAAGTCAAAAATTAAGTGGCGCTTCCTATTAGCTTTTTTAAAAACCTTACTGTCGCAGCCCTTAATGGCAATACATCAAATATATATATGCATCAAACATTAAATAATAACATTGCTTTTAAATAATAATAAAAGATTATGTAATAATTATTTGCAGTTGGTTTATTGCTAGAGGAAATAGTATCCAATTTAAAATGTATTAAAGAGTTTCCTCTAATTTAAAATTACAGAGTATTATGATACTTTTCCTTTTTCTTCTAAACCCTATGTTTATCTTCTTTTCTTTTTAATTGTTTTTATGAATGACAATTTCTATATTCTTCCTTCCGTATAGAATTCTTATTAATTAGGAAAAAAAAATTAGAAAGCATAATGAAATGTTATACAAGAAAATCATCTTCAACGTACTATATTTCACAAGGGTTTGAATACAATAAATAACTGCAGTAATTCATCTCGTGACGTACCATTATTATAGAATAACTATTATAAGCATGAAATAATTCATACCAAATGGAATGCAAGTTCAAGTACAATACGGTCTTTTATGCATAATATGTAAATTAAGAGAGTTGCTAACAACTTAAACAAAAAGAAAAAAAATAAAGGAGTTTAATAGTGCATAATCTATGGAATATTCAACTAGCATTGCGGTAGAGACTAGTTTGTTCAAACATGGAACTTTATAAACGTAATCTTCAGCTAAAAAGTTAAGAGTGGAAGCAACTTCATGAACTAACTTACGCCATAGTTTTTTTAAAAATGAGATTCACATAACAGTATGAGGATTTCATCATTGCAAACATCTCTGATGTTCGGAAATTCGGAAATATGGTTACAGTTTGTAGTCGGCCACTTAAGGAACATGTTAAAAAGAAAAACAAAAACTGATGAGAACAACTGTTCTATTTTCTCTCAGAAAGAAAAGTAGAAAAGTTTAATCACCAAGTTGTTACATTCAGTGGTTAATTATCCAAAAGGATCGCCAGCTGTGACACAGTACTTTTTGACGATATCCATTTCAAACAAGATATCTGAAATCATCCTTGGTACGGTATATCTAGACCAGGGGTCCCCAAACTACGGCCTGTGGGCCACATGCGGCCCCCAGAGGACATTTATCCGGCCCCCGACGCACTTCCGGAAGGGAGTCAGTGAGAGGAGCACTATATGTGGCGCCGCCACAAAGCGCTGCGTCGCTCATATACAGTACTACTTCCGGTGACGAGGGGCACACGCGTCACGGCTCCGAAAAATAACAGCAGAAGTAGGAAGAAAGGCAAAGCACACTATAACTAAACCGGACATTGACCATCTCATTAGCCAAAAAGTTTCCACAGAAATACTGGGCAGTTTGGTGATTTAAATTAACTTGTTCTTTATTTGAAATATTCTATTTGTTCCCATTTTGTTTTTTTTTTTACATTAAAATAGTTTTTTTTTTATATATATATATATGTATATATTCTGGTCCTCCAACGGTCTGAGGGACAGTGAACTGGCCCCCTGTGTAAAAAGTTTGGGGGCCCCTGATCTAGACCCTCTCTCCTCAATTTGCTTTCAAAATTTCTCCCAAATATTGTGCGGATAAACTTCTCGTTTATCGATTTCTTTGTGTTCGTCTTGGTGCTGCTCGATGTTTTTACATCTCACGGTAGAGTCACTGCCATTGCTCTCTTGGATCTCTATTTGAACGTTATTATACGAGTATATCTGCTTACCTGTTGCTCCTATAAATGTTCTCAAAACATTCAAATCTCCTTCCGCTAAAACTAAATACTAAGTAAAAATAAAATACGAGTAAAACTAAATCATAAAAAATAAAACTAAATAAAATTTTAACATCTCTCAGAAACTCCAGCACGGCTGAGTGATATGCAGCAACCGCAAAGCTAAGGTGTGTTGCGTGGTAGCATAGTTTGAAACCCGCACTTAGCCACAACTATGTTATTCTAAGTACCTAAATACATTCTGCTTAAAATCAGTGATAAGCTACCAACTAATGCTTGCAACAATTTCTGTTTTCTAACCTTTTTTCTGAAAACTAAAGCGGTGAGATTTGGAAATAATAACGGGGATAGAACTTACTGGTGAATATTAATAATCACCGATAGTAACAAGTGAGTTTTCATCAAATATTTTAGCTCTTAGCTCACTTAGAAAATGGCGGCACATTAAATGAAACTACAAATAAGATTTGAGGCAATCATTGTATTACATATAAAACAAAAAACAAGAAAAGATCAAATATAGTAATAGTACATTTTTATACTGTTATAACCCTAGATTTTGTTCTTTCTTGTTAAAAAGGAATTCATTTTAGAGGAGATAAAGTCAACCTTGAATACTTTGAGATTAGATGAAGAAAAAGTAATTCCAAAAGGGTAGGAACATTTTATCAAGATGCCCTTATTGAAAGTGAAAATTCACTGTTAATGGCTAAAAATACCTTGCTTACAGTTCTTTTTTATAACAACAGTTTCTTTTTAAGTTTTCTGTGATTTAATCGAATGAACGAAAATTCAACAATGCCTTCTGTTTTCTAGTTTTCTGAGTTCTACCTTATTTTTTGTACCTAAATTTCCAACATAAACCAAGAGCAACATAAGTTAATGCATCCTATTAAATAGTATATAAAACTAAAACTTGTCAAATATTGATATGGGAAATTGGTTGAAACAGTTTTTGGTAATAGTTTCCATTAAATTTTTAACTTCGGAGCTCAGATGTAGATTAAAGCAACAGTTACTGATACAATAATTATTGGAAATTATACCAAATAATGTTAAATAAAAAAATACAAGTATTTATGTACGATTTTTTGCACCTGTTTAAAGTGAGAATGCGATACTTTGCCGGATTGAAGAAAAGTTCACTTTGGATCGGTTGTAAGGAGTTACAATTTTAGTCAACGATTTTTTAATAAAATTTATTTATGAAGGTTATGATAAACTTTCGGCGTCATGACTTTAATTTTTAAAATTCATTTTTTTATTTACTAAATTAAGAGATATGGTCTTATATGACAATTTTTAAAAGATAATAAGCAAAAAACTTACAAAACTAGGTTCTAACATTGTAAGGTAAGACAAATTTCCTTTATTGACCTTCCTATCATCCAAGGAGAGTTGAGGAGAAACAAAAAATCTATTTCTACTAAAGAGGGGGGTGCTCTGTGATATCTAGACGTGGCAATTATGCGACCCGTAATTTCCAGAAGTAAAAAGAATGAAGTGCAAATTATTGTCCACATTCAGCAATGAAAGATTCACTAACCATCAGCACGCAAACAATATCTTCCATGAACTTAAAGTGTATTAAGTCTCTTCTCTTTTAATGTTTTATCTTAAGTGCCCACACTTATTACGGACTTTTTTCTTCTAAGGTTTGAACCCAGAATTGATGTTACTCTCTAAGAATTTCTTTAGTCCCAAACATCACTCTTCTAAATTTAATTGATTGGACGAAATGCATTATTAGTTATTAAAAATGTTTGGAAAAACCTTGAAGAAACCAAGAGAGAAACCTAGTATTACACGTGATACACGTGTTCTAGTCAAATAATAACTCAAAATACAATAGAAGCGTTTTATAATTTGGTGATTATAGTAATGATTATTATGAACAATGTAATTCATATTACAATTAGTAATAAAAGAAAAAAAGTGAAATGTTATACTTGGAAAATGTTGGTACTTTGGGCAAAATGTGATATATTTTTTTTTTATAAATAAATAAGGTAGAAATACTTTCTTAATTAGTAGAAAATAGATTAGAAGAACATATAGTTTTTGTGATCCTTTGAACCGTGTATACTTTCCTTGTGAAAGTGGAGTCTGACATTTTACACTACGAGAAACAATTAACAATCGTTTTGGCAAACCAAAAACAAAGTAATCATAAATTACTTATTGTTTTTGTGAACACTGCCAGATACATTGTAGCGATAATTGTCAACATATTGTATTTTGTTTTTTAAATTTTATTTTCAAGTTATTTAACTTAATAATTAAAGGCTGTAAATTTGTCTTTTCAAAACGGGAGAATGGAAAGATTTCTTTGTAACTCCTCATACATCTATCTATCTGCAGCAACATGCGCACAAACTTCAGCGACTTACTTGTCAGACATCAAAGGGAATAATTCGAAGTCGTAACTCTAGTGTACTCTCTCGCTTCAGGCAACATTGTCCATCACCGGACAATGAGCTGTAGAAGCTCTTGAGATCTAAATATCTGAGGGTAACTCGCTGGATTTGAGTCCGGGTATTACCGCATTACCAACTGAGCAAATCTCTTCATAAATGAAATTTAATTCTAATTCTTGAGGGATGAATAATTCGCTGTTCTTTTTATTGTTTTATTCATGAATAAATGGAAAACTTATTGCACATTCGGGAACCCTTACAACAAGAGTCATTTCTCTCTACAATTCTTCATTTGCCAAGTACCCTGGACGGAGCCTACGCAACCTTCTCTTCCTTTATCTCCACCACCGATTTTGTGTTAGTCTACTTCTTCTGCGTCTTCAGGAACTAAACCTATTGTCTGAAACTCTTTCAGCCGTGTATTCGGGATAATGCACAGCTTAGGATCTTTTCTAAAAACATTAATTTTAACTTCCTTGTAAAATATATTTATTTAAAGAATTGATTTTTATTTATTTTTAAAATTCACTTTCTTGAATAAATCATTTTTTTAGTGCCAGAAATAATTCATAAAACCAACAACATCCTGATCAGCATAAACATATTAATGATGACAAAAGCACAATTTGTGACATGTCCAAAGTATGTAAATTAGAGAGTTTGGAGTTTAATATAGGATTACTGTATTAAATGTAAATATTTTCTAAAGCATGACATCACACGATATTATCATATTGAATAATTAATTAGCACGAACTTACAAAGCAAACTTGTGGAAGTAAAACACTTAGTTAAGACTTAACAAAAAGTTAGTCTAAAAAGAGATTAAATAACTTTGTAGCTTAACCACAAACTACTAGGTCTTAACAGAAACAGATTTTACTTTCTATTTGCTAATTACTACTACTAATTTATTGCTAAAACTTTAGGAATTTAGAATTGATATGTAATTTTATTTACTTATCAAAGTATTCAGCAGCATCAGGGCGTGACGTTCGTCAAGAGATGCAATGAAGTGAACACGCTCCGATTGTATTATCTCAAGAATGTGGATTATGTAAAATTGTCTTTAAATTTGAATTTTTGCACAATTTTATTCAAAATAAACTGAAATATATCCGTTTGGTTTCCTTCATTCCTCATTACAAAGGAAATAAATCCCTTTTTATAAATAGTGCAACAATTATTAATAAAATGATTCATATTTTATAAAGGGATGATTTCTGCATCAAACCGTCAATAGACTAACACATCACTTAATGGCGCGAGAACCTACGCACAAGATTTGAAAATGACTACAGATTAGATTTTGAGAAGTAGAAATTCTGTCATTGATTCCTTTAATTAATTTTTACTTAGTGGGGATGACCTAAGCATTGAAATTAATTACTAATCAACAAATCGTATTGCACAACTTCGCTAGCTGCCATGCTTTGGTACCCAGTTCTTTATAATATTTTGATGGTGTATTATTTAAAAAAAATTAAATAATTTTGGTTAGAGCTTTAACTACTAAGAAATTATCCATCTTTGAAGAAATTTGGTTTATATTTGGAATTTTATTCAAGCAAGTATAACCAGAAAGGGTAGGACTAGTTTTTTTAGGCACGAATTGTCTGTCTAATAACGTGAAGTAATAATGGTCGTTCACGCTGAAGAAAGATTGCTTTCACGGTATGTGGAAGAAATCTTGAAAGGAACATTTTCTTTCTTTTTTTTAAATGCTATTCATTAGGGTTGACTCATATGAAGGAAAGCTATAAAGAGTAGAATATAGAAATTAGACTAGTTAGTAACTAGTCTAGTAAGTAGGTTTCTAATATTGTCACTAGATTGCTAATCAGAGCATTCGATGTGTACGATGTCTTTGATAATTAATGATCCACTGAAATCAAAGTGTCCCTTCAATGCTCACAAAGGCATGAATCGTTTTAGTCATACACTTCGAAGTTGGAATGTAATGAAACACAAAAAGTTTTGTATGCTTTACCCGATGGTAGATTTTTCTTTTGATAAAAAAAAATAAGGTCAGACGAACCTCGAAGATGCTGAACTTAATCTCCTCAAATCCAACACCTTGAGATGATAGGTATTTTCTCACATTGCTCATAATCTGTACAAAACAAGCCTCACATTAATTAGTTGTCTCTTTAAAACACTAAGTCCAGTAAGAGATCAAACCAGTAGTCTGGGGAGATGTCTCTGATAATCACAATAGCCCTGCTATAGCATTGCACACTTAATTAGCATTTTAAATTGCTGTCAAGCCACCAAGCCCATCCATAAGGGCTTAAGCGTGATTCCTGAAGGTTAGAGAGACATGAGTCTAAAAATAGGTTCGAGAACAATAAAGAAAATAGAGGCGCTCCTTTTGTCCAGCCTATCTAACTTCTCATTTCTCGAAAACGCCCTTACGATCTGGAACCCAACCAGGAGAATCTCCTTGCTAAAAGAAACTGCCCAGAAGAATAGCATGGCCACAAAGTGGAAGATAGTGTACAGAAACCAAGAGTGTAAATATCACAAATCAGAGTTCTGCCTGAAAACCTCGCATTCATATTGGAACCATTCTTCAACCTTGGAGTATCAAATATCGTACCAATACATCCATCGTCGACCAATCGTCTCTTGAAATGCAAACTAACAAAGACTGATAAATCGCCTTTGTCACTCTAACAGTAGGTAAACTATTCTCCTCTCGCACGCTCGCGTGTTAATGTAAAGTGCATTATTTGCACCAGAAATATGATAAGGATTTTTTTTTTTAATTATTTTTTCGATTATATTTTGCTACAGATTTTGAGCACCCTTCATGAAAGTAAACTGTTCACGTTAGGATCTTTGTGTTCCTGCATCTACTCCACTCTGACTACTTCCATGATCAACCAAAATTATGGATATATTTATTATTAAAATTTTTCTTTCCACTTATTAATACTCCTTGTAAAACACTGATGACACTATAAGAGCCAAAATTTGCTCTTTTAGGTTGCAATGGATCCTGCGAGAGATGCTGAGTCCTGCGATATTAAAGAAAATGAAATAATCGTAAAGGTTATAGAAGATGAGTTTAAATTTAAACCACCTCAGCTGGAAGAAAATATTTACCAAGCAAAGGCGGAAATGAAGAGAAAAAGAAAGCAGAACCAGAAGAACAAACCACAATAAGATCGAGGCGCCAGATAAAATAAAAGGCAAGCGACCAAAAATGAGAAAGAAATTGCTTCCGTTTTGCTGTTATAGAGTTACATTTTGGGACCTATTTTCGAAAGGTAACTAGTCTAAAATTCAGCTGCATTACATTGACTAGTTTGTCGGATTTAAATCTAGTGAAAAAATGGACACGAACGTGTTAGTTTTTTGCGAGATCTATGATGTTCAACGCGATAGTTGAGGAGCCAAGAAGAGTGTTTGAGACGGGCTACAAGAAAGAAATAGAACTTCCTATGCAAGATCAAGGCGCTGGATAAGATAAAAAAAAGAAGACCCAATTGATTTTTCTTTCTATCCAGCCCTTTTTTATAAACTCACTAAATTTTTTTGGTCAAAGCCCTTAAATTTGTTATTTTTAGAATTTAATTTTTCAAAAATTTATTTTTCTTTTTTCCTGATATAAATTGGTAAGCTTTTCTCCATCAGTAATCCCATTAATCAACTACAAATGTTTCTATCGGAAAGCTAACATTGAGAGCTTTATTTCAGATAGAAAGGAATTAGAAAACATAAGTGTAAACACCATGTGTGGGCTGATGTAATTTTACAATGTGGTGGATACCAGGCGATTTACTGTTCGTGATGCAAATAAAGTAGTAAATGATACACACAATGTTTTTATAGCAGAGAGATTGTTCTGACCTTGATTCTTTTTGCCTGCTGATTAAGTCTATGGCATGAAGAAGAATTAATAAATTTCAAACCCTCAATGATCTTATAAAACTAAATAGTCTACCTACTTCCTACGGCATTACCGTATCCTCCGCAAGAATCACGAATGTATTATATAAAAGTTCAACAAATTTTAACGAGTCTTATTGTAGTAAATTGATATAAGTGATGTTTTAGGCATTTAAATGCCTACATTCAATGCTGATTTATTAATGGATGTTTCAATATGTAGAAATTGCTCAATAAAAACTAATTTTACAAATATATATTTTTTTTTAATAACAGAGTAAAATTTTAGCTGAAGAGAGGGTTTCTATTGATCTCAAAAAGGGTACCTACATCCTTGAAGAATTTTCTACTTCTGCACTTCTCTAAGCTCTATGTCTTCTAATGTCTGGTCCGATGAACCCACCTTCCTTCCATTTTGCCTCCGAGTGGCCCTGAAACTTGGTGCCCATTTGAAGCATTCTCCATCACTTGGAAGTGATTTTACAAATTGCTTAGAAGAAAAAACGATTGAATCAAATCCGGGTATGTCAAAACCTGCGCATTCAGCTTGCAACATGTTGATGCTGGTTTCATAAGCTCACTCTGAGAGTTCTTTTCTTTGAAAGTTATATTTTTTGGGGCACTGTATATCTTGAATGCACTCAAGTGAATTAATTAATAGTAATTTGGACTTTAAATTTGGTTTAAAATCAAAAAATTAAAAAAAGTACCAAAAATTGAGAAAAATGTTCAGAAATACCATAATGTCGGAAATCACAATGAAAACATAAGAACAATTTCATGTTAAAATTATTACATAAAATATTTTATATTAATTTGAATTTATATTATTCAAAGATCAGTAAATGAGCTAAACATTTAAAACACGCAGATGAAAGTTTAACAATTTAATAATTTTACTTAAATGTGTCCTAAATAAGTATTATCTTTTGTTAAATAACTGTTCGTGATACTCTTTCGTAATATCATTATTTCTGGAACATTACTGAAACTAATAAGATCTAGTCTTATTAGAAGGGGACTGAATGTAATGTTTATTTTACTGTAATTACTGCACTAAAAGTAATTTTCTTGAACAGACTAGGTCACTTTGCGTTCAAAATTAAGGCTTTCCAGTTTTTTCTTCCATGTCAACAGGCGCAACGAAGCAGTTCACGTATTCCTGTTTTTACACTGGATCGTATTAAAAGTATATGCCTGTGAAACAAGATATTTTGAAACTAAGTCATAATATAGATTGGATTTTGCTATAAAGTATCTATTGCAAATAACCAGTTAGATTTAAATAAATATTCATTACTTTGCAGATAATTTAGGACTAGAAAAAAAAAATCTAAAAAGTATTAGGGTTATATTGTTAAGTGAAAGATAAAACTTTTTCTTTTCATTTTTTCCTAATAAAGTTTCAAATCTTGAATTTGTTATCACACTTGGAAGCCGTATGAACCAAAAAAGCCTCACTTTAAATAAAAGAGATAGATAGATCTTTTCTTTTTTTCTTCGTCTTCGTTTCAAACTATAATTGTAGTTGAAATACAGGAATTTAAAAGTAAGGAGTTCACCAAGTATTTGGTGCACGACGGACTACTCGAATAACCGTTCTTCGTTTGGACTGAAACGTTATCTCACCATGTATTTTATGCACATAATTAAATCTTAGGAAGTAACAACGGACGTTCTAATTAATATTACCTAACAATAACTTATGAGCAAATGTAATAATGTGCAAAACTTTATTACTTGAGCAATAACTATCTTGAATAAACTATTTTTTCTTTTCAACAAAATAAAAAAACCATTATCGATGGTGGTTTTATGTCTTTGTCATCTCCTAACGGTTGCAACTTCATTTGCATATTAGCACAATCTCCAATTATCCTATTTCAAATCCAGTAAAATTTTAAAAATATTGCCTTCAAATTCTCAATTTTAGTTCTGCTATAAACTGTACATTCCAACATCCAGTTGTGACTGACAATCTGCAATTAACTACTTACATGAAACTATGTTCCTCTCTGGCTCTTGTATGCACCAAAAAGTAGATTTAATTATAAAATTAATTCTCACTACAATCTTCTTTGAGACTGGTTGAAAGCGTTTATCAAAGATTGCTCCTAAATGCTCAAAATATTTTTTTTAATTGTCCTCCTATTCTCTTCCCAACGTAAATCGCTCATTTACCAGTTTTCTCGTCTCCATTTTTGCCGCTATAGAACATTGAAATAAGTCTCGAATAAAAAAGCATCCTCCATGCGCTGAAATTGTTCTTATCTCTGCCTTGGGTACAGCGTTCGGTACCAGGCTGTAGAGAGAAGCATACCAGCTTAGACTGATTCTATATTTTTTCTTATGTCACCTTTTATCATCGTACATCCCAGTTCTCCTTTACCAAACTTGGCTAGCCCATTCTACAAATTAGGGAGCTCTCCCTATCTGTTGGGCGAATTCGGTACTAAATTTAATAACCCCACATTATGCATACTACTCCAGATTATGTAAAGAAACATACTAATATTTTGAAGTAAAGGCCGTAAATAATGAGAAATTATTTAAATGCCATTTTTCGTTTTGCGTTGCATGTTAGAGATGGAAAACTGAAATCAATTAAGTAAATTATGCTTTCTGATTAGACATTGTAATGGAAATCTATTTATCTTCTACTTTGTTAACTTTTTTGTTTTTTAACTTGGTTGTTGAAACTTTCTGTAGTATACAGTGAGTTCTCTCTCTCTCGAATACACTCATATAACACAACTACATAAAAACACCTATACGCTCATTTCCTCCTTAATGGGCTGTAGCCCTAGTAAAAGAGCTTTGCTTCCTTAGTTTCTATCGGTCATTTTTGTTCAGCAACTAATTTTCTCAGTCCCTGAAATGAAATTTAATGATATCCTATTGCATTTTATTACGTTCAGCGTAATTAGAAGCACTATTTTATCTACCTAGACATCTCGAGGTATACCAGTAGGCTCCATAAACTCAAGACACAAAATAATATAAAATAGGGAATAAAGGATATTAAAACTACTTTAAATAATTCAATAAAGAAGAGAATTCATTACAATGAAGAGTTCAAACTTATTAGCAGATATTTTTTTTCACTAATCAAAATTCGTTTAGAGTGTATATTAAAAAATGTTTTTAATCATTTCTACAAGTGTTATCACAGTTACTTCATAGGTAATGTTTCAACATTATTATTAATGTGATCTTAATGTATTATTGATCTTAATAATTCTGACATCAACTACATTTTTTTTTATAGCAAATTTCAAGAAAACTTAATTCCTTAAAGTGAGGAAAGAGGAAATCTTTTTAGTGGAAACCCCAGATCTTTTCACTAGAATTCTTTCTAGCAAATTGGAATCAGCTCAAATAGGCTTTTATCCTTCTTCGTAATCAAAATACACACTGAAAATAATTCTGTCAACTAACTGTTGTTTTCCCTTAGATTAGATGAAGAAATCTCGGATTTAATTCCTTGGTAAGATCTTAGAAAGTTCTCCTAGATATTCTTCTTTATTCTACCTATATAATAGCCCGGTTTCGGGCCACCTGACTCACACGGTGATATCACACTCTTCAATCAAGTCATTCTGTTCTATGCCCGAAACACGATTGTGACTAGAAAATCAAGCAGATTAGGAAGAAATAGATCTTTGACTTTTTTTTAAGCATTACTGATCCGTCTTCTGCCATCATTAGTAGTAATTGAGCGGATGATGTGATCAGCCATAAAGACTTCTCCATTTAAGAGAAATAAATTGTTCTAAAAGAATAAAATATTAACAGTGAAAAGTAGAGACTTGCAGATGAGTACTTGCAGATAAGATGTGCGTGACTAGCCAAGATGGCAGTAGTTATTAATGCACATTAATTGTTTTTTTGTACATTTCCAAATATGGAAATTTTGGTAATATATTTGTTTGTCCTTGCTGCTATCTTCTGCGCTATTTTAATTTTTAAAAAATACGCCATTGCCCACGTTTATAAAGATGCAAATGCTATATAGTACCTGATGAAATTATTTAAAATATCGCATACGGGATGATTATTTATCCAAAATAGCAAATATAATTAAATGTTTCCTGTGGCTAATTTGTAGTAGGTAACAAATATTTATTATTTGTTGAAATAACGGTTCGAACACACAAAAGTATATTATCTAAACGGATTTATATGCTCCAGTTATCAGAAACAGAGAAGTTTGGAGTAATACCCAACGTCAGTCATTCTGAGCAAGATCATAGCAGTCATTGTTGTAATAAATGTTGCCCAATTTGTTCTGTATCCATTTACGTTCTCTTAGCACTAATTAGCCGGTTCGATCCACCTCACATTTTCTAATGTTAAATGAGAAGTACGACGTTTTTTAATAATAGTGAGAGCATCATGCGATTGGAGAATTGTGTGGTCAGTTGTACGAATCAAACTTCTGAAAATTGCAGAAAATTTTTTAGCGTCAAATCATGTTTAATATTTTCCATTACAAAGGTACAATGCTTTTGTTAGTTTTTAAAATTATTTTCTGCAGTCGAATGTTGACTTTGGCCAGTAATAATTTTTAATATTCCTCTTTCCAAATTTATGTTAAGACCAGATGATCATAAAGTGCTGCTTTAGCTTCCTCACCCGGGCAATCCTTCAATCCTATGAAATTAAATGCCACAGAGAATGCGCTTATGGAGTTCAGCTATCGACTAAAACTAACCAAGTTCTCTTTTATTTTTCCAGCCATGATATTCTTTCATAAATACTGCGGTAATTAGTTTAGATTAGATTCTAAAAGGGTCATCCTGAAAGCTAAGCCACTCCGACCTTATTTAGCACCTTATACCAAAGCACCTATTCCAGTCCTGTTTGTTAAAAATTTGACTTAAGAATCTGGTACCCAATTTCCGTTATGCGTTGCTTTCTGTGTAATTTTTGGATGTTTATGATTCATGTTTTAAGTTTCAGTCGGATGGGCAGTGAAAATGATCCTTCGGCAATCACTAAAAGACTAATAAAATTAAAAATAATTTTGTCTGCATTTAAAGCAAGAAAATGAGAAAATTAAAACTTACACTTCTTTTTAAGAAAGCTCCATTGGAAATCTACTCATAATTTCCAAAAGCAATACATTTTTGTATTTGTACTTGAAAATTAAAAAGTTTAACTTTGAAGTGTCCGCTAAAATGAGGAAACCAATGGAAGAAGTTTTACACTTTAGATATCAAAGAGTCACCACGGCTGAGTTTATGCAAATAAAGTGACCAAGCTTCGTTACTGATTATGATTATGATTATTATATTTTCCATTAACGAGCAATGGTTAATAATAAAATAAGGAATTTATAATATTAATGTTGATTATGTGCTACAGAGGAATACAGAGCCTTAAGCAATATTCTGTCTATTATTATTATTTTATTTATTTTTTAGAATTTATTTCTCTTCTTCCTGAACTGTGTAGAATATCATTTTCATCGACTTGAATGTTTTGTTTCTTTATCCCTCTTTTATTATTTAATGAACACGCTAGAGTTTAATGACATATTTATTTTAGAATTTATTTTATCTTAGCACGAATTCAAAACATGTGCATGGAAAAAGAAAACACACACACAATTTTGTGGCAATTCTCTGTATTTGAACTTTCCTTATTGAGTTCATTTTAGCCCACTCATTACAATTTTTGAACATGGGGAATCGTAATAAAGTTACCAAATTTGCAGGATATTAAATTGACGATTAGTCTCTTCAGTACGAACTTAATCATTGGTCAACATCTACTATTTTATTGACGTGGCTATTTACAGTGTTTTTGATTCAGTTTTTGAAAATTTTCTTGATGTTGCCACACTATTTTGAGGCCAACTTCTGAAATGTCACTTCAGTGCAAAGTATATTGAAAGTAAATTGAAGTAGTGCCATTTATTTTTTACGATCAGGTGTCGTTGATGCTGACAGATAAATAACATACACTATATTTCCGATAAACCACTAGTTAAAATTCAACGCCAAGACCGAACCCACGAATCTAGTACCGAAATACATCTTTGTTTAAGAGTATTTCACAATGCACTTTGTGGAAAGTATCCTCTCCTAAAGTGAACATAACGACGCCGACGGTGAAAGTATTTCTAAAATTTTTAAGCTTGAAGAAAAGGTGTAATCAATGGAAGTTTTGAAGAAAACCTTGCGAGAAAGTCTTATGAGGATTAATACGTAATTAAATTATTTTTATTTGAAAATCTTTGCCGTCAAATGAGACTTAATTTTCAATTTTTCATTAAAGAATTGTCTTTATAAACATCAAAACTTTCAATTGATTTACATTTTTTCAAACTACTCCCATTACCACAATGATTACAAAAATACAATTATCTCTTACAAATGAAAAGAAATACAATTATTAAACAAAAAGCGGAAATGCTTTAAATAAATAAACTAACCGTGATACAATTGGTTGTGATCAAAATAGATGAGCTTCCTCTTACGTTATTTGTACTCGCTCCTTGCAAGGGTTGTAAATGTGATGGGTAATTAAAAAAGATGAAGTTGATTAGAATCATTGCGTTAAGAATATTATTAAAACATTAAAAAGAAAGTTAGATTATATAAGTAATATTAATAAATATTAATGTTTTATCACTAGACTGAAGCCATCTTTCTGAAATAAATTTATTTTGCTTTTACAGAATCGGCTCAAGAATTACGAATCTACGAGCTCGTAACTATTATTAATTATAATATAATTTTTAAACATATAACAAAAGCGATATTAACGAAAATAATATTGATTAGTTATTTAGAATATGGCGCTTATTATTTATTATGGTGCAGACTACTCCGCCTGCGGAGAATGAACAGATGTAAACCTCACCACATCACATTCTCTAGCTATAAATCTCTAAGTCATGCCTCTATTTAATATTTTCTCCAAATTTCTAACTTACTACATGTTAGTCACTAAAAGAAAATCCTCCCTAGAACCTAATTAAAATAAATGTTACAAAAAAAAAAAAAATCCAAGAAAATTAACAGTGATAAGAGCTGTGATTAAGCCAACTCTAAAGTAAGCAGTTGAAGTCGTTTTCGAAAACATCTCCCCAAACAGAATCTGGAACTCAAAATTTCAGAAAATCGCTTCCTGCAAGAGGTGCTCTTATAAGATGGGCAGTAATTAATTAAAGGTTCATCACAGCAGGCCAACAAGTACTTTGAAGTCTTCTCAAAAGACTGGTATGGATCTTGAGACAATTAGTGGCCAGAAATAATTCTTCCTCGTCAAGGACCATTAAAAGGCAAACTGAATTTGTATTCAAAATAAAGAAATTTTAAAAAATCTATAAATTCATGTTTTTAAACTCTCTCTAGTGTATAACTCAATTCTTTTTGTAAATTTCATGCTTTACTGAAATAGTGCGTAATTTCTTTTAATCAATGTTTAGACATCAATTTAGAAGATCAAGCAATCAAAATATAAAACAAAAAACTATCACGTAAAAATTATTGGAACAAAAACATATATAAATAAATAAATAAAACACTGCAATTAAAAATTTCAGCTCATTTCCTTTAGTTTTACTGTAAAAAAGTTCTAATCTTGATGGGTTAGATTTAAATCAATTATTATGACTCAGCAAAATTTCATTACTCACTTATTCTTTCTTTCTTTTAAGCAACTGGAAAGCTGACTCAGCTCACAACCTGATCTTTTAGGCTTGTGCGACTGTCGGCTATTGTGTTCCAAGTTTCAATAGAACGCCAAAACATGTAAATGAACAAATCTTAATGATAACATCTTTGCTTGTGGAGAAAAAGAAATATAAACATAGTAATGAAAAAGAGGAAACAGTAATTACGCAATTATTTACAAAGAAAGTTGGTACATAAGATTAAATATTGCTTCATATACCCAAATGTTAATTTAATTAAATTGTAGCCACACTGCTTGCTGTGGTTAAGAATGAACAAAGTTCTGTACGATGGTATCAGTATTCCGTAATTACAACTCCTACATCCGATTAGGTAGCCAAATCCAGTGTGATGCGAGTATAATTTGCCATAATAATCTGAAATAATATGAGTTACTGTTATCAATTATTTTATTACATTTGGCATACCACCATTTTCTTAACACAGCACATAAAACACTTTAATTAGGCGCCACGTTAGCCCAGCGGTTAGAGACGAGACCTGTAAAGCTAATATGTAATGTGGTACTGGGTTCGATTCCCGGTTTTAGGCTTTGGATTTTATCTAATGGTTAATAATAGAAATTTACAATAAAGTATGTTTGCTAGTTGCCTCCATCCACGACACCTAATTAGTAGTTGGACGTAAAGCCCGCCTGAAAAAATGGGATATCACTTTACTTTTTACTTTTAAAACACTTTAATTTAAACTGCTCGTATTAAGACAATAAAATCCAAGCGGATTGAATCAATTAACTCGATAGGCCACTCCTCCCGAATAAAGTGCCCTAGACTTACTGCAATTCTAAATTTTATTCCAAAATTATTATTTTATATTGATTATTGATTTAACCTAATCGGTATTGTGGTTTAAGATTTCTGTAAAAAAGAATAGTTTTGCCAAAAAGCAAACTTTTGATCTGTGTACTTTCTTATCTTTCTTAAGGAGACATTGACGAAGGAGTTTACAAAGAGAGGGGTCCTGTATCTGAGACACCTCTTAAAGTTTAACTGAGAAACCTCTTCTTTTCAAATGTCCCAGGGTTACTCATGTGTTGTTATTTTGCTAACTGCTCTTCTGATTTTTTTTCTTATATTATACAATTGCAAACTACTACATTGTCCTCCCACACAGGGTATATTACATAACAATTCATGTTTGTTCTTCAACAGGATGGACATTATTATCTATTTTATATAATGACATCTTGAAATTAAAAAAAAAAAGAGAAAGTCTGAATTGAATAATTTTAAAATTAATTTATTTGTTGAATTTTATTATGGTGATAATGAACTATTTCAATAAGATAAAATGCATTGAAAAAAACTGATGCTGTAAGTTTGATAAAGAAATAAAATTTACATTTAAGATTTTCATTAGATTCGGTAGTAATATATTTTCACTCATAAATAAAAAGAGAAATTCAAAATATAAAATCTTAAACAAATTTCATATAATGAACGGACTTATAACAGTATAAACAAAACAGAAATTTTAAATGAACTACACTTTCCTTATAGCCCAGTAAAATAAGTAAAAAAGGGGTAATACTCGGAATGGAAGATAATTAGCTATGAACTTGTATAAATCTTTGTTTTGGCATTTTATAAGTTGGCTCAAAAGTCTCGCAGAATCTCGAGTACGCGTCACCGGATATCAGTGGTCAAAGGTCACTAAAATCGTTTTTGTTTTTTTTGTAAATATCTTGTTTCCTTCGCTCTAATTGACAATTAGAGTTTTTAAAAAAGTTGTAGAGCATAAAATTCTCTACAAATTTAGTTCAATGCAGTTTTTCATACCATCAACCGTTTTTGAGATAGAGCGCGAAGAGTGGGAGCCGCTTAGTTATATGTAACATATAGTAACGTTAGGTCTCTTGTCACACACAGATTCTACTATAAGCTCCCAGACCTTAGTGTTCTACTGATACCAAAGTTGTATTTTACCACCTTTTTTGACGAGAATTTTTGCTAATTATGTAATATCTCTGGATATTTTAATTTTTTAAGCATTATTCGTTCCAAAATATTTAATTTTGGCTTTTAAAAACAACATATATGTGTTCCATTTGTTTTTTAGGTAATGAATTACATAAATTTTTAAACTATTTTACGTATTACTCAATAAATTTGTTCTCTAAGCTTTATACCACCTAGATATTATCTTCTACTTGTTTATAATAAATTATTTTACCACAGTTTAAACTGAAGGCAACTGAAATATAGAACGAAGCGTTGATAATGATTGAAGATTTGAGCTTAGAAATCACGTTCAATGTTCTCAAGCAATCGGAAATGCTATCACCGAATCAATCTGTTGCTGCTTCGTTCGATGTATTATCGTATTGCGACGTGAATAAAATTTCAACACGGGTGATTTTTTTGACGTCTTTACAATCAAATATTCCTATGTTAACGCTGGAGCAAAAAGGTTTCACGATCAAATAGTGCAAACTGTCAATAACGGAGTTGGAGAAATCTTCTTCTTAGATGCACCTGGAGGAACTGCTAAAAAGTTCCTAATTAGATTGATTCTGCAGCAATTCGATCACATGACATAGCCTTAGCTTTTGCGTCGTCCGGAATAGTTTCATTTAACCAGACTGATCTACAGCACGCGTGGCTAGTAATTATAATATTATAATATTTTTGTAGTTTGTTTATTTTTTAATACGAACGATGTATTGAATTAGACTGTAGACCTAACGTTACTATACACACGGCTAAGCGGCTCCCACTCTTCGCGCTCTATCTCAAGAACGGTTGATGGTATGAACAACTGTATAGAACTAAATTTGTAGAGAATGTTAGCTCTACAACTTTTTTAATAACTTTAAATGTCATTTAGAGCAAAAACCGATTTTAGTGACTTTTGACCTCTGATTGCCGGTGACACGTACACGAGAGACGATGAGACAACTTATAAAATGCAAAAACAAAGATTCATACAATTCTATAGTAAATTACCTTCCATGCCGAGATTAAATCCTTATTTCTTACAAGATCTGGGATATTGCTCCATTAGTCTTTGCCACAATATGATCTCTGACTGTCGTAAGCCAAATATACTGTAACCTCGTTAACAAAGCAATTAAATAGGATCTTAAATCGTTTCCTTCTCCTCCTCTTAGCAAAGTCTTCACAGAGGTCCTGAATATCACCATGTGGAGATGTTCTCTAAACCTGCCTTGCACGGTAAGAAGAATGCCCCTGAGAAATCTCGTCTCGATTTAGCATCAGAGTGTTAGTTACTACATTAACATTAAAAGTATTTCTATGATCTATAAACGAAAAATCAATCTTTTAAACATAAACTAACTAACTTATTGTACAAGATAAAAGTTTCACCCATATAAATTTACCAACCATAGCAAGTTTTTAACGCTAAATTATTTTATGAATAATGAGAACGTTATTGTTATTTTCACTTATAATTTTGTACATATTTGCTTACATACGTTACTAGAGCATATTATCATCGTACTTGGGTATTTGTTTTTGACGCTCCAAAATTGCTGAAACATTAATATTAAAACAAGTCCATTACAAGTATGGCAAATATAAGATACATTCACCTAAAAATTGAAATAATATTGAACAACCAGAGATTTTGAAGCACTTGCAAATTTTAAGACAGATTGTACTAATTTTAACGTGCTTGACAATAACATATTTTAAAGTACTTCTTTACAGGTTCACATTAAATATTAACTACATAAAAGTAAAATGACTCGTTCACGACACCTAATCGGTAGTTAGACGTTAAGCCTCACATGAATAAATAGGCGATTATTTTACTTTTACAAGTAAAATAACGTTTTAATGATTGTACATCTCCTAAATATTTGTTATATATTTATACATATAACATCAACTATTTACTTGCATAAACTTTCATTTTATTTGTTCTTAATAAATAAAATTAAGAATAAGTATATGTTTGAGATAATACTAATTTCTAAGCATTAAACCATAGCATAAAACTACCGAAATTCACAACAGAATTCTGAATGACTAATGGGATTAGTATGTAGGACTACAATTAATTTTGTATCTGAATCTATTGAATACAATAATTAATAAGAATACTTATTTTAAATGCTGTACTTACCAAACCGTAACACAATAATACAATCCAACCACTCATTTCAATAAGCAAGAAATTTGAATATGAGTAGAAGATTTAATTAAAAGGTACAGATATTTTTTAAATAAACTATTTCTTCTTAAATTTTCATATCATTTATGGGATCAAAATAATGGTGCAGTAAATGAAAATAAAGTTTTCTAGATAGTAAATAAACTTAGAACAAAAAAGGAAGAACTTTAATCATTTTTTTAATTAAAATATATTAACTTTTTTCTTGATTACTTTCACTGTTGAATTATTAGCACTCACCGAAGAAAATTATGTGCAATTAAAAGAGGTATACCATTTCATAAATAAATGTTAAGTCGCGAAGTGTGATATCAAAATTTACAATTATTTTAAATTTACATATATTTGTTCAGCACGATTAACATTTGACACTTCATTCAATTAGATTTGTTTATAAAATTAACTGAACATGATGTTTTATCGATATGTAAAAATATAAAATTATAATCATTAATTAAAAGGAAAAACTTTTCAGAAATTAAAAGATAAAATTCAATAAAGCAATAAAGATACTTTAAAATAAAGCAAATTCACTTTGTGATTCCCTCAATAGGTATTCTTATATCAAGTGTAAAGGAGGCTAAAATCTCAAAAGTACCATTGGATTTTGAATAAATGAATGCAGGTACCCGGGAAAATAATCTGAATGTAAAGATAGTGGTTTGTTTAAAGAGAACCCTCAGTTGTAAACTGTAAGTAATTTACTAAAATACCTTAACTGCTTATTTGCGGAAAAAATTTTGGTTCACTTAAACGGAGAAAAAATATTCTGTACTTCAATAAGGCAAGTTCGTTCTTTGAAAATCTTTAGACGGTTTATTGTTACAAATTAAAATTAGGTCAACACTATTCGCTCTTCTATTTAGTATCATTAAAATAAAGGAAATTTCAACATCACTAAATAAAATTAACCTAGATAGATTTTAGACATTTTGACATATGCAAATAAGTGCCTTTTCAAATCAATTTAGATTATCAATCACTCTCTCCCTCTCTCTCACTTTTATTACACTTCTTTTCCAATTTTTTGCATTCTTCACTGATCTTAATATTTGTCATTCTAAATTATGCGATACCAGAAGGAGATGTTTTTGCTAGAAAAGAAAGGTCACTTTGAAGAATCTTTGTTTGGACGGCAATGAAGAGGAAGAGAAAGTAGGAAAGCCCTACGCCAAACCTTCTTTGGCTACTAAGATCGATATTGGTATGCGTGTCTAAGCAAACTGGTCAGTTTCTTGTGTGCCCCTATCAGTTCATCTTGCACGAACATTCCACCCTGGTCGATTTATGGAAACTTAGTTATGACGTGTCCCTCTACCGTGCGCCATACAGAGTAAACATTAAATTCTTAACACTTTGCGACAGCTTGAGGCAGTTGACCTCTCTGCGACCGGCAGTTAAGTGCAGTTTCAGATATCCACAGTGACGATCACTTGAAACCTCTGGTTCCACTTGCTTGTTGTTTACATCTATTCCTCCACTTCTAATTAGTCATTTATATTTAATGCAAAAATGGGGGGAAAAACTAATAAAATTAGCATATCTTTAATTTGATGGTTTCTTAAACCGTGTAAGGCAAATAGTAGTGGGCAACAAGAACAAAAATGAAAACTAAATTATAGTAAACAAGTGTTTATCTAATAAAGTAGTAATAAGATTGTTGGCAAGTGGATTCGCGATCCATTTATATTCTTTCCGTTTATTTCAATATCTTATGATTAAGCGCTGTGACCACTTCACTCCCCTTCAGGTGTTACTTGTCCTTCGTGACGCCAAGGTCTTTAATTTCTTGTTGTGACCCCCGAAGGGAGCAGTGGTGGGGATTAGTTCTATAGCTACCCCTTGGTCAGTCGAATGCCACATAACACGAGAATGTACATCATATTTGGGTGCGTTGTTCAACTTTTTATTTATTTAAAATAACATTTTCTTATTATTTACTCAAAGTTTGAAAAATTTCTAAACGATCTCCTTGTTTGAATATTAAAAAGAGTATATATCTATTTGTTGAAATGTTCAATTAAATCAGACAGATTCTGAACTTAATAAATAATTTCATCTTTGTTACTGTTCATAGATCTCCAGAGATCCACCCAGTTTCTCCAAGAGTCCCTCAAACTGGAAAAGCTCTTTGGGGTCGATTTAGGGGACGGGTAGTTGCATGCTGCAGAAGAGATAAAAACAAGAATATAAAAATAAAACCAAACAAACCTCCAATAGAAAAGAAATCCAATGATAAATCTTCAATATTTTCTCGACTATATAAGTGGAGGAGAAAAGAACCACCTCCACCTCGGCTGGCGAAACCGGAAGCGGAAACAGAAAGGACCAATCCCAAGGGCACCACCAGGAAATGGAATTGTTTTTCGAGAATAAATTGTTGCAAAAAATGTAAAAGAAAAGGAAGCGCAGTAAATCCAGAGCGATCCGTTCCCTCCAGGCTTCAAAGGGGTAAATGGTGGCGCAAATTATTTTGTTTGGACAGAGCATGCTGCGCCAAATGTAAGCGTAAGAAAGGCCTTACACCTGCTACATCCATTAAGAAAAAGGAGAAGCCAAGGGCTCAAAGTGTTTCGGTGAGTTCAGTTCTTCCAAGTAAATAATTATACCCTTCATACTTAAGGTATTCCAAGCTAACTGTACATAAGCATTTTTTCCAAAACAAAGTTTGTTTATATTAAATTAGAAGTTTTACAGATTATTATTTCTGAATAGAGGCGTTGTTATTACAGGGACTTCCCAAGCTGGAGCAAAGTTTGGTTGAACATAATTCTGTTATGAAAGGTGCAGTACCTGTACTCCCTATATGCCTTGCCTGGTTTTGCTTATTTTTAAATGTCTTCCTGCCAGGAACAGGTTCGCTTACAAATTATGAGCTATTATTTATTATAAAGTGCTACCTTGACTTAAATATATTATTTAAACATATTATTTGGACAAAGTCAGTATTGGTTTAAAGTAAAAGGGAAGCTGAAATTTAATTAACAAAAACTACATTAAGAGGAACTCGTTTTTAAACCTTGATATTTTTTTTGTATATTACAACGAGAAAACACACCATGATGTCCATTGAATAATGAACAAATTAAAACGAAACTCTTCTCTGCGTTTTATTAGATTGCAATGATATTTCATTAATGAGGGAGCTCCTCATTTAATTAAAACCAAGCACGCTCCTAAGAGGTTAATATAAAAAAATAGTTTGGTGCCTTGATTTTAACTCAAGTTGTACAAGGTCTTTCGACTTATAGAGCAAGATTTAATCGAAAGATCAATAAATAAACTTTCATTAGCTGAAGCTAACTATAAAATTCAAGTTCTTTGTTCTTATGATAATCATAAATTATTTTCATTAAATAATGATAATGAATATTGCAGATTTTCATTCTATTCGCGCGAATACAGTTTTTTACTTTCCTTTAAACAATCCAACTTTTTAAAATACTAAGCTATAGTACAAAAAGCTTCTTGGCTGCGGAAAATCGAGTTCGCCCCTTTGCCCAACTATTAAGATACTTTCTGGTCACCCAACTTTTGCGAAATATTGCTTTCAAATTCATTTTTAACTTCTAATTAAAAAAAAAAAAAAAACAGTAAAAAAATAAATAATTATTTGTAACTTCTTAATTTCTATGATAGTTTCTCAATATAATAATCAAATAATATCAAAGCATGGCTTTTAATTGATTATGTCATTTTTTTGTTGCAGGCACTATAACAAGCGGTTTTCTATGCTTGTGCTTTGGAAAACCAAGATTTTCAGTTAATGATTCTGCGATCGCTAGACTGGGCTCGTTTTGTGTCAATTTCATTGTTGGAATTAGCCAGATATTTACAATTATATTTTGTTTGGTAGGATGGGGTTGGAGCATTTGGTGGGGAGTCATGATGGTCCGACTTTCTAGTAAGTAAAAGTAGAAAACCAGTGTTTTGTAAGTCAACTTTTATGGATCTTCAGTTGCTACAGCAAAGAACCTTGCTTTATCATTTAAATTCTGAATCAAACTATGTTTTCACTTTAACAAATTTCGCGCGATATCCTTCCTTGAAGAAATATGAATGGCTTAGAGAGATTTGCAAATTAATGTCAATATAAACAAAAAAATATATTTTTAAAATTAAATTTTGTTTTTTCAACACAAATTTATATTATTTGGTATCGCATCTTATTTTATTTCAAAAAAGAAAGGTGTAAAAATAAATCAATTGGAATTAAACTTTTACCATCAGATAATTTTTAGCAAGTGTTTATACGCAAGAAAAAACTACTAGCACGGTTTCTATGCAAGCAAGTTGGATGGACTTTTATTTTAAGTCACACTATTATATTTAGAACGTTCTTGTTACAACATTTTCATACTTAGAAAACTTTTAGATAGTGCTTTCACATGCAAGTGTGCTCTAATGGAGCAACCGCAATGGCACGTATACTCCCTTTATATTTTATTTTATTTTTATAAGTTTCAGCTTGGGATATTTTAGACCAACTGTATGTAATAAACCCTTGCAGAATTATTACATTAGTGTAATCTCCAATTAATGACCTTGGCACTAATATTATAATGTGTTTTAATCACTGAAGAGAAAGCTACAAAAGTGCTGGATATTAATATTGGATCTTATTTTTATCTTTAGTATTAAGCTCATTAATACATCTTAAATTTGCTAAATAATTTTTTCATCAATACTAGTTAATTACCAGTAATAGTACTAATAATGATGTAAGTAATGCTTCGTGACGTTTACAGGGAAGAACAGAAGAATAAAATTGGCAGAAAAGGCATCAAGTTCTCAGGCACCGGTTGTCAACCAAAACCATGACTTGGAAAGAGGAAATTAAGAATATCATTTGTTTCTATTATTACTTATTAGGAAAATTAGAAATCAATAACTATTTTTAACAAATATTAATCATATAATTTGAAACATACTTTTCTAATTTAATTAATCTCTCTCCGAAATATGTTTTGCGGAATGAGCTTGTAACTAGTTTTAAAAAATGTAAATAAAATAACTTTATTTATCCATTTCTAATTAGATAAATTGTTTATATATTAGTGGAAAGCATAAATTTATTGTAATTATGTATATAGATACATTTATATATATCTAATATTTTAAGGAGAAAAAACTGAATCTCAGGTGACTTCTTATTAATTTTAATTACTATTTGTAATAATTCTAATTTAATTCTGATAAAGGAAAAGTATAAAACATTTTTAAGAAAATGCCAAGAATACGAAGAGTATACAGAACAGAAAATAAATTACACATCCCTTTTTTGAAAATGTGAGTTCCATAATGTTGTCTTCCACAATTATTGATATAAACCTTTGTGATAAATTCGAACACTTTAAAATTGTTAGATTAATAAAATTGCATTAATTTCTTTTTTATTTAATATATTGCTGCCACAAGCTGTATTACCAACGAAAAAAAAGAGGTAGCACAGACTGGTCTTATTGTTTTAGCAATTAAAAAAAGAAGAAGTTATATTGTTACATAAAAAAAAAAATAATCACAATTAGCGTGACAATATTTATATAGTTTAACAAGAAAACATGTTTAAAGATTTTTGAATATAATTTATATTTGGTGCATTTATACAAATTGTTAAATTAATACATATATTATATAATGTATTTATGTTTTTATTAAAATTATATATATATTCCCAAGAATTAACAAGATTTATTAAATCTTTAACTCAAAACTACTCAATGAATTAGAAAGCAGAAAGTTTTCCTTCAATAAAATCAAGTAAATCTGAAAAAATAGTCCAATAAAGGAGCATTTTTGCTTCCTAATTTTGACCATACCTTCAAGTCAAATTGCATTTTTCTACTGAAATGCAAATATTGATTGCAAAAATCATTTGTCTCTTATTTCTTTATAGAAAGTAAACTATTGTTGCTAATTTTAATATTAAAGAAAACGGACCACTTTTTTTTAAAAAAAAGTGAGTTTCACAACTTTGTCTTCCACAATAATTAACCCTTGTGATAACTTTTAACAACCTTTGAAGCATACAAGATTCATCATACAACAAATCGTCAACATTGTTTTTGGAGAATATAGATAAAAAATGTTTAAAAACGACATTAAAAATATTTAAAACTTCGAAAATTATGCAAATTACTTCTAATTGGAACGTTCTTTCTAGATACGAATAATATTATAAGAGATTTACATTATTGATCGGCATCTTGACTTACTCATAAAAAAAGGGCCCGCCTACCAGGAAACTGGGATGAAATAATATGAAATGAAATAATAATTTCATTTTAAATATTTGATTCTTTTATTTTTCTACGTTTAGTGATCCAAGACTTTGTTATGTTCTAATCAAACAAATATATCGATCCATTTAATGCTACTCAGATCAAAATTATTTGAAACTTTGTTTTAAAAAGCGTCAACAAAAGACCGTTTTATGTTTTGCGCTCAAAATCAAAGGTTAGGGTTAAATGCATGATCAAATTTCATGCTTACAAAAGCATGTTCTAAATAAAATAAAATGTAACAAACCCAGAATATATTCTTATTTCTTTTCTTTAACCTAATCCTTATTATCAGGATACTAGGCCCTGGCGCCCCAACAATGCTGACCTAGCATTGGCTGGGTGTACTTCTGGAAAAATTACCAAGATAATGGGTATTAGATTTTATTAACAAATGGTTAATAAATATTGAAGATGTTAATATTGTGTACATAAGTAAATTATATCAAAAAGGTTGGGGTTGGAATAGCGTAAAAATTACTATGAAAATCAAACCTTCCATATTTTTTTATGAGCTTCAAGTCTTTATCAAAGTGTTTAAGTAATCAGATTTTGGGTCGAGGGGAATGACTCATATCTTAATGTACAGTACATGGACCAACTTAATTAAAGAAATCAAAGTCAAAACCGCGAACAAAGCTAATAATGCCAAAGCAGTCCCGTCTCAAACTACTTAGCGCTTGGTGATTGAAAGAAGTTCAGCCCAATTATTGAGACATAAATAATAAAACGTCTGATAAACCTTCAATGACTTAAATTGTACGCTAAAGTGCGATTCTTTCAATTCCTCAATAGGTGGATAGCTCGAGGCTCACCGTATCCGCCAGGTCATACATAGCATTTCAGCTAAAAGAAAGCGGATGTATCGGTCCGAGAAGTTTCTACCTATGTATAATATTTTATATATTATGTTTCTATATATATGCAATCAGGGTTCGCAACAAATCTGGAAAGAAAAAAACATTTGGGAAAACAAAGGAAGGTTAATTAAGAACTTAAAGAAGCTAGAAGCTAAAGGAAGACTGCTTAATAAAGGCAACGAGCGTCAAAGATGGCTAAATAGAAAAATCGTTTCAGAATGGAATATTATACTATACTATACATAATACTATTTATGATCCTGCTAACTTAGAAAAGTATGATCCAACCAGTACCTGACTGATAGAATCAGAGGCTCAGAGGTCACTGAAGGTTTTGTTTACAATGGAGGCAAATTCACCACTTCCAATCTTATGCCTTTTCGAGATTCATTGATATTTTCGAAGAACGAGAGCTTTTCTTCTGTCAATACTAATTAGTAATACCCACCATGGTTAACTCAGTAAGATCTAATGCGTATCCTCTTTTATGATTTAATTCAGACTATAATCGTTCTTAAATGCTGTATTTAGGAAAAAAAGTAATTCAATATTTGCAGCAAAGCCAACAGAACTGATTTCTTACTCTAATGATGTTCCCAAAATGCACTTTATAATAATCTGAAGTTGAGAATATATAGAAACACACAATGCATTCCTTTTATTAAGAAATTATAATACATTAAAACAATGCTTCAAGTGTTAAAAATAAAAGCCTTACACATAAACCCATGACTCTAAAATATAGACATATTAATAACTAACTTTACTACTATGTTTAATTATTGTATCTAATGAATAACTAATTTTTTTAAAATTTATTTAGAATGTTATACCATCGCTAGATGCACTATTGCACTATTTGTAATAATTATAATAATATTGTCACTACTAGACATTGGCTAATTGAGGTGAGAGTTACCCAGAAGTAACACTCCCTAACTCATCTCCAAGATTATCTACACCTTCAAAAGAGAGAAAATCGCGAGACCATTGGCTTTTTAATCGCCTAGGAGGAGATCTGGAATGTAAATTTTGAAAAAGTACATTACTTTTTTTTCCTCCTGTATGAGGAAGTATTAGATTATATTCTCAAGGATTGGCTAAAAAGTCTACGCTACCGCGCGTCAGAAGGTCAATTGTGACACCAACCAGTACAGTAACTCCTTATGTCCTGTCTATTTAATTAAATTTAAGTTTTTGAGGAGAGGTTCCTGGGCAATGTGTGGAGATGTGGATTACTCTTATCCGAAGAACCTAACCTTGAGCCGTATCAACTCTTCAAATTGACCCAAAACATGCCGAGATTCATGTTCAAATAAGGGAAATATTAGATTAGATTCTCAAGGGTTGGCCAGAAAGCCTATGCTACAGCGCGCCAGAAGCATATCCATTTAAACCATTCGCAGACTCGTGCCATAACAAGCCTCTAGAGCGGTGGTGTAGGCTTCTTGGCAAACCACCTAAAAGTCTAATCTACAATCATCTCTTTTCTTAATTTTTATTTCATTTTTTTGCAGAAAATTAAACGATTCTCGAAAAATCGTCTTTACTCATTTGAGCACTTGAAGTAAAAGAAAATGGTGTAACTGTTCATAGCAATGGTTTTTTTTTCTGTGAACTATTTCTAATATCACAAATGGTGCCAGCGAAGTTCTAAAATAATGTACAGAAATATAAATATCTTAATACTAAATAATGAACCATGAATCACATGTTACCAGTACCGTATGATAGTAAATGTTGTTTTCTATTGTAAATTTATCAAAATTGAACCATGGAATAAACTGGAGCTGGAACGTTGTCTCTGCCTCTCAGGTCATTGAGTTCCATAATAACCAAACACTCAGCCACTTCGATCTTCAGTGAAGATAACAGATCGCAAGAGGCCTTCAGACTCCCTAATATTAAAATGAAATTTATTTTTATTTATATTTTACTTTATAAAATCCTTTAAGACAATGAAAAATTAAAATGAAATCATAACTTCATTTAATATTTTTATCTTTTTTTTTTTATTTTGAATTTTTTATAAAATATATATATTATCACACCTGAACCACATTTTAGTTTCACAGATTCTTACCCCCATTCTCCATGAAGGAGTCATCACAATTATTTTCCTAAATCCTACAATTAATGACTGGCCATAATTGTTGACAAATATTTAGACTGAAAACATATAGAGTTAAGATTGTGACACAAATTAAATTAGTTTGCTTAAACAAAATTATTAAAATATGACCAGTCAGAATAATTACCTTTCGAGTTACCATACGAGGAAGTCGGATGCACCCCAAGTTAAACATCATAATCTTCAAACTAAAAACTTATTTCATGCCATTTACATGCAATTACCAATTATAACTGATGTATTGAGCAAGTTAATAATTCCACCATATTTCTGCTAATTATTTTTTTTCAGAAAGTAGTGCGTTCTGAATTATAAGGGACATTAAAAAAAAAGTAACCAAATTCCACAGCTTGAGAAATAAAAACTTGAAGCAATCCAGATTTGAATTATGGCCATTTATTTTCTTCGCCATTTTAGCCAATTACTGTCCAATTAATGAAAAAGCCTACATTATTATTATTATTATTTCACTTACTTATTTTGCAACTTATACAATGTACATCATGCAAAAGAGATGAAAGGGAATTTGAGCAAATACACACACAGACTCACGCGCATAAATGCATGTGCATCCAGGGACA
This sequence comes from Rhodnius prolixus, assembly GCF_049639745.1. Taxonomy (NCBI): domain Eukaryota; kingdom Metazoa; phylum Arthropoda; class Insecta; order Hemiptera; family Reduviidae; genus Rhodnius; species Rhodnius prolixus. Next base: position 39,381,501 of record NW_027411614.1, on the reverse strand, counting down.
TGAGTGGAAATGAACGACAGCCATCCATCCGGTGATGCCGTTCACCACTCTGGCAACCTTACACAGCAACCATTCTAGGAGATCAGGGTTATTTGTTGAGATGGTCGCTTGGCCAACGCCGCTTTAGTCTGCGATTAGGATTTGAATGAAGTGAAGGACATGTTGGGAATCAGAGGGTTATTATAATTATAATTTTGATTGGATAGATTTGTTAAGTTTTATGTACCTCCTTCATGACAAAGATATTTTAGGTCCTCTTAAAATGATTATATTGATTAAATTGATTATAAATATAAGGAGACCTGCTATTTAATTCATCCTTTTATTATTGTATCACAGAATCCTTTCAAGTATTTTATAAACATGAAGGTCTGTTCAAGTCTCACTTTTCATGACTGTTTTTGCAGTGAACTACTGTCGCTGTATATAAATTTTATATCTATTTTGAAATTACCCCTTTCCAATCATTCGCACTCATATCTTATTATATTCAATAAAGGGCGATCAGTACGTAGTAAGCACTAACGCTGGGCGACTAAGGGATATCAACCTCATTAAGGTATTAACTCCTAAGAAACCTCCGCTTTAGAAACTCTTTCTGATAATGTGAACGGGTTACCTGACAGAAGGGCCCATTAAAAAAAAGGAATGGTTTGATGGAAGACGAAATTAGTGTACACTTTTGGTCTTTGTCTTTGGCCAGAGCCCAGGATAAGCGTTAAAAACCACTTTATAAATTAATGACTATAAATGAAAATAATAAAGTTCTTCAAATAATGGTCTCTGCATGGAAAAAAAAATAAAATAAAATAATAATAATACTCGCTGTAAGAAAGCAACATTCCCAACACCGGCGACGAATTTCATGCTACAGGGGAATAATCAAACAAACAAAATAACATGCATTTTGCTGATCAAAACCAAAATTCAGGATCAATCATGATTTTCTTAAGTGAATCCCCTGCCTACTTGTCAAACAAAATTTCTTCGAGTACCAACATTTATCACAAAATGTTCTGCAGTTATTTGACGCCAGCAACTACTTGGACTAGTGTGAACCTAAGGCAAACATTATCTCAACACCATATACACCCACGACCATTTATATCTTAAACACTTTTAACACATTATAATCACAGATTGCGTAGAGCAACTTTGTGACATAAGCTTTAAGGCCACCAATTTTAAAGCAATCTGTAAAGTAATTATCTATCTTTAAAAAGTAAACCAATTTCTTCTAAAAGAAAAGGATAGCTATTTTACATAATACTGTGGCTTTATCAAATTTGTTAACAGTAAATTCAAAAGAAAAGCAAATTACCAATTGGTTATAACATTATGTCAATTTTAGTTAATAATTTTTTTTAAACAAAAGAATATTCTATACTCTGCTTCATATTAGTTTCACTTGGTGATTTCCTTGTTTACAAATCTACTCCTTTGTTTGTTTATTTTTGCTGCAAATAGGATTGTAACAGAATTTATTTAAGAAACTATTTTTTTTTTTTGTATGAAATTAGAAGAAAATCAATTGTGGCATCGAATTAACTCTAAACATTTCATACAAATATACTGATGTAAATAAGAATTCACTAAAAAAGGTAACAAATGCTTTCAACACAAATTTTAAATAGGAGCGTGACACTTACCTCCAGTTGCTAAAAGATCGTCTATGATAAGAACAGTCTGTCCTTCCTTTAAACTGTCTCTTTGCATTTCGAAAACATCCTACAATATACAATTACATAAATGTAGAATATAAAGTTGCATCTTATGTATTCATGTATAATAATATCTTGATAACAAAATAAATACGTTTTATACTTACAGTACTATACTCTAATGAGTAAGCTACACTAGTAACGGGTCCTGGAAGCTTTCCTTTCTTCCTTATCGGTACGAAAGGCAATGAAAACTCTAGAGCCACCAATGGCCCCAATAAAAATCCTCTGGATTCAAGACCAACGACTGCATCGAATTTCTTGTCAAGTTTTTTAATATGGTCAATTACTAAGTCACATAGTGCTTTAAATGACTGGTTATTTAATAAAACTGAGAAAATATCTCTAAAATAAGAAATAACATAGATCTCAATTTCATTTAATAAATTTGCGTAATAGTATTGAGAAGTAAAATTATCTGATAGATCAAAACATCCTTTACAGATATTATTATCAGTGAAAAGAAGATATGTGGTATTGATTAAAAAATTAAAACATTAAATAGCAAGAAATATGAGGACCAAATCTGGTAATTCCATTCTACACTTTACACTTTAATCTGCTCGGAGTAATATTTTAATAATGTAAGAAAAAAAAAAAAGGGTGAAAAAAAGCCAATTTAGCACTTTAAATACTAATACAATTTAGTATTTAGTAATAATAGTTCTTTTCTAAATTCCTAATAAAACTGATTGTATTTAAAACTATTCGATACAGCTGTAAAAATAAAACTTCTTTATAAACAGCAAAGTTAATGTTTTATCATATTACCTGAATACAATGCCTTGTTTTGGAAAATCTTTATAAGATTTAATATGCTCTCTCACTAAATTAAGTTTACTAGAATTTGTTTCCATGTCACTTAGAGCAATAATGCGCAATTTTACAAGTAATTAGACAACAAAACGTTCAACGTACACTGATACAGACTCGAAGCTATTGTTTTGTTAAGTGATTCCCACAATATCCAATCCCCACTTGAGATATCAAATCTTATCTTTAAAAAGAGAAGACGGGGGAGGTTTCATAACCTGACGAGTTTGGTTTAGGTTATGGTGGAAGTTAGTGATGGGCTATACGAGTCCGCCTGTGGAATCATTGGATTTGAATCAACTCCAGGGTCGGAATCGATTCCAAACACTCGTTCATCGATTCCAGTTGCCGTACCTATCCTATGCTTTCGTGCAAATATCATGCAATTTATTAAATATTTTATTAGTACTTAACTTCATCAGTTAATAACAAAACTACATGTAATTTGCAACAGTTTTAAAAGATATATAATATCTAATTGTTATTGACAACATCAAATAAAATTAGCTTTACACAAGAACAAGATTTAAAACAAAGCAGTTTTGTTAATATCCAGCAGGACCACTGGGAGGTTGAAGTTACCCTGCCAGGAGGGGAAATGAAATGGGAAGGAAATAAGGTTGTTAAAGGTATCAATGATGTTAGTTGGACCTTAAAATATGTACATGCAAACAAATTAAAATATAACAATGAACATAAACTAAGAAAGATTAACGAAATGAAATTATATTACTAAATATTTAATAATGAATAAAACTAAGCCGTCTATATATATATATATCCCAATACAAAACAAAATGAATAATTTTTATCACAGACTAGAGAAGGATTAAAGTTTAAAGCTACTTAGAACTTAAGAAATTAATTAATGTAAATTTTTATTCAGAAATAATATCATAGAAACATTGCTCGACTTTAATCTATTGCGTCTGTCAACTAATATTTGTCCAGCTTTAGAGAAAATCCTTTCGCAAGGAACTGAAGTGGCTGGAATGCATAATCTTTTCAAAACAACGTCATACAATCTGGGATATAAGTCTTTCCTCTCTCTCCACCAATCTAACGGATTGGCTTCTCTATTTAAAAAAGGTTCTGCCAAATATTTGTCTAATTCAATTATACTGGCAGATACTGGGGTCTGTTTCGCGTTTAACGTTTTAATTTTTGCATCGAATTCCCGCCAAAGACTAGAAGTAGAAGTTGTGGATGATGGAACATCGGTAGATAACGAAGCTTTCGGAATTTGAATAAATGATAATTTAGTGGCAAGAGAATGGTACATTTTCCGGAATTTAACGTCGCTCGAAAAACCTTCGTTTTTAAATCGCGGATCTAAAATCATCGATTGACCTATAATTTCTACCGATTCTAAATTGGAAAACCGATTTGAAATATTAGCGCAAATTACTCGAGCCATTGATTGTATTTCAGGTCTGTAATTTGTGTGCAAAAATTTTGAAACGTGATCGGTCATAAAGCGCGAGAATATAATAATTTTAGAAATTGTTATATAATTTTCCGAACTTACTTCGTCCGTAATTTCATTAAATATCTGCAATAATTGAACCGCGCTCTCTAATATTTCCCAATCGATTGTTGTTATATTATGTTCACCCTGTAGATTTAATAAAGCTATGGTCGCGATCAATGGCTGTTTGGTTTTTAAAACGCGATCAAACATTATAAATGTGGAGTTCCAACGAGTGGGGACGTCTTGTTTTAATTTTAATTTTGGGAAACCCATCTGTGTTTGTGTATTATGTAGCTTGGTCAGAGAATGAGAACTTCTTTTAAAATATTCTACTAAAGCTTTAATTTTGTCGGTCGTTACGCGAATTTCTGCGATTCCCGAATGGACAACTAAATTCATTGAATGGGCAAAACAAGAAATATGCCTCCAATTGCACTGCTTTACTGCCGAAACAATATTTGCACCATTATCAGTAACAACGGCAGTTACTTTATTGGTGAGTTCCCATTCTTGGACCGTGGATTGCAGGTGTGAGGCCAAGTTATTCGCTGTATGTCGTTCAGAGTAACTAGTACACTTCAATAAATGTGTTTGTAAATTTGTGTTTTGGTCTATGTAGTGGGCAGTTATAGCAATAAAGCTTTCATTATTCACCGATGTCCAACAATCAGTTGTTAAACAAACGGCATTTACTTCGTTGAATTTACTTTTTAATTTTGATTCTTCCCGCTTATAAATCATTGGGAGTAAACTGTTGGATATATACTTTCGTGAAGGTACATTATAACTGGGGCAAAGCAATTTAATTAATTTTCTGAACTCTTGATCTTCAACAATACTAAAAGGATGATATTCTTTTACTATCATTTTGAGCAATTGTTCATCAATTTCCTTGGACTTACTGGGGTGCAAAGGTTTGATTACTTCTACAAAGTCAGTCAAGGATTTTTGAATTACCGGAGCCTTATGGGCAGATGAAGAGAGAGGAGCGACATCTGCAACTTCTGAATGGATGGAAGCTAAACTAGTAGAGGGAAGCGAGCTTAAATTTTGAGTGTCTATAGAAGTTAAATGAGATTTCTTAACAGGGATCTCTTCAGTGCTTTGCTCTGTATTCTTTCTTTTATTGAATGATATAGGATGTTTTCTCTTCATATGTCTGAACAAATTACTAGTAGAGCCACTTGTAAAGCTAACGATTTCGTGGCAATACCGGCATTTAGCTTTGACAGAATCAATAGAATTAAAGTGATTCCAAATTTCACTGCGTTTTGGCATTTGTCTGAAATTAATTTACTAAAAATTAATAAAATATTAAATTTAAAAAATAAGAAACAATAGTAAAAAAGGCGATAATAACCCCGTTGTTGATGGGCAAAAATAAATAAATAAATAAAAAAGTAAAAAAATTAAACTAATTTATTAAATATTTTGCTTTTAAAATATTTTCAAATATTCAATAAAGAAAAACAAAAGATAAAAATGAAATAATTATTTAATTTAGGAAAATATTAGTCTTTGAAAATATTTTAGAAATCAACAAAGCACACGCTCTTCAACTTAATTAAGATTTACCACTGGAAAACACCCTTATCTGCTTATCATCAGAAGACAGACACATGAAATATTGTTATCAGCACGAAAGATGAAATTGAAATGGCCCTTATTGCTATAGCTACATATCTAGAGACAAAAAAATTATATTACCTAAAGAGCGTACTTACTACAGACTCCCTCCCACTCTTATTACCTATTTCACAAACATTCGGCGATTGGAAATATTTTTTAGCAAAATATTATTCTATTTATTCTAAGCAGATTCTTAAGATGATTTTAATTTTTAAAATTTATTTTTGTTTATTACTCTTATAAAATACGAAGAATTTCAAATAAAATATAATATACAAACACAGAATGATTTAGTATGCAGGTGGAGTCAGTCGTCGTTACCATGGTAACGGAACCGTTAAACGACTCCGGTTCCAGCTCCAGCAATTTCTATTGGCTAGAATCAGTGAACGAAAAAGTGGAACGAGTCCGGTTTCAAAAGGATTTAAATCACTCCGGATTCGACTCCACCAACTCCAGTGGATTTAACCAATGAAAATGCTAGAGTTGGGCCGGAGTCGTTTAACGGTTCCATTACCATGGCAACCACGACTGACTCCACCTGCACTCTAGATCATTTTGTGTTTGTGTATTATATTTTATTTGAAATTCTTCGTATTTTATAAGAGTAATGGACAAAAACAAAATTTAAAAATTAAAATCATCTTAAGAAAGCGTTATTATGTTTTTTGTATTCAAATGAAACGAATATTTAACTACAAAATATTTCCAATTGATGAATGTTTGTGAAATAGGTGATAGAGTGGGAGGGATACTACAGTAAGTAAACCAATTAGGTAATACTACATTTTGGCTCAGTTTTACTTTGACCGTCATGCGGACATGTACACGTTTAAACTTACGCCAATGAAGATAAGAGTAAGAGTGTCCAGCGCTTAGTTAAAGATTAAGCACACAGCTTTTTCTTTTTGTAAAACAATAAGATAATATTTTAAAAGCTTGATATTCAATTCTTATTAGATAAATATTGTGAGTAATTATAATTTTGTTTGAAGGGTTAGAATTTTTATGGAATACTTTCCTACCCATTTCCGTTTCTCTATATTGAATCCTCTTGAAGCAAGTTAACTCCAGTCTTCCAGTGGTCAAGCTAGATAATGACAAAATTGCTTTAATTTATAATTGACTAGCCTATTTTTGGGTTAATATTTGTGTTACGTTGTTAATTTTATATTTATCAGAGCAATTGGAAATTAGGGATAGTACTTAATGTGTGTAAAAGAAATATAGTTTTGTTATTAACTGGAAAAGCTAACTGTTAATGATATATTTTAATAAATTACGTGACATTTGTTCTTATGTTTAATCGTTCCAAAACCTCTGCTGTCTCATTTTCATTTTAATTTTTTTGGGGCGGGGCGGAATCACTTTTTTTTAAAATAGGGATTTGAATCAACTCGTTCCACCATCGGACTCGTTCCAGTGGAACGAGTCCGTTCAAATAGCCCATCACTAGTGGAAGTAGAAAGTGGTATGTACCCATTTGAACTGAGTGTAACTTAAGTGCAACAATTAAACTTGTGAAACGGTGTACTCATTTTCTTTTTTTTTATTTACAGATTTTGTTTATAACAATATGTTCAAATCATTTTCTACAGTATGGAACTTTTTAAATTATTGGTATTTCAGGTATTTGATGGTTACAGAACTATATATGGTCGAAAAATGGGAAAGAGCAATATGTAGTATCCTTTACTTTCAAACACAATTTTTGTACAGTTTGAAGATGTATTTATAAATATTTTATTATTAACAAAAGGGGCTATAATAACCACCAATAATAGCTGAAATAGTCCTATGTGTGCTCATTAAGTCAACTTTTTTGTCCTATTTCAAATAAGACTAACGTATTTAGATATTTTTTGTGGACATCGTTTATTATTTTTGCATTCTTCAAATTACCTATTATTTTAAGTAACGCATCAGCAGCTCCAGATCCAAACAGTTCTTGTCAATCTACGCAAAAAAAATTAAGTGACTCATATGATTATAAATATTGTGCAGGTAGTTTAGTTTTACATTAAAATAGAACGGATAAATTATTTTAAAAAATACAAAATTATATGGAAATAGTATCTAATGATAAAGTAACTCGTGTTACTTCAGTTTCTATTAGTCTCTCGAGAGAATGGTTTAAAAGTAATCAATACGTAAATACTGTGGGAAGTAAACCAGAAACTAGTAATATCAGTCGTTAAATTAATTATAGAAGTGAGTATTGGTGACTAATTCATTAAACAAACAAAAAAAAATACTATTGCCTATTTCAGTCATAATTTTTTTACTTTTGCCAAGCTTTCGACCTAGTTCTAGGGACTTATGCATTAACAATTACGATGTTTGCAGTACATAAACAGAAAAGACAGAAGACACACCGTTGTAAAAAAAATGTTGTAATTGTGAATAGCATAAGCCCTGAAGATGACCTAGTACACTTGGTTGAAAGATCGGCAAAAAATAATACAAAAATTATGGCTGAATTTGGCAATATTAGATTCTCCCTTTTATTGTAAGAGACAGTATCGTATATTGCGTACGAATGCAAATGAACATCCATACGAGTCGTATTATCTCGTTTTTCCTTTCTTTTTTTTTTATACATTATTACTTGATAATATAGAACGAATATAATACCTATAGTATTTTGTTTACTATTCAAGATTCAAAATTTGACTAATCTGTTCGTTGATGAAATTATATATTCTTTAATCTGTTTTCAAGATACCACAATCGTAATTGTTCTGTGCATGTTGACATATTTAAACTGCACAGTTTTGCATTACACCTCCAAACTTTGGAATTCAGCGTTTGGTAACTATAGTGAAATTGAGTCACCAATTTGAGGAACAGGATCTCCTTCGCTGGATTGATGCAAAGAAGTTGAATAACAAGTACTATTGTTTTGTACGTAAATGTGCAAAATATGTTATCTTTGAAAAAAAAAATGTGATTAAGATTACTTCACGTTGTTCTTTGCTGTATTTATTATTAATTGCCAGTTTACTCTCATAATGATATTCTGATAATAACCGCTATCAGTTTTAATTTAACATAATTCTGGCTTATTGTCATATCGCAATTTTTTTTATACCGATATATTATTTTGTATTGTTTAAAATGAAGTTTTTTGAAAATGAATTTTTATTTAAAAATTATTTTCTCCTAATAAACATATTTTCAAAAAACAAATTCTGTACAATCCGGTAAAAGATGCTGTTTACACTTCTGTAGAATGTAGTATATATATATTTAATGCTAGCATTCTTCAGAGTTTTACAGAATATTTTCCTTTATTCTTAAGTTTCAAACATTTTTTAATGAAGAATTTCTGATTAAATTTGCAGAAAATTGAAAAAATATTAATTTAAACTGATATGAAAAGAAAAAAATTCATTCAATTATTAATTTTCAACCATATTTGTATTAGATTTTCAAACAAATGTTTAAGTCTACTTTAAATTTATTAATTTATCACTTAGATGTTTTATCGGTAATTTTTATAAATAGCTGTAGGATTTCTCATAGCTTAAATTTTACCTTAAATGTTTTACCTTATGAGAAGGTTTTTTTCTGTTCAGTTGTTTGACGTTTTCTTGAACATGCCTCATATCGATTTTCTTTAAAATCCGTTAGCTGTTTACCTGTTACGCTTTAGTTTGAAATGTTTTCCAAGGAAAGTTGGTTTTGTGAGAAGTTTCGAGAGAATGCATTTCTCTAAAGTGCTACTTCACAGATAGACCCACGTGTACCGTATCAATTAATATTAAAAAAATTGTAACTATAAATTTAAAAAAGCTGTAGACCAGAAGTGAAACTTGAGAGAACAGGTTATGTTTTTTAATATTTTCAAAATCTACCGTTTGGAAACACAATTTTATTGAACAAATATTTACTGATAATACAATGGATATAGATTGTAAGACGACTTAATGTAATGTGACGCAATATTTAGTTTATTTACTTGCAAAAAATTTATGATTGCTCCAATCGAATCATCATATACAACTAAACTCAACTGACAAAATTTAGCGCGAGCAGAAAGTTTTAATAGACATATTCAATTATATTGAGTAGGCAGAATTCATATTGTATTAATAGGAGCAACAGAAAATCATGACTTCTATGCGGGCTATAGATAAGATGAATGTGCACGAATAATAGAGTTAATTTGATGAGTGAGTGAAAGTAAATTCAACTTTTAAATAAAAATTTTGTGATAGAGAAAGTATAAATCAAAGTCCAAAATCGGGAATCGAAAGCCAGTGCCACAATGCATAACTTGCTTCTATAAATCTAACATTTTTTAGGACAATTTTTCCCCAATTGATTTTATAGGGATTCTGAGAATTAATAAATAAATTAATTTTTAGATGTTTTTGGCGAGTGGAGAGGAGTAGAATGGGAAGAAGAGATGAATACTTTTAATATTAGTGACTGCAGTAAAGTCAAATTCAGGACTAATTCTTCTCGAGAATATTGAAATCAAGTTTTTTGACTAGTAAAAAATATTAAACATTATGATTTTAAGTACATAAAAAATAGCTGGTTACAAGAATAAGTTTGGCCATGGTTATTTTCCCTTATTGCTAGTAAAAGAGAAAAAAGATCCGCTTGAGCGGTTCTAGAAAGGAGCCGTCCCTCCAAGTGTATAAACAAATGTTTTTGATAAAAATAAAGAGAAAAGTATTTCTCTGCTAATTAGACTTTCTGTTTCTTATGACAAAACCAAGAGATTCTGGTTAAATTATATTTGTAATGAAAAAGGAGTCAAATTGATGTGACTAATTAGCTTAAGTTTCAGTCGGAAGTACCATTTCAGTATGGCACTCCATTTCACCAATCATCTAATATTAAGCAATCATATAGATCTGATAGATTTCCAATTCGAAGAAAGTCGGAAATCCGATTCTAGACAATTTGTTTAAACATTCATGAATGTTTAGCATTTTACCTATTTTATTATTTGAATGTTACCAGAGAAAGTCTCCAATCATATTCATCAAACTTGCGCTAAATTGAGTCCTGGGCTTAATTTCTAGAAGCCATTTTTTTCCGGCTGATAGTTTAAGAAGTTAAAACTACTTCAATCCAGAACTAGATAATCCTTAGCAAAAAAAAGTAGTGCTTGAAGCTACTCATTTTTCTTCTCCTAGGAAAACATCCTATTATTCCTTTCTATTGGTTCTGGCCAAACAATTTGCATCCTACACTTTACAAAATGAAAAATTATCTAGTATGAAAATTGGTCATTCATGTGTTCTCTAATAAAGGGTTTGCAAATCTTCTGAGTGTTGGAATACAATAATGACAACTGACAGAACCAATTGGTTCTTCTTCTTCTTTTTGAATTAAGTAAGGCGAGTCAAATTTTGAGATCATTGGCACATATTGCTTCTTTTAGTGATTTGCCGACCTCCGGACTGTGTTCTCTCGATGAGTATAATTCTGCTTTCTTTTTTTGATTGTATAGAAATGGTATTGATTGCCAATTCCTTGCGGAAAACTCAGATAGAATACTTCTACTACAGTATCGTCATTCTCTAAAAGATTAGTACATCTGTAGAGATATACAGCTTCCGTTCTTTCTTCTTAGTCAGACATGAAGGTATATGTCTAATTTTATCAATGACCTGCAAAGTATTTGCTTGGAGGCTTGATGCTCTACCTTCATTATAAAGACCCTGTTTTCAAAATTGTTCTTATTTTGTCAAAAAAATCAATCTACTGCAGAGAAGTTGCTTCTAATAACTCCAGCTATGAACCATAGAATCAAGACTTCTTTGACGCTTTATATTTGCTGAAGAATAATCCATATTATCCTATCTTCTTTCTTTCTCTTAGCTAAATTATTGCGAGACCACTTATTAGTGATGATTGTCTGAACGAGTGACAATTAGGCGGAGATCAAAATGATGGAAGATCAAGCCGAGTGTTTCCTGAACGGATATATATTATTACGATTGCTTGAGGGGGGCCAGAGTTGCCCCCTACCAGCAGGCTAGTCTGATACGCCAGGACAAGTCAATTACTTCATTACTGGGAAGGCGGATATAGGGCCTAGTGGCCCTCATACATCTCTTCGCCAGTAGTATAGCCACCCTGACTGCACTGTCATTAGTGTAGGCCCTTCCTATTTAGGTAAGTGTTTTATTTATGTTTGTGCGTAATACACTGATGAACTTGTTATTCTTAAAATTAGAATAAAATTAATATTTCTATTTATTTTTTAATATCTTTGCAACAGGAGTACAATAAAAATTTCTTTAAATAAGTAATTCTTTCATTCTGCTAAGAACTTAAAGCAAATTTGTTCAAGCATGTTAAATGAAAGTCCATATATCCTTACAATGAGATCCTTTAATATAAATCGTTCTTTGAACTTTGAGATTATAAATGTTAGTATCAAATTGAGATTTTATTGTGCGTAACTTTAATTCCTCAAAATATTTAGACAAAATGCTATTTGAATTATTTTGAATTACCAATTGAAAATTTCGTAATTTTAATTTTTCCATTGAAATAAAATAAATACAATTACTTCACGCAAAAAAAAAATGTAACCATTAAATAATAAATAAAAGTAGTAAATAAACTTTTTGGTTATTTATTCATTATTTCTGCAGCAGACATCTACGTGGGCGGTTATATAATGCATCCACAAACGAAAACACAATAGCAAGTTTAAGATATGTTGATTGATACAACGCTCATGTATGAGGAACACTTTATTCTAACAATTCTTCCTAAAGCAAATATACTCTTTGAGAATTTGGTAATCTGTGATGTTACTTTATAGAAATCATATCGTATCTATCAAGGAATATTTGGTACGGCAATCTATGAAAAAATTGTTATTGATTACTTTTTGTACGATTCATTCTTATTAATAGTTTAATTTTATATTGCCATTGTTCCTTATTTTGCGGTGATGTACTAATGGTGAAAATAATCTTATACTGAATTATTATACTTATTGCTTATTTGTTTGGTATATATATATATTTTGAAATTTATAAGAATGCAATTATTATTTGATCTCATAGTGGATCTAAGCTATTAGCCTTTCAAAACTTCTTTGGAACCATGTGTAGTGAGTAACAAGTCAAACTAGGTCTACTCCAGAAGTCCAGCCCCAGAATCGTACATAAGCCTGAAAAATCAGGTAACAACCTTTGGGAATATTAGCCTCAGGAAATGTCCTAAGGATTCCTACCACAACTAAGTATAAATCTATTTTCCTCTCTATATTATGTAGTTTTAAAATCGTAGTGTTTTCTAGCCTCCTCAATTAGCAAATTCAGTTAACACTGTTGATTGCAGCTATTCACCGATTTTTGTGAACAAAAATTTCCTTATTATGTGGGCCACAGCATAGAGTCATCTAATGTCTGCGAACTTTCCCTAATGTACCTTGCTTTCCACACAGATTTTCCTAGAATCCTCGCCATCAGCCAGCTTATCAGCTAAATTGTATCATAAAGGATATGGCTTGATTTATGATATCTATTTTAAAACTGCTGACTCCTTTACTGTAAAAACAGCGAGTTTTACAAATATCTTTTTGGAGGAATTATGAAACTGATTTCTGTTCTCATCTTAACTGAGTTCTAAGATTTGGATCTTTCATCTTTTACAAGTATTTATCCCGCTGGATGACTTTGGAATCAATATTAAATAGTATCCTTTTCACCGTATTTCGCCCTATTGCCTAGTTTTACAAGTATATAGTACCAATGTGAATAGAGAATGAACAATTTGATTCATTCATTCGCTTACACTGAAGAAGTTTCGTAAATAAGAATAAATAATTATCAGAAAGTATTTATCAATGCTCATATTTTTAATCCTCTAAGAAAAACTTTCAAGAAATTACCATACTATTTATAATAATAATATTCCTCTTATTAACAAATTACAATAATGGACCAACTCACTAAGAGCTTTTATTTAAGCAGACAGTCTTTAACATTAAAAAAACATTTTGTTTACTTTTTTCGAAGTAGAAATTTAATTAGAAATGTGATTAAATAGGAAGTAGGTGACTAAATGCATACCAACGATAAACTTTGAGTAATCAGACTAAATAAAAATTTATTGTTCCTGTGAGGAGAGCCTTTTGCTCTATATTTAGCGAATTTGAGATATGAGTAGAGAATCACTTGTAAGAGAAATAATGCATGAAATTGCCACTGATGTTCAAGCTGCACCTGGCTTCATGCTCATTAATACATTTTTTCTTCTCTGGTTTGCTACATATCTTGAAAACCAGGACTTGTCTATATAGTATATAGGATTATCGTACAATTACTTCACGCATCCTATAAATAGAAGTCCATTTATAATACTCTCCTTTAGTAAAAATAAATTTCCTTAATGCATCTAGAAATGGATACGAAGGTAAAATCCGATCAACCAGAATATAAAAAACGGTATAAGTAGTTTTAGAGAAAAGGTCATTCAGAATTTTTTTATCAGATAAAACCTATGACCTCATTCTATATTTAGAGACAAATTACCATTAATTATACACACAAAAAAATGTTTGAATTTTCCATTAGCAAAGTTATACGATTCCAAAAAATCGTGGTACAACATTAAATACTGTCAATTTTTTCTAATATTTTCAAATTTATTTTTTCTGCTTCATTTTACTAACAAAAATTTTGATAGCAAAATAGACATTTAATTCTGGAAGTATATGTGGGATTTAAGCTTGGTTCATAAAACTTACTTTATGTAGAACAATTTCCGGAGCAATTTATTTAGATCATTTAACATAACGATGTCTGGAATGCGTCATTTCCTTTAAAATATATATCTGTGTGTCTATAATATATAATATAATATATATAATATATATATATATATATGTGTGTGTGTGTGTGTATATATATATATTGCTATAAACTAAGAAAAGTGTTATAAATTATAAGACAAGAACTACGCTAAAATAGATATACATTTGCAATTTATGTGTCTTATACTAAAGCATGAATCATACAAGCACAGCATTATTCTCTATTCAAATACAATATTATCAATACATAGATCTCTCGGAAACTTGCTATCAGTTCCTTTGTTATAGGAAACGCTTCCAAATCGAATATAAAGCAAAAAAATGTCATTCAATTTTTGTCTCTATAGTTTTATTGAACCGCTATCCCAAAAAACTAATTTCTCTTTCGTTAAATTATTTGACCATTGTAATAATTATTTTATTTATAATAATGAAGAGAATTCGGCCTTGTTCATAAGATTTTAAAGCTGATATACAAAATACTCGTGAATCACCAGATTTTTTTTTTTCGGTTACACATATTGAGCTCTGATTATAGCAAGACTTAACTATTTGAGTTGTTTAAATTGGACGAATTCAATTTTTTTTTTTTTTTGGTAAAACAAATAACGAAAAGATAAGATTATCAGGTTTCAGTTTAAAAGTGAGGTCTTTTCAGAACGGCAAACAAAATACAAGTCCCTCGTTAAGAAAATACTGAATTTTCTTTTAAATCTAAACTGTGGTTATTTAATTGCAATTTGAATTCTGTTCAGAATGCAATTTCTTTCTGTCTTCTCTTACAATGTTTATAAATATCCTATTGTGTAGGTTGTATAGCGTTAAATGACAGTTACCTAAATGTATGTTGCATTTTATTAATTGGAAGCAATGGTGTGTAAATACAACGATCTTGTCCTCTCACCGTTATCTTAAAAATGGCTCTAGCAATTTTGTTAAAACTTCGTTGTTTTAAATAATCACAAAAAACAGAAAATTGGTATTAGAGGGGATTCACTGGCCTAATGAACATTGTTAGGCTTAGCACTAATTTCTGCAATAAATTATTAATAATTTTTAGCCCTGAAGAATAATAAGAGAAAAATGGAATTATATTTGTCCTTACCCCGTCTCGTTTTGCTGCCTTATTAATTTCCATAATTAAGTCTAACTTCCATAAAAAATTGATAAATAATTGATCTGTAACTTTATACATTTAACAAATAAAAAAAATTAATCATTTCCAAAAATTAATTCATGCAACAAACTGCAATTTCAATGTCAAAATCAATTTGGTGTTAAAGTTAGTAATGCCGACTAAAATGTACAAAAAAAATATTTTGTCCATTAACGTAACATAATGAATAATAAATGTATTCACAATCGTTTCTTTACATTATAAAATTAAAATAAATAAGGTAAAATTGAGGATTCAAGCTTTGTGTAGGTATTTTAGCCATTTTTTGCCCAAAAAGTGCTACAAATATCTTATTTCGTAAAATGTGTTAAGGGAAAGCGATGAGAGCGGCAGACGAGACATCAAATTGTTTAAAGAATTTAATTAAAGTCCAAATTAATAGATTTTAAAACGTACAGTACTTTTGGTAAACTGGAACTAGTATCATTGAAAGTGAAATGGACACCTCAATTGAAATATGGATAAATAAAATCGGTAAATATTTAAGATATAATTGTTGATTAATCGAAAAAGTACAGATTATTGTTCCCTCCTATTATGAGGACTATACAACCATCTTACCATCCATTCTAAACCCACATACAAATACATGATTCAAAATAATTCATATATGACTTGGCCTACAAATCAGACAACGCAATAAAGTGTGTCGAGGTATTAATTTCGTTGATTTTGAAGTCTTGCTGGGCTTAGAAATAGGAATATTCTTCTCATGTTAGCCCAAAATTGAACATAAATCATGCTAAAATAGTATTTAGAGTAAAAACAAAATTTGATATGTGCATTCCGTGTTAATTTATTATTTTTGCTGAAATTATTATCTATACCAATTAAGTAGTGATACATTGAAAATGAAAAGATCATTTTAAAGATAGGATTACAGAGGTTCACACCATAGCCAACTCGTCTACTATATTTTGCCTTGTGCCTTAGATAATCAGAGGCACTTCTCGTTACCAATAAGTCCAATGAGGTTCTTCACTAATCAGCAACCAATCTGGAGGGGTAACTAAATGACTTTCTTTGTAGCGTTAGGACATATTTGAGTCATCGCTTCTATTTTTGGAAGTCAGCTAGATTGTTAGGATGTAATTCATATATATCAATCTGTAATTTCCTATTTTCGGAATGACCATGTGTTCTAGGTAAATCATTGTGGAGAAAGGTGCAGGCCTTATGTAGGATGCTGGTAAGATATGCTGTTCAAAGTGTTCGTGGTGTCAAGTGTGTTCTGGATAGTTACCGTCCATGCCACACCCATAGGCAATCATACTTGCAAAGGAGTTGTCAAGTAGGTTATCAAATAATAAAATCTACTGGGCGTTTTTCCAAATTTTTGTAAGTACTTTTTATTTTTAGATATCCAGTAACTGTGCGGGTTAATGTAACAGAACCGGTTACATATCGTACCTATACATGGTGCCTTAGGGTTCCGCCTCGATGTTCAAAGTACACTGTACTTCTCAAAGATAGAGTCAAAATTCACGTAAGTATAATATAATAAATATTATGTATATTTATTTCAAATTAACTTTCTTTAATGATGTTTTTTTTTAAAAAAAAAAAAAAATTCATTTTTATTGCAGACTGAGATGCATAATCAGACGATAACGGTCTGCTGTAAAGGATATGTGGAAATAGATTACAAGTGTGTACCTGCATGCCCTCCACAAACAGAATGTCCTAATATGCATTGTAATCGGACCAATCACTGCTACTGTACTCCCGGCTATCAAGGGCTTTACTGCAATTATCGTTAGTATTCTTTTATTTTAGTTTTATTTCTGGCTTTTTATATTGCTAAATTTTATTGTGTTTGCAATATTTTTACATTATTATTTTTTCGAATTTTTCAGTTGAATTATTTACCCTTTTGCTTAGACGCAGAAAGAGTTTCATATCCTAAGTTTTATTTAATATCTACTTGCTTTTAAAATGATAGGTAGTTTTTTTAAAATATACATTTATATTTTAAATATACATCAATAATAGATAATAGACCTAACAAATAATAATAAAAACCACATTTATTGCAATATTTCAACCTTTAGTTGAATATTTTCAAGTACTGCGTTTCAGTTTACTCTTTATTGACACAATCAAAACAAACAATAATGTGCGTGTTTAATATCGAGATATATATAAAACTTTGACCTTGCAGTAATAAATATTTTAGGGTAGTAGAATATGTCGTATGTACTATGCCCGTAAATATTACTCGTTCTCAAATTTTGGTTGCCTTTCCATCATTCTCTTGAGAAATTTGTTTGATGTTCTAAACGAAGTCATGAACTAAGTCTTAATTGAAATAAATACTGAAAAACGAATGTTAATGTTTAGAAGCTAAAAGCCAGATTATTAAAACTTAATGCTTGCAGAATAATTTTGTGCCTAAAGAATACTTATCGTATGGTTCTAATCTAGTTTTCTAATTTCTAATCCGTTTCTGTTCAAAATAATTAATTAATTTAAAAATTAAAATCAAATAAATTGCATAAAACAAATCGTGTAAATTACAAAAAATAATTTAATTGAAGACAAAACTAAATATCCAAATGCCATCTGTCGGCAAACTTTCAAAATAATTATTTTTTTTATTTTTTTTTGGCTTTGGTTTTTTTTTTATTCTATATCCTTTTCTTGAATGCTTACTACGGCAAGGTATACCTCTTTACATTGTAGTTAAATTGGCATAATTTCTGTTAAAAACATTATTTCAATAATTATCTTCCCCATTTTTTTTATTCATATTCTCTTTGAAAGTTCTCATGCACAAAACATGGAACTCATTACCTGATTTATTGGACTTTGTGGCGGTGGGGGGTAAAATCTATTACTAAAACAATTTTAATCGTAAATTTGATTGCAGCATGTGATCGAGGATTCTGGGGAACAGATTGCAAGAAACCATGTGATTGCCCGGATGGCTACACCTGCCATCATTTGACTGGAGATTGTATGATAGACGATAAGCCTGCTCTAACTACCAAGTACAGAAGAACAACGACTACAACTGCAGCGACTGTCAGTCCTGAAACTGCAATCACTCAATCTACTACTAGACCTACAACACCAGAACCTCCCACAGAAACTACCACCCAAACGTTTAGTGCAACAAAAGAAATTAAAACAATACCTACTTTACAGAGCCAAAGTGCAACACTTTCAACATTGCCATCTACTACTGAGACATCCGTAACGACTGTTATAACTTCGGAACCAACTGTCCAAACCAAAATGTTTACAACTACCACTGACCAAAGCAACACATTCCACTTTATTAATGAAACCCAAGCAACACAAATGACTTCTGGTAAAAGTAGCACTACTTCTCACACTTCTACGACACTGGGACCATCCTCATCGACATATATTGTAGTGGTTTCTGCAAACCTGCCGCCATCTACTATAGCCACTACTTCGGAGACAACTACAGAATTACCATTGCAGCAAAAAATTCCTCCAGTCATTACAACAAAGGCCACCGAAGACAATCTACCACAAAACACGCCCACCCCTACAAGCTCTACCACAGATTTATTTGTTAGAAAACATTCAGTAATTGTTGACGACTTTTCAGAGGCTTATTTATCAACAAGCCCTGCAATGTTCACTACTTCCTCTTCTGCAGTAACTGCAACAACTAGTATACCGTTTACAACCTCTTCAGAACTTCCACCTAGTATAGTAGTTACTACATCTACTGCATCACCAACATTAAGTAGCACAATATCCACTACATCTAGTAAACCTTCAAGCCCAATATCGCTTTTAACAATGGAAGATACATCTATCGAATCAACAACGGCAAAACTTTTCAAATCTACGTCTAAAATATCCACAAAAAGTTTACCTGGAAGTGAAACAACCACAACAGCACTACTTAATTTACCTGTAATAACTGATACGTTCTCTAGCAGTACAACTAATACAACTTCATTCAAAAGTTCAACTTTGTCCGAAGAAGATGTAGAAAATAAATCCACAGTGATCAAAGACTCAGTACCAACAAGTGGATCAACTACCCAAACAGATAACTATAATAATGTGCCCAAGAATATCAACTTTGATGTTTCTATTGTAGAGACTTCACCGACAATTATTACATCTACGACAGATGCAACAAAAGTTACTAAAATAATTAGTTCTTCAAGTGTCCCCTCAACAAGGCCTCCTTTACATATCATAAACCATGAACAACATTTAGAGGTATCAACAATTTCTGCATCAGAAACATCTGTCTTTAGAGATTTGACTGCAACTAGAGAACCATCAGCAATTCTTAAAAAAGATTCAGATGAAGAAAATACATTCTACGATGTAACAACAGATTCAATGAATTTAGGAGAAATAGAGGAGAAAAATGAAGAGATCAATGAAAATATTGTTAACACACCTAATGCTGATTTTGCTACTAAAACGGACACAATGAGCTCAACAAGTACGGCATATTTAGAAACAGACCCAAATTCAACAGCACCTACAATTTACAAACATGAAATAGTCAACAAATCAACAGAATCCCCAAAAACAACAGCATTAGAAACTTTAGATTTCCAAACTTCTAAAGAAGATAACTCACAAATAGCTGCTATAACTAAAGAGAAATCAGAAGACTTATTTATAGTCACTACAGAAAAGAATTTTATTGTTAGTACCAATGATAGAACTCCTCTCTTAGAGGTTACTGAAATAGAAAAACTTGGTCAAATTCACAAGTTGGGTAATAATATGAATGAATCATATAAAAATAGTACAAACTTGATTTCTGGCATAAATGAAATTTCTACCAACTTCGGCCAACCCATCTTAGAGTTAGGAAAGTCTGTTAGTGAAACAAAATTAAAACAACGAACTGAAGCAACTACAACTTCATCAACAAAAGTGGATTCTAATTCGAAAAATCTAATGATTACAACTAATGCCAGACCAGCCCACACTTGGTATACTCATGTTAAAGAATTTCAAAAAAAGATTAAGAACAAGGAAGATTTAAAACTTGCAAATTTGGAATCACTTGTTGTAACCGAAAGAGATATGTCTGAAGAGTCTAATATAATTGATTCTATGCATACCACTTATATAGAGAAAGGGTACAAAGGTAACAGCGGTCCTCCTCCGATAGTAAATGAAGAAGCGAACATGCCTTCTACATACCTACATCCTGGGCAAATTAACTACAATTTGAGTGGTGTTCTGGCTGAAGGAGTACAAGCAGGAAGAAATGATAAATCATTTTTTAGTCTTTATACCACATCTACACTTATATTAGGCCTAGCGTTGATTCTCTTAGTGTCAACTTCGGCAACGCTATGGCTGTGTCATAGGAGGAGAAAAGAACCAACCACACTAAGGGGACCATGTATCATGGCATATGGCTCACCTAGTGAATTTACTCTCAATCCTTTGATGTATGAAACTGTTTATCCATTGGAAGGTAAATCTATTTTTATTCTTTAAATTAAATTCAGTGGCGGCTGACTCAAAAGATTACATTCTGTTGGTGAAATTTTACTAAGTTACAATTTAAATTATTTCGTATATATCATAAACACAGGTAATTTTTTTAAACAACTCTTAGTAAAATTTACCATTTCAAAATCTAAAAGTATTTTGATGGCAGCCAACGCAGCCATTAAATTTTATGATAGGTTTGACTTCCTGTTTTTATTTTTCTTCACCCCAACGTACTTTGACTTTTTTTTCCAGAAGAGTGTGAGGATCCTGAAATATTTTTCTGTCCAACTTTTACGAACAACTACGCTGAAAAAATTAATAGAGGTAGGTAAATCATAGCAAAAATTATATATACTTATTTATAACTTATCATTCATCAACACTATCTGTTTCTAGAATTATCCGAACTAAACTACGATCATCCACGAAGCAGTATTTGTGAACCGTTATACGCGGAAATCCGATACTAAAGAAAGTCACAAAGACAACAAAACAACTTCTTTTATTTAGTGGAAAAAATAATAATAGGTCATATAAGTTTTAAATCAATAAGTATTAATTTATTATTAAATTTTAAACTAGGGAATAATTTGTAATGAAAATTTTTTTATATGATTTATTTATACCAAAACATTTTAAAAAAAATTAAATCTGATGTAGTTGTTCTTAAGTTCCTTACCGTATATTCCTAAAATTATGAAATGAAGTTGAAAAAGGGCAACTTGGTACATTTTTCTGGAATTCTGTATCACTAACTTGTATTCATCAAATGCTAGTAACTGTGCACACAACTGTCCCTAATGCTCTAGGTTGTTGATCGAGATGTAGAAGAAACTGCAGCCCGGGCAGTTGTTATTCGAGTAACTAACTTATATAAAAAGGCTAAGAGTGGCTAACTAACCCCTTAAATACACAAACAAAAACTAAAAAATATTTTAGCTTGGAGGGCCCCTTAAATGACCGCTCAGTTACAGTAATGTCTGAAGAAGTGATTATTCACCTACTTCAACTAGTAATGATCTAGAAAATTAGTTTGCTGCGTAATGAATTTGTAATCGGGAAAAATTTTGGTTTTTGAGTTTTCAATGGTAATATCCCCTTTGAGCTTCCTTGTGTAGGAAAAACTCAATTTGTAATTTTTTTTTAAATGTTTGTTTTTTTTTTTATTTGGAGGAGCCATCCTTTGGGAAGGTGACACAGGCGGAGAGCCTGCAATTCTCTTGGGGGTAGCTTTTCTCAGAATAGTTAGGGGAGAGCAATATAAGGGAATATATTAGCTCCAGGTTCTACCTAACTACCGGCTTCCACCTCTCTTCCTAGAACTTCCCTAAGAGTACCTAGGTAAGTTGTTTTATCTTTTGGAGATGCTGCAGTGCTATATGGGGCACTATCGATACAATAAAGGATACAATAATAATAATAATAATAATAATAAAAAGTATTCCGCAACAACTGAAGAGAACTTCAAATTAATGATTTTTCACTTTACTAGAAGTTATTTAATTAGTCAAGGTAATTAGAAATTCTTTTAATAATTTACGAAACTGAAATTTACTGACTTTTTAAAGTTTTTTGTCGTTAAACTAACACAGTTTAATGGAATAATTTAGGGTTTTCCAAAAAGTATTTTATTTAATTTCTCAAGTCATTTTGCATAAAATATTAATATTCTTAAGAAAAGAGGTAGAAGAGTCCGTTAAAAAAAAATAATATAAAACATAAATGTGTTTATACAGGTGTTTGTAACTGTGGAAACGAATGATAGATTAGCATCAAATTTCATTCATTACAAAAATAAAATTCGCAGCAATTCAGGCAGAAAGTTGCCTTCAAAAATAATCAAAATTCTGAAGTTCAGTTCAGTTCAGAAGATACAAAGTTAGTGTAAGGATGAAAGAAATGTTGGCCTGAAGCATGCTCCCTATATGTCCAGAATGTAAGTCTGTTATCGCATATCATGATCTTGTTAAATGTGATGGTTTTTGTAAAAGAAAATTTCATCAAAAATGTGTGTCCTATGTGAAAACGAAGTGGCTTTGCAGTGGTTGCTACTCCCAGCAAAACAGAGATTTAGATGTAAGGAAAAATATCTATACTCCTGAAGGGCGAAAAAGAAGGACGAATGACTTTGCTTCACCATCGATGCAAGAAGAAATAGACGTTGATAATGGACAACTAGATAATGTAGTTACTTCTACTGACAATATTTCCCGCAAACTTGAAGAAATATCAAGAGAAATGGGTAGGCTGAGCTCAACAATGAGTGTATTGCGAGGAGAAAATTTGCGATTAAAAGAAGACAACAGAACGTTGAAGTTAGCTATTAATCAATTATGCATTAGACCGTGCGATCTAGATTGCATGTCTCCATGTGCTAAGAGAGAAGAGCTTTCTTTTGTTCAGAGAGGGGAAAATGATGAAAGAAGGGAAATGCCATCGGATGATGATAACTGTATAATCCTAGAATCATGCCATTTCAGACAACGAGATCAAATTTATTTCTCTCCCAAATCAGGCGATACCAGACCGCAAGATGATATGTCATATTTTCCAAAAACAAGCCATATCAGGGCGCATGAAGAAATAAGCAGTTGTACTCTAGAATCGTGCCAGGTCAGAGAAGAACTTGGCACATGCCAAAAAGAAATTTGTTGTCATCTGCCTGGAAAGAAATGGAAATCTTCTCAAACTCAATCGACATACACGCATTGCGAGCCTATAGGTAACTAGACAAGCGGCATATTCTCAGAAAATTTTATAATAATCTATTTTGTGTTTTTTTATCATAAAAGAAAATGTACCAAATAAAACTAAAATTATAAAAGTTATCCAGATCCTAATGATAAAATTGTATCCAGATTGCAGGATCAAAATTTTTCTGCTTTTCACTGCCAGAAATCTCTAACCATTTCCAGCACCAAATAGCAGACACCAGATATTTGATAGCAATATTTAGAGAGGGGACGTCCCACAAGTCGTTTAATTGGTCATTATCATTAAGTACCTACTTATTTTGTCGACACATTCTAATACTTGAGTTTAAATTACGTTTAGTTTCTAAATTTTCTACGATTAGTTTAGCCTCATTGATCATAAATGGTTAAAATCTTTAACCTTTAAAGGTTTCGTTAAAGTGAAATTACAAAACTAGATCCAAAGCAAAGGTGGGTTTCATAGACATGGATTCATTCAAAAATGATTAGTTCCTTGAGTTCAATTCCCAAATAAAACCAAATTTGTTTTCGTTGGAAAAATGGAAATGACTGTTTCTTCCGCCCTTGTTCATGAAACCTAAATTTTTAGATGGCATTAAGCCTTTGAAGTAATAGTCGTAATGGTAATAGTAGTTTGCTGAATTTGAACTTTTAATGTAAGTACAAGAACAATTTTCGAAAATGCCGCTTTTGCTAATTTTCGGCAACTTTTTTCTCGAAATCTATTAGATCTGGGTTGTTGCAAAAAATACAGTAATGGAGGATTTGCCCTTCATTATAAAGAAAATTTCTGAATTTTATCTTTTATTGAAAAAGAGTAACAAATTGTCAAAGTTGGGTGTTTTTTAACGTTACGCTTTTTCGTGCCGAACAGTTTTAATAAATAATAATTTTGAAATTATAATGCATACGTGAAATTACATAGAACATGAAATTGGCATGTGTAAAGTGATTTGAGAGAAACATGCTATGTAATTATCTTAAATTAAAGTATTCTTGTTATTCATCCTCGCCTCAAAGATTAACAATCGCTCGCTATGATATTAATCCTTGTACTAAGATTTACTAACCGGCCTATAATTGAACTGTGCTCATTTCAGAATATTTACTAATGATTATGATTTTTTTCTGTTTAAGAAAGTGACGGTGACAATCTGCAGATCATATGTGTAGATCCATGTTTATATCAGAACGGTTGTTCGCATCATACTGGAATGTTTGATTTAATGATTAAAGATGATGATCCTCGTTTGGTGGCGCGCAGAGGACGGCCTTTTGTATTAGAACTCATTCTCAACCGACCTTACAACAAGGAAACTGATGTCATTTCTTTCATATTCACTCATGAACGTAATTATGTAAAACTGATTATTAACATTTTTAAAGATTTATTAATTCATTAATTATAATGAATTTATTCATTAATTAATTTATTAATTATAATACGCTATGACCAAAATTTCATTGAAAATTAAGTTATTAAAATAGGTTTGATTGAATAGGGTTTTCATAGAAAATTATTTATTTCCCTCTTGTGAACTGTCTAATAATTTTGTATAGATCAGAACTGAATAGATCAAACTAACAGCAATTTAATCCCTTTCTTTTTTGCAATTTGGTGCAATTTATAATTCTTAATTTTATATTCAATTGTCTTGGTTTAACAAGAATGATAATAAAATCTTTCTATTAGTAGAAACTTAGAAAAGTAAACACTAACAGAATAATAACTAATTTATTTTCGCTGAAGAATAAATTTGTGACAGGGCTTCTGAATCAATTAATATATTTTGTCTCTTTTTTTTATAACAAAAGTGGATGAGAATCCTTCAATAGGACATAAAACGTTGATTGTATTACCATTAAATCACAATTATACTGAAAACAAATCTGAAAATATATGGAGTGCGAATATTGATAAATCAGATGGAAATTCAATTACCGTACTTGTAAGTAAAGAAAACATAAGCAATCTGTAGTAAAATTTGCAATCCATTAAATCCATATTTTCATCTTTTCGCTGTTTAAACCTAAAAAATGACGCCTATTTCTGTCCAGTGCTGGACACGCATTGATTTTATCTTACATTTCAGGCATGTTTTTATTTTTTCTGTCAGTTTTCGGATTTCCATTCATTAAAAGGTTAATTCATCAGTTTGTGTACAGAATTGATTTAAAGTGCTTCTGTATACTCCTAATGTTGGCAAAGGACACTCACTGCCTTTGATGGGAACAATCCTAAATTGTATCCGAGCTCCTTCAGTTAGAATGAATAGTAATAATATTATAAACAATATTATTGGTGCCAACCTTGCTAAAGAAACTCCACATTAACAGTGGGAAACTAAATCAAACCCAACGATAAAGCTTCAAATTTTCTCTTCTAGTACTAGGAAAACTTAGGAAGGAAATTTCCATCAGGTTATTTTTGGTAAATGGATTTACTTGATGAATCCTAAAAATATTTCGGATATCAGAGCTTCTATTACATAAAATAGTATGAAAATTGTAACGAAATCTCCCGAAGTAACGACTCTAAGAGCGAAGTTTTACCTGAAATCCCTTCAGATTAATAAAAATGTTAAAGTAAAAGTACTCGGAACTTTGATGAAGGATGATAAAAGTTTAAAGGCCTCTATCTAATGGGTCCAATAAAGAGAACGTATTCAACTTAATGTGAATCATGCTCAGCATTCTAATGGGCTGGTCCAAGATTCGAGTCCAGGCGTGCTACTCTTACCACCCTCTTCCCTCTTCATTCGAGCCTATGATGGGAAGATTTTCTTTAAGGAAAGAACACAGCAAAGGGCTGACAATGTACGGATTGTTAGATTAATCAAAGGATCTGTTGTCTGGCATTCACTAGCTAGTGCAAATCTTCCAGTCCAGTCTGTTTGATCAGACTTGGGAGTCTGAAGATTTATTCCAGGTTAAATCCCGGAAAAGTTACAATGTTAGCTCTAAAAGCTCTTCCGACATTACAGCGAATATCTGTTTTCACTTTTTACTATAAGACCTGCCCAGTTATCTGTTTGTATTTGTTTTAATTTGTTATCTGTATTGGATATTGTGTTCTCCACCATCTACGTTCTCAAATTTCTGGTAGCTGTAAGCAGCAATAGTAACATTACCTAAATGCAAGGTTTTATCAATGAAAACAAATGCATACAATATTACATTTACATATATGTGTAAATATAAATTTATGTATAAAAAGAATCACCAATAGAAGGTTCTAATTTTTTTATCTGTATAAATGAATTTCAGATTAATTCACACGTTAACGCAATAATTGGGAAATGGATTATGGAAATTCATTCTGGTGCTAAAAGACAGCGTTCATGCTGTTATAGATATAAATATCCTATATACATCTTATTCAATGCATGGTGTAAAGGTAACAACTGCAACTAAATAAATTATCTTGAGACATTTTTTTTTTTACAAAGAACTTTTTCTTCTTCAGATGACGCTGTGTATATGGATGGCGCTGAATCAAGAAAAGAATACATCTTAACAGAGGTTGGATCGATTTGGAAAGGTTCATTAAAACAGCCTCAGTGTTCACTGTGGAAATATGGACAATTTGATAACAATATTTTGGACTATTGTTTAATGTTACTACAAAAAAATTCAAAATTACCAATTACACAATGTAATGATCCAATAATGGTTGCTAGAGCAGTGGCATCAGCAGTAGGTATTTTTTTTTTTTACGCTATGGGTAGATAAAAATTGTTTCTAAATTTTGTTTTTAAATGCACTTCTTTAAGGTCAATAATACTGATAACAATGGTATTGTATATGGAAATTGGTCAGGTGATTATTACGGAGGAAAGAACCCCAGTGAATGGATAGGAAGTCCAAAAATACTGAGAAAATTTTACCAAACACAAAAACCTGTGAAATATGGCCACAGTTCTATTATTGCTGGAATAGCTACCACAGGTGAGCTCCAAATTTTAATAATGACAGTATCAATCAGTGTCAATTGGTCAAACGATTTTCTCAGTAAGAAATAATTGGTATTTTTTAAATTTATTAGAAAAAATTATTTTTTAGTAGCTAATAAAATCTTATTATTCAATTTCTTCTAAAAGCCAATGTCAACATTTTAATTTTTATTATATATCCAAAAATTAACTTGACTGGTTCCAAAGCTTCATTTCACTGAAAGAAGATTCTTCAAAATGTTTTTATTTAGTTAGAAATTCTTTTATTTGTATTTGAAAAAGAAAGAACTTCTCCTGAATATCCTGAAAAAGCATAACAAAATTTTATAAACCACTAAATAATTTCACGGAGATTTTTTATAGTTAGGAAGGAGGAATACATTAATTGAGTGAAACCAATCAAGAATAATTATCTACAATCTAACGGCAAACATTTTACTCTTTCGAAAGTTTTGTATAGAATTTAATTTTAATTAGTATTCAGAGCTTTGGGTATACCTTCGAGGCCTGTTACTTGTTACAAGACAGCTCATGATTTTGGATGCAGCAACACTATTGATATTTATATTGATGATGAAGGTGAATTTACAAGTCGTCAAGGCAACAAAGAACTGATTTGGTAAAATAGTATTTCATTTTATTTGTAATTTTAAACCAAATTATCAGAGATCTATTCCCCAGCTACATTCAGATTAAAAGAGAAAAACGTTTAAAGGCTTCTTAAATTCTTAATTGCTCATTAAATTTTAATTCTAATTCTTTTAAAAACTGACAAGTTACATTGTAACCAAAGTGGAGAGAGATATAACTGCCTATTTCACTCATAATTTTGTAATTATTGTACTTTTTTGCCAACCTGGCCAAGAATAAATAAATAAATAAAGATGTTGACTGAAATTGGCAACAATCTTTCTCCTTTCTGTATTAATGAACCAGTCACCAAAAAAGATGAACTATTCTCCAATTTACAATCAAAATGTGTACAAATAATCTGCGGAACAGATCCGTTATTTTCGTCAATTCCCACGATACTAATTAATACATTTTTTTCTTGAAATTTGTACAAAATTTAAGGTACCAATGTGTACAGTGACACCTAGCTAGGGTGTACGATAGCCGAGTGATAAACTAAGCTCTATTGTGGTACTGGGTTCGATTGCCGGCCTAAATCTTGGACTTTATTTAATTGTTAATATTATAAATTTATAGTAAAGTACGTTTGCTAGTCGCCTCTGTCCACGACACCTAATTTGGTAGTTGGCGAAAGCCCGCCTGAAAAATAGGCATTACTTTACTTACTTTACTTTGACACACAGCTAATGAATACAACAATTCTAGTACCAGCTAAATCTTGAGACTGCTTTTAGTACACTGGTGGCAACATGACTGAGAAAGTAGTAGAAGATCTCAGCGGCTCTGTGCTCTTATATTAATAGAGGATCTAACCTTTGTAATTATTTAGAATCTAAAGAAAATTTGTCAGTAAACATTTTTATCTTCGCAGTTAGCTAGCAGTATGAAGAAAAATCGTTGGAAACTTCCTCGAGAATAATCACAAAGCACAAAGTGCATTCCTTTCTCAAATACATGTAAACAGTAACACATCCAAATGTGTTACTTACTCTCTTAAGAAGACAAATGCGGATGATTTTAAGTGACAAAATGTATAACTAAATAAACATGGATTTTTTTTTTTCAATATTGTCTTAGAGTGATCGTTTTGTTTAAAGGATGTACCATGTTTGGTGTGAAATATGGATCACAAGAGCGGATCTGGGAGCTAGGTACGATGGATGGCAAATAGTTGATGGGACGCCAGTCGAATCAAATTACATCTTCCGCCCTTACGGTCCTACACCTGTTGTTGCTGTTAAAAATGATGAAATATCAAAACCTTATGACGTTGCATATGTATGTTCCGAAATTAATGCTGACATAGTGTACTGGAAGTTTCAGGGTCGCAATAAATCATTAAAAATAATTCAGACCAATTCGACTGAGTAATTATCATAAAATATATTAAAAGTAAATTGTGCATTAATAATAACATAAATATTAAAATCTGGAACGTTTTAGCTCAATTCTTAATTTAAATTAATTAAGTTTTTTTTTATAAACAATATTTGAAACAAAATGGATTTTATTTTTGTTGCAGAATTGGACAAGCCATCTTTACGAAAGCTATTGGAGACTATGAAATAGTAAATCTTACAGATCAGTATAAACATCAGTCAAGTAGGTGTAATCTCTTACTCAGTGCAGCTCATTCCAACAATTTTATAATAAAAACAGAATTGCCCTTTTGTATGAAAAAAATCGCTTAAACCAAATCAAATGTATTTCAGAAAAGAAAGAAGAAACTTTAGTAATGCTAAAAGCTTTGGAATCTGGTAATATGAACTCTCGATACTCTTTTAATGAAAATTTCAAAGATGTTCTCTTTCAATTCAATTTCGACAGCAGTTTGGACATAGGAAAATCTTTCAGGTACTTAATCTGTATTATTATCATAGTATACTTCAAAATGGTTTGCTACTGGCTTTATAATAAAGTTGAGTGAAGGAAGGGAAATCAATCAATTTTGCACTGAAGTATCCGAGGTCAAGTTTTCTTACACAATTCACTGGCAAGAATGTCGAAAAGAAGCCACTGCAGCATAACTCAACTCCAAGAGCGATTCGACCGAAGTTGGAAGAATCTAAAATCGTTAAATTCTCCAAATTAGAATGGTGATTTATTTAGTCTAGAAAAACTGCAGTAACTGCTAATGAATAATCCTGTATACGAATGAATTTTTGAAAAAAATCTCTTACATAGCTTCTCACTTTTTCTATGAACAATTTTGCCACATTGGAGGCACTGAGAGAAAAGAGTACCATGGTAAAGGGAAGTAGATACTCTTCACATCCGGCTCCTTGCTTTATCTGGGGATTTCCTTGAGAATCTACATAGTTTTTAGATGTAGATGAGTGAAATATAATCCTTAAAGGAAGTAAAGGAAAGGTGTGTCTTTGGATAGGGAATGGGAATCCTTAACTGCCGACTCCTAGCTGTACCAGGATTTCCTTGGAAAAGCAGGTATTTTGAAATTAAGGAAATCTTTCTTTGGGAGATGTTAGGGGGGGGGGAGAGCAGACCTGCAGTGAGTGGTTATCATTAACTGCCGGATACCCTCTTTTCCTGTGGCTCCTCTTAAGAGCCTGGTAATTATCTGGCGTTGTAAGAGAGGGTAATTATCTCTCGTTGAGGGTGATTGGGTGATAACAGCCTGCTCTCTCTGATGATGAAACGTAGAACCTGATTAGTTAAAAAGAATAAGCATCTTTTCCTAGAAAACCTCCCAAATTAATTATCTTCGATTAATTGAAGGGATCACCATTGAAATATCTTGGAAGGGAAATACCTGGGCTATGGCTTCAGGTGGAATGGTAAAAAAGAAAGGTGAGTGGTAGATTTTTTTGAAACCGAAAAATATTTTCCAAAAACACAAATATATATTTTTTATTCATGTCAAAATTGTTACAAATTTATTTGATTTTACCCGCCGTAGCACGCATATTTCTTGTATCCTTGACCGGCTTCGGTCTTTAATCCTAGGTAGATTAATCAGTTTAGAATAGAGATATGACTTCAGGTACGTTACCATCTCGCACTACACTTGCTGACTCACCTTTTACATTTTTACTAATTTTTTAACAAACATGACTTGTTTCTCAGGATATGAAATTTCTCAATAAACGATTGAAATATAATCTATGGGTATTACTCCAGTCTCACCAGTACTTTATTTCAGGGTTTCTCTTATTTCAAGAAATGTCAGCGAAATAAATCACACAGTGAGAATATCATTAAGATGTGTAACCCAACTTTACAGTGGTCAGCTTTTAAATATTGTTAAAAAAGAACAAAGAAGATTGGCAGTAGCTGCAGAAAGCGGTAAGTTTTGTAGATGGTTAGTAATGTAGATTTCATTTTTTCCAGTAATCTAAGCAATGAATTTTTCCCAAGTTTCTTTTTGATATAACATGAATAAAAAGTCTTTTGTAGTATGAAAATTTTTTGTAATATAGTCATAACTTCGTTAATAAAATAGAAAATACTAGTTTGTAAATTCAACATTGCTCCCTTTAATCAATTTTACAAATTAACTAAAATAGAAATAAAATAATATGCTCTATTAATACCTAGCTTCAAATGAAAGCTATGGATTGAGAGTTTTCTTGTTTATAGTTTAGTTTCACTTAGCTGCTTGATAAATTCTTTTGTTTCAATATAACATACTCGGTTAAGTTTTGGCAGTTGGACGTAAAGCCGGTCTGAAAAAAATAGGCATTACTTTACTCTGTTAAGTTTGTATTATTAGCGCAATCAATGTTCTTGTGAACATTTTTTACAATTTAATATTCTATTTTAGTGGAGCTTGTTACCCATCTTTGATTTTTATTTCCATTTAATCATTTCTTAAATTCTAATTAAAATAATTCACGTTAGAAGAGAAAGCGGAATTGATATTGGATTATGAAGATTACGCGCCACATTTAAAAGACGAGATTATATACCATTTGTATGCGTTGTGTAAAGTCGAAAACACGAATTACGAATATTTTGCGCAAGATGATTTCAGAATCACCTTTCCATCGATTACCATAGAGGTATTATTTTAACATTTTTCATATTACAATTTCAT
This sequence comes from Rhodnius prolixus, assembly GCF_049639745.1. Classification (NCBI taxonomy): domain Eukaryota; kingdom Metazoa; phylum Arthropoda; class Insecta; order Hemiptera; family Reduviidae; genus Rhodnius; species Rhodnius prolixus. The sequence continues at coordinate 39,349,082 of NW_027411614.1, read as the reverse complement.
GTTGTATTAATACAACCTTTACATAACTGTCCTACCGTACAGTTTTAATGTTAATATTTTGTATTATTAGTGGTAATTTTAAATTTCAGAACATATTCTGCAGAACCTTGTTTAATATTCTAATTCAATTATCTTTAAAATATGAAACAACTTACTTTTACTATTTTTTCTAGAGTAAGATGTTTAGCCACTTCTGGGATCTCGGTGAACCTCACAAATACACTTAGGGATTTCCAACGTTGTCGGTAACTGCTTCGATTTAGCATGGTTCTTATTATAAACAACTCCTGCATATACCAACACTGGCATTTAAGGGTATCACCATACCTTTTTCAGGTTGCAGTTAGTCTGCATAGATTGAGACTTCCTGACAACTTTTGTTTAACTTAAATATTAGTGGTAGATTTGTCCTGAAAATTAAGTAACTCCAGGAAGCTTAATTTATTTTTTCACTAGAGCTCCAAGGATTTTGCCAGAAGAACAGTCTAATTCAATTAGCGACTCCTGTTCAAGAGAAGTGATAAAAACTTATTCATGTTATTGCCATATAGACGAAAATATTGGGCTATAATTTCGAAGAATTGGTCAAAAACTGAAATATACTAGTCCGAGTAATCAGACTTCACTTCCAACTGTTAGACTTTGACTGGAACTTTTGTAAAGGAACTCTTAATGGTCCTGTGCTGAGTGTTAAGATTTATCTTTTTTGACGAACTACATCAAATCTGACATACTTTGATTGACTAGGACCATTATCACTTTTTAAGGAATCTGAAAACTTGAGTGAAAGAAAACTCACTTGATCACAATGTCTCTTCTTAGAAAAGAAAGAATGAGATAACTGACTTCTTCATGACAATTTTTTCTTTGTTGAAATCTTAAGAGGTCCCAAAAGAATGCAGTGATCTAAAACAGATAAAATGAGAATATATTTAAAAGTTCATTTTCTTCATTCATTTCAGCTGAAAGAAGAACCGGTTACAAACCAAATTTTGTATGGTTCAGCTTTTTTTAAAAATCCGTTGCCAGAGAAGTTGAGAAATTGTGTCTTTCTTATCGAAGGACCCGGTCTAATAAAAGGCCTGAAATATAAAATTGATGAGTAAGAAAAATTATTCTGCAAATTAAATTAATCCATTCTATCCAGTGGTTAACATATGCTCCTTTAGTTTTGATTTTGGGCATTCGGGTATAATTCTGAAAAAAATCAGAACGATCCACCAAAGCGAGTAAAATAGGACTAGAAAAGGAGAAGATTCTGCCAGAAATATAGTGTGACTCGCCACTATTTACTTTCTTTAATCAACTTTACTCTATAGATAAAGATTATAGATAGATTGAAAATTTTTGTAAATTCTTGCCTATCTAACATTTAGGAGAATTTTTAGCTAAAAAATTTAGCTTAAAAATTAGGACTTTATTTATAAAAAGCTAAAGATCTTAAATATGAATTTTAATAATACTGTTTCTTAAATCTTGATTTCATTTTCTTAAAATCTTTTATCTACATCTTGTAATTTCTAAACTAACTGAGAGCTTTATTCTAGTCGAAAGGAAAACTTAACTTTCTGGCAAATATTCTGTCGTAAATAGGAAATAAAGCGCTTAGCAAAATTGAAAACATTTTAGAAATATGTATAAATACATTTATTTTACTTTATTACTTACTTTATTTATTATTGCTTAAAACAAAATAACTGCCATTGCAGCGTACAGCCCAACGAAACGGCGAAAGTTAATTTCAAAATGATTCCAAGACATTATGGAAAGCAAACAATTATAGCCAAATTTAATTCATTGAATTTAACTGATATCGATGGATATGTAATTATTCATGTAGAAAAGGGAGATGAAATTGGTTGCAATAGTGAACCTTCATATTGAGCATGGACGTTATTGGCTGTCTGTACAATGTTGTGTCGTTAAATATCAAATCTTTTATGTTATGTAAGTGTATTATTATTGTTCAATATATTATTTACCTTTAGTGGCTTAGCATTACTTCATTTTATACGCAACGGAAACATTCAATTGCGCTACGGTGAGAGCGATTTTTGGGTTAATTTGTTATCAGGCCATTCTTTAATGATCAACAATCATTCAGTAAATTATTTTGGAAAGAGCTATTGATTTAAAGTGCTTGCGCTTAACTGAGGGCGTTCCAGACATATGAAGATAATACAAGGACAGGTAGCACAGCTCGGAAGGATGTTATGAGCAGTATTTTAGTGAAAAGGAAAAGAGTGAATGAACGGAAAGGAGTTTTTTCTTCAAGAGATCTTTATGAACTCCGGAGATTTCCTGAAGTAAGATATTTTAGATGGAATTCTCAAAGAATTATTACAAGAGTAGATGATAACTCTTGTATGAAAATTCAATCCATACAGAAAGGAAATGCTTTTGAACAACTGCCAACAAAGTTAGGACTGATTATGTTCGTTGATTATGTGGTGTCTGGGGAGGTCGTGTTTCTATTCCACAAATTATGGAAAACCTATTTATTTGTATTTCTGCAGTAGAAGCTCCTTTCCCATTCGCAAAGTCCAGAACTTCCTCGCCAAACCTTTTTGCATGTTATCTCAGCAGATTTTTAATGGCAAAAATCTCCAATAATTGTAAGTTTTGATTACTCATCTTCAGCTAAATACTCAGCTATTTCCAACCACTATAAAACAAACACCCTGTGGAGTTATTTTCAGGATCTATTGTGCTATGCTAAAAATGTATAATGTCACAATAAGAACCATATATGCAAACTGCAATCCATTAAAATTAAATAAATGCAAACCATCACTTTCTCAGATAATCTGATATAAGTGAACTAACCTCAAAATGAATTGGATAGAACTGACTTCTATTTTCATTCACACTTTACGAGGACTGCTGAGCTCAATTTCTTAGCTGGTAACTTATTAGCTTCAGCGAATATAATAATCACTAATAACCAGTATCATCAGGTAGAAACCACATGTACAACAGTGCTGATTTCTGTTAGTAGCACAGTATGTTGTAAGTATACAGAGCGTACAGATCAACTAAGCCGTTTATCTGCTACTATTAGCTATTATTATGCTGAATATCAAGTTTTGAAGAGGGATTGAATAAGAACATACTAGGAGTGAATAGTCGAGGTAAGTACTTAAGGGTATGCCGCCACACATGCTGGAATCCTAATACGAACAATTACCATCTTCTTTAATCTGATTCTTAAAGATCGTTTTACTCTATTAGTTATTATTTTGATTAAAAAAATAATATAAGAAAAAATAAACATATTTGAGTACAAACCAATCGTAAATCCGAGTATTATTTCAGATTCGTTCGCTTCTCTTTGCTGCCTTCGCTTGTAAATCCACAGAACACTACGATTTGAAAAATTATTGAAAAATGTATTTAAAAAGCAGAAATATTCAGGAGCAGAATTATGTCTGAATTTTGTTTGAAATATAATACACAATAAAACTACAAAAAAATAAAAATAAATTTGTCGTCTTTGAGTTGTAACAATCTTTTTTCTTCAGATTTTAAAGTATAACATTCTTATTTTTATAAATTTATTTCAAAATATGCAGAGCACAGTCTTTTCTTTCATTCATGTCAGGGGAATCAGTTTAATTATTTGTATGAAATAAATATTTGTTTTTCAACATTTAATTGTAAGTGCACATCTATTTCATAAGTCTTCATAGAATTTATATATAGTTTTCGTCATTTCTTTTAGTTTTTTTATTTTTGATGCGGAACAGTTACTTACTTTTATTTTAATCAGATAGTACAAACACAATAGCTTACAGAACTTCCGTTGGCGTAAGACTTCTTCATGATATGGTGCACATTATTTGTAGCTCTAATTTCAAGAAGAGAGGGCTACATAATTAGCGGCAGCAAAATAATTCAGCGTAACAGTTATACGTTCATTATGCGACTTTTATAATTACTAGTTTAAAGTTGTAATGTGTATACAATTCACACAGGTGGGGGACTCAAGTTTTATCTATATATAAATAAACATAAACCCGTTCGCCTGAATGTAAAGAGTGAAAATGAAAGATAACTCACAATGAAATTAGATTTATTAATAGCCTTCTGTGGCACTTTTTGTGTGGTTTCAGTGGGATGCGAAAATCAGATTAATAGAAGAGCTTTGACTGATTATTCTGAATTCATTTTCAATCCAGGTTATGAAGAACAAAGAGTTTCTCGAATACAACAAGAGTCTTTTCCTCAATCCATCGAAGTTGTGTCACCAGTTCCGGTGAAAGAAGAATTGCCAGCAGCACATGTAGTGTACGTACCTCAACTTTATCCAATATATCTAGAAAAGAAAGTGCCTTACTCCGTGAAATTACCTCCACCTCAAGCATACAATGTTGCAGATCTAATTCCATTACAGCTTAAACTGCCACCTGAGAGTTTAAATCCGTTTGAAATATTCAGAACTTTACCAGTGTTGTTAGAAACAAAAGTGCCGGAAATACAATATGTACCTTTCACAAGGAATTTACCAGAAGAAAGTCCATATCCGGGAACTGTACTGAAATCAGTTCCATATATAGTTCAGAAGGCTTCATTCTTTCCTGGAGATGTACCCCCAGATAACTCGTCGCCAGTTCCAACACCCAAACCTGTAGCAGTACAATCGCCACACCCGTATGGGAGATCAATTCCTTACCAATCAGAAAATTCTATACAACATGTTCAGACAAAATATCCTGTAACTGAAGTAGCTTCCACTAATCGATCAGATAAAGAAGGACTACAAATTCATGTACAAAATTTACATAAATATGCACAGCTTACCAACTTAGGCGAGACAGCTGAAGAAGAAAGCAAGCAACAGGAATATGTGAGCCCAAAACTTGAAGAACATCAAGTGGAGCAAACTGAAAAAGATGTTCAAAAGGAAACCTATAAGGAATCAATGCGTGATGACAATGAAAAGATAAATGTCCAAACAAAAGTTATCTTAACATAAAAACTAATTACTGGCAATTAGATTATTAAAATTTTCAACTAAATTTAATTTAACATTTATATAAAGATTCTCATTGCCAAAAAATGTTCTGATACTTTGTTAATAGTTAATATTATTATTATTTTTTTAAATTTTAAGGCGCTTCATCATCTGAGGTCATTAACGCCTGGAGCATTTTTACACTGCACTTCTATCCTCCGGACAGTATTCTCTCGATACAGACAGCCCTGTCCATCACCGGACAGTGAGCTGATAGAAGCTCCAAGGAAGCACGCTAACTAATGAGTTTAATATCTTCCCTAGTCACTATTATTGCTTGCATTTGAAAGTGATTTGCAATTTTTTATTATATTATTACTAATTAAAAATTCATTTGACCCGTGATAAGAGAGTTGTCAAGGCTGAAGTAATGAGAGCAATATAAATAAGATTTTAATAAATACAATTCTAACTTTTTAAAAAGTAATATTTTCAGCATTTTTTTTTTTTTTTAATGTTCTATCAATTTATTTTGATTTATGCAGAGACCCTTTACTTATTTTTACAATTAGATTGGTCTTTAAAAAGCTGAGAGAATTAATGAAAGAATTCTTTCATTTTTTTACCATAAAACTTTTAAAGATTTGTTTAACGTTTGTACATCTAAAACTCGTAAATGTATTGTAACTTATTGAATCGTACATTATTTTGAATTTGCCCTCCAAAGAGAGCACTCATTCCCTCCTAAATTAGTGCCTTAAAATTATTTTTTCTTGGATAAATGTTCTAATTGAAAGTTGTTGACTCAAATGTCTACATTGATTACAAATAGTTTAAAATAAATCGTGGAAGCGATAGAATTTTAAAAAAAGTGAAAGAGTTATTCCGTAAGTACTAATTCTGTTTGATGGATTTTGAGAGTTACGAGGTTGAGGCAGCTTAATGAAATTTGAAGTTGGAGCTCTTTTAATTTTCGATTTTTATTTTTGTCACACAAACATTCACATCTAAACGATTTCTCAAAATCCACATTTTCTTAACTTGATTGAAAACGTGAATGTTTGATTCGAAAATATGTATTGCAAGCAATACCCCACCTATAGGAGTAAGTAATAGTAAATAAACAATTAAACAAAAGTAATAATAACTAAAAATGGTTCCTAAATAGACTCATCCATTTCTAAAGATAACATTTAAAATTAACATGAAACGATAGAAAGGATATTGTGAGCTATAGGAAAAATTTTTAAAGAGAGGGGAGTTAGTGTAAACATTTCGCACGAGTCTCAGAGTAGGCGTCAAGGAGTTCTGAGTATTGGCCAACTGGTCCAGTAGTATACATCTTTTATTTGAAGTTGTATCATGCCTGTTGAGTGTTGTCCACCAAGCAAAATAATGTATATGTTTAGAAGAACTCCAAAGCCGAGGAGACGGCAGGATTGGCCAAGGAACCCAGCGCCAATAGGTACGTAATGTAAATTTACCTTGAGCTAGCATATATTCTTAGCTCGGATTGATTACAACAATAACTTCTACATACTATAAACCAACAGAAATTAATACCAGATATCTGAAAGCGTTCCTTTTTAGATTAACAAAATCAAATTCTTCTTTGTTTAGAATATAACTTTTAAAAAACAAACAAATAAATCTCCGTGTAGAATAAACTACACTATAACTACACATAACAGATTATTAAAATTAATGTTAACATAGAATTATTTTTTAAGAAGATAGAATTGAAGAAATTGGTACAAGCAGACAGTTTTGAAGAAATTTAAAAAAAAAAAAATGAAAGAACTAATTGTTAATTTAATTAAATAAGATATTTCGTTTACTTTGCAAACAAAAAGTGGTTGTGCTTTTCCTTTTAAATTAAAAATATTTTTACCATGTGATTAGTAAGTGTATAAGCAAGACTTCAATGTGCCATCGTAGAATAGACGATAGATATTAAGAAACTTAATTTATGTAAACTAAACGAATTTTTAACAAAATAGCATTCCGATTTTGATGTTCGCTCCAACCAATTTAAATCAAAAGCACTAAAGTTATTCAGATCAATTTGGACTTGATGCATAATACCCATTTTTAGTGTTATCTCAGGAATACATACAGAATCCAAAGATTAATCTAGAAACGGCTTCTTCCTTCGTAGGGATATATTACCATTTATTCAGTAGTTTAAACGAATTGCAAAGCATTTAAAATTAAACTACGAATTCCCTAGAAAACATTTTTTTTTCTGGTTTGAATCTTTGGCGCCAGTTTCAAAAAATCAAAAGCTCCAATTGTAATGTATATTGTAAGTATATTTTGCTTTTTAAGTATTTGCTTCTAAGTATATCTTGAAACCGACTTCAATTAAAACATCATTAGTTAAATTGATAGCAGAACTGCTTTAGATGAGATATTAGTACATTTTATTTATTTTTATTTTTTAACGATACCAAAACCTGATGAAGGGGAGCAACCAGTCGGCTTCGACATTTATCAAATTTCTGAATAAGAAATGACTTTTTTTCTTTTTTTTTTAATCTATCTTTTGAGCTACGCTTTTTTGAATAAAGATGGAACTTTATGCATTCATACAAAAAATGTATTCGTTTTGTTCATCATTCAATGGTTGAATTATTGTGCATTCTTGACTTGAAACTAAGAACAAATTACCTCAATAACAGAATGAAGAGACAGAATATCTCAATAGTAGAATGAAAAATTGAATATCTCAAAAATGAAAAGTAGAAAACTCAACTTTAAACTTTGGAATTTATCCTATGTATTATCTTTCAAAAATAAAATGGGTACATTCCTAAGTGGTGATCGGGGTGGAGTGATTTACAAACGGCCTATTGTGGCTATTGAGAACACAGTTTTCTTCTTCTAAACAATGGCACACTAGCAATCAGTTCTAAAATTAGACGAAGAGAATCGTAAATAAACAATTTCCATTTATTTACAATTATCAACTTTCCAATAAACTTCCATTTTTTCTTTTTATTGATTTATTAAAACCAAAAATGATTTAAATATAGTTATTTTACTATTTTGATTTCTTCCGTCCTTTGTAATGTAGCACCCATTTTCGAAATTGAGTTTCACGGGAAGATATGTTTTGAATTCGATTGAGCAAATAATTCTTACAAATGATGAGAGAAAGGGAGAACCCTCAAATACACGAAAATTCGTGTGAATCAAACTTTTGTGGAAATTTATCATCCAAAATAAAACTGTAACGAAAGATTTTTCGCTAGGTGCTTTTGTAATTGACGCCAAAGTTACAAACCAGAAAGACAGTCGTTTTCTAGGGAATTCGTTATTAAATTTTAAATGCTTTGCTATTCGTTTATACTACTGAATAAATGGTAATACATCCCTACGAAGGAAGGGAGCCGTTTTTTCATTGACCTTCGAGTCCTGTATGTATTCCTGAGGTGACACTAAAAGCAGGGTGACTTGTAAGGTTCAAGGCCTACTGACTGCACGAAGATTTTTGTTTCTTCCTTTGCAGCTTCTATGACTTTTTCCACTCTTCGGTGATTTTACAAAATTAAAATGATAAATTCTGCAGTGCACTGAACTCGCGGCAACCCTCTTTCATTCATGGAGCCTTGATATCTGAGCCTCCTCTGCTCAGAGTAGGCATTTGGTGTTTTTTTGCAGCTTCGGTGCCCAATACAACACGTCCAAAGTTGTCCATCTAAGGTGGATATGGTCATTATTTTTTCTCGCGGTTTTTAGTCCAATAAGATGTTTGGAAACCAGTCATCCTATGGAAGTTTGCCAACCAAAGCGAACGAACGTTTTATATGTGCATCCTTACCCGGCCTACTATACAACTTCTGTGTTCTGTAAACCTCCTTATTCTCTTAAATCCTCTCCTCAAGAACGGGCAAATGTATATTACGTTTCTATGAGTCCTCCGGCTTGTTTAGAACCTTTGAAACAATTTGTTTTTGTAGGTAGGCCAATGAAGAACCGTTCAACCCGCGACCAACCCCCAATCTAGTGAGGAGGAGAGGAGAGGTTGAATTCAAGGTACTCAGCTCTTAGATAAGTTGGCTTTAACATGGTTTCAAATCTTTAACCGCTCTTGTAAATCATTTGGCCTTACCCATATGCACCTTTCGATCAAGACTAATCCTCAAAACTAAAATTTAAATGGTAAATAAATCACAGATATTGTTACGTCTAGAAATATTTTTATCAATTGGGTATCTGATTATTATTATTTATTTTTGACAGTTTTATTAGGAATAAAGCTATGATTTCGTTTTAACAAAAAGTCTAATTTTTATTTGCACTGACCAATCAGCATATTTATAAAAGCCTTATTAGATAAAAAAATGTTTTCTTTAGAATTGTTGATAAGATACTGTTTAACGTGCTGGAACAGCAATAGCCGAGGAAATAACAAATTGTGGGAGAAGATGATTGACATAAATCAGGAGTAAGTTGTGGGTATAAAAATATCAATTTCTATGAGATTTCCTCTTAAACTTGATTAAAAAATTTACATTTTTATATTTTCTTGGAATTTATTTTAATTAATTAATACAAAGAGTTTAATCATTAGTTATTTTTATCCATGATAAATATTAGATACAAGACCTATTTAGTCCTAGAACTGGATGATTAAAGATTTTTTAATAATTAATCATCAGTATATTGATTTTTTGCTTGTTTTTTTTTTAATTAGGTACCTCAACTACAACTAACTAAGTAGATAAGCTAGGGTGCCGAAATAGAAGTGAAAGAGGGCTCTCATAATGTAAATGATGAATAATTCCTTAAATTCAAGAAATTAATTCATTAAGAAAGAGATAACAAATCACAATATTGTTTATCACATAATTAATTACATTATTTTGCTCAGCTAATAAACCAATTAGGATTTAATATAGAAATGATGATGTCTACTCTCCAACATTCCTTTCTTCTTTCCCGCTAGAGGGTCTATCTCCTGACTTTACATTAAATTAATTAAATTAAATAAGGTTCTGATGTCAGTACATTCGTATTCATATTTTAATGAGCACCAAGAAACAACAAATGTTTTTTAAGTAATAAAGCTATCAATTTTTCTAACGGTTAAAACAATTTTTCTTCCGATCAAAGAAAAAACGGTTTGAAATGATTCTCTCAAAATTACATTCATTGTGCAATCATACATAATGAACATGTAACATTCAAAGTCTGAACTAATAATTTCATAATCCCTACTATTAGGGTGAAAGACCGAAACCTCAGATTCCCTACTCCTAGTGAAGCGGAATACTAACGTTTTAGGGTACTGTTTTTCATGCGAAGAAATGGCCATCTAAAGACAATCTTAGGCAAGGTGTCTAAAGAATAGCATGTTATTGAAATAAGAATTTTCTCGCATAGCTACTATGGTAGCTCTACAAAAGTCCGAGGAAAAGCTAGCGAGGGAATGTAGGAAAAAACTTAATGAGCTATACAATATAAGAGAAAGCAGTGATTTTTTCTATGTTCCTGAGCATCAGGGCATCCTGGATAACAATAAAACTGATTGTTGACATTTGTAGGCTTTTCTCAACTCTCCGTAGGCCCAAAGCCCTTGGGACCTATTCAGACATTTACCAGAATAGTGTAGTTTAAAACTAATGGACATTAAATGGTACCAATGTAACTTCAGTTGAAGACTTTTATTCAGAAGGTACCTAAGCTTTAAGGACTCCCTCAAGACTATTAAATGAAGCAGGAATGAATGCGGCCGGCACAGTTTCAAACAATGTAAGATTCAGAAGTCTACAGATCTGTCGTACACCACAGGGAATATTCGAACTTCAGGCAGAAAGTTTAACGGTAACTAGTGTGGAGAAAGTAGGTGACAGTTAAGGTTTTCTATCGAATATGGAGGGCCCAATTGAGGCCTAGATCCTATGATCAATGGGTCGTTAAAAAAAGCATCCGCCTTAAAATGTAATTATTTCTGTTTCTGTTGTTACTGTAACTAATAAAACGGACATCCAGTGCTGAGAAACTCTGCACTTCACTTTTAGTCTAATATACACAATGAATTATTATATATATTTATATAACTTAAGCATGAAACTAATCAATTGGAACACTGATCATTTGTTGCGTGGCATAAAGGTCTTCTTCATAAGATAAACAGTTTTTTTTTGGGGGGGGATAAATGGACAGCCTTACATTCCCACATTATTTATCCTCCAAGTTTAGGGAGAGTGAGACAGTGAATTAAATATTTTAATAATTACAAATAATCTACCAAATAATTTTAAATCATCTCCAAAGATAATATTTAGGTTGTTCTTATTTACTATTGTTCAATTCTTTGCTTTAAAAAAACAAAACAATGACAATTTTTTTTTTAGATCTGACCAACTCCAAGGTTAAGAAACATGGAACAAATATAGAAAACGAAGTCTACCTACATACCCAGTTCCCTACTTTTAGCTAACCAACTATAGAATGCTCAAATTAAGTAATACAGTCATACTGTTCTTGGAAAATAATAATCTTAACATTTCAGTGAACTATATTATTAAATGTATTATATAATATGACCTTTTATGTTCTGTCTTTTTATCAATCCACTCTATGGCCATTAAGCACCCTCCTTTAAGCATAAAGATAAATTGCTTGTGACAAACTTAGTTTCCTTTCTATTGAATTAAAACAGAATAGGGTAACATCGAAGACATCTTTGGTTTAGATAAAAAGTAAAAGCGTTCTTATCATTAAATGTTTATTCTTCTGATTTTTTAAATTCCTGTTTCAGTGGAAAGTACTGTCTTAACTCTTATATATAATGGAGAACTGAGTAGGTTGCTAAAATACCAAGTTTGAAGAAACCATTCTACAACCGAAAGTATCAAATTACTCTGGGGATTTTTCGGTTCCAAGAGTAGATCCTTGGAAGCCGTTACATGTTCAACGTCTATTGCGGGCTATCATCGCCCTTTGGTTGCTACTTTTAAAGGAACTGCCGTTTAAAAAAAAAGAAAAAAAAATTAAAATATTAACCTTTTACTATCAACAATTTAGGAAAAGAATAATGGTTTACACTTCTCATTTTAAAATGGATTCAACGTTTATGACCACCCAAGAATAGAACAATATCCTATTTCTAAATAGGCTGTTGTGAAGGTCATTTTAAGACAACATTCGGTGATTTTACTCTTCATACAGAACACTCCTTTAGTTTATTCATTTTTTTTTTATTCTTCAAAATATTTGCATAAATAAAAATTAAAGAACAAAATCATTTATACAATGTAGGTTTCTGTAAGTTAAATGTACAATGTAAGTAAAATAAAGAATATTCTTCGATAATTACAAATTAATATTCGTCATGATAATTTGTTTTATTATAACAATAAGCATTCATCAGTGGAAACAGTGAAGTTGGGATTTTGGAATTCCCTCTTAAAATTTAAAATTTACTATTATTTATAACGTAAGTATGCAATAATTAATTTACCTTCAAATATTTAGAAAAGAAACTGGAATCCTTAATTTTTTGATAAATAATGAAAGATAGGGATGGAAATGGGCACTTCTCACTTGCACGACGTTAGAGTCTTGAATTTCACTACTTTGTAAAAATCTAGTAACCACTTTTTCGTCTCTAACACAACAATCAGTCCCTTCTAAGACACTAATTTAAATTCTTACACAAACATTTCAGCCTTAGAACACCCGTTATTTTACAGATAATTTCTTCTTAAGACATTATGTTCTGCTAGAGGTTAATTAACGATACAAGATATGTATAATTTATTTTTATTCAGTCATTTCACTTCTCATAAAAGCTCGTATCCAAGAAAATTAATTTTTATACCTAAAGGGTTTTATATCTATGAGCTATTTTATTACGCTGTATTCCTCGTCCTAAATCACTCATAATACAAGTAATCCATGCGCCAGCAAAACATATTTCCATTTTAGTCTAGGTAACTCTTCAAATACCTTCCTTCCGCAAATATTTTACCTTACAGCTTTAACGCTAAATAAAAAGTCCAAAATTCTGAGGGATACATTTTGGTGAAATCATCGATTTGTAGTAGATCGCTTAATGATTTTTAATTTAATTTAATTCAATTAAATAATTTAAATATTTTTTTGAAATTTCACTTTATATCAGCTGATCGTGAGGAATGTCAACCCTAAATCTAAGTGGAATGATAATATTAAAATGAAAAGTTTTTAATATAAAAGTGATACAATGATAAGTTTTCCGTAGAAAAGAAATGGTAGCAATAGTTTCATTAGAGTTTCCAGTTCTGCAGTAATGCTGAAATACCAACAGTTTGGTTTAGTTTTGACAGTTCCTGAGAAGCCCAACTTCGTCGCATGATGGACTTTTCGTTAGTTGTAGCGCTTTTTTTTTTTTTACTTTTAAAAATTAAGATAGTGGAAACGAAAGTGCAATTATCAATAATTTTCTGAATATGAATTTAAAACCAGTTTTTATTATTTTCAGAAAGTAGGAAAAATCATTTTGAATTTAGAGGATTCTTGAAATTGATCTTTCTGAGATTTAAAAAAGCATTTGATATACATATGTATTTCATATCACTTGGAAACAAACTTAATGTATTTATTTCAGAAGTTTTGGAATAAAAATTGTAACAATAAAATTTTTAAAAAAATGTGAAGAGGAAGTGGTCACACTACATCCATGAATTGTGGAAATAGATTCATACCAATCCAGGGTTGGAGCCAGAATGAACCATGATCCCCATACGATACTTCCTAGCTTTTGCCCCAAATGCAATGATATTATACTACCCAGCGTTAAGTGTAAGAAATGTAAGAGAAAATTCCATAAAACTTGTGCAATTCCACAGAAGTCAATGTGTCGTACAAAATGGATATGCAATGACTGCTTCAACCGTAAAAAAATATTACCACCACCTAAATATCAACAGCAAACTGTTAAGCTGCAAACCCAACCTGAAGTGACAACCGAGAATTCAGAGACAATCAGGACTGTAGAGCCAGTCAGGACTGCAGAGCCAGTCAGGACTGTAGAGCCAGTCAGGACTGCAGAGCCAATCAGGAAGGAATCAGAAGAAGAGATATACAGTTATAAATCAGAAGTAAGTAAAGCTCCTAATATTTCGCGTAAACTAGAAGGAATAATGAATCAAATAAGTAAATTGAGATCTGAAATTGCCGAACTGCAACATGAAAGCCAAAAATTAAAAGAAGATCACAAAGAGTTGAGATATGCTGTTTCCCGGGTATGCTCAAGGCCCTGCAAACCGAGTTGCGGAGGTACTTGCTCCAAGAAAGAGAAACCAGCTCCCGTTGCTGCAGTTTGTACTTGTTTTCGGGAAGGAGGAGACGAAGAAGTAAAAACTTCCAGTACTTTCAAAGTTCGGAATAGAGACCATGATGATGTCAAAAGTCTACGTAGCTGTCACTGTCCATGATGGGTTCATGATAGATAGTTACATTTTATAAGGACATATACTGTGAATTTCAGGTTCATGAACATTTGTAGGCCAACTTCCTAAAAAAAACCTCTCAAATTAATCAAGTAAGTCTTGGATAAAGAAAGTACTGCAGTGAAATTGATGATTTTTATCACGTAATATTTTTGTAATAAATATATCTAACAGTTCATGTACATAATCAGCCTTTTTTTATTGGAGTTTCAAAGAAATAAGTATATATCTATTTTAGGAATGCCGAGTTGCAGTTTTCGAACATGTCTACTAAATGCAATAAATTTCTTTGCAAACACCGCAACGTTTCATTATAAATATGTTTCACAGCCCTGAAGATGACCTAGTTCTTAGGACGAAATCTTGGCAAAAAATTATGACTAAAATTGGCAATATTCTTTCTTTCTATATTTGCATATATTCTGTGGATTCTAGAAATTAATCTGATGCAATCGCATATAAAAACTTCTGACAGTAGAAACTGAAAGAGTTGGTAACTTATTAAGTAGTAGTATTAACTACGTAAGTAGTAACTTATTTATTTTTATAATATTTAGGCGCGCCAACCTCAGGGTCTTTGGCGCCCACAGCCCTTTTTCAGTTTACTGCCGGCTTCTGGATTGTGTTCACTTGTTATAGAACGGATTGTTAATCACCAGGCAGCTTTAGGGCTTTTACAACTGCCATGAAGGTAAAAGCTATGGGCAGACAGGACTCGGATCTTAGAATCTCGAATCTGGGATCTTAGAACTAATCCTCTAATAGCAGGTCTTTCTCTTAACCGCACTTGTGTTTTGTCTCTTCGTTAATGTTTTTGAAAATGTCCTTTAAAACTGTTTATATGCATGTGTTGGTCCCATTCAAGACTAGTGGGACGCGTAAGTGGGCTTCAAGGCAATCCAGTCATGCGTTAGAGTACTGTGCAATGCCATTAAGCCAAACCTTTAACTGATGTGAGTTACTTCTTGCCGTTTAAGGATTTTTTTTTTTTTTTTGGTTCCCATTAGCTAATCGTGCATCAATAATTAAATAAAAATTGCTACATCAGGTCTAAACTCAATGAGAGCAACCTACTGCAACTAAGTTTACTTTTTTTTGCTGCATATAACTAGAATTATATTTCTTTCTTTCTTTACCAGAAATATTAGTTTTGAGTTCAAAAAAGTAGTTTTATGTGAACACTGTAGCTCAAAAACTTCAGTTAGGAATTTGAATTCCTCAAACTGGAATAACATTTCACTGAACAGGACTTTTGTTTTTTTAAAGATTTCTCAAAAATTCAATTTTCTTTAGTAAATGCACACTTTTGTCCTGCGGAGTTCAGGGATTCCGTGAGCATCTTCAAAAGTGTTCAAAAGTGATAAAGATCAGATAATTATTATATCAAACTATTTAAAAAAGAAAAGGTTGTTTAATTTTGAATACTTAAACTGATTATTATATCAATAAAAAATAATAAAGCAAGGTTCAATTTTTATAAAAATCTACTGAATATAGATCATGAAAATTTTATTAAAGTTTGGGTTTTGCTAGAAGAATAAGATTCGAAGTGAAGGGCGTTTCTGTCTACCAGGACAGGTTGTTAGGCATATTGCAGAATTAATGACTTTTCCAAGCGGCTTAGCAACATTGGAGGAGGAGAAATCAGTGTAACTATTCTCAGTTAGTTAATTAACAAGAAGGATTTGGTTGGGTGTCAGTTCTTTCTGGAAAATGTTTAGTTGGGTAAGATGCGGGCGATATGAGATGGAATGGTTAATCTAAAGGAATGGATTGGTTAATCCAAAACCTCGCTTCTTATATTAAACAAAAAATTTATTAGAGAAAAAGTATTATTTTGACTACATAACTTAATTGAATTTTATTATTATTATTATAATTATTATTATTTTCTTGATTTAGTTTTTCAATAACTGTGTTGTAGTCTAGTCAGAAATTCGGTTAATCAGTTAAGAGCAGAAATTTTAAATGGATTTTAATTGAGCTCAACTGTGGAGACCGATTGAGGATTGACTGGTTACGGAAGGTTGAGCATTACATTTTTGATATTGTGGGAAATGATTTTTATTCGCTATTTAGGATTTAAGAAATAATGATATGTCACCATCGTAGGAGTGTACAATTATACATTATTTATTAACCATAAAATAAAAAATTAAATATTTAGGAAGGGAGCAAGGACACCTCTCTTAAGAATACTTGCGTAAAACAAAAATGAATTTTCTGGAAGTGAGTAAAAGATAAATTAAAGCCATGAAGATTGTTTCTTATTTTTTATTTTTATTTAGAGGAGTCTTTTTTGAAATTTAAAAGATTTGTTGAGCTAAAATACGTTTCCAAGGTAATCAATCTTTCCATAAATATATCAAAGAAATATCAACTAGAACCAATCTAGGAGAGAAACGATTTTTTTTCCAAATAAGCAAATTTACCTAAAGAAAATTATTTGCAACGCAAGTGGATAATTTGTTATATAATATTTTGCCCCTCCTTAAATTTAGTCCAGGAAAGGAAGAACATCCCACACGAGGCACTTGATGCAGTGGGACGATAATCAAGTGATATTTACATGTTTACACTTCCTGCTAATGACTATAATTGCTAAAATACTCATTAATTACACCTAACTTCAAAATCTCTACAAATCGTCGCCCTAAATTCATTGGTGCCCAGAATCTTTTTCAGTGCACTGTCGCCCCTCTCTATCTGTATTCTCTTGTCCTCTTCAATTTGTAATTACCTTTATTTTGGTTTAAAATATTATAAAACATGTACAGATTTTTTTGAATCAATATAGAATTTAGTTTTTGTAAAAGAAGAGTGTGAATTTCATCTATAAATATATTTCTTTGTTTAAGCAGTTGGCAAAGATACACTGCAAATTGTGTCTGTTGATCCATGTCTAAGGCGAAATGGATTCTCTCACAGAACAGGCATGTTTGATTTAATGACAACTAATGATGATCCACAACTGGTAGTTCGCCGAGGACAACCGTTTGTTTTAGAGCTCACACTCAGTAGACCGTACAACCAAGAAACGGATAGTATCTCCTTCATTTTTTATCATAAATGTAATCACAAATAATTTTATTTTTAATTATTTTTTTTGTGTTTATTTTATATTGATCTTTGAGATCAATTCTTGTAATTGTTGAATTTTGCCTGAGGTTATCTTAATACAAGACAAAGAAGATAATTTGGTATCCAGAAAGGTGCCAACTAAACAAGTTTTAAATGCATTGTTTATTACTACGTAGAAGTTGATTATAGTGGGCGCCAACTAAACAACTTTTATTACTTATAGTTTATCAATTCCTTTCAAGAGACTTCCTTTCTTGTTTCATTTTTTGACCATCGTACGATTTTTCTTGATAAACAGGAGTGTTTCTACAGACTTACATGTAGCAGAGTTAAATTCATACTTCAAAGTTCGTCCATGCTTCCCTTAAGTCGTCAGTGTCAGTCCTAAAAGTCCTCGACCCTGCTCAATTTTAGCAGCGTACACTGGCCCTGTTTTCTTCTCTTTCAATTTGAATGATTTGATATTCTATTTCTTATATTCTTTTTATCCTTTTTCTTGATCCTCCTGGGAGTAGGTCACTGATGTTGACTACCACGTCACTTCCGATTTCGGGTCCATGCTTCACCCGTGCGTCTCTTACTCTCTGCAGTAACCTCTTACTTCCTATAATTTACGTATTATAGCCCTATCGTTCATTTCGGGTGACTTTATGGATATCTTAACGGGGATACTTGGTATTTAACAGGACCAGCTTGTTTGCTAAGCAAAATTGGAGTACCCTTTTCCAATTATTATTTCTGGTTTCCTCTCTGCACCCAGTCATAACCTGTCTGGCAGTTCCCCCATCAGTCATTTAAATCTTCCAATATCCATAGTTCCATTTCTTCGCCAAGTCGCTGCCATAAAAGAGATCCGATTTTTCATTTCTTGTTTCTTCTAATCTAATAATTTCAGAGATATGGGGGATTTGCCCGCAGTCTCATAGAGTAATGGAGGAATTGCCTCTTTTGGGCCTCCACACTTGCCCTGAGCACCATCAGAGTTTTATAAGCGGTTAAATTCCTACTTCCTGACATGGTCTGATGGAATGACCCATTCAGGTTGGTGCACTGTTGACCGTTTAGATTTCGCATGGAGCACCAAGAGCAGGCGGTTTATTTAGCTCCTGCTGAATAGTACATAATTAGAGAAGCTGTTGTTTCTAAAATGATTTCAAAGCCTCCTTTACTATGGTCTAATCTAATTTATAAATTATTGATTTTAATTTTTTTTTGAAATAGTGGCAACATATCCTTCATTTGGGCGTAAAACAATGGTAACCATGCCATTACTTGTGCGAGCTGAAGTCAGTTCTGAAAATATTTGGAGTGCCGAACTAGACAACTCAAATGGAAATAAAATTTCCGTGTTTGTAAGTAATTTCAAGATATTTCTCGCAAAATATTAATTTACTATTTTTTTTTTAATGATTTAAGGCGCGTCAACATCTATGGTTATTGGCGCCCGGAGCTTTTTCCAGTGCACTGCCGGCCTCCGGACAGTGTTCTCACTTTACAGACAACACTGTCCATCACCGGACAGTGAGCTGTAAGAAGCTCCTAGGACAGTGATTCTCAACCACTGTGCCGCGGCACTTTTGTGTGCCGCGAAAGTTTTGAAGTGTGCCGCCAAATTTTAGAAATGCATACAATAAAAATTATATATTAAATGTAGAAGACGATATGAGAGTAGCATTATCATTTATACGACCAAATATAAACGAAATTATCAAAAAACATCAAGCTCTAATTTCTCATTAAAAGTATTCTTATTATTAACTTGCAATTAATCCCTTAATAAACAATGGTTTTGTAGTCCATATTATTTTATTTTATATTGAAAATAAACATACAACTATTTTACACAGTGTATTACGGATTAGTAAAATACTTTTAAACTTATCTTATTGTTAGTGTACCGCCAAATTTTGAAATTGTTAAAAGTGTACCGCGACAAAAAAAAAGGTTGAGAATCACTGTCCTAGGAAGAAAAAATCTAAGGGTCAGCAGCTGGATTCGAACCCGGGACCTCCGCGTGGGAGTCCAGTATGCTAACCTCATAGCTAATCCCTTCCCTGAAAATTTACTATTAATTCTGTAACGAACTCTTGACAAAGTTAATAATGAAAATAAATCAACCTGTAAAAGCGTAATTTAAAGCGCAATAATTTTAGAGATGAAGGTGTTAATTTGTTTCAGATTTCTACTCCTGCAGACACCATTATTGGAAAATGGAAAATGGAAATTGATTGTATGGTTAAAAAAGAAGGATCCAACAATTACAAATATAAAAAACTTATTTATATCTTGTTTAATGCATGGTGTAAAGGTATTGGATAACTACATAGAAAAATGCATTTATCTTGTAATTATCTGTTAGCTTGACTACATTTTCTTTAAAGACGACGCCGTATTCATTGATGGTGCTGCAAACAGAAAGGAATATGTTATAACAGAAGTTGGATCTATATGGAAAGGTTCATTCAAAAAACCTCATTCATCCTTGTGGAAATATGGACAGTTTGACAAAGATGTTTTGGACTGTTCCTTGTACCTTCTTGAGAAAGTTTCAAAACTACCTTTAACTCAGTACAATGATCCTGTAATGGTCAGTAGGGCAGTTTCTTCAGCTGTAAGTAGTATGTAAAATTAGTAATTAAACAAATTGTAATAAACTTTTAATAAAATTAAATCCTTTCTACAAGGTAAACAGCCCAGATGACAATGGAGTGGTGTATGGTAATTGGTCTGAAGATTTTTCTGGAGGAAATAAACCAAGCGAATGGATCGGAAGTCCTAAAATACTTAGAAAATATTATAAAACACAAAAACCAGTAAAATACGGTCAGTGCTACGTATTTGCAGGAGTAACTACCACAGGTGGGTGGGTTTTGTTTATTTTTGAACTAATGAAGTCTTCAAATAAGTAAAATGAGAAAATTACAAATTTAATGTTGGCTACTTCATTATTTATTTAAAGTTTAATGGAAAATAGTGCAGGGAAAATAAAATACACAGTGGGTATTAATAGTAAACAGCTTTGTTTGCTACCCAAAAATTAAAAAAGTAGATAGGGTTCTGCAAGAATATGGATCGCTTTTCTAAGAAACCGCTCACTTCAATTTTTTTTCAAGATATTTTTTAAACCTTGCTGTCATCTCAAGCGAGTTGACATGTTCTCCTACAACCATCATCTCTTCCATTTTTCTGTATGTACTCTTCATATAAACGAAAATTTTTCGTTGATTTCCACACTTTTACCCTTTTGAGAGCTAAGGCTACGAATTCTTATAAATTCCAGTGAATATAAAATTTTAGTTTTAATTCAGTTTTAGTTTTGGGTAGGATGTAACTGCAAAAAATCAATCCCTCCTACCTCTCTTTAGCAAAAATCACCTCTACAAATAACCAGCGAAGCATTATTCTTTATTTTATTGTTGAGTTTAATTTAATTAGTCTTCAGAGCTTTGGGAATACCTTCGAGGACCGTCACTTGTTACAAATCGGCTCATGACTACGGATGCAGTCATACTATTGATATATTTATTGACGATAATGGAGAAATCCTGTCTGAATTCAGCAAAGACTTGATCTGGTACATAAATTTTTGCTTTGTGAATTAAGATTCAAGCGATAAATAAAGTGAATATTGTAAACTGAATTGAATATAAAATTTAAGAATCCCAAACATTTTTTAAAGGAACTACCATGTTTGGAGCGAGATGTGGACCAAAAGGCCAGATTTAGAACCTGGATATGATGGATGGCAAGTTGTTGATGGAACACCACAAGAGTTAAGTGACAATTTATACCGTTGTGGACCAGCACCTGTGGTGGCTATCAAAAGAGGAGATGTGAAAAAACCTTATGATGTTGCATATGTGTTCTCGGAAGTTAATGCAGACGTTATTTACTGGAAATTCCAAGGTCTTACTCAACCATTAAAACTTATCCAAAGTGATACAATTGGGTAAATAATTTTTCCTTTCTCTCATTCAATTAATCAATTTGCAGAATCCACAAATATGATTATTGCTCGCAATTTTTCTCGCACGTTATTTAGGGGAATTTTAATTGACTTAGTTGTTAAACAATGAACACAAAGTTACTTACTTTTTAGTGTCGGCCAGTTCATCAGTACCAAAGCAGTAGGATCATATGAGCGAGAAGATCTGACAGATCAGTACAAGTACAGGGAAAGTAAGTGCATTTCTTTCCAAATAACTGTAGGATTGTTTAAGAAATGATTTTAAACAATAAACAAATCAATACATTAGATCGGTTTTAAAAGAAATCTTATACCAAATGAAATCTATTTCAGAAAGTAGAGAAGAACGATTAACAATGTTGAAAGCGTTAAGAACCAGTGAACATTTAAACAGCCGGTATTACTTAAATGAAAGTTTCAATGATGTTAAATTTGAATTTCAGTTGCAAGATGATATAACTATAGGAAATTCTTACAGGTTTGAAAAAAAATCATTAAATGGCCATTATATTGTAATATTAACTATTCCAAAAGAAATTTTTGCAGTACAAATTTTGAACTTCGAGCTTTTTTTTGTTAACAGATAGTACAAGTTTTGAATTTTTAAATTTTTATAGAGTACTCTATAAAAATTTATTTACAATGAGGTTTGTCAATTTTAACTTCAGTAGTTGATTTTTATCCATCTTCAAAGATTGGTTCAAGTTCATGTGCAGAATTTGATCTTCACTTTCAAGCTGTCTGTCCTTCGCTACATTAAAACCGATCAGAACAATAGAAATCTTAGAGATTCAGCGTAGAAGGATAAAATCAATCATCTTCTCCAGCAAAACCCAACTACTATTTAAAAAAAACTGCCCATTTAATTCAAATACTCATTTCAGTATTTACTTAACTGCGAGAAATGTTAGCATGACGAATCACAATGTAAGCATTATATTGAGAAGTGCAACACAAAATTACCATGGAGAAATAATAAGCATTATTAAGAGAGAAGAGAAAAAATTAGCGGTGGCTGCTGATAGCGGTGAGCTTAAAACATACAACAGGAAATAAAGATTAATTTCCAATTATAATAAATTTATCAATTTTTAGAAGAAAGAGCGGTAATGGTTTTAAATTATGCAGATTATTCATCCTATCTTAGCAATGATATTGTCTACCAAATATGTGCCTTATGTAAAGTCGAAGGTACTGACTTCGAGTATTTTGCACAAGATGACTTTAGGATAGTTTTACCAACAATAACAATTAAGGTAATTTAACTTTTCTGGAACAGAAAAACAAATTTGAAATAATAATGAATACCTTAAAAGAAAGAAAACAAAACAAAAAAAGACAAGCAATACCTTCTATTATGATTAATTTTTTATCAGTAAATTTGTTAATTTGCTTCTTTCCATTATATGTAGTTGGAAAGTACACCCGTTGCAAATAAAGTTCTTTATGGTTCAGCTTTTTTCAAAAATCCATTACCAGATAAACTGAAAAACTGCGTATTTCTGATCGAAGGACCTGGATTAAAGAAGGGGCTAAAGTACAAGATAGAAGAGTAAGTAAACGGCATAAGAAAATAAATATTCAAAAATTATTCAATCAATAAGTACATGATGTTGATTGTCAAATGCATAGAATTACTGTTAGTAAATTCAAATATTAATGATATATTCTAACTTTTGTTTACAGTGTACCAGCTAATAGCATGGCCAAAGTAAATTTCAAAATGACCCCAACATTTTACGGAAAACAAACAATAGTAGCAAAATTTAATTCCAGCAATTTAAATAACGTTGATGGCTACTTAACAGTTGTAGTAGATGAAGGAAACATGAACCGGAACGATGTAAATACGATAAACTAAACTTACAAGATGCACTTAACATTATTTACCAATATGATTGTTTTTAAAATAATCTTCGCAAAAATTGATTATTAAAAAAAAATAAATAAAAGTTTTCATATTTGTCTTTTACAAATTACCTATTATTTTTGTTTTTGTGTAATAATTTAAAAAATTACAATAATGATAATAATAATGAAGGATAAGCAAACAAAATATAATAGGACAAGAATTCAAAATAGATTTAACCAAAAGCAGCGAAGAAACAATAAAACAAGAAACGTCGTCACATTAAATGAAAATTTAAATTTAATTTATGTTTATGAAATGTTGCTTCTGTTCTTTGTAGCCCGACTAAAAATATATAAATTGGGAAAATAAATTTCTCATGTTTTAATTCTGTAAAGAGAGTATGGATCAAAGTACTTATACGTATTGAAAATATATATTATACATAAATACATGTAACGTTAGTATTTATAAAATTTATAATAAATTTTCTTTTTGTTTTTCTTTTATTACCTTTGTTTCTTCAACTCAATTAAAAGAATCTTCAAAGAAATTATCAATACATCGCTGAAATGTTCTTTTTCCTCTCTCTCTCTGTCTAAGGCTTCAACTAGGAACTCGAGCTCTGGGCCTACTAATTTTCCCATTCGAGCTTCCATCAGAAATTTTGTAAGAAAAAAAATTTTAAAGACAAATAGATCGATAACTAGAAATTGAAAGGCTTTCAAATTCAAAAGTTTAAGATCTTTAGAAACTCTAAGGAAACCGAGACGAACTAGTCTGTAAGTACATACCTGGCAAAGCTGAACAGATTTAACTCTTTTATTTTTTCCACTTTCGTAATTTCATCGAAAACATCTATAAAAAAAAATTGAATTCTTGGGTGCTGGGACTGAAGGGCAAGGAGGTGAAGAATTGCCCGATTATCAGGCAAAGCGGGAAACTTCGCAAAGAGCCTCTGGCTCTGAACATTTTACATTCATCTACTTGAACAAAACACAATGTTGGGACATCGAAAAATGACTCAAGAGGAAGCTTACTTTTCAATGGTCAAGGATGGCGAAAAGGAGGCACTCTAATATCTTTCTAGACGGGCTTGGCAAGATTTACACAATAAATGTAAATATGCACAGATTACTGCTCTGGCCGCCACAAGGCGAAGTCTCTTAATAAAACGCCCTTGTAGCAAGCTGCAGAGTCGCTATATAGGAGATATAATATAAATGCCGTTCCACTTCAATGTTGCTGGATTATGCTCGAAAACGATTCTTAATGTTTACTGCCAGTAATCTGCAACTGAAATTCTCTGCTCTGACATTCTTCTTCAATTGCTGACATTTTGCCTAAATGGAAGGGCTTTTTTGGGGAAACCCCATATCAAGATTGGATTAGATTAGAACATTGCCTTTAAACTAGCCAAACTGATGCAAATCTGTCAACATAATTTTGGTAGTTGAAATATAAAACATTATTATTATTATTTTTTGTGATTGTAATAAGAACTACCATGTTAGCCTTACACCTAGACTAAAGTGACTTCGGATATGAATGCCATTTTATCGCGTATATATAAGCACAAATTTGTGATTTAAAAAATATTTACCACTTTAATATTTAAGAAATTAACAGAAAGTTTTTAAGATTATTTCTCAAAGAATTTTTGTAATCTTTCATCAAACAACATTCGCCTACATTTTGAACAAAGAAAATTACTGGACACTAGAAAAATGTCTATTTGTTTGGAAATTACAAAAATAGTAATCCACGACTTTTTAAAGTATTCTTTTTATTTAAGAATATAAGTTATAAAAAATTAACATACACAACAGATTTGTACAAAAATAAGACATATATTTACAAAGTATGACACTCATGATATGGTTTCAGATTCGTCAATGTCACATATGGCACTAGGTGTGCTGCTTTGGTTAGGAAAACCATATGAGGGTATATCGTACCCCGATAATGGAAATCTCGGAGAAGCTTCCTCTCCAACTGTAAAAATAAATGTATATTATTATTTTTTCGCAAAACAAAAAATCATAGGAGCTACTTTGTATTGTATATTAGATCACACTACAAGCCATCACTTACAGACGACAATCAAATTTACAGTTCTTGGCAGTTACTTTCGCGAGTTTGGCAATATTAAAGTTATTCATGGATAAAAATATCAAAATTATGCTTCAAATTTCGTAAATAGTTTAAATAGAATACCTTTACTTTCGTGAATGATAATATCCGACCGTGGCGGACTTGAAGATTCATCTTCAGGGCAAGATACTTCAGCTATATTCGTAATTGTATTGGATTGCGTTCCAGTACAATCCCATTGGTAACCTTTAACAAATATTTACTTTGAATAATTTTTAAGAAATCTGTAAATGAGGTGTTTATAAATACCATATTTTTCAATCTATTTCAATTTCACTCAGAAAATTGGTATTTTTAAGGCATGTATTCACTTGATAAAATTGGACATTGTATCTTGAATAACAACTCTACATCATTAGTGGATTTAGCAAATTTGCTTCGCTCCGTATCAAAACAAATTTGATACAAAGTAACCAATAGTCATTTGCTGACTTTTCTTCGTCATAAAAAAAAAAAAAAACGGTTCGAATACGTCGTAGTGCGAACGAGATGAGACGTATTCAGTTATATATAACAGGTTGGTCTGATGTTTTACTGAAACGGACTCTTGGCCTTTTTGATAAAAAACGCCCTCCTGTACCTAATTTTTTCATGCATGCAGTGAAGATATGTAGGAACTGAATCTGACAAATCGAAGTGCCATATCAGTTAATAGCATGTACGAATATGAGGCTTATTAAATATAAATGGGTTTATTAATTTATATTTTAAAAAGCTAGTGTTTCTAACGGATATTTTCCGTACACTTGCAGGCAACTGCTGTGTGAGTTAAAAGCTTCATGAACTAAGGGCATTTCCTCCCCCACGTTTGCTTCAATTATTCAAACATACTAAAATGTACAGTCTACTAAAAGATCGAAAAGATTAGCATTAGATAAAAATAAATATAAATAAAGTATGATGCTACCTTGCATCAGTCTAGTTTCCTCTTCAGGGTAGCTTCGCCGGCCACCACTGTTGCATTTGAAATCTGTAATTAAAATGTTTCTTTAAGTAAAAAATCATGATGTTAAGAAAATTAAATCAATTAAATAATGCAATATTTAAATGATGACAAAACAACAAAATAAAAATAAACGATAATAAGGAAAAAAATTAAAAGCTTACCATTAGTTATTTTAGTAGTAGGATCCGTATTTTTCGTAATATTCTGTACATAATCACAAGAAACATTTTCTAATTCTTCTCCCGCAAGACCATAATTGCGTACAGTATCCAGATTATTTAATGGAAGTGCTGTATAGAGCGTATCGTTGCCGCAATTATACGATGAAGGCCGTCGGATATGCTGTAGACAGATGGAATCAATCAAGATTCAACAATTTTTTAAAATATCAAAAAAAGTGCACTAAAACTCACTTGGGAAGCTTTCAAATTGCTTATTTTAGAATTGCACTTTGCTTCTGAATTCAATATTCTAATTTCTTTCATCCTTCTACTTCCGTCTTCATTCGAATTTTCCCTTCTTCTTTTCCTACATTTCCTACAAACAAATAAAATAAAAAATGAATGAATGAATAACAAAAATCAAAGCTGTATGTATTTATGAGCGTTAACTTGAAAAACCCATTTCCTTACCAAATAATTATAATAATAGCAACTGCAGTCACACAAACAGCTAAAAGGCCGGCCACAGCAATAATGATATTCTGATATCTGAATATGTACTTGCCGGTAGTACCCTGGCTTGGGGAGTTACATGTATGATTCTCCGCGCAAAGAGGAGCGACTGGTGGAGGCGAAGCGCACATAAAATATCCAGTCACACTATCTCCTTGATGAGAACAAACTGTAGGCGGTGGACAGTCACAAGCATCTTTTACTGACACTTCACACAATTCACCTTTAAAATGCAGCAAATATTTTAAAATTATTAAATATTGACAAACTGCGTAATTGCATGTAACTAAATATGGCCAACAGAAATTAACAGCATATTGTTTCTTAGTACCTGTATGGGTTGATGGGCATGCACAGTACATTCGGTGGGAATGTGCGGGTGCAACAAAGCTATTGACACCTGTTGCAGTAGTTATGATGTTTTGAGGAATGATAGACAACCTCTGACGACATAAGCCTCCATTTTGACATTCACATTTGTGGGGAATTACGGGTAACGCTGATTCAACCATTGCTTTTACTACTTCTTCTAAAGGTATATTCTAATAAAAGAGAAAACAAATAATTATTGAATTAACTCAAATTCCGATAATTTTAAAATTTTGTAAAAATCAAAACAAACTTACATCTTGGAATGAAAGTAAAATATCTAAATCTTTATTAAATGGTTGAATACTAAGTAGAAAAATTTCAGTCTTGAGAAGTTTTTTGAGCAAACCAATTATATTCTTGCGTCTAGTTAACACGAAGTGATGCGGAGTAATTCCTTTTAACCTATAATAATTGTGAGAATTGAACTACAAATACCATTAATTTGAAGTAACATTAAATTTTAATATGTAGTCATAATTTATTATCAAGAGGTTTGTCAGAACCTAGAGGGATTTATTCATGACTCTTTCATCAAACTTGGTTCTTATACAGCACAACGCATGAGAGTTGTTTTTTTTATCTCGAAGTTACTCTGAAATCATACGACGGATTCAAAACCCCCTAAAAGAAATGAATTTCTCACCTTACACTAAAAGCCGTCAACAACATTTCTGGAAAGAGCGGCTGAATATTAACAGTTACAATAACACTTGATGTATATTTTCCATCCGTCGCAGTAACATTAAGTTTATATTGTCCACTGTCAACATTTGTAGCCGTTATCGCTCCTGTCCGTTGATCGATTTGAAATCCAACGGGATCACCTATTAAACTGTAATGTAGCTTGTCATACGGATCGAGATCTGTTGCGTGTACAGTACCAAGGACTCCTTTCTTAAAATTATCTTCAAAAGAAATTACGACAATATCCATGGGTGTGAGAGCTGGAGGGTATTGTGATTCTTCTATTACCTAGATATTTTTTCAAATTTAAATTAGAATTCTGTTCAGGTAAAAAAATGTTAAATTTTCAAAAAATTGTAATAAATTTTGTTTAAAGAATCATTATTTCAATTTTACCTTAATTGTTAGTAAAGTATCTGAAAAAAGAAGAGGTGTACCGCTGTCGAATACACGAATTTGTAGAACGTAAGACTGTTGGATGCGTCGACTGAGTCTGGCAACAGTCCTCACTGTGCCGTCAGAACTAATTCTAAAAAGTTTTCCTTCATTTCCTGAACGAATGTCGAAAGTGAAAGGTCCAGCGTTAACTCCTATATCGTCATCTGTTACATTTAACTTAATAATCGACCAACCAGCAGATTTGCCTTCCTATCGAGTACATCAAGGGAGAAGGTTAATATATTTTTAAAAATTATTGGATTAGAAGCTAGATCTCATAGTATAACTCACCTGGATTACTGCCGAGTAATTAGACAGGGAGAATTGGGGAGGATTGTCATTTACATCAAGAATTTCTACATTAACGGTAACTGCACTTGATAATGAAATTATTGGTCCAGAATCAGTAGCCTTAATGATGAGTTTATAACTAGAAATCTTTAGGGATAACATAAAATGAGTAAATGTAACATAATAATAGTTAAATTCTTACAAAAAATTGATATAATACTTACAGTTTCTCTATCTAACGGTTTTAAAACGGTGATATAACCATTGTTAGGATCAACACTAAACTGTTGATATAAATCTCCTTTCTCTAAATGATAAGTAATTCTTCCATTATCTCCAGAATCAGCGTCAGTTGCTGAAACCTTCAGAAAGGAACGTATTTAAATTATTCATGAAAGTTTTTTAAATGAACGTTGTGATTAATCACCTTTTAAAAATAAGTTTTTTACGGTTCACGGAACATAAGATAATTTTTGGCACTGAACGTCCAAAAAGTTCTCATAATTTGATACGAACAAATAAATTTCCATTTGTAATTCATACAAATATTTGTGTAATTTAGTGAAGTAAAGTTTGATTCTATAAAGAATTCACTTAAGAAATAAAAACCTCTTTGTCAGTAGTTTTCTTAGAAACCGTTTCAATAAAAAATGTAAATATCAACTTTCGTCAGTCACTTTTTCTCAAGAAAAGGTACTTTGCTTCTAAATAACCAAATGACTTTGGGAGTGTGTCCATTTTCATTTATTAGGATAAACTGCTAGTTAACATACACGGCAAAATTCGACTCAAATTAAATCTACCTTCGACCCTGACGACTGTTTTGTACCAAAGAATTATTGTCATCACCAGAAATCGTAACGCCCGGTGCATTTTTTTTTGTCAAATACCGGACTTTTTAACATTTTCCAACACCAGGAAGTGAGGATAAGGAAGAAAAATTCGAAGAAGAAAAATTCTAAAGGCTATAAAAGTAAACAAAAAATATCAGCAGTTATTTCTTAATAAATTGGATAAATGCAAATGTTTACCTGGAGAATTGCACTGCCAACACTAATATTTTCTGGGACAGTAGCAGTATAAATAACTTGTACAAAAATAGGCGTATTGTCATTAGAATCTATCACAGATATGTTGACTAAAGCTTGACTTGAAAGCGGCGGATCGCCTCTATCAGTCGCTTCCACTGTCAATATATAACTTTTTAAAGCTTCATAATCTAGGGGCTGTAAAATAGTTAATACCCCTGCAATAACAGAATAATAGAAAAGTTAATCATAACTATAAAACAAATTTATGTTGACTTTTCTACACTTTAGTTCAATTACCTGTTTTAGAATCCAAATAAAATCTGCCATCTTCGTTACCTCCAGCAATAGAATAGACAATCTCGGCATTTACCCCAATATCGGCAGAATAAGCTTCTACTCTCAGAATATCTGTATCAAGAGGAGCACTCTCCGCCACTTCAACTGAGTACACATTTTTTACAAAAACCTTAAGACAAATAAAAAAGAAATTTAATTGCGTGCAGAGATATTTTTAAATTGTAATGAAGCTTTAAGCTATTTTTAATTCAATAAACTATGCTTTTGTGTATAGTGCATGCATAACGGACTAGACTTGAAGGAAGAACTCACTGGAGGATTATCGTTGACATCAAGCACTCTGACTACGAGGGGCGCTGTCGAGGATAGAGGCGGTGAACCTTCATCACGGGCTCGAACAACCAGTGTATATCTTTCCTGTATTTCTCGGTCTAATTTCTTAGCTAGTCGTACCAGACCAGTATTAGATACGATGCTAAACATTCCTTTTGCTGAATCAGTCAGCGTGTATCGCAATTTCGAGTTCATCCCTGTATTCATTGAACAACACGCTTCAGACATAAGTAGAAATAAGGTGTTTGTATAAATAACATAGTAATCATGCAATCAACTTTATTCCTATCCCTATACACGGTACGCTTCCCATTGGCCTTCTTTTACACGGTCAAAATTTTTGCAACGCACAAACATTTATTCGGCCACTTTAGAGATAGCATTAGTAAAACCTAAAAAGCTCTGGAGCTTTACTGTATAACAGAACCATATCGTATTCCGTCAGAAAAAAAAACCGATAATTATGCGCGAAAGGTTTCGAGCAATTGTCATTTGAAGCAGATATTGTAGAACTAACGCTGAATAAGAGCACATGAGAAATTACGAAAAGTCATTCGCTTTGGACTTCAATGAGGATGAAAACTAGATAAGAATATTCACAAAAAGGCCATAATGTTGAACGGCTCTTCAGCTCCAGTGTGACATTAAACAGTGTTCATAGACATCATATTTCAAAACCAAATTGACTTTTAAGAACGGATTCCACTACTAAGTCCGTCAGTAAAATCTGTACTTGTTAAACAACAATGTTTGAACTGTTTTTTATTGTATGTTTATAAAGGTCATAAAAACATTGATAAATAGTCTGATTTATGGATGCTAGGTTTCCGGGTCATTAATTTTTCTCAGAGTTACACAAAATGTAGTATCCAACCTAATTTTAATCAGAAAAAGAGAAATTCACACACTGAATTCTATAATATTTAACTGAATATTCTATTTGTAATTTTAACACAATATTTTTGACTTAACCTGTTTCAATATTTAATGAAAAATCAAAGGATAGGTTTGTTAATTTTATGCAATTTAATATATTACCAATATCACTATCAACAGCGTGTACTAAAGTCACTACAGCTCCTACTTTAGAATTCTCAGGAAGTGACGCACTAAGATTAGATAATATAAATTTAGGAGGAGAATCGTTGATGTCCAGTAGTGAGATAAATACTCTGGAACTACAGCTCCAACTTGAATTATAAGTATCAACAACATGTACAACTAAATCATATTCAGCCACTGATTCACGATCCAACAATACGTTTGTCCTTATTTCACCTGTAACATGTTTATTAATTTTTTTATTGCAATGATTTAAATTTATTATTTTTTTTTAAATGTGTATGATATGCAAGAGAATTTTACCTGTAAAATTATTTATTGTAAAGTGAGCACTATTTTCCCCTTCTAAAAGGAATTTTATATTTGGAATTAGATCCGGATCAAAAGCCTGAACCGCTGTGACGTAAGTTCCTATTGATATATCTTCACTTATCTGTACTTTATAAACATTTTTCAGGCATTCAGGCTTTTCATCTGAAATTGGATATGAGTTATAAGATATAAGAAATCAGTTGAAAAACACCTCTACGACATCTAGTGTATATCTAATGTAAATTTGAAACGCAATTTGGCATGAATCTTGTCAAGTGACACCCCAGAATCCAAAATAATATTCACGATAGAAAATTGCGTATAGAAACGATAATCTTAAACCAAGATAAAATGATTAGAGAAGGATTACGTGATTTTAATTTCGGTTAAGCTATAAGGATAGCAGGATTATAGAGTACAGATCCATCCATTAGCTGTAGTTTGTATGTAATCAGTTGTATATAGTAGAGGGATGAATGTGTGAAGCGAATGTATTTATAAGTAAGAATGGAGAGTGAGTGATATTCTAGTGATAAGCACCTAGACGATGCTGGCTGTATGGCGAAAGACAATGCCAAACAAAAAAAAAATCTTAAACCAAGCAGAAGATTTACCAATTCAAGCGATTTCTACAAAATCGCATTTTTAGCAACAAATTTAATCCGAGCCATATAGCTGGTAAAGAGTGAATAGGATAAGAGATATACCTTTAGAGGGAACTTCCTTCTCTACGAAACCTAAATTATTTTTTTAAAGAAAAGTGTTAGATCTATTAGAATGACAGCACCCAGGTTCTAGCAGGAGAAAGAGGGAGAAAATACTTCTGGTCGAACGATTCACTTTAAACTCGATTTTCAGCAATACTTAAACAAAAGTGGAGGAGTGATAAAAAAAATAAACTTACCATTTACATCGAGAACATCAACAGAAATCTTACTTAAAGCTGAAAATTTTCCATCAGTTGCCAAAACAGTCAATATATACTTATCAATATATTCTCTATTTAATGTTCTTGAAATGTAAACTATCCCAGAACTATTTACATTAAAATTACAATTATCATCGCCGTCGATAATAAAAAAATCTAGTGGTTTAGATTCTGCATCTGCATCCGTTGTCTCTAGAGGAATGAGAGCAGCACCAACAGAAGCATCTTCCGCTACTAAATACAGCAAAAAGAAATGTATTAGTAAGAGCATGGTTTAAATTTTCTACAACAAATGATTAATTTAAGAGGACAGCCTTACTTGAAATGTTCCACATATTTTCAATGAAAACTGGAGGGTTATCATTAACGTCTAAAATATGTACATATACTGTACATTTATCGCTTAATGCAGGATTTCCATTATCAAATGCAACAACGCTAAATTTAAATTCAGTCTGCTTTTCCCAATCTAAAGGTGCTAATGTTAGAATCCATCCGGTTACTCTATCCAGGGTAAAAACCCCTAGTCCGTCTTCCATCCAGTAATGAATTTCTCCATTCTTCCCTTCATCTTCATCGTTTGCAGAAACTATAACCATTTATATAAAAAATTAAAAATGTTCAAATAAAAAAAATAATGCAATGTTAAATAAAACTAGTTAAGAATACATTTTATGAATATATATATAAAAAAAACCTTTAATAATGGGAATTCCATGTGGTGTATCTTCAGGTACAAAAACTTCATAAATATCTGATTCAAATGAAGGTTTGTTGTCGTTCACGTCCAATATGTGTAAAGTGATAATATGGGTGAACGACAACGAGGGCTTGGAAATGGTTTCGCATAGTAGGGCTAATTTATGTGTTGCTGTTTCTTCTCTGTCTAATGGCCGAGACAATGTGATCTGGCCATTTTTATTAATATCAAACAATTTTGCGCTTTTTCCATATAGACTAAATTTCATTTTAACATCACTTGATGGACTAACAACTGTAACTAAGCTACCTGCAAAATTAATAAAACAAAACTTTTATTTGAAGGAAAAATTTCTCTTTGTATTTATTTTATTGTACATTATTTATTATATATTTTATTATTATTTAGTAAAATCCATTTTTGTTTTCTGCTACCACTTGTAAGAAGAAGTATTACTTCTTACCAAAAATATTCGTTTTGAGTCTATCAGTCTAACTCTATGAAAGAACTAATAACAGAAGCCGGAGGGCATAATAACCCATTGGTTCATTGCCCCAAAAAAAAAAAAAAAAAAAAAAAAAAAAAAAAAAAAAAAAAAAAAAAAAAAAAAAAAAAAAAAAAAAAAAAAAAAAAAAAAAAATAACAGAAGAAAAAATGTTCAATTTTTTTAGCATGTTTCAACGCCATGATTGAATGAAAAAAGCTTTTAGAGATATAGTCAACTAAGAGGCACAAATTTTTCGGAAAAATGACTCTAACGATTTTCTTTAAACCTGATATTCTGTTAATTGTATGTACATACATACATCGATATCTACATATCTACATAGATCGAAAACATTTAAGGACACATTAAAGAAAAAGGATGAGGACTTGCCTACAGGACGTAAAAAAGTAGGCAAAATTCCGCATGAAGCAAAAAAGTTGACAGTCAATGTTAATTTACTGCACTGTTTTTTCAATTTTTCCGAAAATGGTTTCAATGACTTTTCTATAAACTTTTTATGGTCACTACATACACGTAGGATTATTACTTATATTTGAAACATATTTTCTGAAACATTATTCAAGTTGAGGTTCTTCGGGAAGGGTGTTCCCTTCTTGTTCACTACTTTTACGCTTTTTGGTGCAGTTTGAGAATAGTAACTTTTCTAACATTTGCCCAATATTTATGAATAACAAATGCGTTACCGAACCTTGAGTCGGAAGAATATTACATTATTGAATGGAACAGTTTTTTCGAGATGCTTCATTGGAAAGGGTTTGGACCTAACGCAAGATAACGCCAGTAACTTCGGAATACCACTATTTTTTAGGGAACATTTATGTTACAGAAGTTTTAAAGGGCCTGCATGTCAACACGAGCATTTCATTCAAATGAACTATCTTTTTAATAAACATTTTACGTTTAAAGAAAATTTAATTAAGTAAACTGTGTTAAGAGAAAGACATGCGAGCATTTAATCCCAATGTTTGTGTTTTTATTTGTTAAATTTTACTTACCAACTTCAGTAGCTTCAGAAATAAAAAATGTATCGGCGTCGTTTTTAAAAATAGGTAATTTTATATTTAATGGCGCAATATATATTGAAACAGCAACTTCAGTAACTAAGGCAGGCGAACCATTATCCATAGCCCTCACAAAAAATTGCTATAATGTCTTCTCTGAAACAATAAAGGTATATCAATAAATATAAAGCTGCTAAGAATTTGTAAAAATTTATAGTTGATCAAAAAGTTCTTCTCACCGTATTCTAGTACTAATGACGTGGGGAAGATATTTCCATTGGTCTTGTCTATGTTGAACAAACCAAGATTCTCTTTTTTACCACTTGCATATATAGAATATTCCAAAGACCCAGATAAACCTTCGTCATAATCTACTGCTTGAACCTGAAAGAATTTATTTAATTTAATTTTAAAGGTTATATATAATTTTGTTAGCCAAACGTGCTTTGCTACAGAATGGAGCATTCCACACTTGACTATTGGGGCTTTATAGACAACTCGAGTGAGTGGCGAGTAAAAACGGCTATCAATAATTACTTGCTTTCACTGATTTATTTACATAAATATTAATGAGCAATATCAAAAAGTAAATGAGGGCTAATCCTAGTCAAGTTATCCATTTTAGATACGCTGATTTCGAATACGCACATTCACAAATTTCACTTTATTCTTTTTATTTTCAAGTTCCTTAAATACTTATTTGTGATGGATAAAGCCTCCTACAAGTTGAAAATATTGGAAAAGTTTTTAAATACCTGAAGAACAGGAGTCGTTGACGATGCATTACTGTACATTGCAGTAGAGAATCGTGGCGATAAAAACTGCGGACTGTTATCATTAATATCAATCACTGTAACGCTAACTGTCGTAAATCCACTGCGGCCGCCACTGTCTTTTGCCATCACTACAATTTCAAAGTAATCCTTGGTCTCACGGTCTAATGGAACTCTGGTCCTGATTTCTCCTAAAAAAAAGTGAAATAATTTTACTGTAATAAAATATAAAAAATATATATTATTATTATTAAACATAACTAATAAATTATAAACCTGTAAAATTGTTAATTGTAAAGTAATGAAGCATATCCTCCGATGCAATACTATAATGTATACTGTGTCCAATGTTGACATCACTATCTTCAGCTGTAACTGTTATTACATAAGTTCCAGCCATTAAATTTTCTTTTATTCCGACATCATATATTGGTTTCTCAAATCTTGGACTATGCTGATTGGATGGTATCATATATAACTGAATAGAAGAAACACTTGTATACACGCCATCACTAACGGAGACATTTAAATTGGTGTTGTCGGTGCTGATGTTTTTCGGATTAGCAACAGTAAGGACCCCTGTTTAGTAATAATTAGAAAAATTAATAAATTTAAATTTAAAAAAGTATTATTATGTTGGGAGCTTTACAATTACCATTTTGTTTATCCAGTTGAAAAGCTTGATTGTTCGTAAGCAGTGAATAGGAAAGATTGGCTCCCTGGGTAGTGTGGAAAGCTCTGATATTGCACACGAACTGTCCTCTAGTAGCTTCGCCTCCAAATAAATGAGTTTTAACTGGGCCGAGTATTTGTGGAGCAGTGTCCAAAATATCAATCACTAAAAAAATAAAGAGCATTTCATACATGAAAAAATGTAAGGTTGCTCCATCGATTGGGAGAGTAGAAAGATGTGAGTAGCAAAATTAGTTGCTAGTTTTTGCTTCTAAATTATTAAATTAAAAGAAAATTCAGGAGAAGTTTTGACTAGTACGTTTATAATGACAGAACTACAGAATAATAGAACGTAACTGATATCTTTGAACCAACAGTTAATAAGATCTGAACAGTTATTAATCTCTCTTCATTTAATAATAAACACAAACATGGAAGACTTACCGTTGATGTAGATTCGAGCGGTGGACATCAGCGGCGGAACACCGGTGTCCACCGCCTTGACTACAATCTGATGTAATATTTTATTTTCGTAATCCACAACCTTTTTCAAAAAGATGTCGCCGGTGTCAGATCTAACATGAAAATATGAAGCTGAATCGCTTTGTTCTGGATCAATAACGTAACGAATAATACCATTGGCGCCTGAAAATAAAGACAAATGAATATAATAATATGTTAAAAAGTTTTTGCTTCAATTTCAAGTCAGTGGATTGATAAAGAACTTAGGAACTAAACTGAACACTATAATTTAGGCTGAAATTCGAATATCCTGTAAAATTTGGTTACATCTGGTAAAGTAATAATTAACAAATTAATTGAAATTTTTTGAATAATTACCCGTATCATTATCTGTAGCTTCTATGTGAGTTACCAAGCCTCCAACATGCAGAGATTCCAAAACTGATACATTATAACTAGGGAATTCAAATAATGGTGGATTATCATTGACATCTAATATTATTAGACTGAATAAAACTTCAGAATATTTATTGGTAATCGCGTCAGTAGCTCTTATTCTCAGGAGATAACTGTCTTGATTTTCGTAATCTAATCGTTCTTGCACCATTAACTCACCTACAATAATCATTTACACACATTACATATTTATATAAAATAAATAAAGAAATTGATTAATTAATTCTCATGGTATTTAATACTAACAAAAACTTGAACCACTGTTTGAACCTGAAAAAAAAATAATAATTCAAAATTTTAACCGAGTCAGAGGATTGGATAAAGTACTGAGGAACTTCTTAACTGATATCAGTTATGTAACAGGTTAAAAATTAAACACAACTAATAAAATCAATTTACCTGCATGATACTGTGCTCTAAATTCCTCATAAACATCACCATCATGAATGGTGTAAATGATGTCATTATTTAGAGGAGATAAAGCTTTTAATGTGATTGGTAACGGTGAATTTGCTGGAATATCTTCAGGAACCTTGCATTCATAGTACTGCTGTTCAAATACTGGTGTCTCTTCGTCCAGTACGGTCAATTTGACATTGACCTTTTTCATACATGGTGGTAATCCTTTAAGATAAATACCGGATTAGAAATGTTAGAAATACAAACTACTGAAATATAGGATATTAAAAGTATAAGTATACTACAGAAGAATAAGTATATAACAACATAAGGGTTAGTAAAGTTCAGGTTAAAGTTAAAGTCAACCATTTTACTTTACCTCCATCTTTCACAATAACTCCAACATTGTATTCCTTCAAATGTGTGGGTAATTGTTGTTTTAATGTAATATTCCCAGATTTAGGGCAAATTTTAAAAATATCAGAAAACTGTTTCTCAAGTTCATAAATAATTTCTCCATTTTCGCCTTTATCCGCATCATAAGCAGTGATCTAAACAATAAATGTATTAACTAAATATAAAGGCAGCATAAAAATATGAATTCTGGTAAAAATTTATTTAATAAAAAAACCGCCTTACCTTGGTTATAAAATGATGTTTTCGGGCGGAAATAGAGATTACAGCATGTTGTTCCATGTTTGCAATTACTGGACAATTGTCGTTAATGTCTAGCACAGATAAAACCACTTCAGTTCTTGCTACTCTTCGGGTGAATGGCATATGTTCTAAAGTTGCTAATTTACTCTCCGCCTTTAATAGAATATTTTAATAATAAAAAAAAAACTGTATCAACTTAGTTTTTAATAAATTATAGTCATAATAATACCTGAACGATAAACGTGTACATCTCTTTAATTTCCCTATCTAAAGGTATCCCAGTGGTACGAATAGCGCCGGATATAGGTCCAATTGTGAATTCTGGTACCGGATTTAGTATCGAATATTCAACATGTTCATTTAATTGAGAACCAGTCACACTGACCAGTGTTACAATAATCGATTGAGTGCTGTTTTCTAAAACTGCTCCTTGATAGCTTCGTTTTTGGAATGAGATACCTCTCTCTCCATCATCTTCAATGGGTAGCCATCTTACATTTACAATCCTAACATAGTAAATTAAATTGTACTAAGATAAAAAAAAATGTGCCAATTTCTTACAACAGAGAAAAAATAAAGTTGCCCAATGTAATTTGACTTTACTTTTAAAAAACAATGCATATTATTTAATATATGTCATTTAAGTTAAGCCTACATGCAATTTTTAAGAGGCAGTAAAAAATTATCGATTACATTTACAGTAGACTCCACAGTATTCCATTTACAGTAGAAAAGAAGACTTAGAAATGTCATTGAAGAATCCTTCAATTCCTACTCCTTTAGAATATAAAAAACTATTGACAGTTTTTGAGTAGTAGCTTTCTGCATCTATTAACATTTGGCATTAACAAATCAAGAACTGATCTACTAAGACAAGTGACCTTCATATAAATAGAGATACCTCAGTAACTGGTCTTGAAATAGCCTTAGTTCAGCTACCAATGTCTCTCCTTTCTACATCTCTAGCCACACTATCCCCGAAGACCTTAAAATTCCCTTTGTCTCTGTCATTGCCAAATCCCGTTACCTAAAATTCTATTCCCAACTATCCTCTCACATGAATCCTTTAGTCCAAACCCTCTCAACCTCTACCCTTCCAACTAACCTACCACGTCATTTGAAGCGACGGTGTCCTCACAACTAACTGCGAATATGGCGACGACTGTCTAGTGTGCCACTACTATACCACCTGCTATGATGGCAATTACGGCTGTTATCGCTGGGTGGCCGTCGCTCATGCCAGCCATGTCAGAGATGGGTGCTTGTTGGCCTTAAGCCTATCAGCACACTCATTAATGTATAGCAAACATGGTCAGAAAGCTCACAAGGCTTTCCTTTAACACTCTATTTCACGGAAGCTAAGCACCACATTATACTATTGCCTTCTAAATTTGTCCCCTCTTTCTCAGACAAATGTGACTAAAAAATGAAGTGTGTGTCTAAACTTTTTACACCATAAAACGAAATTTGCAATTAAGGTTCTCACGCTACAAAACTGTTACAAAACATTCATGAAAAATAAACTTTGGTAACTGCTTTCATATAGATAATTAAAATACTCACGACTCTGTAGTATATTTTCCATCTGTCACTGAAACCTTTAAACGATGAGAAGTGTTAGGTGATTTATTTTTGTCATTTATGGATATTAAACCGGTGGCACTGTCTATTGCATATGTATTGTGGGAATTTCCTTCCGTGATTTTAAAAGTAAGATTAGAGGAATCAGCATCAGAGGCGTATAGCTGTAAAAAAAAAAATTGTTTGAAACCAATACATAACCATGTTTTTAAAATACCGTCAGAGTAAACAGCGCATGCTCAGTTTCAACTTTAAACTTTCTAATAATAATCTATATTATTAACTTACTTTGACTATTGTAACTCCTTGGAATGTTGGTACCAATACTGTAGCATTATAAATATTTTGATTGAAAACAGGAGGCGAATCATTGACATCAATAACGTTAATGGTAACTTTGGCCATTGTATCTGATGTTAACCTTGGTTTGCCTTTGTCTACTACAATCAACGTCACCACTATAATCGGCATTTTTTCAAAATCCAAACAAACCACAGTTCGTATCGCTCCTATAAATATAATTTGACATTAGTTTAAACAAAATTATTTAACTATGTTTCCTCTTAAAATAAACTCTAAATCAAAATGATACCTGTATTTGGATCAACATGGAACATAGAAGAATGATTCCTATTAATAAACTGATATGTAAGTAAAGCATTCACATGTTGGTCACGATCAGTGGCCACCGGCACAAGTGGCACACCAAGTTCACTCATTATCAACGATCCAACTGGCGCGCTCTCCAAGATCCATCCTTGTAATTCTGTAGTCTCGAAATGTGGAGAATTATCATTTTCATCCAAGATATGAACAGTAATACTGCAGAAACTCTTTCCTCCAGCCTGTCGTTACAATTCACAAAATTACTTCAACAATATTCTGTATATCACAACAGAGAAATCTAATAAACTCTAAGATTAAATTATACAATGTGAAGAGAGAATTTATCTGCTAAAAAGCTAGAACTTTATTTTAATAGTCTTTATTGTTAGATAATTAGGAGAATACATTTGTAATACAGTAACTTATCTACCATGTTCTGTGCAGCTACAGTGAGATTGTAAACATCCCTCTCTTCACAATCCAAAGGCTTACTCGTTGTCAACGTTCCAGTAGTTGGGTTTATGTTAAACGATGAATCAATATTTCCTTTGGTTATCTCAAATAATATGCCCCAACCGTATGCTTCCAACTGTACTACAAGCGTACCACTTGGACTGTTTTCATAAACTTCGACAGTAACTTCTTTGTACAAAAATCTGTAATGTAAAAATGAATTTATTTAAGTTCCTTACTGATAATATTCTATATTATATCGTATAAAATTTCATTACTGTAATTAATAAGAACAAAATCAATTGAATAATCTTACTTTGGTGGATTATCTCTGGGTGGCACTACTATAATGTGAACTGGTATGGTATTGTACAATTTTTCCGGACCAAAATCAGTTGCTTTTATTATTAGTGTATATTCTAATAAACTAGAACTCCCAAGAGGTTTGTTTAATATAACATCACCAAATTCTGGATGAATTGAAAATTTACCTCCGTCATTTCCTTCAAAAAGAAATATATGTAAATATTTTGTTTTGTATATTCACTCCATACAGTATGTTCTCTTCATACATAATATTGCTCGTCAATGAGCTGTAGCAACTTCAAAACCAATTTTCATGAAACTGAGAGAGAGAAAATTTGAATTACAAATGTAATGTGAAATCTGGACATATTGTTTGGTATTTTCCATCAGTGCCTAGTATCTATCATCGCGAAAAAGCTGCATTTGCCATTAAATTATGTTAAAAGGTTTTTTTCATGAAATTTCTACACTGCTCCTTTACATAACGTACTAATCACCGTTTCGCTAAATAATTATAAAAAAAAATTAATTGACTAAGGAAGAGAAATTATTTCCAATTTCAGCAAAAAATTCCTTGGATGGATCAGTCATCAAAAAAAATCAGTAGTACGCTCTATATACTTTCCTATACAAATAATTAAGATTTTAACTTTTCCAGATCGAACTATTTTTCACTAAAATGAACATCTATAAAGATTTTATACTTTAAAATGAACTTCTAAATTATGCAAATAGAATAGTTTCACGTTTACAGAGACATCAGAGCGAAAAGATTCAAAATTTTTTTTTATTTGTAAAGTCCAGGACCGACAAAAATATAACATCTGTAATGTGCTGTATTGTTTAAGTGAAACCAATACAAGATAGATCATCGTTTAAATCGAAATTCCAAAGTAAATCTAAAAATCATTTATTTAAGAAAGCTAAAAAACAAAAACTAATTTTTTATGAGTTTCATTGCATACTTTATATTCTCAATAAGCTCATGCGTAATTCATTCATGGAAACTAGAAAAACACAATTAATGTATTAAATTAGCACAAAAGTTTAATTACTGTCATTATTACCGAATAAAACTTTCATTATAATGATTTCACTTGCCTTATTTGACAGTATCTTAGGCAATTCTAGTGACAATTCCAATTCGA
Source organism: Rhodnius prolixus (assembly GCF_049639745.1). Classification (NCBI taxonomy): domain Eukaryota; kingdom Metazoa; phylum Arthropoda; class Insecta; order Hemiptera; family Reduviidae; genus Rhodnius; species Rhodnius prolixus. The sequence continues at coordinate 39,306,544 of NW_027411614.1, read as the reverse complement.
ACAAAATTGTAATGAAATGTGAAACTCTAATTTTTGTTACTAACTAGTAGTCATAACCTGAGCGAACTGGTGATAACAGCACGTTTGAACCAGAGAAGCATTCAACATAACGGCTATAATGTAGAAAAGTATTGCCGGGAATTTGATCACTTCAAGACCTGAATCTTGCTGTTCATGGTAGGTTCCTCAATCTTATCACCATCACTCCAACAATCATTTGTTGTATTATTAATATTTACTCAAGTTAGTTAAATTATTCTCAACTAGTTCTTCGAAAATTTTTTTTTTACTCCCTCACTGAACGGGTCTGAGAATATTAATTCTCAATACTGTAGATCAATTCATAAATTTATACACCAGCATGTGGGGCTAAACCAGGATCTTACATGCAGAGATAGTTGTGACAATCACTTACGGTACCAAAACTAATGCCACAAAGCAGCTCTCAGGTTGTAGTAGATTCAGTTTTGTAAACAGTCCCTCTAAAATCTAATCTACGTAGTCATTCCTTCATCAACTACTAGAGTAAATCCCACCAGGAAACCAAGTTCCTTAAATAAGTACTAGTCTACTTTCCTCCTCAAACAACTCCAAAAATAAGTAGGTGCTTTAATTTTAATAATCTATAGCAATAATACATTATGTCTAAAATAAAATTCTTGAAACAAAATTATTAATTATTACCTGAGAGAATACTATAGCTGACAGTACCGTTCTCCCTGGAGTCTAAATCATTAGCAACAATATTAGTAACTTTGGTGCCTACAGCTGCCGAACTGTATAATCTTGTTTCAATCATATCAACACTGAATTCAGGCATATGATCATTTATATCAGTGACGTTGATGAAAACTCTGGCAAAATTTCTTTTAGCTGGGGTTCCACCATCTTGTAACACTACCGTTAATATGTGGTAATCCATGGCTTCCCTGGAATTTTTCAAATTATTAATCATAAAATAGATCTAGAAAAAGTTGAAGGAAATTATTCAAATATTAGACAATATTTTTTTAATAGACATAATATTACCTGTCCAAAGGTGTGGCCAAGATAATAGAACCAGACAGATAATTAATTTTAAAAATTTTGGCCGATTCAAGGCTTTGAGAATTGTGAAGATTAAATATAAATTTTTTATCATAATCTGCATCAGAGGCGTTGAGTTGGAAAATTTCTGTACCTACTTCTGTGTTTTCACTAATAGTTAGATGGTACTCTTGCATTGAGAAGTGGGGATGGTACTCATTAACATCAAGAACCTTAATAAATAACTGGAATAAAACAAAAGAAAGTATATTAGATTGTACAAGAAATACAATTAAATACTTTTAAAGTTGAAGTGATCTTTTAAAAAGCTAATTTCTAATGCCGGTTGATTCTTACGAGCGATTTTTGCGAACTTAAACTTTCAGCTAAAAACTTGATTGGCTCGGTGTCTCGAAGCACACTTATAAAAGTAGCTGAATGACCAGATACGAATGTCTTCACAGAGATTGAGAGAACCTATTAATTTCAGAAAACTGTCCACTACGCAACTTGAATTTTATTCATGCTCTGTATTATTTATATGTTTTATTTTAAATTATTTCCAGTCAATAAATGTCTAATTTTCATTGTATTTTTGTTCTTGTTTCGAGATTTTTTTTATAAAGTAAATATCTTATTCCTTAATTCTATAAATTAAATACCGCTAGCACCACTGCTACATTGTCTTACAACCCATGGGATTGAAGATGGACCCTATGCTCTTGCTGCAATTAATGGCAGAACATATGCAAACTCACTAGCGTAAGAAAAAGTTTTTCCCATACACTTTCAAAATTTGGTCCTTCCAATTTAGCGTGAAAATAGAAAGGATCAAATATAATTTTAAAATAAAGGAAGTTTACTTTTGTGTAGGCCGTGTGCACACCATCAGTAGCGCTGATTGTCAAGTTGTATGAACTGCAGGTTTCTCTGTCTAAAGTTTTCCCAAGTTGTACATTACCTTGATCACGCCCAATTGTAAAATGATGTTCATTATCACCTTCTAGAACAAGAGAAAATTTTAACACAAGTAATCAGTTACGTATCATTAAACAATAAGAAGATTAGATTTAAAAAAAAAAAAAAAAAAAAGTTAATTAATTAATTGAATTACTATCTGGTCAGATTACCTGTAATATTATACCACAGTGTATCCCCATCGACATCAAAAGCTTGGGCCAAAGTTACTAAATAGCCAACATGATCAGATTCCATAAGTTGTACACTATGATCGGGATTCTTGAACACTGGTGAATGTGAGGAAGTCTCAGGAACTTGTGATACACGAATGGCCACTCTTGTTGTGGAGTTCCTTTTCACCTTTCCATTATCAGTGGCTAATATCTGGAGAAAAAAAATGAACAATTTATAGTGGTGAACTTAGCTAAAAAGTTGAAACGTAAATTTAATTCAGAAACAAACAATAATGGCTACTAACAATTAGATTATACAGTCGTCCTTTAAAAAGAGGTTTTTGAGAATATATAATACCAGTGGATGGATTAATGACAAATTTTCCTTTATACTTTCCAGCATTTATGCTGTACTTGATGTCAGCATTCTCTTCTATATCCCTGTCTGATGCCAGGACCTGTAAGGGATAATGAAAATGGATCCATGAAAAATCCCACTTCCCACATTGGTGTGATAACGAAACATTTACCCAAGGCGTGTAGGGAGGTGCTAAGCGGAATTTTTACATAAACGATTAACACAATGCAAGCTAATAACAATACACAAACATAAACACTTGTGTTATTAAGATGTGAATTTTAAATTCAATAAAAAACAATGAATTTACGAATCATTTTCTAACGTTTGAATTAGATTTGCTAAATAATTTTTTTTGTTTTATAATAAAATAATATTTTATTAAAAATAACTAACCCTCATCATTGGATACCCAGTTGTTTCATGTTCAAAAAATGACTCCCATTTGTTGTCATTTAATGAATCCTCAGATCCTCCCAGCTCTTCTGAACTTTCTTCACTCTAAAATAGAATTCAAAACTTCGGTAATAACTGATCAAAAAATTTGATGAGCCCAGCTAACATTTTCTAACTATGAATGAAATTGTGCTCTTCTGCAAATGTTCTAAAATTGTTTCTTTTAAAAAAATTCTTAAAAAAAAAAGTTATGGTAAAGAAAATCTTTGATCTACATTACTTCGATCTCAAAGAAGTTCATTTTCTTACTCATACAAAATAAGTATTTGATTTACTGCTTATTTATTTTAAATTAAGGCACGTCCGAAACCTTTTCTTCACAGCCTCTAGGCAGTGTTCACTCGTTAGAGCATCGCTGTACATCAATCAATTGAGTTTTAAGGCATTTCTAGAATCAGAAAAATCTAAGGGCAGGTTAGAATCGAACCACGGGATGTCCACGTGGGATTCCAGTGCACAAACCATTGAGCTAAACTCTAAACTCTCATTTCAACGATCACTTAAAAAACTGCAACTTAAGCAACAACATTACGCATTATTGGTAAGCACAGTGCACAGAATTAAATCAGCGCAAAATATTCATTTCCAAATTTACAAGTATTTGAAAATAAATGTTACAAAAAGCAAGGAAAAAGCCTTTCACCTATTTTCACGGGAAAAATAATTTAAATAAAATAATGATGTACAAAAATTCAGAAAAGGGTATTTATATAATGAATACTGGAATTTACCTGAGAAATATACGAATCAGGCATCTTACTTTCAGGAACAGTTACTTGATAGAACGCTTGATCAAAAACAGGATCATTGTCATTGATGTCTTCCACACTAACAACAACTCTGGTAGTTGATGACAAAGAAGGCTGGCCATTATCACTTATAGTAACCTGAAATAAAGGTTATATTTGTTAAATAATAACTGAATTAATTAAAATTTGACATAATATTTAACTTACTAGGCTGCTAAAGATAGTATAATACGAAATGAGGCTTGTACCTCACGCGATATAGGAAAAGGAACATTTATTAACTCCATTTTGCTTCATTGTGCTCCTTTTGTTTGCCTCTCTTAAAAATGTTTTTGGAGGGAAACGTACCAAATAAAACATGTATTTTCTTATAAAATGTAAAATCAACTTTTACCTAGACTATATTGTCAAATTTGAACTTCTTAATGCGTTTTTCTTTTTCAGATTTTGACTGATTACATATTCAGTCACACACATACCTGTTTCTAAGGGTACATACTTTATTGCTTTCTATGGGTACGTACTTTTGTGATCTTTAATGCACCTAAAGTTTAATTAAATAGAAGCTCTATTGAAACAATAATTTAATCCGTAGCATAAAACAAACTGATTATGGCACAACCCAACATCTTTGAAAAGAACACAAGGAACAAATATAAGTTTATGAACATAGAATTAAGAAGAGTTTACCTCTAAAATATGTTCTGCCTGGTCTTCCCTATCTAACTTCCTTCCTGTTGTAGTAATTAGCCCTGAAAACAGACAATTAACGAATTACCACATTAATTAATTAATAATAATGTAATTATATCTTAGTTATTAGCAGATTAGTTACATAACTAGTAAATACAAGTAGGAATTAAGATGAACCTAGCACCTCTGATTATAACGTTGTACTTAGCATCATAATAACTCAATTATTAGTCACATGAGATTTGTAATGTTCAAATTATTTTAGCAAATGAAAGGGACAGTATGCAGTTTCAATATAATAAGAATCCTATAGATATTACAGACGAGAGACAATTTGCAAAACCGATTAATGGGGAAAACATAGACTTTGTAAAAAAGAGATTGGGGTCAATAAGCCTTTAGACTTCTATGTTTGGGAACTAGAGCTGCCACAAATGATTTGACTGCGTCGAGGACATTTCGGGAGCGCAGGAACAAAGAAAAAGAGTGACCAATTTAACTGTGATCTAGGACAATTAAAACAACTTTCATACATAATTTCGGTACTAATATGGATAAAAGTAAAGTAATCGCCTATTTTTTCAGGCGGGGCTTAACGTCCAACTACCAATTAGGTGTCGTGGACGGAGGCGACTAGCAAACATACTTTACTATTTCTCATTTTTAAACATTAAATAAAATCCAAGGCCTACGACCGGGAATCGGACCCAGTACCCCAATACATATTAGCTTTGCAGGTCTCGCCACCTCTAACCGCTCGGCTACCGTGGCGCCTTTAATATGGATAATTTTGATTATTAAGTACAATCAAAACTAATAATAATAAGTGTTTATTGGAACAGAACATTATACAATCCATACTAAAATAAAAAATACACTTTTCGACAATGGACATAGGTCCGTCTGCCTAGTTAGTCTTTAACTTACAGAATATAAATATATGTAAAATAAAAATAAAAAACAACTTCAATTAACTTATAACAATTCAAACATAAAATGAGACCTAGGGAGAATAATAATAAAACAATATTAATAATAATATCATATTTACACTATATATATACATATTTTTATCCATTGTACTGGGCAACCAGAAAATCTCTGTATGTGGATGCAGTCCTCACATACCCACAAAGTCTATCCCAATCCTTCCCGTTTAAGTATTCTATTAGGTCTTCTTTGGACAGTTGAACCTTCCCAAAATACCTCATTCTATACTCGGCAAGAATTGGGCACATAGCCAGAAAATGGAGAGTATCCTCTTTAGCTTTTAAGTTGCACATGGTACAATCCCAGTTGGCTTCAGTGGACAATGGTTCACAGTTTAGACCCAGCATATGACATCTCGTCCGGAACACTAACCTCATTGTTGATAGCTTCTGCTCATCTGAAATGTATGACTCATAATCTACACATGAGAGCAGCTCTTTATAAAGACTGTAGCGTTCCGAACGGGATGCCAAAGCCATCATTTCCTCACTATGACCACGACCCACCAGCTCCACAATCCTACCCATTCTGACGGACAGTTCCTGGACATTACCGCATACTATTTCTATATCGCTGTCGTACTTCCCAGCGAGGTCCAGCCACGACTTGTACCAATACAATTTCCTTTCCATCACTTTATTGGCTATTTGTTTGGCCTTGCAAGAAATGATAAATAATTTATATGCATATTCCTCTAAATGGAATTTAAAAGTTAATTTGCTAAAATCAAAAATTATGATTTTTAGAAATGGGGGCAGAATAGCGAGGAATGAAAAATGGTATTGGGAGGGAAGCAGTATTGAAATTGTAAACTATTACAATCAAAACTAAATATAAATATACAAACTCTGCTTTGTCTGGTGCATTCTTAAATTGTTCTCCGCTACTAGCCAAACAATACAATATAAGACGAAACAATTTTGTAAACGTTTGTATGAAGTAGTCCACATTGTTAGAATGGACTGAAGAATTCTTTTCTCCCTCTAATTAAGCTATAATAATCAATACCTGTAAATGATGAATAATAACATGAATTTAATACAAGGCTATAAATACCTGTGGTAGAGTTGATAGTGAAGAAGCTGTGAGGATTTCCAGCAGTAATACTGTACGTGATGTGCGCAGGAGTGAGATCTTCATCTTTGGCCTTCACTTGGACAACACTGACGATGCTTTCCGATTCTTCCGTCACACTTGCATGGTACACAGCTTTCAAGCTTAATGGCACTTGGTCGTTAACATCAATTACTTCTATATAAACCTGGAACAGTTTAATGTTTTAAATTATATTCTGGAAGTGATCAGAAAATTAGCAAACATACTCAGAACTAGGTGAAAAGTATGTATTTTGTACTTGAAAATATGTACTTCTGATTTATTCTACTATTAGTAATTTGGGCTCCCACGTTTTTTGGATATGGTGAAAGTAAGTACAAGTTAAATTCCAAAAGTTCTTATGGCCACTGCCTTGACATATTTCTAACTAGAAACTAGAAACTTGGCAACATAAAAGTCCCAATATTTAAGAGAATTTTGAAATGGTGGGGCAAATTATTAAAAATACCTGCAAATTGTCTACGAAGGTTATGTGAATTTCTAAAAGATCGAAAGCTGCCAATCAGAGCAGAACTAGTCTTCTAAGAAGGTTTTTAATAGAAACAGAAGCGCTTAAAGTTTAGCAACTAAAAAGATTCACAGTAATGCAGAATAATGTTAGAAACCTTATCACAAAATAGAATAACAATTTTCAAAGTCAGTATATTAACAAAGTTTTAGATTCAAGATGTAATAAATTTTATAAAGTATCGAGCAATTGCCCAGATTCGTGTGAAGAAGTCTAAAAATTTCCAGTATAGATGGCAACAGATATAGATTTTATCCAGACAAAAACTGTATAACTTGTCAACTGGAAGGTTTCAACTAGAAAACGGATAATCTTGAACATTTTTAGTTGTTCTGCTTCCCGCTAGCACCTTTATACATGATAGGTGGATACTTCACTTTTCTGACAGATTTGTAAATCTTCTAGATATACGCTCTGGAGAAAAAATACGTAATATTTTTATTTATATTATTCAAGCACTCCAATTTAAGGTTACATTAGAAAGAGTGTTCGATGTATATATTCATGTAAATTAGAATTAGTTTTTTTAACCATTTTTGAGTTTAGATAGGTAAAGAAGTTTCTAGTTTATTTTGTAAGTTATTTCTATTTACAGATTTGTAACCATGTAGTTACCCTTTTTTATTTTTGAAAGTATTAATTATTTAACCGTCCATTTATGTTACATTTCATTATTATTTTATTTAGGCAAAAAAATCTATTATAAATTTAAAAAAAATGTGAATAAGGTAGTTAAGAGTTGAATTGACAATTGTTTTAAAATATTACTGAAATTTGATTTACAAAGATAAATTTAAACTATAGCTTACACTGCCAATCGCTCAGTTGTTAGTTTCGTACAGTGATATCTGTTTAAAACCACGCTTCTTTCTATTACAGCTCACTTTCCATAAATTTTGTATATGGTAAAGTAGAAAGTACGCAAACTATAACTAATTGAAATGACATGAACATGAATAAGGAGGGTTCCAAACTGAAATAATTAAAAGTACTCAATCCGAATGAAATGAGCTGCATAATATGAAAGAGATATGTGAGCGACAATTGGAGGCAAGCTTTTAAGGGTTGGTGGTGCTAATGAAAGTATCAAGCTTGAGATTAGATGGGCGAAATTAAGATGGCGTGTAATGATTACAGAATCCGGTTTTCCTTTACAAACACCAATACAATATCAACCACTCTCTCTCAAACTCTGCTTCCAAGGCATTTTTACATTTTTTCGTTTGCCACAAAAAAAAAGAAAAAAGAACATGCTTTGTTAATTCAGCAGTAATGTTCATCAACTTAAAAGCCGTGGTGGGTTCCATCTTTGCCAAGACTTTTAATAACACCTCTTCGAACTGGGTCTCCATATCTCTTAATTTCCACTACACTACTTCCTACCTGGCTAACCGACACAATGGTTAAATTTCCTTGAAAGAATATTTTTCATTTTCCATTCTTGTAAACTTTAACAAAAACAAAAAAATAATACTTGTATTCATTAATTTTTTTTTTTTACCCCTCGAAAGAGGGATAAAAGAGATTTTGTAGATCTTAGACTTTGAGATTTTACGACCTCTCCGCACGTCAAAAAACGGGTTTTACAAATTGATCTTTGTGCGAGTGTTTGGTAATCGTAACTCACAATCGGAAGGAAAATAGCGGATGGTCTAAATTTCGTCTTTCGACCTGAGGCGCGAACAAACAGAAAATTAAGCATTATTAGTCAATTAGAGTAAATCATAACTGAAACTAGTTTTCTGAAATTTATTCTAGAAATCATCCTACGATTTTTTTTTTTTTTTTTTTTTTTTTTTTTTTGTTATTTGAAAGGTGCACAACATCTAAGGTCCTTCGCACCTGTTTTCTTATTTCTGATGGACACTATACTGATTATGTTAAACTACTAGTTACCTAACGAAGAAAACCGATCGACAACTGTCCTAACATATAAATAAATCGCACCTATATTGTTTCTATATCTACTTGGGGTGGAGTACTTGATATTCCTCGCACCCCTCACGGATCATAGCCTAAGTAAAACTAATATGTACATTTACTCTGGTTTACACTTACGATTTCGCATTCATACAGACAAACATACCAATAAATACTTACATACTTAAATGCGCTCATACTAATAAATATTCCCAAGCAAATAAATACATACACGCATTAAAAATGGACAATCATATCACACATATACGCACTAAACTAAAATTCGGGTGGAGTACTCAATATTCCTCTCACCCTAAACAGAAACTAAACCTAAACTAACATATTTATACTATTTACACTACATTTTTTCGTACCATTCATACCTTGCCGGGGTGCCAAACCCGACACAGACCCACCCCTCCAGAAGACAGTGGCTCCCAATTATGTACATTTAAAGTACAGGAAAGGCGTCCTGTAGAGAAGAAGTTTGCCACCCCTATCCCGACATTGACCCCCCGCACTCATTCATACAACCATTCTTACAGCCTAAGTCTAAATCTTACATAAATTAATCCTACTTATAGACCTAAACAAAAGAGAAACCTATATCATCGATTTAAGCGAGTCTAATATAAATTTTCAGCATAGTGTCCATTAAATTAGATGCATTAAATTAATTTCTTGTAGAAACTGCAGCGCTTTTTGTACATTGTTTTCATTGTCACTTAGAATTTCCTTAATGTTATTTCCTAAGTTTACTCTCCCTTTTGCTTCACTGTACATAGTGCATTCAGTGAATATATGGAGGACTGTTAGCGGAGCATCGCAGTTTGCGCACACTGGCGGTGATTCTTTTCTAAAGATATGTCCGTGGGTCAGCAACGTATGGCCGATCCTCAGCCTGGCCAGCACGACTTCTTCACGACGAGATGTTCTACATGATGTAACCCATTTTTCGGGTTTATATTTAACAGCTCTTAATTTATTTGTTAGAGGTATTGACTCCCACTCTTTCATGCACTGCAGCATCAATTTTTTCTTTAAATACGATTTAAATTATCTTTTTTTGCAGACAATGGAGTATATGCTTCTTACTCATTATTTCGCAATTAAACTGCCAAGAGACGCGACATTCCCTTTCTAGTCGCGACTTAGAGAAACTCTTTTGAGCTAAATAAAAGGATTTAGTTAAAATATTTTGGGTACAGTGTAGTTCAAAATTGGATCCGCCTTTTATGTCTTGAATCAGTTTTGTTGATTATTTTTAACTGTACTTTATTAAGAATAAGTGGTATAATCTTATAAAAGAAAGTGCACGCTTCTTTCATAATCTAAAAAAAAAAAAATAAATCACAAATCCTAATCTTCATTAATAGATGAGAAGGTGGTAATATGGGACAGTCTTTTTTTTACCTTGCATATTTTGAACACTACTGAATTTAAAATCTACTCTGAAGTAAAATCATAGACATACATTATTTGTCTTTGTAAATTTGGAGTCCTGAGTGGATCACAGCAAGGAAAAAATCTGTCGTGGTGCCTTATTGGGTTTTCAGAAAGTGTGTTGGTAATATGGGACACACATAATAATTATAGTTAATGTTCTCGTTTTCGTCATGAATTGTAAAAATAAGCCTTAAATATGCTACAAAACTATATTTTACACAATTATCGTACATTAAGGATACAAAATTAGGGTGTAATCAGTTTTCTTAGAGAAATGTCAAGAAATATCTTTGAAATTATCTCTTTAGGCCCTTTAGAAAAAAAAAAAAATTATAAGACACTAGTTTCATCCTCAGTGCCACTTTTCACACTTGTTTGGCAGACGATTAACAAGTTTGTTATATGGGACAACGCTGTCCCAAAATATCACTATACACCGCTTACAGTATAACCTCATTTTTTTCCAATATACATTAATATTTGAAATCCATAATACTGGCAATTAAAACTCTCTACTTTCTACATTTTTAATGTCTAAGGGAAATTATTCTAACTTTCCTCGGTATTAACCCAAAGCAGAGGAAAATCAACATTAACAAAACTTTTTAGCATTGACAAAATCAACACGGTCCTCTCTTGGACAAAGCTGCCACTCGGCTGACGCGCTGCCTTCTTTCTGCAGCAGACAAAGACAAAGCCTACCCCAAAGAGTAGTAAGGCACCAAAAACTAACAGATAGCCACTATTGGTTTCACAAAAACAGGGGTGTCCCAAATTCCAACCCCGTCCCATATTACCACCTTCTCCTCTATGAATCTAATAATCTAAAGAAATTTACAACAATATTTTAATTTTAAATCTTGGCTAATCTATGAAGTGAATACAATAGAATTAAAAAAAAATTATATTAAAGTTTGGGAGCCAAGTATTGAAGCCAGCTACAGGTTTCTGAAATCATTAATCGTGCTAGTTCTTTATTAAATTAGATGATTCAAAGATTTAATTACAAAGAATAATAGTGAATGTGCCTCCTGCAAAATATGCGAGGCAGAATTCTTCATGTGTTCCAGAATACCTCCTAATCATGATGAACTTTCAACTCCAGTCATGTATTCATAGAGTTTACCTCTTCTAAAATCGAGAACTGTATTATTACCTCTTCAAGAAATAAATTCATTTTTTTCCATTAAGACACAAAAACAGCACAGTAATAGATTACTTTAATTAAATTTGTATGTTATTCTGTTAACAGTTATTTTTCAAATTCAAAGATATACAAATCCGATGCTACTAAAAGATCTTGTTCTCGAGCACACAATTTACAGTTTCTCTTAAGGAAGTGATTTCAGAGCAATCTGATGATATGTTAAGATGCTGGAGTTGAATGATTCGAGTTAATTGAGCCAGACGGCAGCATTGGCTGCAAATTTTGACGATGAAGTTAAGGCAACTCATTTAACATTCAAGAGGACAGAGGAGGCAATTAACAGAGATTTAATTCTCTGCTAGATGATCGCAGTTTAGGCAGAAGTTTGAAGAAGCCATCCTATCCTTAAACAAGTTAAATATGGCAACATGAGAGATCTCCATTCTTATTTAGAGAATTCTTTAATGATCAGCCGAACATTACTGCCACAAATCATTTGCATAAGCCACATATTGAAGTAAATGATGAAACTTTTACTAATGCAGCGAGGGGAAGACTCTTCGCCATGTGGGCAGCACGTTAAATGTAGCAGTAGAAGTAGTGAGAGCAATGTTATTTATAAAGCATTCCATGTACCCATAATCCATTGATTCATCTGTCCATCCAACCATCTCCGACCTATATCCATCAAACTACCTATCCATCATCCACTCTTCCATCCATCTACCACTATATCTGTCTATTCTGCTAAGCATCTTTAATCTGAGAAAATTAGTGAAACTGCTTTTTAAACAACAAATCTCTGTACCTCGAATTAATAAACAGAAATGAGACGGTATCTTTCTTCATACTGTTATTGACTTCCTACAAAACTATCTGAATGGACATGTAGCAGACATTCTGGTGTTCTTTACGAAGATATAATGTACTACTATCTTTGCCAGCTGCTAAATATCATCCGCAATATGGTTAAACCTACATACAAATTTATTTTTTTGAAAATTAATCAACTGTTTATTCAATTAGAAGATCTGATCTTTATAACTTACAAAAAAAAATGTAAATACGAAGAAGTTCTTTTTGTGGCTGAAAGAGTGGAGTTGTAGGAGTGTTGTTTTGAGATGCTGCAGTAAAAATGAATGAATATCTTGGAAGGAATTAAAAAACCTGCCCTTAATGCGAACATGGACAAGGACAAGATAATGCAGGCTAGAAGAGGCTAAAAACGCTAAGAGGCTGTTTAAAATTCATGAAATAAAATGGTTTACGTGCGCCATAGAAAGAAGAAGAACACTGCCTGTAATGTGGGTCATATAAACTGCTCAACTAATTGCAAACAGCAGGGGGTAGAGCCTTTAATGGAGCAGCGTAAAAGTTGCACAAATCAAAAAACGTTTTTCACAAGAACAAATACAATTGTAATATATATATGTTTAAATATTCATAAACTTTTTATTAATTGCAACTGCAAGTGTAATGATTGCTAATTCTTTAATGCAACAAAACTTCACTTGGCTTCCATTAATCTTTAGATCTCAAGTTTCCCTTCAGCTGTTTCAGGACACACCCTGGTCCCTAGAGACCATTTCCCTCAGGATGTGACGAGAAATGCGACCTCTAATGTTCGCCCTGGTGCTGATCGAGTCTATTCCAGTTTACTTGGTTAAATGCTTAAATGCTCAGGTGTCCTTAAATACAAAATATTTCTCTAAGTAGGTTTCACATATTTTTCTATAGCTTCCGAAATTATATTGAATATCATCCAAATAGGAAATTTCAGCGTTTAAGAGTATCCATTCTCACACACTTCCTCATAACCACTTTTCGAACTTATGGAGCTCAAAATGTGTATATCCGGTGACACCTCGATATAGCAAGCTTCATAATCAAAAAGGAGAAGGTAAAATGAAATTAAGAGTGTACTAGGAGGGCGCCTGTGAGAGTCAAAGAATCATCAACATTGTCTCCCAAGAAGAACCAGGATATAGATACAATTAATTCCACTTTTTGGAAATTCCCTGAATTTAAAACTTCAATATGTGGTAGCTATTCAAGAAAATAGATCTTCTTCTTGCCATTTGATATTTTTATTTATTTACCCATTCAAATTTAACTTAATTAACTCTTATTCCAATTAAGAGATCTGACCTGGCTACCCTACTAGATACAAACAAATAAAAGGAAATACTCTTTATGACTGAAAGTGAGGAGTGTAGATGGCGTTGATTTGGGCACTATATCACACAGCTGGAGGTTGCCATTGTGCTGTCTGGGTAGGCCAGAGTAACTGGTTGATTAGAACTGAAAGTGAAATGTTATAGAGGTACTGGGTATCTTCAATTACCCTTCTTCACCGCTCAATCCCTTTACAACACGCAAACATTTCATGTCCTCAGTGATTAATTCTTATCAGTTTCTAGGATTCCGTACTTAGAGCATCCCCTTCTATATACATTTACACCTTACATCATTTTAAGATAAGTTTTCTCGTTATCATTGTTAGATATATAAAGTTGACCTATAGGTCAAGAGGTTTTGTAGCAAGTTACTTATCTTCCATAACCTCTATTTCCATCTCAGGTATTCTGTACCTATTGTTAATTACTCTTAAATTTTGTTTACATAACCATACTAAAATAACATTTAAAATTATTCCAAATAACTGACTAAATATAAAACACTTTACTGAAGCCATTGATTGTTGATTTGATGGAAATGCAATGAAAGCACGAGGACGATAACCCATAAACCTTTCCAAACTCGCACAAATATTTTCCACTTCGTACAATGTGGTAGACAAAGAGGCAGTGAGTAATGAAGACAATGGAGGTAGAGTACGAGAAGGTATGCAAATTTTAGGAGTACAGTTTAGATGTATTTGGTGAATCTAACCGACCACAGAACTGGCTACTTTGCATATTCTAATTGATCTTGGGGAAGGGTCAATGTTTATCTACCGGGATGTGTGTGTGGGTGAGGAGAGGAAGAGGTCCTTGTACTGTCAACTACAGGGCCAAAAACCAAGCCATCAACCTCTGCTCCTCACATATGGAGGAGAGTACTTTTATACCACCATCACATTCAAATGTGACAGCCATATTTAAATGAGAATGTAGTATTCGCAAGCTTAAAGAAAATGAAGATAAATATCGCTTCAATAAAGTACCACTTCCGTAAAAATGGATTTTGGGCCTTAGTGTCAAAAGTGATAATGTAATCCAAAACGGAATACATAACTTGAGCATCTGTGATTCAGCTTTCTAGGATATTCTGGTCGCTTACAGATATCTGATCGCAATTTCAACTAGAAATATGAGAGACCATTAACTGACTAAAGGATGGCCACAAGCGAACAATAGTAAACATTCAAATAAAAAGAAGCTGACCAATCAAGAAACATTATTTAGATTTACTTTCTTTCCCCTATTTTTAACATGATTTCAAAATTTAATTACAAAGTTATTTAGATAAAATTGAGAATAAAACTGTATTAGAGAGCAGTAAATGGTATGAGTTTGAATATATAGCAAAAACATAATGGAAACCAAGAATAAGCAGATAACTTGTAATAGCTTCCAAAAACTTAAATCCCGAGGAGTTAGTAAGTTTGAAATAATAGTTACCATTCTCTATATTAAAGTTTAAAGTTCATCTGGAGAACCAAAAACCAATACTCTATCTTTACACACAGCTATATTTACATAAACGTTCATCTGTTTTCAATAATGAATAAGTTTAATTTTCAGTAGAATGGGAAATATTATCAATATAATTTTCTCGTGTAACGGGATAATTTTTCAGAACCTTTAGCGTCCATTTAAAGCTGTTTCTAGGAATAAAATTTGTACTTTCTTGTGATTAACCACAAAATCGGAAAAATCAGACAATTAAAAAAAAAACACTTTTCCGTTCTCAAGGGGACTTCAAAAAAAAGAAAAAGATTATGCTCTTTTTCCTCAAAAATCTAATTAGATGATCCGCACAATTGCCATGCTTTTTCCTTACAGGGAAATAGTAATAATGGAAAGTGAAAATTAAATCCAAACCCCTGGAAATAAATTAATTTTTGACTTTTCCTTTTTGGTAATTCGTTCCTACCCCCCCTTTTGCGACCTCATTGATTCGACAGGTCCTGAAAGTGATAAGGAGAAGTTCAACAGATCTTCTGAAGAGATTATTTTCTCAATTCAGTTCTCTTATTATAGGATTTACCAATTCCGCTGAATCAAAGAACGTGCAGTAAGAAGCTTTCCAATAATACATTACTGGTTTAAGATCCTAGGCTTTTGAAGATGTACGAATTAATAGTATAAGCTTTCAGAGATTCAATCCTCCTCAACATTGCCCGAATGGATCATCAAGCTTCTCTTGGGGTTTTCTTTCTGGCGGGATTTTGGGGGTCTAAGTATTTCAGCTCGTTAGGGAATATGATAATCTTTCAGTCAAATGGATATACTTGTGACTATTACAGGCTTTTCCTTTTTCTCTTCTTCATATTTCACCTGTTTTGAAGAATGGAGAGGAAGGCTAATGTCAAAGAGATCCTCTGGTAACTACGGCAAGTCTTGAATACACTTTTATATTGTGCGACAATGTTTTGAAATTCGAGGCCTTCTAGATTAACACAATAAATATGTGAAAAGGAAAGCGTCTATTTTTGATAGTGTACGATTTTTGTTTGGGTTCGAAACTTATGGGGTTTGCGATTTCTTATCTTAAATTTGAAATCAAGCTTGTCCACTTTAGGTATTGTCAGGGTAAGAGCAAATTCTTCAGTTTTTTCATCTTTATTTTATTTTATTTGTGAAACAATCGAACGCAAAAACAAGAACAGAAACTAACACAAGATTAAATCAAGTTGACGCAGCGTTATCAAGTCTATAAGCAAAATAATTCTGTGTCTAATAACTTCTTGAAATAATGGTATCTCATTTCAGAACGAACAATTTACGTAGAGAATACTTATTTGAAGACTATGAGAGATAATGTTGCCGAAAATCATTGGCAAGATGTTGGTCAGCTGCTACAGTCCCTATGCTGATTTGGAGGAAAGACAACCCAGCGATTACTCTCGCCATGTTTTTTTCTTTTTTTTAATTTCTAATGGTACCCTTTCTGAAAAAGTGACCACAGTTTTTGGTACAGGTTAGAGATGTAGGTTAACCGAAGCACCTCTGAGATCCACATTTTTTTTTTATTTATTTTTGTACCCTCATTGCTTCCAAAGAGGAGATATTTCTCATTCGAGTTATCGCGGGTTTTAAGGTCACTAGGGTCATAAAAAGTTGTTTTTATTTCAGTAGTGTCTTGCAGTTCTTGTAAACATTTGAAGATTCCGTGATTGTCTAAGCGCTTCACACGAGGAACCGCCTTTAATACTGCTGCATTGGCATCGAATATTACTTTAAGTAGTGATAAAATTTCTTAAACATTTAAAAAATTTGCCTAAAAAAAAGTATACGTATAATTATCAGTTAACAATATTTAATTATTCAAATATTATTTAGCAGTGTTTCGAAAAAAGTTACGATTCCATCATAAAATGGTAAATTATAATATAACTAAACAAAAAAAAATAATGATATTGTTCAATTTCATTTTCATTATGCATTTCCACTGAAAGTTTACCACAATTTCTCTAAGATTCAATTAGACACACTTTTCTTAATTAAAAAATTCAATTTTCTTCCTCTCTCCGATTGGATGGGAAGAAATGGAGGGTTGAAGTGAAAAAAATTAAAAGTATTAATGAAGTTGAAAAGCTAGAATTGTACTTATTTAATCGACTAATGCCAAAGTAAAATGGAAAAAAAGATTTTATATGAACCAAATTAGCGAGAATTGACTAAAGAGAAAGAATGTGCAATAATACAACCGGTGCAAAAACGAAAACTGTTCTAATTCGACCAGCAATAAAATAACTACAGAAGGGTGAAAAAAGATATATTGGTTAAGTCGAAAACTTTTGGTAGTATTTAGCTCTAAAATTAGAAATAGTTTACATAGAACTGTTATAGCATTAAATGTGTAACCAACGAGTTAGATTACCCAAATTGAGATTTAACCACGTTTTGTTGGACCATTACTGTGTTGTAATGTTGTTTTTTTAGTGATACAAAGTCAGTTTAGTGAGAATTACAAACAGTCCGCCATAGAAAGTTTCGATGAAAATCACAAAACTTTTACTAAATTTATTTCTAAAACTAACAGCAGTTTGGTGGTCAAAATGGTGGTGACTGAATGTTAAATTTCAGGTTGTTTTTTTTGTGGAGAACTGTGAAAATTCATAGAATTAGTTCAATAGTGTCTCTAGAAATTTCATAATTAGACTAGATATGATGTTTATTTTTTCTTTTTAGATCAGATTATTTCTGATACTGTCTGTTAACTCACCTGTAATAATGCATGTTGTGGTACCAAGCCTTGATCTTCCGCAACCACAGTCAACCAGTAGCCATTTTTAGATTCAGCATCCAACACTCTAGTAGTCCGAATATTGCCTGCAAACATAGAACAAGTAATTTAATAACAGTAAAGAAGTGTACGGGATATGAACACAGTCCCATCTGAAAGAAACATCGAGAGCAAGGCTGATAATGGCAAAGTTACCCTCGACCATAAAGTTCTGGTGCCACAGAGTAAATTTCCATGATTTACTAACTTGTTATCATTTCTGCCATTATTTAATTTTGCTTCCAATTAGCAATCAAGTTGGACCAAAGAAGCTTTAATGGAACAGAAAGTGACAACAATCGTTCTTAACTGGGTTGAAAAAAAAATTAATTTGGTCATTAAGATGGTCCAATTTCAAAATAAATGGTAAATATTTTAGTATATGGCTGAATTCGCAATATCTGATAGTAACAGTAATTTCATCTTTTATATCGTACATTTTACCGGTTTCGGATTGTCATCCATCTTCAGATATTAAAAAATGGAAACGGCCTCTCACCTGTTGTTCGATTGCGTTGCAATCGAACGTTTGCGCTATGAAACCTTTGGAACGCTGAGGCCGAAGGAGATAGTAGCGCAAAAAGAACTAGTAGGGAAGGTCCTCAACCTCTTTAGGAGGGGAGGGTTCGCCTACTAGAACTAAGAAGGGGCTATTAGATTATTAAATCATTAGATTTGTTTAGAGAAATTTGAATGTTGCCACCATCTGTGAGTTTCTGATACAGGAGTTGGTCTTTGGTAAGTGTTTAGGGGGCTCATCCTTGTCCAACTTCTGTCTAGAACTGTCTCGCTGGATCCACTCCCAAAAGATCGAGAACAAACCTCCAAAAGTAGTAATTTTAACCATACATTCGAATAATGAGTAGTCATTTTTTCGCGTCTTTTTTCACCACTACATCAGTTTGACCAGGTTTGTTCTGCGACCCCTAGAACGTTTTGAAATCGTCCAGATTCCACCACTGTTCTAAAAGCATTAAATTTGGTAATACAGGTGAGACAACTTAGGTGAACAAAATCTTCACATCAAAAGTTCTGGAACCAAAATTGCGAAGGTTATTTCACTATCGCAATTACTGCCCAATGCAATCACCCTGCTGCGCTTTGTCCTTTTTAAGAATATCGGCTGAAATAACCTTCTCGACATGTCGTCAAGGTTCCGAAATAAATGGGAAAACAATTAAACAATTGGCGCCTTTTTAAAAAGCATAAAGATTTGTTGTAAGAGCATTTTATTATTTGATAGAGTGCTGGATGATTTTCAACATTCAGCATCCAGCTTGGTGGGAGCTAATCGAAATTCAATGTGAACTTCCAGCAATTTCCTTCTTTTTTTTAAAGTTATGCAGACTACCGTATACACAAAAATAAGCACACCCAACTTTTGATCAAGTTAGATCAAGTTTTTGTGCTCGAGAGGTACAACAAAACGTTGGCGGAAAAACAAAATAGAAAAAAACTGGAGGATTGCAGAACATCTTCTTTCAAGAGGAAAGGCATTTTAACGGATCCTAAACATAAAATATTAATTAAACAATAAACTGAAATATAATACAGTTACTTTTAATGAATGAGTAACTATATAAAAACTGTAATATAGCAGTAGTAACTAGTAATCCTCCTGTAATTACCAATTACACGGGAACAATAACAATTACATCTACTAAAATACCGCCCTTTTCAATTCGAACAACCCTATTCCGGTTATAATTAAAATTATTAATTTCCCTACTTGATCATGAAACAGTCAATTCAGTGTAGGTAGTATTTTCAAATTTATAGCTAGGATTTATCATTGTTTTGCTCATTTAGTATATACTTGCGAGTCTTAGTGATAGTAAATTTGTATGTAAATTCATTACCAAATTTGTGTACTCTACGTATCCACGAGCAAGCTTTAACTCTAGCTAGTAATATTCAATACAGATTTGACCTAATTTCCTCCATATTATTCCTCTGGTTAAATCTAATTGTTGTTGATGGCAGTTTTATATTTACTAAAACTACATAATATCAATTAAATTTTGTTGGTGTTGTACCAGCAAAGTACCATTTGAAAAAAATTAATTTACAATATGTATTTGTATTATCTTTTAGTGAGCGTAAACTATTAATATTTAGGATTAAACTAGCGAGGATACGGTCAAAATAAAAAGACCAAAAATACACCGTCCTTTACAGCCAACGTTTCGACAAACTTTTTGCCTTCTTCAGGGAGTTGTTATGTGAGTTAACATACAGTAAAAACAATTGTTTATACACGAGTTATTGCTATTTCAAATCTAAATACTGTTTATAATTCAATTGAATGGACTATTCAGTTTTATTCGTTCAGTGTACACGGTAATTTTACCAAAATCGTGGGCTATAATATAGACACAAAGCAGTACAAAATATGTAAAGATAAAAGACTGAAGCACATCTTGCTATGAAGTAACAACGTTTCTTTTAAAGTAGTTTTTCTTGAACTTGTAAATAATTATAAATGTTTGACTAAAAAAATTTTTTTTACTTTTTGTTAGTGAAAAAAAGTAATTGGGAAACACCTCTAGACCCTGTATTAGTAACTATATTCTTGTGAATAAATAAATTTATATTTCAATTAAAAAGAGAAACAAAATAAAATGTTATTTATTTACAAATAACACTGATGAAGTTACCAAAAAAGATAAAGAGAGTGTATAAAAGAACCAGCGAAGAGAGCAAATAACGACAAATAGCTAAACAGAGTAAATTAACTCGTCCAAGGGTTATGATTTAGACGTTGACTCACCATACGTTCTGTCCACTTAACTGGAAGAGAAGTGAATGTGTATTCTTCCAGAAACACGCCCAAATATATAGACAATTGCGTAACATTTTGCAGAAAGCCAGATGTCTGTTGAGAGGTATTCTATACCGTTCCTTTGTGATGGGCGTGAAATGTTCATCTTATCCTTATGGTGGAGCACATGACTGGTGGATTCACTTGTGCATTCACTGTATGTAAGATATCAAGTTATATAAATAACTGCCAACTAATCTGGAAACGTAACCTTCCTTACTATTTCATCTCCTACTGCGTGAGGGAAGAAAATATTTCAGAATGAAACTATCACAGGAAGGTTTAAACTTGATAAACCTCTAGGTTTTATTGCCGCCTCCGAAA
Organism: Rhodnius prolixus; assembly: GCF_049639745.1. Classification (NCBI taxonomy): domain Eukaryota; kingdom Metazoa; phylum Arthropoda; class Insecta; order Hemiptera; family Reduviidae; genus Rhodnius; species Rhodnius prolixus. Next base: position 39,285,404 of record NW_027411614.1, on the reverse strand, counting down.
ACTAGATTTATGATTGTTACTTCAAGTAAACCGATGTAGCAATGTAGAGGAAATCGCGCAAACGATGGAGGAAAGAAAGTAGATCTGGGTACTAAGAAACTTGCCCAAAATCGTTGAATCGTTTTCTTACTGGCAATTTGACCCCCGAAATTTGAGCTATTAGTTAAATTCATTATTCGGGACAAACTAGATTTTCGGACCAGTAGATCAGTCAGTAAGAATGTTCATCATTAAATATTGATATTCAAAGAGGTTTCGTTTCCCAGTGTTACGCCGCGTGCGGGCAGCAATATTCAAATAGAAGAGAAAAGTTTTATAAGGAATAAAACAAAGAAAGACTAAAACTTTATACATTTTTTACAAAAGTGTTAAATGCAATTTATTAAAAAACTGTTAATAAAGATTAGTTAGAACAAGTTAAGACTCATTAAGTTGTGGATTAAAAGAGGCACAACGTATTTTATGTTCCAAATTGAAGACAATTAGAGTTGTCTTTGTTGACGATCCACAAGTAAAAACGGTTTTTGTTATAAATCGTTTCAAAAATTTAAAAAAAATTATATTTACTTATACCAAAGTTTCTCATTATTCGGAAAATAAGAAAGTTATTTCCATCATCAGAGGAGGAAAGGAAAATCATGAAAATTCTATTCCGCAGTATTACTAAAGTGTACAAGTTTAGGGGCCATCCATGTTTTCTAACTTCCTGTTAGAGTTTGTGCGGAGATAGAAGTTAGGAACTGGTCGGAGGATGTTCCGGCCCATTAGCAAGAAGACACCAGCCAAGTTTCAACTTTTCAGTGACAGATTGCTTCTAAACTAATAATATTAATAAAGAAGAAATTCCCATTTCACTGTTGCCAGAGAATCTTTTGACACCTTCTTTCTTGAGCTGCTGCAAGAAGGGAGATTGGCCAAACCAAACTTATAACTAGTGTTATTAATTCTTCACAATATTCTGACAACTCTTTTATTACGAAACGTTTGCACCGCTCGTCCATTCTTCTTCTTTCCTACTTTAATAAAGGGAATTTTGTCTTGTCTCTATTTTTTTTTCTTTCACATTCTTTTTCTAAAACTTATTTTTTATTATTTTAACAACTAGCTGCATTAAATATTTTCAAATTCAAGTATCTTAACACATTACTCATGGAACAATGTCTATCCGCCAATAGATCTACAACTGGTAATCACGTGACAGTTATTATCTTATTTTAACTTTAATTAACCCCCACACTAGACTTAAAAGAACAGAACTGAACAGACGCTATCGACTACTTAAAATACTCTTAGACGACAGATCAAAACTCTCTCTGGACAACAAAAGACTAATTTATACTTCTATTTTGAAACCCATCTGGGCGTATAGAATAGAGCTGTGGGGTTCAACAAAACGCTCCAATCTCCAAAGGATTCAATCTCTACAATCTAAAATACTTCGAACTATTGTACACGCTCCTTTTTATGTCTCTAACCTGACTATACTCACTGACCTTAACATTCCTTTTGCCACACAAGTTGCTAAAACAAGATACAGAAAACTCCACTTCAACCTGCAATCTCATATAAATCCTCTAGCTAAAAATCTTTCTTCTAGAACTCTTCCTGACAACCCGACAAGACGCCTTACAAGACAGTCAGTGGCCTCGTGATCTCCTCTCCAGTGAAGAGAGTGGCTAACCATCTAATATTTGGGAGTGTTACCACTGGGTAACTTCTCCAGTCGTATACTTCTGTTATTCAATGTTATCACTGTTACTTATAGCGCTAACGCGCTGATTGTAGCATAAATAAACGCAAAATAAAAAAACTTTAATTAAAACTAAATTATTAAAGAAACCTAAAATTGAAAACTTTTATTGTAGATAGTTATTAGTTATTAGTGTGAATTTTGCGTAAAGTGGTTACTTTATTACGAGTGTGGAATAATGCTGGCGTCATCAGCCGAAAGCAGCAAAACTATGGTTCCAATTGTGAGATTTTTGCCCCTATGGAGCTACTCAAATTAAATATTTGATCTTCTGATGCTGTGATCTTCAAACAGAACCCATCTTTTTAAAAAACCACTTTTTGGAGCTGATATCGACTACCTGACATGACCAAATTACCTACCTTAACTACTCAGAGACAGAAATATGATTCAAAATTAGATATTTTTCTTATCAATTCAAAAAAATTAATAATAAATATTCAAAATACATATAACCTAGTGTTAACTCCCATTAAAACTTACTGCGCGTTAATTATTTAACAATATTCTATTTTATTATATTATTATTATTTTTTGAAGTTACATCACAACTTTGGTTACACATACATTTAGAAGCACCAATCTCTGAAATATTTTAAATGCTGCCTAAATTAACTTATAATTTGGCATGTTAAAGTAGTTTTGCAACAGGTTATTTTGAAAGCAAGATAACTGGGCCTCTTTCAAGTCATGTTAGTTTTATTCGATAGTTTCCATTATTAAAAAGAGAATTGACGAAGAAATTGTTAGAAGTTCAGGAGAAACGTGTTTTCACTTCAATTGAATAATTTGTTATCGATGAGGAACAACTACCTTGAAAACAGTGTGGTGAATTTGTTTAACGGAAAGGTCACGATGAAAGGAACAATTGTTAAATAAAGTGGAAGATAACAGAATTCCTTTATTTCCTTAAATATGATATGGGACGTCAAAGCAGGAGACATTATAAAGTTTTATTTTAATAAAAGCCAGACATATCCTTATGAAACTAACATCTTAATTTAAACATCTTTCTGTAGTATAAGATCGTAATACGATCGTTTATTGAAGTCACCTTGAGTCCAAAAAGTGGTTTTTTAAAAAAATTCTCAAAATGCAGTTAAGTGTGAAACACAATGGCCAAAAAAAGAGATATACTACGAGATACACGGGTGTGATGTTCAGAAATCCAGCGAAGAAAATGCACCATTCGCCAACACCACTTTACTGTGTAGCTCTTGTATATTTCTGAGACTTTCTCGACAAACAAAACTTAAAAAGATTTATCTCAAAAACTTTGTATTTGAATTACTTTGCACTTATGTTAGATCTATAATTTTAATTCAAATAATAAACTTTAGGACATAAAGAACCGTCGAGGCTTCTTTCTACCGTTTCAATTTGAGTAATGTGTACATTATTAGCAGATAATTGATACATTGTGAAATTATATATTGAAGAAAATGATATAAATGAAAATTCGAGGTTTTAGATAGGGAAATATCTTTTTAAAAAATAATTTTCATTAATTTTATTTCGATACCAACGGCTGGCTGAAGCACATCTTGCTTATAAAGTAACTTTCATGTTGAAGTTTATTTTAAATTCTTTCTTTTCCTAAACTTGCGGAAAAAGGCTAATATTTTAACTTTACCCAAGTTCTATTCTTTCTTTTGTTTCAAGGTGGCCTGAAACATCCGTTGATGAAGTATTAGTTAATGAATTTCAAATTTTGAATATGGTGCTCTTAAAAATAAACAAAGAATACATTTTTTGTTTTACTGTTGATCTAGTTGAAGTTAAGTTCACTTCTGTTTCTTTCTCGAATTCTCAAAACATATCCTACACTCACAGTAAGCTCCAGTTTGTGGAAAGAGGATGGCCAGCGTAGGAATATTCGGGAAGTGTGCCAGGTTCTTGGTGTATTTCCGTGCGCGCACATATCCTCCTAGCTAAGCACAAACTTCCCTTTTCAATAGGAAACAGTATATCATTCAGATAGTCTTTGGGAGCCTCCACCACCTTCCACCTAGCCACAGCCACAGTATTCTAGAGATCTCTCTTTCCCTTCCACATACACACACATAATTCTCCTCTATTTCACCTTGCAATATTTAGTATGTAGTTTTCGTTAGAGCTATGTTCCAAGAGTATGATAAACATGCAGAGTATGATTTGCACTAAGTAATAACTTGTTCGCTGACAGGTTATAATGGTAATTTAACTTCTGCTGGCACTTAACATAAAGTGTTTCAATAAATACTTAAAACATTAAGGCAAAGTCTGCACAGAAGTTCACTCGATCGCGCCTAACTTGTGGACAGCGTCATTGCTAATCTATTAATAGGTCTCATCCGCGACAAGGTGCTAAATTTTTCAAATAGAAATTAATTATATTAAATAACTTATTATTACTAACGATTACCCAGTTACAGATTAGGTAAATGAATATTATTCTACCCAAAATACAAAATCGTAAGATAGAAATGAAGCTCAAATATTGTAGTTAAATTTTTATGCCAAACAAACGAAATAAAAAATTAATTAACCCATTCTAAAATGGATCACGACTAAATCAAATTCTAAAATGGACTTAATCAAAAAACCTCCATTAAGATATTCATCTTGAATTAGCTTTGAAAGAACGTTATGATTAAAAGACTTACAGCACAAAATGAAGTAGAATAAACCAGTTGAGACAGACCAAGCAGAAAGCTGTATTGAGACATTCCATCCTGCGATACTGTTAACATACAATTCCTCGCATCATTGCACTTTACATCAAGAAGAAGATCATATGGTCCAGAATTATCTCTATTCATCCTCCATTTACTTGCAATATTCTTATTAACCTTCCCTTCCTATTGTTATCTTGCAAGCAGGGGATGATGTAGTATAAAGAATACATTGAAATCTGAACAATACCGAAAGAGAAAGAGGTTTGAAATTTGAACTATTATGAAAACCTCCAAACTTTAACCTTCTATATCTCATTAACTATTGTCACTAAAACAATGCAACTTATACCAGTTATGCACCTAACTTTTCTCTACAATTGGGTAAAGAAATCATTGAATTCGTAACAGTACAGAGAGAGATACAAAGGTTTCAAATTTGAAACATTATGAAAACCTCCGAAATTTAACCTTCTATATCTCATTAACCATTGTCACTAAAACAATGCAACTTATACCAGTTATGCACCTAACTTTTCTCTACAATTGGGTAGTCAAATCATTGAATTCGTAACAGTACAGAGAGAGATATAAAGGTTTGAAATTTGAACCATTATGAAACCATAAACTTTAACCTTCTATATCTCATTAACTATTGTCACTAAAACAATGCAACTTATACCAGTTATACAGCTAACTTTTCTGTACAATTGGGTAATCAAATCATTGAATTCGTAACAGTACAGAGAGATATATAAAGGTTTGAAATTTGAACCATTATGAAAACCTCTAAACTTTAACCTTCTATATCTCATTAACTATTGTCACTAAAACAATGCAACTTATACCAGTTATACAGCTAACTTTTCTGTACAATTGGGTAATCAAATCATTGAATTCGTAACAGTACAGAGAGATATATAAAGGTTTGAAATTTGAACCATTATGAATACCTCCAAACTTTAACCTTCTATATCTCATTAACTATTGTCACTAAATCAATGCTACTTATACCAGTTATGCAGCTAACTTTTCTCTACTATTGGGTAAAGATATCATTCAATACGTAACAGTACAAAGAGAGATGTAGAGGTTTGTAATATGTCTCAAAAACTATTACATTTAACTAAAACAGTACACCACTTATACAGAGTCAAGACTTCTAAAACCTAATCAAAGATACACAACATTTCGATACGAACGAATTGCTTATTCATGAAAATCGGTTCGCGAGTTTAGGCGTTACGTGGTTAACAAAAAAGTTATTAACAACAAGAATGAGAACAAGAACAATTTTTAAAAATGTAGTTTTGTTCATTTTCAGCAACTTTTTTTGTCGAAATCTATTAGATCTAGGCAAAACAATTAGTTTTAAAGGAGTATTCGCTCTATATTATAAAGAAAATTTGGGAATTTCATCTTCTATAGAAAAACGAAAGAAAAATCGTTGAAAACTCCACACCAGAAAATGTAATCTAAAATATAAATCTATTATTAGCGTTGTCTAATCTTTGTTTGTGAAAACTTTGTTTGCACATTTTATAAAAGTAGGATCGTTTCATCAAAGTCACACAAATTTAGTGCGACAGATACCAAACCAATATTCCTCTTCTGAATGACCTTCTACAAAAGGCAGAAATAGAAATTTCGGCAATGTAGTTTAGTTTGATTGAACGCAAATGAACATTAACCAGAAAGGTTATGAAGGTATAGAAGAAGAGAAATCTGGTGAGCTGTCAACCAATATCAATGGTAGAGCAGAACACCTGGCCGAATACACAAAGGATAGTGTGCAACAAAGAGAGATGTCCGCACATATAGGTCACTCCTCCAACTTCTGTATGCATGTATGTATGAATATGGTGATATGTGCATGTGTTAGAGGGCGACCCTATGAATTACGTATTACCAAGGAGTAGTTCAACTGCTTTAGTTTATCAAAATGTCACATATTCATGTTCTCATCGACAATTTGAATTTACCGATTATTTTTTAATTTAATGCCCCACTTTGTTTAAAATGTCTTGTATTTATTTATTTTTTAATTGATCCAAAAAATAATAGTAGATTAAAATAGCAAATAGATTGGCCGCAGTTATTTTTGTAAAAACTGCCTCGGTCGTCGATAGTCCTGTTACGTTGTTAGTAAATTCTAAGCTGAATAAATTGATTCTTAACGAAGAGAATAACTGTACTCTACGTAAAATTTATGGAAATAATTTTTAATTGAGTTAAACAAACAAGTGTTTGGTGCCGGTGATTAAATTGCACTAATGAGAGTGCACTTTTTAATCAAAACTCATCATCGCATTGTCAGGTCAAATTACAAATGAGATATATACAGTTGTTTGCAATTAACAGCTCTAGAAGAGGAAAATTGAAGTGGATAATTACTCGCCTGCTCAGTTTAAATAAAAGGTTACTATCTAATCGATAGAATAAAATATCTGCGTAATACTAGCATGATCTCTTGCTAAAAAATTATTTCGTTCACAATTATTAATAATTAGTAATTACAAATAAATTAGATGGGATATTCCTAATTCCCAAAGCTTTTGTATGCTATCCTTACTTAGTAAGAGCAAGCAATGTAGGACATTATGTTTAATAATAACTTTTTTAAGAAAATTTGTTGACTTTTTTTTATGGCTAAGATATGAAAGGTAAGTTTCTATTTTCGAGTAGTTAAAGTTTACCGTTACACCATGAGAAGATGAGTTTTTATGCACTATCTAAAATGTTAATAAGTGAAAATGTGTCAGATACGTGGACTATTTACACTTGGTTATTAAAACTACCCCAAATATGGGTATATGCACAAAAAAGGGATCAAATAAAAGTGCATTAAACTTAGCAGTAATATAGGCTAGATAAAAGTTAATTAGTTGTTGTTATGAGTATAATAATAAAACGTATCCTTAGAAAGGAGCTATAAAAATGGCCAAGGGAAATAAGGATAAAAAAAGTAAACTTCCTATTTAGTGGAAAATAAATTAAATTAATGAATTTTCTCAGTCTCTTAAACGGAAGTGGAGAAAGAAATAGTAGGGGAAGCACGAGATTGGCTATTATATTCAAATAAGCTGTGGAGCTGATGGTGAAAAGATCGTTAGGAAAAATTAAAAATATGCATCCCATTAAAATATAATTTAGTAAAACTATAATCTGGAGCAAAGTTTTTACTTTAGATTTACCTTTAAGAAGCATTTAGATAAGTTAGATTTTTTTTTGTAATTTGAGTAACGTGAGAGATTTACCAGGAAATCTCGCAGAATTTTAAGTTTAATATTTTCTGAACGTATAATCATTTTCGCTTTGTAGTGGTACATTGGAACTTGAAGCTTTTTTTTTAGTGAATTGCCGGCCATCGGGGACAGTGTTCTCTCGTTGCAGATAAGACTGAGCTGTAAGAAGCACCTAGAAAAAGAAAATGAAAAGCTGGATTCGAATCCGAGTTATCGACATTGTACGCTAACTGCTGAGCTGATCTCTTCTCTATTTCTGTGTAATGTACAATATTCTGATTTCCTCTTGTTTAGGACCAGTCCAGTCATTTTTTGTCTATTCTTTTATTAAATATGACATCAGATCTTGAATCAGACGCATCTCTTCCTTTTTGGTTCCTAAACATTTCTCACTTTAATCAGAGGAGTGAATGAATTTTTCAGCCCACCAAGTCTGAGGACCATTCATGGTTTTGGGAAACAATTGTTGGTGTTTCAAGATTCTGATTGGAAATTTAAATGTACAGTCGAACCTCTCAGTAACGACCACTGGCGGGGGAAAGCAAAGTGGCCGCTGTTTGGAGGTGGTCGTTAGAAGGAGGTAGGCAAGTTTCATAATTAAAAAATATGGGCTTTTTTTCCAAACATCTATTTAAAAATTGTTTATTATTAATAGATTTAAAAACGGGCATAATTGCATAATTATTGCAGCTATATGATATGTATCAGATTTTTCTTAATTATCCAAAAAAATTATCAAAAAACTTCACATTATTGACTTAATTAATAATTTTTATAAAAATAATCACATTTATTCAAAACAATAATAATTTATGGTAAAATTATCATCATACTATCATCTATTACTAGGAAAATAGAGCAAACCTTTCGGCAAGTTGACGATGGCTCGACTTGGTTTTTGCAAAATCTTCCAACACATTTATTTTCTCTTCTAAAGTTAAACCACTTTCGTTTGAGAGACATATCGGAAAAAAGAATATTGTTCGCCCAAAGTTATATTGAAAAATGATTAAAATGGTACAAGGTATATGAGCTTATATAGGAAACTTTAGGAAAAACCAGAAAAAAAGAAAAACTTGAGCGGGGATAATTCTTTTGATCACCGCGTCAAATGAACTTTTAATAATAAAGTGGTCGTTGGTGGGAGGTGAAACATTTAATCCGTTCCCCAAAATCAATGTCCGCGGTCGCTATGTAGAGTATCCGTTAGACAGAGATTCTTTTATACAGAAAGTGTATAGGGGTAAAACGGGGAAATCCAAAAACTGTCCATAAATAGAGGTGGTCGCTTGGTGCGAGTGTCCTTTATGGGAGGCTCGACAGTATTCCTAAATAAAACATAGATTTCTAACAGATGCTTATCTTAGACATCATTGCTTTTTAAAGATGCTAATGAAGCCATGGCTAGAGTACTTCACATATATGTTTCTAGACGTGATGATGAATTATTAACTTAATAACTGTTTTACATGGCAAACAAGTTTCCAAAAGACTCCGAAGAAACCAAAGGATATCCAGCAAAACTTCTCTAGATCAGTTTTACCTTAAAGGGTAAGCGTGACCTAGGGAGTCTTAAAAGAAGAATATAGGGACTTCCAAGAAGTAGCTAACGTCCCCCCAAGGATGGCCCCTATCTCACCCTCAAAGATTCCTCCCATATTCACGTTGAAAAAATAGGCTCTATTGGATAGTTGGCGTTGCTAGGCTTTAGCCTAAATCAATGCCAACTAATCTTATTCCCTAAAACTTACACATTATTGTGCACAATACAGACAAACAAACACTGCAGACTGAAGCTTTTTCCACAGCCTTTCTTGGAAGAGTGTTTTTTTTTCTTGGAAGAGTGAGGTCAACAGGAAATTGGTTCTTCCGCTCAATATACGGAAGAAATTATAGGCGGAAGATGCCATTGTGAAAGTAGAAGAGGGTTTGTCTGTGTGAGAAAGAGGGGAAGAGGAGGAGGAGAGAGAACGCTACAAAGTCCACATTCAGCCAGTTGTGCCCTAAAAAATCCATTGAATGGGACAGCACTTTCAGAAGGTCACACGGAAACAACTTTGAAGCCCAAGTGTCAATAAAAATCCGAACATAAGAAACACTTTCAATCTTGCAATTCAGGGCTTCTCTACTGCGGAGACCGCAGGAGATTTCTAACAATGAGTTAAAAAAATCTGCATTTGAAGAAAATAGATACTTTGGACATTTGATCTGCACATTTGAGAGCATTTCTCGAAGCAGGTTTGAATGTTTGAAGTGAGGATAGATCGCTCGTCGAGAAATATCTGCTTACGACAACAACTTTCTTTACCTCAACTTTTCTTCCATTTTTATTTTTAAAAAAATGCTTCTCTTGATTCACTAGTATTATTCATCAAGTTTACTGAACCTAGAATAGAAAAGTTTATAAGAGTTATTAGTGAAAGACTCTTTTTTCTTCTCCTCTCTCTCCAGTGAAGATCTCCAGTATACGGATTGAAAAGATATTCAATCTTCTTCAGTTTGAAGGCTATATTACATCATGACATCGCGCGCAGATATCCATGATGATTTCATTTAGCACAGTCCAAAATACTCCTACTTTCTGTCTTCTACAAACTCTTGTCTGTCAGTCTAACGAAGTATGACTCTCTGGTAGATCTCGCTAACTCACAGCCAAAATGAAACTCGTCTTATATTAAATTATTGTAATTGATGGCACCATCCATTATTCTTAGAAAAAAATACTGTTAAATAACAGTCTAATTTTTATAAATTTTTAGAACAATTACCTACTTTGTGTTTTTTTTTTTAATAAATTTATTTATTAAATAGATTAAAGTTTTAAATAGATTCAAATATAAATTGTCATTCATTTAAAGTATCTTTTCAAAGAACGTAAGTACAGTAAATATTTAATCGAAGTATCTACAATTATAATCAGTTAACAAACAAACCTAAAACTTCTTTAGAAAATTAAGCCAGGAAGATGTGTTTCGGATTATGAAATACAATCCGAAGGATAACCCCCATAGAAGCAACATAAACTCTGCGTATTTTTGCGGCCTAAAACTATAAGAATCGAATAAAACATCTGGAAAGATACTTGAATAGGTGAACAGTAAATGATAGGCATGTTTTGGCGATATATGTACCTAAGCAAAATTCTATGAGAGATGGCACACATAGTTCAAAGTTCTATTTCAATTAATTACAAGAGAGACACTCAGAACTTAAACCAAATTTATAAGAAAATTGAAATTCTTAAAAAAGAAGGCAACGCCAAGAGGCCACCATTGTAACCAAAACTGACTACAGCTACTTCAAGAATATTTCTGCTCTGGAGAATGATATTTGATCTAAGTGCAACTAATGAAGCACACATCTATGCCGACAAATTTTCGCAATTAGCTAGAAACAAAAAGCCTATACACAAATAATCAAAATTCAAAACCTAATCGGAAGTAGACCAAATATTTAAGCAAATATGTAGTTTAAGGAAATTAGAGCCATTATAAAGCAAAAGTTACTAATTCATTGGCTCAAGTTGTATTTGCGATTTTCTGAATTTCCTAGGGACACCAAGACGAATTATTGAATTTCAGTTTTCTGTTATTGTATTTATGAGTTTTGCCAATAACATGCGCCAACTCAATTGCAACAATAATTTCCGAAAATAGAAATTATGAAGATTGCAATAATAACTGTAATTAGTGCAAGAGAAAGTAACAAAGCAAATCATACATACATGATGATAACACGAAGATTGTTCTCTAAATAAAAAAAAGAAGTGGAGCTGTGATAGGTTAGGAAGCAGAATACGAGTGTACCAGCGAGGGACAATGGGTAGCAGCAGCCAGAGGCACTTCCAGAACAGGCTGCAGAAACCACAGACATGGCTGAATTCCCCTCTAGGCTCTAATGTGGGCCGCCTTACTGCAATGTGACCCATTTCCAGTGGCCCCCACCAACTAAAAGCACGTTTTCCCGGTCACTTTTTTGTAGCCACTATAACATAACCTCTCCAGTTCTTTTTTACATTGTTCTTGCAGGACGTTTGAAGCATCTTGTCAACAATTTCCCAACAAATTTTGATTCACTGTTCAAATTTCAGGCTGCTAACTTCAAATTATAAAATCAAATCAAATCAAAATTTTATTGTTTTTGAGTAATACAACTCATAACACGAGTTAGGCAAAATATATAAAAAATTAACTAAATACAAATCTGTTCAATATATACAATACAAAAATAAATTATCCACATAATTTTAATATAATAAAAATTAAATCACTGTTAATAAAACTAAATAAAACATAAAAGTAATACCATGAAAGTCAAGAAAAACAAAATCAGTTTAATATAATATGACAATGTAATAATAAAATAAATATATGTTGATTGATGTAACACAGCTATCTCATCCTCAGAAAAATAAATAAACAAACGTTACAAAAAGATGAAAAACTGAAAAATACAAGTCTAAGACAACAAACTAGATATAGAACTGGTACCAAGAATACTAAAATAATAACTAGACAATACAAAATTAACTACAAACCCGTCCAAATTTATATTAACAGAGGGAGATTACTCATTTAATAGGAAACTTCTGAGTGCTGTGGCTGCACAGAAATAGTTATATATCAAGTTGGCCTGAACTAAGGACTCAATTAAAAGTGATGATTCAAATAAATTATTATGGCAGGACATATCCATGTTTAGGTTTTCTGCTAACTGAATTCTAAGTGGCGCAAAAGGTCGGCACTCAAACATAAAGTGAAAGAGTGAGTCAGGCTTAAAAAGCTTGCACAAAGTACAAATAACAGAAGAATCAAAAATATATTTAGTACCCTTAATGTAAATACTTGTTTTATTTAGATTTGCAAGTCTTAGCTGAATAATAATTCTGGACTTAGATAAATTATAATTAGTCTCCAAGTAAAATTCACCAAGACCAAATGTACTCAAGTTTCTGTAAACTGTATTATATTTAGAATCTATAACCCAAGCAATGTCATTACTTAAAAATCTATTCTTTAAGGCATCAGTTATATTTGATAAAGATCTCTTAATTATTACTGGGTCCAGCGATAAAAAAGTGTCAAGGTGGCCAATCGAGAATAGTTCCAATTTGAGTTGGGAAACCCAATTAGAAGATTTAGTGCTTGACAATGAGTCCAAGCTCAGAAGTATATCAAAGCAAATACGGGGCAATCTATTAGAGGGCATCTCAAGAAGTTTTATTAAAAAGGTTAACATTGATTTGACTATAGTCAGCTTAACTGGAAATATTGCACATTCTAAGCGGAGATAACTATTAGGAGTTGATCTCGGCAGATTAAATATTTGTTTTAAGAATTGCACCTGAACTGCCTCCAGATCGTCGGCATACCTATAAGCCCATATTTCGCATGCGTAGAGTAAAGAAGTCTTTACAACAGCATCTAACAACTTTCTGATGGGTTTGATGGAATTTGCTTTAGACGTTATTAGAATCTGCCTTACCCGATTTGTTGCTATTTTACCTTTTGATATGAAATGTTTGGATGCTTGATAGAATTTCCCAGTCAGACTGAAAGGAACACCTAAATAAGTGTATGTATTTACAATGTTTATTGGAGTATTATTTATACAAACTTGCTTAAATTTTTTGGGGCGTGTACTTTTTGAAAAATAGATAATTTTTGTTTTAGATGTATTAATTTTCAGGGAGTTTAAACAGCAGTATTCTTCAAGAATTAATAACTTTTCTTTTACGTCAATTATAGAAGTAGCAAGAATGACAATGTCGTCCGCGTAACATAACAAACAGAAATTATTGAAGTTAGCCAGTTTAATCGAAGTGGCACCTTTCTCCGTGAAAAATCTAGTCAAATCCGAAATAAATAAGTTAAAAAGCAACGGTGAAAGAGGTTCGCCCTGAAGTATTCCTGCCGAAACTTGAATATCATCTGTTTGTCCATTCTCAGTTAAAATCCTTAGTCTAGCATTGTCATATAGTGATTTTATAACATTTGTTAGCTTTGAACCTACTCCTACTCTTAGAAGTTTTTCATATAATAATGAGTGAGAGACCGAATCAAAGGCAGATTTAAGATCTATAAATATTCCAAAGAGAGAGGTATTATTGAACAATTTGATATTAATTACTGAAGAAAGGGTAAAAAGATTGTCCTGACAACCTCTACCAGGTCTAAAACCTGCTTGCTCCTCAGGTATAATAGAATGTTGTTCTGTCCAATTATTCAATCTCTTAAGCAATATGGAGGTAAATATTTTTGGAACACTATTTAGGAGTGCTATCCCCCTGTAATTTGAGGGGTCATTGAGAGAACCTTTTTTATGTAACGTTTTTAAGTGTATTAGTGACCAAGATTTTGGGGTTCTCTCATTTAGTAAGACTGTATTAAAGACGTTCAGTAAATAATGATCCCAAGACGGTGGGAGATTTTTATAGAACTCAAATGGAACGTCATCTGGGCCAGGAGTTTTATTTAATTTACAATTTTTCAATGCTTGCTGCAATTCAACTAAAGAAATACTAGCTTCCAATTGTGGATTAGAATAAAATATTTTAGGTAAATCAACTATCTTCTTAGGGGGATAAGAATTATTATAATAAATTTCCCAAGTCTCTATATCTATTACTGGTTTTACCAACTTAATAGGAGAAGCTTCACGGACTGCCAACCAAAAATCTTTTGTGTTCTTTATGTTAGAAATTTTATCTATTCTAGCTTTATAATAATTTTTCTTTTTCAATTTGACTAAAGTGCGATATTGTTTTTTCTGAGCTATATATTGATTTAAATTTTTTTTTCAAAATTTGATTTTTTGCACAACTTTAAAATCTTAATTAAATTTCTTTTCAAGGAAAGACAATCGGCATCGAACCACAGATTACCCCTTCGAAAAGAAGGAATAGTTGGCACTTTTTTAATCATATTTAACAAGTCAGCGACATTATTAATTGCTGAATTTATATTTAAATATAGATTTTCAGTATTAGAACTATGGTAATATAATAAATCTGTACTGGCCATAAAGTTACAATAATCTCGTTTCAAATGATCCACCCATCTGTACCTCAATTTAAGATTAGTCACACAAGAGGAAGCATTCATATATTCGCTTATTATATTTAAATTAATGGTACAACCCTGGTGGTCCAAAGAATAAAAGAGATTAATTATTTCAAAATTTTGGATCAAGGCCAAAGAATCATAGTTACACCAGATATGATCGACTATACTTGATCCCTGAGCAGAAATGAAAGTAAAATTTCCCGGGTTATCCAAGGGGGAGCGGCCATTTAAAACCACCATACCGTTGTCCTCCATGATTTCAATGAGCAATCTCCCTCTTCTATTAATAATTGTATCGGAGGATTTACGCAAGGGATAAAAAATTGTATTCTCAACAACATTTTCATCTATCAGATTTAGGTTTCCTATTCGGGAATTAAAGTCACCACCCAAGATAATAGGACAATTATATGTGTCCGATAAATCTTTCAGAATTTCAGTTAAAGTTTCTACATAAAGATCAAATATACTACCAGGCCTCCAATAAATTAAGGCAACTATAACTTTAGTGGTCCCATAGTTTAATTCTATTATTAAGATGTTGTTATCTTTGTAAACAATACTAGAACTAAATTTACAATTCTTATTAATTAATAACATGAGGCCACCACTAGCTCGACCTACAGATTTCTCTTTAACAGCCGGACTTACAAACGTTTCAAAATTATCCAAATAAAGAGGCAATTTAATATTTTCATTTACCTTCCAAGTTTCACATAAACCTATTATATCAAATTTTGCTAATCTTTTTAAAATATCTAAATCTATATCAAATAAATTATTAAAACCATTAATATTCTGAAAAAATACTTTGATATTATGATTTCTATTTACCCCAACTAAATGTCCTGACAATTTCTGAGAAAATTCTTGAAATTCCGGAGAAATACCGGATCGTTTTCCTTCTTGGGGGTGGTTGGTGTCCTGAGCTGTAATATGTAATGGCTAAGTTGGACTCTGCGCATCTTTCCTACTCTCTGGCAACTTCTTGCTTGTCCCTCCTTTTTTTAACCAAAGTTTTATTGTTTCAGCATTTCCCGAAGCAGATCCTTTAGGCGTTTCCTTCTTAAGAATCCTTCTTGAAGCTCTTAGTTTTTTTCCCTTTTCCTTATCTGAAGTGTCAACATCAGAAGCAAGAGATGCACCTGTAGAGGTGCCAATAGACGAAATTTCCTCTAATTCCATTCTTTGCAACTTTTCTAAAGAAAAAATTTCATTCTCAACTAACAATTTATCATTTCTCAGTGATGCTTTATAATTATGACTTCTAGCTCGTATCATAAATGGAATCAATTGTTTTCTTATTTGTCTTTCTTCATAAGTGTAATCCTTAGACATTCTTATGGGAGAATCTTTCAAGTTAATAGATGCCTTTAGTACTTCAAGCCTTTTCCGGTAAGTAGTAAATCGAACTAAGACAGGTCTTTTACCAGTGCGTTGTATACCAAGCCTTTTTGTCCTGTCAATTTCCATTAATTGAATTTCTATTTTTAGTTTTTCTTTTATTAAGTCGAGTACAATATTCTCTAAGACTTCATTCTTTTCATTTTCACTTTCAGCGATATTATAAAGTATAATATTGTGTTCCTTATTAGACCTTGTTATAAAGTAATTGTCTCTATTCAAGCCCTTAAGTTTAGTATTAACACTGGTATACTTGTCTTCCAAATTTTGTATTCTCTTGTTAAATTCTGTTATTTGAGAATTCAAATTATCTAAAGACGATTCTACTCGTTTAATGTCATTTTTCATATCTTGCTTAAACTCGTCAAGTTTAGATAATATTTCTTTGATGCCCTCAGCCATTTCAATTATTGCTAATTCCAAATGAATAAATGAAATATCACACAGAATAAAACATAAAATTTCGACACTCAACAAGAATTATAATTATGATAAAAAAGCTTGATTTTAACCAACAGTTCTCCACTCACAGGTCAAAGATTATAATATGAGAATAATGGGCAACATACACCTACACACGTACATCCACCTTCAAACACGGAATTGAAAGTATACTTTTATCAACTTTTTTTTTTTTTTTTTTTTTTTTTTTTTTTTCCGAAAAAACTATCACCAAACGATTGTCTATTACTTACATTAGTCACTTTAACAGAATAGATTATGTTATACCAATTTCTAGAATTATTTAAAAAAGTTTCTGATTTAAACAGCACTGTAAGTAAATAAACTGCACAGAGACGATGTTCACTGTTCAAAGGCCAAAGCCTAACTCCTCAAATTATAAAATGGACCAGGCTATGGGCCTCAATCTTTTGCCTAGATTATAGGCTAAGAAAACTTTTTTCCAAAGAAAAGGGCAAATTTTTTTCAGTTTTAGTGAAGAACTGACTGGCATGGGAGATAGGATCTTTTAAATCCTGCCTGATCACTCACAATAGTCAATTTAGAAATATGTTTTAGGATCTTGAGACCAAATGAAATGAAAGATGAAATACGACATGGAAAAATCTTAAACTTGTAAACAAGACTAAAAGAACAAGAATTATAAGACTCTTCGTTATGTCTGGAGAACCGGGATACTACAAATGTTATCTAATTTAATGTTACTAAAGTGCATAATATCGCCTCTTTAGAATGAAATGAGCAATTGAAAATTACATTTTTAAGGATATAGTTATTATTTCCTGGCGTAAGCGTAGATAGTTCTTGCAAATGTGAATAGAATGGAACTTGACGAAAAATTAGTAAACAAAATTAATATTTTGAAATGATTCTAAACTGTACCAAACTTATTAGGAGAACAAATAGAAAGAAAACCAACAAAGACGTTTGCAAAAGACCAAGGACACAGCAAAGTATACCAAAAAAGAGTTAAATTAGCCATGCACAACACAATGAAGAACACGCTACGAGAATAATAACAAGGAGAACTTAGAATCAGAGTAAGTACACTCATATCAGTGTGAGTACACAAACATATTGAAGAAAAGAGAGTAAAACGAAGAAAATTCCAGAATAAGAATTGAAGATAAGAGGGACGCAAAATGATCAAGCGAAAGGAGAGGGAAAGGACTATGATGACGGAGATTCGTGACTGAACTGGCAAACTATGGCATTCACAATCCGCCAAGAGGTGCGAACTTCCCCAGTCTCCTGCTGGTACCAACCACTGTAGGAAGGAGTCATACACATCCTGCACCGTTCCAACAGGACCACTGGGAATACCTACTTATGTAACATTCCTGCTACACATGAAGTGCTTATTTACATTCTAAACCGTAACATGCTTATCATATTTAATAATCTACTCTCTCATGGACATTTGGCTGGCATAAACTGGTCGGAAAATTGATATTGCTAATCGAGTTTGGCATTCATGCGGAATTATCACGATTGTAAGCCTTAGTTTCTGTTCAAAAATAAAATCTCCATCAAGTTATATAGACTAATTTCAAGCAGAATTAGAATACTAATCTTCAATAACGGATTCATTGAAAATCCATTCCATTAATGATCCTCTCTCAAAAACTGCTCAGAAAATAATACGCTATTTTCATGATTTATTTACAAATGGATCTTTCGAATCCGAGATTATCTGCATTAACACCTAGAGAAGTTAAATGGTGATCTATTTGGCTAATTCTGCCAGCTGCACCAATAAGCAATAACCTCAATAAGCAACAAAACGTGTTGTTAAGTTAAAAACTACTTGACAGTAATAGAATGTAAACCTAGTTACCTACCTTTTCAGGCGTAAAAATAGGTACCATTGAAAACCCTGTCCTGTATAAGAAAGGATATTCATTAAAGTGTTTAAAAGTCCGAAGTTAAGCGCGAATGGTACAGTAACAGTCCAATCTAAGCCTCAGAAACCCAGTGATCCCCGGTTTCGAGTACAAGCTCCTACACTTTTCTGTTTCTCAGAAGTCCTTACAGCTCAGACTCAGATGCACTCAGATTCTCGGAAAAGCACTATACAAATAATCTCTGATCGTAATTAAAAATAAAGCAAAATAATAACAGCAACATTGGTGGTGATTTACTTTGTTAAAAGACAAGAAAAGCGATCAGAATTTTTGAGAACGAGCGATATGAAAATAAAAAACTATGTGACTTTTAAATTGAATAAGAAATCTTAAAATCACTTCAATAAACTATTAAAGACAAGAAAACTATAATCGAACTAGTTCAGTAATTTGACATATAATTTCAATCGGCGAATGAAAAATGAATTTTCTCAAAAAGAAAAATATTTAGAATGAAATAAGAAAAAAGAAATAGTAAAATCAGAAAGAAGAGAGAGACATGGCGCACTAAAGAACTGACCAAAGAGATATATGTAGGAGATTTCTGTCTGAAATTCGGTTTGACCTAGTACCCACCAGGGGGTGATGATGTTTTACTTCTGGTAATTTAAAAGGGTCAACTATTTTCCCCAACATTATTACTACTTGGCCACAATTGGTCCAAAAAGAAAATTACTGTTATAAGAAATAATTTTTATTACAACGTAGCACGTAACTGGCAGATCTTGGTTTTACTACTTAAAGAAAATATATTTTTTATCATAAACAAAGTACTTTATACTTTATTCAAACAAAAAATTCTGTTTTAGGGAATCAACAAAATTTGTGCCCGTTTTTGTTTTGCTTGCTTTGCCTTTTACTTCAAATAGCGGATATAAATATTTATCAGAGTACTGTAAAGAGTCTGATGTACTGAAGTGTCTAAATGTTCCGAGTCTTAGATTGGGCTGATACTTTACCATTAGCACTTAACTTCGGACTTTTAAACACTTTAATGAATATCCTTTCTTATTCAGGACATGGTATTCAGTAGTACCTAATTTTTACGCCTGAAAAGATAGGTAATTGGGTTTATATTCTATTACTGTCAAGTAGTTTAGTTTCTTTTTAAATTAACAATACGTTTTGTTGCCTATAGAGGTTATTGCTTATTGGTACAGCTGGTAGATTAGCCAAATAGATCACCATTTAACTTCTCTAGGTGTTAATGCGGATAATCTCGGATTCGAAAGATCCATTTGTAAATAAATCATGAAAGTAGCGTATTATTTTTTGAGCAGTTTTTGAGAGAGGATCATCAATGGAATGGATTTGCAATGAATCTGTAATTGAAGATTAGTTTTTTTTTTTTTTTTTTTTGGCGCATCAACAGCTGAGGTCATTAGCGCCCGGAGCTTTTTCCAGTGCTCTGCCGGCCTCCGGACAGTGTTCTCTCGTTACAGACAACACTGTCCATCACCGGACAGTGTTGTCTGTAAGAAGCTCCTAGGAAGAGAAAATCTAAGGGCCAGCTGCTGGATTCGAACCCGGGACCTCCGCGTGGGAGTCCAGTATGCTAACCTCATAGCTAGAAGATTAGTGTTTTAATTCTGCTTGAAATTAACAAACAATTTTGAAGAGTGTAACATTATTTGAATGTATAGTAAGTATTTTTGAAGAGAGCGTGCAAATAAAGAAAAAACGATGGAACGATCCTCCTCATAAAATATTTCTTTATTTTTATTTTATTATTTTAATCTGTTTCAAACATTTGAAACTTTCTAGAAAATAAGATGAGTAAATGTAGAGAAGAAACGTTTGATGGAGCACAAATTACCTACAATAAATGGATGCCACGGTAGCAGAGCGGCTATTGGCGAGGATCGCAAAGCTAAGATGCATTCTGTTACTGGGTTCAACTACGTTGATCGCCAAGCTAAGATGCATTCTGTTACTGGGTTCAACTGCGTTCAATTCTACAGTCTAGTCCTTTCGATTTTATTTAATAGTTAACGTGAGAATGCAATAGAAAAGTATTTTTGCTAGCCGCAGTGACACCTGACTGATAGTTTTGTCGTGAAGCCAGCCTAAAAAAAATAAGCATTACTTTACTAAGGTTCCTATAATGAGTAGTATACTTCAATAAAAATTGCTCATTAACATATTTAAACATTCGAAATAGTTAATATTATTATAATTCAAATAAACAATAATATAAGTATGGTTAATATCATTAAAACGAATATTTTATAAGAAAATTAAAAATACATAACCAAAATTTAAACCGCTCCAAAGAAATAACTCTACTGGTGGACAAAATTAGCGCACCACTCAGTTTTTGTTTAGTTAAAATTAAATAAATTATTTTCCGCTTTTGTTTTTGACGTACATCACTTGTCTAAAGCGATTTAGGGAGACAAGAGGTCATTCAAGAAGAGATGTACAGCAGAGAGAGAGAGACGATAACGAGAAATGAGATAAAGAGTCTCATAAGGCAAGTTCGAAATGTTTCCATCTCCAGCAGGACTGTTAGAAGAAGACTTAATGAAAGTAACCTTAGAGTCCGACATCCTGCTCGTGGCCCTCTCCTTACCACAGTTCACAAAATGAGCAGGCTTCAGTTTGCACGTGAACATGTGAGTTGGACTTAATACAACTGGAAGAGAGTTCTCTTTACCGATGAGGTGAGAATAGGCCTAAATTCTTCAGATGGCCGTAGTTACAAATGGCTTATTTTTCAGCCAACAATATTTTGAAAGTCCAAAATTTGAACAAATTGGAAATAATTAAAAAAAATAAGGGTGGTGCGTTAATTTTGTCCATCAGTGTATATACGTAGAGAAAGAAACTAACTAAATTAAAAAATATAATTATTAATTAATTTCAAAACTAATCCGCAAAAATACAACGATTTTCACTTACTACCATTCTTGATGTTCGAGCTAATAATTTGGTTTCGAACTCCAAATTTAGAAAGAAAAGAATTATTTGTTACTATTACTATCCAGATTTATCCTTCACAAAAATAAAACTCACGTGTGGCTGTTAAATAAATGGAAACATATTGAAATGAATGTTAAAACTACTCTACCATTAAAATAATCCAGTAGATGTGTAAATATTATCTTTTGGTAAATGAAACGTTATCGACTATATTCTGCACGCAATGGTTTTGGAAAATTATTATTAAATCACTTCACTACCTGTATCCTAAAATAATAACAGATTATTCAGGTCCCTTACCAAAAATAAATAAATGAAATACAAAAAATACAGTAAAATGGAAATTTATTTTCATTCAATCATCATCATAAATTAATATACAGAAAATGGCGCAAAGGTCAAAGGTGGAATCCATTATAATAAATACTAAAATAAATTGCATAATATTTGAACTGAAATCAGGTCAGGTAGGTTAGCTTTATATTTAAAATTTGTAATTTAAGACTGTTTAAAGGGATGGTGGTTAGTTATTGTGAATAATCTCTTAGCATGATGTATATAAATTTAGTTCTGGTTGTCGTGTAATGTAAATTTGATGTTCTTTTCTAAATTATACTTAATATAGAACAATTTATGTTAAATTGTTGACATAATATTCCCTAATACACTGCTTATTACTACAAAATTTAGCAACAGTACAGAAAAGATGATTATGTAACAAAGTTTCTCAGCGAACTTATAATATTGTAAAACTTTTCCATTAAAATTAGTGTGCAATGGCCGACAGAGTTTTCACTACCAGGACTGTCCCATAATGGAAATTGAAACAACAATAGCAATGATAATGGTGGTCTATTATGCAATCAAAGAATCGTTTAAAGCGTGAGAACTTGGATTTCAGCCAATATCTTACACTGGTTAAACCGCTCTAATTCAACTGCTTAAATGAAGCAATCAATATTAATTTGAAAAACCTAAACATCGGTAAAATATCTTTTACTGAATCTATATTCGCTGTATTTAATCAGTTTTGGTGATGTAGTAATTATTACGAAAAACTAAATATAATAACCGAGAAAATATTACAATCCCGTCTTATAAACCCAAAACTGCTACAGTTTAGATAAGATAAGATAAGATAAGATATTAGTTGGGACGGGACCTATACCCCAAGGCACCGCAGCCACAGAAGACTTATTGTGCCAATCCCTTCTTAGTTCTAGTAGGCGAACCCTCCCCTCCTAAAGAGGTCAAGGACTTTCCCTACTAGTTGTTTTTGCGCTACTATCTCCTTCGGCCTCAACGTTCCAAAGGTTTCATAGCGCAAACTTTCGATTGCAACGCAATCGAACAACAGGTGAGAGGCCGTTTCCTCCTCTTCCTGACATAATCTGCACAACGGCTCCGAGCTGATAAGCCCCACCTTGCGCAGATGCTTCTTGAACCTACCGTGCCCCGTGAATAGGCCTGTAATCAGAGTAATCTGATTTCTGCCCAAACACAGGGTCTCTTTGGATCTTTGCTTACACAGCCAAGGCATCAAGGTCTTGCTGTGTTTAACCCCAGGACACATCACCCAGTTCTTTTCGTGCTCCCTCCAGATCCAATCTCTGAGAGCCGCGCGAACCGAACCCCTGGTGATCCCCAGGACAGGCTCTGGACCGATGAAAGGAGTGTTAGCCCCATTCCTGGCCAGATAATCAGCTTTTTCATTCCCTTCAATACCCACATGACCCGGCACCCATTCCAACCGAACTTTGTTGTGCCGCGCCAGTAGTTCCAGGGCCTTCCTGCATTCCCAGACCAGGGAAGAGGTGATTCTGAAGGATACGAGAGCCTTCAGTGCAGCCTGGCTGTCCGAAAAGATGCGAATCTCCCTATTTCTAGGTTCCATCCGCAGGTTTTCCTCAGCGCATATTTTAATAGCAAAAACCTCGGCCTGGAAGACTGTGGCGTATCTCCCAAGAGATCTCTCAATGAGTACCTCGGGTTTAACCCCATACACTCCAGACCCAGTCCCACAGTCCATCTTGGAGCCATCGGTAAACCAAATGCCTCCCTTCCGGTACTGATCCGTCCAGTTTACCCTCCATTCAGTCCTCGGTTTAATACACACCTGAAAAGGAGTCTCGAAACTGTATTTAGGACAGATACTGTCCCCTGCCATGTCAATAACCGGCCCAGGGTCAACCTTATCTGAAATAATCATATGGCCAATGCAGGAACTTATACGCCTCCATTGCCCATTGCTCGCCATTCTGTACGCACTGGCCCTTGCCTCCGCCTGAATAACATATTGAAGCGGAGCCAACCCCAGAAGTACTTCCAGCGCCGCAGTAGGGGTGCTACTAAAGGCCCCCGTGATCATCAGACAGGCCAGTCTCTGCACCCTTGCTAGAGCCTTAATTGCCGTCTGTTGTTCAGTCTTCCTCCACCACACCACTGAACCGTAGGTGATGATAGGTATGACTGTACGTGTATAGAGCCAGTGGGTCATCTTTGGGCTAAGACCCCATGTCTTCCCACAGGTTCTAGTTATTCCACAAAGGGCCTGTTTAGCCCTTAATGTAACTCTCTCAATCTGCGCCTTCCAAGTGAGTCTGGTATCCAGGACAATGCCCAAATACTTGACCTCACCCGACACATCCAGAGTTTTACCAAAAAATCGAAGGTTTTTGTAGCTCTCCTTGTCCCTTCTCCTTGTAAAGGGAACCAGAGTAGTTTTAGAAGGGTTCACTGAAAGCTCTACCCTTCTACACCAATTTTCTATAACCTTGAGAGCTTCCTGCATGAGTTCAGCCACGATTGTCTCATGTCTACCCCTGACCACCACAGAAATATCATCTGCATAGCCAAGGACCGAGAACCCACGAAGGTCTAGCACCTCAAGTAACTCATCTACGACCATACACCAAAGGAGCGGGGATAGAACCCCCCCCTGAGGGCACCCCCTAACTGTCGTTAACTCCAGCGATTCCCCAAAAAGGGTCGCTGTGATTCTCCTTGACGATAGCATGTTACAGATCCATCTTGAAACAGTGGACTCTACGCCATGTCTATCCATCGCCAAGGCAATTGAACTGTAGGTAGTGTTACTGAAGGCACCCTCAATATCCAGAAACACGCCCACAGCTGTTTCCTTGCAAAATACCGAAGCCTCCAACTCCTTAACCAGACAATGGAGGGCTGTCTCGCAAGATTTGCCTGTTTGGTAGGCATGCTGATTGGCATGCAGAGGCCGTTGCTTTAAAGCCACCTCCTTAATATACATATCAATCAGTTTTTCTAGCACCTTCAACATGAACGATGTTAGACTAATTGGTCTAAATTCCTTCGCCTGGGTATGAGTTCTCTTCCCAGGCTTTGGAATAAAGATAATTTTTACAGGCCTCCATGCCCTAGGGACATGGTTGAGTGCCAAGCATGCCCTCATTATCCTGCATAAAATAGGAGTAATTAAATCTTTCCCCTGCTGCAAAAGGGCAGGGAAAATGCCATCAGGACCCGGGGATTTATAGGGCTTAAAATAATTTACAGCCCAGACCACCTTATTGTAGGTAATGCAGTATTTAGCCACGGCCCAGGTTTCCCTGGTCCCCCGACACCTATCGGGTCCCAGAGTATCCTCACCATGCTGTCCTGACTCAATTACCTTCGAATCGGGAAAATGAGTTCTCATGAGACACTCCAATGTGTCTCTCCCCGATTTGGTAAAAATCCCTTCCTCGTTCCTGATGGTACCCAGGGCACCCCCTGGACTTTTTGATATTATGCGATGGAGCCTAGCCCCCTCCGAGGTCATCTCTACCTCTTCACAGAGCTTCCTCCAAGCATCTCTTTTAGCCTTTCTAATGGCTATGTTGTAAGAAGTTAGGGCCTCACGGTACTCCTTCCATGTACCCCTTCTTTTAGCTACATTGAACAGTTTCCTAACTTTACTGCGGAGCTCCTTCAGCTGGTTATTCCACCAGCCTACTTTCCTGTTAGATGTTATCACTGTCTCCGCACAATTCTCCCAGTAGGCCTCCTTGATGACGCCCTGAAGTCTCTCAGCAGCTTCATCAATGTCCATCCGGGTCCTAAAGTTATTGTTGACTGTACCAATGTTTGCGCTGAGATCCCGTCTAAACGAGTCCCAGTCTGTTCTCCTAGGGTTTCTGTAAGTAACCACCTCCTTACAGTCAAACCCAATGTCGAACCTAATGTACATGTGATCCGAAAGTGAGGGGACCCCCGACACATGCCAGTTCCTAACAAGGGTCGATACAAAATTAGTTCCCAAAGTTAGGTCGATCACTTCCCTACGAATAGAGTTGTGTGCTACAGTTTAAGTCTAAGTTGCAGTTTCTCTTAATAATTTCCTGCAAACTCATGAGTTCAGCTTTGCTCTTAATATTAATTTATATTTTCCTGATGAAAGAGAGGAAAATGAATTGTTCTGAAAGGGGTTTTTCAGGGTAACTTCACTTACCCTTTCCCAGAGATCGTTTCAAAAATAAATCCATCCTCCCCATATTGTTAGGCAATATGAATGTGGCTGATAAGCAAAGCTTACAGGAAAGCGTCTACTTCCAGGTGGATTGGAATATTATGTATCAGTATTGCAGCGAACCCAATTCTACTATTATCTTTCGTCTGACATGCCAAAAAGTGTGCAGTTTATTTCAGAATATGAGAATTTTTAAAAATTAACGCAGTAATATAATTATGTTTTGCCGTCCTGGAAATCCTATTGCACTTTACTAAGGCAGTGGTGTTGCATCGTGCTTCGGGATTCTCTCCGAGTGTTTGGTTAACGAATTCTCTGCACTACGACCAAAATATATTTATTGAACCCTCCTATGAGACCATTGATACTGTAATATCCCAGAAGGAAGGTGCTTTCAATGCTCTTCTTAATATTTCGATGAAGATTCCTCTAAAGCGAAATAAAGTGGAAGGAAACTATAACCTCCAACATCTGGTAAAAGCTACTCAGGCTCTCTGAGAATGAACTAGCAAGGAATCGGCCCTTGGGGATTACTATTCCCTGAAGACTGCACACCTGTTATTCTGAGGATGGTATCCCCTAAATGAAGTGTACTAGAACCACTAAGGAATTTGAGGAAGAAGGAAACTGCCAGTTAGGAATCACCACTCGCTGTACCAGCAAACTCTTCTCCTTCTAAAGCATTCTAAGATGTGCAAGAAGAATTAGAATTAGAATTAGGACCTACGCCCCACGGCACCGCAACGCCATAAGAGGCTTATTGCGCCATCCCCTTTGGATCTAGTAGATGAAACCTCCCCTATTAAAGAGGTGAAGGACTTAACCTACTAGTTCTTTTTACGCTACTAGCTCCTTAGGTCACAGCGTTCCAAAGGTTTAATAGCGCAATCGAACAGCAGGTGAGAGGCTGTTTCCTCCTCTTCCTGACATAATCTGCACAACGGTTCCGAGCTGTGCAAGAAGAAGTAAGTTTCTTTCTTTTAAAAGAAACAGAATGTATGCTAATTCGATGACGGTTAGGAAGGGCCTAGAGCCGATAATGTAAATGGGACAAAGAACGAAAGTCATGCCGAACTCTGCTATTTCCGTACCATGGAAATGACCACATTTTCTAATAAATGACTTACTTAAGGTAAAAAAATCGCGGTACATCTTTGACCAATATTGGATTGCCTTAGTACTCTGTTATACTAACGAGAAACGCGGTACACAATTTTTCCGCCATTAGATTTTTGAGATGTTTTATTCTTATAAACTAACATACAAGACTTTTCGCAGCTAAAAACACGTATTTTTTTGGAAAAGCAAGTAACAAGAAAAGTAAGAGGAAAAATGAGCTGAGTCTATAATAAGAAATAAATTTGTTTCTATTGGCCTTAATCAATAAAACAGTGGGTGTTAATAATTAATAATAACGATGCTGGAGCAATTAATAACATTTCAGACCTGATTATAAAATACGAAGTTAATATAATGAGCAGTTTTCGTAACTAGATAACAATATATTGGAGAACAGTTTTGTCCATTTAGCTGGAAACACAGACATAACAGGCATATGTTATACTCAGAATGAGGGAAATAGTTAAGTTTAATAATTCAACCCATTCGTCAAATCCTGTATTGCCCTCATTAGAGTAACAGCCACAGTAAAAACCCTCCACTTTACGGGGAAAACTAAAACCCATTTATTACCTCGCGCTTTCCAATAATTATCCTTTGAATATATCTTTATGATGTTCCAAAAGTGTTTGCATAAAACCGAATGAACATTACTTAATGAATGTTCTGATAATAAAATGAGTGGAAAATAAGGTAAAAATATAATTAGAAAGAAAATTAAATTATCGAAACTGAATTTGGAACCGGAAATACAGACAACTGGCCAGTGAATAACAATAATAAATTTGTTAACAAAAGTCTGCGTGAGGTTTATACATATACATTAGCAAAACTTCAATTACAATGTAATATTGGTAATATAACGACAGATATAAGATCATTCTACTTTAACACAATGATAGAGGTTCCATTCTTATCCATCTACTTCATAAAGTCGCCAAGGGTCAAGTACTTTTCTAGCTACAGCATTCTTTCAGGATTCTCTAAGGCATAAAAGTGTTTCAAACAAATTGAAATCAGGACCAGGATCCGAGAAAAACCATGCCGAACAAAAAAATACAGGAAGCGCAGAAAACTAGACTAGATTTTTACATTTCCTTTTTTGGAACTTCTGTAGCTGATGTTTCCGCCATTAACCCATGCGATTTAACAGAAGGGTGATTCAGCTACAAACATATGCATGCAAATCGTGAGTTCCAACCTCTTGTACTTAAAAACATTTTTCCACTATAATTTTGAGTTTAGAAAATAGAATTTTACAAGGTTAGGCCTAGATTCTCTCTAAGATCTCCAAGATATCTCATAGATGCTTTCTAAAAGTCTCTTTATTCAATAAAAGAAATAAAAATAGCCAATAGAAGAGAAATCCGGATACCCAATGGTGCAGAGCACAATAAGTAAAGAGCATCACAGCACAGAAAGATCACTTGTCTATAATCCAACTGATCTCACAGTATCCCTTTATTCTTTCCAATTCCACCGCCAAATTCTTAAGCACGAGTGGATTTCAAATAGTTTACTCCTTATAAAATACGCTGATCTGAGGATTAAAAACAAGAAAAGGGCAAAGAGCGATTTATTTCAGCAAATTGTTCATTTTATATTTTAAATAAGAATTCATGGTAGCGTGAAATATGGATTGCCGCGTTTATATTTTAACTCTTCTTAATGATGGCGTATTCATAATATAAGTGCAGCATACTTGCTTTGCATTTTTTTCTTTATAATTTAGCTGCATCTCTACATTTGATTAGCATTTAGGAATCACGCTAACTTTTTAAAAGAAAAATACCATGAAAAGGAAGAGAAAGAACAATTATAGGTGATGATAATGACGCTAAAATAATAGACGATTTTGTAAGCATAAGATCATTGATTATTCTGATGGCTGGGGGACATTAACAAACAAAACCACATGATGTAATTTCGCTAAGAAAAATGCAAATATCTAATAAAGATTACAGCACTTAGTGACATTAAATTACGAAGTCATACCTGAATATTTTTGGTTACGATCGGAATTTGGTAACCGGGTTTTTTTAAAAAAATAAAAACCCTAGCTTGTTTTCAGGGAAATTCAGAGCGTCCAATCGAATAGAACCTTAAATCTAAGGATACTCCTGAAATTATCAAAATTGAGCAGGAAAGATCTAAGGAACATTGTAAGCACATGCAGTCGTGGCTCCACCACTTGTTCAACATATAGGTAATTCAGCTTGGCACAATGTCAACTTTTTGAAAACCGAAGAGTGCACAGAGTTGGTGGTAGCTCTACACACAAGAGAATGATCGCGGTTTGGGCAAGCCAAGTGAAGTTGCGTTAATTTAGAGAGACAAATTCACAAACCTGTTCCTGATGGATTCAAGAAAGTACTATAACAGCGAGGCAAGGAGCCGCCAGTGTGAAGACTGGGGCCTTTCAGGCAGGTTAAGGCTCTACTCATACTGAAAATAGATGGACACCATGGAGAAATTTCTAATTGTGACGAGAAGGGGAAAAATAAGAACATCTTTAGCTTCATGAACAGTATTGGTTAACCAGAATTCTTTAACCTTGAAATTCTAGAAATGTTTTTATTGTTTCTTAACTTTACACAGGAAACAGAACTCTATTTTATGCAGTTAGTACCTTTGCGAGCAATACCTAACTTCCACATCCTGCAAAAATAATTGAATGAAGTGAAAAGGAAGCTCGTTCTACTGAATCAAACAAAATTATGAAAAAAGAAAAGTAAACTTAATTTAATATCTAATTTCCGCTAGATAATGCACAATTTTACCTCAGTTAGACTGAGAAAAATACAAATTAAATGAAACCAGTTTTGTACGATTTGTCAATATTAAAATTTGAATTCAAATTTTATTCGAATTAAATAAACAAAAAATTATAATTACAACACTTAATATACCAAAGGATACATGTATGTAACGATCGTACAGCGTGGTACTTCCGGACTGAAATTAGGTGGAACCTATAACGGAAATTTCCCTGAACATCTGGAAATAGAAAATCTTCATGCGGTAGTAATTTCCTTCATAGAGGAACTACACTGGATTTCCCAACCATGCAGTTAGTAAAACTAAACAAATCAATTTTACTGCAATTTAGCAGCCTAAACTATACAGAATAGTTAATATCACATTAGAAGATGTAACGCTATAAATGATGGTGGACACAAAATATCATTGAATATGAAAAATTAAACAATTATTACCAAACTTCCATAAAACAAAAAAATATCTACATATTCATTAAAACTGATTAAGATCTTAATTTTTTGCCCCACTGCAATGGTTTTACCAGAATTAATAATATAAGTGGTATAGGAAAATATATTCTGACACCCATATTAATTAGGTTATTTATATTCAGTCAATAAATGTATATTTTAGTAATTTTATGAAAGAACACTAATTAAATTTAAAAAGCAAACTTTTTCATCACAACTGCTGAAGTGCTGCACCATTATATAACCATTTCTAAATATAAACTGATTCTAAATTGTCAATTGCAGAAATAATGTTATAAATTAGGGAAAATAAACTAAGTTTGTAAAAACAGAATGTTTTTTTTAGAATATTACATTATTTAAAGAAAGGAAATTGATAACTAAAAGTTAAGAGTGTAATAATTGAATAAACTGGCCTAAATTATTTATCTACTAGCTATCCTTTACTTCCTGTCACTTGAAATTAAAATTACATCCTTTATTCTCTATCTTAACAGAAACAGAATTGAACGATTGCAATTTTTATTAAGTACAAAAAGTTTTTTTGATTTTAATGGCGTGCTTGAAATGATGAAACTTGCAAGAAAACTCAGGAATAGTTTCTTAAATATGAGATAAAATAAATATGAGATGTAATGAAAGGTTTCCTGCAAGTAGTACACTTAGGATAATGCTAAATGTTCTAAATGGTCAGCTAGGACTCATAATCGAAGTGAAGGCAACCTGCCTAGGGAATAGTGACCACAAAAGCAACAAAATATCTTGGTACTCCAGGTTGGGATGTGTTGTGTCCTGCCATCTACTCGGAGATCACAAAAAACTGCAAGAGACGAAGCAAGAAAAGGACCAAATGGAATATAGATTTGAGACACGGCCCTAACGAAATAAGGAAACCGTTCTTTAGATGTTAGAATGTTCAGGGTATACGGATCTAGAAGAGTAAGTATTCATTCTAATTCTTGTGTGAAAATATGGAGAAATAAATGAGCCACCTAGATCTAAATGGTAAGTGTAAAATATAACTAAATAATATAATTTTATGGCATGACATCAGTTATAGATTGCCCAATGTGAGTACGTAGTACAAAGTAAAGAAAATACCGTTTACCCTTAACACCATGTGGTGTGATAAAAAGCGATTTTCTGCACGAAAACGAAAAAAAAAACAACAAAAATTAGTTGTAAAAAAGTAGTGTAACAAAAAAATAATGAAGGTTTAATATTCAACTAAACCAATGGGAGATAAATTAATTATTGTTAGAATTAAAGGAGAGAGTATAGCTGTTAGTAATGGTATTGTCTACCAAGTAAAAGGGCAATTAAAGTAAGGCTATGTTGTTAGT
The DNA here is from genome assembly GCF_049639745.1 of Rhodnius prolixus. Classification (NCBI taxonomy): domain Eukaryota; kingdom Metazoa; phylum Arthropoda; class Insecta; order Hemiptera; family Reduviidae; genus Rhodnius; species Rhodnius prolixus. The sequence continues at coordinate 39,253,818 of NW_027411614.1, read as the reverse complement.
AATGTAATGAGGGTTAAGCAAATCTGTTTTTGTTGCCTAAATCAAGTAAATACATCCTCTTCCTCAATGTAACAGCAATCCAGTCTAGCAAAAACTTTTGCTGTGCCTGAAGAACTATGTATTATACATATATGTATATGTATACTGAATGAAGCATTATGTTCATTTTGAATAAAGTTTAACTAATTTTAGCTAAACTCTTCATATAAACTCCGCAATTGGTTGGCATTTAACCTCCCTCTGCGTCAAAATAAATAAAGTCTTAAGTTAGATGAACTTGGTACGCTTTCCTGTTAATTGTAGTGCTTAAATGATTTAGGGAGATTCTTCGCTGCTTTAAACTCCTTTAGGACTGCATCTTTTTTTCTTTTTTTCGTCATTTCTCAAAACTCCTAGCATGTTTAGGGAAAATAATGGCCGTCATCTCAACAATAAGATCTATGAGATTGGAAAAGAAATCTACGAGAGATGAAGCAAGTAAAGGGCCAAATGAAATATAGATTTGAGACACGGCCAACGAAATAAAGAAATCGTACTTTGGATGTTGGAATGTTCTGAGTATACTAATCTAAATGAATAAGATTAAACCTATTTCTTGTGAGTATTCCCGGCGAAATATCGTAAATAAGCCAACTAGATCTAAATGGTAAGTGTAACTAAATAATATAATTTTATGGCATAACATTAGTTATAGATTGCCCAATCTGAATACATAGTGCAAAGTAAAGAAATAAAGTATGTCATGAAAAAAATAATTAATAAATAAAAGATCGGGTGTGACACCCGGGTTTGCTCTGGAAACTCAAGGGCATTCTTCCGTTCGCTCACTTCCTCATCTTGAAGTCCTACTTGTCAGATCGTTATTTTCAAACGCAAATCGGGACATCGTATTCAGCTAAACATTGTATTGAAGCGGGCGTTCCTCACGGGAGCATCTTAGGACCTATCCTATATTTTATATACACAGCAGACATACCAAACCATCCAGAAACTGTCCTCCTAACTTATGCAGATGGCACAGCTATACTTTCTCCTCACGTTGATCCGGTAACTTCACAGAGAATCCTTCAAGCTCATCACTTTTCTCTTGCGGAATGGTTTAAACAGTGGAAAATCAATTTTGAATGGAACCAAATCCCAAAACATCACTTGCACTCTCCGCTACATCTCTTTGCCTCCTCCGATCTTCTACGACTCAATTTCAATTCCTCCTTCCAATGTTGCCCGTTATCTTTGGCTTTATTTAGACAAGAGTCTGACTTGGAATCCGCGCACACGACTTAAACGAACTGAAGTTAACAGGCGTTATCTACTATTAGATCAACGTTCAAATCTTTCACTTAATAACAAACGACTGCTTTACAATTCTATACGAAAACCCGCCTGGATGAACAGTATTGAACTGTGGAGTTCAACGAAACGCTCCAATCTTCAACGAATTCAATCTCTTCAGTCTAAGATTCTCCGCACTATCGTTAACGGCTCCATTTTACGTTTCAAATCTAACCATCCACACAGACATTCCGTTTGTAGGTCCAGGTTGCACGAACTCGCCACAAAAGTTTTCATCAGAACCTTCGCTCTCATTTCAATTCTCTTTTCCGCCATCCTACGCGATTAAAACGCCAATGGCCTCGCGATTTTCTCTCTTCTGAAGAGAGTTGCTAATTCTGGAGACGACTTAGGGAGTGTTATCACTGGGTAGCTTCTCCCCTCAATTAGTGGGTTTCTAGTGGTGTCAGTTATTGTCATTGTTGTAGTGTATCTAGCGCTGGTCTAACTTAACAAATAAATAAAAATATAAACAAAAAATAATAAAAGAAAAGTATTCTAAGGTTTGATACAGCCGGAAAGAATGAAGTAAGGGAACCTAGTTATAAGAAAATATTAGAGGAAGTCTTAAAAAACTGTAAAATCGATTCTGTAAAGTGAACGATACATCCGCTTGACCGATCTTGACCTATATTCAGTGTTAAAGAGAGAGAACGATTTGTGAAAACTACTTTTTCGTACTTAAATCGAAAAATATACAGCGTTTACAATATCTTCTTTTTACGAGAACTAATAAAATAAAAAAAACAGGTGGAGCATCCAGCAGCACTCCTCTCTTAGTCGAATCTCCTCTTGCGAATCTCATACTAGACTTTATGTGCCCCATGGGGAAAGAGAAATTGGATTCACTGTTTAACATGCCCTCTCTACAGTTGCAGACATATAGTATATTTAGGGTATATTAAGGGCAAACTGGCAGGACGCCAATTTATTCTGTCCGACAAGCTGCTACATTACAGTCTTACAGGATGTTTTTTTTTCTTATTCTCCCTGGCGGAAGTAAAGCCATGCTTATGACCATGACAAAATGTTTACGCAGTATGAATTTGGATTCACATGTTAGCTGATAAATTTGAGTTATTTTAATATTTTTTTCTGGGCACGTGCAACTGCTGGAACTCGATTCTTTTTTGTAATTTGCGTCAAAGACAAACATCTAGGTTTATTTAAATTTATAGGGTTCAAACTCTCTAATCACAAGAACTAGTGTTTGTGGTTAATCACAATATTGGAAAAAAATAATAAGCAGTTACCTCCAAAATTTTATTAAAAAATGAAATTTAAAAAATGAAGTTTATACAAAAGTTATACGAAGTAAAATATTAACTTACAAAAACCTTCGCTCGATTATGATGTAAAATGAATGGGTATAGCAAAATAATTTGGTCGATTAGTGGACCAAAATTACCACTTTCAGTTTATCAGGCTCTCCAAACAAAAAGTAACGTGTGAAATCTTAGAACCCAGTGAGTAGTAGGAAGTTAAGTCACGCATCTCTATAGAGCCGGGAAAATTAGGTGTAATAAGAAAATGTAGCCCCAGCTACCAAATAAAAGGTTTAATGAGTTGCGTGTTACCGCAGGTGGATAGCCCTCCTGCGAGTTCTGATAAAACCATAACAACTAGCAATTTATGTTATATATTAAGACGATCTAAAAAATCTATATAGAAGGATAATTACTGGCCTTTTTTCTTTATTTTTTGAAGGATAAGAAATAACTTCTGTGACAGTTTTATTGAGTAAAATTTGTTTTTAAATTTTTGGAAGCATGATTCATTTCCGTTTAGAAGGTTCTTTACTGACACAACAACCCTAAAAGATCTTAATTAATTAAATACAGCTTTCAGGGCGATCACAATTCGAAGATAGACTGTTTACACAAACAGTAACACTCGCTTATATCCAATGTATTGACCCAGGTGGGCGGAAAGCTCGTATTTCCACTGAAAATTGAATTTAGAAACTGTTACAAGACCACTTAACTTAATTAGAGATTAGAACTCACAATTTTCCGGCAATCTTGGAATTTAGAAACTATAAGCATTTTCCCAAGAAGCTACGAATAAAAAAGATGGTGGTGGGAAATTTTCGATTAAATTTGTTATAAACTATAGAAGCAGATGTTAAATTTTATTTTTTCTTTTTTAGGAAAAACTTAAAATGAATTTCCCAGTGAAATTTCTTCCAAAATTTTAAAATAATTATTAGAGTCAATAGGACAACAGAATAAATAAATTAATGTTCTGGCACATCTCTGCACATTCTTAAAGAAGTAAAAAGGCAATTTTTTTTTTTAAATAAATAAGAAGCCAATTAACAGTAGACTATAGCCTAATAAAGCCACCTAATTTAGGGCAACAACAAAAAAAATGCACGAGTAACCCCACCAACAATCGTTAATTTAACTGTTCCTTGTTCATCTTTTTGTTAGTTACTTTACCATATTTATTTTAATTAAATTTTGAAATTAACAAAACCATTTACTTAAATTTAGAAGTATAACTATTAATCACAAATTAAACTAGTCAACTAATATGAAGACACTAATTCAAACTATATGAAAATTAATAACTTGGAACTAACCACCTTTAGAAAATTATTTAGCTAATATTTACGTCTGAGAAGTTTACAAATTATCAAAGCCATTTGACAATGGTAAATACTAAATGGTTTGTGTAACTTTGATAGAATAATAAATGAGCCAGAACCCATAATAATAGAATGCAAGCAGATATGTATAATGAAAACTAAGCAAAAGTTAGGGAATTCAATTAAAGTAACCGTTAAGAAATTTATCCACAAAAGGTTAACGCTAGTTTTCTGCTAAAAATAAAACTAATTAAGGTAGAAAAAAATATAAATTGTATTCAATTGAATTTGTAATCTAAAGTATTTAACAGAGCCTGTAGTAAATTCAAATCGATTAGACCTTTTCTAACAGGAGTTTTTACAAACAGTTTGTGCCTAAAACAGTTCTTAGCTTATCACTCAATTTATTGTTTCTACATGAATGTTTAATTTTGGAATAAAAATTTAAAGTTGATTTTAGCTGTTGCATAAACTTAGTGCAGCCAATCTTTGACTCTCACTGCTTAATGATTTTTAATTAAGACAAAGATTATGTAACCGGCAAAAAAACAACTTCTTTTATGTGATTTTGTAAAAATATTTCTAAAGACAAAAATCAAGAAAAATTGCTAGCTAATTGAAGTTTGTACAAGGTTCTGTTAGCTGGTTGCATCTAAATGATTATTTACTTGACAATATCAACATTGTATCTAGAACAAATCTACAAAAATCCGTCTGACTACAATACACGCAGATTGGCTCCCTTGGCAAGTATAATCTTGCAGAAAAGTTACACAGAAAACTTAATAAGGAGTCTCTAAGAAAGGAAATTGAACAGACAATAAGGAAATTGTACAACAGCTCAAAGAACATCTTGAAAAAACTATTACATATTTTACTAACAGTTCTCGCATTTCTCATTGCACATACCTGAAACAAAAGAAAGAAATAAAACTTAATAACAATTTCTAAACAAATGCATAAGTGTGCAACAATAATTTGACTTCCTCTTAGTTAATAATTTACAAAGATAAAACCAATGCATTACTTACTTACGAAAATTTGTAATCTTTAAAGTAGTAACAAACTAGGAAGGTAAAGGTGAATGAATCTTTCTAAAACAAAAGCGAAAACCTTCTCACTTCGGTAGTACCCGAATGAAGACTTCCATCTATTAAAAACTCAACAACCAAGAAACTCCCTGGAAACATTCAGGATCAAGGAGTATGCGGTAATGTTTGATACACAACTCACCTGGAGACTGCATATCAGGTTTTTCTATACATAATAAATACCCTAAACCACAGCATTTATTCAAGGATAAGCCTGCCTCTCATGGAGCCATCATCTCCTGCTGCAGGACCAACAATTTGATGGCATGCAGTCTCTAAGTGTGGTAAATGAACTCCCCCAGCGATACAGTAGAAGTATTAGAGATTTGCACCGACTCTTGTAAGATGGAGAAAGGTGGTAAAATGCATTATCCTCGTCACTAAAAAGTCATATTTACCTTTTAAACAGTGTTCGTGGTAACCAGCTCTGTAGAAACGTAGGGAACTTATAGCTTTAGGAGTTGAGTTCACAGACATCAGAGGGTGACAAATGCTCTCTTGTAAAGTGAGCTTACAATGGGTTAAATTTTACCTCTTCAATTAATGGTTTAATTTCGATCCTTTTATAATAGTTAGGAGGTTATAGCGCAAAACTAGAACTCCAAAAGAACAGCTGTAGAGATACTATGTATATTTTTGAATAAATTTACCTATTCTATTCTACTGTTGTAAAAGCTAAAAGATATGTTCAGAAAATTGGGTAATCTGGGACTTGGTAAATGTCTGGGAAAGATAATTACACACTCAAACTTCTTATAGTTCTTAAACCTCGTCGGTTTAATGGATCTATTAAAACTTGGGTTTCAACGCTAATTGCAGAATTATTACGCAAAATGGGCGAAATTTATTACGTAAAAGCATTTTTAATTTTTATTACGATTTTCACTTCAAACTAACAAAAAAAAAGTAGCTTAAAAGGAAAATAATGGAAAGTGTAATATTTTGGTAAAGTTTCAGCATTTTTCTTTTCTGTCTTTGTTTTTGACAGAAGAGGGACATCTAGTTTCCAATATTTAACTTTGTCTCATGCATAAATATTTATATTATAGAAATAAAAAAATGAATAAAAATCCAAATAACCCAAATACAGAATTAAGAATATAGAGCGGAGAGGAGAAACATTTAGTATGTAAGTACTGCCATCTGTGGAGATTTATAACCACTTTAAAGTCGCTCCCCCCTTCACTTGGTAGAAAATTAATTCTGCCTGCTCCAGTGGCTGGCTGCTCGGCTCGTGGATCATCCCTAGTACTTACACTGTTTATGAATGGGCCTTAGAACCCACTAGTTACCCACTAGCGTGAAGGGCGGCCAGAACTAGGGCATTATAAAGCACTACCAGGGAAATTCGTTTAGGGCCATCAAGATTTTAAATTTAGTTACAAAGGAAAGGGTCAAAATGATCACATTCAGGTTTTTTTCCAGCCTTTTTTCTTTATGTGAATTACAATAAAACGAAATTAATTATAAAGAAGGAAACTGCGCTATAATTTATTCATTTCGTAATGAAAAATTAATAATTACTTTAATTAGGAGAAAATTTCTCAACGAAGCTTTTATTAAATACAAAAATATTTTAATATAAATTTAATAAAAGAATGAAAATATATACAACTCGGAAAATTGTGCTTTAATAAAGTTGTAAATGATTTTATTTCTAGGAAATTAATTCTGCAGTGGAAAAGAAGGAAAAATGAAAAAGTTTGAGGCAACCTGGTTACTCCCTCTCTTAAACTGAAGTTTTCTGTTAAGCATATTATTAATTTTTTAAATTAATTCAGAATAGGAAAAAAAAATACTAATTTATTTCAAATGAAATATAAAGGAACAAGAAAAGACGCAAAACTGTAATACTTAGTGCAATTGTGAATTATAAAACCGCAAAGAAAAACCAATTTCTCTGAAAGAGCAAAATCTGATCTTCAACTATCAAGATATCCTCGGTAAACTTCCCCTAAGAGCACGCTTTCAAAGATCGCATGAGGATTTGTCCGCTATCCAGGATTGAGATCATCCTTAGTACCTGCATCTTTTGGTTCAAAAACTGAGAAAAGAGTGTCATATCTCAGATGGTAAATTACTGGCTAGCCTTTGAGTTGGCCAAACTTATCTAACAATATTGACTCTACAGTTATTATGATTCTTTTTTTTGGGGGGGGGTTCGCATTTGGAGGCACTAAGAACTGCAGCGAGGAATTAAGTGTCCTTGGGTGAAGACAGTATTCACAAACTTAAAGTTATGAATTATACCAAAGGTCTTGGATGTAAAATTATACCGAAAGAATTTTTACTTATTAGTAAACATTTCCCTTTTAACTTAGAAGGGAACTAATTCAAAAGGGTTAAAATCGGTAAGTAATCCATTGTTAGTCAGATTGGCAAGGGTCAGACTTCCGAACTATGTGCAAGAAAGAAATTATTAAGTCTGGATGGAGCAACATCTAATCCTGATGAAGTCTAATATGTTCTTTTGCTATCGTGCCCGATTTTAGACTGAAACTACCAAATATATGTTCCTCACACGAACATAAATATTTTCTACGAATAGTTGATCAATAAATGGTGCTTGGCGCATGGAAATAAATTAAAATGCCACTTCTTTAAGGACTTTTTTTTTTTTTCTGAATATAAGAAAGTATTGCAGTTAAATTATGGACTCTCTGAAAAGCTAGACAGAATAATGGAATAACAAGATAACGTTAGATGGTGGCCAAAATTCTTTGTCCCCCGTTAGATAGAGTCCCATTGTACTGGAGAATAAAAAAAAAAAATCGCCAAGTTTTAGCTAATGAAGGGATCAGAAGAAGATCAAGATGATAAAGAGTACGTCGTCCGAGAATGTTGAGAAGTTTTTTAAAGATGGTGGGTATTATTCTGCCAGGAGAATAATCGGAAGTTTATAGTATTTTGAAGAGATTGTTATTCTGCTCGAGTGGTGAGCCGAAATTTCAACTATTGTAGAGTGTTAAGCTGCCCGAAAATAATCATACTATGCTACCATAGTTTAGTTCTGCGAAATAATAATGCCTTTAAGTGAGCTTTAGTGCTGCTTGAAATGTTACTCTTCAGAATAATCAAGTCCCTATCTACAGATACAAAGCTATGTAAGTGTTATTATATGAAATAAGTCCTCCTATAATAATTATTAAAATTAATTCATTGGCAAAACGATTACATTGTGTATCATGTATACAAATTCTTTGCATGAGGAGAACATAAAAACTAATTCTTATTCATATTTTTGTAATTTAAGCCAATGACAACAAAGTGAGGAACTTTTTTTGAGGTTATATTGTGTACATTGTGACGTCTATGTGAGCGATTCAGGAAGAGCTTAGTTGACTGCATGTTCACACATAAAACTACGTTCTGGACTACATAATACCCACACAATGTGCACATATATGCATCAAGCTGTGAAGTGTGTGTGTGGTGTTAGATAGCATAACACATAGTGTTTAGCTCACTAGAGAGCTGCCAAGAGAACACGATTAGTGTAGTATAGAACATATAAGTGGAAAGCTGTGCTCTTATCCTTTAATGTTCCGTTTTACTGTAACAATGTTTTAAATGGCTGGCTGAAACAAGACTCTAATAGTCACTGTTACAAATAGTTGGCATTCTGTAGCTCTTAATTCTCTTTACTTTGCCATCCCTTAACTTTATACTCAAATGATCATCACTCTATCTTCCTCTGCGGATACTACCCTACAATGGACTTAAAATTCAATTTTACACTTAAACTACTGCAAAATATGGTGAAATATCTATATTATATAGATAAAATTGTCATTTTTAATTTTAACCTGTACACGGCAGCTATATTTCTTGGACGTACCTTACGCCGTCCGACAATGTTAGGCACTCTAGACAAACTTAAAAACACTAACGCATCACACTACAATATTTATATTACAGAAACATTTCTTTAAGACAGAACAGTAAGACTTAACAACAATCGGTTAAGTACTAAACGATAGAATCTCGCCGAATTTTTCGAAGAGGTAACGATGTGTTCCCCAACTCTTCAATCTCTACTGCTTGGTCATTCCAGAACCTTCCTCATCGACTTTGGCCACTTATGAAGCCAAAAAAGTGATATTCTCCTCCAACAAAGACATTAAACAATGAATTACTGGCTTATAAGCGTCTGTGAACGTCGCACCAAACTGTACTGACTGGATAAGTAAGATAGAAACTAAAAGTGAATTCTTCTAAAACAGAAGCAAAAATGTTCTCCCTTCGAAGAATCCGGAATGAAAACCTACATCTATTGAAACTCAACAACTAAGAAATTCCCTGAAAACAAAAGGATCAAAAAGGGTGTTGATGCACAACTCACCAGGAGACCGCAAATCAACATAGAACTTCAACAAGTAGGTATTCACTCGATTGAAACAGTTAATTAATAGAAACAAGTGTTCTGCATCTTTACTGTTCTACATGAACTCCTTATACTTCTTTTAAAATACGTCTGCCCAGTCAGGGTTACACTGACGAAATGACTGCAGACTTTTACAAAATAAAGTACTACGAATTGCACTGAACGCCCCCCATGGTTTACTAAAAACAACCAAATACACAGAAAACTCTGCAATCCATTCGCCTTCGCATTACCAAACTAACTGACACTTCTTCCTCTTCCCTCACACATTGCCCATTAAAAACTCATTACCATCCTGGTTAGCCTGCAGACTTAAAGGAAACTGAAACAATTATTGTATCCAAGACCTGGGTAAAGCTCTCGGAGAAGTGAAGATTACGTAATTTGTAAACAGGTAAAAACTAATTTTGTCCTCTTCAAAAAGAAGTTTGTCGCTAGTACTCTTCAAACCTGTGAATTGTTTTATTTATCCTGCAAATTGAATACCAATTTAATGCAAGTACATATGTATAAAACAAAAATTGCATAATATCAAAGATTTAACAAAGAAATTTTTTCACTCTTGTGTTCAATAGACATCGCAGCTGCGACGGTATTTTAACATGCATTCGTATAACAAAAAGCACTTCTGTTCTCATATCTAAAATATTTATAACCATTATGGTTGCACAAAATTATTTAAAAATATCATTCAAAAGTTTATTTTTTTCAGCTTTTTTAAGCTGAAATAGCACATGATCAAAATGGAAGTAGAGGAAATCGTGGTGAAATAGCAGCCGCTTGCCACTTCCTATAGCTACCCGTTCAGAATTTAATCAATGCTTCATTTTACTTTTTGATGGGCAAGGAAATGGAATTCTTCGCCACCCTAAATACATATATTCGGGCAAAGGAAATGGGCTAGGTTCTAAACTGTGTGCATTTTTACAGATGAACAAAAAAAAAGAAGATATTTCTTTAAAAAAGAGGTTAACATTTAAATAGTTTAACATTTTTCTATAATAGAAGGCTTTAAATATTTTTCTCTGGCATAAATTAAGCCTATTTTTAACCATTTTTAACTATTTTTTTTCTTTCTTCGCCTCCGTGACCCATTTAAAAATTTAATGAGCCCAAAGCTTGGAGAATCCTGGACTTAACTATTTAAAAGTTAAAGTTTAAGGTTTTCCCAATATTTATTTAGGCTTTGACCTAGTCTCATTTGTAGCTTCCGAATGCTTTGCAGTCCGTCAGACAATGAGTAAATTAAGCTGAGTGAAAATAAAAAGGTCCACATCGAGGAGATATCTAGACTCAGGAGGAACTGACAATAACGGCTGACCCCTGAATAGAAAACATGAGATTATTTTCGCTTAAACCGAAGGATCACCGATTCTTCAAGTCTCTTCTCCAACAACCTACATACAAGTTACTTAAATCTACCACAGACTTAAGGGGAATATCCTGAGTAATGTTCATTTCCCTTCCAATCCTCACCCAGGCTGAGCTGTAGAGTCGAATTTCTAGAAATTAAAGTTTGTATCAACCAGGGGTAAAAATGAGCGTTATTGACTGCCGGCATAAATTTTTGTTTTTAAATGAGAAGAGTTGGGAACATCCTGTAAATATTATTATTAGGGACGGAAAAGTTGCGAGGAAATTCACTCAACGTCCCTTGAGTGAAGATAGTAGAGAAATATGAAGATATATTTATAAAGGAGAAAAAAATCTCATTCTAAAGTGGATAGCGTAAGAGGGAAGAAAAAGAATTTATATATATATATAGGGGAAAAAGTGAAGGGAATAGGGTTCAAGATATTTTTGTATAAAGCAGAGAAAAGGGTCATTGAAAGACCGCTTGCTTGTAGTAGTCCCGACCACAAGGCCGGGCATCACCACGAAAGGACAATACACGCAGGGCACATTGTGCGCCCTTGCGTGTTCTACATTACACAAGTGTCCTCTATATAACACCACCATATGGTTGGCCATACTCTGAATGTAGCACAGCCTTGGTAATCGCAAAAAACTTTTAGATAACCATCTTGTAGGTTCTAACTTGTCGTTTCCCTATCTATTTGTTTGCTTAAAAGAAAAGTTAAGGGTCTCTGTTTGGCCGTTAAAAAGCTTCTTTTTTTAAAATATTACATTTATATTTAACGGATTTTTTATGCACAAAACATTAAAAGGAATTATTTTGGCAAAATAAAATAAATTATTCCCAAAGTATTACTAACTGAAATGTAAAGCTCCATCTAAATGGAAACACGTTGCAAACTGAGAGTTTGAAAATTTAATTTTGCATTAAAAGCAACGGATGTAAATGTACTCCATCCAGTACGACGACTTGTGCAACACTGCAAGATCAGCAGCTCTTACAGGATTTCTAATCATTTTAATTATTGCTGCCCTCAGCGAACTCCTCCCGAGAGACTTGACGTAAAAAAAAGCAAAAGAGTCAGAAAACTTAGTGCATGGTCAATACTTTGGGCTAAATCTAGGTTTCAAGTATATTACTTTAAGCAAAGAAAATCGAGTAAACAATGACAATGTCTCGTGATTTGCTATCACCTAATGCACTGCAATGTCCTAATGCACGGTCGAGTGAACTTGAAACTAAACTATTGTGACTATGGTCTCGTTGGCTAAAATTCTAGGCAAACCTTTATCTGAAAAACGATAATCACCTCTGAAAAAAGGTATGACCAATATAATTTTAATTAAATTTGGGTAGAAATTTATGCAGATGACACTTGTTTCAATGCAAATATATTTCCAATCGATTTTATTCAACATTGTATTTGCTATTGAAATTCAAAACCTAGAAAACGAACTGAATTACCCAATGTATATAAAGTAAATAGGTACTTTGTCCAGTTTAGGACGCGGCGATCGCCACGATAGAATGTGCCCCCCAGTCCGAGACAATTATGGATGGATGATTTTACGATTGCAAAGAAATCAACAAAGCTTTACACATGCTGACAGCCTTTAATAAATTCTTACTTAAAATTGATTTTAAGCGTCCTGGTATAAAGTTTTTATATTTCTGACCGGCTAATCTGTCGCACACAACACTTGCTGAGTAGAAGTGCAATTGAAGAACTTGTTAGGTTAACAATGATTAGACAGACACATTAGAACCGAGTCTCTAGACACACTAAGATGTTTTAATGTCCAAGTAAGAAGGATAAAGTGGGAATAGGAAACAGAATTATTACTTTCAATTATCCTTAGATGAACCAATATTCCATCCCTTTATTTTTATTAAAAGGAATCTTTAGAAAGACCCACAATACGAACAATACAGATATCAACTTTAGTCAATTTCAAATTAAAATATGTTTTTTCAAGTACAGGTAGTCCTCGGGTTATGACGGTCTCGAGTTACAACGTTTCGTGGTTACGACTCCCATTTACAGTACAGTATGTACTATGAAAAGCCCGCGAACTACTATACGTGTTTTGGTGTGCAGTATGTACTGTACAGTAGAATGAAAAGCCCGCGAACTACTGAATATGTTTTGGTGTGCAGCGGCCACGGGACCGAGGAAGACGGCGTCACCAGCATCCCAGTACGCCATTAACATCGTTGTCACGATCACTTTTTGCCCTTCATTATGGCTCCCAAACGTAAGGCAGAGTCTTCTGATGGCAGTGCATCGAAGAAAAGGAAGGCCATCACCATGGAAGTGAAATTAGATATTGTAAAGTACACTACTGTTTTTTATTACTGTTTCATTTCATTATTAAACGTACTGTACAGTATTTTATATGTGTTTTTTGATAATTATGTAGGGTACTGTGTTAGGATAGGCTAAGTGCTTACAGTACTGTACTGTTATTATGGTAATACAGTATTGTACTGTACTGTATTTGGTACAGTTTACGTATGTTCCGACTTACATCGAAAAAACGGATTATGACGCCGCGTAGGAACGGATCAACGTCGTAAGTCGAGGAATACCTGTAAAATGATTGAAATAATAGAAGGCACCTCAGGCCTCAGTAGACGAGCGGTTAGGGGCCGGACCCGCAAAGCTGAGATGTATTGTTGGTTAGTGGGTTCGATTACAGGCCTTAGATTTTATTTAATGTTTATACCTTTTTTTTGTGAATAATGTGTCCATAATTCTTGAACAGTTGGAATGTCAAATAAAAAAGTAAATGTAAAATATTATACATAAAATTTACGGATTCCAAGCCAAATATGAAATGACATCTGTTACCCAATATTGGTTGTATAAAATATAGTTAGACATGTTAAAGTAGTATACATAAAATATCCAGAGTGGGGGGTTGCATAGAATATACATGCAATAAAAGATGTACAAGAGCAACCCTTAGAGAAATAGACGGTATAATATATGAGCGCATTTACATAATTCCTTTCTGGGCAGATTGATATTAAGATTTTATTAAAAAAAAAATTATTAATTGTAATTCCTTTATTTTTCTCTCGTTATTAAACAAAAGAGGTTTCCAGAATAATAATCCAAATTTCCCAAAAATGGAAAAATAAAACTGTATTCAAAGCACTCTCATTGGGAATGGATTTTTACTTCGGGAAGGTCCCTAAGTGTCTCATCAATTCTAGAATGTATTCTTGTATCGTCTGGTTCGGCATAAAAAGAAGTGGAAGATATCTGACCAACGTTCGGGCGAGTTTTTGGATTTTGGAAAGAGCTCTAATAATAATTGAAGTGATCGTAAATCAGTGTAGTCTATAGATTTGTAAAGGAAAAGTTGTAAACGCTGTGCTCAATGAATGCTTAGTAATGCGGCCTTCAGATACGAAGTCCACTCTGTACAGTGCTTAAATCAATGTACTGTAACCAGACTTACAGTTAAAGTTCTAGCGCTAAATCTTTAGTGAGTTGTAATGCGTTTTGGATACGGGTTATGCGAGTGTCAAGCAACAGTACAATGTCTGTGGTAAAGTAGCCCACAGGCGCACGACCCTTTGTTACATTCCTCAGTTAACTATCGGTAATTAATAGGCTCAGAGCGCTTACGCAAGCTCAAAGCCCACAGGCCTTAAAATCACCTTAGAGGATCTCCGTGTAGTTCATTGCAAGAGCTCTTCTGTAACCAACCAAAGCCTACCAACTTCCTCAACCAACTTGGGACATAACAGGCTTATTAGCTGCCAGGTGACCCATATGACTAACCAGAACTCTTAAATTGCCACTCTCATCGGTTTAAGCAAGATCAGAAGAGAAATGAACTCTTTCGTCTCTATAACATTCTTAGAACTCAACTTTGTTTCAAACTCCAGGACTTGAGACTGATTCTACAGGTACAGTTGCATTTTTCCAGAGCTTAAACCTTCCTGAGCCAGTTCAATGCTAGAAGAGAGGGTTGATATTTATCCGTCGGATTTAGGTTGTGCTAAGTAAACGAAGATTGAAAGTTCTGGAGCCAAGGTTGCTGTGGTTTTAATTAGTACTATGTTCATCTTGTAAGGGACGCGTAGGTTGGGGAGAGAAACTTGGTTGCACGCTGGTTTTTGAAACAGCCGATTGTAGGATGTTAAAGTTAATAAAGTTCCTTTATACTCCTTATTATTATTTTTTTTTTTTGATAAAAGAAGAAGTTGAAAGATCCTCTTTATCAAGATATTTTATAATAAATTACAAAATATTGTATCGTGTATTAAAATTCCATTAGCTAGCCATGTATAATAAATAGAAGCAAAGTGAATATAGAAGTAGCCTCCTGAAAGAGGCTTTAAGTGGGTAAGACTAACCTGATTGATGACCAACAGAGAATGCGTCAGGAATTGTAGCGTCGTCGTCCCAGTAGCATTACGCACACAGCCTGATATCTTTAGAGAAAGAGAGAGAGATCCGATCGTTCTCTTTATTTAAAGTGAAGATGCATGACCGCAATAACTGTCACCTACCGATATTTTTCAGCGTCCAGACTCCTTACACCAGTATCTTCACAACTCCCATCCACTCCCAAATTTTAATTCAACTCCCATCTGCTCCATTTATTAATTCCAATATAATTCATATCAGTCATTTAAAGAAAAGACAGCTTCTAAAATCATTACTAGTTTATTCATTACTTACAATACTTTTAAGGTTGCTAAATTTTTAAATCTATTTACAAAGAAAAGTGGGACATTTTCCTACTTAATTTTTCAGTATAATTTCCCTTCAACGAGTACTGCTGCACCCAGTGTCATATTTCCAATCAACTTTTAAGATATCAGCTAGATTCTATCTGAGAACAGCTGGAAAGATTCTCAAATAAGGGGTTGAAATGAAACTTGGAATTAGAAGCTTTGAACGGGACTGATGCGGCGAACAGTTATAATTTATAGGAACTAAACTAATGAAGAAGTTACAAAGTTCTTTAAAACAAAAAAACAGTGAACAGAAACTTCTAAAACATAAAAATAATCCCAATGAACTCTATTTAACATCTGCCCTTCTGTTGGTCTAAAAAATAAAATACATTTAATGGTCTGCGTCATTGACTAAATAACATGAGAAGCTGGTAAACTGCAACAACAGAAAGATAGAAAGAGAATGGAATCGCAGACATGGCAGGAAAGAAAATGAAATTAGAAAATTCACTGTCAAAACTTAAGTTGCTCTTTAATTCTGAGGCAATGGAAAGAAAGAAGTCTGGTAAGTTGTTTTGACACAGATAAGTCCATCAGCATTTTAAATGGAGGCTATTATTTTAAAAAAAGGAAGTGTTTTTGACTATAATAAAGTCGATTTTCGAAGAAAACATCAAGAAATCATTGAATTGATACTGAAAAGTTCGGATCTATAGGCTAAAGTCTGGCAAAGAAAAAGTGCACCACGAAATCCAGTTTGGAAAAATTAAGCTACATAAATTAAAAGGGATATTGCTGTAAAGTTCTACGCTCTAAAAATTGCGACACAAAACATATTTTTGAAATAATGTAGTCTCTAGGAATCCATGTACATAAATTGGTTTTAACCAAATTCGACTTTCTTAAGTTAATAACAGATTTTTTCAAACCGAATCTGAGTCTGCAATATAATAGCTGAGGCTCATCTTCGCTTAAATTCCTGGTCACCCATGCAATAAGAGAAATTTAAACTAACCAAAAAGACAAGAGCTTAAATTTTACTCAGGTTAGCTTAATTTTGCTGTAAGACTAACAAAATACTAGCTGTGAAAACTTAAAAAGTAACACTAATAATAACGGAGAACAGGAGAAAATTAGACAAAGTAGTCTTAGCGAAGAGAACAAACAAACTGAGGAGCAAGTGGAGGTAACTAACAAGAAAATCAATAACTAGATTTGGTAAGAAATATGTGTTTAGGGCGGAAGAATCGGCCATGTTGACAAGGTAGTAAGCCTTTCTAGTTTCTAATTTACTTTTCTAATTGGATTTCAATGACAATAAACTCTTTCTACTTTCTCTTAATCTAGAAAGTAAGAGAAAGAAAAACACAAAAATTGGTTTGTCTAACTCAGTCTGTATCTTTCCATCTTATGTATGAAATATATGCATGACTCAAAAACAAAAGTTTGCAGGCCAGTTCAAAATTGATGTTTCACTTCTAAGGAGAGCGAAAAGACTGAGCGTCACAATATGGTTTTAGTGAAAACCGGTCCAGCGAAAGAATCACTAAATCGGATTTTCAGTATTTTGAGGTTTTCTCGCAAACGGCTCCTATTTAATAAATTCTAAATGTTACGAAAAACGGTAAACTAGAAGTCACACTTTTACTTGGATTTCTGTAAACATCTTATTTTCCTTATATTCACGTAGATTTGTAATTATTATTTTAATCAATTTTCTCATTTCATAGTAATTCTCCAGGAACGGTTGAAGTAGGCTAACCTGTGAGATTACTTTACAGTGTTATGGTTTTACAGAACTTCAGGTTGGTAAGAATTAAATATGAGAGTCGAGGAAAATTAGTGAGTTGAGTTAGTATGGTACGTATGCAAAATAGTATAGCAAAAGACACGACTTATTAGTGCTCGTACAAGTTATTAATATTTTTTTAATCTTTGTAATTAATAACCGTGGAATGGTACATATTTTGAACAATTAACCAGCTAAAACAACCAAAAGTTTACAACGTAATAATAGTCACTGCAAGCAGTTTTTCTGCAATCTCTGGAGCTTGAGATTACAAATCATACTGTGCTCTTTCATACTTGGCAGTTCTATTGGTAAGATAAAGGAAACATCCCACCAAATAATATTCTTATTGTATTTCATTAAAATTTCGAGTTTTTATAGTTAATGGCAATTTTATATTTTTCACAACGAGTATGCACGTCAAACTCACCGAAATAGGGATTTGGTCTGACGGAAGTAACAACTGTGTTCAGAAATTTTTTCAAATTAGGCGAAAGCACTTTGACAATGAACAAGAATATTTAACGCTGAGTAGAAGAATAAAGGGCATAAGTTTCATTGGACAGAGCACGACAAGGATGTTTCTTAATTTGCATTAGGAGGGAGACAGAAGTGGTGAGACGTAGAAAAGGGTGACTTAGAACTTTCCACCTGAAATAAATCCAAGGAAAGTAATTGATTTTACGTAGGTAAATAACAAAATTACTGACTAAATTAACCAAATAACTGGAAACTCGACTGGATAGAACGGTACCTTCTCTTTTAGAGGAACAGCCGAAGAAAGCAAACTTCTGTTCTCGCTTGGGACAGACTTAACTCGAAGATTTGCTCACATTTATTAACTATTTACAGTCTGCTTGATGAACTGAACATTTATAATGACCAGAAGGTAGATTGTAGAACATTGTTGGTCAATAATATTATTGTAGTATGGTGGTTTATGCATTATCCTAAGTCGAATCAATCAAATGCTCTGTACCACAGACGGCGGCCAATTAATTACATCGACAGCAAATTAAACAATATATAGTGCCACAATTGCTAACCAAAATTCTAAGTAGGTTTTTTTGCCAAAATAGAACATTTTGAAACACGTACACACACAAAAACAGACTGATTATATCAGATTGAGGAAACTAAATTTCGTAAACATTAATTTATTTAGATTTCAATGAAATAAGTTTCTCTGATTCCATGTAGCTTACACAAATTTAAGGATCTAAAAATTTTCTTTAAAACATTTTGAAGGAACAATTGTTTTAAAAGGTTATGTTGGAAGCTGAGACATCAGCTACGGTTTGACCTAATGAATGTTAGTTTATTTTAAGTAATTTTATTTAAAAAAGAAATAATTGAGACAGATTTAAATCTGTATTTTTATCTAATTATAATTCAATACTAATTCCTTTCAACCGTTACAAAAAATCTTTGTACCTCTCCCAAATTGTAAAATATGAGTTATGTTTGGAATGAGATGGTGAGAGCAGGAAAACCTTAAAATTTTCGTAGAACTTCCAAGAAATCGTTCATCATCAATTTTCACCTTCAATTTCCACCATCTTCATCCAGTTTCTTTTTCTTGCAACGGTAAGAGCTATTCTACTTCTACACCTTTTGCAGTGGAGACCTTATACACTGGTAAGGGTGCCCTATTCCTGACTCTACTTTGAATAATATCGTTCTCTTCACAAAATTAACCTACAACCAACCAAAAGATGGAATTCTTAGTATGGATAAAAAGAATCAGTGCTCCAAAGAATCTTCTTCTACAAGCCTTTCCAAAATGGTGGAACTCTACTTGAACGAGGCTGAAACTCCAGGATTTGTCACTTATTACTTACAAAAAGTGAGGAACTAGTGTCAGTCGCCTGCTTAAGGTCCTCTACTGTTGGCTGAACTAACTACTCTCATTAACATCAATCCAAATCAACATACCAACAGTTTTAAAACCTACTATTTTAGTCATAGTGTCTGGAACAATAAAAGGAATATAATCCTGGCCCGTAACAATCACCTATTCTAATTTTCTTTTGGAATAATGTCTGATTAGTGTTAATAGTTTTCAGAACTATTCAGAAAAATAGAATTTAAGTATTGTTCAGTACATTAAATTTAACTGGTTGACTGCGAAAAACCGAAAACAAATAAATAAACAGATACCTAAACTGGTCTAATTGTTGTTTTAGGCTCCAAATTGGAAGTACTGAAGAAAGTGACATTGTGGGGTTAATATTATTGTTGGCACATGAGACCACGTGGAATGGGTACATCAAAATTGATTGGCTAGTTGGTTAACCAATGAACTGTGAGGAGAAAAGTTGGGCCAGCAGTTTTGTTGACGCGGCACCTGTTTCCATTGGTAATATTTCCCACAAAGATCTCTGTACAAAACACGGCCGAACTAAGCGCCAGACACCAATGCACAAATAAACTTCAACATTATTGAGCCATAAACAAGATATTATGAGGTTTGTTCGGGATGCACAAGTCGTGAAAGTACTAAGGCTAAGGAAACCTCAACGTTACATTCATTCCAATTCACCAATACGAGCTTTTAATTCATTTTTTTGTTTTTGTTTTTCCACTTTATTTGTACATTTACAACTGCAACAATTGTTGCATCAAGTAAATTTGATCTTACTGGTTCAGTTCTCTTGTAATGTCATGGTAAGAGCAATCACCCACTGGTGAAACTCTTTCACAATGATTTAATCACAGCAATAGATCCCTAGGCCACTTCCGCTTCAAACGACGAGGAGGATTGACGGGAAGGTGAGGAGAGGAGAGTTAGTGAGGGATTAGAATGGAGAGCTAGGAGGCTGTGAAATTTGCGGTAGCGAGACTTTATTAGGTCAGTGGCAAAAGGGATGTGAAGGTCACAGTGTGTATGGTACGGTTAGAAATGTAGTATTGGAGCATTCAGGATTTTCCGTAGGATTTTAGACTGTAGTGTCTGCAGGCGTTTGGAGTTAGAGGGTTTGGTTGAACCCCTCACTTCTGCTCCGTATGGTCCATATGGATCTTAACAGTGTCTTGTAATAAAGTGTCAGTTTGTGATTCAAGTCGAGTTTGGATCTGCGTTCAAGTAGTCTAGAAAGTAACTTGTAGCGTCTGTTCACGTCTTGTCGTTTCAGTCGAGTATGTGGGTTCCAGGTGAGTCTCTTGTACAGTCCTAAGTATCGTACTACGTCAGCTGGAGGAATCGTTACACCGTTCAGTTGAACTGGTGGAGTCGCAGATTTTCTTAAAGCAAACGTAATGTGCACTGATTTTTTGCTCATTAATTTTTATTTTCCATTTTACCGGAACCAGGTTTCGAGAAAATTTAAATGGATTTGAATGTTCTGACTGGCTTGTACCGGATCGGAGTGGGATGAAAGTATAGCAGTATCGTCAGCGAATGTTGAAATTATTGTATTTTGGGATAGAGGTAAGTCAGCAGTGTATATTAGAAAAAGGAAAGGGCCTAGAATGCTTCCTTGAGGGACTCCAGCTTTTATGGGTGGGTATAAAGGACGAGAGGGCCTGCCCTTGGCGAACGCGGCAGTACCGATCGGTGAAGTAAGATTTTAAGATCAAGTAATAGGTGAATGGAAGATTATTTTTAAGTTTGTGGAGTAAGCCTGAGTGCCAGACCCGATCAAAGGCCTGAGATTTTAATTCATAAAAATTTATTGTGTCCATGACGTCAGCTTCCTTACCAAATTAATGGCACCACTTATGCTTTTGTTCTAAGTATTATGTAAAGGCATTTTAATTCCTTTTTAAGTACAAATTTTAAGGAAACTGTTTAGAAAGAGAAAGGGGCGAAGCCTTTATATATTTTAAAGAAAGCTTTTTAAACCAATTTATTATTTTAATTCCAACTCTCTAGGCCTCCAGACATCAAAGTCAAAAATACTACATAAACTATTAAAATCTAAACTCACCATCCATAAAGACCTCAAAATCCCTTTCATTAAAGATCTAGCTAAAACTCTCGTTTTCTCAAATTTCATTCCTCTATTGCAGCTAATCTTAACCCTTCTCTCATAGTACACCTATCTTCTTCTTCAATACCAGGTGATACTCCAAGAAGATTGATGAGAAGATGGCCTCGCGATCTTCTCTCATCATAAGAGCAGAATAATAATGAAGTCACATTACTGAGTGCCGTCTTCACTCGTATACCCTGATATTGTTTTATCATGTAACACATTTGCTTGTTGTTGCAGTTGCAAAATTCAATAAAAGATTAAAAAAAAAAAATTAATTAATTTGTAAAAATTGTATTTTCCTGGTTAGTTAATAGATTTTGTTTTAGTGCAACAAGTTATTTCTTTTGCACTTTTATTTATTTTTTTATAACACACATCACCCACAGGGAGACGTGTGCACGTATCTGGTAAAATGTTTTATTTAATAAACAGAAAAATACTGAACACGGACGGATTATCTAGTCGTTTTCCAGCTAGTTTAAGGTAGAAACGTTGTGTCAGTTAGGGCTTGTAGATTATATAGTGAATGGATATGCCAGTGATGGTTTTGCAATTCGATTATTCTCTACTGGACGATTTACCGCCTCCATCACAAATCCTCTCCAACGCCACGAACCCACCTACCCAACTCGTCCCAAGTTTGTAGACCTGTAAGCCTACATTCCCACTTCTAACCAATCGAACTGGCTGAGAGCTACGTGGATTGCATTCTGTACAAGCTATTGGTCAATGTAGCCTTTAAGCAATGATTTATTGACCGTCTGTCCAATTTATTTCTGCAAAATTATTTAAGGAATGTTAATATGATATATATCCGTTAAATTTCCTATAATAACAAAAAGAAGTTTAAATGATAACCTAAAATTCAATTGTAATAAATCCTAAAAACGAATATATGTATAGTGTACGTTTACGAGGGTCGTTTGAAAAGTCCGTGCAAAGTCAGAGAGATAGCACTACTGGCGCGTATCGAGGTTATGTTTAGTTAGTAGCATCTCTTGGAAGAACCCACACTAAGTGTCAGCCAGATCGGTCTATTTCTTTGTGTTTGGCATTCGTTTGAATCGAGGAAGTCGAGTGATTTTCAAAAAATGGACGAAAAAGAATTTCGTGTGTTGATTAAACACTACTTTATGAAAGGCAAAACGCCTCAGGAGACTAAAGAGAAGCTTGATAAACATTATGGTGACTCTGCACCTTCGATTAGAACAGTTTACAAGTGGTTTCAAAATTTTCGGAGTGGCCATATGGGCACAAGTGACGCTGAACGTTCTGGACGTCCTGTTGAGGTTACTACTCCAGAAATCATTGATAAAATCCATGATATGGTGATGGATGACAAAAGAGTGAAGGTGCGTGAGAGTGCTAGTGCTGTGGGCATCTCGAATGAACGGGTACATAATATTTTGCATCAACATTTGGACCTGACAAAGCTATCCGCAAGATGGGTGCCGCGATTGCTCACGCTTGACCAAAAACGAAATCGTGTGAAGTGTTGCAAGGACGTTTTGCAGCTGTTCTAGAAGAATCCGCAGGACTTTAAGCGTCGTTTCGTCACTGTGGATGAAACATGGATACATCACTACACTCCTGAGACCAAAGAACAATCTAAACAATGGGTTACCAAGAGGGTATCTGCGCCAAAAAAGGCGAAGACCGTTCCTTCGGCCGGAAAGATTATGGCGACTGTCTTTTGGGATTCGCAAGGAATAATCCTCATCGACTATCTGGAAAAGGGTAAAACTATTACAGGTGCATATTATTCATCGTTATTGGACCGTTTGAAAACCGAGCTGCAAGAAAAACGCCCACGATTGGCCCACGACCAAAGTCCTTTTCCATCACGACAACGCACCAGCTCACACCTCAGCAGTTGTGGTCGCAAAATTAATGGAAATAGGGTTCCAACTCGTTTCATATCCCCCCTATTCTCCAGACTTGGCTCCCTCGGACTACTATTTGTTCCCCAATATGAAGAAATGGCTGGCGGGAAAAAGATTTTATTCAAACGAGGAGGTGATTGCAGAAACGAATGGCTATTTTTCAGACTTGGACAAATCCTATTATTCGGAAGGGATCAACAAACTAGAGCAGCGTTGGACGAAGTGTATAAGCCTAAAAGGAGACTATGTTGAAAAATAAAAAAGGTTTACCCCAAAAAATTAAGTAGTTTTTATTTTTGCACGGACTTTTCAAACGACCCTCGTACAATTGTTACTTTAATCCTAAAAAGATAGCTTTCAGAAGAAATCCGAGCTGTATTACCAATATAATGAGATTATGGGTTTGAAGAAAGAATCTTTCTCAGTCCAAACAGAATTTTATTTCTCATTTTCTTCAATAATCCACCTAATACATCTGTAGGTTCTTTTTTTTCTTTCTTTAGTATTAACCTCATGAGGATCTATGTATTTTCCCAAATATATTGCTGAAATCTGCACCAACACGCATTACACGCTATAAGACCGCAGGCCCAAAAGAACACATGCTTAAACCACAACTTCTTTATTGTTACAGTTAAAGAGCCTATGTTTTATTATAGGGTCTTTTGTAATTCGAAGGGACACTGGGATCCTAAAAGTTTATTACAGACCTTGGAAAATCCTACATAAGGTCATCTCCATTACCAAACCCAGAGAGGAATAAAGTCACAAAGGTTGATGGTCACATTTAGTGCTACTACGCTTTAGTTAAAGGACAAACAAATTTAAATTTTTTACAATTTATTTATTACAGCTTCAACTAATATTTCATAATTAAGGCAATTATATTTTTCATTTGCTCAGACATTAATCTAATTAATATTTGTTTTTTGTAATTCTTTCAAAACCCAATTTGAAGTCAATCTTTTGTGATTTTCTTGTTCTTTAGTAGATTTCAACATGAACAATATAAATTACCAGCTCAATTACCTACATCAACCAATGTAACGGTAGTCTATTTCGCCTAATGTATCAAATCTCAGGCAGAGAAATACTTTAAATCAGGCTATAAGAAATTGTGCGTTGCCATATTAGCTCAGCAACTTGCTGATTAGCTTCAGAAATAGTGATGAGATGGTGAAATATCACGTGCTCAAAGAGAAGAGCTACGTAGGAGATCGTTCGAGACTTTATCATAACAGGTACATACACCTTGCTCAAGAGTAATTCAAAGTTACCACTGCAAGTTACCTGCAAAAACTGCTTCCATTCCAATATAAGAATGAGATGCAGAAATGCTAGCTCCTTAACCAAATACTCTATTGCATTGCACTTTCTTTGTTTAGAGTTATATAGTTTATGTAGATAATTTTAATACAAAGTATTAACTAAAAAATAGAACACAAATTGATCAACTTCTCATTGAGCAATCTTTACAGAAAGAACTTTATCAAAGGTATTAATTGCTCAAGTAGGCGAATGATTTACGTAAAAAACACCAAATTCAGTTTGAGAGAAACTTACTTGTAAGAAAACTAATAATTTTATCAGCTTCGCTGGTCGAGAAAACAATGAGAACAGAGTAGAAATCCAACAAAATAAAAACATGAATAAGGAACCTACGAAAATGCAATCCAGTTTGAAATCGGAAAATGAAATCAGACTTTAAAACTTCATTTATTCTTAGCACGAGAAAAAACAAAAATATTATAAGAAATAACTGACCCGTTTCCGAAAAAGAAAACGCTGGTATGATCTTCTTTAGAAGAACTTCGCAAATACGAAGATGCTTCTGGAATTCAATGCAGTTACTTGATGAATCTCTTTGAAGAGCAATTATTTGCAGCAAAGCAAAAATAAGGTTTGAAATTTATTTTGTATATTAAAATTAAATATGTTTTGGTTTTAATGTAGAGTTTGTTACACAGAAAAGGTCAAAACTTTTGAATAGATCATCCGCAGTTGCTGAATAATCTGACCTCCTATTTCAATCTTTGATTAATGTATTTTATTAACCTGAAATAAAGATAATGAAAAGTGATTGTGATTAAAGCCAAGTCATCAAATGATAAACTTCACTGATTCAGCATTGTTATTTAGCTCTTACAAA
Source organism: Rhodnius prolixus (assembly GCF_049639745.1). Taxonomy (NCBI): domain Eukaryota; kingdom Metazoa; phylum Arthropoda; class Insecta; order Hemiptera; family Reduviidae; genus Rhodnius; species Rhodnius prolixus. Next base: position 39,228,568 of record NW_027411614.1, on the reverse strand, counting down.
TTAAAATGTATAAAAAGATACCACTTTGTATTATTTATTAAAGTTTAATTTTCCGTTGTTGTTGTACCTAGGGCTGGATATTTCAGGGCTATAAAGGGAGATGATTGTAGAAAACAGCAAGTAATCCTTAAGGGAAGGACAATAAAATACACCTTTTAAGCATTAGATTTAGGGATTCAACTACATCAACCTCCCAAAACGTAGTTTCTGGAGTTGCATGCATTTTATTTCTGTAACGATCTAAAACAATTAGCTGTGTGCATTTTTACTTAAATAAGATGCTAGTAATTATGTTTTTAATTCAATTTGATGGTATTTTAGAAGAAAATCTAGATTTTGAGGCTAATGAGGAACGCAGGATAAGAAGGAAGTAAGTAAAAGAGGAAGTGGGCTAAGGAGAGTAACTTTGCGGATTGGCCAGTAATCAAGGATAGTTTAGAGCACTTCCACTAACACAATGGTCGCTGCAAGTTTCAAGGCAGCCTAAAGGATGTGTCCTGCTCCTAACTAGAGAAATCTTGTTCTTGCCGGGTCCTTGAAATGAGTAAGTCAAACAATGATCACTGCTAACCACATCCACCACCAGGTCTTGTATCTTCTATTAAACATGCTGAACTGAACGTAGACTTAAAATGCAATTATATTTGAAATTTTTGCTGCACCATTTTTTTTCTTTATCATTCATTGCACACTTCTTAGAACCGTACCAACATACTGAAACAGCACTTTAGAGAAACATTTAATTGCACCTCGCTTCCAAAACAAGATGGGGCCCATGTGGCGCAAAGACTCTAGCCCGCAATTATAAGACTTAAATATTGAACCTACACCTCCAGACAGCCCGCAGATAAACTCGAAAACCTAAACAAACCTTCTCAAATTAATAACTCAGTGCTTTTAAAGTATCCAGATTGTCACAGAATATTTTGACATTCGTTGATTCCTAAATGTTCCTATCATGCTGAGTAATAAAAACAATAGTCATGCGACACAGAGTACAAAAAACACTTTGTTACGTATTTACAGTTAACGGCAATAAATCACCAATATTAGCCACCATAATTTCATTTTCTCATCATATTCCGATATTATTTATATATTCAGTGGAAATTCCACCATTGCAACAATCTGCGTCAAGGAGAAGAAAAATGATAATAATAGTAATATTACTTCTATATATATCAATACAATTCCATTACTGGAAAAAATCCCAGTGAAATACAACCCAGACGATGAAGTGGGGGGGAAAGACATCGTCTTCAATTCTATATTCCATGAGAGTAGTTTTGTATATCTCAGAGAAGATGAAATCCTTCGGAATATGGGAAGGAAGCGAGGAAGAAGAAAACACCGGCAGTAGGTATCCACCCTCCACTACAGGCAGGTAGTAGACGAGTCTTGCTGCTGAAATAGACTCAGTCTGCTATTTTCTGCACACTACACACAATACAAAGTAGTTTATTTTTATAAAACGATGTGTCCACTTTACATCTATTTGTATTATAATAGGGTAATAAATTTTATACATATTGTAACCAATCGTTTTACTGTATTCAAATAAATTCAATGGGAAATGGATAAATTTTTTTAATAAAGCATATATTAAAGTCAACTTAACGCTGTCAATGACCCAGCTACCACCAATCTAGACTCCTAGGATCACCTTTATTACGTGGCACTGTTTTCGGATGGACTTCGTTAAATTGAAAGAGCTTTTATGAGCGATAAGTATTTGCAAAGTGTATTGAAACTAAGAAAACAGTTTTAAAAGAAAAAATCCAAGTTAGTCTTGCGCTAATGTGGTTAGCTAGGGTTACCAATCCATTGTTTTGATCTAACGCAGTGCGCATCCAGTTCTTTTAAGGCGACCTTACTGTCAAGAGCATTTGGCGATTCAATTGCTAATAATGGCGTTATCATCCAGATATTAGGTAAAATTTAAAAAAAAAAAAAATATGGCGTAGGTTTTAGCCAGAACAGCTGTGACGGTGGGTTTTGTTTCTGTAATTATTTAGGGTGTGGATTAGAGATTAGATTAGATTATCGGGGTGGGACCTGTGCCCCACGGCACTGCAGCCAAGAGAGGCTTATCGTGCCTTACCCCTTTGGATTCAGTAGATGAAACCTCCCCTACTTAAGAGGTGGAGGACTTTCCCTACAGTTATTTTTGCGCTACTATCTCCTTTCGTCTCAAAGATCCAAAGGTTTCATAGCGCAATCAATCGATTGCAACACAATCGAACAACCAGTATAAGAGGCCGTTTCCTCTTCATCCTGACAACGGTTCCCAAACTGTACAACGGTTCCGTTGCTAATAAGCCTCTCCTTGTACAGATGACTATGCCCTATGTGTACTGTGTAAATGTATAAGTATGTAACAGTATATGTTGCTCATGTTCATGTTGTTAGGCTGGGATGACCGCAGGGACGCCAAGTACCCTGAAGAAGTGGCTAATCCACTTTCCCCTACGGGCATTTAGGGTGTAAGACACCTCCAAGAAAGAAATTTATACATTCATAGATACTATCATTAGAATAAAATTTAAAGAATTTTGAAGAAAAAGTTACTATCGACTCGGAACTACAATTGCAAAAATAATTTAATAAAAATAGTAAAATACATTAAAAGGTTAACATGAAAGCATGAACTGCCTGGCCTAACTTATTGCCCTTGTAAATTATACAGTACCAGGGAGATATACCGTACAGCAGGGGAGACAATACCATATTTGCATAAATGAACATGTTATACATGCTATACTGTAACATTATGCGTTCCCCGATATTCCCGAGGCAGTAACCATCGCTTCGTATCTCTTTTCCCACAGGGTATAGAGGGCGGAACCTCTGGTACGTATATCTGTAATTAAATATCTTTCAGTTTGGCTACACCGACACCGGATATATCGACATTCTATACAGATTACAGATTACATAAAATATTTCCCTTAAATTGGATATAGCTATAAATTTGGAAGTACGCAAAAAAATAAAATAAAATAAGAATCCGTAACAAAATTGAATTGCACTCTACATGTAATAGGTCTGCAACTGATACGAGAAATCAATTTAAAACAAAACGGGAGAATGTAATGATTTAAATAAAACAATTAAAACGAGCAAAGAAAACCACTATCAGTAAAATTTCAAATTCAATTTCTAATTTTCTTACAGAACATTGTTCGGAGATCGACAGTGTTCTGAAAAAAACTTCTGTCGCAAATTAACTCAGATATTTACGCGACTTAAATTAAGACAAACGAAAAAAAGTAGGTAGGCAAAAGTGCTTAATTCGAGCAAATCCATCTTAAACTAATCCATGATAATGATTCGCTTCATAAGGGAACCTGAGAAAAAAGATTCCTCGACAGTATTTAAAAAAAAAAGTCCTTCATTTGAATGCTGTCTTGGTGAAATTTATAAGATTCGCCTAATCTGCTTCATTTAGCAAATCGATCCTAACCACCTCCGACAATATCTCTGCCTCTTAACTAGTACCTGAATCTTGATTGAGAGCTTCAAAGTAGGGCACTCTCAAAGAAGCGTAATCTCGAATTATTTAAATTGCACACGGAACATAGATATACCTTTATCTTTAACAAAGGACTTATTGCTGAAGTTCAAAAACTCTTTTCTTAGTTTTATTAAAACCTTTACAACAAAGTTCGTACCTCTAAACCCGATTTTTCATGAGCACTTTATTGTGGAATGAAGGTAGCAATAACAAAGTAAGGTTTAAAGGAAATAATCTAGGCCTGCTGAATGTGCCTGGATGAGTAAAGTTTGTCCAGTTTCCAAGAACTTTTAGCAGGCTACTTAGTGGCACTGTTAAGGGACGGTATATTCCATAATTCTCAAAGGTTTTGCCAACGTAATACCACTTGTTAATGATTTGTTTCTAAAATGTACTAGGCTTCCACCACCAACCAACTCTAAAGATACAAAAGAAAAAGGATTGTCCGGAAGCTGTACTGACAAATTTCCTTCGCAAACAAAACCAATCAATCAATTCGCACCATTTCAACGAATCACATGCGAACTACTAGCGAAATTCAACAGTTGTGTTTACTCCTAACACAGTTATCTTAATCAATAATACAGGAGTGTCTAAAGATAGTTTCTTAGCCCCAGTCTTAATGGTAGAAATAAAACTTATTTGGCGAAATGTACTGGAAATGCAGCAAAAACCTATCTATGCACATTACTACAAATAAAGAACCACCAACATTATTAATTATAGAAAAAATGTTAAAAAGATATTCAAATTCACACTTTTTATCCTGTAGGTAGAAACTTCTGGCACGTTTTTAACAAATGACCAATAAGAACAAGATACTAAATTTGTGAATTATAATTGATAATCAAACTTATTCCTTACCTGTGAATAACCTAACGAAATCTGGTGACAGAGAACAAGAATTAATCAAAACAAGAGATTCTTAACGTGGGAATTTAATTAAAAAATGTTTGCAAATGGATCAATAGCAACCCTCAAGCATAAAAAAAAAATAAGAGCTGTCGTTGATTAAATATTTCGGGCCAATTTAGAAATGGTCACCCAATATCAGTTTGGTACAGAGACTTCCGCACATTATGTCTTCTGGCGCACGCTATATTTGCTGGTACACCAAGCGAGTGATCAACTTTAAATAGTCATTGTAGAATATGGGTATTTCGTGAAATTATAGTGTTATATTTACGAAAAAAACATTTAGCCGATTTTTTTGTTTGAGATCTCTTGAATTTGAAAAGAAAATTTTGTTCAAATTGGCCTATTTCTATTTCTGTGCATGTGTAAGGAGACAAAACTGCAAACTCCATACGCAACATTAAGGTTCAATCGTAGTCTGCAAATAGTTCTAAATGCATTTTTACTGTTTTGTTGATTTCTAGAAAAAGATGAAGGATGTAGTTAGTAGGTTTTCCAAATGAAGAGCTATTTCTGAATATTATATGAATGAAACATCTGTAAGAGCAAAATACGTTAAATGTTTATCGTCGGTCTAGGTTGTGCGATTTACACGATAAGTGTTTTTCAATTTTTAGCGACTGAACCGAAAATGTCAGCTGAGTTATCATTTCTTGAATACTAGTGATTCGAAACCAAGAGTTTTACAATTATTTGATCACTATTACCTTACTCTATATAGTGGAGCTCTAGTAATACGAGACTTACGCTTCGATCCTCTTTAAAGTTTCTAACTTCTGTTTGAATTAAAAAGCACTTTAATTATTAAAATGCAAAATACATGATTATTAGAGAGAATATCAGCCCTCCTTGTAAATTTGAATCTTGTTAAATCCAAAGAGAAGCCAGTCGGAAAGTTAAAATTAGACGTATAGTTAAGTGGGCCTTGTTACTCTGCTCGTTAGTTGGTACTTCTCTCTGTGCATGACTCGCGAGACTGCGGAACACTAACGACATGGAGCTTTTTAAGAGAAGTGTGGGCGAAATTACTTTCTATAAGGTTTATATTATAAATATGATGAAAGAAAATATATATTTCCTAAATAAAGATAGTGAACTGAATGGAGTCAAATATATGAAACGAAGTTCATATTTAGAAATGGTATAAGAATTGTTATATTGAGAATCTGTTAGAGTTATTTTATTTTAACTATACCAGAAGCATTTCGCCTGCTTGCTTCTCTATAGATTGTTATTTCTTGCTACAGGCCGGCGATGTTTCTAAAGGAACAAGAAACAGGACTCCACCATGAAGTAGCAAAATAAATGGAGAACAGAGTGTTGTAGTAGACTGATTCCTAAGGTTTTATAAAGCCTCTTCTTCCCTTTTAAACTTCGTCCTTCTTGACTACAAAGGTGCGCCAGCCAGTTTCTTCTCCCTTGTTCTTTTGCAAAATGTCCAAACGTCATCTTCTTTTGTTTTCCCTAGATCCTTATACTTTATTTTTTACCTCCATTTCTAACTAAAGGTCTTTTCAAAGTGACGCAACTTTCTATCGTCTTCTGAAGATTCAATTCTTTTAATCTTAACTTATATCTTCCTCTCTTTTTTCACTTTTTTTCTTTGATTTCCATTGTTTATTTCTTCTTATAATCTTTTTTTCATCTCAAATGTTCATTTTATTTTTTTTCTGTAGATGTGGCCTAGTTTTCATTAAGAACTGTTGTTCTGTGATTAGTTAACATTTTTACAAATCTCGAATCATTTGCAAAGATTCCTTCTTCTTGCACTATCTACGATAGATTTGATCAGAAATTATTTTTTTGCCAACTATTCTTATAAAACCTCAAAATGCAATATCTCTACAATGGTTTTAAATCAGAATTAACTTAAGTAAGGTAGTTCTTATACTTAAAACATTTTACAGAGTAGCTGTCCCAGGAATCAAACACGGTAAATGTGGGCTTGCACCACCGGCGTAAAGACAGAACTAGTAAACTCCAAGGTGAGACCGGAAACAGATCAGCCTGGTTCAGAAAACGGCACAGAAGGTTCAGAAAACATCTTAACAAGGTGTGGTTATTTATTCCGATTCCTCTGTGTACATTTTGCTAGAAGATCAAGGAGAACAGCTTCTCAAATCCAGTTTGATTTCGCTGCTATCGCAGGGTTTTCGTACGAGATATACATGGACTCTTCTTCGTGGCCATAAGAGATTGTGACAAAAATTGTTGTGAAGGATCCAGGACACTGTAAAAGGAGGATTTACCTATAAAACCACCAAGGGGATGATAATACGATAAGCCTCTCTGGCTTACATATGGGAGGAACCACCTCTTGACCCTCAACAATAACTCCCAAGGTACGTGGCCAATACTTCGTCTAATACTTGTCCTAAATGTCGCCCAGATTATTCAAGTATTTTTTCGTTTACGTTGTTGAATGTAACCACGACATCAGGTACGAATATCTGAACGTTTAGCCAATAAGATTCTAGGCGACTTCTTACTTAAATTGTTAAAAGACAGCATTTTGTAATGCAGGTTATACTAATACTGACAGAGAGATTTCAATATTATCGAAAACCAATGATCACGATTTGTGCACATCCCAATAAAATATAGTATATAACATGGTTAGGACTAAAGTCGACATTGCGACATGATTATGCAATAACAATTAATTTGCACTATAAGAACTCTAGTTAAATCTCCTTAGAACAGACTTTCAATTAAATGATTTAACGATTAAATTCCGCCAGTGGTTTTTCTCTCTTCAGAAGAGAGTGGTTAATCTGGAGATGACTAAGGAAGTGGTAACGCTGGGTAACTTCTCTCCTCAGTGAGTGAGAGGGAATTAGTGTCAATATTACTGTCTTTGTTACTAATAGTGTATCTAGCGCCGGTGTATCTTAACAAATCAATTTAAGATAGAAAAAAAAAATTAATTTCGCCATTCTACTTGGATTAAGTAATGAATATCAAAGAATAATTTTTCTCACTTTTCCCAACGATTCAAAGTAGATATAAATGTACATAAGAGAAAACAAAGCATGAACATGAAAGATCTATGATAGAATAAACGGCTATTCATCATAGGATAACCCTGCCACCTTGTTGTCAATATCAATACTGAATTTATACCCCTGAAATTCACGATAAATATTCTCTGCTAGGGAAATATAAAGAATATATATTCGAATGGTAATAAATACAAATAAACATCCCGTTTATCCTTTTTATATTTATTTGGGCAGGCTTCAAGTCCAAACTGATATAAAATTATAGTTTAGTGTAGATTAGTGTACAAGATATTTTATTTATTTTACTAAAGGCATTAAAAAAAGTTATTGCATTTTACGAGGGTCGTTTGAAAAGTCCGTGCAAAGTCAGAGAGATAGCACCACTGGCGCGTATCGAGGTTATGTTTAGTTAGTAGCATCTCTTGGAAGAACACACACCAAGTTTCAGCCAGATCGGTCTATTTCTTTGTGTTTGGCATTCGTTTGAATCGAGGAAGTCGAGTGATTTGCAAATAAATGGACGAAAAAGAATTTCGTGTGTTGATTAAACACTACTTTATGAAAGGCAAAACGCCTCAGGAGACTAAAGAGAAGCTTGATGATAAACATTATGGTGCCTCTGCACCTTCGATTAGAACAGTTTACAAGTGGTTTCAAAATTTTCGGAGTGGCCATATGGGCACAAGTGACGCTGAACGTTCTGGACGCCATGTTGAGGTTACTACTCCAGAAATCATTGATAAAATCCATGATATGGTGATGGATGACAGAAGAGTGAAGGTGCGTGAGATTGCTAGTGCTGTGGGCATCTCGAATGAACGGGTACATAATATTTTGCATCAACATTTGGACATGACAAAGCTATCCGCAAGATGGGTGCCGCGATTGCTCACGCTTGACCAAAAACGAAATCGTGTGAAGTGTTGCAAGGACGTTTTGCAGCTGTTCTAGAAGAATCCGCAGGACTTTAAGCGTCGTTTCGTCACTGTGGATGAAACATGGATACATCACTACACTCCTGAGACCAAAGAACAATCTAAACAATGGGTTACTAAGGGGGGAATCTGCGCCAAAAAAAGGCGAAGACCGTTCCTTCGGCCGGAAAGATTATGGCGACTGTCTTTTGGGATTCGCAAGGAATAATCCTCATCGACTATCTGGAAAAGGGTAAAACTATTACAGGTGCATATTATTCATCGTTATTGGACCGTTTGAAAACCGAGCTGCAAGAAAAACGCCCACGATTGGCCCACGACCAAAGTCCTTTTCCATCACGACAACGCACCAGCTCACACCTCAGCAGTTGTGGTCGCAAAATTAATGGAAATAGGGTTCCAACTCGTTTCACATCCCCCCTATTCTCCAAACTTGGCTCCCTCGGACTACTATTTGTTCCCCAATATGAAGAAATGGCTGGCGGGAAAAAGATTTTATTCAAACGAGGAGGTGATTGCAGAAACGAATGGCTATTTTTCAGACTTGGACAAATCCTATTATTCGGAAGGGATCAACAAACTAGAGCAGCGTTGGACGAAGTGTATAAGCCTAAAAGGAGACTATGTTGAAAAATAAAAAAGGTTTACCCCAAAAAATTAAGTAGTTTTTATTTTTGCACGGACTTTTCAAACGACCCTCGTAGTACGAAAATAAGTATTAGCTGATTATTCATTCTAAATTTCCTGTTTAAGATTTCTGTCCATCTTCAGAGCCTGATTTGCATCTGGTACGAGTTTTTCCACTTACAAGCTTTCAAACCATTACTTAGAAACCAGGATTAAAGATTAAACTTATTAGCAAAAAGGTTATTTTTAAACCCTTAAAAAATGCAGTTTATACAAAATATTAATAATAAAAACCAAATAAGGAAGTTAAATCAAAATTAGGCCTGAATACATTTTCAGAGAATATGGAAATTTGACACGCGACAAAATGAAAAAGGTTACTGCCCTAAAATTGTTGTAGATCAAGCACACGCGTGACACGTGTTAGATTTTCATTAGATCGCATGTATCACAATGTATCAAAGAAGAAAAATGCTAAAATCAATAGGCTAATAAAAACAAAATTTAATACGTTATTCTAAATTCTAAAATTACTTTCTATCCATTATAAATAAGGTATTTTAAATTTAATTTCAACGTTCAATTTTTTATGAATTAATAAAAATAATTTAGTAGATGTTGATTTTATTTGAAAATTGACGAACAATTTAATAGTTTTAATATCAAGAAAAATTGACGTTCTATTTCAGGTCATAAAACTTCTTATATTAAAAATGAAAATTACTCTAACATCTGTTCAATGTACAATAATAAAAAAATATTGAATACCCTTTATTTCAAATGAGAAATCATCGAAGTACATAAAAATCGAATATAATTTTTCTTTTTGAAATTATTCCAATAATATATAAATTTGAAAATAATAAAACAGGATGCAAGGTTCATCTTGTTTATTCACGTTAATAGTAAAATATTTTATGCCAACTAAATAGTCAAAATATACAATAAATCTGCTCCTGTATCTTTATTTCATTTCTTTTATGTTCAAATAAGAATAAGTTTTAATACAGTTGGCACTTAAAATTTTATTTTAAAAGATTACTGTTTTTTTTTTTTTTTTTTACAATATTTCTTCAAACTTAAAGTTATTACTTTACTTGAGAGGGTGTTTAAAAATAAATGTGTGGGGATGCGTATATTAAATATCTGATAAAGGATTATTTTTTTCAATTAGTCGAGCGAAAATACTGTTTTATTTTTCATTAAGAACGGTTTTGGTAGTAAAAAAAAGTCATCTAAACAGGTGTTAATAGTCTTGACACTGACAAAAAGAGGTATTTAAAGAGGAGTGTGCAATCTATCGATCAGAACCAAATATTTGAACATTATATCGATCAACAAGGAGTCTATCTGAACTGGTAAACAATAACAAGAGCTACTAATTACTTAATGCGTTAACTGTTCAACATGAATGAGTAATGTCTTCGGTGGGGATGACCGAGGCTTAGGAGTCACCTATGGTAAAAACAAAAAAAAAGAGAAATATCCAATAAAACATTGTTTCATTAATACGAAACATATTTATTCATATTTTTTTTTAGCCCTCCTTCTAAGTGTCAATTATTCGAAGAATAAGTTTACAAAAAAAATACGCAGTGTTTTAGAATTTTTGTTCAATTAACATCCTTTTGATAAACGGAAATATATTTTCAAACAATTGAAACATTATTTTTTACTAACAAAACGCACTCATTATTCGTCCTCCAGTTGAAACACTGGGGAATGGTTATTCTCAACAACATACAGGCTATTCCTGAGGGAATATTTGTTTGAATTGTTTAAAAAAAAAAAAAAAAAAATTCATCGAACCTATTATTCTGCACAAGGACAATACTCTGCGGATATAGCGGAGCGGGGGGGTAAGAGTGAGCTGTAAATGTTTTCAAAAAAAAGTTCAGGAGAGAACACAATGAAAAACCTGGAAAAAATATATATACTAACAATTTTTCCATTGAAGTAGAAAAGTGAGAGAAACGATATTAAAACAATTTAAAAAAAAATTGTGGACCTCCCCCCCCAAAAAAAAGCAATAGATTAGAAAAATCTATATATATAAAAATGAATGTGTGTCTGTTTGTTTGTACTCGATAGATTCAAAAACCATACAACTAATCGCCGTGAAAATTTGGGAAATTATTAGGTATATCCCCGGAAAGGTTTTTGCATTTTTTTTTAAAAATCAGAGTTGGGGCTCTAGGTGCTCCCGAACCAATATCCCAAAAAATTTCAAAATAACATTTAATTAGTAATATTTGTTAAAAGTGTAACCATGAAAACCATGAAAAACAGTTTTTTGCAATTATTAATACGAGAATAAATTATACCGAAGATGGTGGAAAATCCATTAAACTAAAAGTACTCAACAATACTATTGATGTTGATAATCGTCGGGTAGTACCATATTCTCCATTACTACTAAAAACGTATTACGCACACATAAATGTTGGGTACTGCAATTCAGTGAAAGCGATAAAATATATTTGCAAATATGTGAACAAAGGAAGCGATATGTCAGTGTTTGGAGTGGAAAATACAACTGCATCTAACGATGAAGTCACCCAATATCAACTGGGACGCTACATAAGTAGCAATGAGGCTGTATGGCGTATTTTGTCATTTTCCATTCATGAGCGATATCCAACGGTTGTTCATTTAGCAGAAAATGGACATCGTGTGTACTTTACATCAGAAAATGTACGTGCAAGAGCAATGTCACCACCTCCAACAACATTAACTGAATTTTTCACATTATGTAGAAATGCTACCTTTGCAAGGACACTACTGTACTCTGAAGTAGGGATAATTTTATTGTTAATTTTCATTTCGATGTATTGTATACATTTGATCATTAATAAATTATGTTTGAGGTATCAAAACTGCCTTTTTGTTAAACACAGCAACGTGTGAACGGGTACAGCTAGTAACTTATAATATGCTATGTAACGTACATTTTTAAGCGAAATATCGTTAGATTAATATCTGTCCCTCCCTTAACTGGCAATTAAACATATTTTATAGTTTGGTTATCCACAATCATCACTCTTTCTGCAGCCAAAGTTTATTTAGATGCCTCACTTTCACAAAATGTCAACTAAAAATGTTATTTAATGGAAAACAAAAAAAATCCTTTGAAGTGAAATAGAAAAACGCTCAATATATTGATTTCAGAATGGGAATTTTCCAACCCTGTACGCAAACAGTCCCAGCATTTTAGAAAACCCCTACGGGGAAATTCTTAAAACTCCGTTTTTCCTAACAATCTACAACCAACAACCTCTTTTCTAGCGAACAAAATCGTTTTTCAAAAATCTTATTCCACTCCCAATTCTTTATTCGAACCTTTTTCTTTCACCCACAATATTTCGGAAATCCTCCAAGGAGATTTGAAGATCACCTAGCGATCATGAGAGCAGTTATATCTTCATTGCTTATTTCTAGTTTACTTGCAGTTATATTGTTGCATGCGCAAATTATACAATAAAAGTTCCAAAAATGATCCACTTCATAGTAACTATAAGTTACATTTAACTGATAAGCCTAAATTATTTGCAACTCACCGTCACACGTTTAGTTATCATTAAGAAGGGTCTCACTTTACGGTCTTAATGTGCAGATGAACTTAAGATATATTGCGAATACCCTCACAAGAAACGAACCTAACCATTAGCGTATACTAAATTTATTATCGAATTAATATTCAAAACTGAGGAAAAATTTAAACAGAGCCACTACTGTTAGAACCCTCTAAATTACATGTAAAAAAGCGCACACCATTATCTGTGAATTGCAGAAAGAACAAATCTTAATGACAAGCAATTTAGACTAAGAATGTAATTTGAACATGTAAATGGAAGAAATACAAATATTAGTGGCGAAGTTCTATTTTTTAAATGTGAAGTTGTGAAAAATAAGAAACATTCTTATTTGCATGGTTATGGTATAAGGGCGTCATTAAGCTGAGAAAAATTTCAGAAAGAAACATCTTTGAGCGTCCAATCAAGTTTATATTACTTCCCAAATCCCGCTATTACATCCGCCCGTCCTCCAAGAAGAAGGCCGAGGTAAGTAGATAAGTAATTTGCAACTATCACCGCGAATAGATAATCCAACCACACTTTCTACTTCTTTCTCTTCACTTAGTATGCGTACTTTTATCTCTCCGTCCATCTCCACGGAGTTCCATTTTCTTTTGAACAGTTCAAACTATTTATGATTCAATTGTTACTTGGGATCCATTCTATTTCTCTCTCTCTCTCTCAGTATTGCGTATTCCTGAATGAATACTAACTCCATAGAGAAAAACAAACTTTTCCAACCAACTTTTTACAATATTCACTGGACCAAAGTTTGAATATCTACAACTTTTCTTTAATCTCTTCCATGAATCTTTCTGTAAATTGAGAAATCAACTTTGTTAAAAATGTACAAAAAAAATACGCTTTATTAATTATTAAATTACTGTTTTTGCATTATTATTGAATGATAAAAATCAAATCTTCAATTTGAATATTAGAAATCACAACCACAAAGTACCTTTTTCTAGAAAGTACGTAAAGTACAAGGTTAACTTCCTGATCAGAGTGAATGGTTACCCAGCGTACATGCAATCCAAACTTTGTAAAGACGTACGAGAACATAATGTTACAAACAAGAACGCCGGATGCTGTCCTAATTTACCATTAACTATGAATTACAGAACAAATCTTAATGGCATGCAATTTGAAATAAGAATGGAATTTTTACGTGTAAATGGAGGAAATATATTAGTACTGCTATTGTCTATTTTATTTTTAAATGTGAAGTTGTGAAAGATAAGAAACCTTCCTATTCCTAGATCGAATAGGGAGCAACAAAAATTTCTAATAGTCCCTAAATTAGGTGCATCTTCCCATGCCGAAAGGAGGAATGATAGCTACTGAGAACCGCTGAAGCTTCCTAAGACGGGCTGAGATATCTCTGTGCAGAACATAAGATGGGGACTAAATAATTTCAGCAGTCATATTCTCGGATAGGCCATTAAGTCTTGTGAATTTTATTCAGGGCTGATGTGGATAGAGTATAAGGTCTTGCTCGATGAGATAAGCGGACATAGAGGACAATGAGTTGGCTTGGCTCAAGAAAGGGTTCTGCGTAGTTCTTATAGGACCATGAATCCTTTCTTTTGCGACATCACATAATGCCTCTTCAGGACAGCCATTAGAAAATGGTTGCATAACAAGTGGCAGGGTGTTTTGGGGACTTTAGGACAGAGGATGGCGAAAAAGATTTATAAGCGGCACAACTCCTAAGAAGGGTAAATCTGGCCGACCATAAAATTGATCTTACATCTCTTTCCCGGCCATTAAAGACTGAACAAACACAAGGGGCTTGCAGAGTATAGCCTTTATAGGTTCTGTCAGGAAGAAGATGAAATACCACTGCATGTTTCACCTGTAAGTTCCGTTCTTCAGGTAAGAGAAACTGACCAACGATAAGGGAAATAGTTATCTCAATTATACTTTATACTTAGCTCTTCAGTAGAGAGCCTAGGATGTTACCGAGTGTTTAAGGGCGACATATAATGGCCCTACAGGGGATTGGAGCCCCAGAGAGTGGTTAACGCTAATCGCTGCTCACCTGGAGCCATTGGCGATAGATTATTTCAATAGATCTATTTTGGTCGCTGTGCAGTACTCATTTTCTTCAAAGTGAATACATAGACCTCTCGAAGAAGGGTGAAGGAAGCAGTTTTAAGACAGCCGTGTACTTCTTAATGGAAATCAAACTTCACTACTTCTTTAGTTGTTCATTTGGACAGCGCAATAATGGAGAAATATTCTATAGAAAGCGTGCTCTTCCGCTGTATTCGGTTGCTACAGAGTTAATTAAAAAGAAAACCTTTGAAATTATTAGAACCCTCGGAATTTATAGGTGCCCTCAAGGGTTAATTTCGTTGCTACATCAAAATACTTTTCTTTTTTTTTACAATTTTCTTAAAAAAGGGTCCAAATGATTCTCTAACTTTTGTCATTCTAAGAAGAAGATTTTCTATTTTTAAGGTGAGTTTTCCTAAAATACAAGAAAGAGAAAAGAGGGAAAACAATTATTTTATATCAAAGGGCGCAAATCTTACACTTCCCGCCAAAACTCAATTTCACAAATGGAGTACGATCTCAATACTTCCTTTAAATTAATTAGTAACAGGATTTCCTGCAGTTACCCCTAAATCTCAGAATGAAAATAGCTCCTATTTGGTTCAGTAAAACAGAGTAATTCTGGGTACAAAAATAATGAATGAGAAATATTTTCATTCATTTGTGTCCTGAAATAAACGCTGACAATGTGTGCCAGTGGCACCATCACAAACACAGTTTAAACAAGCAAAGAAGGGAAGGGAGATGATGAACCACAGTTCCGAGAGCATATGTCAGATTAGAAAAAAAATATATATAAACGTTAAATATTTGTTGTGTATATAATTTGAATAAATGGTTTAACCTAATCCAAATGGAAAGCAAATTGTCACGTTTAAATCCTTATTTATGTAGCGGCGCCAGGCGGTACTTTGCACTTTGAACGTGATCAGAAGTTCAAACAGAGTTACCGGCGACCAGTTCGAGAGTATTGTCATCTAGCTTGCTTTTAGAATTCCCCTACCACGCATTCACCCATTCATAACTAGATAGTATTAATAACTATCCTTATCCTTATCACTAGCACTAATTCGCCGACAATAGCTTACATTTATAGTTGGAAAAACATTATTTAAAGGATAAAATAGGTCAACTATAGTTACTACAGTGCTTAAGAAGGGAAAGCGAGACAAGGAGAACGGAAATTGAAAAATCAATTTTTTCTCTCTCCTGAATTTTCACCTCCTCTAATCTGCTAAGAGCAAAGATCATGAACTAAGCGCCTTATATTCAAATAGTTCCTATTCCTGATGGAAATCATTTCAAAAACTTTATGGTAGGGGACCCATTTGAAAAAAAAGATGTCTTCTCACTCAAACCTAATGTCCAAAGCGTACACGTACTAGGATTCTAAAAGATGTCCTACAAATTATTAACAGTCCTGGAAAGATCTCCAATCACCATTTTAGTCTTCCGTGCAGAACTGAACAAGCTCATCAATAAGGATGAAAATCAGGAAGGCGACTAAGCCCGCATGAAACTGGTGAGAGGAAGTAAAACGCCTAATATGCCCAGTACTAATCGTTAATTTATATTCAAGATTCATAAGACCTGTCATCTAGACTAGAAGATAAGCGGTACCAGTCTCCTAGAACCATCCAGCACCGTTACTAGAAGTGAAGGAAAAAGTATTCATTGCCTGCAACCTTCAGCCTGGCTGTATGCAAAGATGCGAAACTCATTTTAGGGGACTACTGGTACTTTGGTAAGATATACCTGTGGCTAAAGGAGAACGCTTTACTCTTAGTGGCTAACAGGGAGGCAAGAGCAATCATTAAAGTAACTACAAACTCGAATGACTCGTTTTTGACTTGATCGCCCCTAGTAGGGATGACTTTTGCGGCAAAAGATGCGTGCAACTCTGATCACTGATTACCACCACTTTCAGCGCTTTTCGCGGATCTAGTTTTGAGTATAATTAACGCCCTCGTACAGAATAAAAAATGTCGCTCACAGTGTTATCATGCTGGCCAACGTTCCCCTAACTTAATATTTGAGGTAAACCAGTTTATTATAAAATAATTTTACCAGCAAAATTTAAGTACAATGGCCTAGAATAAAATAAGATCGAAGAAAATGCACTTCTCCTCAGTATGATCTTCAATTTTTGCTATTAATGGTGTGCATAACCAACGATTTCATTTTAAGACCATACAAGTGTGTCTATAAAATACAAGTGAAAGTGAATGAGGGGAAAAGAGGTTAGTGGAAAGTGAGATAGAAAATGGAGAACAGAAAAGTGCCAACAAAACTACCAGGGGCTCTCTAGTTGGCCGCCGTCCAAAGTACTATCGCACCTTCGCCGAGAGATACCCACCTAGAGGTACCTGATTTGATTAACTGGATGACTATCTGCTGGCGGTCTTGGCATTGCTAACCCAAGAATCCTGGCAAAAGTGTGCAAGAACATTTAAGACTGAATTAACAAATGCCTACCTAACTGAGAATAAAATCACGGTAGACGGGAATTCTTGCTTGTTTGCTTTCAATAGTAACATATAGAGTTGGTAAATATTGTGTATGAGAATTTAAACATTTTAATAAATTAAAAGATAAAAGTAAAACTATTGTCCATTACTTTTCCTGGCTGTTTATATTTTTCCATTTATCAACTGGTGACAACAAGTCTTGCTGCCTCCTTAATTAATAATAAGTTCCTAGAAACTATACCCAAAAGATTTGAAAGCGGTCTTTTTAGAGAGATGCAGCCGTTCAAAATGAATGAAACAAACTTTCTTGACATTGGCTACGAATCAACGTCATTTTTGTCACCTAAACTTTTTTAAATTAATAATTAATGTTCATTATTTTTGGTGACTGATTCATAGTTTCAATGGGTTTGAAAAAATAACTGCCATTTCAGTCTGGTAAAAATTTATTTTGCCGAGCTTTCGACACTCAGTCCATGAAAAGACAAGACAGAAGACACACCAACTCTGAAATGTAATAGTATTACTTTCTAAACTAGCCCTGAAGATGACCTAGTCCCTAGGTCGAAAGCTCGGCAAAGTAAATTTTTACCAGACTGAAATGGCAGTTATTTTTTCAAACCCATTAATAATTAAATAGGAAAAAAAGTTTTAGAAACACAAAAGAAAGTACTGGAAAAACTATACTATTTCAAAACAGAAGATATTTAAGGAAATTGTAGAGTTAAGAAGGCAGCGAGATTTGGAGAAAGAAAAGTGGAATTTTAAACTTAAAAGTTAGTATTATAGATGGTTTCTGTTAATGCTGATTACACACAGAATTCATTTTTCCTGGAGAATTCTGTTAAAGATCTTTTTGGGCTGAATGAAAGATGATTTCCGTGTAATGAATGCACTATGTTACCACCTACTGTGTTACGATCTATTTCAATCAATCTTCTTACAAAATTGTATTAAAAAGCATTTTAGTAGCAGATATTTTATTAAATTGTAGCGATAAAGATAAATAATTGAAGGTACTATATTATAACCTACTTTTATATGGAGTGATGTGACTAGGAAAATCAATTTTCATGAGAGCCTGTGAGAGAGTGAGGCAACGTGAAGTTATTCTTTAAAGTATCCTTCACTACAAAGTACCCTACTTCATTGTCTCTTAGAATGGGCTGCCAAAATTTTAAATTTAAAGAAGGCAGTGGACTGAAATTGCCATTTTAATAAACTCTTATTCGCCATTTGTTTGTTTTCCACAAAGTTGGCTCACAAATTTATTTTGTGGGAAATCAATTGAAATAAATATTTAAAAAAAATGTCAATATAACTTTTAAAAACCTGCCAGTAATTTAGTCACATTTTGGAGATAATAAAAGGGAGGCTGCTACCTGCTTAAAGCTTTTTCCTTCCATATTTTAAGGACAAAGGAAAATGTCGCAAAGAGAAAGCAGGAACAAGTTTTTAGAGTTCAATTTCTAGTCGGAGACACAGGCTACCCTAAGGCAACGGCCACAGCTCTTTGGACATCAACCTTTAGCACAGACTGATTTGGTGGTAAAGGTAATTTAGCAGTTACTAACAACATTGCCATCAACAATCCATGGAGTTTTTAATCACAGGAAAGACCAAATGCAACTTAGAAGACCTATTGTCCAGTAGTGATTGGCAAACAGGAATCCTGCTTGCAGCCCAACGAAGAAACTTGTCCATGGATTTGACGTAAATCAAGTTGGCTGCTCGCCGAATATGTTCTCTCAGTAAAAAAAAAAATCACGCCAACTTTGTAAAGTAAAATTACTTTACTTGAGCAAAGAGAATTACTTTTTCTTCTGCACATCGACAGTTTAGATCATCACCAACTGTTCACAATAATAATACTATTATCATTTCCTTTGTCTAACTCGTATTTCATAAAAGACTCGTCGCATTTTATTGGATTGTTAAAAATATTATTACTGTCAACTGTCAAAAAATAACGAGCTTTTTCTATCAAAATAAATAGAATTATATCGAAACAATATATCAAAAAAAATGAGGTAATCATTCTGAAAAAAACAAGTGGGTACCTTCAGGTGACGGTAGCACAGGAGAACCAATAAGAATTTAGATAAAAGAGAGAGGAAGGGGATCGAGAGACATGAAATTAAAGATTTAGAAGTATTTCTAAATTATGTAGATATGATGGTTCAATTTATTTCCCACTTAACTTATATATTCTGTTCTAATTAATGCATGGAAAAACCCATAAAGTAGTTAATTGCAGCTGCATATCATAAGGCTGGAGAACTGAATGAAGTTGTCATTCATTAGATGCACTGAAACATAATTAATGCTTTAAGTAAATAAGACTTGAGAGTGCATAAATCAGTGAAATTCCATTTAACTTAACATGTAACTGGGGCAATGAAGCAAACATATTGTGACGCCAGAATGTACATCTCTCTCCTACTATCCTGTTAGCTTCATCTATCTCCCAGTAAAAGTGACCTGATGTGGATAGAGATTCCAGGAGATAGAATCTTCAAAGGAAATAGAAACACACACACATACAAATGGTGGCTGAAATGTCACAATAACTAGAGGGTAACCCTTCTAATTAACACAGAACAGGAAAATGCCTAGCATTGGGCATGTGGAAGAATTTACACGCACTGACATTCTGGCACGCAGGACTTGAATAAAAAGTGTACTTCAGGAACTTTGGCCACGACAATCCACGGAAACCACTTTGTTTTCAGGTCGTAAGTTAACAAAGCCTCCTAAATAGAAGGCACAGGTTTACAACATAGATAATAAAAATATTTCATACAACCTCTATAAAAAGCCAGCCCAGGTTGATTATAAAATATTAATAATAATAACAGTATTAATAATAAACAATTTTTAAATAGATGTTTGGAAAAAACCCCCATATTTTTTAATTATGAAACTTGCCTACCTCCTTCTAACGGCCACCTCCAAACAGCGGCCACTTTGCTTTCCCCCGCCAGTGTCCGTTATTGAGAGGTTCGACTGTACTTAAATTTAAATTATATAACAAAGCATTGAGTGTGTTTGTGTAAATGAAGAGCACTGGGACAATTAATCGCGCTTACTTAAGCTGTTATAGTTTGAACCCATTATGCATGACTTACTGTACCAATAGCAGGGCAAAAATTCAGTCTTGAATCGAGCAAAAAATTGAAAAACACAGGGTGACATGAGTAAGACGTTTAAGCGTAAGCGAAACGTTTAACAAGAAATTACTACCATTAAAGAAAAGCAACGCCTAGCTGGCACTTTAATCTTAGCAACACTGGTTCACTGGTTCAAGAAGCAAATATCGCCCGAGCAAACCCGAGTTGCTGACGGGTTTAAGGAGGGTACAAAAAAGCCAAGTAGAAGACTGGAAACTCAATTTGTGAATAGGTTTCGATTGGAAACAATTAGAAAAATATTTTTGCATCAAAGAAGAGGACGATGAACATGAATTCATTGCACGTTGAAAACAAAACCTCAAATCTGAAGAAGACAGCAACTATGCCAAGAAAACTATGCTGAGACACTCGTACGGACTCTGCTTCATCAATGTGCTAAACCATGTACCGTTGCACCTTCAAATGACAGTTTGATATGTCGTAATAAATTAGAGACGGACTCTCTTGTCCTTTAGAAGGAGATTTGTTTGTCTGTATCTACGAAGGCTTGGACCACCTGTTTACGAGAATCCAAGCAGCAATGTCCTAGAAGGAATGACAACCTCTCGCCCTTTCACTTGCATGATCGAGAAAATCTCTAGCACAAATCAGCCTGTGAGAGGACAAAAAAGCACTGGAGGCCCAAAGTATTATAGAAAGTTCTACAGAAGATACTAAAGTAACATTGGACGGCTTTATCATAACAGTAATTAATAACTTTTGGTCTGTTGAAGAAGCCTCATTGAGAGTGTACTCCTAGATACCATTTATAATAAACCTTAGGTTATCTATTGATAAGAGTAAAAATGTTAGGGAAGGTTAACTGGGCGGTAAATATGATACAGCCATATCTGGTATACCATACAAACGGCGTTATCCAATGGCCACATAACATCATGAACTGACCAGTACTACTATGCTTGCGCACATTGCGAGAAATATAGTGCTACTTCATCATAACGCTCTTGTTTCACATGAACTGGGTGTCCATGGATGGTACTACACAAAATATGGCATACAATAGCTTCTCTACTTCACCTCTATAAGTACCGATCGTCTAATACGTACATTTGATAAGTTCTATATCTTCTATACATCTACCTTATTTATTTCCATATAATTTATTTCCATATTACTAATAAATTGTTTCAAAAAACATATTGCAAATTCTTTAAATGCTTAAATTTTTTTAAAAATAATTTTTGTGAGCTGACATGTTAATTTGTACTGCGAGAACGATGAAGACAAAAAAATCAAAGCCAGCAAAAACATAAGGGAAATTAAAGTCTGACTACTTATCTTCACTACACCGAGAGCTTTACAGATATATATCATTTATTAGATGAAGTTTTGTTCTTCCTAGGTCTGGTATACCAGTCTTTGTTTCAGTCTACAGGCTAACCAGGATGATAATGGGCAATGTGTGAAAGATGAGGAAAAAGAAATTGTCAGTTAGTTTGGTCATGCGAACGCGAATGGCTGAAATGTACAGTTTTCTGGATATTTGTGTGTTTCTAGTGAACCACGGTGGCGTTTTAATTGAAAAATAAATAATAAAGGCTAAAAATAAAGCTCCTTTCTTTCACTTAGCGACAAAGCGATTTCATTTAAAGCAATAAATTGAGTACGTGCAGCAACCGACTGAAGTAACTTACAAGTATTGTAATCAAAAATTAATTATTTATAATTTATAAAATCTAGGAAACTTTTAAAACACCAAGATTGCTGCACAAAGAGTTTGAAAAAGTTATATTTTATTTTGCCTTCTTTTCAACAAAGAATTTAATAAAAATACATTATTTTCCTAGCAACAAGATCGCTTTATTAAGACTGGAAAAAAGCTATAATTAAAGTTATTCTTAATTTTGTTCGTTGCTTTGCAAATTAAAGATCAAAGAAAAATCTTTTTAATTAATTTCTTTTTTGTAAGTGATAAATTAAGAAGTTTGAACGTAGTAATTTGAAGAACATCAGCCTGATCAAAGCAAGTGAAACTTACAAGTCATATACTTAGTGGAAGTCGAATTCCCCTAAAACAAAGCGCTGAATCAATCTCATTTGTTTAGTGAAAGTTATATTCTAGCTTTTTGGTATGCCATTACTCCGGGAAAAATTGCTGCAAGATTCAGTTGATAGTTGACTGCACCTAATAAGAAGAATAGCTGTGTTGTATGGGGTAATGAAGGTTGATCCCCGTTAGAGTGTTATCCAAGAGTAATAACCTGACACCACAGCGTAAATTGTAAAGAGTAGAGATCGAGCCCTCAATAACGAAGAACATGCTTGTTTCTGCCCGTTCAAGTGCAATGTCAGGAAAGCCACAGCACGGCTAATTCCCAAGAGAAGTAGCAACAAGATTTACGAGATGAACGCTAAAAACTTATCACAAAAGAAACGATCACAATCTAGCATCTGCAGTTTGCAGCAATTGAAGGGCCGATGTTTGCTACTAAACTCTTTCCATTACGTAAGGAAGAAACTAGAAGCCAAGAATACTAGTAACCACTCCAATTAATCACTTGCATATTCAGAGTGATTTAGAGATGTAAAAGATTTAGCGACTAGCAGAATTCCCAGACAATTTCTTGGCTCAAGTATTATTAGATTTGAGGCTTAAACTGAGAATATAGAAATAGTTTAGAGAAAGAAGTGAGTGGCACTTTGAAGAGCAAATTTGGAATATTAGGAACCGATACGCCGGACACTTTTGATTCCCTGAAATATTCTTTTGTGAGAACTTACACTCGCCTTAATAATAAAAGCAAACAAATATACCGATTGACAAATGGGAATTAGTGCAGCTTGTTTTAGCTTGAAATGCACGAAATGCAATTTGAAAGATTTACTAGGTCTACAAATATCACAGAATTGTAGATCTGCATTTCTAGCGGTGAGCCGATTCACCCGAACTGATTACCCATCTTTTTTTTTACGAATTTTGCCCAACCGACCTCTAAAAACTCGCCATGTTATATTTTACCCTCAGCTTGCAACTCATTTATGTTTTAAAGAAGGTCGAATATTTAAAAATTTACACTTTTTAAAGATCCTTGGATGGAAGTGTTGCGGTTAAAAGAGGATGAGTAGAGCTTTTAACAGTAACAGAGAGAGCGGGCTCTCTTCTTTACAAATTAGCTGTAAGCAACTTTTAATGAAAACTGAGATACTCGTTAGGGAACGCTAATGTAGGTCAGGAGTGTTTTTATCTGGAAATCCTTAGGAGATTCGGGACTAATCTCGGATAGCATCAAATGTAAGCAGGGTAACAGATGTAAGTATTAACGAATAATTATTTATTTATTCATTTATTTATTTTTTTACGGATAAATTTTAATAAACGTTAGAACTTATTTTACAAAATAGTAAGTAAAGTTGAAAAATATAAAGCAAATTTTTAATTTAAAAATAGTTTTGATTTACTGCCGTACATGCAAATAATGTATAAAAGCCGTCTAAAGGTGGTTCAGTCCAAGAGCAAGGGTCTCTATATAACGAGATCCTCAGCTTTTCGCTGGGACCGTCTTTGAGAAAACCCTACCATCCCTTACATACGTGAACCCTTAAACCAGGAGTGTCAAACTGGCGGCTAGCGGGCCGCATGCGTCCCACGAGGTCTATTTTTTGTGGCCCACTTTGTTCTGAAATAAGTTGAAAATAGAAAAAAATTGTTATGAAGAAAATAGCGCTTAGGGTGTCAGGGCAAAATCGTACACACAATTCCCTCCCTCGTTAACCCTTTAGCTACTGAAGACGGAGTATACACGTAGCCCAGTGTCTTACCTGAAGGCCTGCGGGCTTGTATAAACACGCTGACTCAGTTCTGGCGACGTTTGGAAGCGAATATATCTGCTACTCTAAATGGAATTCCAGAATAATTCGGGTTTTAAAAGACAAAAGGAAGTAGGAATTCCCAAAATATATTCTAACGTTCTCAGTCTTTGAATCCAGATATAGCCAAACTTGTTCGAGGAAAGCGCTGGCCAAGTTTCAGGTAAAAAAAAGAATAATTGTATAATATAATTATAATAATTTTTAGCGTGCAGTTTTTGGCGATCAACGCCACGTGCAGCTGCCTCATCGGACAGTTTTAATAATATTTATTTATCCGGCGAGAAGTGTTAAAGATGTCTACGTTGTGATCAGAAAGAGCTAGGCACTAAATGTCCACTCCATCTTACATCAGCAATCAAACATCTCTTAGAACTGTCAGCTCTATAATCAAGCAACTAGAAGGGTTTAATCCCGCAGCAGCTGTAGTTCTCCATCCTAACACTTCTTCAAGTTTAAATTACTCTAAGAATTTGGCAAATTACTTCTAAGGAATAGCAATTTAACATTTATAAACTATTAATGTAAATATCACAATGGATTTTGTGTCTAACCACATTTACAATGAATGCAATCAATTTGTTTTCTGCTTAAAAATAAATATTTCATTATTTATTAATTAAAATTTTTTAAAATTATTAATAATAATAATATTCTCTAGAATATAAGGCTGAGCACTGTTGATGGACTACAAAACTAGAAAGAAGAAAGAAGACCAAATCTTATAGAAAGAGATGAAGTTGATAGAAGATTAGTATCGTTCGGTCTATTACTGGCGGAAACAACATTGGATCCTTGCTGCCAGAGCACAACACGGTAAAAACAAGGTCAACTTCTTCACCGTAGCCAAGTCCATTTCCTGCCGATTTTGTTTCATTCATCGTTTATTGAGACCAACGGCTGTTTCTGTCTCATTCCATCTACTACAGCTACTTCAGCTGGCACTGTATTTACTCAATAGACTTTCATGAAGTACAGGAAAAATCTTTTTTCAATTGGGTTTTGGTTTAATGACCAAACAAAAAGCTATGAATAACGTTAAATGTTTACAAGAAGGAGCTACATGTTTATGGTTTTCAAAGACGAAACTTTGTTACGTAGAGTGCGATGTACGTACATAGATATATATAGTACCTTGTAGATATGTTTTCTGGCCTCTAGTGCCTTATAAGAAAGCATAAGGCCAGAATAAATCGGTATGGACACAAGGCTTAGTCCGGATTGAGATCCGTGATCTATTTCCGACGCAGTAAGATTGCTTGGAGTTGTGCCGTCTGCCTTGTCCAACAGAGAGGCTATTGTGCGAAGTAAGCTGACGGTAAGTAACATAGCAGTCCAACTTAAAAGCTCCAAGAGCCGCAGGTGGAAGGCGAGGATGGTTCCTCGAATGGTTTCTCGTCGAGTCTTTACTATCAGCCATATACTCGCCTAACGCAGGATGCCGGAAGACCTCCCACATCAACCCAAAACTAGACTGCAGCCATTCCAGATTAGAAATTTACTTCCACTGAATAATAATCTTCTTGGCACTGCAAAGTCACAGAATTGTAGAGAGAACATTGAGCTTATGGAACAGTAACCATCTCTATTTTGTGGTTAATCTTACAATCATAAATCACGATAAAGTTTAAATTTGAAGATGATCTGCCGAAGAGATAAAAGTATTGTTATTAGAGGCGAGAGAAAAAAATATATACGTATATAATAGGAGTGGGTGTGTTCAACAACTGATTTTCACATCCTTAAAGTATCCTTTATGAAATATAGCATATCCGTGCTATAAATTTAGACACAGAAGTATTGACTCAATATCTTTGGCGTTCGGGTTAAAATTTTCTATTGAATTTTACTCGAATTTTTTGTTATAATAACATACAAATGCCAGCCACTGTTCAAAATGGCTAACAATAAAAAAGTTATTATACAATTTTCCGAGGTAGTAACCTCAAAAAACAATGGTTTAAAAAAAAGTTGCAACCGAGCGTATTACAAATGGCAGTACACCTGGTGCCCCAGAAAACGATGAAACTACGCATGCGTGCGCACAATATTTCTGCAGCAAGCGGGGCTTTTCACTTAACTGGATTTAAATGAGTGTACTAACAGCTGTTGTTTTCAAAAATCATTGTATTACACATTCCACTGGATAAAACAACATTCGGTGTACATCGCATAGCTACTACAATCTGTGTTTGTAATTGTAGTGTGCTCATAAAAGATCCTAGATATTATTTTTTTGAGTAGTACAGATATTTTTTTAAATAATTATTACCCAACTTTTGACCTAAATCATGTATCTTAAAAGGGTAATACAATGCATCACTTTAACGGAAAGATCATTACCGACTTTGTGCTAGTTGTTAAAAATAGCACCTTTAATATTTAAGGCTGTGGTTCTCCGCTGTCTGCCTTATTTATTTACTTTCTTCTACCATTAATTTCGGAAAATAAATATTAGGTTGTCAGGGAAATTGTACAGGTTACAGATGATATATTTTCAAATTCTCTATCTCAACTAATTACTAACTCTAGCTCAATTTAATCGAAGTAAGCACAATTTAGTATCTGCAAATTTTTGCCAGCAAAAGACAAAAAGATTTACTCTCGGGATTCAAGAAATTCAACGACTTTGTACTAGAGTTCTCTCAGTTGACGATTCTAACAGCAAGAAAATTATCCTTTTGCTTGAAAATATGGCAATCCTTCAGCAAAAGAGGTCTGGATAGACTAGAGGACTGATAGGCTAGGCAGAACTTTGATATTCAATTCAATCCACTTAAGGCCGGATGTAATTGGCGAAATTTCCGGTAAATTTCGCGAATTCTTGACACTACCTCTCAGCATTGGTGGTTTCGTCGGTTTCCATTCAATGTGTAGATAATGATAACAGTCGCCGACCAACATACATACATAAAACTATTTTTTATGAACCTTAGTGTTTATAGAGGACACAGCCTTGTCCAAACCACTGTCCTAGATGTTTACAGGTATGAACAGGATCCATTTTTCATTAAAACTTAGGATTTGGTCCAAAAAAGAGTCTTTTTTGGCGCACACACAATGAAAAAAGATCTCCAAACGCGACTGTTTTTTCCCGATCGTTCAAATTATAAGGCATCCATTTATTGAGTTTTTCCACTTTTCTAATTTGCTTTTAAACATTATTATTAAAACAGAATCGTTTCTGATGGGCCAGCTTCTAAGATGCACTTTAAAGCATCAACTTCGATAAACACAGATCAACTGACAAGTTGGCTGTCCTCGAGGTCAAAATCGCTCAAACAGCAGTAATTTTTCGAACCATCTCAAAAGCATTCAGATCCTGGTATGAGCAACTAACAGAATTTCTTTCAAAATCACTCCCTCGATATGTCGCAATGATTCTAAAAGTTTGGAAAACTAATAAAGAAAAAAGTGCATAACAATTGCACATTCTTATCAAGGAGGAAATATACTTTGTGACCGTCTACAAACAAAAGGCAATTTCAATTTGGAATCATCGGTTAGTTATTGCATTAATTGTAATTATAACATTAACTGTTTTCTCTGTAAGAGGTTGTTTGTATTTTAAATAATTATATAATCAGGCGACCACCTAAATGCCTGACGTCAGCTATTCAGAGAGGCGGTAGCACTTCCTGAAGCCTTAAGAGCCTATTACGCCGGCCATCCAGTGATGGATTCAAGAAATCAAGTCAATGTATGTGCGCTGGCGCTAAGTCAACGCATGTACTTTCTGTACGAACAGTTGTGAACTTCTTAAATAAAGAAAAACAAAAACAAAATTATTATAAATACAATACTTATCATAGAAAAAACCTATGGGGAAGGATCAATTCATCGAAAGAACTATTCGATCGGTAAATAATGTGACGCTCTAAAGAATAAAGTGAATCCAAATTCTAAATTAAGTTAAACTCGACTTTAGAATGAACGGCTTTAATCTGCTGTTTTACAAATATAAAATAGAGCTGGGGGTGCGGTGCGGTTTTAGAAAGAGAGTGTATTTGGTCGGCGTCAAGTGCACGCAAGACTGCTGACAAGACCAAGTGTGTGAATTAGAAATCAGACGCGGTGTCGTGGGCAGCCGTCTATCAAAGTAGGCCAGACATTATGCCGCCTAAATTATTCATGTTACTATGGATTCGTATATATGGGAAAAGAGGAATCCTGTTTGTTCTCTTCCTGCAGGGTTATTTACAATTTTATCTAGCTTTTACAGCAGCCGCTTTTACAATGTTAATTGATGCTAACTTCAAATTTTAACCTAGAATTTTATGCACAACGAATAATTATAGAAAAACATGGGCTCGCTAAAGTAAAAAAAAAAAGCTGTTTTAAAGCGATTGTGCCGTGTCCTATTACACATATTTGACCAACAATTTTCAAGCAAGAACGATTACTCGGAATTCATAAAGAAAGCTAATAAGTTCAAAGAAATCGTTCACTTCCTGACAAGCGATTCCCTTCTAGAAATTGATTCTCTCTTTGTCTGGATCTTGAAAAAAGAATCATGGTGGACTCCAACAGTTCCCTCCACTGCTTGACAATCATAGGTTTCAAGCAAGGCATCTCCTCGATGTTGTCTATGCCTGGAAGGAAGTACCACACAACAATCTTCTAAGATTGCAAGAGATTCGCACGAAATAACCAAGTAATGCAACGTTTCTTGATACGACTAGATACAGACGGGACTAGGTTTACATCATAGATCACTCACATCCAAATCCTCCCCTCTCTCCATTACTGTACCGAAAATTCTTCGTTAGCTTATCAAAAGATTCTCTGGACTGGAAACTAGGCAAAACATATTTTCAAGCCTGCCTGGCCACCATCCTTGCCTTAAATGAGGCACAAACTCATTGAACTCAATAAAATCCTCTGTCTAAACATTTAAATCATTTTAACCTTTCACCAACCAGTTGGTTTCCACTTATCGCTAGGTTCTTAAGAGGTCTTTTACATATTATGTATCATATACACGATATGCAGAGTGAAACGATGGTAGAATTTTGCCATTTTAGTTTGTACAGCTTCTAGAAGTAGGTGATGTAGGTTAAACATTGCCTTACAGTGAATTTCTCATCATTTCCCTGAGAAAGAATATACGATTCACTGTAGAACATTCCAGTGTTTATCTCCTTTGATGCTCCCTAAATTTCTTTATCGGCTTAAACATTTAAATCGAAGTTTTACTAACGTATTTAATTGTTAATCATATTTGCTTACTCCTGAAAATTAGGAGAAGAGGCACTTTTGAGTGATTTTTCAGAAACTTTACAAAGATACGTATTACAAGCTCCTCTGAGTGCCTTCGACCTCGAGAAATTACTTTCCTTCTTTTAAAAATTGTACTTATTACAACATAAAAGAACATTACTAGGTCTTGATCGATTGTAAAGGCCACAGTTTACAACCCTCATTATTAGCACAGCGTGGTTACTTTCCTCGTATTACTCCACCATCCGCGAGTTACTGAGAAAAACTGGGAGGAAATTTAGCTTTAATTGTAAATCTCGTAAGTAAAGATGGTCTAACCAGTAAACTAAATAAACCCTAGGGTTTCTTTCTAGAATAAACTTTTTGTTTTTTAATACAAATGGAACATAATTCTGTCAGTACGAATGTGGGTGGCCGAAGACAAAAATTGATGAAGGTGTGGAAAAACATGTAACGCTGCTGTTGATGTGCAGCTGGGCGAGAAGCTTATTTATAGAAGTTTTTTGCTTTCCACACCCCCGCCGTACAACCTTCCAGTCAGTGCGCGTCCCTTGGGATCAATTGTTAGAATCGAAGAGTTATCGATGTCAGCCATACACTTCATCCACTCTCTTGTATCCTTCTGGATTTCCTCTTTCTTTCTCCTATCCCTAGAGCACATCCGGATCTACTACTCGTCTATATTTCCTTCTGTGATAAAGAAGCTTATGCTATACTTTTATGAAACGTGAAGACAAAAAAAAGTGTAATTTTTAAACTTTATTGATACGTTTCTTATATTTAATAATCTAAAGCTATCTAATTTTGTTTGTAAGTTAGTAAACTTATGGTAACTACTCCGACTTAATTTTTTTTTTTTAAATTAGCAAACCAGGCTACTCGACAAACGCTCAAAACACTACAGAACAAACGACGACTCTATACAGCCCTTCTCACACCAATATGGACTTACGGACTCGAATTTTACGGAACAGCTAAAAAATCCAACCTCAATAGACTACAAACACTGCAATCCAAAATACTCTGCCGCATACTAGACGCCCCATTCTATGTTAGCAACCACACTATACATACAGTTCTCCAAATTCCACTCATTTCCGAACTTGCCAAAATTCGATATAAAAATTTTCACCAAAAACTCTTACTTCATCCCAACCCTTTAGCTGCAAATTTGTCTACAACTACGCTACCCTCCAATCCTCGAAGACGGCTGAGGCGCCGTTGGCCCCGTGACCAACTGGGTGACTAATGGCGGCCATCAATGGATGACCGTCATTCTCGTTTGCCACGCTATTAATATACGCTTATCGCATTTACTTATTGCACTCTGTAGGTACAGGTGTAAATTACATTAAAAGGATAATAAAAAAAATAAAATTACTTTTAAAATAAGGTTTCCATTGTGATCGATGCGGAAAACAGGAGATATTACATCCTATTTTAAATTTATTTTGCGGACGGACAATAAAATAAATTGACTTCAAATTTTGGAACATATTTAAGTTTTCTTGAGGAAAGAAAAAATATTTAATTTTTATTCTTTGGCAGATTATTTTTCTTTTTATTTCTCTTAATATCGCAAAAGAAGATAATCCTCAAATTACCTAATAAGTGACAGAATACAATGTTACTTACTACAAAAACTTGAATAGAAATTAATGTAAACGTGTATTAATAATTTCATTTATTGATTTATATTAAACAAAAAGGAGTTTAAATAATTTTAATTACATTAATTTGAACCTAAAACGATGAGGAAAATAAATAAATGCGAAATTTGTTGCTTGGTAGTGAAGATCTGATGAGGTTTTTCCAGCAGTCGAAACGTTATCGATTCACCAGATTGATTTGAGGAATTATTGTAGTTTTCTTTATTAAATGAACTATTAAATCGACAAAGAAATAGTTAAAAGACAATAACACAAATGAAAAAATAAAAGTTATTTGGCATAGAAAACTTAACACGCTTTCCTTCTTCTTCAAGATTCTAACAGCAATAACTTGCCAAGTTTAGCAACATTCATAGAGAATATGGAAGAAAAAGAATATTTGATGGCCATTTTTAGATTATATTGAAGTTAAGATTCTAATATTGTACACAATTAGGTCTAAATGTTTTCAGTATCACAAGCGTGAGATTAACACATAAGAATGCGAAAAATTCAAAGACATATTTAAATTATTTGACTTTTCTTTATTTAGAAATAAAGAAAATTTATTCAGAGAAATCATTTTCACTTTTAAAGGTTTCGTTCGATTTTTTTGAATTCACTACACTAGTTTTATGAAGGTAAATATTTTATTAATCAGATGATTTCATCCAAATAGAAAATAGGAAAAGAGTCATATATTTTTGGTGGTTTTTAATAAAATATATCGAGAGACAAAACGTGAAGCTGTACAACTAGATCAGATATCTCGCAAACGGGACCTGTGAACTCTGGAGAACTGCATTAATAAACAGTCTCAACACTTGCTGGAAGGAAATCTTTAAACATACGTGTTTTCTTTACCTTAAACCACTTCTAGAATTTTCGCAAGGAATTCTTAAACAGCAATAGTGGTTCTTACATCTTTAATTTTGATAGAAAGGTAAGAAAATGCTGGGAAAACCATTTTCCCAAAGCAAATAGTAAAATAAAAACTATTTGTCGTGAAAACTCGCACTGGTCAGATGGCACTTCGGCCAACATGCACAGCTCGGATCGCTAATTGTACTGAATTGTTGGTATTGCCGGAGCTTGCCATGGCCAATCACAATGCTTGGGTCACCAGTGGTAAATTGTTTACCTTCAGTCTGTCTTAAACAGAAGGTAAAAACTAGTTATTGGAGCTTCTTTTGGTAGCTCTATGTCCAAGAATCATTCCGATCCTAAAGACGTTTTAAAGAATGAGAGATCTTACAACCAATCATGTCTTTTGTCAATCCGGCAGAAGTGAATCTAGAAGTTACAGCAGTTTCTTCATAAACTGACAGATGATTGCCAGCGTTTCGAAAAATGTAATTCTGCTGCCCAGTTATTTTCTTAAGCGCAAATGCTTTGCCCATCTGGACATCAGGCAATCAATGATAACTGCGTGAAAGTTTTGCAGTGTTTTCATTAATAAAAAATGTAGCAGCTTGGCTCTTACTCCATCATCGTATTTAACGAAACTGTTTTTTTAAAACAATATTAGAACTCAACATCGGCGAGACCAGGCCTAGGCGTATCCACTTATTTGTACTTTGACAGTAAAGCAATGTTTTAAGGTAAGTTGATGAAACTGACGCAGGCAATTGTAAATATTCGCATTTTCTTTATTAACAACAATTGCATCTCGTGACATATTAGTGCACAACGTATTGCCACAGGGTACTATGAATTCTAATTAGTTTAGATTTCAGATTTCCGTATAGAACTTTTCAAAATCTGTTTACACAATTTGTAAATTAAATTTTAACACCCAGAATTCCTGAAACGGATATTTCCAGACAAGATATAAAAAATTTGACCGAAAGCTGACCAAACTTTAAAATTAGAAGTAAAATTACTTTCTGTATAAATATTGAATGGATAAAAAAAGGGAAGCCTGCCCGTTGAATAGCGAGGGTGGTAATAAATAATAGCCCAAATTCAACATACACGAACTGTGAATGCTCACATAGTGGGATAAAACCACGAGAAGCTTGCAGTAACAGACTTCTAATCTATCAGCGTCCCACTAATCTAGTTCAGACATTACTAGTTAATTCAATACACTAAACCAAAACACACCCTTCCGTCCTATCCAACAACCACTTCGCACTCCACTAGAAATACACTCGTAAATAAATTTAATCTCATTTTATTAAATAAAAACTAGCCGCTACTTATTTTTAATTCTATTGTAATTTTATTATAATTAATTAAAATTTTGAAGTAATAAAAAATTTAATTCTTTTTTTTCATTGGATAAACTAATTAATAATTGATAAGAAGAACAAGAACATTTTCTGAAAAAGCCGTTTTTGCTCATTTTCAGCAACTTTTTTCTCAAAATCTATTTAATCTGGGTTGTTGCAAAAAAAAAATTACAGTCATAAAGGAGGGTTTGCCCTATATTTTAAAGAAAATTTGGGAATTTTATCTTTTACAGTAAAAGAGAAAAAAATTGTCAAAGTTGGGGGTTTTTCAACGTTACGCTTTTTCGTGCACTTTTTGACGATCAACCCTTATACAACTACCCTACTGGACAGTTTTTAATTAATGCATGTACCTATTTATTTACTGGATATTAAAGATGAAATTTCCCTTCCTACAACTTCCAATATGCCAGGATTTCTTGAAGTGACAGTTGAAAGGATAGAGTTTTTTTTTTAACCCAGAACTCTTATCTTGTCCAGTAAAAGGAGATAGTAAACCATTACTAAAAACGGGATGGTTCCAAAGTCCATTTATAACCAAAAAAATCTGTGATATTTTCAGCAGTAACTTTACTCGAAAGTTAGGATTGATTGAAGGTGAGAACGTTGAATTTACATTGACTAAAGAAAGGTGATATGGTCGCCAAGCTGATGAGTCTACAAATGAGAAAGCAACAAGAATTAGGGTGAAATAAAATCAGTTGAAAATGAATGAATTCAGAAATATTCAAAAAGGTTCAAAACCTTTATCCCTAAATGCTTGCTTGCTCTTAGAAGGGTTGTCACTGATTTAAATTCAACAGGAGAGGTTTCCATCACGTGTAAAGTTTAAAAAAAAAAAGGTTCGTCTAAAAATTGAAAATAACGATCACAGCATCACTGAAAATGTTACTTATCCTCCAAAAGAATCTGTAATGGTAGTGGCTAGAGAGCAATCGTAATCTCACTAGATAAATATTCATTCAAGTAAGACAATATAAAATGTAAGTTAGAAACGATGAAAGTGGCAACACATAGAGCAGGAGATACTATCGGTAACTGTAATTATAAATAATACACAATGCTTGTGCTAAACTGGGAGAATACAAGCTCAGGAAGAGAGAGAGAGAGGGTGTGATAGGGTATGGCAATGGAAGAAGTGAAGAAGGACGTAGATTGGATGGAGAAAACCAAGGGTATCCATGTAAAATTGAATGAAGCCACGTCATAGAGAGTGTGGAATAGAAGAAGCAGTCTGTTGAGAGGATATAATCCTGGGTAGATTCAGGACCTCTACCCGTCCTGTACACACATCCGGCTCTATCGGCATACCTAAACATACTTGCACAAACATGCCCGCACACATACGCGCGCACCACCTAAACGTATACACACACACAGAGAAATAGAGATACACTTACAAATATATTCGTGCTGCTAGAGCCACGAGTAGTAGTAGTACTTTGTGGCTGGCTGGTTCTTCGGGCGCCACATAGCACCCAAGAGAGCAATTCCAAATGGACACGGACATACGCGCGCAAACATAAACACACTAGCTAAACCCTCACCAGCCTATATTATTCTCTGTAATTCTCTATCAAAGTTATATATATGTATACCATGTTTTATAAATATTTAAAGCTAATTACATGTACAGATACACACGCCATTTCTCTGGTACAAATAAAAAGTGGAATTCAAACATAATTTATCATTCATTTTCTAACCAAATTTTTGTTGTAACCAAAAATATCTATTTTGGATTCTTTTCTGAGTTAAATACCCATTCACATAAAACTGCTGTAACAAATATTGTAAAAAACTGATCTAGGTAAACTGAGTCAAGTTTTGGGTTAGCTAATATATAAAAATTAAAGACAACAGAAAATCTGCAATACATTCTATTTGTCTGTCAGTAAATTATCCCCTAAGAGCTCTGAGTCTGAAACCAGTTCTGCAAATCAGTTTATGTTTTAGACAAGAAATTACGTTTATCTTAACTAGATGAGCAATGATGCGATCTTTAACATATAAACATTATATGTGGGAGCTCTCTAGTCAAAGTACAGAATAGCTACTTGAAAAAATGATAATAATAAAGTAAAATTGGTAGCAGGACGTTAAGCTCCACCTGAAAACATAAATATTACTCGCATTTGTGTTCATAATTATTATACACAAATAAATAATATGCTTTAATTAAATTTAAATTTTGATATAGAATATAGAAAGACGTCCTGAATTTAAAGTGTGTTTAATGGCGTCAACAATCAAAATTGGCTGAACCATCACACAGCGTGAAGCAATCAAATTTTTTGCGTAAAAATGATTAAATTTGCTACGAAACTTTATGAAATAATTCATGAGGCTTACAAGAATGCATCGTTTCTTGCGAGTGCCTAAAATTACAGAAATTGCCGGAAAGAGGTTGAAGTTGTCCGAGACATCAACTTGAAGCGATAAAACATTTTGGACCAAAATAGTACATAAAATTTTGAACTTTCAAGTAGTTTATGTGTTCGTTTGATAGTGCAGAAGTGAAATTCACTGTGCACTCACAATTATATCTGCGGTAATTGCGGAAGATATGCGCTGTGAAGATAAACCTATAAATTTTATTTTAATCCCTTTTCCAGAGGTTTAACTCTTTGTAATTAAGGTATTTCTAGTAGAGAAAATACTTGAAGTAGAAATAGAATTGCCACAATGGACGTACAGGTTGTTACGGGTTATAATGATGGAAAAAGTTATTTCTAGAATGGAAAATTGTTAAGAAAGTCAAGTGAGTGACTAGAGTAATTAGTAATAATGGCCCCCGTAGAATTAAAAATAATTTTTCCTGTTCTGAACATAGGATTTAAATGAATATAAATTTTATGTAGAAATACCGATTTCGTGCTCCGAAGTGTGCTATAATTATCGGATGACAGTTCAATTTAAGTACTTGTTAATTATACGAAAACACAATTCCTGAAGGAAACCACAATATTTAACTGTAAATAACAGTAATAGAATAAAAATGATACAAACTCAAAATAAAATTAATAAGTAGAGATTGATGAGTGTAAGCAATGTGGACAGAAAGTGAATTAGATGAAAGAGGGTAGAAAGACAAACTATAACTTCGTAATATCAGATGAAGATTTACAGCCTTATTGCGGCCATGATGTGTCTTCTAAATAAAAGATGTTCCCACTCACGTAATCGAAAGGAACACTTCTGTAGTACTCCCAGTTTTATTAATATCTTTATGAAATAACGGCAGCACACCAAGAGAATCTAAATGTTTCACTTTTCCAGAAATTGGGTGCTAAAATTGTTTTGAAATATAAATCATTATATTTGTTTATAAATTATGTAATATGAACATTGTTGATTACTCTCAAATGAGCCATTCACAGCTCAAATCGATTAACTCCACTTTTTGATTATTTGGCCATTAAATAATAAATAATTTATTTCAGAAGCCATTTTGATTAACTCCGTGCTCTAATGTAAATCGTTGTAATAATTCAACTAAAATTCAGTAGAAGCCGCTGAATGATAACGGTAAATTTATTTGAATTTATATTTTAAAAACGGAATTTAAAAAAAACATTGTACTTTATTTCATCGCATTTCTCCAATTTTTTGTTTTATGGAGTTAATCGAGTTTTGCTCGATATATTCCACGGAAATCAACGCGTCAAAAATATAGGGCTGAGATATTAGATTAATCTGATGATGAGATCAGCTACAGTAATGGTTAATGGGGTTGATAATTTTGAGTAAATTTTATATCAAAAGAGTTTGCGTACTTTACTTGGACCCCAAAACTAAACAGTGTAAATATGAACTTGGGAAATTGCAGAAGAGGAACATCCGCACAAGCATTGTATTTTACGTATTGTTAAACACGTAATTTTCATCAACAAATTTGCTTTTCAACCAAAATTGAACTTCTCAAACGCGACATCAAAAAAAGATGAACTAACAATGTGAAAACAATATATTTAAATTGTCTTGTACCAGTAACATAAATTGTAGAATTCAAGCTTAAATTGTACTATATTTTCACAGATAAAATGTTAAATTTATGAGAAATAATCCAAAGAAAATTATGATTAACTAGAATTTCCATTTGCCTTCTAAATCTGGGCACAAATGAGTTTATTTGTAGATAAAATAGTAATAATGGGACCACAGTAATCCTGTTCCTTGTCTACTTTAATATTATATTAATTTATATAGTGGTATTTTGTAATAAAACAAATTTAACAACATCATCTTATTCTGAATGAAGAATTTAAATAACTTTATTTTTACTTTACTTTAATTGTAGCAATGATTTTTATTTTTTTTTATTTTTGATCAAAAGAGAGGCCTTCAGGAGATAGGGGAGATGGCAAAAGAGAGAGAAAGACAATTAAAGGGTGAGAGAAGGATCTCTCTACTCCAGGCCAATCAGGAAGGCTTTTCAAAATGGCGTAAAAGTCTGGCTATTGTTATTCACATATCTCTCGACCACTCAAACAAAAAGGTGAACTACAATGACTTAGTCGCTCGTTAGATCCACAATTTGAACTTCAGACTTTCAAAATACCGAAATTATCGCCACGTTTTCGTTCTTGTTCACAAAGCATGCTGCCTACTAATTTTATTTAAATCATTTTCATGCATTTTAAATCAGTTCCAGGTCGGTTCATGTAAGATGAAGTAACAGTTATATTAGTGTTCTTTGTTAACTTTTGTTCATTGCTTAAAAACTTTAATTATTGTAATAATTATCGATTAAATTCATCAAAATTTTAGAAATATCTGATAATATCCATTATATTGACTGATTGAACGACATGTCTCCCACCAAGTTTTTTAAATAAATAAACAGTCTGTGGAAGCAACATTGTACGGTCAATTAAACCATAAAGTATCTTCCTCGAATATTTAGCTTTTTGACTTTAATTTGATTAGGATCTAGTGAGAGGGATACAGAATCAATGCCGTGAATAACTGCGGCATTGTGGTATACTAATAGCATTCTGTTTGAAGTCAGCCCAATCTGTAATGGTGTGGTTTTTAAAAAACATATGCTGTGAAAGTGGTCCACAACTTTCAAAGAATCTACAAGTTGAATTCAATGGAAGTACTACTCAATTTATTTGTATGGTAAAATTTTAATTGGATTTTCAGATAAAATTAATCTGTATCCTGGAGATTACTTTGTGGTTCAAATTCAATTTTACAAGATTAAAAGGAGGAAAGAGAGCTTTATTCTTTACAAGTTAAGTTATAAGTGGAATTAGCATTGCATCTTTATTTGATATTTGACAAAGGAGACAGATAACGTTCATGCCTTTGTTGGAATTACAAATGAATCTGTCTGAACAGTCACAGGGTATTCTCAACGCTATAACTTTCTATAAAACTCAAAAAATATTCAATCCTAACTAATATGAAAAAATAAGTTCTTATACCAAACTACAGTAAGAGAGAAGACCACCTGTAGCAATCTCCTGATTAAAATGAACCTTTTTAATGTAAAGAAAATTTACAGATCTAAGTGTAAGTAATGTTTTCACGAAGTTTAAAAATAAAAATGAAAAACAAAATCTTGGAAATACGGGAGTAAAGTACAGATTGAGGAATTTTCTTGGCTAGGTGGACTTAAATTTACTGTCTTCCTCGGTGAGTTATAGTGTGAGTTTTATATTATTATTTGTATTGCAGTGTTTAAAGTTACCTTTCCTTCAGATTGCATCCAGCCAGTGCCTACCTAACCACATTTTCAATATCCATAATCTTGTTGCTGGTATATTTCTCTGTCTAGACAACTTTATATTAGCAAAAAAATTAACATGGAAACTGGAAACTTAAACATGTATTGTAGATCAAAAAACAGAAATCACATGGACAGAAACAGTATTTCCTCCCTCAGTTTCAGGTTCTTGCAGACTTAAGACGATACTCCTCTCGAAAATGTGCAAAGACAGTTACTGCGTCAACTTTGTTAGGAATGAAGTTGAATTCAATTAAAAGATAAGACCAAAAAGGATCATTTTAGTGATAATATTTATAAATACACATATTCTTGCTCATTACTTCATGGTGCGGTCTCCTTTATACTTACATACAAGGGGGGAAAAAATACATTAAAAAATATACTGATCATTTTACCTTGAGTAAGCATCCCTATTAAGGCAAATTCATGTAAAATCGAATTTATCGATAAATTAAACTATCCGTTATATACGAACCGCCATTATCGTAGGTATTTTTTTTTTAATAATTATTTCTCTGCCCATATATTGAGATAACTAGTTTATTTTTTATTTTTTTCAAATTTAAGGCGCGTCAACATCTGAGGTTATTGGCGCCCGGAGGTTTTTTTCAGTGCACCGCCGGCCTCAGGCAATGTTGTTTCGTTAAAGATAACCCTATTACCAGGCAGCAAGAAGCTTTTAGAGAAAACAGAAAATCTAAGAGGCTCGGCTGATTTCCTGTTGTTGGATTCAGTAAATTTATTTTCGTAATCTTGAGTTAACTGATGGATTTTTTGTTTCATTGCTATAATTAATAAGTCGCTTAACTATTTTTCCCTTTATAATTAATTATATAGCTGTTCCGGCATATATCTAGTGAAATTAAAAAGTTAGTAATTGTTAAGCGTAATTAGAATGTTTAGTAATTTGTACAACACATTTGATGGACTTCCATTCTATTGTTTCTGAAGTCAAATAAATAATAATATGTTTTGTACATAAGCGAAATTTGACAGAGAGAAGTCAAGCTAAAAAATAAAATAGGTCAAAACGAATGGGGACTCTTTTAATGTCATTGCCGCATAATGATTGGGCAAACATGATTTTGCTTATTTATGTGGCTGTGCCATCCCCTGCCCAATCTCAACAATGAGCTCTAGACAGGCAAACCAGTAACGTTCGGTTTTAACGAGTGCGTACACCACATATGATCATCATCCCCATGCTGGTCACATATCTATGTATTCATCACACAATCACTTCAGACATGAGAGACTTGGTAATAAACTATCCTGACTGATGAATGAATAATCAATATTATTGGTAGCTCCTTCCCTTCCCCCACTCTAATGGCTCCTCATTGTTCATCATATCAGGGCCAATGGTAACCGCCTGATTTATATTATATTTTGTACAAAAGATTTATTTTCATATTTTATATCCCAATAATGATGTAGACCACTATTTCTCCGTAATCTGCATCAACGGCCATTAAAAGA
Source organism: Rhodnius prolixus (assembly GCF_049639745.1). Classification (NCBI taxonomy): domain Eukaryota; kingdom Metazoa; phylum Arthropoda; class Insecta; order Hemiptera; family Reduviidae; genus Rhodnius; species Rhodnius prolixus. The sequence goes on along the minus strand of NW_027411614.1, from coordinate 39,188,157 downwards.
TTTGATTTTTTAATTCCCTTCACTAATCAATCAAGTACCTCAAGCTCGCAAGAGAAAGAAATTGCAATCTTAGTTCCAATATTCACTGAATTTATGTTGAAAATGTTGAAGCTTGGATTACGAAAATTTGGGCAGTATATCTGTAAGGGAAAAGTCATGCTTCAAAAAAATAAATCGCCAAAAGTTCTTTTGTAACATTTGATTTAGGTTCAAAATGAAGATTATGCTCAAAATCTTCTTCCAGGTATAACAGCGGTGCAATAAACACAAAAAATGGTATAAATTATAATTGACCTAAAATTTTGCAATAGAACACAATAAAAATGAACACTATGTTTGTAGAACATAAAATAATGTTAATGTTCCGTTTCATAGAAAAGCTATGAAAGTTTTTTTAAAAATGAATTTGTGTTAGCTTTCAGTGGATCGTTCAATATTTATATTTGGGACTCAAATAGCGAGGAATCGGTCAAGAATAACAGTTTATCTGTAACTCACAACCAACTCGCACAGCCACGCCCTGAAGAAGACAATAATAAATCTGTCGAAACGTTGGCCAGAAAAGACGATAGTTGTTTTATTGATGACCAATTTCATTTTTGTTAAATTGAAATAAATGGTAAAAAAATCCTTCGAATATTTATAGAAAGTCTGATGAGGTTAACACAAATACGGAAACAACCAAATAGAGATAATGTTGAGATTACCTCATTTTATTACTAAATGAACCATTTTTAAGTAAAGATGGAGAAATGTTTGTACCCTCCTTCGAGTGACAGAGAAATACCTTTCGTGGAGATAAAATAAAAAAAAATTAGGCAATAAGTATGAGGTAAGATTTCTTTTTTGTAGTTTTCCAACAAAACCGAATGGCAAACTCCACTAAATTGCTTCAACAATTAATGGTGAGAAAAGCATTCCAGCAATAGTGGCTTTTGTACTGGAGAAGAAGCAATGGCAGCGCACTGGTAAAGAGAAGTGATTAGAAAAAACAAAAAATCCTCCAAAATAAAAGATAAAACACATTTTCGGTAGTTTAAATTTATTTAACACAAATCATCGTCGACTCAAAAGAAGACAATATTGCTGCTAAAAAAGAAAAAGGAAAAGTTTGTTCATAAAAATGGTGATACAAATCACAGAAAATAAATCTCGTTTGTAGACAAGTGGATTGTGCGACTGACGGGTAGGATATCTAACAAAGTTGTTACCTCGAGGAGGAAGTGAGAGAGAGACAGTATGGCGAGGAAAAGAGACAGATCTCTGTCTCGGCGAGGTAAACATTAGCGAGGAGAAATGAAAGTTCAGAGAGTAGAGAAAGGTTGGTAATACCTCAGAGCTTTAGCATTACCTCCAGAATACAAGTTCTTTGGAACTTCTACCGGCCATCCACACTACTACAACCATACAGTGTGCGAAACACTTAAAGCTCCTCTCTTAGCCACTTAGAGTGGACTTGCCCACTTCTTTTTGGAACCATTATATGGTATAAAACAAAATTTGTACTTTACCTCAGTCTGACTTCGTAAAATATAGAAGATATACTTGAAGCGGGGTGTTGATGAAGAGGTTATGAACCGTAGATTTGTAAGTGTAAAATACCCCAGGTTCTAATCTAATGTTAATAGCAAAGTACGTGCTTCCGCCCCTCGTCCTCGGCACCTAATAGGTAGACAGATATTAAATCCCCCTGAAAAATAGTCAATTTCTACTTTAACAGACAACAATTTTATCTTAAAAGAATTATTCCCAACCGAGCAGACTTCTTTTTTTAGCTTTCCCAGGGAGTGGGTTTCCACCTTCAAAGTGGAAGAACTTGAAGGACTTACTTCTTGTATACATGACCTTTCTTTGTCCAACCCCACAAGTACGAGGTGTGGCTATTAAATAACGAGACTATTGCTATAAAACATTTTATTTTAAATTTATACATATTTAGTTATTATCACCTTCAATATACATCCCTTCCCTATCCCTACAGCGCTCCATGCGAATTTACCATTGTTCGAAACAGTGCTGGAAGTCTTTTTCTCCTGCATGACGCGTGCCGCTTTTATCTTTCACAGCTTCAACGGACTGAAATCGTGTTCCTTTTAATGCAGATTTGACTTTAGAGAACAGATAAAAGACACATGGGGCCAGGTCAGGCGAATAAGGCGGATGGCCAAAAACTAGGGATGTTGTACTTGGCTAGAAACGTCTTGACAGACAATGCAGTGTGAGCTGGCGCGTTGTCTTGATGGAGAACCCCATAACTTGTTCTTCCACCAATCGGGTCGTTTTTTCCTTACTCTTACACGCTGAGTTGAGCAAGCACCTCACCGGTAGTTATGTTGATCAATTATAATCGATATTTTCATCCGTTTTGGACGTGGAAGGGCGACCCGGGCGGTCATCATCTCTGACTATCTTCTCGGCCATCTTGGAAACGCTTGAACCTCTCTAAAACTCGCGCAAGTGATAAACATTCATTGCCATAAACTTCTTAAAATAAAAAATAAGTTTTAGTAGCGGTTTTACCAAGTTTCATGTGAAATTTCACGACAATTCGTTGCTCTACATGTGTAGTATCGGCAAAACGAAACTAACACCTCTTACACAAAAGACGGTTCTGATCAGACAGATTTCTTTACAAACACGTGAGACGCTGTAATCGAAAGAGAAGGCTTTACGCTGCACAGCCGTGGGTCGTTAGGATTTGGCGCATGCATAGTTTTTCTGTAGCAGCATCAGTCTCGTTAGTTAATAGCCACACCTCGTATATCTGCGTGAATATATCTTTCTGCCAACAAAATGGTTCCTCTCAAAAGCCATAATTTCTCCTATAATATAACTCGCTATATATCAAGTTAGCACGATGTTATTAACCCACCAGCTTTATAAAATGGGTTCCCGTTTCCAGCTAAGCAGAGAATTAAGATTTTATTTTAATATTAGGTAATAAAAATCTCTTTATTGTGCTGTCGCTGCACTTCTTTAAAAGAAAAAAAAAACCATACGTTCCATTTCCCAAGTCTGCAAAAAGTTTTCATAGATTACTCATATCACCCCTTCTTTTTTTTTTTTTTTTTTTTAAAAAAAAACTGTATCTATTTGATAAATTACTCTAGAAGAAAAGTTTGTAAGAATCATTTTTCACAATCATTGAGGAAAAAATATATATCAAACGTTTATATTCTCTAAACTTTTGTCGCAAAAGAAGTTCCGGAAAGAATCATAAACTTAAAGAGAGTGTCTCTCTGTCTTAAACTCTAGGGAGTGGCATATTCATACGCTTCGGGTATCACTACTTCCATAAGTTGGTACTCAGCAAGAATCTTTATTCCTCTTATCAGCGAATGGCTTTTCTTTATTTGTCTTTTGCTCTTGGAACGTGACTTTTTCGCCTTCTTTGATGCCCAATTATGTTATCACAGTAATCATCAAGGTATCATTTTTTAAGAAACGATGGCAATCATCAGTCTCTCTCTCTCTATGAAAAAACGTGGAATTCTGTTTGAGCTTCTCCATTGAGGATGCTGCTCATAAAGACACGGTATCAGCTACTAAAGATTAACATCTTGATTCTTTCCATCTCAAGAATAATGTTGAAAACAAGAGTTAACAGTCTTCAGAATGGGAATGGTTGGTTGTTGGACACTGAGCAGCAATGGGAGAACTACAATCTGGTTTTTTCCTAACTGTTTACGGCTGAGTGAAGGTAAAAGAAATGCGCCTCTGAATTTTTAGCTGAGGTAAATACTGAGCGTCTATAGTAGGTTTCGGTAATATGTGTACTGGTTTAACATAATCCGAGCTGTACGTATGACAGACAGTTACCCAGATAATTTGAATACGTTTGTAGAATGTAACTTATTTTAAGAAATCAAATATAAATATATGGGGCACGCCAAATAATGTTTTTAAAAAAACGTGATCATAGCCGTGTTTAAGTGAGGTTGTTCTTCAGTAAAGTTAACAGAGGAACGGCCTTCCACAAAACTAGGTTGGGGATGAGTTTTCCAATTATTGAATTAGAGAGAGAAAGAAAGCGTACTCCTCCGTCGAACGACTGCTTCTAGTAAATCCTTCATCTCAGAAAACTGTAATGCCATCTCTTTGTTAGAACTGCGTTACAGCTTTTTCTTTTTTAGGGCAAACGAACGATCCGGATGGAATGATTTTTTTTTTACTTTAAGAATGGTCCGAACAGCAATGTTTCGGTGCTAAATAAGCTTTGGTTCAAATCGGAGTAGATTAGGTTAAATTTTGAAATATATTGAAAGCAAGCTTTGGTAGGAATTAAAATGTTTTACTACTATCAAAAACGTTTGCTCTAGAAAAACGAGATTTTTCTTTTTTCTTTGCAAATACTTATTTTAAAATAAGAAAGAAACCTTGATGAATATTTAATTAAATAATCTGCCACATTTATTTAATAGAAGGTTCTACTCTCAACACCTTCTGTACAAGGTCTTGATTAAAAATTCTTCACGAAATACGATGAATTCTTTGAGAATCGATAGCAAGCAAAATAATGATAATAAATCGCATTCGCTGGCTAGAATCACTAATGAATTCTAGCCTAAACTCAAACGTTTTTAATAACTGTGCCAAGTCTTTAGTTCAATTGTCATCTCTGTATCATTAGCTGAAGAAAGAAAGATGATTATCTCTATCAATGGCTCGGAGAAAGGAAATCAAGCCCTCGATAAAATATTATTACAAGAATCTTTTCTGCATTACTCCTTTCAAGATATTTTCAGCAAACTTGCCCTATGACAAAGATCTACAGCAATTTTTCCACTGTTGGAATTTGAAAAGATTTATTTCATTTAGAAAAGGAGCCGACAAATTCTTGATTAACAGAATGCAGCTTAAAAAGAATCATTAAAAATTGAAACATCATATAAAATTCAGGAAGTAATTTTTATCTCTATTGTCCTTAAATCTCCATTCAGAAACAGAAATTACAACTGAATAAAGTTTGATTTGAAGTCAGCATTAACGAAAACTGTTTAAGGGAAAGTAATGTCACCGCAGATAAATGGAAATTTAATGTATTACTGCACCAGGTGCACGGAATTGCATACAGTTTTACTTCTGGAAAAAGTACAAAGATTTGCCGAGTAACTCTTCATATTGCCTGCCATATTGTTTTACTTGAAAGACCGGTACAATCAAATTCGTAAGAAATATTAAATAAAATTTAATTACAGTAACAATTTACGTCAGACACGATCAATTAACATCTTATAATGAATATTAATTAATTTTAATCAAGCAATTAATTAGATTTCCGTTCTATCATAAATTTTCAATGCAAACACAATTTAACTGAGTTTAACAACCAGAGTAACTGATTCGGATATTAATAATTTGTAGTTAATATGCCAAAATCTAGTGTATGCCATACACGAACCAGAGAGAACTTATGGGTAATTTTGACGCTGTATGAATGTAATTTTAATACAATAGCATAGTCATTTTTTGATATTACTACTATCTTATGAAAAGACATTCTACTGTTGGCACAACTCAAAAAACCAAAAACAAAATTAGAAAATTAGCGTTTAAATAAAATTTTGATATTTCATCGAGATTTTGGTCCCAATAAAATAACCGGATGTGACGATATTCATAATGGGCTTCCCATTTGTGTGTGTGTTTTTTTTTAAATAGTTCTTACGAATTGAATTCTTGCAGTTCTAGAAGTTTGAATTGAAACACTCACCCAAGTGATTTCATTTTAGGGAAACTTTCGGTAAGGAGAGTGATTAAGATTCCCTTTAACGTGCCACTTTAGAGTAAAGAATGGATCTACCACTTATCTATTGTGGTAGACCATTTGATTCGCTAAAATTTTGATATTTAAAGAAATGACGTGACAGTGAGTATTTTTTAATTTCTCACGTTTTTATTGAAAAATTACATCTGCGATTTTCTTCTGTAAGCAACTCTTTCCGAGATAAATTCATTTTAATGTGATACTGGTAAAGGATGGGATAGTATTCTTTGTAGTAGAGGATTCTAACCAAAATTTTAGTAATGGAAATGACAATACTACCAAAACGAAACTCCAAAGTTGAAAATTGCGAGGTTGAAAAAACTCCTGAACAAGTTTGCTGGAGTAACTCAATTCTAAATTCAAAATTTAAAGACTTTTCAATACTTCCCTTACTTGAAAATGGGGTAAGTCTATAAACGAAACCGATTTACTTGAGAAGAACAGATAAACATGGCTACTACATCGAAACACTAAAAACAACATCTCTTAATGAAGACTTAAGAAGTTCCAGGATATAATTGAGGAAACAGCAAAAGGTTACGAACGAATTAAACCATTAAACAAAATTCCAAGACGCTCTATTAGTGTTCCTTCTCGTTTCTTTTTCCAAGTTATTATTACATTTACCAAATTATCACATAAAATATAAAACCAGCAATTAATAACATAATTTAAAAGCACTTAAATTAAATGGTGAAATGTTTTTAGTAGGCAATAAAAAAAAAATAGGAACTCTTCTGCCTTCAGCTCAAAACTGTAGGTAATTGCTAAGAACAGTTTACGAGAGTTCAAAACACGAAAATAACAGCTGGCCATAAAACGGGACACGTAATAGTGCATCAACTGGAACTATCATAAGAGACTGGAAGGAGGTCGCAGCTTCCAGGCCGGCCAGAGGCGGAAATGGGTGAGTTTCCAGGTCTCTGGTTAATGATTTCACGTCACTACATCAGAAAACGCTGCTGTATCATCGTTAAACTCTTAACGTCAGACCAGATCACTATAAAACAAAAATACGGCACCGCCAAATTATGTACGATCACACGGACGGCAACATATGGGCTGCGTAAGTGCTCATAAATCAGCAGTATAGGCATCAACAACTTTTCTGAGTGGTAAAACATTTATTTCTCTTAATTGCTGGATAATAAATTTAGAGTGTATTCAGACTGTAACTTCGGCAAGTTGTTTAGGAACAAGGATCAATTTCTTTCCCTAACGCACTACTATACTCAGTGCTACAAGTATATGCAGTCGAACCTCTCAATAACGGACACTGGAGGGGGAAAGTTAAGTGGCCGCTGTTTGGAGGTGGCCGTTAGAAGGAGGTAGGCAAGTTTCATAATGAAAAAATATGGGATTTTGAAGTTCAATCAACCCTTATACTTAACTTTTTAAACTTAAGTTTTTGTTAAGGAGATTTTACACCCTGGCAGCAATAGAATAAAACGTTTTAGGCAATGTAAGTACAAGAGATGTTTTAAAATAACAATAAAATTTAAAAAAAAATCAGCTGATAATGTCCGTAAAACAAATTGTTTAGTAAAAGTGTTAAAACTAAGTTAGCTGGTTTGGAAGGGATGTAGGGGGAGAGACACCAGGAAGTTTAGATTACGGAACTCAAGTAATTCGGCAATCTACTTTAAAACTGTTTGCGGAACAACCTCTATTAAATTGAGTGCGTACTCCAGCCAAGATACCAGGGCTGGAGGCCAGCACTTCTCCGACTACCCCAAATAAACGGAACCCTCAGTGCGTAATAAAACATAGAACATTCTGGAATGTTAAAAACTATTTAAAATAATCTCTTTAAATAGCATACAGTAGTTCGCTACTTTAACGAGAATTCTTATTCCGTTTAGAGTCAATTATTCAGGGCTTCATTCTGTGATTAATTCCGAACTTCTGGTCGACTGCGTTGATGAGAATAGCTCTGTTTTACTTCTCCATGATATGATTCTCTACTAAAGCAAAATTAAAGTCATTTCGTTGTTTAATTCATAGATATACTTTATCTAGACATTAGACGGTAGTATTCTGATAAGATCTCGGTGTACTTTTTGACAGAGATAAAAGCAAGAAAGAAAATATAAAATAATTTTTGAATAGAATACTAAAAATATCCACCCATGGTAACAGAAATCATTCTTGTCATACTTAATAAATTCTTGCGCTCCCTATATTAGAAGCAGGTGCCCTGTTTAGACTTTCAGGCACACTAAGTATTCAGAACTCACCAAAAAAAGATTTCTACGGAAGAAGGCGGTTATACATATTATGTTGAAGCTAAGCTTTTAATGGAGTTCTCAAAAACTTCTTCTGCCATTGAAGGACTCCAAGTCGATAACTCTGCAAAATCTGGGGGACTTTAATGGAGGTTACCTCCTGCAACAACTGTTATCTAACCAGCAATATGAATCTTCGGTAAACTATAGCTTCGTAGTCTGTCAGAAGAAGAATTAGTAACTCCTTCATCCACACCAAAAAAAATCTTTAAGTACAATGGTGTACTTCAGGTAAATCCAAAGCTATTGGCCCATTAAAACGCACCGAGTAGCCGACCAGCCTGGTTGTAATAATCCCGCTCTAAGTTTGGGCGAATGGTTAAATAGCTAATGGTTTATTAATAACCAACTGTTTCTCGCTAACGCTTATGGCTAGAGGTTCCCTCAACCCAATACACCAATCTCTTACTTAATGGCTAACAAGGATACCAAAATAGGGTTCGGGAACCGTTAAAACTCTGCAAGACATCTTCCGAGTTAATCGACTTGCTGCATGAATGAACGGGCACCCAGACGAAGAAAACATTATTTATAAAATCTCGTCAGAATTTTTTTTGTTTAAACAGTTCTACACTAGACTTGAGAAGACTATGTAGAAACTAAATAGTCTACGGAGGCCGCTATGCTGGTCGATTATGATGACTATAGAATCAATTATTCTCCGTTTTATGATCTCGACGAACTATACTGTAGACAACCTTAGCTAGGCTAACCGAAATGTCAAATCTCGGTTTAGCCCAGTACATCCCGGTTTATGGTACCATTTTATTAATAAAATTACCAAAAACTGAAACATTTTCGTGCACTATTTCTACAGAAATGGACACACTTTATGTACTATGTAAATATACGTCAAAGAGAAAATATAAATCAAGATAAAAAGTAATATATTAAATTTTCAACAATGGAACCCGAGTGAAAAGGAGAGAATAACATTTATAAAAAAGTGTAGCCAACGTTGCGAAGAATAAAAAAAATGTGAAAGAATAAAATTGACAGGAATAAAATTCAGCCAATAACTAGATCTTTTTTGTGAAAACCGTAGACAAGGTGAACGGGGAACCACGAGGGCTCTCAGAGTTAAAGGATGCTGCAACAGCTCGCTCTTCACCATTCTCCCATCTCTCGACGTCATCATTTTATATGGCTGCCAATACCAACCACCAATATACAATTCAGCAATAGTATATAGATTCCATACAGATATATTGACAGGAATAAGAACAATGTAATATACTATAAAATAAATATAACAAGAATTTATTTGATTACATTACGGATGAATTTATATCAAAATTCATTCAACTAAACCTTTCTTAAGCGCTCTCTCTCTAAGAGCGGAGCAATGTGGAAGTAAATTCACATCCTAGATTTGATAGTAAAAACTCCTCCATGCTACAGTCGAACAGAAGACTGAATGAACTTTCAGGGAACTTTGAAATGTCCTGAATCTGCTTTAGGAGAAAACCATTCTACTGAAGAACTTGGGTCAATGAGTTGAAACACCTTTTACCCTGAACTATGGAGGCAACTTGCTAAAGGTTACGGATATTCCACTTTGAAATAACTATTTCTCAGCTTAAAATAATTTTATCTGATGTTCTACTAAATAATGACATTCATTTGGTGTAAACCAAAAAAGTCTGATCAATCTCCTAAATTTTTATTAGTTTTTCTGACTTAAGATTTTCAAATATCCCAAGATAGATCTAAGGTAAGGACTAGTAATGTCTCAAGTAAGTTGAAAGAGACTAATTTGGCTTACAGCCATCATACAAATAAAATCAGTCCGAAATTGCTTCTGAACATTCTGCAATAGCTTTTTTTTAGGTTCTGAAATAATTGGAAAGCAATAGAAGTTAAATAAAAATCAGAGCCTAGCAAGTTCAACAATCAGCAACATTGCTAAAAAATAGACTACCTAAAAACAAAGGAATTACCGGGGTATCGAATTACCCACATAAATATTAATTCGCACTTTGTGTATAACTCATTTGAAAAAAGTAATTCATTAGGATTGTTATATTTCATCTTAGTAATATTTAATTAAATCCACCCAAATAGAATAAAGCAAAGAAATGAGATGAAAAATAAGATTGGTTTGAAGAAATGTGCAGCTTAGAGAGATAAAAATTTCATTAAAAATGAAGGCAGATGAAGGAAAAAGAAAACAGTGTAAAGGTTACAGTTTAAGATGAGTCGGTTTGATGAATGAAAGAAATGGTAAAGGAGAAGCCTCCCCCATAATAATGTTAGGGACATGCAGAGAAGCCCCGTTGGTGCATGAAAGATAGAAAGCAAGAAGAATTACTTGGCAATACTGTTGAAAAATTCAAGTTAAGAACTGCCTTTAAGTATCTACATCCGAATCTCCAAGGGACGGCTATAAGATTATTTATAAATAGTAAATGCGAACTTGGGTGTATTTGTGAAGGAATACTAACAACAATAACTGAGAAACAAAGAGTCGCGAGGATCAAGCGCTGCGGGTTTACAATCTTTATTTACCCCGATCTCCCTCTAATCCTTCCATTCGGCAGATACTTTCCAGTTATTAGTTCAGAAATAAGACAGACATCACCTGACAGATATGAAACAGAATTTACAAGAAATAGCAATGAATGAATAATATACGTATAGATCCATTCAAACCCTACATCATACATTATTGACTCGAATAAAATATTTTTTTAATATAGAGAACATTATGAAGATTAAACTTTTCTTTATAACTATAATATTTATACAAAGATGTATTTGATTATTTGGAAGCTACTGAGAAATTTATTACGCTAAAATGACCAAAAAAACAAAAAAGAAGGATAAGATCTTTGAAAGATAACACATTAACATTTGAAATAATTACGAAAAGCAGATGGTTTCAAAAGTATCTATAGAGATAGCGTCGTCCCATTTCTTGTCAAGCAATCAAATCATTAATACCATGCTTTATTTCTCGTACATTAAATTTAATCGATTATAAAACAATGTTTAATATTTTTTGAAGTTCTAAACAGAAAAATGTTTTCTTTATTTTTTTTACAGTTGAACAGATTTTACATCTTGCTTGCCTGGTCAGAATTGAATTTCTTCAAAACAGTATTCAAGAAACTGTCAAGATTGAGTCTTAGTAAATAAATTGATCCCCAATATCTTATCAAAATATATAGAGTTCTGCACGGGGCGATGATCTTCAAAGATTAACTTGCCGATTTAGAGCCACAGAAATATGTTGTAACAAGATTGCCTAGAGCTTATACTCGGCTTATAGCCTAACTTCGATTCTTGGGCCATATATCCTTGTTCCTTGGACCTTTTGAGGAGCGAAATGTTTTTAAATTATATGAAAATAACTGCTATCTACGTAGTACGAGTATATCAATTTCCCTTGCATATTTTTGTTGTTGTCCTAATGAGACTTAAATGTAATATTTATAAATTGGCGGTTTACTGACAAAAATTTGCGCTCCTCTTGCAAAACTCCCACAGGAGACGCATCTTTCAGTTAAAAAAAAAGGTTAATTGTAAATAGCATTGTCTACAGGTTATAATTGTAACAGTTTCTGATCAGGATGGTAATACTTCTAAATCTTTTTACAAAATATATTTACAATATTTTGTAAATGGCACCAGTAGTACAACTAATTTAGTGGTAAAGAGCCTAAGCTGAGGTGAATTTCGCAGACAGGTTACGCTTTTGGCTTAACCAAGTGGTCTTGCAATAGAATTCCCACTGTTTTGGAATTTCCTGAATGATTCAAGGAGATGAGCGAATGAATTTGGATAGGAAATGTGGTCTAAGAGTTGTAACGCGATGTTCACTGAAATAGAGCAGTTATTATCATAATTTAGAATTACAAATAACTAATTTTATTAGAAAAAAAGAAGAAGTATAATTGTCACGTACTTACTTATTTAGGCAATGTCATTTGATAAAGCAATTACAAAATTTTGTAATTTTTTTCTCAACTTACCTGAAAGAAAGAATAAAGAATTACAATGTAATTTGGCAAAATAAAACAGTTTTTTAAACCAAACAATATTGTACGAATCAAACAATAGGGGCGAGCCAACAGTAGCGGTTTTTAACAGAATCGTTTTCCCCAATCGCTTCAGAAGGCAGTTCTAGGGAGGAGAAGGTAAGTTAATTTTCTCTTTGGAGTATGATCGAAATATAATAATGAGCGTCCCCACATACCCTGTGCAACATCAATAGGAATTAAGTGTACAAGTAAGATTAAAGTGCGTTAAGAACTAAAGTAATTGTGGGCCTAATTCAGTGCTCTGGTCATTGTATAATGTTTTCTCGTCACATTAACTGTTACCAGAGAGTAAGCTGTGAAGAGGCTCCTAAGTAGAGAATATAAATAATAATTCTATGTGATAATAATAATTATTATTTATAAATAATAAATAATAATAATAATAATAATTTCTATAATTGAAAGATACAAGTGTTTCAGTTACTAAATTTTAAAATCAGTTTAACAGTTCCAAATTTTAGGAGCACATTGGTACTGAACACATATTTACTAGAAACTCCAAGCAACTCGGTTGCTGGGACGGAAGTGTGGTATCTCACTTTTCAGTAATGAACTTAGTCAAGTTCAAACTTAGTAATGTAACTTAATAACCTCGAAACTAACTGTTCACGACTGAAATTTCCTAATGCTTTACATCAACAATGAAGAATCTACTAAAATTGGTAATGATGTAATAAACACTGATTTTTATTAAAACGGCTACAAACTTTTGCATTTATTTAAAAAAAAAAAAAAATTCTGAGCTTGAAAACTTTTTGTATATTCTTTAACTAAATCATTAGACAAGTGCAAAATATATTATTAAAATGGCATAAACTATGCAAAAAGGGAAACTGAGATAAAGGGCGCTGCTGCTGCCATAATAGATGAAATAATGAAGCAACTAAAATTAGGCTGTTCAGTTAGTAAAGTTTTGTATTACATTTATCTTGTTTTCAAGTATACATTAGCTTAGGAAACAAGTTAAATTAAACTGTTAGGCGCTTTCGGATAGTTTCAGCTTGTAGGTTAGTTTCAGCTGTGGGTTAGCTTCACCAAAACCCACTCCATGGTTCATCTAAACATATATTTGCCGTGTATGAATCGTCACTCTCTACCTATCAATATAAATGCACAAATATGGGCAAACTTAATATACAAATATTTGGCCAAGTTCAAGATTAAATATGTGTCTAATGTTCATCGTAATGTGTGTAACTTGGATTTCTGGGGCACAATAAAATCTGTTAGTGTCTTACAGACGAAAAGTATTCAGGTATATAGATATTTATTAAAGGGTGATAAGCATTAAACATATATTACAGAAATACTTCGTGGTAAAGTAGGTTGTGCCCCAGTAAAGTAAGTAAAGTAAAAAATGAAAAACGTAAAGAGAAAAGAGAAGGGATAATGTAATGTACAGCTTGTTGAATTATTCATTCATATTTAAATTAGAAAATAAAGAGTGACTGAAATATTCACCACCTCTGCATTATCTTTACTTGTAAATAAAAATGTATTATATAGGACTAAATTTAATTTACTTCCATGCACTTCATGCAAAATAGCACTTGCTGCATCTAATAAGAGTTGATTGCTTGGAAACCAAAGCCATAAGGCGATGAGTCATGTTCAAAATGGAATAATAACATCCTGGCAGTTAGCTATCTGAATTCAGTGTTATTAAATAACGAAATAAGAAAACTTCGCTTAAGTGGAAAGGAGAATGAGGATAGAGAGATATGTAATGGCGGAAGGAGAAGAAAAGGCCAAGAAATATTGAAGAAAAGTAAGAAATCATTTCATTCGCCCCTATTAATACTGAAAATGGGAGGTGAAAACTGTAAAGTCAACATGAAAACTTAATATTTCAAGAAAATTCTAAAGATGCACCTGCAGTCTGTGATGGCCGCCTCTGTCTACAGCAATTGAACCCACAGAAAGGGTTGCCATTTTTGTTCTCCCAGTAGCCCAGTAATTTAAAACATTTGTGTTATCCTTAAAAATGACTTTTACAAAATAATATTTCAGTAATATTCAATTTAATGGCCGAGCACTGTGGCATTGTTGGCTATAAGGGAGGCAGAAGGTGCAGCTAGGTGACGTATTACTGGAGTTATTGCATATCAGGAGATTCCAGAATCGGATTAAAAAATACAATAAATAATTGAGGTCATATCTGAAGATGATTTGGTAAGAATGACTTAAGCCACCAAGAACAACATTTATTACTATTGTTGTGTAAAAACAATGTGTAAATAAAAGTAAATAGTAACAGATGTTTAATTAAATTTTTTGGGTAAACAGGTGAAGAAAGATCTCTAGTAAAACTATAGAAGAGAAGTAAGTAATACGGGACAAAGAATCTTTCTCAAGACAATAGAAACTGGGAAGGTTAACTACAAACAACTTGGGAGAGACCCCGCCGCACTAACTAACTAAGTGAAAGAAATACAAGAAGGTAAAAAAATACCTTCTTTTAGAAAGAGGAGAATACTAGCCGAGAATCTTGGTGTTAACAAAGGAAATTGATTGTTAAACGTTTCTGTAAACAGTCTTTTTCACTGAGGACACATTCGATTGGAAAATTCAGTGGGACTTTTACTTAATTTATATACATATATACTTATATAACTAATAAAAAGTACTAAAAAACTATGTAAAAAGTAATTGAATCTATAAGAATAAACAAGAAGAAGAAGAAGAAGAAGATTTTCTGAAAATGCCGTTTTTGCTCATTTTCGGCAATTTTTTTCTCAAAATCTACTTAATCTGGGTTGTTGCAAAAAATTACAGTCATAAAGGAGGATCTGCCCAACTTATAAAGAAAATTTGGGAATTTTATCTTTTATAGAAAAAGAGAAAAAAATTGTCAAAGTTGGGTGTTTTTCAACGTTACGCTTTTTCGTGCAGTTTTTGACGATCAACCCTTATACAACTGTCCTACAGGACAGTTTTAATGAAAAATAATCATATTTACAAAAAGAACAATAGGTATCGTAGGTATCTATTTTCATATTCCCAATGGGAATTCTTCATAATCCGCATGATCCCAAAATCCAAAAAATCTCAATATTATCCCACCTCAAACCGTCACATTCGCTTTAATTCCAATTCTAAGTAGAATCAAATATACGAATACGTTGTTCTAAGGAACAACTAATCAGTGCCATTATATAATTAAACAAAACCTATGATCTAAAATCCTAAGACCATTGTCAACGCCCACATTGTTGGCTAAAATCAACTAGTTCACTCTGAAGTAAGTATTCCTGTCGTCTTGTCTCTAAGGTAACCTTATACTAATTTCGCTAAATTCCATTAAGAAAACAGTAAGATCTCTTGAAAACAGAACGTTCACCATTATGAATGTGCCAATCAGAACGCTTCAAATAACTATCAAAGGCCTAGATCGTTTTAAAGTGACTGTTGAATAAGCCTTCCACAGAGGCGAGTTGGATTCCCGATTATGGACAATCGTCATGAGCTAAGTCCGTACGTGGATACTTTGGTTGTTTACAAACGTGTCAAGCACTCGTTGAAAGAAATAGAAGTGGTTTTTGGGGAAAAACTGTGAAACAAATTGTTCCCCAGTCAAATGATTCCCTCTTAATACAAACAGCCTCACTGACCCCCAATGAAACAACCCCTATCCTCTGTCATCCTCAGATACCTGTTTTATTACAAGAGAGATAGGTAAGCGAGAGCCAGATCATCAGAGTGTAAGAATATAAATGTTAATGACCCGAAAAAAACCACTGGCCACAACCCCCTCCTTCAAATCAATATTCCTAGAGAATAAATATAAGTTATACAGATTTATTCTGATATATTCCAGCCATGAACCATAAAATAAACAATATATTCTCTCAACAAATTCCTGCGTCTCTATTCTACAAAACATTTTATTTTAGAGCAGCATGTTTCTGAATAAAATGATGCCTCTGGCCATTATCACTAAAAATTAATAAAATATTATTTTATTATTACAAAAAACGTAAAGTTCCTGAATATAATTAAACAATAGTTTTATGCTGAGAGATGTTGCAATGTATGTTTATGCACGTGGAACTTGTCAGAAATGGGCAGGCCCGATTATTTGGCAAAGAGAAATTTAATGTTTTATACGTTCTGTAATTACTAATTATTTATTTTCAGTAATTGTTTTATATGAGAAAATGTTTTAGTCGTAGACTGGAATTTCTAAAGGTTGGACAGAATAATGGAACGATTAGGAGATGGTCAAAAGTTTCCATTGTTCTGAAGAATATATAATGGCAAGGCTTTCTCTGATGGGGAGAACAGACGTTTAAATACTGGACAGGTGTTTCGCACTTCGAGGATATTCAAAGTTAGCTGTAGTATTGTGAAATAGCAACGCTTCTAAGCGAGCTTTAGTGCTTTGTGAATGTTACATTTCGGTCTGTATAAGAGTCCAACCTTCAAATACGAATGTGTGTGTTTTTTCTGAAAAAAGAAGTTTTATAAATTGATAAATAAATATTTAAATTAATTGGTAAATGTTTGTAAACATTATTACTTTGCTTTATATATGTATATGTATATTGTGGAAGAAGATATGTAGTTCGAAGAGTTTAGTTGCGACAGAACAGGCAATAACTAATTTATTTCAAGAAAATGGGCGTGATATCCTGTAAAGTGCGTGTTCAAAGGGAAGCAACTAACTAAAACCCTAGATAGTTAGAAAGAAGCACACCCTTGAACCAAAGGAAGAAGGGCGGGTTGATAGCGCTTTGATATACCAGATTGGATAAACGACAGACGGCCCACTGAATGTCTGGCTGATTACTAGATCCAATTCTAGCTGATTGTGGCCTCAGCTATAGCCTCTTTCAGCTACTTTTAATAAAAAAAGTTTATTTTTATCTACCAATATATTGTGTAGATTATAATTTATTACCGAGAGTTACAATAAAAACGTGTCGTGTTCCCCCACACACCAGAGTTTTCGAATTCTCTAATCCACTAACTGAAAATACTAACTTTTAAACGATTTCTTATCTCTTTCATTAATTTTAACGAGCAGATCTTCTGTTTTGGATTTTCTGGAGGCTTAAATTTGATATTTCTGAAGCGGCTAGATGAGGAGATTAACATGTTTTTTGATAAAATAGTCAACTAGATTAAAAAAGCAAATAAATAGATGAATAAATGAAGTTTTTGAGGAAAAATTCTTGACATTACTTACTAAACTGTGCTATAAAATCTTAGTATCCCTACTTATCCTTCAAAATGTGTTCAAGAAAATTTCTTGATGCGACGTGAAAACCGCCTAAAAAGCATTTTTATTCAATTGTTGTAATAATTTTTAGGATCTTCTTTCTGGTAATCTAAAAAACTACTCCATTTCCTTGAATTCTCCTTTACCCAGGATTAGCAGTAGTCTTTTACGCTTAAGGGACTTCCACAAGAAGGAGGTTTCGTTGTCTCAAACCATTCACTCCTTTATAACAGTCCCAGGCGCTTTACAACTAACCTAATCTTCATCATTAATTACATTATTCCGTTCTTATCAATAAATTACATTCTTCACGCTAATTTTTTTTAAAACTAATTTATCTATTCCATTTTGGTTGGCATGTTTCCTCCGTGGACGATCACCTAAACTCACCCTTCTAAACGTTTATTTAATATAGAGAGGTCCATTTTAATATAATACGATGGTGAAGGGAATGAAAAAAAACTAGAAAGTAAATAGATCACGCGAGGGCAATATGGGCACGCATAGGCATTTTGAATATATTAAAATAACGCTACAACTATTTTGGGCCACATGCCCTCTTCTCCTATTCACCATTTTTCTTCTCTTCACAACTTTAATTTTATCCCTTTTAATATAAAAAGCGGGACATAAGTTGCTAATTAATGTATTAAATCAAGATAGCACTGGAGGGAACAGGATCAAGGGTGATTATTTAAATCCAAAATATAGTTAATCTCGAGCTTTTAAAATAATTGGGTAATTCATAAAAATAAGTTGATGAATCAGGAAAGAACATAAAAATATTAAATTATTTTAAAAATATAAAATTTATTCTATAAAATAAACTTTTTAAATATTTAAATAAATATAAAAATTCTGGTCGAAACACGACGTTTCTTTATCGCAATTTATGTAAGAAAATTGTCTTTATAAAAATTAAAATCAAAAAGTAATCATCTATTTTTGAGGCGCTGTTTTTAACGTCTAACTGCCGAATTAGATGTCGAGGACGAGAACGGAAGCATATACCTTACTATTAACACTTTTTCTACAGGTAAAAGTAGATACCAGCGAGATTCGAACTGCAAGGTCTACAGTTACACCTTTCCCTTCAAGTTTTTACAGTTGAACGCTGAATTCTAGGATGTCGCACTTATCAGGACTTCATAGTTCACTGATAACGCCCCACAAAAATCAATTTTTCTCTTGGGAAAATGCAAATCTTGCATTGTTAGGGGCTAAAGATGGTGTAAAAGATTTATAGACAATCAAAGGAACCATATTCGAGAAAACCGAATCGTAATATTTAAATTTGAATTCTTCTGATTTTAAGGTCCCGACGGTGATTGTAAAAAAAAGTTAAATTGCTATTCATGTTTAAAGACTTCCTCAAGATTTATGAAATGTGGTAAAGTTTTGGAACGAGCAAACGAATTTTAAACGTGAATATTCCATTCTCAATATTTTGTTAGCATTTTAAATAGTATATTTCGTCTCTTTGCCTACTCTGAATTCATCTAAGTCTAAGTGGATCTATTTTCCCATTACGCCTTCACAAAGTAAGCTGGTTCTTAAAACTATAGGTGTGAGGTGTCGTAAACCAATAAATATATAACTTAAAATCTAATTATTATTTAAGAAAGCCGTACTAAATATATTGGCACTGACAGATCTTTAAAAGGAAAAGATAAATCGATCTAAGATATAAAGTTCTATAAAGTTGTCTGACAAAAGTTTTATGAATTGAAGCGGAAACCAGAAAGCTGGTTGTTAGTTTGCCACCATCTCCCCTCGTTCATAGCTCCTTCCCAAAACTTACCACTTCACTAGAGAAACCAAAAACACAATTAACTAGAAAATCACTAACTTAATTTGATAGTTCTAGACTGGAAAATAAATAAATAATCGATTAGGTTATTCCTTTCTTTCTTTGTTCTAGAAGCATTGTAGAATTGTAGCGAATATAGACTTAGTGTCGACCTAAAATGGAAGGAAAAATAACAGCATGTAACTTTCATGAGCTAGTCGATATCATTTACGAGTATAAGAGAAGCAAATGAATATTAAAAGATAAAGGCTTCCATAATAATCAGCCTAAAATAAAATAGAACAAAAGTAAAAGAAGTTGGAACGAATAAAACAAGTAAATCAGTTTAATGTCACCAATGGATTTTTGTTATTCGACAAGATCATGCCAATAATGCTGCTCAACTATTTGTAGCAATTACAAGATCATTTGCGTATGCCAAATTTTATATCACTGATTACAGTCGTCACATTTATTAGAAAGTTCAAATAAGTTGTTATTAATTACAAGTTTTCAAACAAAACTTACGGCAATTATGGATAAGGATTGGATTCTAAATGTTTAATTAAAGTATTGCAAAACTTTGTAGCTTGATTCAGTTTCATTTGTTTTGAAAGCACAAGAAAAAAATAAATAACATTACAAGGATTCTGAAAATGAAAACGACTTATTTACTTTCTTGTAGTAGGATGAACTAAGGGAATCCAAGAACTTTGTTAGAATGACAATTATTCAGTAATTCCGTTAAAGTGGTGTACAGGGTACAATTTAAAGAAAACCTAGAACAAAATAAACAGTGCCCATGCACTGTGAAATGTTCTAAGCGAGTTTAAAAGCAAATGATGCAAGTAACTAGTAAAGAAAGTAGTTTTATAAGGAAATAGTAGATATTTACTAAAGAACCAAGACATAGTCAAACTGTAGTGTGGACTTAAGACTACTTAAGTAAGTAGGTAACTACAATCCTGAATATTAAATTGTATAATTAAGTGTAAGCTGAGAAAAGGAAGGGGGTTGATGCTCTTTGTAGTTACACAACTAATGATGAGAAAGGCCTCCGGAGGAGAGGAACAGCTACTCCCCCTTAAGGGACTTATCATTACCGGAGCAACATGGGACTTAGTGCCGTTCTAAAAGGGAAGTAGCAAGTATTCTGCTACTTGGTCCATAGACTCAGCGGCAGGTTGCTCTAGTACGATGCCCTTATTTATGAGAAGGTTACAGATTTAGAACAGGAGGAACGTTTTAAACTAAAACTCTTAAGACTTGTAGCATTTCCCTTCTCTTCTTCAAAATAGGCCAAACATATTACTAAAACTGGTACACACGGACAAAACCACCATCATAACACCGCAGTTACAAGACAAAAACGGGGGGACTATTAGAGCGCTAAAAAGGGGAGACTTCCAGTCTCATTCTGCGCCCCCAGGAATTCTCTCCAGTACAATGTGCACTACTAAAGTTCACTTTAATAAAATCTTGCCTCCTTCTTCAAGACACAAGAATTTCTTGGGAAAGCTCCATTTCAGTTGTACGACTTTAATTTCTGCGAGTATTATTCACTATTCTCACAGTATATGTACTTTATACGCGTAATATATGTATATGAGAACTTTCATGCTACACAAATATTACATACATCAACAACTCGCATTTCTTTAGCAACTATTTTAATCAACATTTCTTCTCCAAAACTAACGCAAATTTATTAAAAAAATAATAAACCAACAAAGAGCTCTTTGAGTTCAATTCACGCTGTTGGCTTCTTTAGAATTTAAAAAAAAATACAATGGCGGGTCTTAGTTTCGTCTCCTTCTTCATTTCCTTTTCCCATTGCTCTTTGTTAAAGATTATTTTGTACCTGAAGGCTACTATTAAACTGTAATCGTTTGTCAGATAACTAAGGTACATTGCCGATACCTTGTTACTGCCAGGAGTACTAAGCTATGTATTATCGAGTGGTAAGTCTTTGGAGCTTTTCACAGGAATATTTATGAATGGAGTGTCTTCAATTCTTCTTTGTGACAAAGACTCAGTAAAGTTCTTGTAAAGATCGTACAGCATCCCTAATTTAAACTCTTATTTCTAAAAAAAAAAGTAGGAATAGTTTAGTTTAATATTCCTTAGTTTTTTAAGTAGTAATTTTCGTTTAAGACCAAATTAATTGATTTATATTTAAGTTCTTTATATTCTGCTCTAACCCTGCATCTCCCCCAAATTTGTGATCACAACCAACAAATATTTCTTGCAACATCGGGGTAATAAGCTCTGATTGGTTTTCCGGGGTGAACACGCGAAATAACGTTTCTATCCTTTCCAAGCTATTCAGTATAGTACCTGAATGGCCCCCTGCGCTCTCATTTCTGTACATAGGTTAGTTCAGGGATGGTCTGACTATTTTCTAGAGATGTTTGTGCTTATCATGCTTAACTATACATCTAATTCTTTCTTCAGATATCCGTAAAAAAAAAAATTGATCATTAGTATTGTGAATATTTGTAAAACAGGCGTTACCCTTCGCGTTTTGAAGAGTACAAACAGTTCACCTATCTCTCACCAGCATTACTGTTACTGTTTCGATGGTTTTAAGTCTGCTTTATGTAACGGACAAAAATTTTTTTTTAAACTTTTCGAACTTTAATTACTAATTAGTATTAATATTTTTATAAGTTTTATTAATTAATTACTAATTTGTTTTACTTTTCCTAGGAGCTTGTTAGAGGTGACTGTACGGAGGCCAGCAGTACATTAAAGAAGCTCCTAGGCGCCTATGACTTCAGATGTTGACGCGCCTTAAATTACAAAAAATATAAATAAAAATCATTAAATACTAAACTAGGCAGTACCTTACACTTAACGCATAAGGCTAAAGCTTTAGTCATTTCTTTCCCACTTCTGTCATAAAATGTAATATCTGGGACGATATTCCAAATAAAAGTTCTAGATCAACGTGAGTATTAAGTTTAAAAATATCGTTATAGTCGTTTTCCGAAAAAATCGAATTAATGGTTGAAATGGAAAACAATTGGCGAGATAAAGTGGGAAATTTATTGGATAAAAAGGATGGACTAGCTAATACTGAATTCGCTCTCCAAATCACCTTAGCGCATTATTATTCAAACATCCATTTGATGAGGAGGAGAGCCAAGAGGATGATGGTTAAAGAATGAATGGCAAACCGACAGCTCATTTACTAACCTAAGTTTGCTGTTAACCTATTTACCGTGGGGGATAACCAATCTTGTCCTGAGCCCTTCAACATTAAGCCCAAAAAGGAGGGCTAAGAAGACGAAGAAGAAGGGAAGGATATCCTTGCAAGTCATCATCTTCTCTGTACAATGTACCACAACAGCCGGCTTTTGGACCGAATTCCCTCCCTCACTTCTAGTTAACTAAAATGACGTACCTTCTACTCATTACTCTGTCAGGTAGGATCCTTCCTGTTACCTCAGACAGTCTTACCTGGATTCACCGACACCATCATACTCCTGACTCCATCTAGCTGGTGAATTATACATTAACTTAACTTCCCTAGCTGAGCATATCTACTCGCTGTCAGTATTCCCTACATGGATCCCACAATTTCCTACTCCTCTAGAGTAATGTTCTACATCCTCTCCAAGATCAATAATCGTGACTTTAAACTCTATAATTAATCTTACAAAAGGGAAAACGAAAAGTTATTAATAATGAAAAATTTGTTAAATAATTATTTATAAATTTGTCGATACAGTTGAGTGTTCTCTCCATCTAAATTTCATGTCTTAGATTAGTTTACACCTGAATATATATTCAGTAACTAAAAATCTTCATTATTCATAATTATCACTGATAACTTGATCTCTAAAAGATTTTACAGAACATGAATGCTGTTATTGAGACTGTATGTGCATGAATAAGTGAATTTAAGCAATTGTGGAGCAACGAGAATGGTATGTGTAGTATATGTATTTGGTTGAATGTACAAGTGCATATTAGAGTTAGATGCATTTGTGTACAAATTAGTGACATAACTCAGATAATTGACACTGCAATACTCATTGGGAGGTCCATTTATGCTCTCAAGTATCTCGAGCTTAACTCAGTAGTGCACTATAGAGTAATCATGCATTTCTTTGGGAGTTGCACTTATTTGTATAAAGTATCATTGCAGAAATGTGTTGCAGTTGTGAATAAGAATCAACAAACAGAAAAAGGTATCTTAGGTATTGGTTAGAAGTTCCTTACTTAGGGCATCCTCCACTCTGTGAAAAAAGGAAGTTCTCCTGCTGAATTATCTTTCCCTTCTTGCCTCTCCGCTGAAAATATTTCTTTCCTAATTTTGATTCGAATTTCTCACGATCATTGAAGTAAGACGGACGAAGAACTAGTTTCAAAAGAAAATAGATTGAGATGGTGAAGTCGCTAGCATAGAATGTACCGACCGGATTTAGTTCGCCAGATCAGTCTTCGATGGCAAACAAGTCAGCAAAAGAACTTATGGCAATCAAGAATTATACGAGTATAACGAAAAAGGGGTGAAAATTTGGATGTTTAGAGACACGCCACTAAATCTGTACAGCTTTCTAAATAGTAGAGTAGTTATTCGCAGTTTTCATTGTACAGATAATGGAATTATCGCAGACTTCTTTACGGTCGTTACTTCGACTAGTTAAATATTAAACCTGTTTAGGCGCCACGGTAGCGAACGGTTATAGGCGAGGCCCTCAAAGATAAGACGTATTGTTGGTTAATGGGTTCGATTCCCGGACTAGGCCTTGCATTTTATTTACTGTTTAATTTGAGAACTTTATAGTAAAGTATGTTTGCTAATCGGCACCGTCCGCCACAACTAATTTGGTAGGACATAAAGCCAGCCTAACAAATAGAGGCATTACTTTACTTTTATTTATTAAACTTGTTTGCCTCTGGATTGAAATTTTGGTTAAATTTTAAAATTTTATTTTTAATGCAAACCAGAAATTTTATCAATATTTTGCATTATTCACCAAAACAAGTTTTTATTTTTTTATGAGGCACCAACGAGAAGGACCAAATAGTATAATAAATACGAGGCATTCAGGGAATTTTCTTTGAATAGAAGTATTTTTCATTATGTTTCCTTTTATAAAATTTTATATTTATAGTTTAGCTAGTGGAATATTAAAACATTCTAGGAAGAATTCTTTTAGTATTAACCAAACAATGTTTTCCTTTTTGAATTGAGAATTTTCCACTTCCTCCAAGGGGCAAAGCTTACTACACACAACCCTTCATTATGCCCGATAAAATAAAGTTCTTCTCCGAATTTCCCAGCACACCTAAGGTACATAAATAAGCCATCTGAACGTAAAGTTGCACGTTATCAACGTAAAAAACATATCCATATTTAAAGAGGAATACAAATAGTTCTTAAGGTTAACAAAACACGAACGTTTACTTTACACTTTTCTGCAATAATATAACGTGTGGCAGTTATCGCAGCTGTCTGTGCGACAACGGTGTAAACGAAATCCTGAATGTGTAACTTTTAAAAAATGCGTTTTTATGACATTAATTGCAACTCGAAAAATCATACTTTAATCGAAAATTTCGAGATTTAACTAGTGAATAGGATTTACTTAATTCAAAATCAGGATGAATCAAAGTGACACTAAATCATTGTTTTATAAGCGTTTTCAGTGGTATTATTAATATTATTATGAATGGTGTCCTTTTTTATTATACTATTTATTGATTATAAACAACGACCACATGCGGAGCACTATCTGGCCACATTTACGTTATACCTACGGGGGCGATGGCTCTGATGCCATGAGATGCGGCAAACCGGTTGCGAAGA
Source organism: Rhodnius prolixus (assembly GCF_049639745.1). Lineage (NCBI taxonomy): Eukaryota > Metazoa > Arthropoda > Insecta > Hemiptera > Reduviidae > Rhodnius > Rhodnius prolixus. Next base: position 39,163,231 of record NW_027411614.1, on the reverse strand, counting down.
TCCAAAGAGGTCGCAGTGGCGTAGGCCTTGAGGCCGCCCTAGTTAAATCTATCTAATTGTTGTTCATTCTTTTTGGTGACTGATTCATAGTTTCAATGTTCATAGTTTTCAAGTACTAAAGTAAAGTAATCGCCTATTATTTTAGGCGAGCTTTAAGTCCACCTACCAATTAGGTGTCGTGGACAAAGGCGACTAGCAAACATACTTTACTGTAAATTTCTCATATTAGCCATTAAATAAAATCTAAGGCCTTAGACAGGGAATCGAACCTACTTTACCAACAATGCATCTTAGCATTGCAGGTCTAGTATCTTAACCGCTCGGCTACCGTGGTGCCTCTTAATTGGCTAAAGATTATTTGATTTAATAATTAATCATTCTCCTTGTTATAGGTAGTTGTTATTTCTTTGTAAAATGGATTTAAAAAAATACTTCGTTATTCTTTTAATAAAAAACTTGTCTGGAAATATGTAGTTTTTATAATCATTTTCAAAACCAGTGGTCCTTATGAAACCCCAAACAGGTTTTTGGCCATAACTCCGCCAAAAATAAAGATACAGCATTGGGGGTGGAAAATTTGAAAACTAGACCGAAAAAAACATATAGTTTACTTCGTGGGTTTTTTCGAAATTCCGCTTTTCTAAAAAGTTTTTAGCGATTGGTGCATTTTAAATGGATCACCCTGTATATTTCATAAGTCAGCGAGTTCACCAATTAGAAGATTATATTTCTTAAAGGGTATGGCATAGGTTTGTTAATTAATCTGAAAGAACTATAAACCTGTCAGAACATGATTCGCAACCGGTAAAGATAGATAGATTAATGGGATTGAAAAAATAACTGCCATTTCAGTCTAGAAAAAATTACTTTGCCGAGCTTTCGACCTAGGGACTAGGTCATCTTCAGGGCTAGTTTAGAAAGTATAACTATTTACATTTCAGGGTTGGTGTGTCTGCTGTCTTGTCTGTTCATGGACTGAGTGTGTTCGGTCTATCTTTTCTAGACTGAAATGGCAGTTATTTTTTCAATCCCATTAATCTATCTATCTATACCGGTTGCGAAGCATGTTCTGACAGGTTTATAGTTCTTTCAGATTAATTAATAAACCTATGCGATACCCTTCAAGAAATAAAATCTTCTAATTGGTGAACTCGCTGACTTATGAAATATATATAATATTTTAGACAAAAATAACTGGGAAGAAATATTCTGAAATTGAAGTGCCAACGAAAAATAAGCAAAATTTTCCCAAAATGCCTCCAAAAAAAGGTTTAATTTTTTAACAACCTGAAATCTCATTCAGTCCAGAGAAAACAATGATAGTATCTATCACTGGAAATTTAAACAAGAATTTAGGTTTTTAGATGTTTCGCCTAAAAGTACTTTAATATCCAAAAAATTGGAAGAAGTTCGATCTTAAAGTTTCAATGATTTTAAATGAGAAACAATCCAAACAACTAATCGCAAGTTTCAAAATTTGAAAAGACCACCGCAACAAACAGTTACGGAGAATATTCTGTAAAATATATTTTGTATTAAACCACCTACACGTATTTAATATTGATATTGACGTACTTAGATCAGAAAAGTTTGGAAGCATAAAGAAAAAATCTGTGGGAAAAGGAAATTTAGAAATATGAGGGAAAATTTATGATATAAAACATATTTCTTCCCATATGTCTGTATTTTATGGAAGGACCGCAGCTATTTCACGGTAGAATGCAACTGAATGGGGCTATTCCAGTGTAGGAATGAACTTTCATCACACATTTTATAATGAAGAAGCTACTGGAATATAGCAGATTTTTCCGTAGATAAGGCGATCATCTTTAGTAGGACTTGCGACCTTCAACTGGATGATCTCCATTTTCTATGTTGCTTAATTTTATATGTTATTAGAACGAGCTACTTTTTAAGAAAAGTTATACTTACTTCCGCTCAGATTTTATTATGAAATTGTCAGAAAAGGAAAAGCCAGAATCAATATTATATTTTGAAAGGTATTATTTTATCAAGCATAAAATTATTATTTATCTAACCAAAATTTAATTTAGTGTATTCAAACTCAATGAAAACAGAACCAATAGCGAGACAGTGAAAAATAAATATAAAAAAATACAAAATTTATATTATCTAAAAGTGCAGACATTAAATAATTTTATAAAAATGCATACGTCAATTATGATTTGTCGCGATAAACAAAACAAAAATGGCGTTAAGTTTTAAATTACTATGGAATCTAATTATTATTTAATAATTGATGAGATGAGATAACTCATATCACACTAATGAAGAAATGGTATGATTAGTATGCATTAATTTCAATATAATCGTACGACAAAGAGCAAAGACAAAATATATATATTTACCATTTTATTTAACGCGCAAAAATTGTATTCATCATTTTTTACACCAACAGCTAATCTCTAGAATTGATCATTTATTCTGGAATTAGTTTTTTAAAAAAAGTTGACGGTTAAAACGGGGGAGCGCACAACTCTTAATAAAAATAAAGTTCAGCAACTGTTCTTGAATCTAAGGGTACGTTTACAACGGAGCTGTGAGCATAGATGATAGCGGAGATGGTAGCAGTGAGGCATCAGCGCTTAAAGAAAAACATAATACATTCGAATGTGAGCATGCACAACGAAGCTGCGACTAGTGACTCATACGCGCTGCTATAAACGAGTATAGATGACACAATTAAATTTTTCATTTTTCTGCTAGCTGAACTCCAGTATCGGAGCTTCAAAATGGACGTCGAAAAATTATTTAGTACTGTCTTTACTCATTATTTTTGGTTATTATTTTATTATTTACTTTTAAACAATATTTTGTTTTTTAAATCGTGCTTACATTTATTTTCATGTGTATTTATTTGTTGTTTTTCTCAATAAAATCATTACTTACCTAAGAGTAATCACTAGTTTTTCTTCTATGGTTATAGGATTTCCATGACAATTTTTCCAATGTTTTCTTAATTTTGACCTTATTTTTTCTAAAATATCGTCGAATGTGGGTGGACCCATCCTCACATATTCAAAAAAACGATCCGGGTAATTTCTAAGTTCCTTATATAAATAGTGAAATTCACCCAAAGTACTTCGTTTTTTATTTATGCGATATACATGATATTTTCTAAAGCGTTTTTTCTTTAAAATATACCATTTCGTGGCTACTGAACATAAAAACTCTTCTTCACTACTCGACAAGTTGCATGTATCACAGCTCCGTTGTGCACACTAATCAGCTATCATCTCTGCTATCATCTATACTCACAGCTCCGTTGTAAACGTACCCTAACAGTGGCGTGGAATCAGAAGACAAGAGACCAACAGGTTATAACAAGCTGCTGGGAGATTTTTACACCTAACCACAACAAAAGACGTAAAATGAGCCTTAAAATATGACCCAAATTAAAATTCCTCTTTTACCACAACAAATATAGACAAAAATGATTTTGACACAACCTATTTTTGTAAAAAAAATAACCACCGGCTGCTTAAGGCGTCTTCCTTTTTGCTGAAAATGAAACATAAATTGGGAAAAATAGATACACTTTCAAGAACATCGAACTCCATAACATTTGAACAACTCAGAAAAGTTGTCAAATATTTCCAGCCAAGTTTTTTATTAAAAGAATAACGAAGTGTTTTTTAAAATCCATTTTACAAAGAAATAACAACTACCTATCTTTAGCCAATTAAGAGGCACCACGGTAGCCGAGCGGTTAAGATTCTAGACCTGCAATGCTAAGATGCATTGTTGGTAAAGTTCGATTCCCTGTCTTATTTTATTTAATGGCTAATATGAGAAATTAACAGTAAAGTATGTTTGCTAGTCGCCTTTGTCCACAACACCTAATTGGTAGGTGGACTTAAAGCTCGCCTAAAATAATAGGCGATTACTTTACTTTACTTAGCCAATTAAGAAATGGTTAAAACGAACCAGTTGAGACTATTTAAGTGTTATCGTTTAGAACCAGAAGAAGTTTATAATCCTATAAAAACAACAATGCTGAAAATATACTATACCAATAAGATTTATGCCTGGACGATTGAAATAACCGAAATACTTCAATAATGAAAGGAATAGCAATCTAAGAATCTCTGCACCCTTCGTCGACTGAGAGGGGATGCATTGTTCTGTGTCGGTTGCGCGTTGGTAACTAGAACACAATCCTCGTGGGGAAAAAAATCTAGAAGAAGCGGACATTAGGGGTGCAAATGATCTTGGTTGACAAAAGGAGTTTGCAAACATCAAACAGATTCACTAACTACATCTAATAACCTGGCCGAGGGATCTACTACATCGGACATACCAGCTAAATACATTAAAAAGCCAAATTAACTTCCCAAAAAGATGTAAAAATTTCAATTAGAAATACTGTCTTATAATTGCAATAAAATATAAATATTTCATGAATTTACTGTTGATTTTATCTGCACACAGCATGCATGTTTTCTCCTAACTAGTTTCTTCATATTTTCATCCACCGTCAGAGGTTAATTCATCAATTGCGTGTAGAGAAATTTAACTTCCGCTTTTAATGTTACCGTCACACGCTACACTTGTTGACTGAGTAAGGGAGGTTACAATATGTATATGGACAAAATGTTATTAAACAATAAAATATTTTTGCTGTAGAGTACAAGTCAAATTCCAAAAGATCCAATTTAATCTGGAGATGGTTGGAAAAGAGTGCAGCTAATTCGGTGTTTAATAACTTTCTAATAGTTTTAAGAAATTATAGAGGACAAATCTGGGATTAAAGTGAAATCTACAGTCAAATCATTGACCTAATCATAACTTAAATCTTCGATATGATTTTGTTTTAAATCCGTTGCTATAATTTATTCTAATTGTATTGAATTATAACAAATTTCCGTTTTATCGTCATATAATGCAAAAAAAAACGATGCGACATTTATAGCTAGAAGCTGAAAGAGTAAAGAAGGGAACATTACGGGGCGCGTTAATATTTAAAATGTATAAAGTAGGCACAACTATGTGGAAGGCCATGTACGACCGCCATAGGGAAGTTTTATGGCCGGTCTGATTATAAAATAGCGGACCGCAAGTATATGTATACATAACAACAGTACATGACTCCCCTTATCGCGCTTAAGTCAGCAGTTTTACCTCAGTTTGTAGCTAGGTGCACCATGGTCAGCAGCGCCTCTCATATTTAATAATAAAAACATATTTACTATGGTCATCTCCAGTTAAACTTTTCGATCTTCATACAGCACGCACATACTTAATTACAAATACCACACGTTGTAATGAGTTATTGGTTAGTAAAACGTATCACACACTTTACAGTAAATTACAAACTATAAGTGTCCAAAGCGGGACGGACATTTTACGACTGTGCCATGCGGTGGTTGGTTGTAAAGCTCGAGGATGTACGGAAGTAGGTTAACAACGTGTTTCCCATTGCATCGTATCCCCGCCATCTAAATATGATGGATGTGGGGGGGAGTGCAGCAGATGGGGGTGTAGAGAGAGAGAAATGGAATTAACGGGAATATATTCAAGCAACTGAAGCGGATTATATCGTTGCAAAGGGCTGTTAACGATCTAATGGTGGCACAGTATTCAATTTAAATTTAAAAATCAGAAGATAATTATTGTTTTTACTCCTTTATTTCCTATCGTTTCTTTTAATTGTTTTTACTTTTGGTTCCTTTCTTTTCTCTCTTTTAAATGTTCATTCTAGCGCTTATGATTGATGTACTGGGGCCAATGTACTGTCTGGCGGCCTGGGAGCGCAGGAAGTAGAACCCAGTGTTTTTAAGTTGTACCCTCCACCATAGGGTGCACAACGCGCAGGAGAAGCCACGAGCACGGGGAGCATCCTCCCAAGAGAGGACAGGCTAAAAGGACAAGAATGGCAAAGTATAGGAGGAAAAAGGGAGAATAACAGGTATCGGGTCAACGGTCAGTTGACACTGTGGCCCTATTCTACAAGCCCCAGAACCTCAGGCGGAAATAATAATAAACTTATTGCGAATAATATACATTCATTACAAAGGAAAAGAAGCACATAAGGCTTGATAGACCGTCCGCCGGAAATTAAATGTTTATTCAATTACAAAATTGGGAGGAAACTGAAAATGCCTTTCAAAACTAGTTCTACGGAACTAAGATTAGATAATAGAAACGCCTTCATTAACGAGGAAGAAACAATTATTTTATGAACCTAATAAAGCCAAAATGGCATCCGGTATTTCTTTTTAAAAGACAATACAAATATATCCTCTATAAAGGTTACCATAATGATAAAAAAATTATTCTTCCGTATAAACATACTATGTATGTATTCACATGCTAATAATTAAATTCTTGTATGAATTGGTATGTGTACGACAAGGCAGTGCGGGCTTAATAGATAAGATTTAGACAGTGAAGTTTAAAAGTTCCATTAAGTTAAGGAAGTTTAAAGAACGAATACCAGGGGATCGTAATTAAAAATTCTGCCACAATAGGTAATATAGCCAAAAAATGAACAATGTCCTCTCTGACTTCTAAATTACATAGAGAACACAGCTCTACTTCCCTATTATCCCATAGGTTATTATACTGTAAGTATTATATTATAAAATTACGATAAAATCAGTTGTGTTCGTTTAGGGCTAAATAATATTGTGTTTAAAGGAAAGTTGTGTTGACCAGTGGTATTCAATCTATGGGTCGCGATCTCATCTAGGGTCGCGAGGTGGATAGAAAAATTGTAAATAAATCTAATTTAATAAATACAAATATACATCATTGACGAAACTTTTATGAGAGAAATATTAGTTTCTAAAATGTAAAATTTTATTAAATTCTAGACAAGATTACTATATTTTTAGAACGATGACTTCAAAGAGAAATAGAGGTTTGGATTTATACCGTCAGCTTGGCCCATTTGAGGGTTTAATTATTATTTTGGTGTAAAATATCGTATTTAACTTGGTATTTGTGATAAATGGACTCTGCTTTTAAAGTTATAAATTTTATGTCACTTATGGGATTAAGTGGCTAAAAACTGGTAGCATAATTGAGAGAACAGAGTATGAAGGTTCAAAGGACGAGAAAAACGCTTCGATTTCCGGTGCTTTAAATTCCGGCACAGACCTTTGGAAGCTTCTGCCTCTACAGAGTCGAGACATAAAGAAGTAACAGCGAATACACTAGTTCTCAAGTTTGACAATGGTTTTGTACTGTAGTTGATGAACTAAAGGCTAGGATGCCCTATGTGACTGGCTAGATTCCACAATGACTCTTGCGAGGGTCGTACTGTTAGAATGTTTAAATACCATTTAGTACACTACTTAAAACAAGTGCTATGAGGGAAAGAAATGTGGAGATGATAAAGCTGGTTGAAATTGTCATTCTAGATCAGAGGTCGCTTAAGTGGTCTGTTAAATAGACCCCCAGGGATCTATTTAACAAAAGTAGGGGTCGATCTGAGCCAGGGAGTCGAAGGAAAAACAATTTTTAATATGTAAATCACACAGACCTAACTGCGTATGTAAAATTTGTGAATGTTTTATAATTGACTTAATATCAGTTTCTTTATAGAAAATAAATTAATAAAACATATATTTATTCGGGCGAAACAAGTATTTACGTACCAGCGCGCATTATCGGTTCCTGAAGCAAAGAAGCATCTTAACAATTTAAAAATAAGCAAATTTTGGACAAATATAAATATAATGCAAAAATAAGTAAAACTTTACGAAATAGTTCAGCCATTGGCCTTTCCAAGTTCCTAATATGGTTGAAGCCAGTTTGAGTCACTTAAATTCAATCTTAACTAAGTACAGAAATAAAATAAATGTGGAGTTTCGAGGGGATTTAAGATTAAAATTGACCAATTTCGAACCTAATATAGCGAACCTTGCAAAGAAACACCAGGCATACCCATCTCATTAAGAAGCAATACTGTAGTTACTTAATTTATTATTTTCACTTATTTATAATTACTTATTATTTAATAAATATCAACGTATTTAAATTTCAACATTATGATATTTTTCATAAAACTATTGTTGCACAATGTAAAATTACTTTAATAAATGTTTAAAACCATAAAATAAATGTACAAACACAGTATCTAATAGATAGTTTTATTTTAATTAACTGAAAATTACTTTTATGGGGGGTCGATGGAGATTTCGAAAAATTATATAGGGGTCCATGATCAAAAAATGTTGGCGACCCCTGGTATAGATGATGGTCACCCACGCAGATAGTGGTTAGTTAAGTAGGAAGATGAATTATCTATTAATAGCAAATGTTTATGGACTATTGTAGCTTGTCTAGAATCAATTGATGTCTAACGATAGGATTGGTTGGTGCTCACTAATTCGAGTTTCACGAACTATCACGTACAGCCCAATGGGGATTCACTCTAAGCCTTTACCCACCTCCTCCATAAGGAGCTGGAGAAGAGATAGGCGTCTTCAGATAGAAAATATAGATATAAGTAGGTTATTACTTTAATTGCCCCTAACATATACTTCCGCTTCTCACCATTAATGGATCTTTTGAGCTCAAAAAAAGAAAAAAAGAATTGGAAAAGACCCCCTTCCGGTAGACAGATTTTATACAATATAAATATTTAATTGAGTTCAAAACTCAAATTCAAAGAGAATATAAAAGCATCTGATATTTTTTCGCCGGAATTTCCTCCAGATTTACTTTATCATTTTTGGCCACACACAATCTTTTATTTCTATTCATTTATTTTGTATTTTTTCATAAAGCTCATTTCGTAATTTCTTTAAAATTTCTTTGATCTTTGAAAACATTTTTTAAAAACGAAAATATTAGTTATTAATTATTGTTAACAGATCTTTTGAGAATATTAATTATATATTTTAGCATTAAATTAATTTTTTTTTCTACCACTGCCATGCTGATTTCCTCTCCCTGCTGACCACTTACGTCCCCAAACCTCTTCATACCTCCCTCCATGAGACCATTTTATACAATTCAATTAGCTGTTGTCGCTCATTGCACCCCTATCTTTACGCTACCCCTATTTAACTAAATTTGTTAGTTGAAAAGCTCTCCCTATACCATCCTGGTTTTTTTCACATTGTAACCTTATTTAAAGTCGAAGTTCATTAAAACTTGAAACAACTTTGCCAAACTTCAGCTTTTATGTATTTAACTTCTTCTTCTAACAATTAAATTAGCTGTATACTAATTATAATAATTGATATAGTCTTAGACAATTTTTAATAGAAATAAATTCATCATAAAAATGAAGGTGTTCAAATTATGTTTAATATCTCTTAAACTAAGAATTAAAGAGAATTAACACATTTGTCGAACGTTTAACAGACTCTGGTAACAGAAAATGGACTACCCATAACTACAGGATCCTAACCAAACAACACAAACAGCATTGCAATGACAACCCTCTAACACCCAGACTAGTATACACAGTTGATTTGTGCATCTAATTGGGTTTGGCAAATCCCAATGCAAACTCTTCTTAAACTCACCCGCTTCATACGCCTCTCTGTAGGCCTAATTATTGCATAGAAGCGTACGAATCTATTATTCTAATAAAGTTTCTCAACTCTATTCATTCTTCTCGCTGAATTTATTGATAAGATATAAAACGACCAAATAATCTTTAACTAGAGAAGTATCCCAGTACCGTTGAGTTAACTTTAATCAAACTAAAATGCATTAAAAGGATTTAATCGTTACACCTTGAAGGTATTTTGTAATAAGGAACTGTATGAGTGTTGCGCCCAGAAATAAGATAGATAATTGAACACACAGAAGACTTCTTCATCAAATTGTATTAAGGTATTCTGATGAGGAGACATTCTGTCTATATAATGTAGTTTGAGATTGGAATTTAGAAACAAAGAGAATTAAGCATTACTTTAACCACTCAAGTAATTCATCTGTTCGTTTAATGAATATCTAATTTATCTGGCAGTTCAATATGAAACAGCTATTTTATTTTCTCTGAGAATATAGAAATCAGTATCGAATTACATTTGAAATTGTCTAATTCATTGGAAATTAATTTTTAAAATATCAATTCTGATACAAATATTTTTGAATTTTCTGAAATATTGATCAGAATTGTACCCCGGAAAACAGTACAAGTTAATTAATTATAAAGGTATAATTCTTGGGGTTTATTCTAAGTTTCCGGGAGCGTAATCTATGGATTCAGGTGCTCCTTCGAAACTTTGAAGTCACAACAACGCTAGATACACTATTACTAACAATGGCAATAATATTGACAACTAATCCCCACTTACTAACTGAGGTGAGAAGTTACCCAGCGTTACCACTTTCTTGGTCATCTCCAGATTAACCATTCTCTTCTGGAAAATCGCGAGGCCACTGCCATTTTAATCGCCTAGGAGGATGATCTGAAAGGTGATCTAGACGATAAATAGCGGACTAGAGGATTGGTATGAGAGTTCTGTAGTTTCTGCAGCGAGCAACTTGATTTACAAATGGAATTTCCAAGTCTGTGTGGATGGTTAGATTTTAAACGTAAAATGGAGCGTTAACGATTGTGTGGAGAATTCTAGATTGAAGAGATTGAATTCATTGAAGATTGGAAGCGTTTCGTTGAACCCTACAGTTCAATACCGTACGACCAGGCGAGTTTTAGTAAAGAATTGTAAAGCAGTCGTTTGTTATTAAGTGAAAGATTAGATAGTCTTTTGACTGGTCGATAACGCCTGTTAACTTCAGTTCCTTTAAGTCGTGTGTACGACTCCCAAGTCTTTTGTCTACATACAGCCCAACCTAACGGACAACATCCCTTCGAGAAGTAAAATAAAAAATGTTGATACCATTCACTTGACTTTAAATTCGTTCTCTGACTTCCAATAAAAACACGATCTTTTAGTTATAACTCGATCCACATTCATCAGATCTTCTTAATCAATTATAGACAATATTAATCTCTATAAACAGGAAAAATACTAACTCCAACAATGAACTAGTTTTGGAGATAACAGCTTAAAACACGACCTAAATTTAAGTCTCAATATCTCGTTCGTAAAGCTTATACGATCTCTCTCCTCTGGCTGAAAAAATCTTCTTCCTAAAATGTTTCATGCGCTTTAAAAGTCAAAAAAATATACTTCCAATGAATATTTACGTCTTTGCTTTATATAAAATTTACGATAGAGTTTCTTTGAGGAAAAAGACAGGATTCCACAGCATTTCCTGATGATCGAGCGCTGTCATTCAGTGAATGATATATCCTGGGAAGGATATCCTTTCTTTAAAACCATCTTTGGCCATAAAATATCAACAAAAAGGAAAAAGACTTCGAGTGCTCGGCATTATTACTGTCGCAACAATGGGGAGTTTATCCTAAGTTTGGTCTGAACTGATCTTTAAGTAACGCTTTTATCGCTTTTCCACTTGAAAGGAAAATATCAAAATTTTTATCTCCATGCTTTCCATTCCCAGAAACCATATTAAATGATCTTAGGGCTTAGGATTGCAAGTTTATTAGAAATAGAGGAAGCCCTTTTCCAGATAGAAAGGAAAAAATAATAAAAACATCTTTTGTTTGTGCGTTTGTTGTGGGGAAAAAAAACACACTTCATCAAGAAAATTGCATTTCTTCAAACTTGATGTTCTACAATATTTATGCATAAGATGTTCCTTAAGCTTAATCTTCCTTAAGTACTTCACCAATATTAAGTCAATTTTCCTCGGAAAATTCAAATAAAAAGCGATAGGCCTTTATGAGTTTAGTATAGTGCAATGAAAATCTTGAGCCATATTTTAAATAATCGTTAATAAACATAAAGCAGTCGTTCTGAGCCGATGAAAATACCATACCGGAAAGGGTTACGAGAAAGTAAAAATTATTAAATCTAATATTTTTATAATTATTGTTCATTGTTTTCGGTGACTGATTCTGTAATCCAACAGGACGAAAAAATAAATGCCAATTTCAGTCATAATTTCACAAAACCAAACACATAAAACCCGATCACACTTCACTTCATAACCAGATAAGACAGATGATTTACCAAAACTTTATAGAACGTAAAATATTTTGTTGCCAATAAGGTAAATAATTTTGTAAACTATATTACATTATACAAATCTAATTTAATACAATTATTGCAGCAATAATACTATGTAAAATATGTTTAACAGCCCTGAAGATGACCTAGTCCCTAGATCGAAAGCTTGGGAAAATATTTAAAAAAATCATGACTGAAATTGGCATTATTCTTTCTTATTTGTATATTATAATATTTTAAAATATTTGTAAAATATGGCGACCTCAACAAAAGTCTCTATATAAACTCTAAACTTTTATGAAGTATAATTCGAAAGGTAAATCAAAACAGAAACGTCAAGTGCAGGTGAAAATTGGAACCTGTAATTCAAATTATATGAATATATTTCAACAAATTTCAAACAATATAAACTCAATATCGCTTTCATTCTTTGGCAAGCTATATTTATTAATTATACCGTAAATGAATCGACATAAATAACGAGATTTGAGAGAAAGGCAAAACTAATCATTGTTGTAATTTAGTTCTCTTTAAATGGTGCCAAAATTGAAACCATTTATAATACTTGCATTGCTGCTTGTTAGTTGATTTGAAACAACGAATTCAAATATTTCTGGTTGAAAACATTCATTAGGCTCCATTTTCGTCTATTATGATATATTTGGCAAAATACCAGGCGTAAAATTGTTTAATTTTTCGTTTCAGTTGTGGGCCTCAACAGAATGGAATATATAAACATAAGCAGCTATAACCCAAAGCGTGCTTATCACATACTTTAACCCTCACTAATTTATCAGGAAATAATATGGGCACCCAATTTTTATTTTCTTTTAAAAGGTATTGAGATTTAAAATTAATTTTTTATCGGAAGAATCTTTTTTACTCCCCCCCCCCAAAAAAAGTGGTATTTTAAAAATTGGAATATCTGTCTGTTTATTTGAGTGAAGAGTTTGGTAGTACTGCGCAAGACCAAAAAAATTGCAGAAACTTCCAAATCTGATATTTTTTTGTTTCTGTTTTGTACTCACAGCATCTAAACAATGAGGACAGAAGACGCGCCAATCTTTGGTGTTAACAATGTAAAATAAATTATAAGCTTTTAATACGCATAATCGCTGATGATGATATAGTTTCTACGTCGAAAGTTCGGCAAAAAAATAAGTAAAAAATTATAACTAACATTGGCAATAATCTTTCTTCATATTGGATTAATAAATCAGTCACAAAAGAAAAATGGTGAACAACACCCTACAATCGATTACAACTTTCTATTTAAAACCATTTTCCCGGGGAAACTCGAATAAAGACACTCCTGTAGGCGGGAAAAGGTTAGGCTACCCTTTAACCAGTTAAGCGCGGAATTTAATTTTAAAAAAAACCCCCACAGTGTGCGGAATTAAAATCAAACAATGACGTGTATGGTATACACGACGGAACGCAGGGCAAAACAACCAAAAGTTTACAACGTCATAATAGTCACTGCAAGCGACTTTTTCTGCAATTTCGGTGGCTTGAGATTACCAGAGCATTCTGTGCTCTTGTACCGCTTTACGTATGCATTGCTCTAGTTAACTAGAGACGTAAGAGCTTTTACAAGGAAGAAAAGAGCTTTGAATTCTGTAGAAAATGAAATCATACTCGTACTGAGGTCTGAACCTCTAACTAAGGTAAAAACGGCATTGCTCAAGGGTTGAAAGCTTCTATTTGCATGGAAATAACCAATCTCTAATGCGGAGACCAAACATGTACCGACCACTTATCATTTGGCTGACTCTCACCACCCACTCCGTATAAAATACTTGGCAGTTCTATTGGTAAAATAAAGGAAACATCCCACCAAATAATATTCTTATTGTATTTTATTAAAATGTCGAGTTTTTATAGTTAATGGCAATTTTATATTGTTTACAACGAGTAAACACGTCGAACGCACCAGTAACAGAGATTTGGTTTGACGTATATACAATTCAAACGCGCTTAACTGGGTAATGTACCATTTCAATGTAATGTATGAACTTACCACTAAAAAGCAGTAATAATTAAATATTATTAAGGGCTCAATAGGGAATTAAAAATATAAATTTGTTGAAAAGCTGGCTGCACGAAAGAATCAAGATTTCTGACCATTTTGGGGAGAGGTAAGTATCTATAAAAGAGACATGGTACCTTAAAGTAGAAAACTACTTTTGAGTACAAATTGTAAGTTTCGACCAATTTTACACTCATAAATTGCAGAATTTTATCTTTTTTAAGTTGAATAGTGCGCGTGCGCGCGGCGCTGATGGTGGTTAGGAGGGGTGTGTTATGATAGATGTATGGATGAGTTGCGTTTACTGGATGTAACGTTATTTGAAGAATGTAAAGCTAAGCATAAAGCCTATACTGAGGAGGTGGCGAGAAAGGCCACAATAAGAGCTTTGTGAGTTTAGCCTCTTATTGTAAGAGCGAGTCCCTACCACAACAGCCAGGACACCCTACACCCTGCTGCAGAAGAAGAAGAAGAAGAAGCACCGTCCTTGCCTCTTTGCTGACAAACTAAGCAGGACCGTTTAAACCTCTATTGTCAGCAGAGTACAGTATACTCTATGCTTCTCCATATCGACAACCGAATTCCCCACGACCCACTTCTACTTACATTTCTAGGATATCTTGTGGCACTTTTCTTTTAACTAAATACAACCATAATCCTATAAAAGAAGGGGTTTTCTATTTCTCTATCATAACCTAATTTTTTTAAGAGCTTTATTTTTTATATTTATTACTTATTTCCAAGTTAATCGCGCTTATCTGGGAGTTGTGCACTAATTATTAAGTAAGTTTATGGCTACATTACTAATAGAAGTAATAAGCTTCTGCAGGTATCTACGCTGTAAATAAATTGATTTTCCCTAAAGTCGAGCGGAAAAACGCTCATTACCGCATTGTTTCTTAACGAACATATTTTCCGCAAACTAATTGATATTGTGTATAAAATTAGATAACTAAATTTTACTTTACATTTATGCTCAATATGGTGCAGAAATGTACTCAAAAATAAAAATTTATTTTAACAATTACAGCGAAGGAACCTAAATTGACCTAATCTTTATTGTTCATTAAATTAATAACATTATTACAATTTGATCAATAGTTTGATCTAGAAATACATTAAAAACTTTCAAAAAACAACATGCGAAGAGAAAACATTGCTAATTTAGGACATAAAGTCGAATAAAAAGAACAGATTAAAGAATACGTAAACTGATTTAAAAATCAATTCCAAAAACCATTTGGCGAAACAATGAATGCCAAATTTGAATATACAGTTCATTAAAACGACAAGATCTAAGAAGACATTAAAAAGGTTAAAAAAATCATATCCAAAGAAGAAGAAAAAAAGAATGTAAATTCGGAATTTACAGTTGATTAATAAGAAAAGATCAAAGAATACACCAAATAAGTTTATAAATCAATTTAAATACTTTCAAAATTAAAGTATTATTTCAATTCAAAAAAAAAGAAATAACCAACACTGAACGTAGTCAACACGTAGCATTAATAGTAATTTGTAAGTAATAATTCAATGATAACATGCTACTTTCATGCAAGAATAATACAAATATAAAATAAGTAATTGATAATAAAGTCTTACCTTGTTTAAATAATATAAAATTACACCAGCATCTCAATAGATCACCAGTCCAATAGCACTTGACACTTGACACAGTTTAAAATAATTCACAACACTATTCGCACTAAAACTGTATATCACGCACTAAGTATAACTTAAACCCAATTTAAAAAACCGAACTTCACTTTAACACGCACTAATATTCACTTAAAAAATCACTTTAACACAGAGATACGAGTAACAAGTTAAAGATGTCCGCCGGTAACTGGCTAAGCAGATCAGCTGGTAAGGGAAGGTTATCTAGGCTCAGTGATCAGCTGATTTTTTTAAATTTATTTTCATTCATAATTAGTGAATATTATATGGTTTAGCGTGTTAGAGAATTTATTTTATCTATTTATTTTAAAATGACTTTAAAATTTCAAAGAAGATTTAATTAGATCAATGCTAAAAAGTAAAATTTGGAGAGAACCCTTTCACGACTTTACGGTGGGGGGGGGGGAGACATTAGATTAAACTTCAAATTTATTATTACAACAATAGAAAGCTAAAAATATAATATAATTATAAACGTTATAAATAAGAGGTAATTATTACTTTAATATAGTTAATTGATATTAAATAATACTAGTTTTCTTTAATTAATTCTTAATCTGATTTCTTATATATTATACTATACAATTGTACACGTTGGTACACGTTTTGAAGCGTAGCTTTGTATGTTACAAATCCCCAGTTCGATTCTCGTATACTTTTCTAGTATCTAGAATATATGTTAATAGTGAAGTTTGTACTACCAATTAGGTGTCGTGGACGGAGGCGACTAGCAAACATACTTTACTGTAAATTTCTTTTATTAACCATTAAATATAAAATCCAAGGCCTAAGACCGGGAATCGAACCCACTACCACAATACATATTAGCTTTGTAGATCTCACCTCTAACCGCTCGGGTACCGTGGCGCCCGAGATATTTCAAATTTGGAAGTATCTATCTGTTATAATTGGAAATGTATAAGTTTGAGAATAGAAAGAGTAAGAGAGTGTTCTCATCCGAAGTTTATCTTCGAAAAAATAAAAATATGGCCGCACAAATTGCTCTGTTCTAAAATAATTCCTGAAAGGTTGTTAGAATAACCTTGTTAACCTTAATTAGACTAAATAAGACGATGCCTTAATTATATTCAGATGAAGGGTAATTAAAAGATTTCCTTACAAGTTTTAATCAACTTTATTTACTATTAGCCCCCCAAAAAATAGTCTTTTTTTTTAGTGTAAAGTTGCAAAAATGGGGCAAAAATAAATGTAACCTAAAGAAGGTTATTTAAGTAGCAAAATATTAAAGGTATACTCTTGAAAACCAATTACTTAGTTACTTTACCCTGTAATTTCTAGTAGTCAAGAAAATACTTTTATGATACTGTTGATTTTACTCCCTTAGAACTTTTCCATACTTTTCTGGACAAACAAGTTGGTTAAAGTTATGTTTTTCTTATAACGAATTTTCTAACTAAATATAAGTTTTAAAGAAAATGAAATTCAATGATAAACTTGTTGATAAAGTTCTACTTTTTTCGGTCATTTGTTCGCTTGGACAATAAGATTAATGTATTACTAAATGTTATATGTGATACTTTCGTTACTCTGACGCGAATATTCAAACTTAAAATATTTCAATTACAATAAAATGATTAATTACTAACTTTAATTACAATGGCCTGAGAATCCAAGCGGCACTCACCTGTAATAAAACAAAAATCAACGTTAAATTAAGCAATTATGACCACTCTTGAATATTTACTATAGTGTCGAAATTATTAGTAATTTTGATTGGGTGATAGATTATGGAAGATATAATAAACACAATTTCAAGAATACGAGGTGTGTTCAAAAAGTAACGGGAATTTTTAAATTTCGCGGGTTTGGAGAGTCTGATTGTAAAATTTTTTTTTTTATTATGTTGGTACACATGCCCCTGAAGTACGATAAAATTTTCAGTAATATTCATTGTTTACTTCTTAAGTGGCAGCCGTTAAGGTTAGACGTGTTTTTCGAGCTTGGCGATTTTTGTTTGTTAAAAAAAATGGATCAAAGAATTTGTATTAAATTTTGCGTAAAAAATGAAATAAAGTGTGTGAAATGTTAATAAAGTCATATGGTGAGTCTGCTATGAGTAAAACAAGGATTTACGAGTGGTATAAGCGTTTCCAAGATGGCCGCGAAAACGTTGAAGATGACGAACGACCTGGACGTCCAAGCACATCAACAACCGATGAAAACGTGAAAAAAGTGAAAGAAATGGTTATGAACGATCGCCGAATCACAATCAGAGAAGTCGCTGATGATGTTGCCATATCAATTGGCTCATGCCATGAAATTTTTTCCGATGTTTTGGGTATGAAACGTGTGGCATAGTGCATCATGAATTCTTGTCACAAGGTCAAATAATCAATAAGGAGTACTACCTACAAGTTCAACGCCGTTTGCGTGAAGCAATCCGAAAAAAACGCCCGGATTTGTGGCAAAACAATTCATGGATTTTGCACCACGATAATGCACCTGCTCACACTTCATTGCTTGTTCGTGAATTTTTGGCCAAAAACAAAACTTTAACGATGCCCCAGCCTCCATATTCGCCAGACATGGCTCCATGTGACTTTTTTCTATTTCCAAACATAAAGAGAACATTAAAAGGCCGTCGTTTTACAAGCATAGATGACATTAAAAGCGAATCGCTGAAAGAGCTGAAAGCTATCACAAAGATCGAGTTTCAGAAGTGTTTCGAGGATTGGAAAAAGCGCTGGCACAAGTGTATTGTATGCGAAGGGGACTACTTTGAAGGCGACAATATTAATGTAGATGAATAAATAAATATTTTTTTCAAAAAACGAAAATTCCCGTTACTTTTTGAACACACCTCGTATAAGAAAGCAATTTTCTAAGCAACTTCTAATTAAAAGTGGGCTAGCAACACCTTGTTTCCCCAATCGAAGTTCAAAAAAAGGTCCAAAAGATTGAAGAAACTTCATCTTTTCTTTTACTTATGGTAATTTTTATGTAGAAGAACAGTATTAAATACAGATAATGTATAAAAAGACTAAATGTAGTATTAAAAATAGAAAATGGCACAAAGTTAATGCATACATGTGAGGTCTAGTTAACTTAACTTTGATCAGAAAAGTTTTGATTATCAGCACAATTATTCATCAAATAGAAGCGAGTGAACTATCGGAGGAACTCCTCCAAATAATTACATTAATCAAAACTATTTAAATTTAAATTAAAAAAAGTAAACAGAGTTTACACTAAAAATGACCATAATGTAAATGGAGTTTGTTTACTCCACATACACTACCGAACAACACAGCTAGCAATGTAATGAACAAATAATGTGCTATAATTGAACATGCTTTAGGTATAACCGCAAGGAAACTCAAATGTAAGGTTATTTTGAGTGGTTATAACGATCGACTGAATTACAAATATAGTAAAACGCTTTTTTCTCTCATGCGGGCTTCATACTTGTTCAACTTTACCGAACTTGTGTAAACTTAAATAAAATAAAAGGCAAGAACAAGAATCGATCACAGAAATTCAAGTTTTGTGCTCCTAGCCAACTAACGAAGAGGTTCTTAGTCTTTTTGAACGTATTGAAGGTTTATATTCTCTGTCATTCATTAAAACTTGATGGAACAAGTTTTACTCTTGAGGGAAGCTAGTAGGCACGCTTGGATGCTGTTGCAATCCTTCCATAGGGTGCAATATTACCATTCTTTAAAACAATACGAGTGTCTTCTCAAGTAATTCGATGCCTTTAACTACTTTATTCCACGATAGCTTTGGTTTATTAACTAGCCTCAATGTAAAACGTCAATTTCTTACCGAACTATATATTAAAAAGGGAAATAAATGTTAAATGCAGAAGCTCAACAGCGTCCACAAACGAGAAACATTTATAGAATCAGTGAACAAAAAGCGAAATAGATAAAAATATTAAGCTTTATGTTGTGTAGGAAATGAATCGAAAAAAATCTTGAATTTCCGTAGCTCTTCGAGGTCAGAAGAAATTGGATCAATTCGTAGTCGTCAAAAACAAGATCTAAGATCACCAGATTACATTTTTCTTCGTCTCAACACATCAAATCAATTTCATCAAATCCAGCTTGTAATTACTCTTTGTGATGTAAAAAAAATGATACCAAGTTATCCTTAAATCTTGAGGATAGTGCATGAATATTGCCGTTTCATCAACTAGATCTTCACAGGTAACCTTCACTGATGATCTAGAAATCTAAAAAAAAATGGACCATTTATTTCCATTTTTTTATTTTAAATAAAACATTAGTTAATGTCTGGAAGTTATAAAATTGTTTAAATAAAATAGATCATAAACAGAAAGCAGGATTATTCCTTAATTTGTAAACGTCCATCAAATACATAAATAGAATAATAATTACAAAATCATCAGAAATTAGGATTAAGAGCAGAATTTTGAATATAAGGAACCTTTATGATTCATCTAAGTAAGCATTGACTGACAACTAAAGTTATTAATAATTTCACTTGGATTAGCTTTGTGAATGTTTCAAATAAATTTAACTTTACAAGACAAAATGCCAGTTCGAAAAGATATTTAATTTATGTAATCTTTAGTTGAAGAAATGAAAACTTCTTACTTTATTAATAAAATATTAAACTAGGTGAAAATGAGACTACAAATAGCAAAGATGAAGTATTTTCTATCTGTTATTACGTAGACAGATATTACGTGCAGAACTTGTAAAACGTCAAAGAACCATTTCATTTCTTCACTATAAATAAAATAAGATTTGTATAAATACAGTAATGACTGGATTAAACACGTTAATATTTAAGTAGGAGCTTTTTTAATATTGATTGCATTAATATCCGAATTGAAGGGGTTTTTTAAGTTAATATAACGTGTCTATTAAAATTCGCTAATAAATTCTTTTGGATATGAAGTAAAGCCCAAGAATAAATACTTACTGTTTAAACTTTTGAATATATTATAATTTGCAAACTCCTTTGTGATGATACGAAGCTTCCCCCCCACTTTATTTGTAAATTTACAACTGCAACAAATGTTGCATCAAGTAAATTTGGTCTTACTGGTTCAGTTCACTTGTAATGTCATGGGTTAGAGTAATCACCCACTGGTGAAACTCTTTCACAATGATTTAATCACAACAGATCTCTAGGCCACTTCCGCTTCAAGCGACGAGGAGGATTGTCGGGAAGGTGAGGAGAGGAGAGTTGTTGGATTAGGATGGAGAGCTAGGAAGGGGGCTGTGAAATTTGCGGTAGAGAAACTTTATTAGGTCAGTGACAAAAGGGTTGTGAAGGTCAGTGTGCATGGTGTAGTATGGAGCATTCAGGATTTTCCGTAGGATTTTAGACTGTAGTGTCTGCAGGCGTTTGGAGTTAGAGAGTGTTTGGTTGAGCCCCACACTTCTGCTCCGTATGTCCATATGGGTCTTAACATTGTAAATTGTCAGTTTGTGATTCAAGTCAAGTTTGGATCTGCGGTCAAGTAGTCTAGTAAGTAGCTTGTAGCGTCTGTTCACGTCTTGTCGTATCAGTCGAGCGTGTGGGTTCCACGTGAGTCTCTTGTCAATGTACAGTCCTAAGTATCGTACTGTATCGTCAGCTGGAGGAATAGTTGCACCGTTCAGTTGTACTGGTGGACTCGCAGATTTTCGTAATGTAAAAGTAATGTGCACTGATTATAAACAAAAAAACTCTCGGTTTAACATGTGAGCCATTCACGGCCAAAATCAATCGATTACCTCAATTTTTTTTTAAATATCTTAAATTTAAATATCAAAGCATTTGGTTCGGTCATGGCTTTTTATATTTGCAATAAATTTCCCAAATAATAAAGATTAACACCATTTTTTTGGCCAATGAATGATAAATAATTTATTTCAAAAGCCTTTTGATTAATCATTCGAGCTCTAATGTGAATCGTTGCAATAATTCGATCAAATTCTTTAATAGGCGCTAAATGATAACGGTAAATTTATTTGAATTTATATTATAAACGTACATTACTTCATTGCCTTTCTCCAATGTCTTGTTTTATGGAGTTAATCGAGTCTTGCAGTGAACGGCTAATATGTGTATAAAAGGAGCAAATTGATTATTTAGCGAAAAGTTAATGAGCTCGAACTTACGATTAACTCATGTCAGCGCGCCCAGACGTGAGCAAAAGCTCATTAGAGCATGATGTCAGTGCTAAGGCAGGAGAAGTATGATTGATTGATTGATTGACAGTTCTATCAAGGAAGTAAAGGAGAAAGAGCAAGGCTTCTCAAGAGACCTAATGATTCTATCATCAGTGATAGTTCATTATCATCATTAATAAAATATCGTTACTTCACTTCACTGTGATGATGGCTATATTGCCTTCTGCACAGTATTTAGGCAGAGAGATCCAGGTCTCCCTATCACAGCCACCAGATGTTCTGGAAATGTGAACAAGCCCGAGTAAGGGTCTGTCTAACTGAGTTTATTTAATATCTCCGCAAACGATTATAGTATTTTAAGTCCTCCTTAAGTACAATTAAATTCCTCTTAACTTATAATGAAAATATTTAATGGAAATTACAATGGAAATTATGGAAATCATATTCATTTTGTGAGTGATCAACAGATAACCCTTTCCGGATAGAATTATTATACAGAAAAAATGCCAAAAAAAATAAAAATAAAAATGAAAAAATTCAAAACAAAGTTTAAAACAAATGCCAATTGTATCATTTGGTCAAAATTAAGCATGAAATAATATATTTTAAACTAGTGATGCCATATGGCAACATCGATCTGGAAAGGGATAAACATTAACAAGATTATGCAAGGCTAAAGGCCAGCCTATTGTGTCCAGATCAAAGCTCCGCTATCTTATCTTCTCCACGGTATAACGTAAGTTCTTCTCTGAATTTCGCTCAACTCCAAAAGTTTAGGAATCCATCATCTGAACGAATGTTTACCGTGTAAGAACTAATCCATATTTAAAGGGATATAAAAATAAATTCCACTTATAGAACAAACACTAACGTTAATTTTGTGCGATACTACCATCGACTTGGCAACTAACTATTGTCCAAATGATCAGGCAGGGCAATAGCGATGTATCGAGAAGCCTGTAAGAGTAATTCTAGACAAATAAGTTTTATTTCGTTTGTTCTATAGCAAATAAATATTTATAAATATTTACCATTTTAGGGCCTGAACTCTACACTTTTTGGAGTTTATTTAACTTTTCGATGTGTACAGGTAAACTGTACAACTTTTTTCAAAGATAGAACACAAAGCGGTTAACCACTATTATTCCCTAATTTTTAGTTGACCAACTCTTGCATTGTATCTACTATTGAGCTGTGCGAATGGCTGCACAATCTAGAGTGGTACACTGATTGCTGAGCTCTGCATTATCACCATTTGATAATCTAAACACTGCCATTCTACTTAATTTCAACAGGTCTCTGAATGGACAACAGCTACGTTGAACATCAGCAACTCAATAGCGGCATTACCCAATCACCAATCTGTGCTTTCTAATAATAACTAACTCTAGGTTATCGTCATGTCTCCTACTTTCCTATTTTGAGATCCAATAGTCGTAAGTGGTAACTTGAGATTATCTAGTATTTTTTGGCTAGATGATTTTTATCTGTCTCGAAGTAAAGGGGTGGACGGGAAATGAGCGATTTTTAATTGAATTACTTTTTCGAATTTTTCAGGAGAAAAAATTTCAAACGAAAGTGACGATTAACAATACGTTCTCTTACTATAGTAAGTAAGTAATATAAGAGTAAATAATAAAGAAAACATAATAACAAAAATTGATTCCAGTTATTGCTGAATCAATAATTGATGAGCTAGTAATAGTATCTATTAATGAGAAAACACCAATATTTACTCTGTAATGGCAGTGTAATTGAATGAAAAATGATCGAAGAGTAATATTGGGTAAAAGAACAACAATGGTTAAAGGTATTATAACTTGGGCGCCGCACAGTATGAGATATCGGCCGGGTAGTTTGAACCATGGGTTGAGGATTTGCAATATTTCTCCCTGTTGGAGTTTCCATTATATTACCTGTGGGTTAGGTTAATCCCCCTATATCATCACCTCGCTAGAGTCTTTTGTCCTTAACACCAGCTTCAACATCAACTCCATCGCAGTACTGAATTCATATCTACTAACATTTATCTTATAACTTCTATCAATTATTAAACTTGGTTACTTAGAATTAGAAACACCAGAAGAATAAATAGAAGATCCTCTTAGAAACTGGGAGGTAAATGGCGCAATAGGTCAGTATTGAGACAAAATGAAGCTATCAGGGCAGTTAAAGGCCGCCTCAAGAAAAGATGGGCTGAAAGTAGGCTACCCTCGGCTCACAGATCTTCATTAGAAGATAGTTATCGGGAGATAATCCATATCTATGTCCTGAGTGCTGAATACACTTCACTGCAAAAGCATATTTTAGGTTGAATGTGCAAATATGAAAATTTTAATTCTAAATTCAGATTTACCCCCACTCTAGACTTAAAAGAACGGAACTAAACAGACGCTATCAACTACTTAAAATACTCTTAGACGATAGATCAAAACTTTCTCTGGACTGATTTATACTACTATTTTAAAACCCATCTGGGCGTGTGGAATAGAAATGAAGGGTTCAACCAATCTAAAATACTTCGAACTATTGTAAACGCTCCATTTTATGTCTCCAACCTGACTATACCCACTGACCTTAACATTCCTTTTGTCACACAAGTTGCTGAAAACACGATACAGAAAACTCCACTTCAGCCTGCAATCTCATATTAATCCTCTAGCTTAAAATCTTTCTTCTAGAACTCTTCCTGACAACCCGGACAAGACGCCTTAAGAGACAGTGGCCTCGTGATCTCTCAAGTGAAGAGAGAGTGACTAATAGTCTAATGTTTTGGAGTGTTACCACTGGGTAACTTCTCCAATCGTTTGCTTCATTTGCTACTTTGTTATCATTGTTACATATAGCGCTAACGCGCTGATTGTAGCACAAAGAAAATATAATAATTCACATTTATATTGAAGACTAACGTTGAGTGAACAGTATGGAGTATTGGGCACAGTAAGAATGAATATAATGTATACAAATAAGTATATATAAGCGAATATATCCTTTATTTTGAACAAGTTGGTTTTTCTTGGTCTGAAAGAATTTACTCGAACAGATGTACTTATTATAAGAATGTGTGTAATTTTCATTTAAGGAACAGGACATTGCAGTCTTATTTTGCTTATTGTAAAGGGCTAAAAACCTTGGCTGGTGATGCATCAGGAGAGAAGGAGATAAAATAAAAATGCA
Organism: Rhodnius prolixus; assembly: GCF_049639745.1. NCBI lineage: Eukaryota > Metazoa > Arthropoda > Insecta > Hemiptera > Reduviidae > Rhodnius > Rhodnius prolixus. The sequence goes on along the minus strand of NW_027411614.1, from coordinate 39,138,212 downwards.
TGAATTAAAAAAAAAATTACTTTATACGAAATTCTGTCATTTTGTTTTGATATACCTTCAAAGCAGTTTCAACAATTAATTAACCGACCTACTCGACATAGATTTAATGTAGCGAACCCACTACTTACAACATAGCCGCTAAGTGGACGAGTTGAAGGAAGTTAAACCAGGATGTGGAGGAACTTCTACCGGACCTTCCACAGAGCAGCCTGTAATTTCCACCATAAATCATAATTACTTGCAGAAAACTTGATATCAACCATTCGACGTTTAAGCACACAAGAGGCTGCTATTAATCAAAAGTTTAAACTTTTGTCCGTGGTTGTTTGAAAACCCTTGTAACACCAGCCAAGCAACAACCATCCACAACCTTATCTGCCAGAATCAGACATACAATGTTCTCTACCGCAATATACAGGTGTTAAAGAACCTATGAACTGGAAAACAGTGTGTCAAAAACAAGCAATGCTAAAACAGTGGTTATAATCAATTAGATCAGTTACAATCGGCAAGTTTAGGATCAGATATTATTCTTAATTTCCTCCTTGATGCCAGTGCCTAATAGTGGTTGCCATATCAGGGAACAAGAGAGCTTTCTTAGCTACTAGAACATTCTGACGTAGACTCTCATGATCTCCTCTTAGTCAAGAGTCAATTGAATTTAATTGAAGTTCATTTGTTCCCAACAGGCCTTAATTGTGGGACTAGTTTTTTTTCGGACCGTCCCAAGCGGTGCCACCACCAAATCCGTCACTACGGTTTCAATTTATTTATTAATTAGTAACGTAGGAGCCATTTTATGAACCATAAATATGGCGTTAAAGTTCTTCAAGTTCAAAATAAATTTTTTCGAACTCTGAATTATGAAATGCATCTTATTTTCACTAATTTTATCCAGATTGTTAAACAAGTAGAGTAAGAAAAAATAGAATCAGTTCAAATAATAAAAGTATAAAGGAGAATATTAATTTCAACAATTTAATCATTTCTAGAAATAAAAATTAAAAAGTCAACTCCAAATAAAAAGATGATGTGCAAATTAATTTAAAGAAAAACTGACATTGTATTAAATTTGCTTTCTTTAAATAAAGACTTTTAATTTAATTAAAAAATTATTAAACCAAATATAGCCAGACTTTTAGATTAATTGAAGAAGAGGAAGTGGAAAAATGAGTCTAGAAAGAAACTAACACTTGAAAATAAAAGAATTGTGTTTTCTTTAATAGAGAATAAAGAAAAGTTTAAGAATTCAGTAGAAGGAAGCCGGGGAAATTATTAGATGGAAACTTCTTTTCCGCCAACCCTTTAATTCATATTTAAAAATATACTTTTTTAAAAAAAAGATCAACAGGGGAGGAAAATACCGGAAAATGCTTTAATTGATTGAGAAGACAAAAATTCTACTTCTGGCTGGAAAAATAAGACAAATGTATCAAATCGGAACTGCTCAGTTTCCTGAAATCGATATCACAGTTTTTGGCATTTTTTTATAGAAATTGGTCTTGAAAGTTTTTCTGTTTACGATGAAAACGCCGTTTATAGATGCAGATTCATTACTTTTATGATCTATGAAAATGCTTTGTAGAGATTCCAAACTTTACACTTTAAAACTTCCGTTTAAATTTCATTTAAATGTGATGAACGGCTTCATTACCTTCATAATACTAAAAAAGAATTCAACAATATGATGAAAAAAGTAATTGCCATTTTAGTCGAAATATATTTATTCTGCCGAGCTTTCGACCTAGATCTCGACTGAAACGGCAATTATTTTTTCATCCTATTGAAACTATGAATCAGTCACCAAAAAGAAGGAACAACAGAATTCAACAAGTTAGATATTTTTAAATTTTAATAAAATCGGTATGAATGGAAGTCCATTTTACTGAAAACATTTTGTGTATTTTCTTCGTATAGTTTTTCAAGTAAAATGCGAAAAAACTATTTGAAATATTGTTATTGTATGCTCTTTCTCAGTTAAGTGGTAACCAATTCTCCTAAGAATATCCGAATAATAAGAAAAACAATTAAATACATAAATAGAGTTAAACCGCACATAACCGTGCATAAAAAGTCACACAAAGTTTTACATAAATGTAAAAACATTTATATATTATATAAGTGAGAAAAGCTAGTGCTTTTACAGTAAATAAATAGAAATAAAATAAAGTGCACAAGGAAAGGATGGACGAAGGACTTGCCAATCCTGGTGAAGTTGTGCAGGAAGGGCAAGCAGCGGTGGTAAACACAAGTACTTCATGCTTGGGTGCTTACCAAGCAGCCAGACCCGGGACCATGTTATGTATTTACTTAGAAAAGTTAGCAATGGCGCACAAACACTTGTCCTATTTACTTTTTTTCTCCCCACGTATCAAGTTGGATTTTATTTTTTTAAAAGGCTTTTTTTTCCACCCCTTTTTGATCCAATTTTGCATTAAATTGATTTTAATCAACTGAAATAGATCTTAAGGTGAATGATTATAATGTAAAGGGGCTTCAAAAGCATTCAAGTTAATTTTAGATGAATTTGGGGAAGTTCTAAGTTCAAAAAGCCCCTAAATCTTATTCTCTCTATAGAAATCAATCAAAACTCTTCAAGCAGAATTATCACGTTTTCATAGCATTTCCTTTTTCTTCTTTAAATGACGTCTCCATCAGCGAATAATCATTTAATTGAATTTACCGCCAAATCCTGGATAAAATGATCAGAGCTTCGCAGCGTTCCCAGATCGTACTCTAACGTTTGACAGCTAGAATTGTCTTCTAGCATCTCATAGCCCTATTGGCAGGTATACGAGGGTCGTTTGAAAAGTCCGTGCAAAAATAAAAACTACTTAATTTTTTGGGGTAAACCTTTTTTATTTTTCAACATAGTCTCCTTTTAGGCTTATACTCTTCGTCTAACGCTGCTCTAGTTTGTTGATCCCTTCCGAATAATAGGATTTGTCCAACTCTGAAAAATAGCCATTCGTTTCTGCAATCACCTCCTCGTTTGAATAAAAAATTTTTCCCTCCAGCCATTTCTTCAAATTGGGGAACAAATAGTAGTCCGATGGAGCCAAGTCTGGAGAATAGGGGGGATGTGAAACGAGTTGGAACCCTATTTCCATTAATTTTGCGACCACAACTGCTGAGGTGTGAGCTGGTGCGTTGTCGTCATGGAAAAGGACTTTTTTGTGGGCCAATCGTGGGCGTTTTTCTTGCAGCTCGGTTTTCAAACGGTCCAATAACGATGAATAATATGCACCTGTAATAGTTTTACCCTTTTCCAGATAGTCGATGAGGATTATTCCTTGCGAATCCCAAAAGACAGTCGCCATAATCTTTCCGGCCGAAGGAACGGTCTTCGCCTTTTTTGGCGCAGATTCCCCCTTGGTAACCCATTGTTTACGAGTAGATTGTTCTTTGGTCTCAGGAGTGTAGTGATTTATCCATGTTTCATCCATAGTGACGAAACGACGCTTAAAGTCCTGCGGATTCTTCTAGAACAGCTGCAAACCCGTCCTTGCAACACTTCACACGATTTCGTTTTTGGTCAAGCGTGAGCAATCGCAGCACCCATCTTGCGGATAGCTTTGTCATGTCCAAATGTTGATGCAAAATATTATGTACCCGTTCATTCGAGATGCCCACAGCACTAGCAATCTCACGCACCTTCACTCTTCTGTCATCCATCACCATATCATGGATTTTATCAATGTTTTCTGGAGTAGTAACCTCAATAGGGCGTCCAGAACGTTCAGCGTCACTTGTGCCCATATGGCCACTCCGAAAATTTTGAAACCACTTATAAACTGTTCTAATCGAAGGTGCAGAGTCACCATAATGTTTATCAAGCTTCTCTTTAGTCTCCTGAGGCGTTTTGCCTTTCATAAAGTAGTGTTTAATCAACACACGAAATTCTTTTTCGTCCATTTTTTGAAAATCACTCGACTTCCTCGATTCAAACGAATGCCAAACACATAGAAATAGACCGATCTGGCTGAAACTTGGTGTGTGTTCTTCCAAGAGATGCTACTAACTAAACATAACCTCGATACGCGCCAGTAGTGCTATCTCTCTCTGACTTTGCACGGACTTTTCAAACGACCCTCGTATGTCCAATTATGAGATTGTAACTGCTGCTTTTCATCATGTACGTTTGTGCTCTTAAATCTTGTTCATTTATTAATCATTCAATAAGAATTATTTAAATTTTTCAACTGATTTGTTGGAGGCACACTAAGTAAAACAAAATTACTCTCTAATAAAGCAACAAAGTAATGGTGCGCATGATCGGAATTGTCTAACTTATCCATTAAATTAACCCACGAGACAACCTCTAACGCCGCGTTGCCATTACGAAGGAGCCTGAAGACCTTTAACATATATTCTTTGAGAAGTTAATCTCATAGGAGTAGGTAGAACTTCGCCTTTGAGAAGGTCCTCAAGCTTAGATGTCCGCGAAGATCCAGGCATTCTTTATTTGAAGGGCAATTCAAAATCAGTTATCCAGATAACAGAGTGAAAAGTTTCATTTTTTGGGTGTAGGCTAGGAACTCCTAAGGCAAATGCCTTACTGCAGAATCATCTTAATAAAACTCTTCTTCTGATTTATATATCAGAGACTTATACACTCAGCTTGTAAGGACTAAATTTTAATTGTAAGAGCAGACAATGTTCTAAATTAAGCTCCTTTTTTTAATTACCATATCAACCCCGTTAGTGCTCTCCCACAAAGGGTTAATACCGGAGTCTTTGCCTTCATATTTATCAGGTTCTGCCAACCTAACCACCATAGCTCCAATTATCAAATTACCAGATTCATACAATATACGAGGTGTGGCTATTAAATATTGATTAATTATAATCGATATTTTCATCCGTTTTGGACGTGGAAGGGCAACCCGGGCGGTCATCATTTCCGACGTCTTCTCGGCCATCTTGGAAACGCTTGAACCACTTTTTGAGTGGTAAACTCGCGCACGTGATAAACTTTCATCGCCATAAACTTCTCTTAATAAAACTGAAGTTTTAGACTTCTTTTTAAGACTGAAGTTTCAGTAGCGGTTTTACCCAGTTTCATGTGAAATTTCAAGACCATTCGTTGCTCTACTACATGTGTAGTATCATGTTTTCGGCAAACTAACACCTCTTACACAAACGACGGTTCCGGTTCCGGTCAGACAGATTTCTCTACAAACAAGTGAGACGCTGCTATCGAAAGAGAAGGCTTTACGCTGCAAAGCTGTCGGTCATTAGGATTTGGCGGATGCATAGTTCTTCTGTTGCAGCATCAGTCTCGTTATTGAATAGCCACACCTCGTAGGGGCAACCCTTGTGAATATTCTTCAATTACTGGGAGTCCAGAGATTCTTTGGAATACTATGGCCATTGTTCTGTTTGCTCTCCGTAGTTTGAGATGAGTGAAGTTGATCTGATTTGCCTTAGGAATAATAAGGCAGTGGTTTTCCTACTTTGTAACACATAAGCCAATGAAGTCTCTTTTCTATGCGCCCCTGCAATGCTTCAAGCCATTGCCGGAGCTTTTGGCCTGCAGTTCATTTTCTCTCTTCATTCCTATTTCTCCTCCTAATCTCTGTCCACATAACACAAGTAGATGTAAATTTGATATTTATTCATTTGTATCCAATGCTAAAGTTGAGTGAAATTTGGGGAATAGTTTCAAACACTAAATTCTTATCTAATTCCTTCATCTATACTCTCTTTTCTCCACTTTAGGCGTTTAGAACATAATTAAGGAGTGCAGCCAAAATCCTGCCGCGAATTTGGCAAGAATTTTGGTGGAGTACAGCTGGAATTAAAAGAAAAAGGCTAGATTAACAAACATATTATCCGAAATTTATAATGCTGAAAGTATAATTCACGTGCAAGAATGGGTGGGGAATGCATGTGTGAAGGTAAGTTTTGACCTCTATTGGGGTGGAAAGAAAATGGAGGCGGCACTAGTGGCTCACATCCAACTAGCCTTTATCCTGCAGCCGCTTGCCACTGCGAAGCGTTCACACCGACATCCTCTCCTGCACAACCTCAACTCCCTTCTCACTTGGCCAGCGTACTATCTCAATCCTGCTCCTTCCTGTTCCCTCCGCCCCCACCACACACACTCGACATAAAGCAAGACTATAGAAGGCAGTGAAATCTACCCCTTTTCTAACTACTATATTTCAGTCCCAATTAACTTGGCCAAGTCCATCTTTAACAAACCTACACTCCTCCACTTTGAGCGCCATGAGAGCACGGCTCCATCCTGCACATTTCTTTCTTTCTCAAAAGGTAGGCTGGCTGGCTGGGCTGGGCTGGGCGCCCCTCACATCATTCTTGGTCCCTGTAGTATAGAGCCCTCACACTACTGTACAGAAATTACCTCTAAACTTCTCAGACAGTTCCCGCAACACAAAATTTATATTCTTGCACGCTTTTATATAGCCTTGGAGAAAATAATTTCCATCCGTTTTTCCTACCCTGTTTTTACAGGAAATTAGCTCCACTGATTTGGATAGTAAAACTAGAAATCAAACGACAGCTTAAAAAAGGTTGCGTTCTATTTGATCTAATGTATCCTAAAATATTCCATTAAAAGGCACAAAAGATAAATTAATTTGCACACTATGTTACAGCCACTGCTGCTGATGAGGCTATTACCTAATATTACCTTAATTTTAGAGTGACATTTCAGTTTCTTTACCGCCTCCAAAAGGAAAGAACAAATCTCTAGTATCACGCACACCAAATGAAAAGGATTACGATTCCAATCTTGCCCTGGTATCATCACAGAATAAACAGATTTCTCCAGTAATTGATCTTAGATCTGAGTAGATATCCGCCCATTTTGCTTTGAAGTAAAGATATAACCTTGTCAGAAGACTATTCAGTGTCCTTAGAAGCAGGCTAATCTCTTACAAAGTACCTGCCTTACAATTTATTTGCTGACATTTCCCTACACCTTTACTTATCTCTACATTCATTTTATTAAGGAAAGAAATCACCATTACCATTTATCTAGAATTTCTTTGAAAAAGAAAAAATAAAATTATATATTCTTTCAAAAGTTGGCTCCATTAGCAAAGGTATCTTTGAATTTTTAAGTTTCCAAAATTGATATACAAAAATAAATTTCGTAATAACGTATTTAGCTTATTTAGAACAGATAAATAGAGCACAAATTATTGAAATGAACTAAGAAACAGAATAAATGGGAAAACTTCAAAGGAAACCACCACAAGAGAGAATAAAGAACAATATATTCATTAACAGAAAACAAAACAAAATTCAAGCAAGTAATTAATCTTGATTTAGCGAAGTAAGTTAAAAATTTAACTTTAATTTAGGGATGCAGGAGTGCTCTAATCATTCGATTGTAGACAATGTGATGATCATTTTAAAATTACAGCTGATATTTGCAAAATAAAAACAGGCTAATAAAAGGAAACTTTAATAGTGTTGCTGTTATAGTTTTTTATTTGATCGTAATTTTATAAAACATTGTGAACCTAGAACGCTATTTCTCTGTAATTATTATTGCTAAAGTAATGCTGATAGATGTGTGTGTCAATGATTGAAAACCAACTATAAAAAGAAATTGGGCAAAAAATTACAGAAGAATAAAAAAAGAATCAAAGGATATTATGAAAATGCCAAAATATTCACGCACACATTAGTAATTGTAAAATAGAATGAACAGCGTGGATATAAACAGAGGTTTTCGGTTTCAGTGAACGGTTCCTTCACATACATAACCACAGTGAATTCACAACCCATTTAGCAATTGTTTGTAGCATACATTTTGGCCACTTAAATATCTGTAATCTGGCATTGTGGGAATTCTACCGCAATGCAATTATTTAAATTGAAATAATCATTACGAATTTCAAAGTTGTTTGACTTTTGCAAGAAATTGGAAATCGCTAATAATTACTAAAATTTGTTCAGTAAATTGTAAAATCAGTAAAATCAATTTTTACATAAAATATGGACGCGTACTTTACACATTGAATTTACTGTAAAGGTAAGAGCCCACAGCCGAAGTATCACAGATAATAGTTATAGATTTACACACTCGCTAATGTCCGATCCGAATAAAATCAGAACCAAGGAAACAGAATCAGGCCTCTTTAACGAGCATGTTAGATTCAGAAAACACCTTAACAGGGTGGCCATATTCATTAACCTGGAACCTCTGGGCTGACTATGTTAGTAAGAAGAAAGAAACGACTTCAAATATCCTCTTTGGCTGTGTAGCTATCGCGAGATTGCGATATGTGATATTTGGCTCTTTGCAGCCAGTGGAGATCATATCACAACAAAATCTATTGAATACGATCCTGGAACTGGTAAGAAGAGGAGCATCTGCCTCCTAGATTATCTACGGGACAAACCTAAACGGTAGTTGGACGTAAAGTCTGCCTGAAAAAAATAGGCATTACTTTTACTGAACTGTATCTAGGGGAACCATTAAAACGTTTTGTAATGTTATAAATAATTAGAACTGAAATCTCTTTTTTAAAGATTACATGTACCTCTACATAAATTAAAAATAAAGTGGTAGTAAATTATTAAACATAGAAAAATAGGCAAAAAGTTAAAACTTTGTAGCGTTGAAATAAGTGGCGACAAAGAAAGATAGAAGTAACGACCCAAGGGAAACGATAAGAAGAGGTGTTACCAAGTTCTTTTAGTTGAATTACAGTGACGTTAGACTGGATTCAGCGTCCCTGAGGAACGAACTTCTCCTCTAGAGCTAGCTTGCATCTCATCTACTAAAGAAATAGGCATTCTAAATAAGTATCATAAACATTTAAATGTAATTCAGTCTTTACTTTGAAAATCATGTAGTTATAAAACTTGAAAATAAACCACTTCCACACAAAACTAAAGCATATTGGCTACTGTTTTGAGTTGGAAGAAGTCTCAAAGAAAAGTAATTAACTTAATGTGAGCCAGCAGTGCTTCACTCTATAGTAAATGCTTGGTACTATGCTCTCAAAGGGATGGAAGCATTAAACATAATTCATATTCAATTTTGAAACTCATTAACAGTGTTTCTAACGGCATAATAAACTATACTAGCTGTTGTTAGTACAAAGTGTCTGACACTGACAGAATGATGGCTGGTGTGAGGCAGCCAATTGAAGTTCTGCCAACTTGTATCTTCGTTAATTAACTAAAACTGATTTAATAAGGAGTAATAACGCAATAGATTCAATTACCACACTCATAAATTTGTTGTCAATCAAACGAATAAAGGAATGAGAGAGGATGTTGACCTTTTGTTTTCCTCGTTTTTTTGAACTCTATAAACTGTCGGTTATAGGTCTCGAAAAATTGTCTTTCTCTATCAACTGTCAAGGATTTTATTTTTTGTACTTTGTATTAAACATATTAAAAGTGTTCGACGAGCCCAACAATGTTGTGAAAGAATTTTAATGGCTACTGAATCCACATATTTTGCAGCATTCCATATTTCCTATTACAACAAAATAGTTTCTGTAAAAGAATGTCAGAGGTGTCCGAAATTCTTTATTTAAAAAATTGAAGAATATTTCTTCTTTTTTTTTTGACAGCCATTGAAGATTGTATAAAGAAGTATATTTTGATAAAAACAGTACCTATACAATTTTGAAGGGCTAAAAGTTAGTTATACCTGACAAGATTATTGTGCAACGTTTTTGCTCATACAAAATAGCTTTGGAGTTAAAATGCTTACCTTTCATCACATAAATAGAATGGCTGAATATATAAACAGTATTCTTGCAGAACTGAACAGTTGCATTTCTTAACAATACTGTTGAATATAAAGAGCATTAAGATATAATAATTTAGCCTAAACCCCTGGTTAGAGCCATACGTGTATCGGTGACTGATATGTCTGACGATTATTGGGTATGGTTAAGGGAAAGAATGTATGGTGAGGTGGAAGAGGAGGTGAACCGAGAATGGAGGAATAGAAGGGCAGAACCACATTCAGCTTCGTCCCCGACGCTGTCGGAGGTAGAAGACTGGTTCCTACGGATATGCCATATGCGGTTGCGCGACTGGTCACGGGGCATGGTATATATTGCGCGCTAAAATTTTTGAAATTGGTATGGCAACAGATCCATATTGCGCGTGCGGAGAGCCGGAGACGGCGGAGCACTTTATCTTGCGATGTGACTTTTACAATGATATGCGCTCTGTTATGTGGCGGAAGATGGGGTTCCTGTTCAGCGTGGCCGGGGACGTTTTCCCCCTGTTATTAGAGAACACTTCTGCGTATTCGGCCTTCCGTGATTTTGCGCGGACAGCCTTTGTTAGGCGGATGGCCTCGGTAGTGGGCGGATGATGTTTTTGAAGGATTGTTGTTGTGTGTGTGGCTGCGGGGTTATGTGTGGGGTGTCTGTGAGTGTGTGGTTGCATTTTATTTATTTATTTGTATTGTTAATTGTTAATTGTTGATATTTTATTCTTTTTATCTTGTTTTTGGCGATTGTTTTTTTTATTTGTTGTTTTGACGGGATTTGGGTGTTCTGCTGTGGGAATTTTTGAACCTTGTAACGGTTGAAGTGTGAGCGTGGGGCGGGTGTGAGCTAGCGCTCAGGGACCGCCTTAAAAAAAAAAAAAAATAGCCTAAACATTATTTGAAAGAATATTATTTTTAAATTTTGTTACTGGAAGTAAAAGAATATCAACGGGCCAAATTGCTCAGTAATATTTTCATCAGAAATAAATACCCAAGAGCAAAAGCTGAGAACAAAGTTAAATCGATTTTTTCTAGCCTCATCTTGATTAAAACCCTAGATAAAAAAAAGTAGTTAAGCTCTGACAACAATGGGTCATTTATCTTGGGATATAGCCGGAAGCTGATTCAGACACCTGTTTCACCAGATTGAAATCACAATCATTAGGATGTTTAAAAGTTGCAACAATGTGATTGTAAAGAGTTTAAAGATTTAAATCTAGGTAGACAACAATATAAAAGCTGTCCAAGCATCAAAAGTATTTAAGGACGGCAGACCACCGCTCAGGACACTCAATCGCACCCAGGCATAGCATTTACTCATTGTGGATTAGATTCTTTAACACTTTTCACAACCTTAACAACCTTAACAATGCTTGACAATGCTTGACACTCAGTTCAGCCAATTCTTTTAAAAATAGTTTATACTAGATAGTTATAGTAATCGTTCATTGTTTTTTGGTAATTGATTTATTAATCCAAAAAGAAGAAAGAATATTGCTAATTTAAGCCATTATTTTTTATGTTTGCCAAGCTTTCGTCCTAGGGACTAGGCAATCTTCAGGGCTCATGCTATTGACAATTATGATATTGCTTTTTACACTGATACTGCAAAGTTGGTGTGCCTTCCGTCCATTCTGATTATGAAATCAGTACTGTAAAAACTGTTAATTTATTAATGTATTAACAATTACTATATCTATTAAGTTGGATTCAATTTTATTTAGATCAGAAATAAATACCCAAGGGCGAAAGATGAGAATAAATCAAGGTCGTCCCTTTATTGAAAATAGAAAGGGTAAGATTCGCAGAGTATCATTCATCAAAAAGAAAAAGTCACGTCTGTCAAGAATCCACACGAAGTTAGAAAATTCATAATTTGAATGGAATACAGATCACGTTCAAACAAGTTAAAAAAGAACCTAGCAATCAATCTTTTCTTGTCGAGAGACATGTTCAATATAAAAAGTTGAAAAGATTCCCAATTTTTCTAAAAAGATTGACCATAATTACGAAAGTTTAAAATTGTCTTAAAAGTATTCTTTAAAATTTATTTCGTAGCGAACTCTAAAAGTTTTTGACAACAAGTTGGGTGAATTTTTTTTAAGGCAGTTAGATTATAGTTTCAACAACCATCTTTATATAAACAGACTGGCAATCATCTGTGTTGTTAAAAGAAATACCCACTGAAGTTAATTTCATCATGAAAACATCATGAAATCTAATCTTAATCCGGCTTTGTACCTACCAGACAACTGTTCCTACGAGCAGGCAAAATAGAGGGAATATAAGGACTTGTTCTACAGCCAGTACCGAGGTAATTCTCTTCCTTTCGGAAAAAGGGGCCAAAAAAGTCATCCTCAGAACATCTAAGAAAAATATTTGTGGTAAGGAAATGGGCAAGATATCGCAGACTAACTTATCCCGAAAGAGTGAATGGTCCCCAGGTGGTTTCGTCACAAACAGAGCCTCTGAGTACCAGGCGAAAGTTGTAGTTTTTCCTTGGAAGTAAATTTGACATCCTCAGAAAGCCATCGTGAATAGGTTGACGATAGAAGACACTTCTTGAGGGTTCCCTAGAATACCTGCACGATCCCTGGGTTTTCTTCGAAGAGCCTAACTTCTTCTTCTGCATCTTTTTTTGGCATTACAGCCCATGAAAGGCTCCTAGCCTTCTTAATTTTCCAATTAAGGTTTCGAGTCGTACTAAGGTTTAGGAGAGTAGGATTGTCGCCCTGTGCCCAACCGGCGATACAATGGACGAGGGACCTTGTATTCAAAAGAGTGTACTCTCTTTACCGAGGCTATCTCCAAGATGTATAGTGTATGCGCCTTGGTGTGTTGGTTTATGTGAATGAAGTGTAAGTGTATTGGGTGTCCGCTCATTGTACAGTGAAAGTGCATGGAGTACTGTGCTAGGAACCCGTGGGATTGCAACACCCAGGAAGCTACATGCAACAGCCACCTCTTGCGGGATAGTTGTCATGAAGTGAGTTACTTCACCATAAATTTCTTACATCAACAATTACGTAAAATCCAAGGCCTACACTTAGAAATCAAATCACAATACTTACGGGATCATCCTAAATGGACGACTTTCATATCTGAATCACAAGTCAATGTCTAGTTATTGTAAATATAATTTTTATTTATAGTCGTTTACAGTGTTTACGATTAGGGTAGCCAAAGTTAATGGTAATATGGTGTTGGCAATAGTAAAGAGATTGTCTTTTTTTTTTCCCACGTCGCCATTGTGCAGAGCATTGATAATTTAACAACCGACAAAAATTAGTATCACTATTGTCGGTATTTTACATATCAATTCTTCGTTCAGCTTATTACCAAACCCTCAACCTGCAGCATCTGACACCGGCTTTCTTTAGGTTACTCCCAGATACATCTTCTTTAAGATTCCTTCTACTATATGAAACATGGATCACCACAGCAATACCACGGTGCACAAGGATTAGGATTTTGAGAAGGATCTATTTCAATGTACACCACATCCGGGCCGTACAAGTCATTGCCCACACGTTTTATTTCATGTGTAGGGCGTATTTCACGAATGGAAGAATGCATGATTAGTGGCACCTTAGACCAGTCCACTCGAAATCTAGGCTTTTTCATACAAAGATAACTTGGACAACAAGACTGTTCTTGTACTGGCAATGATTTCAAACGTTGTGTTAACTGTTTTAATAAGACAATCGTCTCTTCATCATAGCACATTTCTGTTTTTATTTCTGTCTAAAGTAATCTAGTGGAACGAAAAAATGTTACTTGAAAATATGGATATGTTGCTGTATGATTTCGTGTTAATGTAATGTGAAATTTGTTTGTATTAAACTTATGTGTTTAGTTAATAAAGTGAAAGTGTATGTTACAAATTGACTTAAACCACCATGTGTAAATTTTGTAGTAAAAATACATATGATTACAAAATAAAACGTTGTTAGGACTAATTCTTGGGTAGTTTGAAACTATGCGAGTTCAGTTAGTTTTGTGGTCCCCGGGTCAATTTAGAAAATACTCACAAGAAAAACTAGATAATGGAGAGTCTGTGGGCAAAAAAAAATAAACCGAAAAAAGTATCAAATAGAAAGAAAATCCCGGATACTGAAACTTTATACTTTGATTTATTTCCAATCAGGAGATCCGACTGTAACATGGAAATAAAAATCCATTAACTGTAAGTTGCACTTTAATAAAAGAAGTTTTCGCTTTTCTAAAATTTACTCGAATATTTCTTCAACCATTTGCTTTAGCTTCATTTACAGTTTACATATGCTTAGAAACAAAATCAATGTAAATTCGTTTTGGAACTGTTCGCCGAAAGTGTCACAAAATTGCATAATTTTGATAAATATTTAAGTGTTTCGAAATTTGGCCAGAAATTAAAATTTTAGGAGCTTGAAATTATAGTAAGAGTTTTTCCAAGTAAGACTTTTCTTTTATTTAAACTGAATATTTAAATTGAATTCTTCGGAACTAAAACCATTTTATGCAGAAGAAAAAGAATTTCATGTCTAGACATGTCTAGAAATGCATAAAAAAATAAATAACCAAATAAAAAATAAAACGAAGCCACGATAATGAATACACAAAAAATACGAGCATAAAATTTATTCTCTTGATTTCTCCTTAATTATTTACTTTTCTAGTGCCATTAGAGTTATTCTTAAAACAAAAAGTGGAAATTAAAAGCGTACAAAAGTGGTTTGGAAGAGGAAATGATTCTTCTCTACTAAGTGAAAGGAGAAGGTTTTGTTAAGCCTGCAATGGCGCTGAGACAGTTAAAAAGATAACATTGGTAAACATGAAGAAAAACGTGACTCCGACCCCCCAGCTTATTGTTCATTCTCAGCAGATAATTTTTATTCTTATATCGTTTCCGGTTGGCACACAATATACCCTAGAATCGGCTGAGGGATTGATGGGAGCAAATATTATGGTGTAAAACGCGAATGTCGACGGAAAAAAGTTAAAAATGCAAATATCTTGGACACTATTGAGAATCGGGCCAAAGTGAAGAGAATATTTTTTGTTGCATTTGAGCTGCTGAATCACCTCCCAAGTTTCGACCACTCCTCCGTGTATACTTTGTATAAGGCTAATTGAAGTTAATAGCTCAGTTTTCAGTTCAATACTATTAACTTTTTTTTTACCTTTATAATATTTATTTGACATTAAGAATCACCCCTTGTTAGGCAAATCAGGGCCATTGAGTAGATAGATAAAAACAAGAATGTATGGTCGTTCATGTTCTTCTCCGTAGGGACACCGTTTCACGTTCTCTCCATTGCGAGGGTTAGGGCAAAATTGGACAGAGTGACACCCACGGCGTTTAGCAATACAGTGCTGCCACTTTGGGGGCTTTGGTGTGCATCTATGCGTTGGCTAACGTGTGTTCTCTAGAGAGTACATTATCAGGAGAGAGGCAGTACACTCAAAAGGCTCCGAGCATCAATCACCTAAGATGTTGACGCGCTTTAAATTGAAAAAAAAAAAAAAACTCATAAATTCAAGCTAGATGTTAAAACTGTTTGAAAAACAGTTTAAGAAAAAGAAGTCAGTTTTCGATTCCTATAACTTCGTGCACATGGCCTAATAACGTTAATATCCATATTGAAGGTGCTGCAGGACTAGCCCGGCCTGGAGTGCCCTTATCTGGGTACTACAAGACTACGAAGGGATGGGTAGAAACTCTTGTAGATTGGCGGTACTAAGGGATGACCTAATTAAGGTCATGTGGTAAAGTTTTGGAGAGCCACTTGAATAAATTTGCATTACAAGTTTAACTATTATTATTTTCTGAAGATCACATTGGGCAAAGATATTATAACAAAGTTGAATAAAATAGATAAGTTTTTATAAAGGGTATATATTGAAACGGTATGCCAACATATTGTTATATAATGCAGAATATATAAAAACGGGGGAAAAAAACATTTCATTTTAAAATAATTTTAGTTATATTTACGTTTCCCATGAGCGCAACGCAAAGATAAAGTTCTGTCTCTGACAATATCAAAAGGAAAAATTGAATTTATTAAAACATAACCCACGTATAAAAAAAATAAAACGTCTAGAAAAAGAAAAAAAAAATACAATGCTTTACAACAATCGTAAATGATATCAGAAGCAGAGATTCAATCCGTTCGCATTTAATTCTAAATAGAAGACTGATAAAAAGAAGTCAAAAGATTTTTTTAGCTTTACGCAGATATTATTTAAATAATTTTATTTTTCTTATTTGTGCTACAATCAGCGCGTTCACGCAATAAGTAGCAATAATAGTAATAAAAATAAGGAAGGGATTACTGGATTCCAACGTGGAGATTACTGGGTTCGAATCCAGCTGCTGGCCCTTCCTAAGAGCTTCTTTTAGCTCTCTGGCCGGTCAGGACAGTGTTACCTGAAAAACAAGAGAACACTGACCGGAGGCTGGCAGTGCAACTGGAAAAAACTCCCTGCGTCAATGATCTTATTGATGCGCCTTAAATTAAAGAAATGAAACAGTCTTTTAAAACGTCTTATTGGATTTTCAGGAAGAGTTCTAGGAGAAAGATTAGGAGCTAGAAGATGTAATTGCAGGTTGAAGTGGAGTTTCCTGAGTCCAGGTTTTGGGTGATAAAATAACTTAAAGAAATATTTTTAAAAGTATATAAGTTTCAGCAACAAATTGTCTCGCCCTAATCAAGCGGTCATAGATTAAAAGTTTGCTAGCCACTTTTTCTGGCTTCTAGGCGTTCGGGTATCTAGCCCAGTCAACCTGGACTCCATCTTTGACAATACCAACACATACTTACAACTCTTGGAGCCAAAGAAAACTGTCTACAATGTAGGAAATCTCATTTCCAAGAGACCCCATTCTCCCTCACCGACCTTCAAACATTAACCTTATTTAAGGTTCTGTTTTTGTCCCGGAAAATGAGGAAAATGAGGAAAACATCTCCCGGTGTTCGAGTAACACGCAAACTGAGATCATTTATTTTTTGATCGTTACAACTTTTTTTTCCTCATTCCTGAACAAAGAAGCGTCGATCTAATGTAGCGAAAATATTTCTTCTGCACAAAACTCCTGGGAAATGAACAACTGGTTTGAAAGTTTAACAGATCATTTTTCTAGGTAGGTAACTTTCTTTTGTTAGGAAAAACCATCAAATAAACATTAAGAATTTAATAGTATCTGGTGTCATTATAAATTAATAAAAGTTATAAAACTTTTAGACGAACGTTCCATCAAATAAATAATTATTAAAACATTTATTAATTTTCTAAATATATCAATACTCTTTTCTTTTCATTAGAAAGCAGCAAAATTACTCAATTCGTTAAACAGAGAAACTGTTCTACGGTTTATAAAACAAAGCAATGGTAATTATGACAAGAAATTTACAGACGTAACGGACTACTTAGGAGACTTCTTAGACCAAAATCTACCCTGATAAACCCACATTCTACAATAGTTCTAATAGAATATAAAACAGAATTGTGGGGCTCCGCAAAAACATTCCAACATTCAACCTCTACGCAATCCTTCCAGTCGAGAATTCTTCACAGAAGTGTAAACGCACCTTACTATGGTCTCCAATAGAACCCATCATCATGTCCTGGAAGTCCTCTATGTCAATGAAAGTAATCCACGCCTAATACCTAAATTTCCACCCCAAACTAGCGAATCCTCTTAATCCCTCTAAAGTCCAATATTTATCCACAAGCTTCCATCCTGATAATCCTCCCCGTTGTTTAAAACGACGTTGGCTCCGCGTTCTCCTCGCTTCCCAACCTCTTCCTACAATCAAGTGACAACTTTGGCTGGTTTCTGTCAGCAGCTCCTTCGCTGATACAACATCACTTATAATACATCATATATACACACATTTGGTGATGTGTGTATAAAATGAAAAATAAACGAAACAAATAATAGAATTAGATGCTGTACATGATTAAAAAGTATTCAATTAATTTAATGACCACAAACACAGAAATTAGATTAAAACCCTGATAAAACTATTCAAAATACATGGTACTTTCAATTTAATAGGCCAATGTTAAATTGATGAAGGTTGAAATTTAGAAAATTTTAGTATTGCGTTTAAGAGTAGATATAAATTGCAAAAGCAGTTTTAAGGGTTAGTAAAAATGATGGTGTATATAAATTATTTGATTTGTGAATGATTAGAGTGTAAATGATGCGTACCACACACAGAGAGAGATCTTTACAGTTTGGCCTTTAGCCAATTACTGATCGAAGCATTAATCAGCAGAGGGCTATACCATCCCCCCAATCGTGGTAGTTATGTGCTACCCAACCAAGCGCACAACAATACACACCCGCCGCAAAACAACCGATTTATGAACAACATACACCATGTACCAATACAAACATGCTCGTTCACACCAACAGACCACAAACAATGCTCTCTCATCGGCCTGCGTGAGACCGCAGAAATATCTACCGCAATATTTTAGAGCTATCACAAAATTTGAAACTAATCCTGGAACTAGACACACCTTTACTTTTATTACCTCAAACTGTAACTGGGCGACCATTTTCCTGATTAAACTAGTATTTAGCGTCTATTACTGAAAACTGATGTCCTTAACTATGGAAGCCTAATTCTCGGATAACACCGAGCTTACTTTAGAGCAAGGCTGCACTTGTCTAGAATGGGTGAGGATGGGTAGTCGACCCGTTTTGCAGATATACCCCTACAAGAAGTCTGCCTAGAACCGGATATCAGTTTCGTAAACAACGACGAGGAACTGGTTGAAAACCAGACGAAGTGATATAACGTATCTGTAGCTCCTACAAAGATAATTTCCAAGGAGAATATGAGATAGGAAATTAACTGTCCACGAATTGTGGTTCGAGTCTCGAGGTAGAACGAATTATTCTATATTCCCTTGGGATTTTAAATTATAATTTAACTTGGGGATAATCTGGCAGATTTGTTTCTCTATTTATTTTTTCGATATCTGATTAGGATAAATGTTTATTTTGTATTTCAATTGTTTAGGAGTATAGTTTTTATTGATTCCACCTCTATATACAATCTATAAGTGAATGATGACGGTTTGTTTGCCTGTTTAGCATCATTACACTGATCAGGGTGCACAATGCGTCGCAACACAATTAGTTGGGCAGTGGCCACCCACCCTTAACTTTGTGATAAGCGGTTTGTTTCTCGTTTCCCTCCTTCAACAAGTTGATTGAATTAAAACAAAGTTATCAATACCGCTTCAGTTTTTTTAAACAAATTGAATTATTTATTATACTTTAGCTTGATAAGACTTTTTCTTTTGCCAACGCTCATATTTAAACATCGAGTCTAAATTTTAATAAATAGTTGGCTTTTAATTCACTAAATTATGTTAACATCAAGGAAACCTTGGAAAAAGATTTTAAAAACTAAAATATTTCATCACGTTTGTAGTTTGTACGAGGGTCGTTTGAAACCTAATCCACTGCGACTTGACAGTGTTGTTGACATCAAAAATTGTGAGGCTACAGTGTAAAATGATGATTAGTACTTGCGTGAGGCAAATTCGAGAGAATAGAGGAATGTGGAGTGTCCCATCATCCGTCTTCTGAGTCTTATATTCTTGACAACGCTCAACACACGTTCTTCGTGTGCATTAGTTGGGTAACCAAAGGATCAAGGTTGGAGGAATGGCTAATAGTAGTATGATGCTCAACATAGCTTCGCTAAGAATTTAGTGAAACAGCACGGCCTACATCTGGGAATTAGTTAGGCACCCCAGTAGCCGAGCGGTTAGAGGCGAGAACTGCAAAGATAACTGTGGTACTTGGTTCGATTTCCCGGTCTAGGGCTTGGATTTTATTTAACGTTGTAGTAAAGTATGTTTGCTAGTTGCATCCGCCCATGATATGTAATTTGTAGTTGGAAGTTAAGCCCCCGTCTGAAAATGTAGGCTTTTTTCATGGAATTAGTCGTACGAAATAAAATGCAGGAGTTGGAACTGCATTCTATCTATTATAAAAATCATATAAAAGAAATTGGAGATTGCTAGGCTTCAATCAGGTAAAACGATGATCACAAGATAAAGTTAAGAGGCTTTCTGGAGGATGAGTATCGGATCTACCAAGAAGCGAAGAGGCCATCCGAAATGCATAAAACTCTTCTCATCACAAGTAATTAATATTATACTAAATGTAAGAAGAATGGCGAATGCAATACGATTATACAAATTAACGTTTTAACTTAAAATAAAAAACAAAACAAAAAAATTTAAAAAAATGAAAAAATAACTCAGAATAGATTTACATCTTATTGTTGGCGATATACCTGCAAATAAACACTTGGCGCTGGTTCTAACTAGACCCTAAATAAGGTGATATTTCATTATTAACCGTGCCTGCCATAGAATGGTTCCATTGGGACCTGATGCAGAGGCTGTGATTTATGGGGTCCATATTATCCCAAACATAATACGGCAAAAATTCTCTAATTATAATACAACTTCTACAATCTCCCAAAGGGTATATTATCTTCAATTAAATATAATTATGTAAAAGCCCTATGAGCGTGTGCACTCGCATGGACGTGTAAAATATTATCGTTAAATACTGGCTATTAACAATAGCTTAAAAACGATTATTTTATCCTAAATAACTTAAAATTATTACCTCAATAGGAACATTTCATTTAAGCAAAAGTTTACAAATTCCATTTAATTCGAGTTACTCCACAGTAAAATTGAACGCAACTGATATTTTAATGAGACAATATTATCAATAGTTTGTCAAAGTCCAAATCTAATTTACCGACATCTTCATTAATATGAAGGAGGCAAAGTTGCTGTTTCCTTTCTGTACTAATTCTCCTCCAGTTATCTCAAGTTATTTTTATTTATCGTTGTGAGATCGATTACATACCTTAGCTTACTAACCATTATACCCAAAACATAACTACTAATCTCCTCGCCAAAACCAATTTCCATCAGCTGCCTGTAACTGATTTATGCCTCGAAGTAGGAATACTTTATAAGCCTAATAGATTAAGTAATTTTCAAGCTTCAAACTTTGATGAAATCTTGATGCAGATCACAGTAAGCAAGTATTTGTATTGTTATTTTACAAGGATAATCTATCAAAATTCATTTTTTTTTACTAAGTTTAGAACTAAAGTTGCTGCAATTCTATATATGCATGTACGTAAGTCAGCGCTAACCTAAATCCATTAATTTTAGAATAGAATAGAAAAGAAATTTATTATGCTGGGACAATTGTCCCCTAAGAATAAACACAGAGAGGCCTTAATAGTTTGGCCTGTGTTTAGAAGAAAATAAATAAATAAATAAGTATTTACAAAAAGTGAAAATAAAAATAACAGCAGAAATAAAGGAAATAAATTAAAACAATTAGAATTTCGGAGGAAGCTGAATAGAAAGGAGATAACTGAATACACGGGATTTAAAGATAGATAGGATAGAAGCATGGCGGACAGATGATGGCAAGGAGTTCCAGAGAGAGGTAGCACGTAACAGGAAGGATTTGTCGAAGGATGAGGTACGGTGAGAGGGAATATAGAGATCGGATGAGCGAGATCTGGTACTACGGGAATGTATCGAGGATTTAAACTTAAGGAGTTGAAAAATAGAGGAAGGCCTTTGAGACTGGATGACTTGAAAAAGGAAAGTAGCCAAAAGTTATTGTCGGCGATAAACAGGAAAAAGCCATTTCAACTCATCGTAGCAGAGCGAAATGCAAGAGTCTCTGGAAATGCTGAAAATAAATCTTATGAAGCAGTACATGAGGCGCTTGAGCTTAGCTTCAATATCACTATAGACATTTTACTGACGGAAGAACATATGTAAAAGAAGTTAATACCGAAAAGGAAACAATGCCTCACTAATTATTTCCCTTTCCAACTAGCGGCTCCTCTTGTACAACAAATAGAGATGCACCTGTCGCCCTACTATGGCTAAATAGAAGGCTCTTCAAAACGGGTAGCGAAGTGAGGCAAGAAGCCTTCTTATTTGAACCATAAGTCCGCTCATCCCTCCAAGCCACTTGTTATTTAAAAGGATTTCCGGTAAAATAAATGAAAATCACAGGTAAAGAAAAGTTAGAAAAGCTAAGGAAAGTAATGATCCAATTATTCAAGCTAAGAAGTAAAAACAAGCTGTATTCTGTGCGGTATTGCTACAAACCAACTGGCCTATTTGTCTTTTGATAACCTTTGCCAAGGTCTGAATTTTTTATATCGTTTACCACCACCATTATTTATATCGTTAGTGCTCTCTAGAGGGCGCTTTACATATTATGTCTAAGAAATATGTATAAAGTTCAACACTAGAATGTATCTGAAGCCCATGTTCTGAATACAGGAACAAATGTATTAGAATAATTCTTCTTCTCCACTTAATATGAGCTTTTCCTGCAGTTTATCGTATAAATCTTGACGATGATTATCCTTTTCACTGTACGACTGTTTTTGCGAGAATTTAGTAGTCTGATCTGGCCTGTGCACTCGTGGTAGTGTTTTTAGTAACTTCGATTAAACTATATGAAGCAAGTACTTGCATTGGTTATATGAATCAACGGTAATGTATAAAATTTTATATATATTTTTTTAATAGTTTAGCACTAAAGTAGCAAGAATATAGATGTACCTATGATTATGTGTAAGAACAGAACAGAAAAAGGATGCTAAGAAGAAAGGATCTTAGAGTGAGAAATCCGCTTGAATTCTGCAGTTGTTATCAAGTTCTACTAATTGAAGACGCTCCTTTGTTTAAGTTGTACACAGCTTTTTAAAGGAGTTTGTTTTTCTAGGGTTGCTAGGTTACGGTTGCATATACTCGTAGTTTTTGTTTTATTTTTGAATTGAACAGTTGACGATAATAGAATTGAGCTGTACTTTTGAAATTTGAATAAAGCAGTGATTTGTGGAGTTAATTCAATTAAAACCTTCTTTATCAAATCCCCACATCTTTACATGAATGTAAGCCTCAGGTAACCTTAATCGTACATTTTATTGGCAGCAGAGTATGTGTAGAGAAATTAAATACTGTAAAAGAAAAGAACGCTTCATTGATTCCAACTAGCGAATGCATGCAAGAAATAGAGATGCAGCTGACCTCTACCATAGCTGAACTGAAGACTGCAAGTGAATTAGTTTTATTTATCAGTGCTCACACTCTTCCAGAGCAAGACACTTCAGTTACCATTATCAAGATCCACTCAGAATTTTTAAAGGTTTAAAAGAAATAGATTTCATTCTTAAAATGAGTGTTTCCGCGTTTAAAATGCTCGTAGATGATTCTTCCTTTTAAATTATGACGATCACATTCAAAAGATAATAAATGCATCAAGTGAGAATATCGCCAACCCAATACAAAATAATTCCAAGAGAAAAAGTAAGTAGCCGAATGCTGGACAATGAAATGTTTGTAACTGTAACTAGCGGGGTAATTTCAAGTTGGACTCCAAAGCTCATAATTTCAGAAATTCCTTTTTCAATTTCTCAAAAAATTGAAATATAGCACCGATCGAAAAAAATAAGTGAAAAATTATTCTATACTTTTTGAGAGGAATTTTGACTTTGGAATCTTTACTTTTAAAACAATCATTTTTTTACTTTTTACTATTATTTTGAAATTCTAATATCAGAATGCTTTTCAAATTGTAGTTAAATCTTTCGAATTTAAATTGCAAGAAGTTATGGTACGAAACATAACCTTACGAGAAAAAACAATGAGAATTTTGTCAACATCCGAAAATAATAGTTTTCTCATATTTCAAATTATTAGACACACGCAATATTCACGCAATTAACAAAAATCTTAACTAAAAACTTATCAACAATTACATGGGAATATTGAAAAACAAGAATGAAAAATATTAAGTTAGAGGTATGAATGAGGTTTTCACAGAAAGTAAAAATCTAGGATTAGGATCTCTTCTAAACCAGAAGATATAAGCAAGTGAATGGTAAAAAATATATAACAAAGTATATACCAACTTTCTCACCTAATGATCTATCAAAAAGAGAGAATTTGTACATTTGTAATAATACCCAGCTCAAAATGTGATCAGAATAATAATTTAACGACTAATGAATCAAAATGTGGAGACTAAAGTTGTACTTTAAATCTCTAGAGTTAGAATGTAAAACAATACTATCTTTTGCAAATGCGGTTTTGCTCCGCAGTGCTAGATAATATATTTGATTGTATAAGTCATAGCAAGCAGCCTAACTTAATCTATTCGGTTATCCATTCTAACCGAAGATGCCGAACAAAATCTCTAAGATATAAATACTGGAAAAAAGAATCCAGTAATGCCTCTTTTCCAGTCAAGAGATTTTACCACAATTTCTGTTTAGTTCCAGTATCCGGAACACCTGCTAAAGCTCTATTTTATCTTGTGAGGTCATGAAACATATAGTTCCTCGAATGCGAAGTTATTTTTGTATATATTTCGCAATACTTCTGTATGCGGACAGGGGGTTAAAACAATATTTTTTTTCCCCAGTATTATGGTAACGGCAGGACTAAAAAATAATTCATTTATTTATTTTATTTTTTTCTCGGCAGAAATGGTTGGAAGGGAAAAGTCTAAAAAAGAAAATATTATGAAAACGTGAGATCCAAACCAATGATCGTACATCCAGGAGTGGGGAGCGAGCTCTTAGCTGATCTACTTTTCGTTAGATTTATGAGCTTGCCAGGTTATTTCTTTCTAATCTCATGACCGCTTTTGTCTATTTATTTATATAGATTGTGTATGTGTTAGTGTGCTAACATGTAATAGATAGTTTTTTACCGCTCATGTTTTAAGGATTTTAGTGCAATGTGTTTAGAAAGTTACATATAGGTAAAGATCTACATCTCGGGAAATAAATCTGGCTTTAAGAGTACGGAGGGTACGAAACGTCACATTTTAAAAAGGGGATAAGATATTCTTCTCACTGCCTCCCCAAATTGGGCCAACTCAAATTGGTGCTCTAATCGGCCCCCTCCCTTACTCCGAGCAGAAACCACCAAACTATCCCAAACTTATCATTTCAAACCATTTCGCGATTTTTGGGCAAAGCACACCTAGAATTCCAACGCGTCTGGGAAGCTGGAGAGCCAACTACTTTCTGCGCCAAACTTTACTTGCTGTAAACAAGAAAAAAAGTTACAAAAAGAAAACAGAGAAAAGAGTTACTTTAATTATAATGTAGGGCAATAGGTAATTTAATATTCATTTAATTATGCAATTATTTATAATTCAGTTAACTCGGCTACTAAAAGAAAAATATATACACCAAAGTGAATTTAATTTGCATAATTAAATTTGAAAAAAAAAATGTAACGGACAGCAGCTTTTTTATTAAAATTTTAAATTATAGAATAAGAATAATTAATGTTAATGAGGTAATATAAAACAAACATTTTTTGCACGTTTAACATTGTAATAACAGTTTTCATTCCATGAAACTGTGTGGGTCAACTCGCATTCATAATCTATGAATTCAAAGCCCTAAAACTGAAACATTAAAAGCAAAAGTAGAGAACAGAATTCAACGAGCTCCACAAAAATTTGACCAACTCCAGTACTTTAATACTGGTGCCTGAAGTTTATAAGCAAAAACTTGGAATTATTTATTAAATAAGCCTAAACCTTTACTACAAGCCAACAGTAATGCGAACCCATGAGCAGGTATAGGATCACCCTGGTAAATCAGCGCGAATCAGTTGCTCAGAGCGTACTCACTTGTCAAGATTCTAGAGGTGTTTTCGGACAGCTTAAAGCCGAGGGTGTTTCTACGCCGCACCCTTGTATGGAGGACGTAAAGTGATTCCACTTCTTCAGCCGAACAAAAACTACAATAACCACTGTTGCTCCAGACTTCTGTGCCTTCAGAGCCCCGACTGCAGCTACACAACAACTTCTACGGCCTATTGTTTCCATTTCGGATTTCAGATGAACGTTTTTTTGTACTAGAATCCTCTTTTTATACATTATAACATCAACTTCCGGATTGTTGCTCGATCTAAGACGTACAATACTTTATTTTGACTTCTTTTCATAACGTACAATTATGCAGTCAAGATTATAATTAAAATAAAAATGGAAAATAAAAGCTTCCCTTGTTTCTATTTTTTCATAAATTAAAGATTGAATAACATCAGACATTTGTGACAATGAAACTAATAAGAATGCAACAATAATTAAAACTCTGAAATCTGATAAATGATAAAGATGAACAATTGTAAGAAGGACACGATAAGGAGGAGATTTTGGAAAAAATAAAGAATCTTTCCACCTTTAGATAAAAAAGAGGGATGGACATGGAGGGGATACAAGAAGGTGAAGCTGGTGGTGTCTTGCTGTCAGCAAGATATATGAGCATGTTCCAAAACTACCTCCACTTGAAGACAATGCGCACAATATTCTCAAAATCTAGCTTACTTTCTCATTATTTGACATCAAAAAAGAGTTACGAAGAAGAGTTTTCTCTTCTCAAAGAGAATATAAGCGCTAGCTATTGATTTGCTGGATTCAGATGTACACTTTATTAGTAATTAATGGTAATTTTAGTGGAACAATCCCTCAATCATTTGAAAATCTAGACCACGGTCGTTTGAGAAATACAAGCTTCGTACAATTCCTGAAATGAGCGGATATATTAGGTCAATACTTTAAGAGATTTCTTTTCTTTTAAGAATGAGAAGAAGTTAATTGCACCAAGATAATATTTTTCATTCAAAGTACAAAAGGTTTTCATTTAATAAGTAAATACCTGTAGTAGCGTTCTTTCCATCAAAGAAAATTTAAAATCAAATAATCAAAAGTGTTAAAGACATCACTTTGGCTAAAAATAAAATAAGGTTATAAAGTAATCCAAAGAGAAAAGATGTTCACCTTTCATCTTTTATTCAAACAATTACGGAGAATATCGGGTTACTGATAAGGGTGGAAGTCAGACGGAAAGGATTAGTGCTGTCTCAGCTTCATTAGCTCTTTCCTTCAATAGTTAGTTAAATAAAGCAATCTAAATTCAACAATGACCCTTCATTATAGCCACTCTAAAATCGAAGAAGGAGAATAAGTTACGACACTATTATCATAAGAGTTAGGGGGAATAAACCTATAGCCTATAGGCTAGCGAAAACTCCTTCGGGGTTCATGAAGTTCTTAGAGGGGTCGGCGGTATGTAAATATTTGTGGCGTGATTAACGAGATTACGCACAATTAAATTATCCACAACTACTCTGGAAATTCTTATTTACCGTGAAGCTGGGAGTTTTGGTAGTTTGAATGCTGTGTTGTTAGGATAGGTTACCAAGAAGAGCCCTAGCTAGTCCACCTACCCCTGAAGAAGATATCGTGCGACTTTTCAACGTAAATGTAACTATTTGAAAGGGTGTGGTTAAACAAGTCTTTGTCAAAATACGGAACACAACAACATTAAGGTAAAGCTGCATGTCAATTTCGGAATTTTTTTTTTCGCCATAAATACCCGTTTTTCAGTCCCAAAAATCGCGCACAGATCATTGATACATGTTCAATCTTATACCCATTGAGGTCAACTTATAAAGAACCCCTTTTTGAACATAGTGGATCTGAAAGCAGATATTTCCAATGGAAAGTTATTATATTAAATTATTTATTTATTTTTATACACAGGTTTATACAAATTTTAAAAAAGAGTTCTGTTATTTGGCATAATATTCTAAACAAAAATTATATACACAGAAAGAAATAGATACACATAGAAGTCTGTGTCAAAGATATAGTAATGATACCTAGGTAAATAAAGATTGGTATAATAATATATAATGTAATGCGAGGGCATAAATACAAAAGCTCT
Organism: Rhodnius prolixus; assembly: GCF_049639745.1. Lineage (NCBI taxonomy): Eukaryota > Metazoa > Arthropoda > Insecta > Hemiptera > Reduviidae > Rhodnius > Rhodnius prolixus. Next base: position 39,110,663 of record NW_027411614.1, on the reverse strand, counting down.
AACCATCAGCACATTTTTAAAGAACTTATGAATTTGAAATACACATATTACTTACAGTAAAATTGTTCATCAGATTTGAGGATTCTAAATTAGGATCGTTTTGAACAGATAAATTTAGAGCTTTCCTCAATATCTCATACAGTGGACATTGTAAAATATATGAGATAGGGTTTCCGGTTTATTTAAACGATATAAGAGGCATTGGTTTTTTGGATTAATTTTGTAAGTTATTTTATTGCAGATGACTTTAATACAATATATGGACCAGAAAGTCTTATTTGAGTGTGTTTTAATAATTTTAAAAGGAACTGAAAATTGGAGATATTTCGGAGCCCCCCACTAACAAAACGGAATCATTCCAAAAAACATTGAAATTTGACATTGCCGCTCTTTCCATATCACTCGTGAATTAAATACACTTTATATATTTTTTCTAGTATTACTCAGATGCCACTTTTAATGGAAAGAATCAATCATCTGCACGATCTCAACAATTGCTAGAAAATGTTAGAATCTAGTCAGTGGCACTTTGTTATTAATTCAAGTAATGATACTCATTTAGCCACTAAAATCAATATGAACTTGAATTATAACTGACTTATAGCAAAAACAGCGGCTTTAGAAATAAATCGTAAAGTTAAAAAATCTTACAAACCAAATTAGAGTTTGTAGGACCAATAAATTGAGCAATCTATATAAATATATTAGTAATAGAAAGCATGTTAAAGGAGAAAAGAAAGGGCAGTAGAAGTGATAGAAGATGGAGAAAATTCAAATTAGATATCTAAGAGAGAAGAGGGCAGTCCTTGAACTAGAGAGATATAGTACCTACTTACTGCAAGGGTATTTGTGTATAAAGTGTGGCCGAAGCGATTTCATCTGCCAATGTCGATCTTAACGAGCCGACTAGAAGAGCGGGTTCTGATTGCTTCAATTCTGCAACAATTCTGATCTAGACAGAACCTACAAACACACACACTGGCACCGCAATATACATAGACTGCAATAATACTAGGAGACAGATAAAACTAGCCTTGCAGCAAGTCTTGATGGTTGCTATTCAAATAAGCGCTTCAGTTCAGTTCTAGCTAGTGAAGTTTTATTGTTATTATAAGAAACTGTTTCACTAAATAAGCGACATCTTAGCTTCCTATATAATTTTCTTTTGAAAGATTCAAATTAAATTGAATCGATTTTCTCTTCCTAGATGCCTCTCTTTAGAGCTCACTGACGTCATGGCTAAAAGGAGAGAACACTACCCAAAAAGGGCATCAATAAACACAGAAATCAAGGTGTCTAACCAAGAATTATATGCGGCAAAAAAAATAAATATATATAATTTTATATACGATAAGAAAAATAGTATTTTGTACATACAAATTAATTTTCATTCACTAAATCAGAGGTCGCCAAAGTGTCTATATAGACCCCCAGGGGTCTATTTAACAAAAGTACGGGTCGATCTGAGCCAGGAGATCGATTGGGGATCGAAAGAAAAACAAATTCGAACCCAATATAGCGAAACTTGCAAAGAAACACCAGGCACACCCATCTCATTAATTAAAAAGCAATACTGTACTTACTTTACTTATTATTTTTACTTATTCATAATTACTTATTATTTAATAAATATTAAGGTATTTAAATTTCAACGTTAAGATATTTTTCATAAAACTATTATTACACAATGAATATTACTTTAATAAAAATTTCAAATCATAAAATAAATGTCCAAACACAGTACCTAATTAATAGTTTTATTTTAATTAACTGAAAATTACTTTTATGGGGAGTCGATGGAATTCCGAAAAATTGTATAGGGGGAGTCCATGATCAAAAAAGTTTGGCGACCCCTGCACTAAACTAAGGGGATCAACCAAGGTTATTTTCAGGAAAATGTTTTTCAGGCACTAGAAGTGGGGATAGGCTTGCCCCTAAAATGTCAATGTAAAAAAAGGCTTAATTACGTACCTGTCTGTAGGTAGAATGCATGTTTTTGAGTACGAAAGGAAACAAGGCTCTCACAAATAATAAAGATAATTTTTCTTTTTTCAGTTAAGTATCATTTATTTTGTAAATGATAAAAAAACAATGAAATCTTACTGAGTAAACAAATATTTGATTTTTTTGCCTTTTTTTTATACGCGCAGTATCATAAACTCAGTAGGTTATATTCTGTCATTCTGTTTGGATGTGCCTCGACAAATATTTGAATATCATTTTATATCATATATTCTTTATTTGTAAAAAGTATTGGATGTCTGAAGTTACAGATACCTTATAATACTATGGAGCTCTGTACGAAGAAGGATTTTTCTTTTTTCTTTTTTGTGTGTATTAACAAGAGCTGCAACCAGGTCAAATCGTTAAGGAACCAACCCAGCTAGCTCAACTTTATTTATTTTGTTTCCCAATCTTGATTGGACCCACATCAAATTCATTTCATTTGAATGTTTATTAGTTAAACCGCTTATTGGTGGTAAATTAAATTGGTGGTGATTGGAATAGGGACCTTATAAGGCAATGCTGTATGAGGAATGGAACCGAATGTAATCAAACCGAGCGGCGGGCAATCAAAACAAACCTTTTGTGGCAATCTCATGGCCAGCTGCAGAAACGTTTTTTACTACACGAATTAGAAAATGCCAGTTTGTTCCTCTTAGGGAGAGGGCAGGGATCGTTCTTCAAAAGGATTCTAGTTTTCCTGCATCTTTCCCAGGCTAAGAAAATTGATGATTACACATACTGTGGCCTTCCAACATTTTCACAATACAGTGGAGTCTCGGTTATCCGCCATGACCGGGACCGGACACGTGACGGATAGTCGAATAGACGGATAATGGAAAAAAACAGGAAAATTTCCAGCTTCTTTTGTTTAACGTGTATAAAACTTTGTATTAACTGGTATACATATTTTATACGTTTATACGCTTAAGCCTTAAAGGACAGGTATCTTTCATTATTCAATTCATTCTATTGTGTATTAAAATTAATGAATACAATGTCTGCGACATCTAATCGGTTTTGTTTCTGGTTGATCTTTTTAAGAAAAAACCCACAAACTGTCGAATGATGGACACGAGTATCTACCTAAAAGACAAAGGAAAAAATCTCAAAAGAAAGTTTTCTCTTTAAAATAATTTTTTTGTTTAAATTGTTTAAATACTGAGGAGAGTGACGGTTAATTGGAATAGACGGATAAAAGGGCGACGGATAACCGAGACTCCACTGTACATGTAAGAGGCATGCAGTTGAAGTGCACAATAATTTTGGCTTTACCATACTATTCACAGTTGCCTATATATTCTTTGGCAAACATTGATACCTAAGTTTGGCTCCTTAGATGATGCTAAGGAGTAAAAAGAGCCATCTAGAAACTGAGCAGTAGCCAAGCGGTTAGAGGTGAGACCTGTGGTACTGAGTGCGATTTCTGGTCTTAGCCTTGGATTTTATTTAATGGTTAATACGAGACCTTTATAGTAAAGTATGTTTGCGCCTGCGTACATTGGTAGTTGGACGTTAAGCCCCGCCTGAAAAAATAGGCGATTACTTTACTCTTTAATTGAAAAAAATTGTATTAAACCAGACAATGTTGATAATATTTTAGATAAGTGAAACCGAAAAGCGAATAGGAAAATCAGGAGATAGATTAAGAATCAGAAAATTAGTTTTTATTTAGGTTTTTCCGGTGGAAAATCTATAAGTATATGGGTATTTATTTCATACATTCATAGGAATGTATTCAGTAGATTTACACTGCCGGTCAAAAGTTTAGGACCACCTCAATTTTTTGAGAATTTTCGATATATTTTGGAATAAATAACACAAACTAACATTGTTTTTCTACAATGAAGCTTTAATATATGTTAACAGAAGTACACAGTTCAATATACGAGGGGCACTATTTATATTTTGAGCCTAATAATAAAAAAACAGTAATTTGTCATTGAAAATGACTTATTTGTTTTTCAAAATATTCTCCTTGATGATCTATACACTTCTGCATGCGTTCGAACCACTTGTCAAAACATTTTTTTCCATTCCGCTTGAGACACCTCCAAAACATGGTTTTTGAATGCATCAACGGCTTCTTCTACCGACGAAAATCGTTGTCCACGTAATTTATTCTTGACGTTCGGAAAATAAAAGAAGTCATGACCCATTAATTCGATTTTTTGAGTGCTCAAATAGTCGGTTGTTAGAAGAGATGTGTGACAGCTGGCATTGTCTTGATGAAGAATGATCCGACGGCGCTTGTTTGTTTTCCTTATTTCATCGAAGACTTCCGGCAAACAAATGGTTGTGTACCATTCAGAATTGACCGTTTTACGTTCCTCTAAAGCAGTGGTTCTCAACCTTTCTAATGCCGTGACCCCGCAATACAGTTCCTCATGTTGCGGTGACCCCAAACCAAAGAATAATTTTGGTGGCTACTTCATAACTGTAATTTTGCTACAGTTACGATTCGGAATGTACCTGATATCCATTATGTATTCTCATTGCTACAAATCAAACATAATTTAAACGTAGTGATTAATCAAAAAAACAATATTTAATTATATATTGAGAAATATTGATTACTAATTCCAATAAATAACATTAACGGCCATAACGGCACGCGTTCCAGCTGAATAGCGCTGCTGCAGACGGTAGCGCGGCTTCTCAGCGGCTAAAGCCATCGGAAATATGTATTTTCCGATGGCTTTAGACGACCCCTGTGTTTTGGTCGTTCGACCCCCGCCGGGGTCGCGACCGACAGGTTGAGAACCGCTCCTCTAAAGGCACTGTTGCCACATGCCCAGTTTTTCCGAAAAAACAGGCGACCGTTTGTTTCGAAGTGCTTCGAGCGCGAACAACTTTTGTTGGATTTGGTTCATCTTGAAACACCCACACTGCTGTCTAGTTTCCGGCTCATACGCATTTATCCATGATTCGTCGTCACCTGTTACAATCTTATACATGTCTTCTGAAGCACCGCCATTGTACGTACGCCTACCGTAAGTGTAATTAGGGTTTTGAGTGATTAAAACTTATTAATTAATATAAATAACAGGTGGTCTTAAACTTTTGAGCGGCAGTGTATGTTAAATAAGAAGAACCGAAGTAAAATCAAGTTCTACGCTCCAGAAAGCGATTGTACGTTCTTGGTATTAATGGCAATCACAGACGATGAAGAAATAAAAACAATCGAACTAAGGCATGAAATAGACCATATTTTAAGTTAGCTTTGCGGTTCTAACAGTGATTACAGCTTAACTAATTCTTTAGGCTCTTAAATTCTGTTATTTGTAATTTACAAATAATAAAACTCGCAGAAAAGAGAAACTAAAAGAGAAAGAGAGTGTAATACTCGTCAATATAATAAATAATAGGATAAATTAGAAAACAATTTATTAAAAGAGAAAAGGAAACAATAAAGTAAATTTAAAATTAATACTTAACCTAGATGGGAAGGTAATTAACAAACTTTGACACCAGGTGTGCGCCAGAAGTAAACTCTTAAATCTGCTTAAACTGCGGCGAAGCTTTTACATGGGCAGAGCTTTAACGTTAGGGTGGTGTAGAACTGGGTCTGGGGCTTCTTCTACTTATGACCACAGAAAGATGTTACGTAAACTTGAATATTGTTTAGCAAAGGGAAACAGGGCCCAATTTATGAATATTCATTTATTCATAGCAGGGCAAAACTGTACAGCCACTAACCAGTCTTCATAGGATTCCGGTTAAAGAACCGAGCGTGTCGTCATCTGAACGAAGTGCTTTCTAAAATGTTTTTTCCTTCACAGCTGTAGACATGCTTAATAACACCTAATTAAAACATATAGAGTATTTCGTAATTGAATGTATGTACGTACGGTTAGCCGCAAATAGAATTCACTAATTAGACCATAAAACTGTTAAGCAAGTCTCAAAAACCGAAAAAAGAAAAGAATTCTTTACACCTGTTCCAACAACAAAAATCAGCGAATGTAACTAATTAAGTGTAGTGCAAAATGCAAACCTAATTAGAAATGGCAGACATTGGTACACACTAATATTCCACTAGTTGAGCCATTCAGTGCTGAATAGATAGATGAAGCCTCAACTTGCCAATTAAAAATTCCACATCGCCAAACAAACGGAGATAACATTGTTCGTATTTTTTGACTTGAACAAAAGCAGAATGAATTGACTTTATTTTTTTTCTTTTTTTTAAAAATTTATTTTGTTATTTACAATCTGTATACAGTATACAACAAGTAAATATGAAGAGTATGATGAACTGGTGCGGGAGGAGAGCAGGAGGAGAGAAACTACCCAGCGGTAGCAATCTCTATAGGAGAGAGGAGAATGTGAGGAGGAGAGAGGAGAGTAATAATTTAGGTCTTCAGCCTACAAGGAAGTCGCGGGGCCACTGGCGACTCAGTCGGCGAGGAGGATTAGTTAGAGGAAGCGAGAGACAGTACGAGAGGATTAGAGCCATTAGAAAGAGCAGATTTTTGGTATTTAGTCTTAGCGAGTTGGTCTATAAAGGGAATGTTGAGGTCATTGTGAAGAGTGAAGTTAGTCACCGTAGAAAGAAGCGTCAGCTATCTGTCGGAGTAGTTTTGATTGTAATGTCTGTACAGTCCGTACGTTTGTAGGTTTGGCTGAACCCCACAGCTCTAGTCCGTAAGTCCACATAGGTTTGAGCATAGTGTTGTATGTTAAACGTTTGAGTTCTAAGAGCAATTTGGAGCGTCGTCCAAGCAGTCTGTAAAGAAGTTTCGCACGTTTTGTCATTGCTTGTCTTATAAGTCTAGTGTGTGGGTTCCACGTGAGTCTTTTGTCTATAAAGAGCCGAAGGTAGCGCACCGGATCTGTACAAGGAAGAGGATTGCTGTGACTTTAAATTAAAAAATAAAACAAAATCTCTCTAAATATCAGGGAATAGTAAAAAAACAGAAAAGCTCTCTAATTAAAAAGTTAACAATAAATTTACGATATTTACAAAACAATAACTATTTCAGTGTTATTTATTGCTGTTAATCCTGTACCAAATTACAAAATCCAATAACTAAATAACTAAAGTAAGATTATTTTTATAATTGATTTAATCTAAATTAATTTAAAAATTAACGCAATAAAAACTTGATTAAGGGGCAAGCTAGTTAATTGCAAGCACAGTTAATTGCCAGGATAGTTAATTGCAAGGTTTGATAAGCGTAAGGCAGAACTATTGACAGGGTAACTAACACAACCAATCTATTACTTAAATTCACAGAAATATCAGTTTAAAATTTTATTAAATTGAATTTGAAATTTTATTTTAAAAAAAACTTTCAGTTGGTAGCGATGAGCTATAATGGAGGGAGGGAGATGCGAGAAATTGATCGTATTGACTATTTGTCTAAAGAGATGCTACCATTTTAATGAGATATTAAATTCTTCAAACAAAAATATAATGCAATAATACTGCTTTAAGCAAATATAAGTTTGTATATTCTTATACATGTATGTATTTATTTAAAGAAATATATATAACATTAATTATCCAAATAAAACAAATTAATTTTCTGAGAGTAAATAACTAGGTATATAGCGGTAGAATTCATATTTCTTATTTGTTTCCTGGTTCTTCTTATCTGCAGATTCAATAAAACCTTTTAATATGTACAAAATATACAAAACTTTTTGCACTTCCTTTAATAATATTTTTGATCTGTTCCGCCTTTTTTTGCATAAGTGAAACATGGTTTTCTTTTCGAAGGAAAGGCTATGATTTATGATGGGATCTACTGTGATCCGATCTTTTGCAAATTTCTTACAATTCCATAAACCCTTCTTCACTCTTATCTAAAACTAGGGCACTCTAATTCCCTGAACAACCCTATCCCCCAAAAAAGGGCAAAAAAATAGAACAGCTTTTTAGATAGCTGTTTGTATAATAAGTTTACTTGAAAAGAAGTCAAAACAGTTTTTCCTATAAATTTCCGATAAACTTTTTTATTTATTTATCCTTTTATTGAAATTTACACCTGTACCTACAGGGTACAATAAGTAAATGAGATAAGTGTATAAATAAATAACGTGGCAGACGTGAATGACGGTCATCCAGAGATGGCCGCCATTAATCACCCAGTTGGTCACGGGGCCAACGGAGTCTCAGCCGTCTTCGAGGATTGGTGGGTAGCGTAGTTAAAGACAAGTTTGCAGCTAAAGGATTGGGATGAAGTGAGAGTTTTTGATGAAAATTTTTATATCGAATTTTGGCAAGTTCGGAGTTGAGTGGAATTTGGAGATCTGTATGTATAGTGTGGTTGCTAACATAGAATGGAGCGTCTACTATGCGGCGGAGTATTTTGGATTGGAGTGTTTGCAGTCTATTGATGTTGGATTTTTTAGCTATTCCGTAAAGTTCGAGTCCGTAAGTCCATATTGGTGTGAAAAGAGCTGTATAGAGTCGTCGTTTGTTCTGTAGTGAGAGTTTTGAGCGTTTGTCGAGTAGTCTGGCTAGAAGTTTGTATCGTTTGTTTAGTTCGGTACGTTTAAGTCTCGTATGGGGGTTCCAGGTAAGTCTCTTGTCTAGGTACATTCCAAGGTACCGCACATGGTCCGCTGGTGGGATAGGTGTACGATGTAAGAAGTCAGGTGGTGGAGTTTGACATTTGAGAGTGAAGACTATGTATTTAGACTTAGTTGGGTTAATTTTTATACGCCAGTTTTCTAACCAAGGTTCTATTGAGTGAAGGTGGGACTGTAGTGAGCGTACTGCGAGGATAGGGTCAGAGTGTGTGGAGAGAATGGCAGTGCCGTCAGCGAAGGTGTAAATAGAGGTATTAAGGTTAGAAGGTAAGTCGGCAGTAAAGATTGTGTAAAGAAGAGGAGCTAAGACACTTCCCTGTGGCACACCAGCAAGGACAGGATAGATGGAAGAGTGAGTGAAGTAGAACTTGAAAGAATCTGTCAGAGAGATAAGAGCTGAGTATGAGGTAATAAGTGCTAGGAAGGATGCGTTTGAGTTTCCATAGTAGACCTACGTGCCAGACTCGGACGAAGGCTTGCGATACATCGAGGAATACTATAAACTTAAAATTGTTTTATAAAATTTGCATTCACTGGACTAATTTCTTTGAAAAACATTGCTCCTAAAGTAATATCTAAATTCTGCGGTAAAAAAACACATCGAAAAACTCAACTTAATCACAACCCTTTCCTTACTTAAAGGAAATGAAGATTTATACTACAAAACAACGATCGCAATAAAATATTAAAATATTTACCATATCCAGGTTATTATTCTTTTAAATCAATGATTCCAAAGTCGTAGACATGTTCATCATATGAGTTATACATTTCAAGGAATACTTTGGGAAATATTAGGAAGTTTTTCCATTTTCCAAGGCGTTAGCAGGATATTCCGATAAGGTTCCTTTATACAATGGATAATACATTCAACCCTCCCGCAAACCCCCATGAATACACAAACAACAGGATTTCCGCCGAACATGTTAGAACACGCTTTCTTCCTTCCAGATTCTTCTTATTTCCTTTTTCCTTTTTATATCTCTTTTTAGCTCTGAATATATTGACTATTTTATCATTTCATTTCCATTCAGCAGCATCTTAGTCTAAATAGCTTCAAAATCGTAAAGAAAAGTTTAAAGTAGAAACAAAAACTGAAATAATAATCCATTCTAGAAATCTGAGAGATGTACTCTCACCGGAGCAAAAGATTAGCATTAACAACTGGTAAACCTCCGCTCATCTAAAAAACATACAAGCACGAATAGCTAGATCAGAATGTACAAAGATTTCTCTTAGAATACAGAACGGTGGAGTACAAAAGCCTTAAAATTTAAAAAGTATTGAAGTTATAATTTCAAATCTAACTTTAACAACATACCTCAACATCCAAATATCATTCTTTCTACCTTTGCTGACGATACTGCAATCTTATCTCCTCATTCCGATCCTCTTATCACGAACTCTACAAACACACATCAACCACTTACAGAACTGGAAATGGAGAATCAAAGTTTATAGTATTTACTCTCAGGCGGAAAATCCTACCTCCCATCATCTTGAACCAAACTCCTATACCAACTGTGGACAAACTACGCTACCTTGGACTGCACCTAGACAAATGGCTGACATGGAATCCCCATACTAGACTGAAAAAACAAGAAACTAACCAGCGCTACAAACTTCTCGCCAGACTACTTGACAAACGATCGAAACTTAACCTACATAACAAAAGACTCTTATATCTAATGTTACTGCGACCCATTTGGTCATACGGCATCGAAGTATGGGGATCGACTAAACGTTCTAACTCACTACGCCTCCAGGCATTACAGTCAAAAATACTTTGAAAACTTCTCAACGCTTCGTTTTATGTATCTAACCTCCGTAATTACCTCAAAATCCCTTTCATTACAGGTTCTTGCTAACACTCGTTTCTTCAAATTTCATTCCTCTACAGCAGCTCATCCTAACCCTCTCATAGAACCAACTATCTTCCTCCACATTACCAGGTAATCCTCTAAGGAGATTGAAGAGAAGATGGCCTCATGGTCTTCTCTTACTGGAGTGACACCAATGGGTGCCTTCTCCACTCATGATCTCTTCTATTTCTTTTTTCTTTTACCATATTTGCTTGTTGCAACAACTGTTGCAGTGGTAAATTGCAATAAAAGATTTAAAAAACAAAAACTTTAACAATATAAATGGAAAACTTTGCACTTTTTGGTTTTGTTAGAAAAGTAATCGCTTATTTTTTTCAGCCGACCAACACTCACCTACCAATTAGGTGTGGTCGGAATAACATTATATTACTATTAACATTTTTTTCTAATACACGCAGGATTTGAACTGGGAATCTTCCACTTACAAAGCCACGCTTCATAACCACCAAACCAATAACCGCTACTTGTTTATAAAGTAAAAAAGTAAAGTAATTGCCTATTTTTTCAGGCAGACTTTACGTCCAACTACCAATTAGGTATTGTGGATGGAGGCGACTAGCAAACATACTTTACTGTAAATTTCTTTTATTAACTATTAAATAAAATCCAAGTCCTAAAGACCGGGAATCGAACCAGTAGTACAATATTGTACATATTAGCTTTACAGATCTCGCCTCGAACCTATCGTGGCGCCTGCTACTTGTTTGTATGATCAATATAAAAATGAAAACTTACAAATTAAGCTCAACCAGTGTAACTTTAACTTTAAAAATAAAACAGCTCTTAACAAGTCATTGCAGAATTACATTTCCTTCTGTAAACAAGAATTGCCAGAAAAAAATTATTTAAAAAAATCTTTTACTAATGACGATATTAAGAATAATTGAGGAAGAAAGTTAGCAAATATTGACGCACCTATAAACTGAGAGATAGAGAGAATAAGAAATTATATTGAGCTATGAGGTTGGTTATATGCTGTAAAGTGCTATAAGAGAATGGAATGTCAGTGTTCAGTTCGTCAAGACTTTGATGACGCCCACACAACGCCAAAGGGGTAAAGAATGAGATTGTATCATCCAGAATTCATCACAAAACTGGATGAGAGCTAGGAAATGGATGATGCGATGATGTCTGAGTATACAACTGGAGTTACATTAGTTTTAATTGATATTACATTCCTCAGTATGTCAAATCCGTACTCAATTCCTTATACCATTTTCAGCAATGATGCTACACTTTTAATTAATGTTGTACTTAAAATGTTCCTTAATTTCCAAAAAAGGGAACAGTAATGTATGAAATTAAGTTGGATTTCTGCTTTGAATTCTTGTGTAATTATTATTTCACTAAATGTAACATTAATTTTTTTTTTTTAATTTATTTTGTAATTTACAATCTGTATAAATATATGCAATAAGTAAATAGGAGGTGAATGAGATGAGGTGAACTGGTGCGGGAAGAGCAGGAGGAGAGAAGCTACCCAGCGGTAGTACTCTCTATATAAGAGAGGGGGGGATGTGAAGAGGAGAATATGAGGAGGAGAGAGGAGAGATTTAGTTCTTCAGACTGTAAGGAAGTCGCGGGGCCACTGGCCCCGCGTTTTCGAGTTATAGAAAATGCGGTAAATGGCACAGCAATCTATACAGTGAATGCCTCTGACGCAGATCTCGGTGAAAATGGTAAAATACAGTTTTCTATAGTAAGCGATTCACCTGAATTCTACGTAGATCCGATAACTGGAGTACTGTCAGTGCGCGGCATTCTCGATCGGGAAATGCGACAATTACATGAGCTAATTATTAGGGCTCACAGATTGTGCGGGAACCTCACGCCGAGACGCTCACTTTGCCGACTGTATCATTAAAATCTACGTTGATGACGTGAATGATAATGCTCCCAAGTTTTCTGGTGATAAATTCAAGATATCTATACCAGAAGATATTCCTGTAGGTACAGTGATAGCCATATCCGCACCAGATCCTGATCTAGACGAAGGTGGCAAGATCACGTATTCACTTCTTGATGATTCGGATACATTTGAAATAGATCCATTGACGGGAACAGTGTGTACAGCCAAAGTGTTGGATTATGAACATTAAAATAATATCCCTTCCAACTCAAAGGTGTCCTTAAATGGATTTCGTCCGGAAAATGTTTGAGATTAAGTTATCTATATCAACGATTATATCCGGTTTTGAAGGAAATCATTGCAGCTGCTTTCAAGTCGGTTGCGTAAAGTGGCGCTTTCAGTTGAGCAATTTGGTCCTCGAAGCTTATTGTTAGATTTCACAGTAGAACAAAAGTTATCTATCAGATTTTTACTTTCTTATAAAGCGTCTATAGTAACGTACAAACAAAATTAATTAAGATGAATCGTATTCGTTTGTGGCATGAGTGGTAACTAAACTCTCTAATACCGGGAAGAATGTTGCAGAACGAGAGAGACACACTAATTTGTAGATACTACCAATTTTCATCCTCAAGAGAGTTCCCCAAATATGGTATTCCTGGTTTAAGCGCAAAATCGAAAATCGGAACAATTGTTACTGCGTCCATCTTATAAAAGGGTTAAAGATAAGATAGTGAAAAAGCTGTTCAGTGCAGAAAAATGATTTCAAAAATTTGTTTTAATTGGTAGAAGATTAGGGTCAAAGTTTGTAGGAGGAACCAAAAGTGGAAAGCAATATATTATTATTGGAACGTTTTACTTTACACATTGACAGCAAATAAAGAAGAGGTAGATACATAGTTATAAAACAGAAATTCCATTCTGACAAATTGAGGCAAGTTGAAGAGAAGGTAAAATAACCATCAGACATTTTCGCAATACCTCTAACAATATGGACCTGACGTTGACAAATATCTACATCACAAAAATATAGTACAAATGAACAGTAAAAAGTAAAAAATAAAAAATAATAAAATGCCTAAACATCTTCCCTTTCCTTGAAATAAACCCTTCTTCGAACATCTAAAATTTCTAAACTCCATCTCCTTTATTTACGTTCTTTGTTTATCCAATTTCCGAGGTTGGTACACTTGTCTGACTTGACAATGTTCAGTCTTGTTTTATTGTCACGTAAAGATGACAGGCAACGACTGTCAAAACTTCCGGAAAGAATAACCATATATATTAGCTTTTTTGTGAGTGTTTGTTTACCCAATATAATAACATGGTATATAAGATATAACCCATAATTTTTAAGACATTTCATTATAGATTTTTTTAAACTTTACTGCAGGTTTTATTTATTTTTTACAAATTATTTCAACTCTATCCAATGAAATGGTACATACTGGTCACGTGATCTCTTTGCAAGGCATAATTCAATGAAAGAAACTTAATTTCTTTAATATTTTGAGGGGCACTCGTTAGCCCAAAAAAATATTATCTACTTACAAGAGCTTTACTCTACGTTAACTTTTCCCAAAAAAACTCTTTCTTAAGGCTGTTCAGGAGGGAATGATGGAGCTAGGAGCTCCCCACTAATAAGTCACAAAGTGAATCTTTTCTCAACTCCATAATAAAAGAAACATACATACAATTAAATACGCAGTTAAAATAACGAATTTGCATTAAATAAATTGAACCCAACACAAGTACCATTTTACTCAATAACTACAGTCATTTTTAGTGACTTTCATTCTGACAATCGTTAGTTTAAACAAAAAATGAATTTTCTTCATCTGAATTATGACGCTCGTGTTCGCATCCATAAATGCCATTCTTAATTCAAAACGTTCAAGTAATGTTGCACCGTCTTTAACAATAACAACAAGCAGCATCTAACACCTTGGAAAATTAGCAAAGACCTGTTGCTTCCATAATAAAGTCCTATTTAAGGGACTTACCTTGTTTTTTTTGAACAACCAAACAATAACAACGTAGCAAGTACTTTTAATTAATATTAATGTTTCTACTCTAAACTGGTTTTTCAAGTTTTCAAAAATGTGGGGGAAAAAGGATGAAAACATTTGTCTCAATTAATGATAATGAGAGAGGGTAATTGTTAGCGCGAATGGTATGCAAATAATTATATCAATTAAATTGTGTTTTTCTTATAGGATCTTACAGCGTTGAACCTATTATGCCCAACTTAGGCATCTAAATTCTTTAGGACAAGCTTGAAAATTAGAAGATAAGAACGGATAAGAAACCTCCAAGATGGGAAATACAAAATTAACTATACATTATACTAACAACAATTAGAACTCAATTCGTGAATGATTAGCAACATAACTAATTCTAATCTGTAAACATAATCGCTGATTCTGTCCGTCACAGCACACGTATTAATTGTATCTCTGACCGGCCTCGGACTCCTATTCATCAACAGCGGCTGATAAGTCAGTTCAGTGCTTTAGAGATTTCGAATACACTTAAGTTACCATCTCGCACTACCCCTTGCTGACTAGTCACAGAGGAAAGTGCGAATCATGAAGTGTACGATATCAAACAAGTATTATACATAATTCAAGTGATCGGAATCGGAGGAATATTTGTGAGCTCGAATTTGAGAGGATCCTGATGTGAGGGCAGAAGAGGAAGGAGTTCTGAAAGTGTACCTGGAGAATGAATTGGATGAAAGCTAATTGTGTTCAGCATTACTGGTTAATGGCGTAGATAATTGGAAACAGAAAGTGGATTGGATCTACGAACTGGATTTAGTGCAGATATTCAACCCTAAATACTTCATTTCCTCACTTATCCTAACTAAGCTGAATTAGGAAACCCAAATCAGTCCCACACACGTTAATATACAGCCAAATAAGGTAACAACTACAATTAACTTTAAGCAAATATAAAAACAATTGAAAGCAACTACACAATAAAATTAATGTAATTTTTAACAATAACACTTTTTCAAAACTAGTCACGTGAGATGAAATAAATCTGAACTATTTTATGAGACTTAGAAACCATTTGTTTTGAAACCCTAAACAAAAAAACACAAACTGTAAAAAAAAATGGCTTGGAGAAAATTATAGTTTGTGTTTCCCTTTAAATATTTTTTTTTCAATTCCCTCAGGATTTTTTTTTGTCTACGCGTATTTAGATTTAGAATTTGTTCGTGGCTGGCTGTAAAGTACCACATCATTGGTACCAGAGCGTTGGGCGGAAATAAATCAAAATTTGATCATTCTACTTCCTTTGTTTCATTTTCTTTCATGTGCTACGAGTATAGCTTTACAATGATTTTTACAGCGTTCAGGCACACTTGTTACTAAGTAAATGTACTGTTTTTAGTAATTACAGAAACGTAGTTTTACTCCAACAATTAAAATTAAATAATAATATATCCAGGATGGATATTAATATAAAATAATTCATAAGAACAATGAAGCGTGAAGTATAATCTCAAACTGGACGGCCATTGTCAGAAATATTGTATAAAGTTAAGGTTCAGAAGAAGTTTCTATGTGACAGCTGGGAAAACCTGACATCCCCAAAGGTAAGCAACTAAGGGATCCTTGGCTATTCAGCCAGGGACGGTGAAGGACGAATAGCTGGAAGAACCGGCTGTTGTAAGGATATCGTATGGATCCCATAAAACGCTTTTTCACTCTCACAAAGCTTTGGACGCCATTTTCCACCTTAACTTTCTTTACTTATATCTCTTTTCTGTCCATTCCTTTCTGAGCTGCTCCTTTATTCTGTACACTACCTTTACAAATAATTATTTTGTTCCTAGTAGTTCTATTATTTTTTTCAGATGAAATAAAATTTAAAAAAATCTCTGGTTATACAGAGAAGATTATTATTACTTTATATACCTGAGACTTATTAATAAACTGCCATTAACGACGTAAAATTTTTCTTTCTCCTAAAAAGATGGGAAAATATGAAAAATCAAGCCAGTAAAGTGGTATTTTCAGCCGTGAATATCTCACTAGTTAGGGTGGTTTATTGTGGTATTATTAAAAATGTTTTCCCACCTAAAATATGATGGAATTGCTTACCAAATAAAAAAATTAAACTTTTGCTTTCATAAAAGGGGAACAAAGTTGAAAATGAAATAGGCTGGAGTAAAGTTTACATCGCTCTCAATGTGGTTTCAGTTATTGTTTTAGATCGTTACAGATGATGAAAAGGAAGCAAGAATCATTATAAAAGGAAAACTAATAAACTTCCTAATTAAACACTGCCTGCTTTTCCACCATTTATTGCCAAAACGGATGTGGTTATAAAAAAAGAAGAAGAAAAGTTAGAGATAGTCTGAGTGAAGGAGTTAAAATTTGTTTATCGCTAGAATTATGATTTTATTTATTTAGTAGAATATTGTGTGATCCAATGTCACAAATTTATTTTATTGTAATCAATTGTAAAAATTAAAAATGTTACCAAGTTTTATTTTATCCGCAAATTAACAGGCGGTAGTGGAATATTTGTTGCCAGTCATGGATCTGTTCTCAAAATATTATAAATTTTTCTGGAATTATATTACATGTAAAAAAAAGAGCATTTGAAACAAAATCTGTGAAACATTTTGGAGTTAGGAGCCCTTTTCAAGGGAATCTAGAACGTCCAGAAATGAATACTTATCAAAGTCGTACCACTGATACCCTTCTGCCTGATGAAGAGTCAAAGTCCCATGAGCAACTGTTCTGGGAGAAACTACATCAAGACTCTTCGCAAGGTAGACCTGCTTAAAAAGGAGCCTCTCGGCACATTGTGTCATGTGGAAAAGAAACCGGGTCTCTTAAATTCTATCTGACAGAGAGTTACTATCCTATTTTTACAGTTGAAGACGCTTCAAAACCAGAGGATGGATAGATACATACTTAGACAGATAGATAATGTACTGTATTTAGTGTTTCAATATACACATTGAAATAAAAATCAATGTATACTCAGTGCTATTTAACTAGACAAGTGAAATAAAAAATATTTTTCTTAATAATGTCGTACATAAATAAAAACTGAAACTAAATATTAGAAATTAATATTTATTAAGGCAAAAATACCTTAATTTTAAAGCTTCTATTGTAAAAAAAAAAGATATTCCATCTAATTGGTCCTTATTTTGAATTTATTAGAAGTATTCTCACTAACCAGAGACGATGAGAACGCAATGAAGCAAACCCTGAGGAATTCGCGAAAATGGGAGCACTTCACCAGACTTATAACAAGAAATCTCATCTCCAGAAGAACCACCAGGCTGCTGTGGCTGAAGAACAGGACCCACATCACCTTACTCCTACGCTGGCGTTCTACAACACCATTACTATATGTACTTCGTTGCTTTTAGAGGATGTTAGAAATGTTACTAGGTAATGCCAGAAATAACCAATTATTTCCTACAATTGCTGCACTTTCTCTAACTAATATACTAAGAGAAAATAAAAATTATAGTCAGCAAGTGTAGCGCAAGACGGTAACATAAGTGAAGTCGAAAACTCTGCACCAAACCGATTATTGGATGAAAGTCCAAAGCCGGTCTTGGATACAATAAACATGCATGCTACGATGACTAAAATCAAAGATAAATAAAATACACTCTCAGTCCAATAGAAGTAATGCCGAAGACTTTTAGAGCCAGCGCTAAATGAAGATTCCGTAACAAGGGCTACCGGAGTGCCGTCACCAGCTGAGTAGAAAACGTGTTCATCTTCTTACATTATGCTCTCGAATTTCTACAGGAAATGAAATATGGGATTCAATATCCATCTCCCACCGACAGTCCAATAATGGAACTACAGAAGGACGTGCTCTACTACTCTACACTTCATACACCTCACACAATATAATATCCCTTCCTACACAATATCATATAAACTACATGGCCAGAACTCACAACTCCTTCCTCTGTATGATACATTAATAAGAATTACTAGGAAATAATGGCAGCAATGTCCTGCAGACATAAACCAGTACGGATCTCCTAAAGGAAGATTTATATCCATGATTATTTGCTGAATAAATGTCATTTAATTGACCAAGCTATCGAATAGTTTCATCTTAAATGCCATCAGAAATCGATTAATAAGTATTTACAATTAATTTAGAGCTTTATTCTACTTTTCGTGATAGAGAGTTCGTGATAGTGAGATTTGTTTTTAGATTTACCTGAAATACCTGTTTTTTGGTCTCCTTAAAGGAAAAAGAGTTTTTTACCAATTTGTATGAAAGTATTTGACTATCCTGACTCAAAAACTAAGAATTTAAATATTATATTTAGTTTATTAACATTGACTCTTACAATTTGCTTTTAGAACAAACCAGATTTCCGGAAGTGCCACTCTCTTCACGAGGTTTTCCCCAAAAGTGCCAAAAAATTATTTTCTTTAATCGACCAATAATAATTACGTAGTTTAGGCCTTTATAGATTGTTTCAAACATCTTAACAGAAAAACTCATTTAAAGGTACTTTTGGGGAAGAGAGAGAGAGAGCTGATTTTCGATTAAAGTACCATTAAAGTGTAATGTGGGCGGCTTCCGGGACCATAGGATTTCCCTAGAGAGCATCCACGGTTTACGAAGGTTCATGGAAGGTGTATATCTCCTTTTAACACTTCTAAAAACGTTATTTTGGGTCTGAATTTTTGGAAATATGAGGAAAGCTTTGCTCAGAGAGGTACCAGGAAGATTATACTTGATTACAGGCTCACTACTTTATCTTAGAACAACCCTAGCGAGCTTAGTTCCTTTATAAAACAGCACGAGAGCCGTTTGGACGTGCGTAGATGAAGAGCCCTGAAAGCCAGGGTACCATCTCGTACTACTCCTTGCTGCAAGCAGGATCTCACGATAGCAAACAAGTATTATATATAATTCAAGTGATCGGAATCGGAGGAATATTTGTGAGCTCGAATTTGGGAGGATAGTAAAGAAACGTCGTACGAGTGTTTACAACAAGATTCTTTTCCCACGCATCCTGATGTGAAGGCAGAAGAGGAAGGAGTTCTGAAACTGTACCTGGAGAATGAATTGGATGAAAGCTAATTGTGTTCAGCATTACTGGTTAATGGCGTAGATAATTGGATCGCTATCGGGACCTAGAGAAATCCTAAACTTAGGAGTTGAAGAGGAATATTTCGTCCCCTTCCTTGCTCCCGAATATGTAGGAAGCAATGTGAGGAGTTGCCTCCACGGATTAGAAATCCTTGGCTGGCATCACCCACTTCTCCGCCGCTTCGAAAATCCCAAAAGTTTGAGTTGTTTCACCAAATGGGGATGCTGCAGGATCTCACCTGGCAGAAGGAGGGCATAATTGATCTAATTATACAGTACAGAATACGCTGAAATGCATTGTACGGAATGCCACACATCCATAACATTAACATAAATTCGCGAATAAGTTACTTGCCTTCCAAGTTCACAGAAAGCGCCTGTTCGGAAGTAAAAATTAATTTGAAGAGGATTTCCACGATTTTGTTGCTACCTTATTATGCTCATCACTTTAATTAGACAAATATTTCTCTGAAAATTCAACTTACGTACGAAATCCCTAATAGTTTATATTGGTAGTAAGACTGTAAATTACACTTAAATGCTACATTAGAGAAGAGCTTAACCCTCACTTCAACCCTTTAAGAACTGCCCTGAAAAGCAACGTACTGAGAAAAGGGTGAAACAAATAGTTGTACATCCACGTGTTTGCAATGAGCGAGCGGAAGTTAAAAGACTTGTAAAAGCAGTCGTTAAAGCACGTGTCGGAAAAATCTCCAAAAACTGGAAACCGTATTGAAATACCTGTTTCCCTCTAGAGCTCATTGCCGGGATCCATGTTGGTAAATATTCGAAATATATTTGTAAATGAAATTAATAAAAAACATGTGTACATTTTGAAATTATACAATTCGACCAAAACAAAAAACTAATTTAACGAAATTGGCTAAAATAATTTAAAAGGCAAGAAACATAATGGGAGCTACATAATGAATACATATAAAATTCAGTATATTACAAGGAGGCTGTGGAGAGTACAAGCGAAGCAGATATGAGCCTAGCCGCACCTGTCACAGTATTACAATTTCATTAAATTTCCTACATGAACAATGGCACCGTACAGCGTATACACGTAACATACACATACAAATACAGTTTCAATAAAACAGCCCAACTGACTCATATTATTTCCGCCGGAAATATTCCACTATGTTACACAATTAACGTTTTTCCGCACTTAAAATAGGTCTGGGGACTAAGTATTAAGTTAGTGAGTGTTCCTAAACAATTCAAAATCTTTGTCCAGATGTTGCTAACAATATTTAGTTTAATCTAGTTAAACTAAACAAGAAGGTACCACAATACGGTGAACGGTGAAAGGCAAATGCCCGCAAAGCTAATATATGTACGATATTGAGGTATGGGGTTTGATTCCCAGTCTAGGACTTGGATTTTATTCAAACACCGCCTCCGTCCACAACATCTAATCAGTAGTTGGACCCACCTGAAAGAAGAGGCATTACTGTTTTACTTTGTTTTTTTTAACAAGACGTTAATCGCCCATTTATCAGGCTAAAATGCTAAACGTTCATCAACCACATCCGTGGACAAGGACATCTGCAGCTGACAGGTAGAAGCCTACATTGTCTGTTTTAAAGGGAAACCTGAGGTAAAATTTCTTTTCATCTCAAAAATCAGAATAACTAATTTATTGATTCTCACCCGAAAATATAAAATAATACTTTGAAGGACAAGCATGCGATTTAACGACTACTCGGGGAAAAATTTGCCTTTTTTTCAAACGGACTTTAAAAACTTAAGATAGAACTTTGATTTCAAAAATATGAAAAGATCTCACGCTGAATTTTCATCTTATATTTTATTTTGACAAAGGAAAGTTGTACGTATTAATTATACGCGAGGTTGGTGTTGTGCTCTTGAACTGTGCAGACGTGTTTATTAGTGCTCCGTACTATTTTACAATTTTTGTTGTGTTGCAGTTGTAAAACTAATTAGATTTTTATTCTATATTACAGTTTAAAATGTGTTTTATGCGTTAGTGTATTTCAATTTTTAATTTATTAATTGTGAATAAAAAGAAACAGAATCTATTTTTGTTGAATTTGTTGGAAATAGTTAGTGGGAGGAACATGCCTGTTGATAAGGTAAGCGGTGGGGATGAGGCAACAATAAGCACCGTGCTGGATAGAATTGAGCATATGTACTCTGAACTTTTATCTTTTAAAAAAGACGTTAATGAATGTAAAACTGAAAATAAAAATCTTGTTTCTTCAATAAAATTACTGGATGAAAACATTAATAAGCGTTTCTCAAATTTCGAAAAGGATTTTAAAAAAGTAAAGAAAGAAAATTTAATTTTAAAAAAAGAGAATCAACAGTTAAAATTAGAACTGAAACATTGTAAAGTAAATTTAAATAATCTTATGAATTTGCACTACTCTAATAGAATTAAAATAAAAAATGTGCCGTTTAATGATAATGAGAACTTATTTGAAAAATTAAAAGTAATAAGCTCCGCCATTGGTGTTGAAATAGAGATGAATGATATTGATTACTTATTGAGGGCTAAAAAACATCTTTCTAACTTTAACCCGTCCATAATATTCAAATTCCTTAGAGTAAAAAAAAAAAATGAATTTTTTAAAGCATATAGAGTAAATAAACGTAAGTTATGGAGTGAATTATTTGATGTACCAGAACTCTCACCTCAAAAAATTCCAATTTATATAGAAGAGGATATGTGTAAAGAGACTTATGAACTATTCAAAAAATGTAAGCAATTACAGAAACAAGGAAAATTAAAGTATGTGTGGGTAAGAAATGGATTAATTCAAGTTAGAAAGCAGGAACAGGCTGATATTATTAATATCAGAGAGGATCAGGATTTGAAACTATTAATTAAAGATACTGATTTAGCGGAAGATGGAGCGTCTGTAATTTCTGAAGGCTCTGAAACTGATTGTACTGACAGATCTGATCTTAGTTCTTCTAAAAAACGTAAAATTACGAACATTAAAGCACGCACAATACCGGCATTTTTTGAACAAAGTACATCTTCTAAGGAGCCAAAAAACTATTAAACTCAATTCAAAATAATGATAATTTAATAAAGTTGGGAAAGAATAATTTGGAGGAAAAGAAGATCATTAAAACAATAAACTCTCAGTTAAATACAACAGATAATTTTAGCTTTCAGCAGGAAACCGTTTCTCAAGTACGAATTGCTTTCTGGAATATTAGGGGCTTTAAAACCATGTTCTGTATGAATTCTTCAGAATTATCTTCAATGTTAGATTGCCACATCCTATGTTTTGTAGAAACATGGATTTTGACTGAGGACTTCTGTCGACCAAAATTTTTTGAGGATTATGAGTGTGTAGTTAATAAAGCTATTAAAGTCTATAATAGAGGAAGAGCTAGCGGTGGACTAATGATCTTGGTTAAGAAAAATATCCTGCGATCTGATATAGAAATTCTATCATGCACTGAAAATTGGATTACTGTTCGTTTGAAAATTTTTGAAGAGATTATTGTGTTGTGTGTGAATTACTGGAGACCCGCACTCCTTGATGACGTCCTTTTGAACTCTTTTGCCTCTGAGCTTCATGATATATCAGTAATGTTTGGTTCAAATACTGTCATTGTTGGTGGCGACTTCAACGCCCGAATAGCAGCACTTAACTCCTTAAGCGATGAAGTCTTTCAAGGCTCGTTGATGTGTGGAACACGCTCTGTGCTTGATGATGTAGTGTCATCGAGGGGTGTTAAATTAGTGAATTTAATGGAAGAATATGGTTACTTCGTTTGTAATGGTCGTTCACTAAGTGATTCGCCAGGTAATTTTAGTTTTTTATCAGATCATGGATGCAGTACTATAGATCTTATTTGGTGCTCTCATAATAGTTTGCAATTCACTTGTGACTTTGAGATTAAGAATTTTTCAGATATTTCTGATCATTTTGGTGCATTGTTAAGTATTAATGTTAATAACCTTGATAATTTTTCCTTGGCTGATTTGGCCTCAGATTCGGTTGATAATGTTTATACTATTATTGATAGACAAAATTCTAAGCTGGTTATGTATAACTCAATTTTAGGAAATGATTTTTCTGTTTATTATAATAGTGAAATTCCTGATTTACTGTCTGATAATTTTAAAAGCGCTGTTTTAAACGCTATGAGTAACAGTAATATTATTGTAAAGTGTCATTTTAGAAAAAATAAAATCAAAAATCAACCTTGGTTCTCTTATGATTGTCTAATAAAGAAAAGAGAAACTTATAAATATTACAGAAAATATAGGAAGAATAAAAATTTGAACAATCTCTCAATTTATCTTAATTGTAAAAAGTCATATAGATTGCTCATTAGTCACTGTAAGTCTTCTTATTTTAATAATATTAGGGAATCACTCTGTAATATTAAAAACTCGTCAGAATTTTGGAAAACCATTAATAAATTTCGAAACCGAAGAAATATAAATTGTCCTATTTCAGTAGAACAATGGGAATTGTTTTACAGATCCCTTCTTCCGCCTAGGCCGATAATAGATAAAGATTCAAATTTTTTAACAGTTTTTAATCCAGATTTAGATTCAGATTTCACGTTAGAGGAGCTAATGGTTTGTGTAAAAAGTTTAAAAAATAACAAAGCACCAGGTTTGGATAGTGTGCCAAATGAGTGTTTTAAGTATTTAAATTGTCAGTGGTTACATTATTTGTTGAATCTTTTCAATGTTGTCTGGAAATATGAGACAATTCCTCAGGACTGGTTAAGAGTTAAACTGAAATTTTTGCACAAAAAAAATAATGTATCTGATCCGTATAATTATAGACCTATTTCCTTAGTCAATTCCATAACAAAGTTATTTACTAGTATTTTGTATAATAGACTTGTGCTGTGGGTGGAGAGCAAAGGGTTGATTCCCCAGGAACAGATGGGGTTTCGGAGAGGGAGGGGTTGTGGAGATGCGATATTCGCCTTGGCTGGAGCCATCAGCATAAATTTAAGATTAAAGAAAAGGCGTGTATTTGGAACATTTGTAGACTTAAAGCGTGCTTTCGATTCGGTTCCTCACTCTCAGTTGTGGAGTAAATTAAATGGTATTGGTCTTAATGGCAAGTTATTGAGAATAATAATGTCTATTTATAATGGCACGAATATTGTCATCTCGCAAGATAATTCCTCTTCTTCGGAGATCCCGTTTACCGAGGGAGTTTTACAGGGAGAAATTTTAAGCCCGCTACTGTTCGCCCTCTACATTAGCGATATTGTATGCTTCTTTAATAGTAATGGGTCTTCAGGTATTGATGTTGCTCCTAATAAAAGTCTGAACATGATCTTATACGCGGATGACATTGTTATGCTGTCTGGTACCAGAAATGATGCACAGTGTCAATTAGATTTGTTAGAAAAGTATTGTCAGATGTGGGGTTTAACTGTGAACGTTGATAAGACTGTTGTTCTTCCCTTCCAGAGAGGTACAAAAATGGGTGATATTAAACATTTATGTTATAAGTCATCTAAACTTAATTTTGTGAAAAAATTTACTTATTTGGGTGTCGTGTTTACAAGTTCCCTAAAATTTCGAGCTGCATGCGATGAGTTTATTAAGAAATTTAATGTAGCAAATTCAGTTGTGATAAATATTTTAAGAAAGTGCAAGTCTGATAAGTGGTCGACTAAAGTTGGTTTATTTGACTCACTAGCAGAGAGTGTCCTGCTTTATGTATCTGAGGTGTGGGCCTGTAACTACACCGATCTAATAGAAAGAGGCCAAATTAGATTTTTAAAATCTATCCTAGGTTTAACTCGAACAACTCCTGATTCCTATGTTCGTGTGGAGACAGGCAGAGTCCATAGTAGATGGAAATTATTTAAAAGAATGGTAAACTGGTATATTAAAATATTAAATATGAACTCAGATTGTTTACCTAAAATAGTTTATAATAGAATGGCAGCATTAGAGAAAATTAATCTTCTATTTAATTGGTACAACACATTTAAATTTTATTTAATTTCTATTGGTAAAGCAGAAGTGTTGAACATGCAAAGTAGTTCGCAAGTATTAAATATCAAAAATGGTCTCTGTGAATCTTTTAAAAACTCTCTAATTTGTAAAGATATTGAATTTGTTGTGAACTCTTCGTTTAATTTACATTTCCGTCTCTGCAGTTCGTTAACTTTTGGAGAGGAGTATTTATTAACTAATAGATGTCATGTTAATAAGATAAGAATTATTGCACAACTAAGATTATTCAATAAAAAATATCCCTCTCTATACCTTAACTTTAAAAATTATAAATTTTTTCCAGACAGAATATGTTCTCTTTGTTCGTTAAACCATAATGATAATATCTACCACTTTCTTTTTTATTGTTGCAAATTTAATAAAATTAGAGAAAAATATTTGGCTAAATATATGAATCCCTCTCCTGTAACTCAGGGAGAATATGTGTCTATGGAGACTTTGCTGTATAAAATTGATATTAGCAAAATTAATGACATATATTTATATATTTTAAAGGGATTGGAAGTTAGATCAATGAACCATATTAATATCTGAATTTGCCATTTTCAAAATTTGAATTGTAAAAGAAAGATGTATTTTTTTTTTTTTAATTTGTTATGGAGTCTATTTTATTTATTTTATTTTTATTTTTATTATTATTATTATTTTTATTTTGACTAGAACTATTATTTTTTGATAAGGATTGATATTTCAGTATTATTTAAATATTCTGTTTGAGAACTTAGATCTTTCTGTTCAGTTTCTTTTATGTTTCTATTTTTTATGAACTGTAATGTTTATTGCAATCACACCAACCCTTTGTATAAGTTAATTCTTGAAACAAATAAAAATATTATTATTATTATGTATTAATTATACGCGAAATGAAAGATGCACGCCTATCGTTTCTTAAAAGGTAAGGATATTAAAAAATAAATAATATCTTAAGACCAGATGGGAATGATAAGCGACCAATGCTGGTTATTTCAGTAAGTTATTTAGCAAAATCCAATATATTATACTATAATAAGATATAACACTAGTAAATTAGAGAAATTCGTAAAATATTAACATTATTACCTTCAAAACTAAATCTAGTAGATTATTTATCATTAATGAGTATAAAAATTGTATCTGGACCATTTAAGTAAATTCTAAAAGCAGTAGGTAATGGTTAATGAAATTGCCAGTTTTCCCGGCAGAAAGTTTTAATGATTCTATCACCCTAAGGGCTGGAAAATGTATACTTTTCTCAGCCAAAGTTTACAACTAAAATGTAGTTGTTTTTCTTTTAAAAACAACTACAACCCAATTTTCCGCATACGGTACGTAGAACATAAATTCAACAACTACTAACTCACCTACATCTGGTCTTAAATAACAATAAATAACTTCACTTTTATACTAAAATAACTTAACTATACCACATGGCCAGTTTACTTTGTTGGATCTACTAAATGGTTATAAACTATATGAACATTTTAAATTCAATTTTTTTTTACTCCATATGCCTGCATAACAGTACTTCATGAATACAGTATTGGTCATTGTTTTTTGGTAACTTATTCATTAACTCAGAAGAAAGAAAGGAATAATGCCAGTTTCATTCATTATTTTTTTAGTTATTCTGCCGAGCTTTCGTAAGCAGACAGGACAGAAGACACCGCAACCTTACAATAACAATGTAAACATATAATTGTCAACAATGTAATCCCTAAAGATGACCTAATCCCTAGATCGAAAGCTTGGCAAAATAATAAAAAAAATTATGACATTGTTCTTTTGAAATTGGCATTATTCTTTCTTCCTTCAGGAAAAAAAATTAAGTTGTTACAGACTTTGGTGTGTAATTTCCTTACATTAGCTCAGATTGATAGCATACAGTATTTCTGCAATGGTCAGCTAGAAAAGAAATACCGGACTCTGGAAAGTATACCTAATTTGAGGCAGATAGTTTCTGGCAAATTACTTAATTATTAGCACTGAATAAGATTTTCAGTTACCTAGACAACCATGGTGCGGATCGTATCTTCACAGGATCAACAAAAGGTCCTCCTCTCCTCTTTGCATAGATTGCAATGAGGAGGAGGATTTCAGGATCATATAATAATGATATGTCCACGTTATGTGGTAGAAAGGAAACGAATGTTTGACGACTTATACAGGTATTTAGATGCACCATTTCGCTACAAAGATATAATATTCTACACCAACATCTATGCGCTTAAATCTGTAGCAGAGCTAGCAAAGAAATATGAATGTATTTAAAAGTTATAGAATGAATAGAAGAAAATGATTAGAGAAGGATTACGTGATTTTAATTTCGGTTAAGCTATAAGGATGGCAGAAATATAGAGTACTGCTCCATCCATTAGCTGTAGTTTATGTAAATAAAGTAGAGGGATGAATGTGTGAAGCGAATGTATTTATAAGTAAGAATGGAGAGTGAGTGATATTCTAGTGATAAGCACCTAGACGATGCTGGCTGTATGGCGAAAGCCAATGCCAAAAGAAGGCAAAAAAAGAGAAGATTTTCATAGTTTTACCATATTAATAATGATTATTTGGAAACAATACTAAATGTAAATTATTTATCTGTTTCACACTTATTTCGGAAAAGTTATTTTTGGAACGAATCACCAGGGTGGCCTTCAAAGAACACCATTATTCCAATAATATGTTTAGCCATATCTTCTCCCCATAACAGTGTGGTAAGTCCGTTGTGAGTGAACTAGTTTCAGACTAGTATCATACAAATAAATTATTAGCAATAATATCTTGGCAGTTTAAATTAATGATTTACAATATTAATACGAAAAGATTGGGCTAGCAGAGAGCCTCCTAGATTGAGGCGTAAGGCAACCCCTCTTACATCGCCATTAGTATTCGAGCGGAGTGTACACCGCTGGTGCTTGCTACCCTCCAAATTTACCTTCTCATCAAACAACGTTGCGCACGTGTTGGCGCACGTCTGATTAACCAAGAGGGCAACGTTCCAAAGTTTGGGCCACACTCATCACCTCAACCCTTAGTCATTTTATTAGTTAAGAAGGGCTGGTTGCTGCTTCCGGTAAGGGTCGGTTAAGGAAAGGTAATGAGTGCGGATGTCGCGCGGTTAGTCACGAATTTCAATGTGGACTTTCCCGACTCAAAGCGCATAGTTGTGTGGATTGTGTTAATTTTTAAAACAAGGAATTTTCTTTTTTTAAGTATAAAAGAGGCACAAAGAAAGCAAGACAAATTAGGTAGGTCTCCCCCTAAGTTACGTGTACAGATTTTCCAAACTAAATCAAAGGAAAAACATTGAAAAGTTTTACTCTTAAGGAATTTTAAAAACAAATAAATACCCATCAACCTCATGATTAATCTTAATTACGAAAGTCAAACTAATTAATAAACATCAAAATTTTGTATCTTTAAGGAAAAATTTGTAAATTCGAAGTACGGAAAAATTGCTAACCTGGAAGTTATTTATTTGATGAGAAAACAAAAAAGAGTTATTACGTAGTTTGGAAAACCTAAAAATGGCGTTACAAATACATTGGCTTGCTGGTGCAAACGTAAATGAGTTTTCGCAGTCAATTAAATGAGAATCATAGAAACAATATCCTGGCACTTCATCATAAGATAAGATTCTAATAGGGCGGCCCTTAAGGCCTACGCCACTGCGACCCCTTTGGATCTATTGTGGCTCCCCTCACACTCTAAAGTTCGCCCTCCAGACCCGTCCGTTTAATCAGACTCTTAATTCTAGAGTACGACTCTTGGATAAAGCTTATAGGCCTTGGTTTTTCCTCCCCGAGAAGTAACATCCTTAGCCACACGAGCCCCTCACACTGACACAACACATGCAGTGCCGTTTCCTCCTCCTCCTGACAGAACCTACAAAGGCTATCATCCGCCAGGCCCATGCAATGCATGTGTTTTCTGTGCCTGCAGTGGCCCAGTTACTAGGCCTACAATTATCCTTATGGCCCCACGGCCTTGACGGATTAAATCTACAGTCAGCTTTGGCGAATAGACTTTAATGAACTCCTTCGCCTGTCCTGAGCTACCCCTCCTGAGACCTATTCTGCACCCATAGTTTAATGGCCGCAGTCTTAAGACACTTGGAGACCCCAAAATAGGGCTCCGGGCTGACGAAGTGTCCCGCAGAGCCTTCCCGGGCCAATAAATCTGCCACTTCGTTTCCTTTATGTCCTGAATGACCAGGTACCCAAACCAGAAAGACCTTATTGTGGTCACTGATTTCCTTCAGGGCACCCAGACAGCTCAGGCACTTCATCATAGATCCAATTCATTAAAAACAAAAAAAAAGAGTTCAAATCTCAAGTTATTATTTCCAAAAATTAATGGTATTTAACTTATTTTGTAACAAATTTTGTATTTTTTTAAAAAAAAGATTTAGATAACTATATCATTTAGCGATTTCATTTAAATGATAATATATTTTTACACTTCAAAGTTGTCAACACTTGTTTGTTTATAATCTCTAGTAGATGCGAGGTAGATACACAATATTCACACTAATACTTGTAGAAAAGAAATGCTTGTTATTTCCTCTAGAATATCTAGGGACTGGTGAGAAAAGTACACTAGAATATCCTGGAAGACGTTTATCAGGAGCGTGGACGTTAAAATCGAAAAGAAAACCGTCTACTGGAAATAGGAGGCGAGCAGCCAGTTAGATAGCTCAGAATTAAGGATTTGGTACTTGGAGTCACAAAACTTTTGAAACTCAAAATTTCTAGATACACTGCTATATAATGATAATAAAAGCTGGCCAATTTTCGATCTAATCATCATTTTGATGCGATCAATTTTGATTTTTAGAAAAGTTAACATTTATTTTTTGTTTGGTTTCTGCATTTTTCTGAGTTGAAATAAGTTAATATAGGATTAATTCTTGTAAGCTAGATTAGGCCATTTTTTTGGGGCTTATATTTTTATTCAAAGGAGACCTCTGTCCCAGAATGAAGTTATACTTTCTTTCATTCATTCGCAACCCACAATCGTCTTCTCACCCTGGTCCAACCACGCCATCCACGGCCTTCCCCTTCTTCTTCGTCCCCCAGACATAGTCCATTATATTCTAGATAATCATTCCCTGTTCCAACCTCTCCACTTGTCCGAAACAAATGCAAGAAAGCTTGATTTCTATGTACTCTAGGGAGTTCTTCTCCACTCCATGAACACCCAAGGGATATTCGCCAAAAGTCCAATTCTATTGCCAAGTATCTCCATGTGCGGTTTTGTTTTTTGTTCAGAACCCAAGTTTCCGCACCATATAGTAAAACACTCTGAAAGATTGATGAGAAGATCAACCTCAGGGTGGCAAGCAACAAGTTTCTGTTTCAGAGTACTCCTTCGGTTCAAGAGATCTGTTCTTCCATTCTTGCCCGGCCTACATCTTCTTTCTCTTTTTCATGTATGGGAGATCCATCCTTTTCAAATATTAAACCAAAAATATAACCTTCTTCATCCCTTTTAAAGCTTTTTGTTTGCTTTAAAATTTCATTTATTTTCACTAAATGTCTAATTGTGGAAATGTGAACTTATTGTTTAGATTAAGAATATAAAGATTCGATTTAAACTAGAACGCATTAGAACTTGCAAATGGAGTTCAAAATTAATTCCAACTTAAAGATTCTCCTCCAAATCTCCAGAGAAATAGTTCAAATAAAAACTGCAGATTTATAGCCGTAAAGGTGCGCTTTCCAGGATAAAACTAAAAACAAATTAAAGGGAATCGAATTGAAAAAAAGAGAATCAATTTATTAATTCTTATGTGCATGTTATAAGAGTTAATTCCATTATAGTGTACCTTTCAATATAGAGCCATTCTAATTATTGAAGTGCACTCTAGAGAAGAACAGACATGGGTTATTCAGGTTATTAAATTTCAAATTGAATATTGCTTTAGCGCTTTGTAGCTTAGCTCTTTCTCCGAAATTTTCACTCAGTATATTGTACCATTCAAGCTTTAATAATACATATAAATGTTCCTTATGTTTGTTATAGCTAAAGCCGTTCTGCAATTTAGAACTAAAAATAGCTACTCTTATTGGAGAGATTTACCACGTGTATTTGTGTATAAACATCCAGGTCTTAACTAGGTTGCAACATTTCAAACGATTTATCTGATTAATCTGCATAAGTAGATTAATATATTATTTCTTTCATCTTGAATCATTTTAATTCCATCATTATCTAGTTATTCAATTTCTCTCGGGTTCAAAGATGATTCTTAGAAGAATTCAATTTAAACTGCTTTCATCTTCATTTCCTTTGCAAAATTTTAACCCACTAAAAGTGGTCATGAATTGGCATAAGTGGCAGCCCGAAGTAGCAAGGCTTAGACTGTTAAATAGAATGAGGATGGCCGTAATTTAAGCAATATTTTAAGCAATCTTACGCAAAGTTTGAGTTATACTTATTGTATTGTAGTAGAACTTGTTTCTGTTGTCTACAGATCTGGTAATTGACGGCCAGGACAGCATGTACCCTAGCTAGTTGCACTGAATGGTGCTTAAGTTTTGTTTTGAGTGAAAATAATAAAAATAATGAAGCAAGCCAAGTCTCATGATTATTTTGGAGATAAACAATCGCGAATGTGATTCAAAAAATTTTGAAGACTGCAGACTTTTACAACCACAAGTTGCTTACAACTTGCTGGAACTCAGCAAAAAAGAGAGAGAGGTCGGAAAGGAGTTAGAGGAAGGGATTGGAGGGAAAGAGTACAAAAAAGGGTTTTGAGGGAGTGAGGGGAAGGAAGAAGAAGAATTTCATTCCTAGTTGACATAAAACATTTACTTCCGTTTTACTCAGGCCGTGCCAATTATATTCCCATCTTTCAACCGTTTAGACAACACATCTTTCTAACAACTGCAGTGGCCATCAATCAAACTAAATTAACTTTAATTACACTTGTAATTTACAAACCATTTTTGCTTTTATCAAATGAATAATGTGCATTCACAACTAATACTTACATTTTTAATATCTCTTGTTCAACTTAAGCGGAAATGTGGAAGTCGAGCAAATTTTCGATTTATGACATTCCAATTTTTGAGGAAAAAAACTTTTCTTGTAATTGGTCAAAATTGATCTACCGGAAATTTATTAAATCTTTTTTTTTTTCTGCTTATTGCAATATGTTCAAAAAAAAAAGCGCCTCAAACGTTTGTCTTTCACTAATCTTCATAAAATAACGTGATCTAATAGTTTGATCGATGAGATCTATGATTGACCGCTCTTCACAGCCTTTCTCGCTGCACTTGTCTTTCATTCTAAGTGCTTAATGCAGAAGTTTTGAAACGTATACCAGGCATTAGAAGATCATCTTTCACTTCAATTTTGGATATAATTTGGGTACTTTCATCAGCTGTGTAGCGTTTTTCCGGTAATGATATAAAATTGTCGATATAACTGTGGAGTAACAGTCGTACATTTCTAAAAATCCTTCAACTACGAGGTCTGTAGAAAATTAAGTAATGAGAATGATTTTTTAAAAAAAATTTTATTCAAAAAGAATTACAATTCTATATTGTCACCTTCAAAATAACTTCCTTCTGAAGCCACACAGCGCTGGAGACGTTTCTTCCACTCCTCATAGCTAGTGCTCGAACTCCGATACTGGAATAGAGGTGATTTTTCAACTTCGGGAAGAGAAAAAAGTCACAAGGACTCAAGTCAGGCGAATAAGGTGGCTGAGGAGCCACAGGAATGTTTTTACTGGCCAAAAACTCGTTTATTGAAATTGCTGTGTGACAAGGAGCATTATCGTGATGCAACACCCACTTGTTCTTGATGTTTGGTCTCACACGAATGACCCTTTTTCGAAGTTTTTCAAGAACCTCTCGGTAAAAGTGTTGATTGACCGTTTGACCTTGAGGTAGAAACTCTTTGTGGACGATTCCGTGGATATCGAAAAAACAAATCAGCATACTCCTTGACACACAGCAATTTCAATAAACGAAAACATTCAAACGGCTGTAACCGACCAGCTGAAGGCTATTCCAGTATCGTAGTTCGAGCACTGCTATGAGGAGTGGAAGAAACGTCTCCAGCGCTGTGTGGCTTCAAAAGGAAGTTATTTTGAAGGATGACAATATAGAATTGTAATTCTTTTTGAATTAAAAAGTTTTAAAAAATCAGTCTCATTACTTAATTTACAGACCTCGTATGTTGTTGAATGGACTAAAAATTTCTAAAACAGGTACAAAGGGACTTTAGTAATTCATCCATGAGCAGGAAGTTGTCATAATGAATGTCATTAAAAGCTTTGTCAGTTAAAACAAATAGTTAAAGAAATATCTAATACATAGATCCTGTCAAGAAGTGGAGGAAACGGCACTGCATGTGTTGTGTCAGCGCGAAGGACTTGTCTGGCTAAGAATGTCACTCCTTGGAAAGGAAAAACCAAGACCTGGGAGCTTTACCCAGGAGCCGCTCTCCAGAATTAAGAGAGGGCGAACTGTAGAGTGGTGGGAGCCACAATAGATCCATATGGGTGGCGTAGGTCTTAAAGTAGCCCTACAAGAATCTAATCTAATCTAGCTTCCCAGATTGTCAGTTCACCCCGCAATCTGGTCATCCTTGAGCAAGATAGAAAAACCAAGAATGAAGGTTGTTCAGGGAGATTCTGAACTCTTAATTAAAGTGCTAAGATTAAAGTTTCTCCCAAGAGAGGAATTGCTAAGTCAATACTAAGCAAGTTATTTAGCCTGACTACATAGTCAGGGGTTGAGGTGGGTTCAAAGGGATTAAGCCAGTCTATTTTATTGTTGTGCTCAGTGATTTGTTCCAAATGAACTGTTTAATTAAAGGTAATTCAGCGACCATTATAGCACCGCTTTATGCAAAGGTGCAAATTGTAAACGGAATGTTCACGTTATATCTCTAAATGGCCCCTAATTATACAGGAATAACTCTTAATAATAATGCAATCTGTATCAAAACATGAGTATTCCGCGAATAATGAATATAATTGTCAGTTATTTTGTATAAAATTAAGTAAATTAAATAGGAACTAAACTTGGGGAAAAGAGGCATTTTCTTGCTGACGTAGCCCGCAAAGAGTGTTCTGCAACCGTGGTACATGCCAATACAGCAAGTATACCGAGCTTAAAAGGCAAATCAGTATGAAGTTAAAATCTTTAGCATATTATACACAATAATCACAATTAGCCTTAATAATTTTGTTTGATTAGAAGGTGGTGCCCCTACACGATAACTTTAGTAATCGATCTATTCTATTCAGTGCAGACACTGACTACAAGGTCTAACTTCAAGGTACGGCACTGTTTTTTTAGGTGTAGGCACATACAACTGAGTTCGTATTAATATCAATATCATATCATTAGATAAATGAGGATAGGTCTCAAAGCACGTTCTTCATTTTGTAAAAGGGTAACAATATGTTTCTCAATAAATAACACGAAGTGGGTCGAGAGTTTGAGGATACCAAATCGGTAACAGTGTTATGGTAGACAGGTTGGGGACTAGAATGGTCACGAATAATACGAAAAATAGGTCAATAAATAAAGCAAGAAATAGATATATGTATTTAGAGAGAGTACAGCTACATAAAGGACTGCAATAATCACTAGTTTACCAATAGAAGCTGATGAGCGATCAAATGGACACACAGTGAGTAGTGTACTCAAATGAAGCCACCATTTTAATGGTTACTGCAGCTGTATTTATCAGCCAAGCTCCTCTACTAAAGCATAAATATCTATGTATATATATAACCACTCACTGAATACATTCCTCCCCAATACTATTACAAAATGTATCGTTGTTTCCTATCACAGTACAATGTGTATGCAAAGATAGTACAGGTAATGTTTGTATTAATGGCTCTGATTAATGTATGATTTATGAGAGAATCATAGTTAATGTGTGTGGGCTCGTATAAATAATAATCCACCAATCAATGGCAGGTTATACGTATATAAATATATAATATATACAGAATTATCTATAACGAATATTATAAACTAAAGAACTTGTTAGAGAAGTGATTTTAAGTTAAAAATCTTTTATATGAATGCGTCATATTTCTAACAATTACAGAACTATATGAGATCAAAGCTGAAGCATTTACATCTATCTGCCAATACTTGTCAACGATACAGACTTGTTGGATGAAATCTGTGAACTAATGAGTTAACATTTAGAACTTCAATCTATAGACTCTACAAAACCATATAGCGTGCAATATAGACGCGATTTAAAAAATCGCTTTTGCTTATTTTGAGCTTCAATACTCAAGTTACAATAGAAGACTTACAATGTAGTCTAAATTCTGAATAATATATAACTTTTCTGAGTGGAACGCTTCACAAATCAGAAATCCCTCTACTACAAAGTGATAGCAACACATGGAAGGCAAGTAATTGTGTAATTCAGTAGGCATAGCGCTGTAACTATCACTACCTCTAAAATCACCGGTTATAAATCTCCCTTAATTTTCTTTGGAGAAAACCACACAACAATTTGTGGAAATAACTCTATGTGATTTGTTTAAGTTCGAGTACTCGGCAATATCGACGGTCTTTAGCTGTCGCTCCATAAGAAGACTCCTTTTTTTCATGCTTCTCATCGGTTTCGGACTTATCACTCAACATCAATCAAACGTTGCTTCATCAGGTTGGTGAAGGAAACTCGTCATCCAATTAAGTTTCTGTCGCTAATTTCTATTTGAGTTTCTGTATATAATAGAAACGTAAGTGAAGGTCAAACACCAAACTGATGAAAGATGAAACCCCTAAATAGGACAGAAACAAGAAAAACGTGCGTTCTACGAAAACCAAAGAAAATAGCTAGCCACAATTTAACAAAAGTACTTATGTTAGAAAGTGACTTTTACTAATTCGGTTAAAGCATTCATACAAATTATATACTAAGCAGAAACTCCAAAAAATTAAGAAAAATGGAGTTCGACCAAAATTGTGGAAAAAGGAAAACTGAAATAGTGTAACGGAAGGACGTCTCTAGGTTTCCTTTTCTTCACGTCTGTCCTACCGGAAGAAACAGTTCAGTACGATTCTAAAAATCGCGATAAAATTAAATCTCACTATATATTAATGTAGTCTCTCTGGGAAAGATTTATAGTATCTACATTTTGTATTTACAGGGCCTGAATAGAATATTTCCACATCCTTTATAAACTCCTTCGAGACCTTGAGGAATAAATAAATTATAAAACCAAACACATACTCCAGTTTCAGAATATTGTGCCTACCAGTTACCAAAATCCAGATTGTAAGCCATTTATTGAACGGTAAAAAAGGCTCCGGGGCACACTGATCTCAGAAGTTAATGTTCATTGGTTAATAAATTAAAAATTAACAAGAAAAACTATTGGATATTAAAAACCTATCATCATTAGAATGGCAAAAAGAATTTAAACGAAGTTCTCATATGTTGAATAAAGGCAGAAAAATAATCGAGATTAAAGTAAGCTGTGTCCCTAGATAAGTTGGAATATATAGGCTAACTTGAAAGCAAGTGTTCGGTTTGTTTCCTGATCTGAAATAAACGGACGACCAAAATTCTGCGATACAACTAAACCAGATTCACTAACGATGTGAAGTTAGTCTAAAAAAACGACAAGAACTAAACAGACAAAATAAAACTATAAATCCTGGAAAACTAGCGAACCTAAAATTGGAACAATAATTAAACAAAAAATGCTTATAATAATTACAAAAGTACTTTACACCATTTTTTTGTCAGATCATCGTGCGGAAAGAAATTGTCAAATATTAATAAACAACATCCGGCAGATACCCTTCCGACCCACCCAAAAAAAAAAAAAAAACAATTCCAGCAAAGGCCGAAATGTCACACGTCCGTTATAAACTATGATTGTGTCATACCCCCAAAAATGAACAGACCAACTAATGAATACACTTTTTGTCCTCGTTTCAAACTAATAACTACTCTAGTTTTAAGTTTTATTTAGAAAATAATAACAATTTACAATGAAATTCTTAATTGATCAAATTTGCTGGAAACACAATTCGTAAAAAATAAAAATTACTGATACACTTTTTTAAGTATTGATTCACAATGAAAACTTATTTGAACGTGTGTAACTCACTTACTTTCCAGAAACACAATTAACTTATATTAGAAATTATGTTTGAAAGAATAGATTGTTTTTTAATCTTTCTATAAAAAAGGAATATCCTGTACACGTATTTAAGGAATATTAAAACAAAATCAGAAATCTATCTAGCAAATTCACTGAGATTTTGATCAACTAATTAATTGAAGTATTTTTGAAACTAGGAAATTGAACAAACGGTTGATTTTAATGGAATCTACAAAATGGTTTTTGCAAATTGATGGTAATTTGGAGAAAGATATAATTCAAGACTTCAAGTTTAGAATGACCCTACCCGTTCTAGCTTTTGGAAGCCTTCAAAACAAACCAAGTAATCTCCAAAAATAAAGAAACAAACCATTAATATAATCAAAATATAACTTTCACTCTAAGACCTACAGAACCTATTCTGTGACTAAATGGTATTTCACTCTAAGACCTGAGCATACTAATTCCTGTTGAATCCAGTCATTTCAATAGAAAGAACAATTGTTAATCCTTCTTTCTTTGTGCCAAACCAAACTTTGCACGAAGACCTCAACATTCCTTTCCTTTTCAAAATACGAGTTACAAATAATTGCCACTTTGCTATCATCTCAACAAACTGGTCTGCCAGCTTGGTTTACTCTATTCTTCCTACCAGACGGCTGAAACGTGGTTTCTGGTCTCGAGACTCCCAAATGGAGTAATTGTTAGCATAAGCATGTGTTAATCTAAATGGAATCCCGCTAGTGGGAAAGTTCACTCCGTATGTGGATCTTAACATCATTAATTTATCCTTTCCTTTAATTAGAATCCTAATTTAGAAATACAAATGGCCAATAAATAAAAATTGATTAAATATTTATGAAGACTTAAATTTTTAGGCTGACAGATCAACCAAGAAAGGATTTGAAAGAAATGTTATCTTTTTTTGACGGAGCGCCAGAGTAGAATTATTCCTGAACGGTGAAGGTACCTGACTACCTTTATTAAGATTCTTCTTAAGGCTGGAAACAGTGAAGCGGCGAGCAAAGCGGCGATAATATTGAAGAGCAAAGCGGTGAAATCAAACACAAGTTAACATATGGGACCACACATAGTGGAGAGCAAAGCGAAGATAGAGCAACGCTATCTATAGAGAGTGTTTGTTTTTGCCGCTTTGCTCGCCGCTCCACTATGTTTCCAGCCTTAAGAAGTACTTAGAGAGAGAACGCCAACCATCTCAGAAATATTAATAAGAACACCAGCAAAAATTGAAAATTTGAATGAAAATAGGGTCGAGCGGAAAATTTGCGGTGTTTTTAGCGATTCTTTTCAGCACCAAATGTTTACAACGAAAATTTAACTACTTCAATTGTGATAAGAGATTGTCTTGAGGGTATTTCATAACAGAAATCTAATTTTTTATTTGATGAAATCTAAATTTAAAGCGCTGATCAAGTTATTTCAGTAAGTAGGTACATGAATTTACAAAATGTTTTTCAGATGTTAACAATATTGTAAATTTTTAAATATATTTGTGCAAACTATAATTCAATGCAGATAGTGTTTGTGCTGCAAAAATTGCATTTAAGAACCGAGGCTATGTCCTTTATTTAAAAGAAAATTCAGGAAAAGAGGAACTTTATAGGGATCCAGTTAAAAAAAAAAAACAACGTCACAGAGTGAGAGGGTGGATGTAAGAGTTAAGGAAAGCAAGGAGTCACCACTTGACCTGACCGAATCGCTCCTCCTGAATGTCCTTTTGACCAGATAACCTCCACTTCAAACCTTCTACTACGTCGGCAAACATTTCCCATTAAAATTACCCATATCATAGAAACCTGCGTTATATTTTAAGGCTTCGATTCTATGTACGTATAAATAATTAAATGATTATGCAAAATATACAGTTATAATATGATACTCCACTATCGATCGATACAGTTATAAATAGAAATTTAATGCAGCACAACTTGGGTGATGCACATTTGTGACTGGAACCAATAATTAGTCCATTACTTTAATTAATAAACTTGATATGACGTCAAGGGGTGAAGACTGTTGATGAAATGCGTTCAAAAGCAGATAGAAATAGAGCTCATAAAAATTTTAAATTAGCACCCAATTTCTTTTAATAAGAGTTAATCTTCTACTTTTTGCGAATCCTGGAAGGCATTGTAGAGGAAGGATTTGATGGCACAGGGAGAGATAATCTCTGACTGACATCTCTCTTCTTCCACTTCATCTTGGTGAGACTGGTTTCCTGCATCTGGCCGAACCATTCCCAGAACGGGAGGAGTTAGCTTCAAAAATGGTATCCTTGGAAAAGATCTATCAGGAAAGGATCATCCTACCAGTTCTTTTTTTTTCTAAATGAGGGAGTTTATTCAGAATAACTTCGAAAGCAGTGGAAGTGAATCTAGCTTAACCCAGCGAATGATGGGTTCTGACTGCCAGCCGCTTTTTTACAAAACTGTCCGGTAGGACAGGTGTATGTGGTTGATCGTCAAACACTGCTCCGTAAGAGTGCGATGTTGATAAATTTTGATAATTTTTTTCCTCTATTCCTACTATATATGCGCAGCACTATCATTGCACATTACACACTCTCTCATAGGTCAACTCATGGTGAATTATTATTTGAAAAATAATATTTTTGACGTCACAATATGCGACTAGTTGTAGCTACAAAAAGAGATCATATCCAAAACTTCGCCGTAAAAATAATCATTTAAAAAAAGCCTTTCTTAACAGGAAATAATTCAATATTTAAGACGGAATCTCAGTTTTCTCAATAAACTTATAAAAATTGAAGAAGCAGCAATTTAAAAACATTGAAAAAAAAAAAAACACAAGCCTAGCTTCCAAAAACAAATAACTTAACCTCTGTAAGAGAAAACAGAAAATGATAAGTTGATGAAAGAAAGATAATAGTTTCGAGAAGAAAAAAGAACGGGACATAGTCAAATAACGATAAAGTAGGTAACGAGGCGATGGCTTATCTATTAAGAGACGGTGCCTCATGAAATGTAATTTATGTCGAAGTGAAGCGAGGACGAGGTTGGTGCGGGAAAATGAAAAATAAAAATGGTTCTGCATCAACAGGTAAACTGGTTTACAGAGTATAATGCAGCGAAGTTAGGGGTTCAACTACCAACAAAAAAAAAAACACTATATAATCCTATATTAACATGCCTTCCCCGACATGGCCGAAACAGGATTTGAAAACAAATTAGCACTCAATTGAACTAGAATTAAATTATAGTACTGTATAAAAGAAATGCTTACAAAATAACGTTTTGGGATATGCAAACTTTTTTGTTTTTTGGTAATACTGAAAATTAACAACTCCATTCGAATAATAACATGACTAAAATTAGGGTGTTTTGCTGTCCTGTTTTTCTCTGCATGGTAAGGATTCAGTCCAGAAATACAAAAGTCCTTTTACATCATATGTTTTATACATATAGATAATTGTCAAGGACTCTTTAACATCAGCGTAGGGCATGAACAGTTCAAGAATATGAAGAATTAAAACACTTATTTGGAGAAACTTGAGTTCATATTGCCAAAAAATGGAATTATTATCAAAAATGTCCGGGTGTAAGGGACAGTTGTATAAGGGATGATCGTCAAAAAAAGTGCACGAAAAAGCGTAACGTTGAAAAACACTCAACTTTAACAATTTTTTTCCCTTTTTCTATAAATGATAAAATTCCCAAATTTTCTTTATAATATAGTAAATATCCTCGTTAATAAATGTAATTTTTTTTTTTCTTTTGTGAACTTTTACCATTTAGATTAGGGTCTCTGGGTGGCAGAAGTCTTCAAGGGAGATCCAGGGCATGTTTACATGGAAGTAAGACACCATTTAAAATGGACGAAGTTCAGCAAATGGCAGAGAAGAGTAAGGGAAGCCTGTAAATTCAGGCTAATACTGGCTTCGAAACACTAGAATCATGGACAAAAAGAAGATTTGCTGACACATCCATTTGCAGAAGAAAGTGGATTGGATCACTTCAAGATCTTGGGCATCCCAATGGATATCCTAATCAACACTTACACGAATAGCACAACACACGGCCACAAGGCTGTGAATTAGAGGACGTGGAACTACAGAGTTGGGTAGATAAGTGGTTTAACAGCAGCTTTGGGTACCACATATTGGATACACTTTTCCCCTTCCGTGAAACAACATACTGGGGTTGAATTAGGCGAAATGGTTTTCAATGTTAACCATCCAGTGATGATCAAATTATCCGGTCTAGGGATAGATGAGTGTACCAATGTCGTCCCTGAAGGAAGAAAAAGGAATTTTATATGCAAATAAACAGAAGCCTTTTCTTATAAATGTTAGAACGAACTAGGTTGTCTACCCTAGCGTGTTCAGTTCTTCCCAACCTTCACCAAATCTACCCCAGATAAAAATATCTGATTTCACATTTACATTTTGTTTTTTTGGTGAGAACTTAATTAATTATATCATTAAATCTTTTACAATAGAAGTGGTAACCAGGCAAAATATGTAAACAACCAAATAGTAATTATAACACATTATGTTAATATCTTGTATAATATTAGGTTCCATAATACCAGGTAACTAAATTAATACCCACCATTCATTAAATGTTCGGTACAGAATTAATTACATGATGTTAATTTCTATAATACAATTTAGCATAATTAGTTGGGTAATAGGAGCATTTTTCTGCATTTTATGTGGCAGCAAACAAATTTAGAAAATTTAAAGAGATACGATGAATTCATAAAATGAGTCTTACGGATTACCCGATTCAAACTTTTAGGAAACTTTTTGGTTTGGAGTTTTTACTGAATTATTTTTAATTTTCTGTTGAAACAGTCACCAATAGTCTAAAATTAAATTGCCTGAAGACTACACTATTCAGATCTTTTGTTTTTTTGCATCACGAAAGGGTAACGTAAAAACTAAAAATGCACATGCGCTTTTGTACTAAGTGGCTTAGCGTTTCAAATGATTAACTAAGTAAATGTCATTGCCAAACTCGTTCTAAAATGAATCTAAGACAGTTTCACACAAGACTTTACAAAGTTTATGCAGCCAGTATCAAGAGTTTTCAGAATTAATAAAATTGAAAGACTTCACATGAAGTTGTCGCCTTCAATGTGGTTTTTCAGATCCCTTGTAAGTAACAGTTCGGAGGATCAGACAGGGCTTGAAGAACATGGAGTAGCTCTCTACAATTAGGAACTATATAGTCTTTCCCTGAGCGTTTTAAGAGTTCAATTTTGGGATCACTCTCAAAATACGCTAAAGAAATTAATTAAAACTATTTCATTTGAACACTGGGTTTAAAAACTATTTTTTTGTATCCAAAAAAACTAAATTTAAATAAATAATAGATCCACAATACATTTATTTTATGTATTTATTTATTTTTATAAAAAAAAACATCTTTTGTAGCGACACATGCAGACACTATACAACTTGGAACTAATCTATTTCCCGTTCTATGAGAACGTAGCAGTTGAGGAAAGCATTGATCGATAAATCGATAGCAAGCAAGCTATTGGCCACAAAATTACATGACTACCAAATATAATTAACACCTTAATTAGCAAACCGAAACTAAAATCGAATGCAGCCTATTCATTGTATTGTACCAGAGTCCGTATAGAATTCCCCTTTTATATATTGCACTTTCCCTTACAGTTATATGTTAAAATCAAATGTGAAAATGATGTTTCACTAGTTATACGTGATTGAATCAAGTTATAATAATTATAAGGAGGAAGATAGGAGTCCAGGAAATAATAATGGGAAAACTGATGAATAGAAAACTTTAGTGGTATGGACACCTGAGGAGGATGCTCCCCGGGAGATGGCCAGAGGAAGTAAAGAAGTGGAACCCTTCGAAAAATACAGAGAAAGAGGCAAAGAGACGGCGGTACAAGGTCTGAGAGAGGGTGACTGATGGATTAGAGAGTTTTGGAGGTCAGACGAAATCCATTAAGGGGAAATCCGGATTGTGTATGTTAAAAACAAATCCAAAAGCAATTAAACAATTTTGAATTCTGTCTAATTCAATTTCAGTAATGTAAGAAGTATTAGATATTCTTTTTTATTCGTCGTAGCACGTAAATTAATTGAATACCTGAACGGTTCAAGTAATAACAATCAAAAACATGTTGAATTAATGTTGAAAAAGGAGAGAGTAATCAGAATCTTGCAAACATATAAATAAGTAGAGATAAAATTCTTCTAAAAGAAAACTGGAGATATTACAATAGCAGTAAAGATACTATACGTTTTTTCATTATTCTGATTCAAGAATTCAATCGTACAGATTTAAAAAATCTTAAAAATGAATAAAAGATAGATTCACCATATACACATTATTAAAATATCAATACCCCTTAAGCAAGTTGAATTTATTTATATCTGCAGCTCCCTTAACTCAAAAAAAAAAATATATATATACTATATATAAGTTATAATTATAATAAAAGCATTAAGAACATTAGAAATTGTTAACTGTAACAAAATTACAAGATTATAGGAGTATTTAATCAAGTGAAAGACGGCCAAAGTTGTTTAATAAAAGACATGTGCCATGTAAATAGTTACAAGTTTTGGTGGTAACAGTTTTGTTTATGTTCTGGATGAGAACGCATATTCACTAAGTAGTACATTCACTTGCATTAGTTACAATTTACATACATGAATTTTAAGGGGAGATACTACTACCGAGGAAATAATATTACACACTAAGATATTTATATAGAACTTTTAGTTAATGTTCTAATGGAATGAATTTATGCGATGAAATTCAGGAACAATTTAAAGTATGAGAATAAATTATAAACGGTAATATCATCATATGTTGATCATTTTTCCCGTAAATGTAAAACGTCTGCTGGATATTTAAATAAATCTTCTCAAAATTACTGAAGAAAAATTACGAGTTCATGAATATACATATTTCATTGGATAATTTGAGACAGGAAACTGTCAATGTTTAAACATAAATAATTTTATAAATTTGTAAATGGAAATACTAATTGATGCAGATAATGAAAAAATATTATTAGCTCCCAGTAAACAATGTGAAGGCATTATTTCCTCATATTCCTTGATCCAATACTTCCTTTTTACACTTTTATTTAATTTAGTTAAATTACTAGTTTTCTCTCGTATTTCCGGGGCATTTTTTGCGAAAAAAATGTCCGTTTTTGCCAAGAAATTTTGATTTCTTTATTAAAGCTTCAAAAAACGTTTTTGAATTCACATTAACATTAAAAAAATTTATGCATAATGTTCTTATTTTATGATGAAGATACGATCCAATTAAGACAAATTAATCGATAAGTAGCCAAAATACAGCTCATTTTACAACTAAAATATTTTTTTCCCGGGTTCAGGAGAGCCCCATTGGACGGAACTTCGAGCCAAGGGTCTAATATTTTAGG
The DNA here is from genome assembly GCF_049639745.1 of Rhodnius prolixus. Classification (NCBI taxonomy): domain Eukaryota; kingdom Metazoa; phylum Arthropoda; class Insecta; order Hemiptera; family Reduviidae; genus Rhodnius; species Rhodnius prolixus. The sequence goes on along the minus strand of NW_027411614.1, from coordinate 39,065,784 downwards.
ATATATTGAATACGGAAAAAAAAATGTAGGAATCAGCGACCCTAACTGCTGTACCTTCCCCTTTTTAGCGGAAAAAATGGTGGCAGTGAAGCGACCTGGCCCTTCTGATTCCCTATCATTTAATGTACAATATTTTATAGAGTTACTGTTCATCTTTTTTCTTTTTTGCTAACTGATTTATTTATCTAAAGAGAAGAACTGTTGCCAGTTTCAGTCATATTTTCTTATTTACTTGATCGAACTTTCCACCTTGGACTTGAGGATTTTGAAAGTGTAGATAACTGTTGACATGATTTCTGTTATGATTGTTTGGGTATTGATTCACCTGAATAAAATTACGTTTGTTAATCTGTACAAGCATTGTAGTAGATACGAGGTGTGGCTATTAAATAACGAGACTGATGCTGCTACAGAAGAACAATGCATGCGCCAAATCCTAACGACCGACAGCTGTGCAGCGTAAAGTCTTCTCTTTCGATTACATCGTCTCACATGCTTGTAGAGAAATCTGCCTCACCGGAACCGTCGTTTGTGTAAGAGGTGTTAGTTTCGTTTTGCCGAAAACATGATACTACACATGTAGTAGAGCAACGAATTGTCGTGAAATTTCACGTCAAAACTTGATAAAACCGCTACTGAAACTTATCTTTTATTGAAAGAAGTTTGTGGCGATGAATGCTTTTATCATGCGCGAATTTTTGAGTGGTTCAAGCGTTTCCAAGATGGCCGAGAAGACGTCAGAGATGATGACCGCCCTGGTCGCATCCTTAAACATCCAAAACGGATGAAAATATCGATTATAATTAATCAACATTACTACCGTGAGGTGCTTGCTCAACTCCGTGAAAGAGTAAGGAAAAAACGACCCGATCGGTGGAAGAACAAGTCATAGGTTCTCCATCAAGACAACGCGCCAGCTGACACTGCATTGTCTGTCAAGACGTTTCTAGCCAAGTACAACATCCCAGTTTTAGACCATCCACCTTATTCGCCTGACCTGGCCCCATTTGACTTTTATCTGTTCCCCAAAGTCAAATCAGCATTAAAAGGAACCCGATTTCAGTCCGTTGAAGCTGTGAAAGAAAAAGCGGCACGCGACATGCAGGTGCTCACAGAAAAAGACTTCCAGCACTGTTTGGAACAATGGTAAATCCGCATGGAGCGTTGTAGGGATAGGGGAGGGGTGTATATTGAAGGTGATATAACTAAATATGTATAAATTTAAAATAAAATGTTTTACAGCAATAGTCTCGTTATTTAATAGCCACACCTCGTAGATGATCTAGTTCGAAAGCTCAACGTAGTAAATAAAAAACTAAGAATAAAACTGTCCTTTAGAAAAATACAATTTATTAACATTACTGTTGGTGGTTGGTATATTATTTTGTACGTAAGCAATTATAGAAAATGAGCAATCAAGTATCGATTTATCTTGACCCGTATTTACATTACCAAAACTAAATACGAAAGGAACTGTCAAAGATGATTATTTTGATACAATGCTCTCTCTTGGGTTGGTTACAGTAAGCGCCCAAGTACCGACTAGGAGAACAACCCTGTGCTTAATGTGATGGTCCACAAGTTCACGATAAGACAACAAACCTAAGAATGATACGCCAATGGAAGTAAACATCACTCATAGTTACTCTTTGTCCATTTTCACATTTATTTTCCTAAATTATTTAAAAAGAAAATGTTTTCACACAAACTTTCACCTCGTAATTAATGGGTCCTTAATTTGTATTTTAATGCTAAATTCTCTCGAATATAAAGAAAAAAAAATAAAGTAGATTATTAAATAATTTCAATCTCAACAAAGATGCATTCTGGATGGACGGACTGTGCATAAGCAGTGAAGCCTAAACTGAGTTGAGGATCTGCCTTGGTGCACCCAAAAGGCCCATTTAAGTGTGAGAACGATAAGCATACAATGCAACAATATGGTGCTATTGTGAGCTTAGATTGAAAGTGTAATATATAATGATAGACCATTTTCAGCAGATAGAAAACTATTCTTGATGGTAAATTATGCTAGAATTCTTTCAGAGGAACAAAGAGGATAATCTTGTTTGAACGCTCAGATGACACTATCCATTATACCCCTTTAAGATTCTGATATATTTTCTTTCAACTTCGAACATCTGCAAAATATTGAATTCTTCATAACATTATGTAAGTGGTAAGACCACAAAATTTGTCAAGAGAAAACTCTGAAGCATTCCTTCTCCCTAAATGAACCCTACTGAGTAATCAGTTCACCAAATTTGTAGTTTTTCGAGAAAAACGCAGAAAACTAAAAATACGTTTCGGGAAAATCGCATTTTATGTCTTAAACTATTTCCATTAGTAAGATTATCGATTTTTTTATATGAACCTAAATGTGACTAGCAAGAGAACAGAACAAAATTGTCTTTTCCTAGCAAAAACCCGTCATAAATCCATTCTGGGTTACTTTCAATCGCTCAGTTTCAGCCTGGTGTCCAGATGCTGCTTAAAATTCCATCTTCTTCCAACGATTCTTTGATTTTGAGATACAAAATGACCATTTTCTTAAAATATACATTTTTTTGGGGAACAATGAGCCTTCATAACGGATACATCGAAAGATAAACTCGAATCCGGTTGCTATACCATCTCTTACTTACTCTATTGAAAAACTTAAGATTTGTTTTTCAGATGAAACCCTACGCAAAGGGCACGTTGAAAAACGTTTTCATCACAGTATGAGATTTATTAAACTTCTAGTGTCCACCTTTCCAAATTCTGTTCACAACAATAAAACAAAACTTTTGCCAAAAATTCTTCACATTCCACCAACTAACCGAACTTATTTTAAATCAAAGTTGCCAATAAAAATGCAAACAAAGCGTCAGGTACTTAAGAATGATTGTAAATGCAAAAAGTTACACGGAATCAATAATGTTTTTATCTAGCTAAAAATCTCAGAACTGTTTCACTTCAAACTCAAAAGGTTGTGGCATATTTGTAGGAAACGCAGAATGGTTTTCTAAAAAGTTATTTGAGAAGCCCTTACTTTCTAAAGATATTTTTAATATAATGCTTAAACTAGTTTAAACCTAGTTGCCGAGAGTTGACACTAACTCTTGGTACTGTTCGTCCAAGATCTTTATCTGCTAAAGGTTCAGAACGTAATCATTATCATTCCTAACTTGGAAATTCGATCGTTTCCTAAGTCTTCCATCCAATTTTCGTAATCGCATATTGAATATAATTTACAAGTTCGTCATTTCAATTTCGTTAACTCATGATGGTTAGTCTCGCTAAGGAAGCTGTTATGGTGAGATCGATTAACAAGTCCTTTTCATATCACTTTAATCAGAAAGAGAAATCAAATAAAGAGGAACAAAGTAAAACCAAACAAGAATCGAATCAGAGGCTTAGCGAAAAATGTCTTGTGCAGCACAGATTTGAATTCTCTAATTGCTTTTAGAATAGACGGGAACTTATATATTAATTATAATAAAGGGCAGGCGGAGAAAACGACAGCCCTACATAGCCTAGCAAGATCGAGTCTAGGAGTCGGCACAACAGGACCTCCTCCATCTTTGTCCTCGCTACCTATAGCCTCAAAGCACCACTATTAAGTTTAAGGACAAAAGCCAAGGTTACAGTTCTCCCAGGTAAGACAAACACTCAAGCTACCAGTTTAAAAGTGTATTACCTTTAACCATTGTAAAGGGAACTCTATTGTTTCCGCTGGTAAGAAATAAGACTAAATTCAATTAGCGGTTTCCAAGAGACTTAGCACGTTGTTGGTGGTATAACATAACGCAATCTCCAACTTCAACCTCTTCATCCACAGTAAAATGCCATTCTTCTTACCAAGAACATCCTCAACCCGCCGCCGGCACGTACTCTTTAATTAGAGGCGACTAGCTGAAGTGTAAAGGAACTTTAAATTTAATTAGGTTTTTTCCTATTCATTTTCGTATACTTTCTTCCAAATCCAAACTCAGAAACCGCTTCGAAAATCTTAACAACTTGTGTACACTCTATTTTAATGAAGTTCTTAATTGAGATTTGTAATAATTTGTTTGACTTTAATTTGCTCAGGCTTAGCTTTGCTGCAGTTAACAATATTAGGCATCAAATTATTTGTAAACCTAAAGAGGTTTTTATTTTTAGGTACTGCACTTAAGCAAAGTTAAGAATCGTAAGAAGGTATAATAACAATTCATATCCCAAATTTACCTTCTTGGCAACCTCCATGTTGGAGGTGAAGGAATCTTCGAAGAATCTTGCACTCTTCTAACACGAATAGAAGCCATTCGACCTAATTGTCTACACTGTTACTCACATCCTAGTTTTAGAGACAACGTTCTCATTCCTTTGGAACCGGATTTTAAAGAAGACAAACACAATTGATGAAGAAAGACGACCATTGAAAAATGAAGCAGTTATTTTGAAAAAGATGGCGTAAGAAGTATTTAGAAGCATTGCCACAAAGTGGAGGACGTCAAATCTACGTGTTTGGAAAGTAAAGAAAAAGCTTATTCTCGAAAAACTCAAAAAAGTAAAGTATCCGGTTCAATAAAGAGATCCTTCCGCCTAAGGAGTTACCTTTAAACTCAGCATTACAGCAACCCGTTTAATCTTACTTAAGAAGTATGCAAGAGGTACTACCTTTTATGATGGCAAAATGGAACTTTACAAAGAAATGGTAGGTTAAAAAAAATTGTGAGACATTACTAAAATAAAAGTAAAAAATTAAATTCATATCCTAAATTCACCTTCTAAACTAAACTACGCCAAAAAATCTGAATTAGTCCAAACCAGATTAAAATTAATCTAATTTCAGACAACAGTAACGGAACTGTTTACACTAGGAGAGATAGTAAATTGTCAGAGTTGATTCAGCTAGATATTACAAGTCGGCAGACTGCAGTAGTAATATAATATGATGACAACACACTCTAGCGGCTGTAACTAGTAATCAGCCAGATTACATGCTCACTTAATTGTCCTCAATTATTATATATGTATACGTTTCTGTTAAATCTAACTAAACTGGATATTATGTTAAACAAGTTGTGACATGTTCATGTCCAAATCAGATCATAACAATTCTACAAACTTGCCTTCTAATTGTTCCTAAAAGAAATATGCAAAGTGAGTGTAAATACATTTGTTTGTTTGTTTCTATACCATTGCTCTTTACACCATTGCTCTGATTTTGACTAAATTTGGTATACAATTTACGCTTTGAGGGGAGAGGGAATCTGATCGCGACCTCCTCGTGATGTCCTCCAGTCAAATGCTCCAAAGAGCAGTCAACAGAGACGGTGTAAGGATTTGTCCTGTAGCAGGGATTGTCCTCTCAATTTTGTTGAGAAATAGGCAAAGGGGGGCCATCTAAAACACCTGAGAAAGATATTAATAAGGCGGGAAAAGAGCAATATATCCCAAGTACATCCCTAGCCTAATCCAAGACATCATAAGACCCGTGCTAAGATTTGGACACGGCATAGGGTTTTCTGTGTTAAAAACGAAGCCTCCAACGTGAAGGATGCCTCCAAGGAATAAGTAGTCTTTCCCAGTTAAGGTCTTTAGATTTACGTCCTGAAGGGAAGCCTTAATAAATATCTTTTGAAAGAGGAGGATCCACAATCACTTGCAGAGATGGTTATTAAGGCTTTTTGGGGAATAGTTATCCAAATCCTACGCTTCCTTTCTAAGTTCCCTCGCGAGTCAGGGTGATCACCAGGTGTTAGAGAAGTATACAATCCACCTAGAATCCTCTAGAGAGAGGGAGCTTTCTTAAAAATATATATGTAGAGAGAGCAAACAATGAAGGGAAAGTGCGTTGGCTCCAGGAAGATTCGTATCTTCCTGCGAGCATCTATTTCTCCTTCCTGAATTTTCTTAGGATACCTGGGCGAATTGTTCCATCACCTCTGGAACTGCAGATCTATTGTGCAATAGTGGGGAGTACAAAAAAACTGTAATTAGAGCTGGCAATGCAGAATAATCCTCAAGAAAATGCGCTTTTATACAAATATTATGCAGGAAAACACTTGAGTAACTGTAAATTTTTCGTAATCCACAATTCTAGTGAAAAATTTTCTTGGACATTATAATTTTCGCAATATGTATGTGACACATCTACCTAGAACAACAGACGTGTGAGTATTGCGAGTGGGAATGTTTGTAAGGACCTTGCAGGCTCCAACACCAAGGACCGATTTCATCCTTAATTAGCGATATATTTCCTTTAGGATAACGCTAATACTCGTAATACCATACGGGTTGAAGCTGCTACCAACACATTGGAATACTTATATTGTTGGAACAACAATAAATCTGCACAAGAAGTAGCCCTATATAATTTTAATAATTTTACGCCTGAATGTGCAACGCTTGCGTGAAACATTCACAATAAAAGACGTAAATCAGCTACAATTCGTCTAAAACTACAATTAGCAGCACATCACTCTAAAGGCAAGGCCAAGTACATAAACCAGTAAATTATAAAGAAACAGAATCTGCCTAAAATCGCATTAATCTAGTTTATAAAATCTGACTGTCCCTGTTTTCAAGATTCTATCACTTCTGACACATGAACCGGATCGAATAAAAGCGGAAAATGCCCAACTTTACTGCATTTCCCTTTGCAGATAAGCTACATTTTAAGTGTTACTATAGTAACCACTACTTATAAGCTCAGAGATTTAACCATTAGAACCAGCTACCAACTTAATGGTCCGATCTCCATCCGGCTGTGGTCCATTATCTTCATATTATCTTTCCATTTCACGTTAATACATTTATCTTCGTTTATCTTCAGTTCCCACAAAATATAACCAAAATTTGAGATCAGAGGAATATCTTTTTAATAAAATACTTCATATTGAATTATTCAACTTTTTTTTATAAATTTAACGTAGTTTGTTTTGTTTCAATATAAACATTTACAAATCTCCAATGTAATTTGGAAACAAGTCCCAGCTCTCCATAGAACTCTTAAAAATTCAATATTCTCTCGACAAAAAAAGAACAAAAGATAGGTCTGAAAGTTAGTAAAACAAGGGATTAGCTCCCATGGGAGAACCAGGAATCAAATCTAGCTGCCTGCTGGAAAAAAAAACTTCTACAGCGTCGAACCTCCCTTCACCTCCCGAACCTCCCTTCTTCAAATTCAAAAATCATAGCGACAAAATTTGGGCTTCATTGAACTTCTTAATTTTAATTATTACTTTAGCCATATATTGCTTTTATCATTTAATTTATGCGTGTCCAATATTTAATGTAATTTGCGCCGGAAGCAGTTTTAGCATTGCTTCTAGACAGTATTCTCTCGTTTTAGAAAACAACTGTTCATTACCGGACAGTGAGCTTCAAGAGAGAGTGAAGCTAAGAGGTGGATTCGCACCTTGGTATCTTCGCAAGGGAATAGAGCGCACTAGCCACAAAGCTAATTCCACCCTATGCTTTTTTTTGCTCATCGACAGTTAAAACGATTTCTTATTATTTTCCACTTAGAACGAATATCTATAGTTAAATATTTCTTAATTAAAATTAGTTTTATTTTAGAATTATCTCGTTAAGAAATGATGTTGGTTACCAGTAATTGTTTGCATCACAACGAAAAATGTTTCTACCAGTTACATCTAGTGTGGAACAAAATACATTCTGGATTAGTGGAATATGTTAGGAGAAAATTTGTAAGAGGATTTCTCTACCCGATCCGGATGCGCCTATCTCTGGAGATGCATGAAAATACGAATGTGAATGAAAGAACACAAATAAACTAAGGAGTCATAAAATCTCAATGTTCTATTTCAACTGGGAAATATATTTTGGATGCATATTTCGCGAAAAGAATTCAAATTACATTTAAAGAAAAGGATTAGAATTTATATTTATTTAATATTAATATATTAACAAATATCACGAGATAAAATTGGTAAGTTGATGAAAATAAACTAGCTCTGAATGGCCATACATTTATAGAAGAAAAAATTATGTTAATGGAGTCTTTTTTTAAAAAAAAAAATAACGTGACATTTATTTATGTTTCAAAGAAATTATCATTCTCTTTAATTATTTACACTGTGTAAACATACAATCTGCGAAACCATTAATATTAATATGTAAAAGAGTAAATGAGAGCATGTATGCTAATTTAGTATATTATGGGGATAATGGAGAGATAGGACGGGAATGTAGTAGCTCTTCATTACAGTACCATACATCAACAACATCAAACCAGTTAATTTGACGAAATAAACCTACATCTGTTATCGTCCGCGCACAGGACAGACAATCCGTACATTCACATACTAATGTAGCTTGGACAGCAAATATCTTAGTACAGATCGCTTATGGAAACACAGTACTGAAACTAAGCCAATTAACTAGATGGATCTCTGTAAGAATTATATTTTTTTAACTTAATGACTCCTGGCAAATTACTTACAAAGTATATCTAAGTACAGATTATTACAATATATACAGAAATAACTCACTTAGAAATGTACACATATTGATAATACTGATTAAAGTAATTAAAAGATCTTGGTACTGATTGGGATTTCAACAAGTGGTAATGTGAAAAAACGAGTTGTGGGGCATTTGCGTATAAATAATATCTTGTATATAGAGCTCACCTAAATATTTGACAGATAGATGGTGGAAGAAACAGAACTATTCTTATTGTGAGTCCTGGAAGAGCCGATTATGGCTGAGACTTCCGCACTTCGGGACGAGGAAAAACTCCTAACTTCAGCTTTACCAACGGCAGGATGTCACATCGGATCTCAGACTGGCACTGAGAGATCAAAACCCAGGAAATCCAATTCCAATCTAAACTTATGTCCAATTTTTACTTTAGATAATTACGTTTAGAACAGATGCAGATGAATTCATGTTTTCTGTATGGATGTAAGAAGAGTTACAAGTATTTATTTTTGTCTTAGAGCTGGAATTTCATAAATAATGTATGATACTAAGGGGAAACATATGTTTTCTTATATTTTCAAGGGTGTTACAGCCGAAAACCTGCTGGATGCGCCTATCAGCAAAGAGCCTTCCAAAACTCAGCACCTAAGTTATTTATCTTGGACTATCTTTGTCATATTATTGTGACGCTGGAGGTAATATCTTTCCCTCTTTGACAGGATATGATGCACAGTCCCTGAGGATAGCGTAACTGAGCTTGTGTCCGCTGTCTTATTACACCGGGTTATTATTCATCATGTGTCGTTAATATCTCTTCGCCCTATAAGGGTGCTCTTCGATTCTGTATTCGTGTATCTCGCCTAAGATTTCATTTCAAAGTCGGCCAGTCCAAAGGTCGAGCTACGATCTACGATCAAAATTCACACTTTAAAAAGCTGTAGAGTTTCACCGATACTGTTCTTAAGGCTAGCAAAGCTCTCAGCGCTTTATTGAAAAATCAACCGAATGTAGCGTTACAACATTTTCTGTCATTAATTTAGACCAAACGTGCGAGAATTCTTTACAGGCTACTTGGACTACGCTCCGAATTGCCCATAGAACTCAAAACGCTTAATACACAACACTATTCTCAAACTTATGTGGACTTATTAGAGCTGTGGTGTTCAACCAAACCAACAAAGGTTCGGACAGTACTAACATTTCAGTCAAAACTCCTACGACAGATAGCTGACGCTCCTTTCTACGTGTCTAACGTCACTCTTCACTACGACCTCAACATCTCATTCGTACAACGAATCGCCAAGACTAAATATCAAAAGTTCCTTACTGCTCTTTCTACTTGCTCTGACATTCCTAACAATCCTCCTCGCCGAATGAATTGCCAGTGGCCCCGCGACTTCCTTGCACTCTGAAGACCATCACCATCATAATCGGTTTCCTGTCGAGAGTGCTACCACTGGGTAGTTACTCTCCTCTTGCTCTTCTCCGTACCAGTTCGTCATATTTATCATATTTACTTATTGTAAATTACTAAATAAATGAATAACAAAATTAGACTATCATTTACAAAAAAAAAAAACAACTTATTTTTAGACTAATATATCTTGTGTAATCAATTATGATTCCCTAATTCGAAACTTGCTGGGCCTGGTTTTGTCTGTGATTGATCAGCGCTAGTACTTTAAAGTTTTGATACAATACTTTTCAATCGGAGCACCGCTGAGATTAGTTTAGCTCTGTAAAGTAATTGGAAGCCATAAATTTAGTTTCATTGTTACTTAGCAAAAGCCCAGTTCCATTCTCTGTCCTTGGTGTTTCTATCAGTTCTTGAAGGGAAAGAAACAAAATTAGAAAAGAAATAAATAAAAAAAATAAAGCAAGAAGAAAGTTTGGGTCCTAATTTACATTTTAGATAAATCAAAACAAAGCGAGTTTTAAATGAAGACTGGCTGTTCATCAGCAATGACTAATGAATAAGAATGAATAAAAGCTCCAGTTCTCAGTATTCACTGGAGCCATCATTATGGAAGCCATTTTACTTTCTTATTTAAAGGTTTACTAAAAAAATATATAGAGGAAAACACAAAACGACTTTTTCCACGGCAATAATTTAAATAATAACCAGGGGATAAAGTGGTTCTCAGCAATGAATCAGGGTCTTGTACACGATCAACTTATTGTGCTGCGAAGCATTCTGTAGTTCCCTTCTAAAACAATAAGAAATTGCGACAAGGTTTAGTACTAAATATGCAGTAGTAAAAACTGCAGATCTCCTCTTAATTGATGCATGGAATTACAATCTGAGCTGATTCAATCTGTTTACCATTTTCAGTTTGCATTGTAACATTATCTGGCTTCTTATGGACATTTTTCTCTCACAAATATTTATTTAAAGTCTCACTTTTAATATTTTTTTATTTTTTATGTATATCAGATTTCTTTGTATTTTGATACTTTTTCATTATTGTAAAATTTATTATTATTTTGATAGAGAATACAGTTTCTCACGAGCGTATAAAGTTTCAATTTATTAGATTTAATTGATGGCGACATCTGCAAATAAAATTGAATAGAATGAAATCAAGATACATTCACGCTGCTACAATATAATTAACTATTATCTTAATGAATTTAATTTTCTCATGTATCCAATTTGAATGCGCTTAACACTAAAATAATTAACGGATCAGGGAGTTAATACATTTAAATTGAATACAATTGCAAGAAATGGTACTAAAATTTTACAGTTAAACAGATTTAAGTGACAGAAATCCCAAGTTAATACATCATTTTTGGTCCCGTTATTGCTAGGTAATCCGAAGTAAATATATTAAATAGAACAACCTTGGGGAAGGTCCTAAACTAGCGATCCTGGGCTCTCGTGACCAATGTTTTCCCACCTTTTGATTTCAATATTTACGATATTCATCCGGCCTGATGAATTGTCTAAATTTGCCGTCAATGTGGTTAGTTTATTTTCCGTGTAAATAGGAACTTTGTAGACCAACACTGTCAGATGGATTAATGTGTTACAGTAATTGTATCCCTCTAACACACCGATTTAATCTTTAACATCCCCTTGTAAGACTAGAGCTTCTAATTTCGAAAACTTCTATAGATAATTGCAATTAAAATTTTAAGTAAGTTCAAATTTAAGTAATCAGCGCGTTAAAGAATTCAGTAAGGAGTCCCTCATCCTCTATTCTTCCCCTTTCGTGAATGAGGTCGTAAACTCTATTAAGAATTATAAAATGAATTTTTTCACAGCTAGTTTTCAAAGGATGATTAAAAAAAAAAGATCCATGAAACTTAGGCATCGATTGAGAAAACGTCCAGAAATAAACGGTTCTTCAATAAAGGAACAGCTTGGAAACTTGGGTTAACAGTTCTATATTGAATCTGTTAGCATACTTTGTTCACAAGAAAACTATTTACTTCTGGACGTGCTCAAGAAAATCCTATCAACGAACCGCAGGCTTAGTCCGGGGGGCCTTAATATCAATGGCCAAACTTTGTAGAGAGTTTCACTTCTTAAGTAAGGCTGTCCAACTAGAAGGACAAGGTTTTACCAAGTCACTTTCTTAACATCCTAGAGGTTTCTATTAGTTCTTCCCAAGTTACAAATGACAATTCAATCAAAACAAGAACGCAAATTTTAACCATTTACTTTGTTAAATAGTTTACGCAAAATAGCTAAAGAAAACTTTCGTTAGAAAATATGTGCTACAACACTTGCATACTTCTCTAGAGTAAAACTAATTCTAAACTACTCCATTTCTCTGAAATTTCTTCTTTTGTGTCTACACATCATGCCCAAATACTTCCCATAATTCTAATCTAAAGTTTTAAAACCATTGTTTAAGTTATAATCTAAAGTCGGATTAAATGCTTAAATCTGAACCATTCCAACACAATAAAAAATACTCAAGAAAAATTACCGAAACATAAATAAATTTCCTAATGACATTCGAATTGGTTTTATCTGTCAACGAATTATAAAATGAATTATTCCTGATTGCATGATTATTGTCCTAATTCGGTACATCTATCGACTTTCTTATATCAAACAAGACTTCACAGAAGTTATAGCCAACAACCCGTACATATTATTGCATTTTATATGACAGCAAATCGATTTGCATTCTTCTTACATAGACAAAACTATAGTGAACCACAAACACCATTCTCTAACTAAAGTTTCTAACTTATCCATTTCTTAATCGACTAACTTTGCAAGAATAAATTTATTCCCACAAACATTATTCAGCTTGTAAACACCGCATATTTACACAGAATATAAAGGACAGTTTTTAAAGGGAGCCAAAATATGCCCTCAGAACGTCCTCAGAAAAAGAAGTTTGCAGGAAATATGATCAAAATAAAATTTATTAATCTAACATTTATTTAAAACTTAAACAAAAATTATCAACTTTCGGCTATGGGATTACCTTCGAACTTAGATTTTTTTAAATACATCTAATCCTTATTTATACAAGGATAAAGCTAGTCTATTACAGTGAAACGGTATTTTAGAGATCAGTTCATCGAAAGCACTCTAATCGAATCTTTTAGCGATAATGTGTCGAATAATTGGGGATGTGCAGAGAACCTCGTATTATGGAGTTGAAAGAAACTAGATTGAGGCATTTTCAAAAAACAATATATGTATACAAAAATTGAAAATTGTTCTTACTCACTTTTGAGAGATTTGATAGTTAAGACCTAAATCAAAATATAAGGTTCTATCTTTCTACAAATTGTTTTTTCGTTTTTTTCCCCCCCCCCCCAAACACTGACTAACAACACACACAGACCTATTTTTAATTAACCACTTTTTCCGACTCATGGGACCTCAAATCATGAAAAAAATTAAGAAAATGATTAGCTCAACTGGCAGCACGATGGCCTTATAAAATTAGAAGGCCTTGATTCAAATCACAATCCTTGTTCCTCTTCAGCAGCACACTCCAATGACGAGATTACAATATCCGGAGCTGAGTAATGAAGGTTCCGGTAAACTTATTCACCCCCTTTTTTTTTTTTTTTACAAAAAAGAAAGCCAACACCACTTCAGACTTTCTTTCTTCTAAGAGTCATTTGAAATGTCAAAAAACTTTCCAAATAATAGGGGTAACAAAAATTTTAAGTGTTCCCTGGCAATGGTAAAGTGTTCAAAATAAAACGAACAACTCAGACGAGAAGAAGGCTGGATAAAAATATAAAAAAAGAAGACCAAATTGAATAAACCAGAATAACGAAGCAGATTAAAATATGAAGTTTTACTTCATTATATAAAAAGGTTAATTATACCAGAACATAATTACCTATTCAAAATTTGATATTAAAATATAAAAAAAAAAAATCTGTTACAAGTAATTTTAATTAAAATATATGTAAGCCCAAGTACAAAACTTTGTGGCTGTTAAACAACAATAATTTGTGGAGCACGATCGCCTGCAGCTGCAGGCCATCTGAAAGTTTAGAATGAAAGGTTCTTTATAAAACATCAAAAAAATGAAGTAAAAAAATGATGTAGTCTTAAAAGACAACAAATTCCACTAAAACAAAAAGGAGCACCTTCTCTTTTTTATTTTCTTTCAAATTCCGCCGGAAGTCACCTGAGTGTTTTCGTTTTTTTTAAAACGAATAGATTTTTATTTATCCTGTACAAGTATATCTAATTTTCTTTATGTCTGCCTCAAAAGAACTGAAGGAAAATTATCCTTTGTGGTTTTCCTACCCATGTTTACCTTGGCTTCAAAGGAGGAAATAAAGAAAAAAAAAGCACTGGAAGGAAATCTACCTTTTTCTTCCAGTTCCGTTTGAATTGAAAGCACACGCATGGCAAACCTCACTAATCACATTTCTAGTTAGTTTGTTTTTGCTACTATTTACGAGCGGGAAAAGTCACTTTTATCTCATAAAAGGATCCTCCGAGTTTCACAGAAAGCGAACCAAGTGTGAATGAACGTTTAATGAGTATAACAGCTGACCGATTCTTGAAATGGTTTTTTTTCCCCCCTAACCGAGAAATAAATTGCTAATGATAAGGCTACTAGAAAAGTAAAGATAGCTTTGAATATTATAAAGTTTTAATGATTGGCATTAAAGCTAACTTAAAACAGGAGGTAATTACAATAACTAAGCGAGAGAACATGGCTAAACAATAGAACTAGAGCTTTCAACTCGTGGCGAAGTGCCCTCCAAGTCAACCTAGAGGAGAATCCTTTCTTATAAAAGCCTTGGAGAGAGAGAAAGTCATTTCCGGTCCCTTGCTCGTCCCACTTTTCCAATTTGTAAATTCTAAGACTTTTTATCTCTGTTTTTCCTGACATTAAAAAAAAAAAACAGTTCTTTTATTTACCAAGAAAATGCATGATTTCTTTGGCTTTTTTATAAAACAGCGTGTTCCACGTTATGTACAGAATTTTGGTAGTCCGCAGGTGGTAGTGGTGGTTCATATGAAGATTTTCCAGTATTTGCTATTCAGAGCATCACTTCCGGAAGATAGCAGGGAACTCAAATCACTTTAGACGGGGGATTTCATCTCACACAAAACTAACCTAGAGGAAATACGAATAAATCCACTTTCCTACGAAAAATTGAACGTCGAAAAATGTTTACAACTTGAATGATATAGATAAAAACTGAATTACTCACGTTAACTGTAGAATAGCGAACTATAATTTCCCTTACCTGGAACATAAAACAAAAAAGAATTCTGATTAGTAAACAGTCCTAAGAGAATATTCAAAAGGAAATTTTACAATTCTGAAATTCCTTAAAAGCAATCATTGGAATTTATTGCCATACACTTTCGCCAACTTCACTTTTTATTCGTTATCTCTCAGAATTCTTATTTCAATTGTATTTCCTGTCTAAATGTTTTTCCAGGACTAACTTCCAGAACATAGCCATTAATTTATTCCCTCAATTACGCTCAAAATATACGATCATTATCTCAATTAAATTCGTATTAAGAGGCGTTCTACGCAACTAAGATTTTTTTTTACCAGGAATTGATCCAAATAAAAAAGATTATGACGTTGGTATGGATTTCATTAAAAGCGTTAAGAAAAAAAGTAAGAAAAATGTTAGATTTTTCACACAAAGTAGCTATAATGGCAAATTTACGGCGATTCAAAGAAGCCATTGTGGTTTCTTGTGTTAGTGAATGTTCATATATCGTAGCCAACTGAAATTTACACTGTGTATATATTGCTAAACACAAGTAGTTGCATACAGTCAGGGCCGGATTTTCCTATAGGCTAACTAGGCTTCAGCCTAGGGCCTCAAGATCAAGAGGGGCCTACATTCAAATTGTTAGCAAAATTAATATTACACTATTCTAAAAATAGTGAAACATGAATATATATAGGCTTCGTGACCGTAAATTATTAAACTAAGGATTCAAGATTGGCGAGGAATCGGTCCAAATAAAAAACAACTCGTCTTTTTGCCAACGTTTCGACAAATAAATTGTACTCTTCAGGGCCTGGATATTACAAAATATACAAATACAAACAATTTAGAGAATCAGTAACATAGAAAATCAGTAAAAAAACAGTAATATAAAAATAAATAAATAAAAATAAAAATAAAATACAATAAATTCTTTATAATTATTGAAACTTAAGTGGCTATGCGGGTTGGTTGAGTTACAGAAACTAAGAGCCAGAACTGGAGAACAGGAACATATATATACAAATATAGCGGGACTTACACGGGAATTTTGGAAATGATAATGGGACAGTTGCAATAGACTAATTACAATGTTCAATTTTGACAAAAGAGTAAATAAAATAGATATTGGGAAACGATGGCAAAAAGACGAGTTGTTTTTTATTTGACCGATTCCTCGCCAATCTTGAATCCTTAGTATAGTGAAACATGTTTCATTTAACATATTGATATATATCACAGTAGTGATGTATTTTATTATCTCTCATGTAACTTACAAACTTAAAAATTGGGAGGTGAAAGGGCCTCATAAGTGGAATAGCCTAAGGGCCTATATTCATCTAAATCCGGCCCTGCATACAGTAACGAACTTTGCAGGTTGTAAGTTTATTGTGCAAGTGTGGTGGTTTCGGTTTAAGTGCTGGTAATGTTTAGGATATCCGCAGTGACCTGAAGTCCCTTGAAGAAAGACCTAGGACCTCTTAGTCTTCTAAGGGAAAAATAATATTCCAAAGCGGGGATAGGTTCTAGGCCAATGATGGGCCCTTATTCTACCCTTGAAGAAAAGATGTTCGACAAATTTACCCCTCTGACCTCCTCCAGAAGAGGATTCTATTTTTCTTGAAGAAATATTAAAAAAGCATGATGTGAGAACACCATCAAGTGTGACAGCCAACGTTTGGCCACCGCAGAACAGAGAGGGAAAGGTTTCAAACGTACATCGGAGAAAGAGACAGAAGAGAGACCCAGTTTTGTCTTAAAACCTATTTTAATCTAACACATACAGACAGAAGCCATACAAATTTATTTTTAGGACAAACGCGATCTGGTTGTATTTAATTTAGAAAAATAAAGTGTACTATTAATAACTTGATCATTTCTCACATTATTAAAATAAAGCCCCTCTATTAACTGTTAATCTCAACAAAACTAATTAATAAGCTATTTGTGGTGAGCCTCTGAAAGGTAAGATACTCGCATCAGTAAACACACAAATGATCTGGAAAGCTAACTAGATAGGCAACCATTAACAGTAGATAGGCAACCAAACTGACAGATTGGTAACTATCTGCCCTAGATAATTCCAAGTGAAGGTTTAGATCAATTCTATTGCTCACACTATTTCTTCCCCTTAATTTGCATCTATAATAAAATATAGAAGAAGAAGTAAATTTACATGCAAGAAAAGATTCAATCTTTATTTTGGAGTTATTATAATCGAGTTATTTTAATCGAGTTGTATATATAATCGGCATGTGCCTGATATTACTCTTGTCAAATTTAATTAAGGCGATGATATCAAGAAAAATGTGACAATAAATTTGAAAGAGGAAAATTGGTAACGTTTTTTAATTACAAAACTTACAAAATTGTTTCCCTTTATGGTCAAAGTTCATAATTTTGTTTCAAAAAGCCAAAGTATTTTCATTAGAGTATCGAAAAACAAGTAATATTCGTTTTTGCAAAAAAAAAAGTCCAAAACTGATAAAAAAATATGAAGAAAAATTAAAAATTGCTCACAAAGCAAGAATGATAAAAGAAAAGAATGTTTTATGCTGGGATAAGAGATGAAGGACAAAGGTAAGAACTTATGATGAAGGAAGCAGCTATTTCCACAGAATGGGGGGGCGGGCAGGAAGCACAAGCTCTGATAAAAGGCCTTGTGAAAAGAAGAAACAATAGAGGATGGAAGGAATCGCTTTAAGTTGGCTCTACCCCAATTATGTCATCCTGAAGGACAAATAGGCAGGCTGTTGAGTGAATAGAGGAGATTGTGGAAAGAACTGGAACTGCTCCTTGGCCCAATGCTTAATTGACTATAAAAACGGTCTCTCTTTCAAGCGCTGATATTAACAGCTTCGCCTAATTATGCCAAGTCTTAAATGAGAACATTTCCAATACATGCACGTTTAAAACAATTCTTCAGGGAAAATGATGACGCAAGCAAATCGACTACAGGGGTATGCGCGTGTGAAGAAACAAAGTCTAAATAAATTAATGATTGGAGAAGTAAAGGTTAAAAAAATTAGACAACAATAACGAGGCTTTATATCGAAAACATGCAGAATGGACACCAAAACTAACCAACTTACTTTAGTAATGGACATAATGACTAATTCTGCAATAAGTGGAAAATTAAAACTAACTACGAGAAGACTAACGCAAAACTCACGTACTAAATGAAGACCAACGCTTAACACAGGCAAATTAGACATAACAATATTATGATTCCATGGTCTACCAACATCGCGTACAACGGCTTAACTTTGCCACCAAATTGACCTCTACACACGTTCAGGACAAACCCAATTCTGGTAAACTGATTACAATAGTATTCTTTCCTTTACTCTGACGAGACTGGAAGATGGTCTGTACAGAACAAACTCCTCCTCTACATCGTGGTCATCTAGATCAGGGGGTGTCAAAACTCGATTAAACCACGGGCCACTTAGTGCAATAGGCAAGATTCACGCGGGTCACAGCATATTTACAAATTTTTCCTAGTTTGCCAATATCTTCCGAGACTGAGAACAGACAATCTTCAATAAGTTAGATAGATGTTTATCAGTCAATCTTGATCTGTAAGACGTTTTATTTAATTTCATAGACGGAAATAGTTGCTCACACAAAAACATACACTAAAAATAACACAAAATTTGTACAGCAAACATTTTTGGACATTTCTCATCTAAATAAGAACATATTTTGGGAATTCCTACTTCATCTTTTAAAAAAACTGAATCATTCTGGAATTCCATTGAGAGCGGCCGACATAATAGCTTCCAAATGTTGCTGGAACTAAGTCAGCGCAATTATACAAGCCCACAGGCTTGTAGGAAAGGCCCTGGGCTACGTGTACACTGTTCTTCAGTAGTTAAAGGGTTAACAAGGAATTAGTGGGTACGATATTGCCTCGATCCTCTCCTAAGCGCTATTTCCTTCATAAAAACTTTTTCTATTTTCATTTTATTTCAGTACATCGTGGGCCACAAGAAATTACCTCGAAGGTTTGGCACCCCTGATCTAGATGGTTCTATTGAGGTGATTGAAGTTTTTTCCAATTACTCAGCATGTCCCGCTAAATGTACGTAATGTAGAACCACTTTAATGGTGAATACATAACTATAATCGGTACATTATAAAGCATCAAATTCTAATTCTCATTGTGAATAAAGTTTTTTTTTAAATTTTAGTATAGTTAGTTCCTTTATTAAAGAGATAAGGCAGTGACTTTGACGGAAGAGAAGAACCGGAAGAAAGTGAGAATGAGTTGGAAGGCTTTACAATGTTGCTGGCTGTGGTGTTAGTAGAGCGGAAGTTGTCTGTCTACAGTTGGCAGGAATGCTAGATGAAAGCCATAACTAGATGAAGAGCCGGCTGGTATTAGTTTCAAGACCGCAACGCAATTTCCCCCCATTAACTACCATGGCAAAGTTTTCGTCTACACAATATTTCAATCATTATTAAATAGTTTAATAAATATTTTCGTTGAATGTTAAATGATTCATTAAAATAATAAATTTTAACAAGAATGAAGGGGGCCTAAAGAGGAAAATGTATTGTATAATAAGTGAAATAAAGTTAGCGTCAAGTCATGTGGGCGACAACTGGGATGGTACAGTGGTGATTGAGGCGACGGAAGCTGAGAGAAAGTGACTGACAAAGGAGATTTGTTTTAATGTTGCAAGAACGTATAGCGGTCTCTGCTATAATACAGCTTTTTAAACTACCACACAGCTTCTTTCTCTATTCAACGGCTCTCCTACACTCTCTAGCAAAGCATCATGATTAACTAACTTCACCAATTAAACTTGGCCATTGTACTAAATGAATTATTGATTAGCGCCATTTCAAAGAGAAACACTTTAAAATATAGACTAACTTGTTACTATATTTAACAAATGGAGAATACAATTAAGTTTAATACGCCTTCACTGGGTTACAAGAAGAGAGAGCTAGCTCTCTGAGAAAGAGTGGAGGAGAGAGAGTATAATTTCATTAGCGCCAAGGAAAGTAGCACAGCCTAAGAAATCACTCTTACCAACTCTGCTTTGTAACATTACATTCCAGCTAGAGTAACAGAACTAATCCAATATGGAAGCACAACCCACTGACGACAGCAAACAAACTTGTTAATTAGGAAAAACTTTTAAACCCAGGTTGCGTCATCAATCCATAATAACCATTGGCCGCACCATCTCTACACCAATCACTGTGCAGACAATTTGGACGCACAGGAAACTTGATTGAAAGTATAAATAGAACTAGAGAAGTATTTGCGAATTGCTAAGAGTAGAATTATCTAATACAAATACCGCTGTCTTACTTGGCAACTATTATTGGTACAACTATTCCCAAGATATGATCAATAAATTATTAGTTGGACAATAGTTTTGGTATTTCTCCCGTATGATTTGATTTTAACTAAGCGAGCAAACTCCTTCGACCTCACGAACATTGATCTGCAGACATTGACTAGAGATACCAAGTACTCTAGCCAAAAGAGAATTTTCTGCCCAATACTTGAAGTTCCCCTTTTTTTTTTTAACCATAAACTAGTAAAATCCAGGGTTAGTGCATCAATCGATTTCTCTTCTCTGGTCTCCGAATGCAGGAGGCCTCCGTATCACAAGCTAGCAATCGCAATGGATAGAAGAAACCGTTTCCTCCTCTCCTGTCAAAGTCTGTATAGAGGTTGGACCCATGCACTGCGGAACATCTGCTGGAGATGTTTTCTGTGCCTATCATGTCTTATAAGAAGGAATAAGTCCCAGATTAAAGTCGACCTTAACCGGCAAGACCGCTGGGAACTGCCTTAACCAACAGAAGCTACTAGGATGAAACTGCATATCGCATGCTGGCTTTAAGTAACTATCTCTTCAGTGATAAGTAATAGATAACTCTCGGGAACTGACGCCATATCTTCGTCACCAGTTCCGAAGGAGTAGAATCACTCAAAGCTGGATGACTAAAGACTGCCCTAAAGAACTCCCAAAAATGTTCTTCTGATTTAAGTAGCAGGAATCTAAGAATAGAAACTGATCGCTGAAATCCAGTCCTGTTAGCACTTCGTGAAAACAAAGTTAGCGAATGAAGGGTTAAAACTTGAGCACGGAAGTGTCGTTTAGAGCGGGGGGTCAGCAAATACTCTAAAGGAAAGGTGCTGAGATCTCTGTCAGTATTCTGATGATGCGTAAAGAGCATTATAATAGCAGTTCCCATAGTAAAAATTTATTTCAGCAAATTCAGCTGCCCTGAAGCACTCATTTTTCCTTTAAATTCTAGATTTATTCTGTAGGTTTTAGATGATTGTGGAAGTTTTATTTATAAATAACGATTGCTGACGTGTTTTTTGGGTATCTGTTTTATTGTAAGTACGAGTAGATATAAACGCTGAAACAACGATCTGTTGTTCTGCAATTGGGCATAAATATCAGAGCTCAAAGACAAGTGATACTTTGTTTCTGAATATAATAAGTATCTATTTCTTGTTCATTTATTTATAGATTTTAAAGTTTTGACCACCCAAGTTGTTGCAACCAGCAATTGACAAAATATACTACTTTTCTGGATTTTATCTTGAAAAATATGCTTACTTTTTCTACAACTTCTGAAACCTAATTTCAAATTTTGGTTTGAAATAGTTACATCTAACATTGGCATAAATAACGGAAGTGGGAGACAAAAGTTCCACTATTTCTGGTCGTTAATATAACATTTATTGATTAAAATCATTTCCATAACAAGTTCAAAATTTTTCTTCTTTATATACTCTGCATAGATCAGCCCTTACATTTCCAAAAATGGATTCGACGACTTATTATAAACAAACTTAGTACTTGTAAATCAAACTAAATTTGAAATTTATCTTTATGAAAAATTGATTTTTAACGTAAAGGAACGAGTTCTCTAAAGTTCAATTTCAGTCCAGAGAAAAACGAGTGAAATTTTGCAAACAGCAGTTTTTTTTCTAGGTTCAGTAAATAATGTTAATAATTCAAATGAATGTTCATTAATATAACAAAATTAATAAAACAAAGGAAAAAGAAGACGTTTAAAGGACAAAAAAGAATAAGACGACTTTATTTTTTGAATAATTATAAGAGAAATTAATATCAGAGCTCTTTTATTAGCGAGTATTAAAGAAAGGCTCATATTAGAGCTTAAAAATTAATTAAAGCTACTTTAAAATTCCACAACGGAACTTATAATATAAATGAAAATACATTTTTCAGAAATTTATTAACCTAAAAAAAAAAATGGAGCTCGTGATATTAAATTAGAAAATATAATGAAAGAATGCACAAAATGAAGAGGTATTGTCCTGAAAATTGCACCTACAACTTCTGAAACCTAATTTCCAAATTTGGTTAAAAATAGTTACATCTAACACAGCAATTCCTTCTTAGTTATTTGCTGCAGTGTTCCTTATTTTCGAATTTCGGTTCGTTGGTACGTTCTTAGTACGTACTTGGTTATCAGTGAATGCAGGTGTTGGTCTGGGTTAGTAATAAATAATCAGTGACTGTTAGTTGATTTAAACCAAAGCAGATTTAAATGATATTGGAATCACATTGTTAGAGGTGTTCGTGTCGATTGTAATTTCGACTATAATTTGTTTTATTCCTGCCATTCAATTGATAAAATGGAATGTGAATAAAACGAAATAGAAATTAAAACCTACCTAGACAGTAAACTGTAACAAATAAATTCTTTTGTTAACTTAAAAGCTTGGTGTACATAATTACCATCAAACTGCAATGGAATAGTTTTGTTTAAAACTTTGAATAATCAAAAAAGACTTGCTAAAATCTTCTCAGTTAATCAAGCGGTGAAACCCTCCTCAACCAAAATCTATCATTAACTCCAGGACCAAATTTCCAATATGGTTTATTTAGCTAGCACAGAACACTTTAAATAAATCTGTTCTTAACTCCGACATTATTCTATCTTCTTGAGGTTCTACACGCTCTAAATTGACCATTGAACTTAAACGCTTAATGTACAGTACTATCCTCAAACCTATGTGGACTTACGGACTAGAGCTGTGGGGTTCAGCCAAACCTACAAACATACGGACAGTACAAACATTTCAGTCAAATCTCCTCCGACAGATAGCTGACGCTCCTTTCTACGGTGACTAACCTCACTCTTCACAACGACCTCAATATTCCCTTTATTGACCAACTCGCCAAGATTAAATACCAAAAATTCGAAACTCCTCTCTCGACTAGCTCTAATCCTCTAGTACAGTCTCTCGCTTCCTCTGATATCCCTAATACTCTTCGCCGACTGAATCGGCAGGGGCTCCGCGACTTCCTTGTAGTCTGTAGGCCTAAAGATCATTATTCTCCTATCTCTCCTCCTCGTATTCTACTCCTCACATTCTCCTCTCTCCTATAATTGAGTGCTACCGCTGAGTAGTTTCTCTCCTCCTGCTCTCCTCCCGCAACAGTTCATCACTCTCTCCATATTTTCTGATTGTACACAATGTACAGATTGTAAATTACTAAATAAATTTAAAAAAGAAAGAAAAAAAGAAGTTCTACAATAACTTTTAATTCTTTTCCATACGCCGAATTTTAAAAATCTTCACTTACTCGTATTACTGTCATTATCTAGACTATTTAAAACTGAGCATTACTCTTACATGACACAAACGAATTCAATGATCTGTTGAGTTGCCTTTTGTTCCGATTATCAATATTTTTATGTGGGTTTTATATTAAAAAAAAGTCCAATTTTAGGGCAATTCATTAATCAGACCAAATCACTGGGTCTTCAGTCCAAAGCTGAGGTGAAGGTTATTCCCATAAGATGTATGTTAAGAGGAAGGAAGAGAAGTTTCTCTCACAAATAACAATGGTATTGTTAAAATGAAGTTTACAAAACTGCTGATATTGCTACCTAGTATCGCTTAGAGGTAGGCTAGTCAAGGAATTGCATCTTTTTCTTTTGTGGATCAGAAAAATTTAAGAAAAAGTGGGAATGATGCAATCAATCCACTACTCGCAAAACTTTACAATATAAGAGTGCATCTCTAATCCGTCCCTGAAGGCTTCACTGTTGGAGCATAATCCCAGCGAGATAAGGGTGCATTCTTGTGCCGGCAACAAAATAAATACTTCTAGCCAGTTCTGTTAAGCCTTATCAAAAGGTGGGGATAAGCTAATTATCTCAAAATGGGTGCTCAATTTCTACAATTGCAATTCGATCAACTCAAGCTTAAGAGATCTTTATTCTTCTCCTTGAATAAAAGAAACTAGACATTAAGATTCAATTTTACTACCAAACTTGGATAAAAAAAAGGATGAAAAAGTTTGTTCAAGAAACAAAAATGAATCCTTATTTTTTTTAATCAAAAGAAATGGAATAAACATTTCAAATAAATGAAAGCGAGTTATGAAAATAATAACAGCAGATTCTAACTCATCTCTGTTTACATGGGAATAAAACAAAGCAAAAGGACAATTTGTATGCCAAGCAACATTTAAGATAACCCTAAACTAAGCAATCATTTATAAAAGTTCTCAAATAGAGATTATTTTCATTAAAAAAGAAAAAGTAATAAATTTCCCACTAAATGGATAAAATAAACTAAAAATGGATACAACAATACTAGAATTTAGAGATTTATTGCGATGACTGCTGTATTTAACCACAAATATATACAGCGTACTCCTCACCGAGATCATGACAATTCCCTGGTTCGCTTTTTTGTTCTCCAACTTGTTCTCTTCGACAACCTTCATAGAACAATAGTGATTATACCCTCCATAAAGCTCTTGTCATGAACTAAACTTGAAGGTTAAACTGAAATCTAGACTCACAACAACATCTACT
Organism: Rhodnius prolixus; assembly: GCF_049639745.1. Classification (NCBI taxonomy): domain Eukaryota; kingdom Metazoa; phylum Arthropoda; class Insecta; order Hemiptera; family Reduviidae; genus Rhodnius; species Rhodnius prolixus. Next base: position 39,040,842 of record NW_027411614.1, on the reverse strand, counting down.
TCACTTTCTCTTACTCTATACCTTAGTAAGTGAAGATAATGGTGATTGATTGAGCAGTTTTATCGATCTGGAGATTTCATTGGACAACCCGTAATTAGATCACTTGATTACGTGGGGGGGGGGCCGAAAAATGGTTTTCACAAAGTGGCCTGTTTTTGATGAGCATAAACACATAAATGGAAAATCACAGAAAATTTCAATTTGATATTTCCAAAATTCAATTTATATTCAGCCATTCGCTGAAGAAATGTGTTTCATTAGCAACTCAAAAAGTAGTACTTTTCCTCATACGAGGCAGGGTTTGCACGCACGAGCGAGCGAAGAGAGGCGAGTGCAAGTGCAACTTGCCGAGTGTGAGGAAAATACTTTACACTCGAGTTAAATATTATATTTTTTCTGCAACCACTAGGGTTATAAACTAAAAAAAAAACTAAACAGGAATCACTAGAATCCATTTTAAATTTCTATAAGGTAACACTATAACCTTTTTAACTGTTATAATTAAAAATATCTAATTATTTATTAAAATATTATTTTTACTTCTATATTCCTTTCAATTTTTATTTTATTTTTTTAATATTCCTTTTTTAATTACGATTTAATTGCGTCCGTGAGTTGACTGGGCACCCATCTCGCACAGGTTTTCTAGTACTGCAGCTTGTTGTGAATAATGTTATGGACAGTTCCAACACTCGCGTTTACTTTTTCACTTATCAGTTCAACGGTGATACGCCTATAGTCCCGAATTAACGCGTCAATCCGAGATTCGAGAGGGGAAGTCCCAACTTCGATCGGTCGTCCACTGCGTTGCTCGTCAGAAACTTTTGTACGGCCACTTTGAAACTGTTCTACCCATTTGTAAACGTTCGAACGATTCAAACAATTGTCTCCGTACACTTTTAATATTCTTTTGTGGATTTTACTACCTTTCTCACCTTCCGCGACTAAAAATCTGATCACGGCACGTTGTTCTTCCACGGTGCAATTCTCGAGCGGACTCGCCATCGTTAACTGAGTAAATTTGAGGTTATGTTTACAAAATATAATTGAACAGCTGATCAGATGTCATCGCAAGGTTGCCAACTTTATGTCCTGAAAGTTTCATACGGATCAATTTAGCTGTTTTTGAGCAGTAGTAATTTGTCTCGTTACTTATTGAATGACCCTCGTATTTAGATAAAATAAATTTAAATAAGCTTATTAAAGTGGCTGCCAAAACAATGAAGCTCAAAAAAAAAAGTAAAATAATTTGGAAATGTAACAGAAAATTATGTGAACCTTGCCTCCAACAAACACCATAGTTTAACAAAATTTCAAGTTTTCTAGTCTCAAACAGTTCCCTCTCCGAGTCTATCTCCGTTCTACATGCTGCTGTCACCCTTAGGAGCCATCCACAGTAAACAGCAGTGAAACTGACTAGTGCTCACAGCGTTTTACAGCTGCCTCTTTCAAAACTCTCTCTCATGTAAATCATAAAATAAGCCTGAAGAAACAAGCTAACTTATTCACTTAATATGTAGTAAACTTCCTGAAGTTCCCAACATTATTTAGTATATTATAAAACTATATTTCTCTCTAAATATAGGCAAGCATTAATAAATATATAATTTATGAATAGGTTGTAAATTAGGATGTTTTTTTTTTAAACAACAAATAAAGCCTGTTTTCTGAAGTACTGCTGAAAAAATCACAGTTTAAGACATCCAATAGTTACCCGAACGGAAAGACCATATTTGCAACACGAATAAACTACGTTTCGCACTGATATCAATAAGCTTGCGGAAAGTATTCACTTCCTGCAAAAATACAAACAAAAAATAAGAGTTTTACAGCTAAACTAATAAAACGTAATCTTGAAAGATATAATAACCCGCAATATTCATTAGTAAGATTTAGTAATTAACTCTGGTTCTCCATAACCTAGGTTGAACGCAAACAACAAACATACACTTATTGCATTAATTTAGCAAGGATATTAAAACAAGATCATTGAAAATGTAGCAAGAATGTAAGAGAAATTATCTTATTACGAATCATCTGGGAATATATTTACGTTACATTACAAGTTTTATTTTTTTAAAAGAGAATAAATATTCCATGGAAATAGGATTTTACAGGGCTCTAGATGTGCCCTTTAGAAAAAAAAAAAAGCAAAAATAAAATGTACATGGGTATTACGTTAATTTCAGATCCCAAGGGAATTTTATAAAATACATTTTTTGGAAGAGAAAATTATTACGCATGTTCCACCAGATTGCATTCATAAATTCCAAAGAGATAATAAAAGCAATTTTCCATTTCAAAAAAAAAAAAAAAAATGAAAAATTAAAGGAATTCCCCAGAGAGATGTAGACGATAAACTGAACAAAGCAATAGATGACTTTTGTAAAGATTTACATAATTTAAAAATATTATCTAGTTTCAGAAAATCTCACAGACAAATTACAAAAATAAACATATTTCTAATTAAACTCTTTAACAAAAACTTACAGTTTAAAATGTTAAGTATAAGGGTTGATTAAACGCCAAAAGGTACACAAATCAGCTAGTACCCAACATTTCATTAATACTTCATTGATATTATTTTAAGTAATTTTACTACATTAATTTTCATTAATATTTTTTTGAATTTATTAGATGTTTCACAGACCCTTATGCTGGCCATTTTAATCTACACAATATTTGTTCAAGTAGAACACCATTTAACTTAGATTGACTGTAATAAGATAAATAAGATATGCATATTTTTATGACAGCTAACATAATTATTCCAGTATTTTACTATAAGTAAAATTAGAGGGACTAAATTAAATTACAATTGAGAAATGAATAATTATTGCTGAATAATTTACTTGATATTACCTACGCGTTATTTGTGCTCACGAATACTTCGGAAAGACGAATTTTAGACTGAAATATTGTTTTAAATCCGTGATTCAAATTTAAATAGTAGCCGACTCTACCTTAGTCTTTTTTTACTTTAACGTGCATGTACATACATACGATATATGTGACTATTCAGAATAAAGAGCATAATAAACATAAATCAGAAGAATAATTTGGAATAAAGCTAAAATAAAGTACCTATATAATTACGAAAATATAATATACATTTTATCATAATTATAACAAAAAAATAAAATATTATGAATGAACAAAGGGAAGGGATTAGCTATGCGGTTAGCATATTGGATTCCCACGTGGAGGTTCCGGGTTCGAATCCAGCTGCTGACCCTTAGATTTTCTCTTTCTAAGAGCTTCTTACAGCTCACTGTCCGGGTGATGGACAGAGTTGTCTGTAACGAGAGAACACTGTCCGGAGGCCGGCAGTGCACTGAAAAAAGCTGCGAGCGCCAATAACCGCAGATTGTTGAAGTTGTTGAAGCGACTTAAATCATAAAAAAAAAGAAAAAGAAAATGAATGAACTGGCCAGCATAAGGGTCTGTGAAACATCTAATAAATTCAAAAAAATATTAATGAAAATTAATGTAGTAAAATTACTTAAAATAATATCAATGAAGTATTAATGAAATGTTGGGTACTAGCTGATTTGTGTACCTTTTGGCGTTTAATCAACCCTTATACTTAACATTTTAAACTGTAAGTTTTTGTTAAAGAGATTTTTGTACCTTTTGGACAGATTTTCTTTTTTGTATGTTTTGCAAAGTTACATATCTGCTTTACAGATTTTATTAAAATTGGGAATAATAAATTTAATTTTATCATTATAACCTGAAAAGGTGTTAAGTCGGAGTTACTACCACTGGACAGATCTTTTTAAAGAATGATTATAGTTGCGGTCCCCAAGCCATCCTCAATAACAATTTTTTTTGAGAAAGCGTTTTGAATAAAATAGGAAGGTAATTTGTACGTAAATAGCAAAATTAAACTGCGATTTCAGTACTTCCCTTTAAGAGGAGTAAGAAAAATAAACTGCGATTACAGTATTTCTCCCTAAAAGGCAAAGAGGCAAAGATTTTGAATCGAACTACAATTCATTGATGAAAATCGGTTCACTCATTGAAAATTTTAACGATTGCAATACTTCCTCTTAGTAGGTGTAAAAGCATGATGGCACTTCACAGCCACGTAGAGGAGCTTTAACCACTTCTTCTTACTAAATTTTATCAAAATCGGACTAACCGTTATAGAAATATTGGTAATAATAGTTTTAGAAAGGGCCTTACTTGGGTGGGGCAAACTCCCCTCCTTATGAGGCACAGCGTCGAGACTTTTAAAGTGCAAATCTGTACAAAATTTCGATTCGAATGACACTTTATTCATGAAAATCGGTTCACGTTTCGATAATTTGAAACGATTGCTATACTTCCCCTTAACAAGTGTAAGAACAGATCGTCGCTTTAATGTTACGTAGGGGAGCCCTAACCCTGTCATCCTACCAAATTTTATCAAAATCGGGCTAAGATTTACAGAGTAATTAATGATAATAATTTTGGAGGGGGCCTTACATAAAGGGGGCTAACTCCTCTCCCATTCGATGTGCAGCATCGAGACCCCCAAAAGGCACATCTACATAACATTCCGACTCGAATGACACCTCATTCATGAAAATCGGTTCACGCGTTTAGGCGCTACGTTGTTTACAAAAAAGGTAACAACAAGAAGAAGAAGAAGAAGAAGAAGAAGAAGAAGAAGAAGAAGAAGAAGAAGAACAAGAACAAGAACAATTTTTGAAAATGCCGTTTTTGCTCATTTTCAGCATCTTTTTTCTCAATATCTATCAAATCTAGGCTGTTGCAAAAAAATTACAGTTATAAAGGAGGGTTTGGAGTAAGATTTAAAGAAAATTTGGGAATTTTATCTTTTATAGAAAAAGAGAAAAAAATTGTCAAAGTTAGGTGTTTTTCAACGTTACGCTTTTTCGTGCAGTTTTTGATGATCAACCCTTATACAACTGTCCTACCGGACAGTTTTAATACAGTAAAAGCTCCTTATTCGCGCTTCCTTCATTCGCGTTTTCACTATTCGCGGATTAAAAAAATGCGACCCAATTCCTATATTCGCGGATATTCCCGGAAGTACACTATGATAATAAAAGGATTCCAATAGGTATCCAACCCAATATCCTTTGTAAATGCCGTCAAATGGACTAATAAAAAAAGTAAAATAGATCTTAGTATTACAACTTTGCCTAAAGTATGTTGTTAAATGATATCGCCGAGGACTTTGACATAAGCCGCCTTCGCCGCGATCGGTGTTTTTGAGAATGTAAACGCACAGAATGAAAGCAATTGTTCGTGATCCAGCAATAGAAAAAATGGAAGTGGCGTTGTCATTATGGATCGAAGACTGCATCCAAAAAAAGGGTGCCCCTGAGTGGTCCAATGGTCCGGGAGAAGGCAAAGTATCTTTACGCTCATTTTAAAGAACCTGATGGTAGTTGTAGTGGCAAGTTCAAACTTTGACTGCAAACAAAAGCTTTTAAAAACTGCCAAGCAAGAGAAAATTACAAAATTCTCCAAACCATTGCCTAAGCCTTAAGATAATTAATCAAAATGTTCAAAAACTTCAATTAAATTGATTTTTTTATTTTATTTTTTTTTTTATTTTGTCAGCTAGGAACGTATCCCCTATAATCCCATATAAATTACCATTCCGTATTCACGGTTTCTGTATTCGCGGCATATTTATGGAACATATACCCCGCGAATAAAGAGCTTTTACTGTATAAATAAAAAGTCCTCTGAAATACTATATTGTAGCAAGAAAAACACAGGATTGGGACTGGAGATGAACAAAATGATATTAAAGGGAATGTTGGAAATAAAGGAGGAACAACCCACCAAGACCCTTGCAGGGAATTTATAAAAAATATCAAATAACTTCTAAATTATGTAAGAGTATATAAAATAAATACTACCAAGTTTCAAATCCTTTTTTTGTAATCTTAATGGAAACATCGAAACCTCCCAATGTTACAATTTTATTATCTAATATTCTACATAACAATTGGGTTACCAAAAAACAAAAAGAATATTAAAAAAAAAAACATGCTTCAGATCTTGATAGGGGCTGAAAGGTCTCGGCTTCAATTTCATATTGATCTACTCCTACTTAAAGGCCCAATTTGGGATAGATTTCCCAGGAGACCAGCATGATCGCCGGGGCACTATTACCACGGAATATGCAATCATATGACTAATAAATCTAATATCTCGTGGGTTCCATCAATGATTTATACATAAACGCCTGGTAAAGCTGCCTTTCCATTTCTTAGCTAGTATGTAACGAATATTATTTAAATTTAATTATTACTTAATACGAATTGTGTATTAAAATTTGGCTTTCTTCTAGATCAATTGGAAATTAGCGCAAGATTTATTTTATTTAATTTATTTTTTTTAATAATTCTTAAACCTTTTACAACCAAAAGCTTCACTAACAGGCACCTCATTCTCATTTTCCCTTATTACTTCATTTTAAGTAAAAAATTGAAATCAAATTCTAATTAATTACTGTATTAATTAATAAAAATGTATTTTTGATAATAAAAAATTGAAATTTGAACGAATTGAAAAAAAAGAATCATTCTTTCCTGGCCAATTTCCGTTCTGTATAACTAAAGAAGGAGAATCATTCTCTTCAAATAAATCAAATCTTAAACTTTGAATTAAATCTGAAAGATTAGGATATGCAACTAAATGTAGGTTAATCAACAAGTAACAATGCAAAGATCAAATATTATAATGTTTGATTGAAGGGAAATGCGTATAATTAAACCCCCGAGAAAAGCGAACGATTTCTTTTTTCGTTTGATTAAATTGATCAAATTGATTAAATTCAATAAAAAAGAGTAAAACAATAAAATAGTAAAAGTCTGTTGATTTAAATTGTGATTGAATATGGCAAGGAGTTGGATTGGATCAGTTTGTGAGAATAAACTGAATTCCCAGAAGAGAGTACAACTATCCCATAATTATTTCCCACCCAATCATGGTGGTAACTCTTGTTGAAATTGAATTAAAGGGACTACAGAGATAACGCTGTGGGATGCAGCAGCAACACCTAGCTGATGAAAACCAATGGAACAATGAATAAGTGACAAAGACATCTTCAATTTAGTTATTGGTTTCCGTTATATTTGTCAAAACTCGATTTAGCCTATTCTTAATTAATAAATAAACATATTACACACAAAAAAAAATCATTACTGAATACAAGAAAACGGTGTAAAGAAATAAATTAAATAATAAGATGAATAAAACGAAAATGTATAATAAAACAGACATGACTTCTTCTACCGCACTTAAAAGGGATAGAAAGTATCACAGGAAACACTTATTCCCAATCCGGGTCTCGCGAGTTCCTTCTAAATTGTAATTTTTGAATTCAGGTTCCTTCGCAATTCATTTCATCCCCGGGCAATCTGGGACAGATGAGAGGTTTGAATATTACACTGAATGGAGACTTTATAGATGCAATTCTACTCTGTCACTCCGCTAGAACCTGTTTTAAATCAATATCCTGTGCGAGAATTGAGGGTGTACACTCAATGAGTGCATACAGTATTAAGGAACTCCAGCTGTTTCTGAAAAAATCCTAAAAAATAAAACCTAAAAACCGATTCAGTAAAGAGGCTAACTGCTAATTGAAGGATAACGTTCTAAACCTTTATTAACGGGTTCTCATTTCTAAATTAAATATTAATTGTTGCTTCGTTTTTTGAGTTACTCTTTTCTCACACAACACAGAGAGAAACAGTCAGAGTGAAAGAGAATACATTCAGGAGAAAAAATTAATATAGCTGCTATGCCGGAATTCTCAGCACCAAACTTGCTGTCCCAACTCAATAACAATAAGCAAAACCAGTGTTTCAAAGCAGCCCGAAATTTAGGTTCTAAGCTTAAATATTCATCTCTCTTATGATTGCCATCTTCGTTGAACTTAGAATAAAAATTAGAAAGCGGCATAAATACTTAAAATTAAACTTTAAAATCTTTCTTGGATGTTCCACAAAAATTTCTACTATTCTTGTATAAAGCGAACAAAGCGTTGAATAAAGGAAATGCAGCAGGATCAAGATGAATAAACTGGTATGAATTACGAGAGTAACTCTAATATCAGCAGGAAAGGCATAGGATGTCCTAATTTAGTAGATAATCCTCTAATTCCTCTATTGTTACAATTATATCAGCATGAAAGATGAAAGGAAGATTCTGGCAGGACAAAAGGAAGTCTTATCTTGTGAAGTAGAAAACTCCAAAAAGAAAATTATAACTCGTTTTCCAGTTAGATAGTAATAACTCTTCGTTCTTACTTATTCTGCCTTATTGTCCCTAAGGAGTAATCTTTCTTTTAGTGCAGTTTCTCAAATTTGAAATCTGGGAATGGTCCCAGTAACTGGTCTATTTTATGCGTCTTCTTTAAAAAGGTTTAGAAAAATCGAAAAAAATTCAGATGTTTTGATCTACGCATGGACAATATGGTTTTAATAAAAAATTAACAAACCAGAGATGTCGCTTAACGTAATCTAATCGAACTTTCTTATTTTTGCCACTGCTTACACTAGTAGGAGGATTATTGGAAACATTTCTTTAGGATATCAACGTAAAAGGAACTAGGGGATAGGAGGCGTAGGGCTATTCTGAAGGGAAATGGTCTAAACACTTCTTCAGGGACATCCTTGCAAGACCGAGGCTATCAGTGCGAATAAAACTGACACTGAAGTTTGGTGTAGTAACAGTATATTACTTATCTAGAACTTTATTTGAAAATGTTTCCTGGAAGATTCGAATAAGAATTCTTCTGGGGGTTAGGCTTTTTCCTGAAGATTGAGAGTAAGGTCAAGCATAAAAAAGATCTGGCAGTCTGAAGCAGACTGGAGGTTGTTCATGGCTAAAATTATGATAACCAGAATGCTGAATAAATAGCTGTTGTTTAAGTGCCGTGCGGACATTAATTTTAATAAGATACTTGAAGAAAGGGCTAAATAAAACGATTGAAGTACTATTATGATGTTTGATGGCCAGCATAAACAAATCCTAAACACAAAATATACTCAACCACTCAAAAACTCGCGCACATGATTAACATTTATCACATTAAAATTCTTTTAATAAAAGATAAAGTTGCCTTTACAGTCAATGGCTACTACGGCCATGCGACGTCTGGCAGCCCAATATAAAATACTATTTTTTTTGTGTGGGTCCGTGGGCTTTGTGGTGGAGATGTTATGAACGGTCCGCACCTGCTAGCATGCTCCCAACTGCAGGATGTCCGGGATAAAAGATAAGTTTCAGTAGCGGTTTTACCAAGTATCACGTGAAATTTCATGACAATTCGTTGTTCTACTACATGTGTAGTATCATGTTTTCGGCAAAATGAAACTAACACCTCTTACACAAACGACGGTTCCGGTCAGACAGATTTCTCTACAAACACGTGAGGCGCTGCAATCGAAAGAGAAGGCTTTACGCTGCACAGCTGTGGGTCGTTAAGATTTGGCGCATGCATAGTTTTTCTGTAGCAGCATCAGTCTCGTTATTTAATAGCCACACCTCGTATACACTCATTGAAAAAGGAACAACTAAAAATGTCTCGAATACCACAATCTCGAGCAACCTGGCTGATAGACCATGTGATGTCTTCCGCTAGAAACGATAAGAAAGATTAGTGTAGACTTTGAATAATGTGAAAACCACGAATTAGCATTTAGTTGTAAACCTACTGCAGATTGCTGACAATTGCTTAGTTGTAGCGCCTAATCTTGTTTAATTCTCTCAGAATGTTAGCTAAATTCTTCAAGTCTGATCTTTAAACTAACTGCAGGGAAGGTGGTAGTAATCTTTAAAGAGAATTAGTGAAATGTTCGCTCTCTTGAATCTCTTATATTCTAATTATCTCACTATTGCAACTCATCTCCTTTTTGCTGTTGCAGCATTCAGGTTCATGTGCAATCATTCACACATGGCAAGATCTCAAATTCCCTCTTTCAGTCTTGAGAAAAAGCAATAAAAATAAATGAATAAAGGGCATCAAATTAGTTATTTATGGCGTACGTTTTAACAAACATAGGACATAAAAACTGGCTGAAAAAGAGGAATAAAAACGAGAAAAACAATAAACTATACCAAGAGCTGGTGTAATGAATACTTTATTATAGAGAGCGGAATCCTCGAGATCTGCAAAGGGTCCCAGTTCTGTGGTACTTCCTTAGACCAGTGGCCCTCAACTACTACCGCCTCAAATATATAGTAACAAACTAGCTTCACCATTTAAACATTAGCTAGTATAAACTGAATATAATAGCTCCTAGAAGAATCACATAACTTATTCTTACTCAAATAGTAAGTAACAAGTGATATTCAAACGTTTGATTTCGATGAAATTAATATGGGAATGGTGGAAGTATTAATGATTGCTGACGATATTTACCAATCTTCCCCAAAATAATATGGAGTAAAAGGTTACGACTAAAAATGAAAAAATGTAGCCCATAAAATTCACACGAACTTTCTTCTTGCCCCTATTTTCATAGTAAAATTTTCCTTAAAACTATTTTATGCGAAAAACCCCTAAAACTATAAAATGTAATCACATTTAGTAAACAGCATTTTCACTAAATTGATTTCCTTCAAAGTTCCATTTTTCCTTATGTATTGAACTTCTATCAGTATTTTAAATGTAGTGACCCCGCTCATTATTGTTAGATAACTTTTTACAGAAAAGTATAATCTCAAATCTGCCCCCAGAATTGCTTAAAGAAGCCTTTTTTACGGATAAAGATGTGGGTAATGGGCGAACGAACATTAAAAAAATTCATTTAAATTCTATTTTAAGAAAATCTCCCCCCAAAACCTGAAAATTCCTTTCAATAAACTTCCAGGTGGGGGGTAATTTCGATCAAAAGGTTATTGGCTAATTTTAAGTTGGATAACTTAAGGCGAACTGTCCTTTACATCCGTTTACCTAGACCACATTCCTCTTCCCACAACAGATTGTGTTAAGTACCTAGGACTCTTCATGGAGAAACGCCTAACCTGGAATCCACATACTAGACTTAAACGAAAAGAACTAAGCAGCTGATTCAAACTTTTCTCTAGATTTCTCGATAAACGATGCGAAACTTTCACTAAACAACAAAAGACTTATCTACACAATGATACTGAAACCTGCCTGGACTTAAGGAATGAAACTTTGGGGCTCAGCCAAAGCTTCTAATATCTTAAAATCCAATCCTTCCACTCGAAACACACTCCGTCGAATCGTTAATATACCTTTCTTCGTATCATACTCTACCCTGCACCGAGATCTCCTTGTTCCGTATGTTTCTGAAGCTGCAAGATCCTGTTATGTTAAATTCCACGCTTCAATTCTCCAAATCCTATCCATCTAATTTCCTAGCTTAGTGCATTACATTTATAATTTTAACTCCTTAGAGAAGAAATACTCGTAGCTCATGGAGTATGCATTCTTCCTTCATCAAAAGGCGATTAAGTTAGATATTACAACCTAAAGCTATTGACAGTATGCAACATGTATAATATAGCGCATTAAACCAGTCAATACATGCGTATATTGCATATAGTGCAGTATGGTTAAGCAAATTCATGGCTAAATATATGCACAGTGACTGCACTAATGCCTGCTGAAATATTTACATTATGCCTGCTACCGTAAATTACTAATACCAGAGGTCCGTCAACGTGTACAATCCATTGACATGAGGATATTGATTCCACATAACTGCTATGGAATTTGGTGCTTACTCTTATTTGGTGTCTCTAACATTCCAAGATTTCTGTTTTCTCACCAAGAATAGAAATGCGATAGACAAATTTTCCATATCGAGTTTTCACACCGACTTTTCTATAAATATAATATTAATAATAATAATAATAATAATAATAATAATAGGGAAGGGATTAGCTATGAGGTTAGCATACTGGACTCCCACGCGGAGGTCCCGGGTTCGAATCCAGCAGCTGACCCTTAGATTTTCTCTTCCTAGGAGCTTCTTACAGCTCACTTTCCGGTGATGGACAGTGTTGTCTGTAACGAGAGAACACTGTCCGGAGGCCGGCAGTGCACTGAAAAAAGCTCCGGGCGCTAATGACCTCAGCTGTTGATGCGCAAAAAAAAAAAATAATAATAATAATTGGGTAACTGTCTAATTAATTAAACAAAAAGAGGGATTGTCGTTTTTTAAAAGAAACGTTGAATATAAAAGAGAAAAAATTATTTAATGATTCACACCTACGTTCTATATTAATTAAAAACACACAATTTAAAATTGTGCTTTGTTTTTGCTTCAATTACTTGACTTTCACTTTTGATTATATGGATAATATACAAGAATAAAAGGCGCCACGTTAGACTAGACCCGCAAAGCTAAGATGTATTGTTGGTTTAGTAGGTTCGATACTTCCCCGGTCTAGGCCTTGGATTTTATTTAACGGTTAATAATATGAGGAATTTATAGTTAAAGATGTTTGTCAGTCGCAGCTGTCCACGACATCTAATTTGGTAGTTAGACGTAAAGTTCGCCCTTAAATAATGGCCATAACTTTACTTTAATATAGACTAAAAATACCGGAAGAAATAAAACAGCAAATACTTCAAACAGGCATTTTCATAGATTGTACCAGAGATTTAAGGAGACTGTAATCCTGATGATTGATCCTTTTAAAAATTTACCATAAAACAAAAGAGAAAGCAATTAACCAATTATACAAATGATATAAATTGCAGATCAACAACTTTTTTTGGATGACTTTTAAAAATTAATTAATGATTTTCTTTCAACTTTCAAAACTTAGAAGAATACCATTAGAATGTTCATTTAATGCTGGGTTCTCTATTGTAATGAGGCTACCTATTTTCGTGGTGAATTCCTACCGAGACCTCGTACTAATCCTAGGATATTACACACAGACTGTACAGCCCACAATCCTTAATGGAGGCGAAATGAAGGGATTAAAATTAAGCGCTAGGCACACACACTATACAGAAGTACACTAGCACTAAGATACCGTTTGGCTGTATAAATGAGAATACATTCGAACGTATTTATAGAAGTGACACAGCTATCCTCTCTATAACAATGATGATAGTCTCATTATTAGCTGGTATGTATGTGTATGTTAGTAGTATAATGTGTACACTATACCAAGCCAAATCTAAATGACCTGAGATTAACAATGCAGACTATATACTAGGCACTGTACTATATTTCTCTATCATAACGCTGGTTGGTCCGCTTCAGTAATGAGAGATTAAATGGATCAACTGACACACAAATCGTCAATACAGCAATTAAAACTATCAGTCAATTGGATCGATATGAGAGGTACTGTTTATTAACTTTGACTTGAAATTATTACTGTTATGGTCTGAACGATAAAACTATGAATGTATTTAATTGGTTATTTATGTTATTTATTTGTTTTGCCCCACAGTTTCGTTAATCATTTGCACGGCCTGTTAGATTAACGCCTTACTTATTTCACCTTACATCTTCTGAAGCCAATGTTTCTGTATTATTTCCTTGTCTTCTGCATTAATTTTATAATTTCAGAACGCTTTGTCAATTAGACTATTTTTATTAGATTAGATTATCGGGGTGGGACCTGTGCTCCACAGCACCACAGCCAAAAGAGGCTGATTGTGCCTTCCCCTCTTTGGATCTAGTAGATGAAACCTCCCCTACTAAAGAAGGTTGAGGACTTTCCCTACTAGTTCTTTTTGCGATACTATGTCCTTTGGTATCAAAAATCCAAAGGTTTCATAACACAATCACTCGATTGCAAGTGAGAGGCCTTTTCCTCCTCATCCTGACACAAACTGCACAACGGTTCCGAGCTAATAAGCCCCAACCTTGTACAGATGACCTACGCCCTTTGTGTACAGTGTAAATGTATTGGAATGTATATGTTGCACATGTTCATGTTGTTAGGCTGGGATTCCCACAGGAACGCCAAGTATCCTGAAGAAGTGGCTAGTACTAGTTTTTAGTACTACGAGGGTCGTTTGAAAAGTCCGTGCAAAGTCAGAGAGATAGCACTACTGGCGCGTATCGAGGTTATGTTTAGTTAGTAGCATCTCTTGGAAGAACACACACCAAGTTTCAGCCAGATCGGTCTATTTCTTTGTGTTTGGCATTCGTTTGAATCGAGGAAGTCGAGTGATTTTCAAAAAATGGACGAAAAAGAATTTCGTGTGTTGATTAAACACTACTTTATAAAAGGCAAAGCGCCTCAGGAGACTAAAGAGAAGCTTGATAAACATTATGGTGACTCTGCACCTTCGATTAGAACAGTTTATAAGTGGTTTCAAAATTTTCGGAGTGGCCATATGGGCACAAGTGACGCTGAACGTTCTGGACGACCTGTTGAGGTTACTACTCCAGAAATCATTGATAAAATCCATGATACGGTGATGGATGACAGAAGAGTGAAGGTGCGTGAGATTGCTAGTGGTGTGGGCATCTCGAATGAACGGGTACATAATATTTTGCATCAACATTTGGACATGACAAAGCTATCCGCAAGATGGGTGCCGCGATTGCTCACGCTTGACCAAAAACGAAATCGTGTGAAGTGTTGCAAGGACGGTTTGCAGCTGTTCCAGAAGAATCCGCAGGACTTTAAGCGTCGTTTCGTCACTGTGGATCACCCTCGGACTACTATTTGTTCCCCAATATGAAGAAATGGCTGGCGGGAAAAAGATTTTATTCAAACGAGGAGGTGATTGCAGAAACGAATGGCTATTTTTCAGACTTGGACAAATCCTATTATTCGGAAGGGATCAACAAACTAGAGCAGCGTTGGACGAAGTGTATAAGCCTAAAAGAAGACTATGTTGAAAAATAAATAAGGTTTACCCCAAAAAATTAAGTATTTTTTATTTTTGCGCGGACTTTTCAAACGACCCTCGTAGCTGTATTTGGCCATTCATTAGACATGAACAACTATATTAATTAACAGATTCATTGTTTATACAAAGTCCAATTTTTATTATAATCGTTGAATATATAGCTGTTAAGCAGGCTCAAGGCAGCGAACTACTTTAGATTTATACAGAAAGGAGAAAGAGTGATGCGTCGAAGAGTGAAGGTTTTGAGATTCTGTCTCGTTCAGTTTTACACCCCTTTTTATTAACCCTGTATCTATGGAGGTGAGATGAGACTAAAGGTTTGTGCTAATAATGGATCTTGGTAGATAAGATGGCAGTATCACCCAGCATAGGTGAGAAGAGTAGTCTCAGGATAAGTTGGTAAGACAGGAAGAATAGATTATGTAGAGAACGAGGCACAGAATGCTGCAGAAACTTCAGCATCTGCATGGAGAAAGAATAGTTCGTACTTACACTCGAAAATATCCAACAGTCATGATTTCGAAATATGACAGTTGAATTCCAAATTTAGTTACAGCTGGGCGTACCTGCCGTATTGCGAAATAAATATTTTGATTTTTAGTTTCAAATTTTTGATTCAACAATATTTATAGCGCAATAGTTAGTTCTTGGTGTATAAAGCACTGCAATAATGTAATCTGTGATTGTACTTTTATAATAGGTCAAGATTATAAGTACCTTCATACTTTTAAGGCCACTAAGTATTTAGTGAAAAACAATGATTTAAGAAAAAATTATCTGCAGTGTAAAATTGAGAAAAACGTTTGAATCTTTCCTACAAGGGTTTATATAAACTCATTACTTTAGGGAAATACGAAAAATCCCTCATTGAGAGTGTAAGAAGCGGAAGCGATGTGTAAATGGAAGAAAGCTATCTTTTTGACACACAATGCGGAAGCGTTGATTGAGTACGGGATACAGAGGAAACAGGTAATACGATTAAAAGAGGCGTCCCACAAAATGGAGGAAAGAGAATCATGATGAGCTTCAATATCTTTTCCAAAACGTCCGGCCCTAACAAGATAAAAATCTCTAAGATGAAGAATAATATAAGATAATGTCCTGCCATTAGGAGACCTCCCTCTGAGGGATCATTCAATTTATTTCTTTCTGTCGTCTCGGTAAGTGGTTGCAATGAAGTACTGGTGGAGGGTGGTGGAAAGAGTGGGAGGGCATGAAAGTAGGAGCAGTCCCTTTTTAGGGAGAAAACACTAAAAGAAACTCGCAAATGAGCTCCTCGCACACATTGCAGAGAAGTATCAGGAGACACAAAAACACACACACACACACACACAGTAAACATTCACTAGTCCTTTAACTCACACACTCGTGGAAACACTCAACGTGCACAAACATGTTAAGTTTTCTACCTCTCGCAAGCTCCAAAAGTGATTGGTTTAAAAGTTTGACTTTAAAAAAACAACAAGAAGAAAGATTATTGCCAATTTCAGTCATATTTTTGCCGAGATTTCGTCCAGGTATATAGGTTGACAAATATAATATTTTTACATGATAAACATCGAAGGTGTCTTCTGTTCTGACTGTTTAGTACTGAGTCCAAAAACTAAACAGTCAGTACAAAAGACATACCAACCTTTGATGTTAACCATGTAAACATATTATAATTGTCACCAAGCATAAGCCCTAAAGTTGACCTAGCCTATAAATTGGTAATAAGCTTTCTTCCTTTTAGATTATTGGATCAGTCATCAAAAACGATGAAGAATCTGTAAATTAGCAACCAAGTATAGTCATAAAGAAAATAAAATCAGCTATGGATCCCCATACTGAACTGCTCAAATGTCTAAACTTATTCCTTTTCTTCAAACTCTCGAGTTATTTTAAAACATATTTACATCTTACTAATACTCTCAACAACTAAAAAGGTATATTTCAGTGAGAAGTACCCTAAACTCTGCCTTAAGAATTTTTCCTTAAAATGAATTAAAATACATTAAATATCTACGGGCTTTTAATTACGTTTAGTAAGTTTGTAGGAAATCAGAGGACCAATTTTTTGAGAACATCTACTTTTAGTGGAGAAGATTTCATTAAAGAAGGAATTTCATCAGCACATTTTTTTTATATAATAAAAACAAAATCAAAAGATGTTATTGAAATATCATTTTAAAAAGGGCGGAAGTTATTTCGTTTCCCCTTTGTAAAATTAACATGTATTTCTGCGGCAGAGAAACAAGCGGGGTTTTTTCAATTCTCCTCACCCTCTACTCAGAAATCGTTTATCGAGCATGTTCCAAGCCAGCATTGTTTGTGTAAATTAAAATGTAACAAAGTTAATTACGATAAATAATTAATGAAATTTATTTAAAAAACATTTGCTAATTAATTTCATTAACTTTAATTTAGGAGATTTTAATGTTGAATTGCCTGTCTGCCGGTGACAATATTGAGGAGTGTGAGCAGTCTCCATGTCCAGCATTGGACGCTTTCCAATTCTTCCATTTAGTCGATTTTAATGGCATTTATTATTCCATATTTCATATTTGGAACACAATAATAATAAATAACTATTGGAAATATATATACAATTAATTTTGCAAAGTGCCTTCTAATAATTGAGTGCCCTAGGGGAAATAAACGAGTAAGGAGGGTGATTAGGTTCAGAAATGATAAAGGAAGGACCAAATTATATAGGTGAGTAAATAGAAAAACCACAATAATTTAGTGTAATCTGAAGCAAGCTGCACGTATACGAATATTGCTTTTAAGAAATAACTATATCAAGTTAATTGAATGAAGAATGGTAACTAATAACTGATGGTTATATAGACGGATGGTGTATTGAGTTAGTTTTAGGTGTGGCTCTGAGAGATAGAATATCCATTATCTTCCCAGCTTCTCCACAATCTTTCCCAATTCTTGAGCGCTGTGGTAAAGTTGAGCTGAGCTCATAAATCTGAGCCAGTGTAGAGTAAGAACAGAAACCTTTCCTTGCGCTGGTAGATTTAGTCAATACAAACAATTTTTATAAAAAGCCTTGATTTTTGTCTCAATCATAATGAATTAAGTTTTCTTATCGACATTTGATTCTAATCGTTTTGTTTTTATCCGAAGTCTCGTAAAATCAAAATAATACTCGGTAGTATTTATTTATTTTGCAAAAGACTTTTGCACCAAACATCCTTTGCCACCAAACAATAGTTTTTCATAAATTAATGAACTTTAAATTATAATTAAAACAGCGTTTTACAAAAAAAAACTGGTTTTATCCAACACATCGTGAGATAATTAATTACAAATGAATATTTAACGAGTGGAAAAATTCCTTTAAAAAAAAGAAAATTAGATAAGAGTAAAATGCTATTACAGCTAGAACTGTATGAAACACACACGATAGATTTTAAGAAGTAGAAAATATCCGTGTCTAGGTGCATGTTGACTGAGTAGATAGACTGCATGCTGTCGGCCAGGTGATCCATCAACTTCTTTAGCCTAGATGATCCCTTACTCCACACATATAAAAAAAAAAAGGAAGCCTTATAGTCTTGGTTTTACTACTTCATCCACCATCAACAAACCAGAGAACACGTGTTCTCATCATCATGCAACTTTACCACGCTAAACAACTGTAAACGTTAATTCTAACTAAACTCAAGGTAAATTCTACACGAACTTCCGCCTGACTTAAAAACAGCTGAAGGGCAAGAAATGAGGAGGGGAAAATGTAACGATAAAAGTGGGGGAAGTTAAATAATATGGAACCTTCTTTTGTTAACTTCATTTCCGGGAGAACCTATCAACGGAGTTCCGATTCACCGAGAGACCTTTGCACGTAGAAAGCAAAATATTATCATAAAACGTCTAATGTGATCACACGCATAACGATTATCTCTTTCCATAATACCTAAGGTTGTATCCAACATCGAATTTTTACAATTAACTGGTTTCAGTATAATAAGAAGAAGTGAGTTCATTTGAGGGAAGCGTGATGATTCAAAAGCCCCGTATCAAATAAATTATCAGTCATAGAGTTTAAAATACAAACACGACTTATCTCTTGCTACTAATTTCGAGCACTGCTCTGAAACATGTATTGTCTGGAAAAATTATAAGAGTAAAATTTGTAAATCAAATATGAATGTATACAGTTTCTGTAACTCAACCAACCACGCCCTAAAGAGGACAATATATTTGTCGAAACGTTGGCAAAGAGACGAATTGTTTTATTTGACCGATTCCTCGCAAATCATCCATCCTAAGTTTGTAAATCAATATGTACTTTGGTATAATAATGCACATACGGAGTTTACTGAAAAACCTCGAGACGGTTTTCGAGAAATTGGACAATCTATTGCCTAAAAAGGGACTTCCGCTTGAGGAACATTCCTTAAACTTAACACTTCCTTTAACTGTACATAAATAAGTTAGAACCGATTATGACACAGAATGGCACCTAGGAGACAATGTAATAATCTCTTTTTCCAGAAGTATCCTCAATCGAATTTTTCAGATTAAATTAAAATTATAGATCTACTAATGTACAATTGATTGCTTCACTGGTCAAATCGATTAAACAAAAAAAGATGAGCAATGTGAGAAACTAGTAAATATGTTTTTTAAAATTCCTGTTAAACGATAGATTCAAATCAACGACGTAGACTGTATTGCTGCAGATGTATCTTTTATCTAACATCATATTAAAAGTAAGAGATGGAATATATCGTTATTAGTACGACAATTTCTACGTGTTTAAGGAAGTTCATCGATTTGGTAAGTGAAAGAAAATTAATAATTCAAATTCAGACTTAAATTTATATTTTCATTACAGGAAAACTTCATTGCATAAAATTTTTATTAAAGACTAGCAAAAATTAGTAATAACTGTTCAGTTACTAATACTACCAGTATTATTACTTAGTTTAAATTGATTCTTCAGCAATAGTGATGTCGATTAGGTTTTAAATTTTTGTAATAATTATGTGTAATAGATGTTTAAAAAGTCGTCAAATACGTTGTATGAAGTGATTTAACTAAAGTTTTATTACAATTTACATTAAAGTATGGAGTTGAATCAGATTGGCTTCTGAAATAAATTATTCATTATTCAATGGCTAAAAATTTTTGCCAATCTGTTAGTACTTATTATCAGCGAAATTTGTTTTAATTATTATACAGCTAGGAGTCAATAAAGTGTTCAGAGATTAAAATTGAATACAATTCTGGAAGTGGAGTTAATAGATTCAGCAAGTGAAGCATTCAATTAGCACACAGAGTCTAAAGGAAATCGTTGGGGGTAGTTTTCGAGATTATCTAAAAAGAAAGCTTCGGGAAAAGTGGTGCTTCCGGGATTCCCAATAGACCCATTTTCACTACAAACATTACTATTTCCGCATCTCTGCTGGTATCTAAAAGAAATATTAAATTTGATCTTTCCAGAATATTTCTTTTTTTGAATTAAGATGGGACACATATGTGGGAGTATAATGTACCCTGAAGCACAAGTTTGCTTAATTCTCACTAATTAGTTAGGAGGTAATGGCGTACTGTTCAGTGAATAAACACTTAAGGGGAAAGATTCAACCCCTCGTCAGAACTGTCATAAAATTAGACTTTCTTGGGAAAACATTTAAAACCAAAGATTTAGCCTTTTACGAGTATATAAACAGATTTAATAAATCAACTGAAGTGGCGTTCGAGAAAAACGCTGCCTAATTGAACGATAGATTCGGTGAAACGCCCTTCTTGGATACTCTCGAGTTCTTCAAAAATTTTAGTACTCCCTTAATCTCCAATTATATTCTTACATAAGTGCTAGGGTTATTTGGTCCTTTAAAAGGAAATCTAACTACCGTCCTGCAAGGTCAAATATTATATAAATAATGAGGACCAGAAAAATCTCATGGTTTTCTCAAAATAAATGAGAAAATCTGATCGATTACAAAACTTCTCTCGCCAAGGTGGTCATTCAGTAGAATACAAAGAGTTAGAAGGGGGAGGTTTTATGTTTACCCTGCTTGAGGATAAGCAGGTTATGTTAAAGGGAAATTCGTTCACAATAAAAATTAATAAAATTGACAATAATAGTCTCTAATGGGAGAGATTTGTTCAGCGGATAGGGTAAAAGACTTCCGGTAGCCCGTCTTTTTGCTAGGGTCTTCTTTCTACACACATGTGACAACGAGATCACAGAGATCACAGTCAGGAGTCGGGAGGCTGCTAAAAAAAACTCTAGGGATCCTAATTTAAGTAAAACAAAATCTTTACTTAAATATAAAAATGTACTTCCCCAATCACCAATTTAGGCCCAATTCGCACATTAATCACAGAACTACAGCTAAACCAAAGCTAATAATGAGAAACTCAGATTTTGGTAGAATAAATATTAAACCTAATTAATATACAAGAAGCAAATGGAAACAATTTCGTTGCAAACTAAACATCCAATTACTATACGCTATTCTGACTGTAATCAAGGGTTTTACACTAATTCTAGTTAAAGACCATCTTTTCTCATTACTGTTAAGCACGCAACAATATTACGAAACATTCAAATTATAAGAATTGTCTTATGTATTTAGAGGGCTTGATTTATATTCATTTAATTATTAAATTAATTAATATTGCAGCGGAAAAACTCTTGTTAAAAAAAGCAATTAAAAGTGCTCTTCAAAAATTCAATATTAATATCTCATTTATCATTTCTTAATGATAAACAAGTTGTTAGTATATTTCATAAAAATTTCCTTCTTAATTAGGATGTAAAATAATATAAGAGAATCCGTATAGCAGAGAGTTCCCAGAACTAAATCATTGAGGAAAAAGGGTTTTCATAAAGAGGAATTCTGAATGGGGATTCTTGAGAAAGTTCATTAGCTATCTCATTTTTTTCACAGCATAAAAAAACCATGCTCTGGATCCATCAGACCAAAACAGACTTCATGTTTGGAAATAGCACTTCAGAGCGTGTACAGATCGGTCTCAAATTTCTCCATTCCTTTTTGTAAATCTTTTAAAATCAATTTTCACAAGAGGAAAAGAGAAAAATCTGATGTCAATTTTTTATAGATTTCTTTCTTAGCAAAATTACAACAATATTAAGTGTCAACTTCTTATGTATTACAAAGTTGTTACTAATAGTGTAGTTAAAGGAAGGGATTAGCTATGAGGTTAGCATACTGGACTCCCACGCGGAGGTACCCGGGTTCGAATCCAGCAGCTGACCCTTAGATTTTCTCTTCCTAGGAGCTTCTTACAGCTCACTGTCCGGTGATGGACAGTGTTGTCTGTAACGAGAGAACACTGTCCGGAGGCCGGCAGTGCACTGGAAAAAGCTCCGGGCGCTAATAACCTCAGCTGTGGATGCGCCCCCCCCAAAAAAAAGTGTAGTTTTGTAAATGTGGTTGCATAATTACCGTCGTTGATTTTAATACGTCGTAGCAGCCATGTTTTTTTTGTATCCCTCATCGGACATGTTGTTTGTAAATTTTCTTGTTTGCACATGAAAACTAAACCTAAAATGTACTTTTTTGTGCAGGAAAAGACATGATTCTTGTTGAAACATTGGTATTTACCAATGAAATATTGAAATAATACAATAATAAAAAAAAATCCTCTATTTGGCCGATTCTCAAAATTTTAAAAAGAATATAAGTCTGAAAAATGGCACACACTCAGTCCATGAACAGACAAGACAGAAGACACACCAACCCTGAAATGTAAAAGTATTACTTTCTAAACTAGCCCTGAAGATGACCTAGACCCTAGGTCGAAAGCTCGGCAAAATAAATTTTACTGACTGAAATGGCAATTATTTTTTCATCCTATTGAAACTATAAATCAGTCACCAAAAACAATGAACAACAATAAGTCATTAATTACGTAAATACACACGGAAATAAATAAAAAAAAATTTCCAAATTTGGATTAATAGTTCCCAAGAATAATAAGGCGGAAATAACATTCAAGAGAGAAGGAAAACCAAAGTTCTTTCTTGATACAGAATCACAATGGAATTTTCTTGTAAAATTATTTGTTAATAAAAATTTTGGATCTACCCACACAAATTAAACGAATCAAAGAAAATCTTAGAAAACATTATCAAGGAAAAACTCTCATTCACTGAAATAGGGGTGGGAAAAAAAATTAGTAAAGCGAAAATCCCATAATGGAACTTTTAAAGTTTTTTGAAGTAGGATTTAAAATAATGTTAAGAGAATCCGGAAAACAGAAAGATCTCAGAAATAAATCAGGGAGGAAATAGCGATTTCATAAAGGTAATACCTGTTTCGTGTTTGGGTTTTACTATTTACATCCAGATACACCTTTAAAAAAAACATTTTCTCTGGCTGAAGGAGGCATAAAACCTGTATTTTACGTACTAAATTCAATTTAGAGAATATAACTGGGCAGCATCTCTCCCCGCTTACGACCTGATAAGAGAATGTAAACATAAAACAAATTAAACTTTAAAATATTCTTTAACAAAAAAAATATAATTTCTTGAAAAAAAAAATATAATAAAAACTATTACCAAGACTTTTTTCTTATTAATTTTTAAAGAAAAAGAAGATCTCACAGATAAAAACTTTACACCATCAAAAATAACACAGGACTAACTCTCTCCTAACAATTTTATCAGTTCAGTAGAGAACAATACTGTGTAAGAGGTAAAAGAAGGAATTGAAGGGGTAAAAGGGGGTATAAAATTGTTGGGAAATAAACTAAATATAGATAAAATAAAAAGTAAAACTGGGTCATGACAAAACTTGTCCATAGCTACCTGTACAAACCTGCACAAGGACAACTTCCAACATTGGTCTTGTGAGGAAAAATATTGCAAAATTATTTCACCATTGTAAAGTTATTTCAATAAAGAGAAGAAGAAGCTGGCCAACTATCTTCACTACTACCACTTCCGGCCCCTACTTTAACGTAAAAAAAAACAAAAACCAATAACTTCCGCTTTCCTAAATAAAATATATACATACATATATATTCCATAGTTTTCCTTTTTGTTTTCTTTTTTTTTAGTTCGCGCAATAGAATAAGGGAAAGATAATTTCCCTAGAGGGGAAAAACCACAAAAATAATAGCTAACTTTATTAGAATCACTTGGGCAGCACAAGTCTCTCTAGGCTACTCTATGGGAGTCACTTTTTTTTTTTTATTTCATTCTTTTGTAGATCTGGTGCACGTGGATGTAGGAACGAGTGAGGAACAGGGTGAAGAAGTACTGGCCTTAAGTTCAAGTCCATGGATACACATAAAAACTCCAGGATGCTCTAGGAGACTTAACGATGTGTTCCAACCTAAGGCGGCCTCATAAAACTAATTCGGAGGAAAGATGTAGAGCTTCTTTGGGTTTTCCTTTATTCATACTTTTTTGAAGTTTATTCACACGTAAAAGGGACGCGTAAAAGTATTTATAAATACTGCCACGATTTTCTCTTTCTACAATGCCCCCAAAAGGCCCCAAGGATACCACAACTTGTTGAAGACTGTGGACCAGATTTGTTTAGAAAAGTGTTGATGAAGAACCGCCCTACCTTGACCTACAATGTCCTAAATAAACCGTCTATTTCTCACCATTTATTACTACAATAAAATTATTGACGAAATGTAATTTATACAGGGTGAACCAGTAACTATTGTCCATAGGCCTACTGTGTGTAGTACATCTAAAGTGGAGTTCAATGAAGTATTGGCTAACTTCATATTTTCCTCTGTTCTTGAGTGACGTCACTTTAATTTTTTTTTTTTTAAATCATTACTTTTTTCCAATAAAACTGTTACTTAGAAACTTTTAGTCTGAATTCGATTCTGATGACACGGTTAGAAAGACAGATAAATTTTCTAAAAATTGATACTATTTCAAAGCAAAAGTTATTCTCCAAACAGCCTCAATCTTCCTCCAAATGCTGGAAAAATAAAAGTAATCGAAATTTTTAAGAAAACTCATTAGGCCCTTATGTGAACATTATCAGACCTAGGTGCTGGCACTTTTTATAAAAGTTTCCTTGTTTAATGGACTTTCAAACGGTATATCATTTTCCAGGATTCCTTTTATCTTCGTATGAGAAATTACGTTTGTTTTACAAGAAAACGTGTTCACGAGCACTCAACAGTGTTAGTTTATCAAGTTGTTTAATTCATTGAAAACTCTTTTAGATGGACCAATAGTCAATTTTAAAGTAGGCTGTCAGCAACTAGGTCGGATAATGATCACGTAAGGGCTTAATGATTTTTCTTAAAAATCTCGATTACTTTTATTTTTCAGCATTCGGAGGAAGATTGAGTCTGTTTGGTGAATAACTTATGCTTTGAAATGGTGTCAATTTTTAGAAAATTTATCTGTCTTTCTAACCGTACCATTAGAATCAAATTCGGACTAAAACTTTCTGAGTAATAACAGTTTTATTGGAAAAAAAAAGTAAGGATTTTAGAAAAAAAATTAAAGTGACGTCACTCAAGAACGGTGGAAAATATGAAGTTGGCCAATACGTCATTGAACTCCACTTTAGATGTACTACACACAGTAGGCCTATGGACAATACTTACTGTTTCACCCTGTATAATAAAAATTAATGACTGTCGCCTTTTTTAAATAGAAAAAAAAAAAATAGTTCTAAGAATGATGCACTTGAATCATCAGGATGAAAACACGAAGTTGTGAACCTGACGTGGAAAACATCTCCGAACTTATTCACACCCAAAAAACCTTAAAAACAATTATAATTCGCTAATTTTAAAAAAACTAAAAAGTGTTAATCATTTAAGTGCAATCGATAACTATTGCACTTTCAGGGCTAAGAAGGATGGATTTAATTGTTTCGTCGTGAGCTCTTCGATTGTCTTCCCTTATTATCAAATCCGATAGACACTCTGATCTCAGAATTCTCCATAATTTTTTCAGTGAAATGTTTTAAATAAAGAAAACTATTGGTTTAAATCAGATCAGTCGGTATTAAAATGCTAGGAAAAGCGTTTTAAACCGTTTTTCAGCTACAAAAAACACAAGATTTACTTATCAATATGACATTCTAGAATTGCATTGTCCCTACATATTTCTTTTTAAACGCAGAACAGTGAAATAAATGATAAGATTCTGATGCGTGCAATTAGCTAAAAGATTTTTAAATACAATAATTTCTTATTCTGAATACAATAAGTTGATATCTTTAACAGTTCTTATTTATGCTTAAAACATAAAATTAAAAGAAGTTCTTACATGACTGGTCATTAAAATATTTGCGTGTCTAGCCTTAAAAAATAAATCCTCTTTATTAAAACAACTAAAGGCCTAACAACCCTGGCTGAAAGAAAAATTGCTTAAGAAGAAAGAAAACTTAACTATGCTCGCTGAGTTATGGCTCACCTGACTTAACTTTATTAATGAAACGGATATGAAACTATCGATCTTGAAGCTGTTCTAGTTTTCTCTTGTAATACTCGCTGGTGAAGAAAGAAAGCAATAAGGTCTTCTTTCAAAAAGAATATTATGTTGGTAAAGTGCGGAAATGAATTTTATGATAGCATTGAGTTCTCGATGGTGAATCGACTTTTCCAAGGAGACGAGCATATTATGAGCAGGCCACATTCCATACGTTGATAGAATGAAGTGCCTTGAACTTAACACTTGGATCAGGAACCCTAAAACAATACTGAAATGAAACGCAAAATGATTCTACCTACTTAACCGACTAGTGCAAATTGCTGGACACTAAAAGTATTGCTTTAGTCTGTGAATCCCTCTTTGTTTTAACAATATATAAAAAAAAGACATAAATAAATAGGGTTAAGATGTAGCGTATCCACAAAGTGTTGTAGATGCTCACCGGAAAAAATAAGCGAGACACCAAATTTAATGAAGCAAAACTTATAAATGCCTCTTATAAACTTTATAAGTTATTTATATACATATATCAAGTAGCATATTTAAAAACTAACCTAATTAAGCAAACTAGTACGAATAAATGACCCAAAGTGTATTGTAGACAAATACAAACTGCAGACAGATGAGATTGAAGATGAACGTCTTATAAAATAGAATTCCACTCTTACCTATCTGACCGCCAAAGTGCCCAGTTCAAATTAGATTAAACCAGCACTACAACTTCTAGACATGTTTGGACAGGTTTACCTCTGTTTTCCTACCCCAAACAACTAGCTATTCCGTTGCTGTTAGCTCTTAATGCTATCGTTAAATTATTTAAATATTAACAGTTTAAACTTTGTTCTTCTAATAAAATATTTAGTAACGTTGCTAAGTGCTTAGTAGATTATTAAAATCTTTAAACTCCAGGATAGATATATTTTTTTAATTAAAAAGTTATTTTTGTAAACTGATGCCTAAACAATCAATATTAAGATACTGTGGCATCATCCATTTTGAAAATCTAATCGTTCAAAACTCTACAAACAAATAAGCGAAGAACTAAAGCTAGATTAACTTTGTTTTAAATCAGAGATCGAGAAAATGTACATTATTTTAAATTTCATCAAAAAGGTATAATTACCAAATTAGGTGCAGAATTCTCGTAGATATCTAGTATAATTTGAAGAAGTATCTCTTACGAGTGATGCAAGGTTCACCGAGATGTAAGAAACCCAAATAACGAAAGAGAATAGATGTTATACAACTTTATAGCTGACCATGCCGAAGTAAACGTAAGTCATGAAAATCTAATACCATCATTACAGAAAGGTCTCCATTTCATAATAATTTTATTGCTCCGGCCATCCAGGTTAAGATTGAAGGGGCGTTGAAACCTGAAAAAGTGGAGTATATCGCAGAAAGAAATCCAAACCTCAGAAATCTCGATCAAGGATAACGATCTAATAGCATCAATAAGACAGCAGTTGGTATATATCTCTAGCTAAGAACGGCATTCATCCGCAGATCTAAAACTGTCTGAAGGATATAAAAGCGGGAGAAAACCACGCAGACAGTCGCTCTTAAAATGGATACTAGATCCACAAAAAACAAATGTGAGGAAAACAGTTGCCAAGGAAATTGGATGATGGAAATCAAATTCTTCTTGAATGTCACATTTTTTGAAAGTAAATAACTTAAGGTATTTGAACTAGAAGAAGCAGAACATATGTTATCCAAAAGTTAATTGGCATCTTTCATGGTAACACTGATTCGAAATATCGATTTCTACGGTTTTGAACTGATCATACATAGACAAAAAAAGACACACAGTATCACGTATGAATCACTGTACCTATTCTTTCGACATTTTTTTAAAATAAAATTTTAGTATTACTGACAACTGAAAATAGAAAATTTTTAAAATTAATCAAATTTTATAATAAAATAAATCGACTGAGACCTCGTTCATTCCACAAAGATTAAAATATGTTGGTGGACGTAAAAAAAAAAAATGCAAGAATGTAACTGTGCAATAATGAAGAGGGTGCTGGCTAAAAGAGGAAGTGGCTAGTGAAAAGGGAGTGCACATTATGTTCTTTGTAGCGCAGGAAGGAGGTAACAGTCACGATTAGAGTATTGTGAGGTTAAAGACTTCCTTTCAATTTGCTAGTAGCACACTCTAGCGGAGAGAGTTGGTATTAGTGTGGGATATAAGAGAAGGTATTTACGTGGGAGTAAAGCTTCAGAAAATTTTCAACTTGAGAGGAAGGAAAAGGAGAGAATAGTTGCAGATCCTCCAGCAGCGGGACAGAACTCTTGAGAAGTGGCCGCCTACTCTCTTCTACACCTTACATAACTACTATGGTCTAGTCTGAAGTCTATATCCTAGCCTCCAATACAAAAAAAAAAGAAGCGAATAAAACCAGGAGAGCACCAGCCTTGATGGTCGGCTCTACTTGTACATCCTCTTGGCCTGGATCCAGAACATCTCTGACCTCTACCATTCATTCTCACACTGCAGCCCAGATAATGTGTAGAAGATAATCTTCTTAATGCTGATATAACGCTATTTAGATCGTTCATCTGATTTACAAGTTATCTACTGTTAGCAATAAATTAAAAGTATTTTCAACATTTATTAATGTTTTGACGACTAAGACGTCACCAGAGCGAGTGATTCATGGGTAGACTTTTTTTGTAGTGAAAATTTACCAAAAAAAAAAAACAAAAAATATCGCACATAGCAAGACATCAAAAAAAAATTTTAATTCTTTATGAGAGTGGAGAATCAAAGTGAATGAATTGAAACCTAATTCACCTTAAATAAGAAAACTCTCCCTCCTCTCTCCTTGCACAATACTTCTATACCAATTACTAACCAAGTACGATATCTCGGTCTACATCTTGACAAACGACTAACTTGGAACCTCCACACAAGACTCAAACGAGTTGACCTCAATCTCAGATATAAAATGTTGAAAAGACTACTCGACAGACGATCAAAACTGACCCTGACGAACAAACGAACACTATATACCTCTCTACTTGCCCCAATATGGACGTACGGAATACAACTCTACGGAAGCGCTAAAAAATCGAACATCAACCGACTTCAGACCTTACAGTCTAAAATTCAAAGAACAGCAGTTAACGCTCCCTTCTACGTCTTCAATCATACTGTAGACTCTAATCTAAATATTCCTCTCGTCTCTGAAATAGCCCAATTTCGATACACAAAACTCCACTCGAATCTACACAATCACTACAACCCTCTGATCCACAACATGTCTACCACAACACTTCCTTCTAATCCTCAACGCAGACTAAAGCGGGGGTGGCCACGCGATCATCTCAACATTTAACGCCGCCGACCTCCTAGAATGGTTGCTATGTAAGCTTGCCAATCTGGCGAACTAACGGCTTCCATCACTGGATGGTCGTCGTTCACTCCACTCACGCCCTTGGCGCACATGCATGTGCGCGTGTATGTATGTATACACATATATAAACGTGCATGTGTATTTGCGCCATCCCTTATCCCTCATCACTTTTGCCTATTGTACCAGGATACAGTTGCAAAATAAATAGACAAATAAAAAAAAAAAATCTTTATGCGAAATTCTAACCATTCCTCGTCATCGCAGGCTATAGTTAAGCCAGAACAATCAGCATGCCAAACCATGCTACCTGCAACTTCGGTTTGTCTTTTTTACCACCCTGGGCTTAATCTTTAATTTGATTCCTCATCATCTGGATTCTAATAGAGGAAAAGAACAGCGTACCTTCCATGCACGGAGAAGTAGAAGTTGGTTCTTGATCCACCTAGTCTACGAACTTCTTAACAATGGGAGATTATCAAAATTGCCTTATAGACGCTTGCACAAGTTGTACATGAAATAAGAGTAACAGCAATTGGAAAATTATAGGAGCACAGGTATGGAACGGCGGGTTACGGCGCTGGTTATCAATAGCAGGATGTATTTGCTCTTTAATGGGAGTAGAAAACAGTAAACAGAGGTAGCAGCTCCAACAAGATGTCTGGGTACTGCGGGACGTAGAGTAGCAACTCCCCCACTAGCAGGCTCTCAGCTCGTATACTATTCTTAATGGAGCAAGGTGGGTATCTTACTAGTCGGAGGGCAACCGACACCATAAATTGACAAGCCGACAAATGTGGTGTTCCAAATTTATCACGTGCGCAGTCCATGGATACTAGCGTACTAACTTGGTGTTAGTGTGTCCTAATACATGTGTAAGTACATGTTTGCACATATGTGTTCGTCCTTTTTCTCTTTATGCCAACATAAACATCTTGGAAATACTCTCAAATTGAATTGAAAGAACCAATAAAGTTAAGTGTTACTATGTACATGGTACCAACATAACAAGATAACTGAAAATAAAGATGTGAACAAAATAAAAAAGGAACCAAAAACAAAAAACTAAATAAAAAGGCGAAGAACAATGAACCCTCTGGCGGACAGATGGAGAAGCTGCTGAATACAGGAAGAAAGCAAACAGAAATCAGGTGTGAATCACTCAGAAAAGTTAAAACTGCCAAATTCTATAGAAAATAGAATATACTTTTATTTATTTTTTATCTCCTCACGAAAGAGGGTGATTGCCTCAGTAACTAAAACTCTAGCATCCGTTTTTTTTTCTTTCCATTCCTCACTCTTGAGAGCATCCTCTTTCCTCAATCCAAGGCCATGAAGACTCTCTAACACTTCGTCCCTCCAGCACTAACAAAAACCTCCTTATTTCCTTTTTCCAGAAGCATCGCCTTTTTCACGGTTCATCTCTCTAGACTCACTCTTTTTTTTTCTATTCTGCGTCCCACTTTCTCAGTTTCTATGGATAGAATAACATCTTTCTCGATGTTAGCTCTTTTTTTATTATTGCTATACATTTTATTTCTTGTTATTTTAATGCTGAGTCTAAACCCACTGAATGAGAAATCATTACTAAGTCATAAAGGTGGATTTATAAGAGGGAGATCCCCAGTTCGATTCCCGTGTGCAGCTATTTTTATTTTTTTATTATTTTTTTTAAAGAAAAAATTGTAATAGTTCAGTTTCGGCCCCCCCCCCGTTCGCGACACCTAATTTGGTAGTTCTACGTAAAAGACGCGCCTGAAAAACAGGTGATAACTTTTCAAACCTGAGGATTCCAATTTGTCCATAACCTCATCAAATACCAACACAACAAGATTCCTCAGGAGACTCTCCATTCAATATATCCCCCATTTGTCAAAAAACTTTTCCTCAACACACACTTCTAGAAACTCTTGCAAGATTGACGGCTGAAATATAGTTAGATAATTACCATTCGTCACGTCAGTTTCTCTTAACCTGTTGCATATTTGTTTTATGCATTTCTAAACAGTAAAGTCTGAACTACGCATCACAACTACAGCAAGTTGCATAAAAAGTCTTTATTCCATTAACGGCCTAATTTTTAGCTTACCAAAAGTCCAGATTAATATTTAGAAATGCATTTTGGCCTCTCCTCTTTCATTATAAATCTATGTATCGCCGATTTGTAATTGTAGCGGTAACAAATAATTGCATTTCCACCATCGCAGCATTTCTTGTAAGCTTTATTTATTGATGGCATATCGAACTTAGTTGATTTCTTCCAATATTCCAACTTTCTTATACTTTTGACGCTTTTTGTTATGAACTGTAATATCTATAACCATTTTTTAATGTACTCTAATTTAGATGTTTTTAACATCATTTCCTACAGCGGAAAACTCAACACATTGAAGAATACCAAGTAGAAACAATACGTAACCACCATTGTTTCTGCCCAAGTCTTTTTTTTTTTAAACTAATTGCAAACATTTGGTCAGCATTCACTTGAATCTCAAGCTCATGTAACCATATAAACATAATTGAACTATATCACTAGAAGAACTACAACTTTAAAGAAGGATATATCCCTACAAAGTCGAAACAAAACATAAAAAATGAACATTGAAAATTAAAGCACACTTGAAGTAACAAAACTTCAAAATTTTAGATCCCAGGAAGTGTTTCTTCCTTTTCTTTTATTCCTGAACCTTCTTCCTACTATGTCCCATCTAATATTCCATTCATAGAACCTTTACTTTTTCACTCAGGCTGCTCAGGATGGCAGTAACTGTTGGTTCGTAGAACGGCTACATGTTTTAGTTATGTTTCGGCGAGCTACCAGGAAAACAGAAAGGTATAACAATCTTTCTATATTTCTTCATTCTTTGGAGGATCTTTAAAATACTGCAGGATGCTACTCTTGATAATCTTACATCCCATGGCTAGATTTCAGTTTCTAAAGACGATAAGCTAAATAAATAATCTGAATTGTCAGAATTCTATTGGGTCGCCACACTTCTTAAGAGCAACATTCAATTATAGCAAAACCAGTTTCTGGCCAAACAGATAATTCCTTAAAATATCTAAAACAAAACTAACAATTAGCAGGATAAACTCAACTATTGCAGGAAATAATAGCGCTAAAACAATTTATCATGATTTATCTGTAAACACAGTGTACTATCTACGATAAGAAGCAAACAAAAGTAAAGCTGCCTTCTGCTGCTTAAAATTAAAGTTTGTTTAGAGTTTGAACAGAAAAGAAGATACAAAACCTACCGCAGGTAATATTTCATTTAGGAAAGAAAGGAGAAAGAATACTGCTGATGAAGAATCACAACATGGCGAGGAGGGTAGATTTTTTTTGTTAGGTCTAAGGTAGCTAGCGGAGAGAGCAGAGGAGTTATTGCTGGAATTTAAGACCGGAATAAAGAAAGATATTTCAGATGAAAAATGTTACAATCATCTCGTTCTCTATCTCGCTTTTCCCTTTTTGTTCCCAAGTTGAATAATTGAGTTGTTCTTTAAATTGGCACCCCTGAAGATTGAGTACTTCGTCATCAATCATCCTCTTTAACTCTAAATCTTCTTAAACAGAAAATGGATTCAAAGTAATTAAATAATCACCAGGTAAAGTGAAAATGGCTATTTTTCTAATTAAAGCAATTCCTTGGACTTTAAAACCATAAATATGCATTCTGGCTTTAATAATAAGTTGAAAAAAAGAATTTGTTTAAGCGCGTGTACTTTTCAAAATTTGTTTCTTGAATCACAATGTTCACCATGTCTAGGTAAATGGAGACTTTCAAACGTCCAGCCATTAACATCCTACATTATAACCAATTAAACTACAAATTTTTTACTTAAAGGAAAATTTAAAAAATCCCAAGCTACACAAAAAAAAAGACTATAACAGTGCGTTCTGCAGTCTTCTATGATTTTAGTCAGAGGCCCAAGGCAAGTTTCCAATCTATCTGCATTATTAAGGTCATTATATTGATCAGTCTGCAATATACTCTTTGTTGGTAGCAACCGTAATACGCGAGTATCGGAGAGAATACGAAAAATAAGTCTAAGTAACTTATTCTAAATCATCTGCAGCGAGGCAATGCCGGCTCATCAAACCAAATGGATACCTCATGACACAGCGATCAGCCAAAATTTAAAATCATTATGTTTGGCTCAAGAAGAGTTCACTGGCCCGGAGTTCTTTCAACGAAGATAACAAAATAGTGGAAATAAAAAAGATTCATGGCGATCTGTAACCACCAATAATCGTGTGCTTGCTACAGAAATGGTCTTTAGACAGCATGAACCAGCTTCTCTGTGATGTGAGGAAGAGAAAAGAAGTTGTAGGATAGTTTCCACATGAACTTACAAATGGAAAAGCTCGTCAGGATAATGGTGAGTAGATTTTCATTTGGTGAAGAGGGCAATTTTAGAATAAGACCGAGAGTAAGTAATTCTTCGCCAATTCGTTCCCATAAATTCTGATCTTTCATGGCCAACAAGACGGTCTTTATTTAAAAATAAATAAATAATAAAAGGAATACTATTATGCGATTTAGATCAATGAGAAATAAGTGTTACCCCAAGAGAGTTAATTTAAAAAGACCATTGATGGCATTAAACCACAATTAAACCCTGTAATCCAGAATCACTCCATCCCACTAATATTTCTTTTAATAGTAAAAAAACCTTCTTCGAGATCGAGAATGAATTAATCGAATGTGACCTCAAAGAAATCGAGATCACGGAAATGAAGAAGGCTTAATTAAAAGACGTACTCAATAATGACATTATTACCAGCTCTGTCCCGGCAATATATCTCGCAAACAATTAATCTATCATTAAAACACCAGTACACTTCATTAATATTTCATTAAACCATTCATTACTTGAAGTTTTTATGAATATCAAATTATGAAATAATTATAAATGAATTTATAATATTCCTCAACAATATAATGAATAGTAATCCTACTAAATTTGTTGCCCTCCTAAAGGTATTCATAACTCTATTTAATTTTCAAACTTATTAACTTAAAAAAAAAGAATTGCTTTACAATATTTAATGATAAACGGAAATACATATTTTATGGTCTCGCGAGCATGAAAAGTAATGTTCAGAAAACGGAATAGATATTCTGTGTTAAGAGTATAACTTAAGAACGATTTATCACTGATAGTTCAAAAAAATTGGGCATTTTTTTCAGATGCTGCTTTCAGTACAATAGATATGATATGGTTTTGGAAATTTCAGCCCTATTCCTTCTCAAAACACACAGACAAATTGCTACACAGCGGTTCTCTTCAACAGTGAACAATAGTGAGCATATTATTTCAGCATATTCAGTATTTCACTTTGCAGATATAGAAATTCTGCAACAGCAAAACTAGCAATTGTGCGCTAGCTACGTAGTTTTCATATTTTAACAACATGAGAATAATTTAAACTCAATTTAAGGTATATTTCATTCACCTAATTGAAGGTTAAGATAATATAAGCTACCAAGGGCATACGCTAGGTGTTATTAGGCTGAAGAATGGCCTAATAACTGGCTATTGACTCCAGTTTCAAATGATAATTTATCTTTCAAATAGATACCTTCAAGTCTTCTAATAACATCTAGCACGTCGCCTCAATTAACTCAACCTTCCAATAGAATAGTTAATGAAATAAAGCTTTAAGTTAAGTTGATTAACTGCTCAAAATGTTGAAAAAATGAAAACTATCAAGTTTTCCTGCTTTCAAATTTATGGATAACGTAAAGAGGCTATTTCTACTCATTGGTGTAGGAGTGCTTTTCAAAATGTCAATCGTTTAATTAAATTAATTTTTCACTTGATACCGTAATTTTATCTATTTATTTCTTAATTTTTTAAACTTATTAAATAAGAATGCATTGACTACATATTGATATTACTATGTTAATAAAACATGCTTAATGAAGAAGTACGATATTTCAGTAGAAAGCGTTAGACGAATTTCAATGGTACTTACAATAATACTGGGATGAAATAAAAAAACCGGGCAGAATTGGATAAAAGATTAATGAATGAGCTATTTGCAATTGCAAAAAGGAAACCTGGTGCATGGCAATTCATAGGTGAAAATCCATATAAAACGATATCAGAGGAAGGGCGAGAAAGAAGGTGAAATAGAGGAGTGGCTAAACTCATTATTATTCCAAAAAGGCGATGAGAAGTAGCAGACATTTGCATGATCACCCTAAAGGAATAGAGGAGAATGGTGCCTCTAACAGCAGACTGGAGGAGACGTATGTGAGTGATGTTACAGTTGGTAAAGCCGGTATTGATGGAAGAGGAAGTGCTTTTGTTTGTATAAAACGGTTGCTCACTTTCTGGTGGCTATTTCCGTTGAGGCTCCTACAGTGACGGCAATGGCTATAGTTTCCTGGAGCGAGAGAAAAATGAGAGGACGAAACAAAGAGAATGAGGAGGCTTAACCTCCCTACCCTTAAAGCTTCACACATCCTCACTCATACACTAACAATGCAGGAACTACTCCACTTATCTAACTCGCATTACATTCGTCTGAGGCTATAAAGCAGATCTAGAATAGCCTTGCCCAGAACTGTGCACCAGACCCTTTACGCACCACCTCTCTTAACCATAATGCCCGGCGGCGGCTCTCACAAGTCTTTTACTTCTAAACCTAGTACAATAAAACGGAGGCACAGCCGGGAACCGCCTATTACTACAACTGCAAATGAAACTCTAATTAAGATGCCTAACAATTCTCTAGAACCAATTAAAACAAAATATTCACTAGTATACTGTAGTGTTATTCCTGGACCGTTTGCACACAATCTGCCCTCTTCTCGTGGAGCAAACGTCAACCTTACCGCACTCCACATCCTCCTACTTATGTTGCTGCTAGGTACCAGCAAGTGACAAAGCTTTTATCCTACTACCGTCGGTAACAAACACAGAGTAGAAATTACTTTTATTCATTTACAAAGTGAACACACTACCCTAGCGATAGTGTACTTCTTCAAATATCTCTTACTAATGAAAGAGAACGAAGATACTGCGATCGTGCAAATTGAAAACTTTCGTTGAGGTCCCATGAGTTAGGAAAAAAAATTGTTTTTACGAATTAGTCGGTGTGCATTTGTTTGTGAACAGCGTAACTCGAAAATGGGCAAAACGCATTAAGTTCAAATTTGTTATTTCATATTATTTGATATAGGGTGAAGGGACCAGTAATTGACTGCTTAAGAAAAAATTCGAGTTTAAGATAGAATAACTTCCGTTATTTTGGCTCCAGGTGTAGGTTGTAAAATTGTACCGCTCCAGTAGGATGTACTTTATTTTATTAATATTTTAAATGCAGTAAATTCGATCTTTATGTCAACCAAAAATGACTTTATTTGGAAGTATGTCAATGACCCAGTAATTGACATACCGAATTTTCGTTGGAACCAGTGTTTGACATGGGGTGGGACCAGTAATTGACATACAAATATATTCATGAAACGACATAAGATATGCATTCAAAATCACTTTTAAATCTAAATAAATCACCTAAATCACTTTTTCAATTGGATTTATAACAAAAATCAGTCTTATTCATAATTAATTACAATCAGTTCTTAAATAGGCAAACCTAAATAATCTAATATTTTTTCATCGTTACTCTTTTTTATGCAGTTTTTGACGATCAACCCTTACACAACTGTCCTACCGGACAGTTTTAATTAAATCTAAACCAAGACAGGTAATTTGAAGAACAGCCCTTACTTTCAATAGTACCAAGGAGATATTAGCTAACATGCTTGTTAGATCGTACACAATGTCTGTCGGCTCGCTTTTATCTCTTTCTCTCAACCCTTCCGCTCTCTTATCCTTTCAAGTTTCCGCTAAATATTTTGTTACTTAAACTTTTTTGGGGGGAACTTTTTTGGTTCTCACTTTACTAAACTCTACTTCCGATTAGACTATGTGGTCACATCCTTGTTTTATTCATTCCGCCTATAACGCTGCTACCGATCGCAACTACGCGACTTTGTGTTCGAGTTGTTGGTGCTTTCTAGTGAACCAAATTTCTCCTACGCGTTCCCTTCTTTTGGGGCGCTTCGCTAATATTTTCCACAATCTGTGCTGCCAGTGTCATTTCTTCGAAACCAAACTATCTGAATATAATTCATTCTTACTTTCTGCATCTATTCAGTATTTTATTGTTTATTATTACTGAGTTACCTCTTGGGCACATGTATATTATACATTGTGTGCACGTTCATCGCGTCCCGCCACAGGTTGTAAGCATTCGCATTTATAACAGTAATAAATAAATGAAACGTCAATGAAACAAAAATTGATTAAAAAATATATATCTGTTATTGACTCTTTAACTTGGAAAGGATAGGTATTAAAATACACATACCTACAAATAAACCACTGATATTCACATAACTAGGTAACCAATTGACAAAAATATGTGTTATTAAAATAGGCACACCTTAAAAGAAAAAATGAATGAAAAAACAAAATATTCTTTCGGAATACATAGGAAATGAACATCATAATATATCTTATGTAATTGATAATTAGCCACTTGAAATCACAAGCCATTTGAAAACCTCACAAATCAAGGGTTTTATTAAATTGGTATCGTTCTCCATAAAGTAGTACATGGCGATCCAACCTTCACCTATTTGGGAATTAAAAATGGTTTTCATACCGATTTCATTTTTTTTTAATACAGTTTAGCCTAAAGATCTTACCATCTTTTTTATGTTATTAATGTGTAACATCACAAAGTCACCAACTTCTCTACGTATGTTTGATTTCGCACCTGGTACTTCTCTTGAGGGAGCTTCACTTTTCCTCTGGCCGTTTCCTTTGATGGAATTCTATGGTTTAGCCATTTCCTCCCTTTCTTCTTTGTCATGTGGCTAGGACCCAAAACTGAGGGAGAATGAGAGATTTTCCAACTCCGATAAGTGGGCGTCGTTTTTATCAATCACGTAGGCCTTGGAAGCTGTTCGGCGATCACGATTATTCCAGTTTGTTGTTCATACATTGTTGTTCTCTACAGAATAATCATTCTGCATGCCCTCTTGAAATAAGGCGTACATTTGCTAATTCATTAATTTAAACATATTTTGTTGGAAGTTTTACTATTTATTTTACCGATTTTTATCAATGATTTTATTTTGCAATGTATTGAGTTTTTAATTATAAAAAATTTATCAACCTATCTTACCATTTTCCCAGGATGTCAATCACTGGTCTCAAACAAAAAAGCTGTAGGACTAGTAATTGACATACATGTCAATTACTGGGCAGATTGCCGTTTCAAGGACCAGTGATTGACAGCCCCATTTTAATCCTCAATGCTTCTTATAATTAAAAAAAAAAACTACATAAATGAAATCTACAAGTAATACTAATTATAACAGAACATTGATAACCTCACGAATATATGAACAAATAAACGAAAAATAAGAAAAAAGAAAAATTATTTTCTTATCAATCCTCCTTAGCAACGGCTTGTTTTTTCCTTGATTTTGAACTTTTAACACAAATAACTTTCCACTGATACCAAGGAACCTTCCAATAATTAATATTTTTCTGGAACTGCTGCCCAAAGGCTTCTCAATAACGAAATTGAAAGAATCACCACTAAAAACGGCTCATATCCCTTATAATACCAGTTTATTTCTGGCATGTCAATTACTGGTGCCCAGTCAATTACTGGTCCCTTCACCCTACCTACCTAATAGTTACTTTTCAACCAACACTTTTAGTGCTGTTAAATTTTAAATAAATTGGTAGGGTAACTATATTTTGTACCTAAAAAACTGCGATGGGCCAAAACATTATGTGATTACTCGCGCCAGGTAATTATATTTCATTGAAATACTAAAAAAAAGCACATTTCTGCAGGTAATATACCTAACTTGATGACAATCTAGGCAGAAATGTAGTAAAGTTTTCACAAGCAATCAGACTGCTTTCTAATACGCTTATTCATATTGCGCAGCGGTATTTGGAAATTGAATAGAAAAGTTAGATTTTCCAATATCAAAATATGTCCTTGGAAATGAGAATTTTGATTTTTGACTCTCGTTTCTCTCTAACTGCTTTTCTGGCTTTATTGTAAACGTATAGTCTCAGTATATTTTCCTCTAAAACGAGAGTGATTTACCGCTAAATTACCATAGGAGCGGTTTAATTTAACACAAAGAAATAACCAAAATGCAAATGAGATCATTTTACAATGATAATCAGCGATGGTGAGCCGGAGTTATCAGCAAAGCTATCAGGAGAGAAGCTGCAGTCTTGCCACAAACGGTTTAACGCTCTCTATTAGGACATTAAATAAACTATAGCTAGCAAGTTCCCAATGCGCGCAAACATGGCGTACAATAAAATTGCTAATTAAACGTGCGGGTAAAGATAATCTCCCTTGCACAGATATAATAGTAATACGCTGCTTGCATATTTATCTTAATGCAGCATTTCATTTAATGAAGTCCATAACTAACAACAGGGATTAATGAAATCAGAGGGATTAGACCCTCTGCAAGCTTCTAGTTCAGGCATTTTTTGTGCAAAGACTGATCATATTGATGAACAGCTAGATATAGGAAGAAACTAGATATCTAACTTTACATAAAATCATTCGTAGCAATTTCGAGAAATAGTAAATAACTATTAATGAATTTCTATAGATTATTTTTATCAATATACGAGCTAAAACCGTACACATTTCAAAGTAACAGCCATTGTAATTCCGTTAAAAGACAGCATGGTTGTTGCTACGACTGACAACCCAATGAACTCAACGACATCTACGAACTCTAAGTGTAATTTTTGATGAAATCCTAATTTCGGAAATGAACAACAACAAATTTTTCTTTCTCAAAAGGGTAGGACGTACTATTTTATAAACAATATGGTTTCACAATTTCTCTTGATTGTACGATGATTTACTTTTTATGTATGACATTATCAAGTTCGGCCACAGGTTGAAGCTCAGCTGGTTTAAGACAAAAACAACAGATCTCGATCATCTACAATATTTGGGCAAACGTAAAAATCAGTGAGCTAAGGATAGATTTTTTAACGCTACAATCTACAATATAACTGCTGCATTACTGAAGAAATACCTGCCCAGTAACAGTTGTAAATAAATTGACTTATAAAATAAGATTCTCAAAATTCTAAGATAAAACTTAATCACAATCTACTTACGATTAAACTAGATTGAACCAAAAGTTATTTACTTATAATAAAAAAGCAAAAAAAAAAAATCATTAAAGTAAATAATTTAGAATTAATTAAAACTGTCCGGTAGGACAGTTGTATAAGGGTTGATCATCAAAAACTGCACGAAAAAGCGTTAGGTTTAAAAACACCCAACTTTGACAATTTTTTTCTCTTTTTCTATAAAAGATAAAATTCCCAAATTTTCTTTAAAATATAGGGCAAATCCTCCTTTATGACTGTAATTTTTTTGCAACAACCTAGATTTGATAGATATTGAGAAAAAAGATGCTCAAAATGAGCAAAAACGGCATTTTCAAAAAATGTTCTTGTTCTTGTTCTTCTTGTTCTTCTTCTTGTTGTTGTTGTTACCTTTTTTGTAAACAACGTAGCGCCTAAACGCGTGAACCGATTTTCATGAATGAGGTGTCATTCGATTCGGAATTTTATGTAGATGTGCCTTTTGGGGGTCGCGACGCTGTACATGGAATGGGAGAGGAGTTAGCCCCTTTTATGTGAGGCCCCCTCCAAAATTATTATCATTAATTACTCTGTAAATCTTAGCCCGATTTTGATAAAATTTGGTAGGATGACAGGGTTAGGGCTCCCCTACGTAACATTAAAGCGACGATCTGCTCTTACACTTGTTAAGGGGAAGTATAGCAATCGTTTCAAATTATCGAAACGTAAACCGATTTTCATGAATAAAGTGTCATTCGAATCGAAATTTTGTACAGATTTGCACTTTAAAAGTCTCGACGCTGTGCCTCAAAAGGAGGGGAGTTTGCCCCACCCAAGTAAGGCCCTTTCTAAAACTATTATTACCAATATTTCTATAACGCTTAGTCCGATTTTGATAAAATTTAGTAAGAAGAAGTGGTTAAAGCTCCTCTACGTGGCTGTGAAGTGCCATCATGCTCTTACACCTACTAAGAGGAAGTATTGCAATCGTTAAAATTTTCAATGAGTGAACCGATTTTCATCAATGAATTGTAGTTCGATTCAAAATCTTTGCCTCTTTGCCTTTTAGGGAGAAGTACTGTAATCGCAGTTTATTTTTCTTACTCCTCTTAAAGGGAAGTACTGAAATCGCAGTTTAATTTTGCTATTTACGTACAAATTACCTTCCTATTTTATTCAAAACGCTTTCTCAAAAAAATTGTTATTGAGGATGGTTTGGGGACCGCAACTATAATCATTCTTTAAAAAGATCTGTCCAGTGGTAGTAACTCCGACTTAACACCTTTTCAGGTTATAATGATAAAATTAAATTTATTATTCCCAATTTTAATAAAATCTGAAAAGCAGATATGTAACTTTGCAAGATAGACAAAAAAGAAAATCTATCCAAAAGGTACAAAAATCTCCTTAACAAAAACTTACAGTTTAAAATGTTAAGTATAAGGGTTGATTAAACGCCAAAAGGTACACAAATCAGCTAGTACCCAACATTTCATTGATATTATTTTAAGTAATTTTACTACATTAATTTTCATTAATATTTTTTTGAATTTATTAGATGTTTCACAGACCCTTATGCTGGCCAGTTCATTCATTTTCTTTTATGATTTAAGTCGCGTCAACATCAAGGTTATTGGCGCCCGGAGCTTTTTTCAGTGCACTGCCGGCCTCCGGACAGTGTTCTCTCGTTACAGACAACTCTGTCCATCACCCGGACAGTGAGCTGTAAGAAGCTCTTAGAAAGAGAAAATCTAAGGGTCAGCAGCTGGATTCGAACCCGGAACCTCCACGTGAGAATCCAATATGCTAACCGCATAGCTAATCCCTTCCCTTTGTTCATTCATAATATTTTATTTTTTTGTTATAATTATGATAAAATGTATATTATATTTTCGTAATTAAATAGGTACTTTATTTTAGCTTTATTCCAAATTATTCTTCTGATTTATGCTCTTTATTCTGAATAGTCACATATATCGTATGTATGTACATGCACGTTAAAGTAAAAAAAGACAAAGGCAGAGTCGGCTACTATTTAAATTTGAATCACGGATTTAAAACAATATTTCA
Source organism: Rhodnius prolixus (assembly GCF_049639745.1). Lineage (NCBI taxonomy): Eukaryota > Metazoa > Arthropoda > Insecta > Hemiptera > Reduviidae > Rhodnius > Rhodnius prolixus. Next base: position 38,998,007 of record NW_027411614.1, on the reverse strand, counting down.
GTCTAGAATTCGTCTTTCCGAAGTATTTGTGAGCACAAATAACGCGTAGGTAATATCAAGTAAATTATTCAACAATAATTATTCATTTCTCAATTGTAATTTAATGTAGTCCCTCTAATTTTACTTATAGTAAAATACTGGAATAATTATGTTAGCTGTCATAAAAATATGCATATCTTATTTATCTTATTACAGTCAATCTAAGTTAAATGGTGTTCTACTTGAACAAATATTTTGTAGATTAAAATGGCCAGCATAAGGGTCTGTGAAACATCTAATAAATTCAAAAAAATATTAATGAAAATTAATGTAGTAAAATTACTTAAAATAATATCAATGAAATGTTGGGTACTAGCTGATTTGTGTACCTTTTGGCGTTTAATCAACCCTTATACTTAACATTTTAAACTGTAAGTTTTTGTTAAGGAGATATTTATACAGTAACAAAATTAATTATTTCAGTCTGCCTGAAAAAATTCTTACAGCTGCTATTCCGTGTCAGAGACACAGATCGTGCTGTCACTGAAGATAACAGAAAAACTACATGGGAAATCTTACGAGGCTATTTGGTACAATACAACTAATACTAAAAGGTAAATGTAGAAGATCTGGAAGTAGAAGATGTGGAAGATCGCTAGTTGGTTTAGATTCATCAAGGTGTGAAAATGGTTTCGAAATACGGGAGCTTTGCTTCGTGTTGCTGCCATTGGAAAGACGATGCAGCTCTCCAAAAAATAAATAAATAAATCTTAAACTTCAACCACTTCTATCTCAAATAAAGAAGACCTTACATGATCAGCTAGTCAGAGAAGTTAAAAGCAATCTTTAGGAGCAGTTATTTCCTTTAAAAGAATTCGAAAACAAAAAAACTAATTCAAAGAAAATTTAAATTTGAAAAAATAACTTTTCCTAAAAAAGCATTTGCAATTTATGAAGAGACCGCTTAAAATAGCAAATAACAGACAAGAACTTTAAACAGTAATTGGTGAGTAAGTTTTGAAGGAGGTATCTACTGTAGAATGTAAACTATCTGCCAACATGGACGAGTAGAGGCTGAAGTATAGTTTAAGCACATTATGTTTGGAGTGTACAGTTAGGATTAGTTTAGCACTAGTACTTCAATGTTAGTAGATAATTCAACAACAATTCAACTGGATGACGGTCTCTTCCTAATCGATGATATTTACAAAGTGAAATGGATGAAAATGTGAACAATATTAACCATATTTCGCAAAATACGAATCTAATATAATCGTATATTAGCTCTGGTTGGTTAACAAATTTTGTCTTTTACTTGTTATTAATAATAATAGTGAGCTTAGTTATATCCAATCAAAATTATGAACTAATCAACCGTTATAAATCCTACAATAATTTCCGTTGAAACTAAAATCTGGAATTATCGCCATTAATTTTGTCGGGCAACTATCAGTATATAGTTTTAGTCACAAAATTGTGGGGAACAACTCAACTGAGCAAATCTGTTGCATATAAATTAGACTAGCAATTTATGTTCAGTAGGTACACTTCCGGTTTGTAAGAAAAAAATTGTTTATAGTAAAGTATGAGCTTCCGCCGCCGTTCAGGAAACCTAATTGGACGTTAAGCCCCGCTCAATTTTGTGGGCATATGATTGTATTATGAAATGTACTTTTTGTATAATAACGAATAATTTATTTATTTAGTAGAATGTCCAATCTATTGTAAAAATTCACACATAAAGCTATCTAAGAACTCCAAATTGTTCAAATCAATTTCATTAACAGCAAATTTGACTTAACTGCTCTCTTTTTTACGACCTATGTACTCGAAGGCATTTCCAACTACATTACACATCTGTTTTACCAGCTATATTTAGCTATAAACGCCTACTTTCGTGCCAAACCATTAATCCTAATATCTCCAGTCAGGAAAGCTGTTCTTAAATCCTTCGGCTAAGGCCGAATTAGCGATGCTTGGTCACTTTGTCGTGACAAAAACGCGTGGTTAGCAGAATTAATGGCGAACTTAAGGCTTTCACCGCTGGATATTATTGTTCGCAGTCAATCACGGATATCTGTCAAGATTTCCCCTTTTATCTACTTTGCTTGAATGAATATTAAAGTAAAGTAAAGTAATTGCTTATTTTTTCAGGCGGGCTTTACGTCCAACTACCAGTTATGTAGGTGTCGTGGACGGAGGAGACTAGCAAACATACTTTACTGTAAATTTCTTTTATTACCCATTAAATAAAATCTAAGCCCTAAGACCGGGGAATCGCCTCTAACCGCTCGGCTACCGTGGCGCCCTGAATGAATATTAATTAGTACAACAACAAAAAAAAAAAAGACGTTAAAAAAGTCCCAACAAGATGGTACACGCATTGAATGCAAAGTGAAGGTGTTGGATTCAATTTAAGGAAAAAGCAAAACTGACTTGAATTAAAAAGGAAAATTAAAATGGATTTGCAAGCTGGTAAGTTGAAACAGGTGGCTGCTTATACTCCTTCTGACTTAATGTTTCCTCTAAAACTGTAATTTGTACACTGTTAAGCTGTCCTCCACTACCGCCCTTCCATTCAAAAAGTCCTTCAATTAGAGGAGAGAGAATGATAAAACACTTTATGAGTATTTGGCTTTCACTAAGCCTTATCTTCTTTCATTTATGCCTTTCGTCACCCAACACTTAGCCTCAATGTTTGCCTTGATAAATAGGCTATATTCTTGTCTCGAGGGTGAATCTCTTTAACAAAGATACGCTTGAATACCCTATTTGAAGAAAACCAACTACTACTAAGGCAACTGAAACTACTTAATTCTATCACAGGGATTTTCTAAAAATTTATTCCATGTCCTAAGTTAGATCTAACTAACTAGCTAAGGATCTAAGAGGAACGAAGAAAGAAAAATCAGCAAAATGGCGTGGAAATTTTGGTGACGATCGCTCCAGTTCTTAACTTTTAACGGGCAATATTCAGAAAGCAGAGATGCGTAAGCAGGATTCATCAATTTTCCAACCGAAAATCATAAAATTATCAACAGAAAGTAAATAAATTAGATCAGGTCTTTGGTTTCAAAATGGGTTCCCGAAAAAAAAACCCTTTACAGAATCAAGAGCCAAAAATAAAAATAAAAAATGAATACTTCCGTTAAAACTCCAAAATCGGACAATCGCATTTCCTTCTCATGCTGTCCAGAATAAGAGGAACATATAAGTTACAGTTTAAGTTCAGCAACAACATGACGGTAAACACTTTTTGAACTACTGCACCGCATTAATTATTTTAACTGAAGTACCGGTATTATGTACAATACATGGTTTCATGTGTCGCGCGTTGCATTAATTTGCCCAGCTTTTCATATAATATAAGGAGGTTTGTAGGGGCTGCCAGTGCAGCTTTACATAGCTAGTGTGTACACTATAGTTTACCTACAAGCTTCAGTTGACTTATGACTGAAGGCAGCCAAGTACACCAGCGTGTGTATTGAAGCCATTCGTTTTGATAATGCACACTACAAACTGTGTACAGTTAACTGTACACAAATAAATTACTTCCTTTTCGCTACACTTCTATTTTGATGGCAGTGAATTTTCTTAAATTTTACCCATCTTCTGTTTTATTTACTTTATATTAACAAAATAGTAATCGATTCATGGATTAACAATAATCGAATTTTAAAATTTTCCGTTTTTTAGAAAAAGGGAAACAAAATATATTCCAATTTATGAAAAATCTTTTACTTTACCCTGGTTAGGAAAGGATAAAACGTAAAGTATTAAAAATTATATTGAAATGTCACGTTTTTATTGGATACATTCTGAGACTTAAAAAACAAGGTATTTTTAAAAAAGTGTGACCACAATATCTCAAAAATGGAAAACCAATAAAAAAAAATCTATCGATTTTGATTAGGACACTACTTACAATTCCTTACATATGAATATATTTTTTTTATTTAAGGCGCGAAAACATCTGACGTCATTGACACCCGTAGCTTTTCTCAGTGCACGGCCGGCCTCCAAACAATGTTCTCTTACTGACAACACTGCCGATTACCGGATAGTGAGATGTAAGAAACACCAAGGAATAGAAAATCTAAAGGCCAGCACAGTTGGATTCGAACCCGAGATATCCGCGTTGGAATCCAATATAAAAGCTATCTCATATTGGAAAGACGTAAAATGTTTTGTTCACCTTTCTGTTTCCTAAACGAAGTTTTGAGACCCAGTTATTGAACATCTAACGATCGTCGCAGGATTGGCAGTAACATTACTATCACATATTGAAGAAGTATTCACAAGAACACTTAGCGATTGACACTATCAAAAATTTGCAAAACTAACTGAAGGCACAGAACTAAACAGATAATCAGGAACTACGCACAGCTAATAACCTTAGGCAGAAACTAAAGAAGAATAATCTCAAGTTAACTTAAGCGGACAAAGGCAAATCTAGGGTAATTTTGAACACACTTAGACCATATTAACAAAACAACTTCTTAAATAAAATCGGACAAACTCAACTTAAGAACAACCCGACAACACGAGTCCAATAGCAAATCAAGACAGCTATAAAAACAACCACCTTTATCGTACCTAAAAATGGAGTACACAAATACATATCCATGAATCCCACAGCACCTAACCTGAGAACAGTTCCTAAAGTTTACATATAAACAATACACAACTCATTATCCACTTATTGTAAGACACAGACGTTACAGTCTCATCAAGCCTCATACGAGTATCCCTTGTCATTACAAACCTTTAACACTTCTATCCTGTCAGGGACTCTTTAAATATTATAAAACAGAAACTGAAAGTCGAAAACACAGAACAGTACAACTAATAGCTCAAACCAAAACCGAAACTACCTTCAAACAAAATTACTTTAGATTTAACAATAACTTTTACCTTGCTAATGACAAATTAGGAATGGAGGAACTCCACATCGGCCATATTGTCTGAAATATTTATACATTTAATGTAGACCACTCACTACTGTTACTCAAAAAAGATGTAGACATATGTAAATTATTTTCTTAACTAAACAAAAGCTCTAAAATAAAATTTCACACAAGAATATGTGAACGACCAAACTCTTAACTTCCTGGATATCACACTATAAGAAACAATTAATGAATACATCAAAAAGGTTTAGAAAACTATTCCAAACAACTTGGGGAAACCAAGAATGCAAATTCGGCACTTGTCAGTTAAAAAGAAAAGTTCAAATCATACATCAAATAAGTTTATAAATCAATTTAAATACTTTTGTAGTATTTAAAAAAAAAGAAATAACCAACACTGAACGTAGTCAACACGTAGCATTAATATTAATTTGTAAGTAATAATTAAATGATAACATGCTACTTTCAGGCAAGAATAATACAAATATAAAATAAGTAATTGATAATAAAGTCTTACCTTGTTTAAATAATATAAAAGTTCACAGCATCTCAGTAGATCACCAATCCAATAGCACTTGACACTATTTAAAATAATTCACAACACTATTCGCACTTAAACTGTATATCGCGCACTAAATATAACTTGAACACAATTTATAAAATAGAACTTTACTTTAACTCGCACAAATATTCACTTAAAAAATCACGTTAACAAAGAGACATAAGTAACGAGTTAAAGATGTCCGCCGGTAACTGGCCAGGCAGATCAGCTGGTAAGGTTATTTAAGCAGGGTGACCAACTTTCTTTTTTTAAATTTATTTTCATTTCAATGAAATGTAATTAGTGAATTAGGGATTTTATTAAATCGATTTATTTTAAAGAGATTTTAAAATATCAAAGAAGATTTAATTAAATCAATGCGAATAAAGAAAAATCTGGTGTGAACACTTTTCTTTTTCGAGGTTCTTTTGAAAATCCGAATTCCAAGGATAAAAGGAGTTTTTGATTACTTAGTATTATTAACATAAATACAAACTACGAGACAATAGAATACGAATTTCTATTTTTATGTTCACATAAAAGTTTGCGCAGTAATACATTAAACTATGTAAACAAATTAAAATATGAATGAAAATCATGACTGATGAAAGACAAACACAATATTCTTTCATTTTTCATGGTGTATTGTTTAAATATTTTGTTTTTTAAACACTTACTATTCAGTTCATCAAAACAAATAACATTACTATTGCAAACATATTTTTAAAAGAATAGTGTGAATTCAAAAATAATAATTCTTTTTAGTACTCCTAGTGAATAATAGAATTTCCTGTCTAGCAAAGCATGCGCATGCAAAGATAGAATTTTAATGCAACTAACCACTTCCTTGTTCCTAGAGAACAAATAAAATACAATTTCCGTCTCCCATGAAAAGGAAGAAGCTCTTTATAAGTCTAAAACAAGCGACGTAGGAAGAGACTGCTGTTCGTTAAATCTTTACGACATACGAGGGTCGTTTGAAAATTCCGTGCAAAGTCAGAGAGATAGCACCACTGGCGCGTATCGAGGTTATGTTAAGTTAGTAGCATCTCTTGGAAGAACACACACCAAGTTTCAGCCAGATCGGTCTATTTCTTTTGTGTTTGGCATTCGTTTGAATCGAGGAAGTCGAGTGATTTTCAAAAAATGGACGAAAAAGAATTTCGTGTATTGATTAAACACTACTTTATGAAAGGCAAAACGCCTCAGGAGACTAAAGAGAAGCTTGATAAACATTATGGTGACTCTGCACCTTCGATTAGAACAGTTTATAAGTGGTTTCAAAATTTTCGGAGTGGCCATATGGGCACAAGTGACGCTGAACGTTCTGGACGCCCTGTTGAGGTTACTACTCCAGAAATCATTGATAAAATCCATGATATGATGATGGATGACAGAAGAGTGAAGGTGCGTGAGATTGCTAGTGCTGTGGGCATCTCGAATATTTTGCATCAACATTTGGACATGACAAAGCTATCCGCAAGATGGGTGCCGCGATTGCTCACGCTTGACCAAAAACGAAATCGTGTGAAGTGTTGCAAGGACGGTTTGCAGCTGTTCCAGAAGAATCCGCAGGACTTTAAGCGTCGTTTCGTCACTGTGGATGAAACATGGATACATCACTACACTCCTGAGACCAAAGAACAATCTAAACAATGGGTTACCAAGGGGGAATCTGCGCCAAAAAAGGCGAAGACCGTTCCTTCGGCCGGAAAGATTATGGCGACTGTCTTTTGGGATTCGCAAGGAATAATCCTCATCGACTATCTGGAAAAGGGTAAAACTATTACAGGTGCATATTATTCATCGTTATTGGACCGTTTGAAAACCGAGCTGCAAGAAAAACGCCCACGATTGGCCCACAAAAAAGTCCTTTTCCATCACGACAACGCACCAGCTCACACCTCAGCAGTTGTGGTCGCAAAATTAATGGAAATAGGGTTCCAACTCGTTTCACATCCCCCCTATTCTCCAGACTTGGCTCCCTCGGACTACTATTTGTTCCCCAATATGATGAAATGGCTGGCGGGAAAAAGATTTTATTCAAACGAGAAACGAATGGCTATTTTTTCAGACTTGGACAAATCCTATTATTCGGAAGGGATCAACAAACTAGAGCAGCGTTGGACGAAGTGTATAAGCCTAAAAGGAGACTATGTTGAAAAATAAAAAAGGTTTACCCCAAAAAATTAAGTAGTTTTTATTTTTGCACGGACTTTTCAAACGACCCTCGTATAGACAAGAGGTAACTAAAACACTTGTCGCGTCGATGGATTTAAACAAAAATTAAGAGAAATATTACTTGCAATTAGAGTCATTATTCCTTCTATCAATACATAGAAAGCCAATAGATTCTGTTCAAACTTATGATAAAGAATTCTCACGGAACCAATCATAGATTTCAATTCGTAAATATTCTTCTGATTCAAAAAGTATTTGATTCTTTCTAACGTTTTTCAATTTTTTCCCTGCATTACTCTGAAATGTCAACTAACAAACTCCTTTATCCCAGAGAAGTGCCATGAAACGAATTCAAAAATAAATATGCGTATGGTGAATTTAAAAGTTAGAACTGAACGTGTACGTAATTTACATAAGAGGTTTACACAAAATCTTAGGAGCCATTTCTGAGAGAATCTTATAATTAAAAATGGCAACCTCAAAGTGTTTCTTCTAGTTGAAGAACTTTTTTTCTTCAAGCTGGGAATTTGAACCTTTTTAACCTTAAACTGAAACAGAACATTGCTTTGAAGTGTAAAAGTGAAGTGAAATAATACCTATTTTTTCAGCCAGTTTTTACAACCAACTACCACAAATTAGGTATCTTGGGAGGTAAAGGGATGACTAGCAAACATACTTTACTGTTAAATTCTTTTATTAACTATTAAATAAAATCCATACCCAAACATAAATCACTTGCTAATACCACTTTTTCGAACCCAAAACAAGTGAAAAAACCGGCACTACCTGTGACAATACAATTAAGAAATTTCACACGATTCCAAACGACAAGTCGTAGACAGCAAGCTTAGTATTGGCAATAATGTTTTGGCCTAAAGTCGCTGCAGTTGCAGATAAAAAGGCCAATCGCTTTTATTAAAAACTTTTTTGACCGGAAATTCAAGCTCTTTTGTACTTCCTTCTAATGGTCTCTTCAGTGCACAGGTTGATTTACGGAGAACTTGTAGACAATGTACGACCAGTGGATCCAGTAATATGCAATGTAATAATGAACGCAGACAATGCAATTCGAGAAAGATAAAAGAAATAAGTTGACTAGCTCAATAACCAGCTTTTGTAATCATAAATCAATATTAAAAACTTCTAAAAAAACGCGAGCTAGACATAATGGTAATTAATCCTGGTGAAAAACACAGGGGAACCTAGAAATTTTTTTTATTCAGAAATGAATATTCTTTTCAAGTATGTGGATATCAAATTCTCTGTGATGCGAATTTAATTTAATAAATCGAACAATATAAAAAAGCAAAGAGAAGTAAAATTACAAATAAAAGGAAAAAAAATAAGGAAATGAAAGAATCAAATAGAAATCAATAATTAAATTCTTTAATAATGTTGATCCTATATTTCCTGAAGCCTACCATACAAAACTAATCCACTTTGTACAAATATTAATGTCTGAAATGAATTAAATTATAATTCCCCCCAAAAAAGTTCCTAACAAATCATAAATGTAGGTATTCAAATAAAATCACAGCCGAACAAATTACCATTAATTAGACATCTTTTTTTCTCTGAAACAATAGTCGCGATAAAAAAATTTTTGCTCGAGAAAAGCGGGGATGGTGAATGGAGAAGTTGGGAATTCCGAATGAAGATGGAGGGATTGCAGTCAGTCAGTGAAGCTGTCAGAGGCACACTGATTACAGATTCCTGCAAAGTGCTGCGAGATAGATTGCGGCCTTTAATTAAACCTACAGCAGATAATTACAATCGTCCTTCCAAATACTTAATCTCATTTTCATATTAAGTTTTAAAGTGGAACAACTAGGAATTTTATTATAAAGAGATTTTCATTAACACGTCAATGACTTTTTCTTTTTCAGAATCGTTTTTAGTCTTTTTTATTTCTATAATTAGATGATGCTGCCATCAAGAAATGGTTGAAGGTTCCAAGCACTGTGTTATGTCGGCTGTTTAATTTTTATCAGCAACTTAAAATTATATTAAAACCATGGATTGTCTTGTGAATTTAATTCTTTAGTAATTGCATTGTGAGCCTCTTTGAATCCTGGGCAACTAAATGAGCCTTTCTCAAATAGTCTTCTCAAATCCCGTCAAAGATTACAAGGCTGTGACCCGTACACAATATCAACTATCAGCGTTTAGATTTACCAACCATCTTGACTGTATCTTAGGCTCTCCTTTTACCGGAGTCCACCTTCATATTATATCTTTCTCTCATGGTACTCCTAGCCTAATCATCTTCACTATAACCAGCTTCCCCATAGAGTTCGTACTTTTTTTTTGTGTGTATAGATAGACTCTCTTCATCTGACTTCAGGATGGTCTAGGTTAAAAAAAAGTATAAATTGTTACAAAATGAGCGTCTTGCAGAGTAAGAATTTAGGACTACCTGGTGATTAAGTTGCTTTTCAAAAAACCAAATCAGTCCAAAAGCAACAACTGTTTGCAGCTGTGGTTGGTTTATTGAACTATCTGTAAAGATGCTGTTAGTGAAATTACGAGGTAACTAAATTCAAGTCCTCTCAGGTGTACAAAGGAACCAATATGGTGGACATTCTCTCCCAGCAGAAGATCATACTTCGTTTTGGCCACTTTCTCATGCTCCTTATACGACTTTGAGAGGCATTTTTCAAGACTGAATGGATGCTATTACTTCTATGTCTTAAGTAATATACCTGCAATTACACTGATTTGCGACAAACAGAGTCCTCAGAGTCCTTGATTATTCTCTCCAGTATCTTGGTGCGAATGAAGCGGAAAGCATCGCTATGTAAATTAGACAGGATCTAACGACAAATAAGTGCGCTGAAAAGGTACTTTCAGGAGATTGTCCATCTCTCGCCTTTTACGAATTTTTAAAGGAGTATATTTAAAATAAAAATATTTATGTACATTATACGTGTACAATGTATGTACAATCTCTATTTGCATTTTCGAGAATCCATTTCCGATGAAGGATTTTGTCCGCCTAATTTTCGTTATACGTATGGTGTCGAAATGAAATATTTACGTTAGACTTCCGGCAATGTTTGTTTTGCAAGTAGTAAATTAGAAGGTGGATGAGATATATTGGTGCGTGAACAGCAGGAAGGAGAGAAACTACTCAGCGGTAGCTCTCTCGACAGGAAACCGATTATGATGGTGATGGTCTTCAGACCTCAAGGAGATCTCGAGGCCATTGACGATTCAGTCATGAGGAGGATAGTAAGGAATGTCAAAGAAGGCAAGAGACTGTACAAGAGAATTTGAGCAAGTAGAGAGAGCAGTATGGAATTTTTGAAAAAGTAAATTATAGAAAACTGAATCAAAAATACAAATTAATAAAAACAACAATTTTTGTTGAATAAAAACAGAGTTCGTCTAAGATTTTTTCAGATCCCGTGAATTAAAAAACGCCGAGATTCATCAGATCGGAGTTTATGGGAGTCTCCCTCGCTAATCAGAATGTAGGGATTTACCATTTAGTTTGGAAAATTGATAAATTAATTTCCTCTATGCAGGACAATCTAATGGGTTATAGTTAGTATTCTTGCGTAGCCAAGCTGAATTGAGAACAGTATTGTTTAGTCGAGGTTTTAGCAATAGAGTTTATTGATGTTATGATATATTAAGGGCTACGTTAAGGCAACAATTAGGAGTTGACGTGAACCAGTAATGCATGCTTGGTACCCATTATTGCGAATTGTCGGTGAACAAAATGACAGAAGGGCTGGTGTTGAGTGGAAAGGCTGCGGTTATAAGGGCATGAAAATACCTTCACCCTACCTTAATGATCCTAATAGCGTGTACTGTTTGGGTTTGACGTCAAGACCATATTTCCAGGTAGCATGTTATTCATTCGGCCACCATAACTAGTAGACTAGTACAAGCACAATGTCAGAGCCAATCAGTCATTGAATTTATGCTCCCCCCTCATCCTGCTTTTCACTGCATTCACATTTAGGGTTCAAAGAAGTCCTTCAAGATTACAATAAGCTCATTGAAGAGAAAGTGAAGGTTAACTTTAGGAAACGAAAAGCAAAGATATGTGTGGTGACTGGAAAAGAAACGTTAGTAATTGAAAAGACTTTAGCTTACGAGTGGCACCACCTTTTAACGTCTGAGGGCCGAAATTCGGACATAATGTTGATGAAGTGCCGCCCTAAATCGTCCTATATAAGTCAGCTCCTCGAGATAACACATAATTTAAGTTATACTTTACAAATTAATGCCTGATAATGGTTTTTTCTTAATAATTAACAAAATACCACTACAAAAAATGGGGTGTCAACATTCACAAAGACTTTTACTACTATTCTCAAGGTAGGGGCGGGCATTGGTCTAGTGGTTATGAAAGTGGCTTTGTAAGTAGGAGATCCCCAGTTCGAATCCCGCGTACGGCTACTTTTTATTTATTAGAGCAAATTGTTTATAGTAAAGTATCAGCTTCTGCCTCCGTTCACGAAATCTAATTGGTAGTTGGAGGTTAAACCCCGCCTGAAAAAAGTAGGTGTTTACTTTAGTATTCTCAAAGTGCTCCCGATCATTTGATACATTCTAAATTCTTACCAATATTATACAGTTTTTAAAACTTTTCATTTGAGAGAAATGTAACTCTGTCCTAAGCTTCTGTCCAAAACTGGCGTGTTTAAAATTGGTTTTGAAACTAACTTTTATAAATAAAAAAAGATGATCAAAACTAAAGTAAAATTAAAAAATTGAAGTAATTGTCTATTGTTTCAAAACATCCCAACTTCCAATTAGGAGACTTGGAGGAAGACAAAAGTGCATCCTTTATTATTAACATTTGATTTCTAACAGGTAATAAGTAACTATATGTGAAATACAAATTTTGTGATCTTCCACTTGCATATTCACGCTTATGAATACTACAACAACCTTTGCCTAGAAAAGTAACAAATCTATATTATGGAAAGTTTTGTAGAAATCATTAAAAGTTATTTTGGGAAGATCTCAAAAACGTGAACAATCCATTGTACTTTTAAGTATGAGAAAGTAACACTTTTAATTCTTCTTAAAAACGTACCCAAAACGTAGATTCTAATCTATTAATAATCAATTTTTTTTCAAATTAATTGCTCAGAGAATAGCTAATAATAATGAACATAACAAGTAGATTACGTAAAAAACTGTTATGAATAGCAATATATAAAGCTTATTTACAACCCAGAATATATATGGCAAGATTTGCTAGGTATGCATACATTAAATAGCAGATCTACAGACGTACCAATTATAGTGGATAATTATCTGTTTGTTATCGCGCTAGCAGTGGCGTTAGAATGAAGATTTTGCACGTGGAATGGTTTAAAACAGAAACCTTACCATTATAGAGAGAGATGTACGGACATCGGCCCTAATGTTTAGGATAAACCCTAACTGGAAAGTACACTCAAGGGTGTTCTTAGAGGGGCCTAGCTACTTAACCACCACCCAGTAGAATGTAATTACTGCAAATTGTTTATGTTATCCATTTCACGTGCATACACACGTGGGTGAACAAGTGTATGGGTACAGCGTCAGTATACCATATTTACCCACATTATATTTAATCACCAATTTTACCAATATACACATATAATTGATTGTTACTATAGTAAAAGTAATCAACTTCAACTACGCCACAAAAGTTATTTTTATAAAAGTTATTACACAAGTTATATCTTCATGATTCTGAAAAATTTGCCAGAAAAGAAATCAAGAATATGGTGGTTTGGATTTTTTGGATTGTGTCTTTTGCTTTTTTTGTTTTAACTTTGTAGCTTAGTATGAATATATAGGCTTCGTGACCGTAAATTATTAAACTTAGGATTCAAGATTGGCGAGGAATCGGTCAAATAAAAAACAACTCGTCTTTTTGCCAACGTTTCGACAAATATTGGAAAATTTCTTTTAATACAAAACTAGTTCTAGAACAGACACGTCGAACTTAGCCAATTGTTACAATTTTATCATTAAAAAATAAATAGATATCCATAATTATTGCTGAGTTCTTTTAAATTTGCTTTTAATCATTTGGTTCTTATGGTATTTAGTTTATAAGTGTTTTTGGTTTTTCCTGTTTGTTTTTGTAGTATTAAAAGAAATTTCCCAATATCTATTTTATTTACTCTTTTGTCAAAATTGAACATTGTAATTAGTCTATTGTAACTGTCCCATTGTCATTACCAAAATTCCCGTGGGAGTCCCGCTATATCTGTATATATATATATACAGGGTGAACCAGTAACTATTGTCCATAGGCCTACTGTGTGTAGTACATCTAAAGTGGAGTTCAATGAGGTATTGGCCAACTTCATATTTTCCTCTGTTCTTGAGTGACGTCACTTTTAATTTTTTTAAAAAGATCATTACTTTTTTTGCAATAAAAATGTTATTACTCAGAAAGTTTTAGTCCGAATTCGATTTTGATGACACAGTTAGAAAGACAGATAAATTTCCTAAAAATTGACACCATTTAGAAGCATAAATTATTCTCCAAACAGCCTCAATCTTCCTCCGGAAACTGGGAAAATAAAATTAATCGAAATTTTTAAGAAAACTCATTAGGCCCTTACGTGATCATTATCAGACCTAGGTGCTGGCACTTTTTATAAAAGTTTCCTTGTCTAATGGGCTTTCAAATGGAATATCATTTTCCAGGATTCCTTCTATCTTCGTATGAGAAATTACGTTTGTTTTGCATGAAAACGTGTACACGAGTAAAGAGTTTTTAATGACTTAAACTACTTGATAAACTAACACTGTTGAGTGCTCGTGAACACGTTTTCTTATAAAACAAACGTAATTTCTCAACAGTGTTATGGTACAATAGAAAATTTTATTTAATTTTTAATTTTATTTATTTTTTTTTTTTTATTTAATTATTTACATGTTTGTATATATATTACTGATTTTTTACTGATTCTCTATGTTACTGATTCTCTAAATTGTTTGTATTTGTAATATCCAGGCCCTGAAGAAGACAATATATTTGTCGAAACAATGGCAGAAAGACGAGTTGTTGTTTTTATTTGACCGATTCCTCGCCAATCTTGAATCCTTAGTTTGTAGCTTAGTGTTTTGAACGTCTATATTTTTAATCTTATCGCAGCAGACGATATTACAAGCCAAAAATTATTATTACTCCAATGGTGTGCATCTTACGGATGATCCTAAGTGCCTCAAATTGTTTAGTTAAAAATAAAAGATATTCTATTGAAGCTGCATTTAATTTGAATTTTAGGAAGTGACAAGCTCGCTTTAGGGCCCCTTTGCCAAGTAAAGCTTCCAGTAAAAAATAAATTAAGCACACAAAGTGTACGCTTCTTGTAATCCCTTTAGTTTTTTTTACCCGCCGTTGTAATGTCAATAAAATTAACTTAAACAAACATTGGAATCATGATTAAACAATGTGAACAAACATGGTCCTTTTGTAGTACACCTTTTGTATTGAAATATATGTAATAGCAGACAATATAGATCGCTATTGTAACTTTTGATAGCCTTGTTTTTATGTGACAAGTCGTTTGTAGTTGGCAAATGAAATGCGTCAACTCTTATCAACGTCAAGCTGTTATCAGACTTAACTATCAATTATAGAATATTCCGTACTACGGAATTATGGATCAAAAAGTTGAACCATTTGTGTTGGAAGCTATATACAATAAATAGAAAATCATCTAAAATTGCTTACAAGTGCTATTTCAAATTTCATCATTTCCTGTTTGTTAGGAAAACGGTACTAAAACGTTTAAATTAAATTACTTCAAAATTAAATACTCAAGAATACTTTTTGGAAAAAATAGAAGAAGAAGAGAGGTAAAATAAATTAATAAAATTAATTATAAGTTTGGCTCGCATTAAAAAGCACAAAAAACAGAAAGAATACGAAAGCGGAAACATGTGCGTCTGTCTACCAGCAGAAGTGTCTGGGGCTGTTGTAGGCTTGGAAGAAGAAGAAGGCTGGGGAAAGTGTTAAACTAGGTACAACTTTACTAAGAGAAATTGCTGGAGTGGTACAATGCAGCCAGGTAAAGACATAAATCTTTTGAATTACTCCTGGACCATTTTAAACCTTGAGTTCTCTTCTTTTATTTCACTAACCCCCTCACTCTGTGCTGTCCTGGCCGAGACAGTTCACCCTCATAGATATTTCTTGGTTCTACACACATTCTGCGAGGAAGCTAGCCAGCAATACCTTTTTTTTTGCCTCTTGTACACTCGGTAAGGGTACTTAACTAATCTATTAGGCTTCCAACAGTCAATTTCTTTTGTAATGTCCTCTTCTACTTGGTCTATCTATGTGATAATTTATTTAACAGCCCTTAATCAACAGCTAGTAGTCCAGAACAGCGCTGAATACCTCTAGCACGGACCAGAAAATGGTATCTCAAAGCCGCGTATCCAACAGCCTTAACTTCGCTAACCGCAAAACCAGCAAGGCTCAATAATTACTAAGTAAGCGACCTGTTTTATGAAAGAAGTTGGTCTTAGTGCAGAAGAGAATAACTTCAACCATTATTTGTATTCACCCAATCACTAGAGCGCATTAACCGACCAATGAGATTCTCTGAATGTGGAGATTACACGATTTGGTTGTGGAGAAAAGAAATAATGGATTTTCTTGAAGGAAGTGAAAAATCTTTAAAGATCTGGAAGAATGGAAAGGTTTAAAACATTTACTATTCACGAAAAGAATTTAGTTTTGGAGAGATTGTTACAGTTAAGATCAGGAACAACTCGGATTTTTGTTTTTCTTTAATATTAATTTAAAACATTAGTCTGGTCTAGAAGATGAAGTCTGGTCAGTAAATTGAACGTCTATTGGCTTCTAGTGTTCAATAAGTGGATTCCACGTGAGTCCTCTGGTGGTACTTATAGAAAAAGTTAACGTGTAAAGTCATGGTACGTTCACATAGCAGATAAGGTGTATAAGATCTGTAGCTACACGTGGAAGGCAATGCTTCAAAGAACAGATAAAATGGTTAAGGTCTAACCTCCAGTTAAAAAAATCTGTTTGTGAGTTCATATCAGAGGCTTCTACCACATGCTTGGCTCACAGAATTCCGGAAGCCCTACACGTTCAAAGATTCTTGTAAAAGAACTTGGCCTTCAAAGCGTGGTGCCTTTGATAGGTAACTCTCCATATTCTGTTAGAATATTTACTGAACATAACTTGCGCGCCAACTTAACCTGTAGTCAATCAGCCCTTTTCGTCCAAAGGTACCTCACATTGCTGTGAAAATGGAGGTATAAAATAAAAAGTGGCCCGCACGACTCATTAAATTCATAAATAATTTCCTCTTCGCATAAATTTAGGTAAAACTCTTTATCTAGCTAGTAATTCCTTTCCAAAAGTGATTACCGTTTCACCCAACAGTGTTGTGACTGTAAGAACCCACTAAATGATTTGCAATGTACGAAGTGATCAAATACCCTATCACTAACTCACTTATAAATACATACACATAGACAGTGGGATCACAATGGTACATCGTTACATAGCAATTTCCACGTTCTCCTATCAAACCATCAATTATCGTAAACACAATATCCAATTACCTTGGCCACACAGGAAATTTTCAAATTACCCATGCCTATTTCAGAAGTCCCGCCCCCTCTAGTAATCACTTTATACTAATTCGTATAAATCTATTTTATCTCCACGATACCTAAAAGTGAACAGTATTATTTTTTGCATTAATTAACTTAAGTTTAAATAATGGTTTCACACGATGTACGTTTTAGTTGGAATAATATTAGTTATTCCTTCCTTTTTTTACTTTCTTATAATGTACGCAAAAAAAAAGTTTAAAATCGCGACAAATTTTAGAATTAAGTTTATCGAAAACATATGTTTTGACTTTAACCACCGAACGGAATAAAAACGGTTTTTATAATCTTGGTGTGAATGTGAATGGTATTTTACCAGAAAAAAGATTGCAAAAAACACACCAATTTGCCGTTTAGCAACATTGTGAGATTTTAGTCTAAAAAAAAAGGCATAATCTATTTCTTTTGCTTACCACGCGGTCCAAACAGATCCTCTTTAAGATCATTTCAACCTTGTCGGACTATCTCTTTCCAGCGCCATCTTTCTACACTCAGCTTGTCTAAGAACTTCTTTCACATCGTACAATCATCACAACTAGAGACAACCTCGTTTTCTTGCATCTTCTAGGGCAGGGGTCCCCAAACTACGGCCTGCGGGCCACATGCGGCCCCCTGAGGCCATTTTTCCGGCCCCCGGCGCACTTCCATAGGGGGCATCTCTTTCATTGATAGTCAGTGAGAGAAGCACTATATGTGGCGGTGCGTCACTCATGTACAGTACTACTTCCGATGACGCGCGGGACGGACGCGTCACGGCTCCGAAAACAGTGTAAAATAACAGCAGAAGTAGGAAGAAAGGCAAAGCACTTTCTAACTAAACCGGATTCACCTTAGCCAAAAGCAGGCCCATAGTTTCCATTGAAATACTGGGCAGTTTGTTGATTTAGAATTTACTTGCTCTTTATTTTAAATATTCTATTTGTTCCCGTTTTGTTTTTTTTACTTTAAAATAGTTTTTTTTTATAGTCCGGCTCTCCAACGGTCTGAGGGACAGTGAATGGGCCCCCTTTGCAAAAAGTTTAGAGACACCTGGTCTAGGGCCTACCATTCAGACCTAATTTAGTAGCATCTCTTATGCCTAACGTCGGATTAGCCTAAACCATCTTAAACCTTCCTTTCTTTATCCTGATTATAGCTGTTCAACAGATGGTCCAAAGTTGGGTAGATGTCTTCTTCAAAGATGGGCGATTTTTATGAATTATTTATTTATTTATTAATTGCTTCATAGCTAATTGCTTAAGCAATGGAGATGGCCAATCATTAAATTTCTAACAACTACATCTACATACACAAAGAAAAATAAATTATCTTAAGGAAAAAACTAAAACAAAAAGTATCCCCAATATAGCAGCATAATATACATGAGACAAACCAAATAAAAGGTATCCCCAATATAGCAGCATAATATACATGAGACAAACCAAATAAAAGGTATCCCCAATATAACAGCATAATATACATGAGACAAACCAAATAAAAGGTATCCCCAATATAGCAGCATAATATACATGAGACAAACCAAATAAAAGGTATCCCCAATATAGCAGCATAATATACATGAGACAATCCAAATAAAAGGTATCCCCAATATAGCAGCATAATATACATGAGACAAACCAAATAAAAAGTATCCCCAATATAGGAGCATAATATACATGAGACAAACCAAATAATGATACAAAAAAGATACTTAAAAATACTTATACTGAAAATTATAAATATTCTTAATAAGTATTTTAAAAGAAGAAAAATGAAAAAAAATATATCATCTTCTAAAACAAAACTTCTAATTTTGGTAGCCTGTTTACAGAAATTAAATATGGAATTTGATTGTTCTTTTGTATTCATTATAAGCAATTGCTCTAATTTCTGCGAGAATTTCTGTATGAATAATAGCATTAACTTATTTTTAAAAAAAACTTTTTTACTGGCTCGTTATTGAAGTACAGTAACATTTTCGAACTATTAAAGGTATTTATTCATTAAAAATAAAGGATATTCAATGCTATTCAGATTTATCCAAATGAGAAGAATTGACCCAATTCCAAAATCACCTGTTATTCATAGTTTTCTATTCTATTCACCAGTTGAATAAATTCCTGGTGATGGAACATATTAGTTACGAAAATTAAACAATTTTCGTTTCTAACCAACTTGAGTATAAAATGAGAAAAGGCGATTTACGAAGCAACACAGGGAAGTGCTTGTTCAGGTGAGATGTACTGGGAACAAGCAGAAATCTCTGGTAAAGCGTGTTGAGAGAGATTTGTGAAGGTAGGTTAGTTTGGAAGCAGGGCAACAACGCTGCAGAACCCTAAGCTGGGGGGCCCACTTTAGGAGCTAGACAAATAACCTAAACCCCTGTTGTAGGTGCCTGTACGACATTATATAAAAAGTTTTCCAACTTGAAATATAGTAATGTAAAAGTTTGAAGAGGTAGGAAGGAGGGGGGTGAAAGTGCCGGGTTTTGGCACTGCCGCTGCTGTAGCGCGTACAAACTTAGATCAAGTTAGCGGCGACCAAACGCTACTTACAGTGTGCTCATCTTTTATCTAGTTGAGAGAACGATTCGCTACAGCCTCCCTAACTGGGAATCCTCAAGTCTCTTCTCCCGTCGTTTCCTTTTACCTGCGCCTTCTTTCTCTAACTTCTGACGATTACTTTCCTACAGTATAACTTCCTCACGACCCCTAGCCTAGCTTAGATGTTTTCAACGATTTCCAAAATGCTACAATTCAAAGTTACAATGGGCAAGTAACTTCACAATTTCAACTAACCTCTAAATGTATATCTCAAATTCAAGGATAGGAAGAAAAGCGTCCAAATAATAAATTAAAAGGGGTTTAATAATAAAGTTTTTCTCACAACGCAAGAATCAAGAAAATTAATTAAAAATTTGACTTAAGTTCGAGTTTGGATTTTCATCTTACTTCTGGAGGCTGATAAGATCCTATTAGGGCGGCCTTACAGGCCTACGCCACTGCGACCCATTTGGATCTATTGTGGCTCCCACCACACTAGAGCTCGCCCTCCAGATCCGTCCGTTTAATCAGACTCTTAATTCTGGAGAGCGACTCTTGGGTAAAGCTCACAGGCCTTGGTTTTTCCTCCCCGAGAAGTAACATCCTCACATTGACACAACACATGCAGTACCGTTTCCTTCTCCTCATTCTTTCATTCTCTCATTCTCCTTCAGAACCTACAGAAGGCTATCATTTGCCAGGCCCATGCAATGCATGTGTTTTCTGAGCCTGCACTGGCCGGTTAATAGGCCTACAATTTATCCTTATAGCCCCACGGCCGTGACGGATTAATTCTCCAGTCAGCCTAAAGGTTGACTAATCTAAGTCCGGAGGTTGATTAATCAGATTGAAAAAGTGAACTCAAGAGGAATCATCCAACCTATTTAAATGGACAGGTTCTCCAAGAATTTACAAGAATGAGTACTATAATGTGAAAGAGAATTTTAAGTTGTCGGTTTGGATTCGTACCAAGTTAGTATGAATATTGAAGGATATGGGTATTGGCGTGTGTTCGGCTCTCTGGGTTTGCAATAATCAAATGGAACATCTGTGACCACAATACTTTAAAGGGTACTGTGCTGTAAGCAATTCTTTATCAAATAGTTCCTTGACACCATGAGTCCTGCGTGCTGGAGATTCCTTTCTCTCGGCCAGAGAAGAGTTGAATATGATTTCACAAGATCCATTATTCTTGGTTTGTGGGAAAGGTTCTTCTTAACGTTACCCAAAAACCACTTCACATCATCAAAGACCTCTGGTAAACATCATCCATCATCAGTCTACTATAACATTCTCCAATTAACTTCTTTCGTTTGCCTCGAAATAACCTGTCATAATTGAGATGGATAACTTATTAAATCAGAAATATTATGAAGAAGAACTTATGCAAATAATCCAATTCAAGGGTTATTTCCCGCTTCAAACTCACTTAACCCGCCAAAAAAAAAAAAAGTTGCCAGAAAGAGAAATTAAGATAACTATGGATTTTTTTTCTCAAAAAAAATCATATTAATAGCTTGTTGAAGTGGCTTTAAAAAGAGGAATTAATTAATTCAACGAGGTTTTGTGAGTGGCCCGGTGGCACAGCAACAAGGCGCTGGAAGTCACGCTCAGTTTGGAGCACGAAAGTTAATGTCACGAAAGAAATAATCTATCCTTAAAAGTTGTGAACAATAAACATGTATAAAACAAAAGTATAGTTTTTTGTTTTACAATTTATGGGAATAAAAAGGGGAAATAAAAAATTGTAAACTCATCGTTGTTAACTTTCACTACAAACTACAAAAACAATGCCTGGAGACATTAGTCACAACGATTTTCGCTTAGTAACCGCGCATTTTAAAGATGTTTCAGATTCTTATTAACACGATTCAGTTTGTAAAACTACACATTACACTGTAAATAGAATGCTATCATCCACTCACTTCCAGTAATGCTCAAAATGAAATCTACTAGAAGAATTATTCAAATACAAATTTTACAGATCTAAGTAGTAAAAATTAAATATCATCAGATCAGAAACTTGAGCAAAACAATCGTAATTCTTCCAGCAATATTGTTTTTTGAGAGATATTTTATTCATTCAGAAGATTTCACTAAAAAACAAACGACTTTTTCTGGCTTAGAGGTCCTCAACGCGAATATTTCTCGTTAAAAGTCAATTTTTAAACAATCTGGCCTAACATCTAGTAATAGAATGAAACAATAATAAAAATAATAATAATTCTGTCATTACTAAAATAGTGATGATACTAAATAGGCTTGAGAAAATAATTTTTATAACTAGATATCTCCTACGTAGCAACAAGTTAAACCATCTGTTAACGGCAACACTTAGTACACCAACTTTTATTATAGCAATGAAACTAATTGTCTGGATAAATTGTCGTAAGGGATAAAAATAAAATTGGGTGTCGAAGAAGAAGTAACAATAAGAAGGCAGAATTACTACGGCTGTGTCTGGTTATCCAGGGTAGTAAAACATATTATTAGACGATAAACTATAAAAGTTAATAGTTTCTCACAGTTTTGTTCGTTTGTTACGATCAAGTAATAAATAAATTCATTTATATTTTTTATATACACTATATATATATTGCAGTGCACAATATTGCAATCTATCATCTAAAAAATGAATAAAAATAGAGAAAACATGCTATTTGATATCAACTTTAAATAATTCTGATGCTGCATTACGTCCAAGCAATTGAGAAAAAAAATATAATAAATCAATTAAATAAAATTTGAATAATCAAAGGTCAAAAAGGTAATATTGAATAAAATAGAGAACTAGGAATAAAGAATTTTGGAATGAAAGTATTAACTTTCACTAAAAATAGTAACAGCAAAGACTGGATTAAAGAAGGACAATTATAGAAATAGACAAGCTTGAGGACCCAGGATTCTGTTCCGACGGGAAAGAAACAGCAAGAATACAAAAAGAATAATATTTATATCTTTCAGAGTGTTTAGGGATGTTAACTATAGCTCTAAGCAAAGGTAATCGTAAGTATTACACTCTAGGTGCGGCTAAGATAAGCAATAGAACTGGATTTATGAAAATGGAATTTATTAGTCTTCAAGAACTGAAATAAGAAGTCGCCTACAAGTATTTAAAGATATAAAAAAAAGAAATGGGAAGAGGTATGGTTTAATTGGAAACTGGATTAACGAAAATATATGGTCCAAAAGAAAGGCAATACTGCGGATCCTGCATAAATGGGAGTAGGACTAAATATTCCATGTAAAAAACGAGTACAAAGAAATGGGAATTATTTCTCAGAACAAGGATCTCGATCATTATCCCACTCAGCAGAGTGCAAACAACTTGTCACAATTATCTGAGAATACGTTTGAATAATATACTGTAAGGTGAAGATTCTTCATGCACTTTCATGGGTAAGGAAATGAGTAAGCATTTCAAGGAGTGCTTAAAAATTTACAGAAAAGTTACTGGGGAAAAGGTAAGGAGCGAACTCAACTGCCTGAAAATAAATAGATCAACACTCTAAAGTTGGCGTCCGAAAAATGAGATTGTTGAAGTTTAATTTACTTGCAGCAGCAAGAGAACACTCTAGATATTTATTCCATTCTAAATTTTGGATCTCAGAAGTAAATTGTGCCTCATCCAAATAAAGGCTTCAGAACTTTAGAGGATAGTACGAGGCATGTCCAGAATAAGTGTACTGAGGCTCTCACGGTCGGAGGGATTTTTTTTTCGACATGTTGGCTACACTTCCGTGTAGCCTGATTCCTCCTCTCCGCAACGAGACCGGTTCGAGGTCAGTACGTTGAGAACTATCGACGTGACAATAGGTTTCGTAAAAAATGTCAATCCAATTTCCCGCCAAGTGCGAAATACGCGGCGTCATCCGTTATCTCGTTTGGAAGGGAAAAACTTATTTTTACCGATTGGTGGAGTAAATGGTAACCAAACATTGGGAATCAGAGTAAAAGTAGAATTAGACACTAACACCTGGACAATTATCCAAGCACTGAAGCATAAAATTTTCTAGAATCATCGGACACCTCAAATCGGACATTTCTGGGTGTGAACTCGAAATGGAAATGTGATATGATCGCAATCCTTTTAAGGAAAAAGAGACTTCTCCAGAAAGGAGAGGCAAAGAAAGTATTTCTTGGTCTTTCTAAGAAAATATTCAAAACAACTGCAGTTAGCCTGACTATCAGCTTTATTATTGACAAGAACGATTTCATTCCATATTTGAAAGAATTCATTAATCAATATAATTCTTAGTTGAAATGATGGTTTACGGAATACATTAAACCTTGGCGATAATGAAGATGATAGCTGAGCGATATTATCTAGAATATGAGATAGCTGAAGGTGATTAATAATAGAGTGAATTGTTTTACGGTGCAAGGACGGCGAGGAGATAATGGGACAAGGAGGGAAAAGTTGGTTGGAATGACAAGAGTTGGGCTCAGGAGTGGTTGGCGCGTCGGCCAGAACCGCTTGGACAGTGGAGGAGCCGGCGCTGGACCTGGGATGCGGGAGAGATCAATATCTGCCAAGTGTGCTCACCTTCAAATCGCCACTATAAAAGGCGGACAGTAAAATTAATGTCAGCTGTAGAGGTCACACCTAAATTAGTCTATGAAGGAGATGGCCACTCCATGATATTCACTGTTCTATATATATATATATTTAGGTGTCTTCTAATATCATCATTCTTCATCCTTCCGTTAAAAATTCATCCGGCACATGAGATTAATGATCCTGAACTACAAAGTTTTATCTACGAAGCCTTCTTAAAGGGTATATTGCCGCAAACTTCTCAATTAGTAGCAAATTAATGCAATAAAAAAACTTTCTTATTTCTGGTTTTACCGTCCCAATATTATAGCCAACTTTTCTCAACAATTAATAACCTTTCATTTACCTCTTTTCCAGCAATCTTGCACTTCCTGCAGGTAACTCAACATAATATCGTGAAATACTGACACTCCTAAAGAATCATTCGAAGAAAATAGAGTCTGCAAAGTTTTAAGCAAAGATGTATGTATCTAATTGCAATTTAGTATGTAGCATATCCACCACAATCTGCTACTAAGGCTGGAAACATAGTGGAGCGGCGAGCAAGGCGGCGATGATAGCTGCTTCAAATCAAAGAGAGCGACGAGCAGCGAGCAAAGAGTCGCATGCACATAGTGACGAGTTTAGTCGCGTTCTCCTTTTGACAAAACAAGATGGAGGAACTATTTTTATATGAAAATTCTTCGTTGAAACTTTGGTATTTGCAGCAGCTTAGTAGTAGGAGCTGCAGTGTACATGACATAAATAAGTCTAGAAATGAACTTGGTGAATTCCATCTCTTGTACCAACAACTTTGGGAGCATCCTGGCAAGTTTCATTCGTATTTTCGAATGTCTTATCAACATTTGATTATATACTAGCCCAGTGTAACCCCATTAATCAAAATCAAATTTTATTGTTTTTGAATAATACAACTCATAACAAGAGTTAGGCACAATATAGAAAAATTAACTAAATACAAATCTGTGTAACCCCATTAAGTTACTTAGCAGTTACTTTAAGGTTAGAAATGAATAAATAAAAACAAAATAGAAATATATGCAGATAAAAAGAAATTAGTCAATTAAAAATAAACAATAATTTTATTAAATCACTACTCCATGATTTGTCGTAAATTAATGTTGTTCATCTGAAAAACTGGAGTAGTACGACGCTACAGAAGAAGGATTGGAGAATTCGTCCTGATCAGAAGTAGTAGGACGTGAAAATTTAATTTAATTTTGCCTAGTATTTAGATGAAAGTTAGCATTAAGGGATTGAGAACCAAATTAAATGTAGCAAAAATTACCTGAATTCTCCATTAACTACTAATTGTTAATTAATTTTAACTATTAATTAT
The DNA here is from genome assembly GCF_049639745.1 of Rhodnius prolixus. Taxonomy (NCBI): domain Eukaryota; kingdom Metazoa; phylum Arthropoda; class Insecta; order Hemiptera; family Reduviidae; genus Rhodnius; species Rhodnius prolixus. Next base: position 38,972,356 of record NW_027411614.1, on the reverse strand, counting down.
TAATTGTTAAAAACTATTGTAGCTTCGCAAATATTATGGCCCCACAGAGGTTTCTTTAAACAAACTAAACCAATAAATGTATCAATATCCATAACCTTTGAAAAATAACCTTTACAAATTGAGCGCGATGAGAGCGAAGAAATCAAACATGTCATAACGCATAAGATAGATAGCGTTGCTCTATCTTCGCTTTGCTCGCCACTATGCACCGTCCCATATGTTAACTTGTGTTTGATTTCGCCGCTTTACTCTTCGCTATCATCGCCGCTTTGCCCGCCGCTCCACTATGTTTCCAGCCTAATGCTGTGGTTCAAGGAGTTTTTATCAAATATTTGATTAATGGCGTCAATGGCGTGTTAATATATGGATTAACAGCATGAATTACTGCTTTTAGTAATGGTGTCAGCAAAGGGAAGCGGAAACTAGTTTCTTGAAAGTAAGCTTTCTAGAGTGTGATGCCTGCTAGCTAAATTTGGATCCATGAGAGGGAGACTCATTGTCGTGTAAACGGAAAGAAGTTTTATACTCGTAACTGCAAGTAAAACATTACTCTATACAAATTTCTGATGTCAACTTAAAAACAGGCACAGTAAGACGAATAAAATCACTGTTATTACCCAAATAAATAAAAATTTAAGATTTTTCTTCAGTATCTACGATCACCGTTGCATCTTATGTAACCAGAATACATGAGAAAAGCAGATTTTCATCCTTATTGCAGTTCAGCGCCTTCATTTAAGACAAACACTTCAGAATCCTTGCAAAAGCTAAATTATTACCTGCATGCGCAGACGTTGGTTAAATATGGCGCAGTCTAAATTTGGAGCTCTAACTTATTATGTTAAAATAAATAACAATAAGTTTCTATTTTGTTCCTCTACTTCACTCTCATTCAAAGTATTGTACATTATTTCTACAAAAGGGGCGAATGTTTATGAGCGTGTCTTTGTATGTTGGAGATCCCTAGTTCGAATCCCGCGTGTAGCTACTTTTTATTTTTTAGAAGAAATTTTTTACAGAAAAGTATGTTTGCTAGTCGCCTCCGCCCACGACACCTAATTGATAGTTGGACGTTAAGCCCTCCTGAAAAAATAGCCGATTACTTTACTTTACTTATTTCTACAAAATGGCCAATATTTCTACAAAAAATAAAATAAAAATAAGTATTAACAATTTATTCGTGGAGAGATAACTAGGTTAAGTACCTATAAAATAAATGAACTTGAAATAGTGTAGAGCAAGGTAAATAGAGGCAACGTTCCTGTTGCCCATTACAGGTAGAGTATAAAATGAGAGTGCTAGCACTGCAGGAGGTCCAAAGGAAGAAAATCTTTTCCGAACCATCATGGACTCACAGATCACTTGGAAAAGTCTTGGCCATTCTTTCTTGCTCCGCTACTGGAAGGCACCAGCCAAGGAGAAGTATTGTGTTTTACAAGACATAGAGGTGCACACTCTCTCTCTCAATTTCAGGGCTATTTGTGCGAGGAGGATAGGAGAAAAGGGCAAGCTGGAGTTAAATCTCCACACCTCCAATGGGGTTCCACAGTCCAGACAATATTTCAAGTTGCTCTTTTTTCCAGAGCGTTAAAAATAAAATAGGTGCTACCTAAGGAACTTTGCTCCCAGAACCACATTAATCAGGAAAAATGTTTACTGATACTTTTTCAAATCTTTGTGGATATAATAAAGAAAAAACCCAACTTAACCATAAATTTCTCTTCCTGGATAACTCGTCAATGCCTTTTATACAAAAGAATTTCATCTTTTAAAAGTATAAAGTGGTCAAATAGCAATACATAACAATTTACCACTTGTCAAGATTTTGTTCGTCAGCCTTACTGGTTTTATTAAAAATTCTGAAATTTTGATTACTTATTTAAACCAAATATGAATGTGTAATATTTTTCGAGTCTATAAATTATTCAGAAATGTTAGATTTGAGGGTTGCAGTCCCCTTACTGTGCTTTTAACTGAATCCTTTTCCTCCCAACTTCTTGAACCAAACTCCTATATTAACTGTGGCGAAAGTACGCTACCTTGGACTGTATCTAGACAAACGGTTGACATGGAATCCCCACACTAGACTGAAAAGGCAAGAAACTAACCAACGCTACAAAACTTCTCGCCAGACTACTTGACAAACGTTCGAAACTTAACCTACATAACAAAAGACTCTTACATCTACTGTTACTGCTGCGACCTATTTGGTCATACTCCATCGAAGTATGGGAATCGACTAAACCGTTCCAACTCACTACGCCTCCAGACTTTACAGTCCAAAAATACTTCGAAAACTTCTTAACGCTCCGATCTATGTATCTAACCTCACTATCCATAATGACATCAAAATCCCTTTCATTACAGGTTCTTGCTAACACTCGTTTTCTCAAATTTCATTCCACTCTACAGCAGCTCATCCTAACCCTCTCATAGAACAACTATCTTCCTCCACATTACCAGGTAATCCTCTAAGAAGATTGAAGAGAAGATGGCCTCGTGATCTACTCTTATCGTGAGTGACACCATTGGATGGGTGCCTTCTCCACTCATGATTTTCTTTAATTTTTTTTATCAGGTACTATATTTGCTTGTTGCAGTTGTAAATTCCCGTAAAAGATTAAAAAAAAAATCTACTTCTTATCAAAAACATTTTTTTATTAAACACTTATAAAAAAACTGTTAGTTTTTGTACTGTTAGATCTTCTTTTTTAAAAAAATTAGAGCATTTCTTGAGTCTTCACTACTAAAAGTGTTGAAAAAGACCCTAAGGTCAACCCTTACGCCGACGAGTGACAATAAAACGTAACTTTAAAATAACCTCTTTTATAACTACCAAAATTATAAGCAAAAAGAAGAAGTAGCCAAAAAAATAAGAAGTATATTGCCACGCGAATAAAAAGTTTAAATAAAAGTAAAGAATACTTTAGTGTAAAAAAAGCAGGCCATCAAGAAGCGAGAAGGAAGCGGATAAAGAGAAGTTTTTTTACGTAAAGGTTGTAAAATGTAAATAATGACACTTAGTAAATAATGGTGGAGAGGAATCTGGGAGGCAACACTTGCATAAAGAAAACTTCCAGCTACTGGCTGCTGACACACAAAGAGAAAGAAAGTTCTATGATGTAGTCTGTATGTAAAAATATGTATGTACAACACGTTACGTATTCTGCACATACCTTGTACAATCGACCTTAACACAATGGGCCAAAGTAATAAAGGTTATAACTACAGACTAACTTCGTAAATTCAGTGGAAAGAAAAATAATTCCAACCAGCCCAGAGACGATAGTTGCTTTTTACAAGAAACAACCTTCAACATTGTAGTCTTCGGATACTAATTATCAACCAACAGTCTCACTAATTTCTTGCTTGAAAGTCCTTAGAAGATGCCAAGAGTAATTAGAATGATGCTACGACTTCCAAGGAATAATTGAATACAACATAATGGGGATGCTGTTTACATTGAACGGATGGTCGTGTCAAATTTGCTAAATAAGATCTTTGTTTCAAACAATATGTGAATACTGAACATAAGATAGACTGAGTTCGAAAAAGCGGTTTTTAGAAAATTTTCTGCGTGTATAACATATCTCGAAATGAGATAAAACTGCCGGAAGTTGAAACTCTTTCGATTGTAACTGTTATGAGCAATCAAAATCCATCCCTCTACAGGAAGTACTGAATACTGTACTTCTGAATGGATTTTTTCAATTTTTTGGAGATTTTTACCTTGGATTTTCAAATAAACTTTCAACAAACATCACGCAATAATGTAAAAAGTTTAGTTTAAACATATTTCTAATGCTTATTCTTAGGAAGGGTTTGTCCAAATATCGAAGTATTATCGAAAAATATGGTCCACAATGCTGCTTATTCGCCAAGCATGTTTCTAGTATCCTTGACTAGTTTCAGACTTTCATGCAGCTTCAGAGATGTTGAATGATCAGTTCACTACCTTTGCTGATTAAGAAAATACATGGTGCGTATTTGTGTTATTTAAAAATGTTATTGAACCACAGTAAAACATTTTTGTAAAATTAGTGAAATCAAACGAGTTCTGAATGTTTTGTTGTTCACAAACACAATTTTTTTTAGAATAAAAAAGAATTGGCTATCTATTTTAAACGAGGAAACGCAGGAAATTTAAAGAGGAAACATGAAATTAATCTTGTTTCACTTGTCCTGAGAAATAATGATTTTTTTAAATTAAAACTTGATGAACATTTTCTAGGTTTTTTATTTTTTAAACCACAGGAAATTCAATTATGGGCATTTCCAGAACGAAGAGGAAGCCGGATTTTATCTTTACTTCTAATGAAACAATGCAATACGATGCAACTCTCATATATTTATAGAAAAGTTTTAAAACTGTTTTCAGAGAAAATATTGAATTTAATTCACCACAAGATAAATAATAATTATTATCAAATTAAATATTACATTTTGCGATATATTTCATTATGAATAACATTTAATTACTTAAACAAAATAAATTAATAGCAATAAATAAAACAATAATTATTTTTTTAAAAAAAAACAAACCTTCCTGATAAACAATATTCCCAGCTGGTGACTACCTTTGAAAATAACATGATGTGAAAAAGTATATTAATTGCATTAATTTGGCCGCTGCACACTTCATTCCGCCATTAAACACGTTTTTTGTTTTTGTTTTTTAATAGCAAAAAACTGGAGCCCTCATAACTGTTTTTTGTGGCCCTCGATGATGTATTTAATTTTAAATGAAGTCTAAATGTAGTTGACGTTAAATTGATTACAGATCAATCCTTGTTGTAAACAGCATCCATTAAAAGATGAGTTGAAATTGAAAAGAGAAACAAAAATCTAACAAAGAAATAGTTAAACTGTTTATTCCCCCCCAAAAAAATTGAATGAAATTAACAACATCCACGTTAACTTGTAAATTAATAATTGTTAGCGAACAGTTCCCATTATCTAAAAATGAAAATCAAAAAATACTTCCTCATGTTCTTTTACTGTGATTTTCAAGTTTAAAGTGGAAAATTTTCTTTAAAGATGCCACCACCGGGAGGTACTCCTAATAAAATTTTAATATAGTGCAACAAATCTAAATAAGATTTTTAAAGTTCCTTACAGAAATACAAGGGGAAATTATTTTTAGAAATGACGTGTTAATTTCTCATGTTTCCTTAAAGATAGTAAGTTTTTTATCTTTAAGGGATAATTTGTTTTAATGGGTGAAGAAAGACGGTATAGTCTATCTACTCAGGTATCTTTTAAATAAATTAAAAGAATCAATCAATTAAAGTCACTTATTTTATCTCTTACAAAACGAAACATTCATTCAAATAAGAACTTCTTTTCATTTTCGACCTCATTTAACTCTTAAATTTGAATCTCACGCATAGAAGTAAAATAAAATACACTAAGAAGGGAGATAGCAGAGTTAAGATGATAGTCCAGAATTGATGACTTTGACTAGACAAATAAAAGAGCAATAAATACAGATTTTTTTAGTTCAAAATAACACTTAGATAAAAATCGATGCGCTTCTCGGCTATCAGAGGAAATAGACGAAAGGCTAGTTTTCAGACCACAAAATTCTGAAGTAGTAATCTCAATTTGAGAGCATGAAGCTGCGTTAAGCGACAGCCTTTTAAGTTATAAACCTTAAACGCTAAGGCACCAATTGATTATTGGGTACGATATTTAGCAGTGAATAATCTTTTGTCTTTGCAGTTTGTGATGAAATAACAGATTAATAAAAGTAATGTTATCTTCTCTTTTTCCGGAAAATGTTTTGTTTAGATCCAGCTTAGAGCCTTATACTCCAACTCTGTCGTAAATTTAGGTATTATAGTTGTATTTTATAGACAAAAGTTTCACGAAAACATTCTAAAAGTATGTTCAGTACAGAAAACAGCCGAATCAGTCGACCGATTTGAAATTACCTACATAATTTAGTAGCTTTTTTTAACATAATTAATTCAGTATTAAGATTATATGGGTGATGGTAAAGCTTAGCCCCCCCCCCCAACAGACATATCTTTCGCTCTAAGGGAATCGCAAATCGCGTATTTCCGGTTTAAATAGATAGAAAATCTGTAGGACTGCGATAGTTTCCTTTACGAGGAGTTAGAGAAAATTGTTAACATTACATCTCTCTCAAGTTGATCACTTTTATCTGAAATTACTGCGTACCAATTTGGAACTTACTATATGAACGTAGAGTTTCGTAAACATATATTTCTGGAGAGTAATACTTATTGCTCTAGATATTACTCATGGAAACTATAAAAACCATTTACAGGAAGAAGAGAAACTAAACTTACTTAAAGCTCAACTCACTTTTCATTCAATCTACTTTTCTTTCGGCTATAAATATTCATGTAAAAAAGTAGCGTTCAAAAAAAAAAGCAAGGAAAGTAAATTAAATATTAATATCCCTCTAGAAAGAGAATATTCAATGTAGATCGCATCAAAGATTGGGCGGCTTTCTATTCAAATATTATTTTCATAAATTGAACTAGTCTCCATTTTAAATGCACTCTCTAAAAATGAGAAAAACTGGGTATAAATCAATCTCAAACAGTTTTAAAAAAATATTAATTAGAAAAATAATTTTAAGAAATTAAAACTTATGGCAATTTATTTAATTTAAAGAGAAATTATTTAGCTGAATTCAATCAATTAAATTAAACGGCTTAAATCAATGTTTGATTCATGTAAATTTAGATAGAATTTCAGAGTTTCTGCGGGTACAATAACGAAAGAGGGATGTACAGATTAATTGTAATATTATAGTAGCGTTGATTTTGCACGTCGCAGCACGCAGGTTTATTGTAACTCTTACCGGTATCGGACTTCGAATTCACCGTTAGGGGGAAGATCAATTAGCTTGTTGTAGAGATTTCGACTTAATTTATGTTGCGAGGCAGAGTGCCCCACAATAGATCTTTTAGATTACAGAATATTTGGCAACAAGTCACTTCCAATATAACAATGTGGCCTTCGGAAGAGCAATTCTCTTTGAGCTTCCTTGAAAACGCCCTTTGGTGTTTAGAGAATTTAAAAAATATCAAAGCATTATTCGAGAAAATCGAGCGATGAATAATAAATATTCGTATTTGCGATTTTGATCAGATGTAGTGTTAGTACTTTATACTAAATTTGAGATATATTCTTGAGATTTTCATTTTTAAGAAAGAAAAAGATGGATTAATTCCAGAGAATGGTTTCCAAAGTTGTTAACATTACTAATCCAGATCAGTATACAAAGTGCTTGCGACCAATAACTTCAGATTTGTACTTAGTTAAGGTCAAATATGAACAATCCAAACCATTTTAATAGTTTCAATTTTCTGTGATCTACAGTAAAAGGAGATTTAAAAGAAATTATTACTTTTAAATACATAAAAATGTTAATCAATGTTTTTACAATGTGAGTAAAACTTTCACGTTAGTTTTAGAGTCCACTGAAGCATTGTTTTATTTTAACTTCACCTTTCACATATTGCCCAAATCAATAGTTCGTTACTGGAATACTGTTTCACAACCAACAATAAAACCAAATACAGTTCCTCTAATATTAATATTCTATTAATAGCAAAAGCAGAAATAAATTAAAACTTATTTATTACAGCAATAACATTAATCAATCAGTGTATATAATACAAGTAAATCAACATTGGTTCACCCAGATTATTTAACTACAACAGCCTTATTTTTGTACCAACATTGCTCTTATTGAAACAACATTCTTCAGTTGATTTCAATGATCTACAATTCACCAAAAATCTCCTTTTTCCATAATTATGACTCTCTTGACATTTTCTAGTTAGTTCTGTGTACAGACATCGAGAATGTTTTTCGGAAATTCTATATTTTATGTCCATGATATTTGAAAGGATCGCTTTTACAGCAATAAATTACTGTTGAAGCCACAGTACAGTTTTATTTTAAAGTATATAAAGTTGATCGTGATATATACTCTAAGTAAGTAAAAAGGAATATCAGTTCTTGCTCCAGCCAACTTCTCCGACAATGTCAAGAATTGAGGAAGCCTAGCAAAGATTCTTTAGTATCAAACATACCATAGTGCTCGCTGGATTGGATTGTTCATGGAGAAGTTGGCAAGTTACCATCAAGACTAAACAACACAAGAATGATGAGTCTCTTGTACTAACAGACAACAAACATCACGTTCTAGAAGTATCAACATATCATTTTCAACAATCCTCGACTATATAACAACCTTTTCTAAAAAACTGCCTTTAACCGAAATAAACCGAGCGTAGCCTTTTCTTACTACACGACTGAACCAAGTCACTTACTTCAAGAAAATCAGAACTTTATTCTTCATCAACTCTAATTTTCATTTCTCGTCTAATCCCTAGCATAAAGAAGCCTGCCTGTACTATTTGTAGCTGGGCGTCTTGGGCGTGTTTTCAGTTTCTTAATTCTAATCCAACTTCTTCAGCTCAACTCTCTTCTCTTAAAATCACACTCCCGTCAAAGTGGAGATAGCATTTGGCTGAATTCAGTGTAGAAGAATAATCATAACAACAATAAACTTAGCCTAGAGTTCAGGCTACACTATATAAAATACCAAGGATAATGATGTTATGAATAAAATTCAAGGGTGGAAGCCGGTTATAGATGTTGTAGAGGATGAGGTAGGACGAGAACGTTCATTGGAGCGTAAAGAGCTTTCCGAAGTATATATTGGAGCTTGGTATACTCATACATATAGTGGCTACTGCATTATCTAGCCGGCTGTGTAAAGTGGCGTGCTTCTCAGCAGTTTCACTGTAATCTAAGAGCGAGCTTGTTGTTCGCTTTGCTGTTATATTCAAGTGTACAGACTGTTATGTTGCTGTTTTGGTCAGTGTACCCAATGTCATACATGTCCATTTTCTAGTTCAGCTTGCTCTATATATTCATAAAGTACTCGTGCATAATCTAAATGGGAGCTATAAATTAAGATTTTCTTGGTCAAACGTTTTGAAAAAATAAAAAAAAAAAATAGCCTAAAACGGCTCATCACAACTTAAATATCTTTTCTTCTACACTTGGTGCATACTTTTTTGCGTAAAAATGCAATTTAGTAAGTTTTATATTACTCCGTTATTTTAGTTATTATAATTTTTGTCTTATAAAAAAACCTTAAATGTGAAAAAGTGAGAACAAATGCTAAATAGAATGAACATGGACAGTTTCAGCTAATTGTTGGTAGTAACGTATGGGAACTGATGTTCAACTGGAGAAGAATATTCAGTCAGAACTTAAATCAGACAATTTCTGTAGAACAGCTAGAAATATTGAAATTTCCAGCGAATTCTTTGAACTCAGAAAAGCTCAAGCTGCATATGAAAGTAAATTTTCGAGAGAACCAATCATTAAACCGCAAATGTCCGGCCGTTATTTTGAAGTGTCGACAGATTCCTCCCTCCACTACCTTCCAACCTGACAGGAGGGTATCCAGCAAGGCAGCATCCTAGAACTGACCCATAATACCCAAATTTTTCATTACAAATAATAATAATAATATTTTGCTGACAATGGAAAAAGCAACAAAAGCTAGAAATACCTTCAGACAATTTCAGATAAAAATCCCTCTGATAGATGAGTACTTAAATTTATAACTGTTTTATTTGTAGAAAGAAGATTACTTTTTTCTTTTTAAAAGGAGAGGCAAGGGGAGGTTAAAAAGAGGCACAAAGAAATGATATTACAGAAGTATCTAGGAGTCATTACGCTACCATTAGCGGCAATGCTGGCATTACAGCATCACTAAGGAATATCTTCCTCTAATGCCTTAAGAAGGCTCTTCTTATACTTGGTAATGCCTCCACCTACATCCTCCTCACATAAGCACAATAAAATTGCCAATCTGATCTCGCTTTTTTTTTCTAAAAGTCCATACATCAACTATTTTATTTCTCTAAACTCTCTCACTTTTCTAATTTAAATCTAATTTCAAAAAAACAAAAATATAATATAACGAAAAAGGAGCAATAAATTTCACTTTTAGTTCTGGTTAAAAAAAATAAAATATAATAAAGGTACGAATTCTCACATTATATCGTAAAATATCCGATTTAGAATTGTTTTAATGTTTCGTATTAACAATGACCAAAACGGCCAATTAAGTTATTAGGTCAGTGTTTCCAACCTGTTGCAAGGAGGGCATGCAGCTGTTTCCAAAATATCATTTTCGAATACAAACCAAAAAAGTCGAATAGGTGTCAAAAAAATGAATCAGCAAAATAGGTATACGTAATCCACAATCCTCGCCGCGAATTTTTCGGTTACAAATGCTAAAACATCCATCCATACTCATTAGAAATCCCGTTTGTGATTGAAGAACATGATGATTTTGGCCTTACGACAGCAGAGCAGGAAATGATAATTGACTTATCTAGTGATAGCACATTAAAGCAGATGTTTCAAGACGAAAATAATATTGTTACGTTTTGGCAACGAGTAAAGGACGATTTTCCTACTTTGACAAACAAAGCTTTAGAGATTTTATTGCCATTTGTAACATCTTACCTATGTGAAACTGGTTTTTCTACAGTAGCTGTCTTAAAAACAAAGTATCCATCTCGCTTAGTGATTGAAAAGGAACTGAGAACCGCGATTTCTTCAGTGATACCACGGTTTGAGAAAATTTGTACTGAAAAACAAGCTCAACCGTCGCATTAAATTTTTATAATGTTGTATTAATTATATATTCTTTTTTTTTTGTATTTTTGTAGAATTTGTTTTTATTACATTTAAAATTATTATTTCTTATAATAAATAATTATTTTTTCATGTATATTTTTACATAATATTGTATATTATTTTGTAGCCCATTAAATAAATTATAATATCAGTTGAGTATTTATGAAATTAGATTGTTAGAAAAATTAAGGGGGCGCCCTTTTTTTTAAAGGGGGGCGCAGGTACAAAAAGGTTGGAAACCACTGTATTAGGTTCTTAGTTTTTGTTTAAATCCGTATTTCTTAATATAACAAGCGGCTTATTCCCATCGTTTTGAAAAACTAAAAAAAAACAGTTATTTGAACTCTTGACTTGTTGATCTCATAGTCGGTATTTTTTTAGATGGCTACCTCCAGAAAAGTGAAGAGCAGCAAGTTTTTCAATGGTTTTTCTCTCATTCTTCTTTAGATTTGGCTCAAAAAAATGCACAAATTTTCATAACGGTCCTTTATATAAAAGAAAAGTCCTCGTATAATGTGTTATGCGGCCTTTGGCTCTGATGTCTAGATAATGAAAATAGAAAAATTGTTCTTCATATTACCTAATCTGGATAGAAATTATTGGTTTCTATAATAATTTGATAAAAGGAAACCTTTACCATCAATTTATTATCATTAATGAATTTTTTGTAACTTTTTTATTTTTGAACTTAAAAAGTCGAAACTGTAACTTCAATTTTTGGAAGGCAAAATATTTATTTATTATTAACCATTGCTATACTTCGATTTTTATTTATTTTCACAGAGTATTCAAAAATTTCTTGAACGACATTTTTAGAGAATTAAAACGAGTGTAGATTTGTGAAGTGAGAAGGTAATTTTCAGGTTTCTTTAAAGAAAACTTTCCAACGAAAAGCTGACAAGTGAATTGTGATGAAAAACTGGAGAACACTTGGGAACGACAGGAAAAAGCGAGTCAATCTGGTTCACAAGAAGTAAATGGTTGGACATGTTTGCACTGTTGAAGTACAAAGTAAAAGGTTAGAGGAGAGGGCTGAAGATTTTCTGCCCTCTAGGAGGCAGTGGGCAAAAGAAAGAAAAAGTGCCTGTCAGCTGGCAAGGGAAGTCAATATTTAGAACTCTTCTGTAAAGCTTCAGCTCTTGTTGAGTACATTAATAAGAATATTTTTTTCGCAACATCTACAAATAACTCTACCTAAAAGGCATTCAAAAAATCTTCCCCGGCATTGCAGTCCGTTATGGAGTTTATAGGATTTTCCGCCTAATTCAGGTTCCTTTACCGTTCTAAGCTCACCTTTTACAAGTGCCCTCTAAGCCGACATTGGCCCCATGAGGAAATTCATCAACAAGCGAATTCTATTCTTACCCAGATATGAGTCTCACCTTCAGATCTTTTCCGAATATAAATGCTCAGTAAAATCTACGCCAATCACAATCCTAGGATTATATTCCAGAGTTTAGCTCTGTTGGTTTCTTATTTCTTTTAGAGCTACACTATGGAAAGATCCACGCTTATCTTACAAAATAAGATCTGGACCAGGACCAATCATAATGTGGTTGCAGCGTTCCTCTGATTGTCAGATTTTGGATATTCTGTAACTTCAGACATTTGTTAATCACATTCGTGCATAGATTTGACTTCTACTTCTGTTTTCAACGTTAATATACTACGGTAAAACTCTATCAGCTTTGAGTAAATCTCTCAAGATGAATACATTAATAAAGAAAGCAGAAAAAACAGATTTGTTTTATTTCAAATAACATTAAAACAATTGGAATAACAAGTTATATACTCGTTATTTAAAAATAAATAGGACTTTGCAACAAAATTAAGACACTTAAAAGGAAGTGGTTAGTTATATCAAGACATTCCAAAGGAAGAGACATTACATGCTAGTACTTGAAGGAATAATAAGCAATAGAAGAATGGTGATAACATTTATAGGCAGTGGCCTAATTAGGTCCTTAATTACACTATAGTAGGAGATGAAAGTCGTTACCAAAATGATTTTAAAAAAGAACAAGGTTTACAAGGTTTTCCTTTACCAGCTTCCATACAATATGGGGGACAGAATAATTATTGTATTTTCGTAAGAAAAGTCGAACTGAGTTTAAAACATCCCCAAAACTTTGTAGGGCACTTGCTAAATACTTAACGACTCTTTGAGTTAAATGGAAGCCATTTATGTGCGGTAGTAACAACCTCAATAATGTAGTTAGTATTGTTCTCGCTTTCAAGAAGAATGGAAGTAAGAAAATTTGGGATCTAATAATAATTGCTGCGGCATAAAGTATATTAAATTTTATTATTTCTTTCTCCGTATTTGGGAGGGAACTGTTTTATACAGAATTTTAAATTCATGTCAGGTTATTAAGTAAATTAATAGAATGCAATTTAAATAATTGAGAAAGAGGTTTCACAATGGAACTGGAAGGTCTAAGGAGTCTTACTGGGAATGTACATTAGAATCCCAAAAGTTATTTTGTTACAGCATTTACGGACCCTAACTTAGAGTTGTTAATGTTTGAGGTATTTAAAAATTTGATAATTACATTGATTATCGATAATTTTCACTTTTAACATCAACAATTAGAAATCAATTAATACGAGTTACATGAAGTAGATGAGTTGAGCATCCATTATAATAGAGATAATTTCTTCATTGTACAAATGATTAAACTATGTAACTAACACAGCTCAAACTGTTATCAAAGCTCTCTAGGTTGTTCCCTTTGTCTACTACCAAAATCATAGCATAACTTGAGATAGAGCAATGTTATAGTACGATATTATAGTCGTACAGTCTACACTCTACACAGATCTAGTATATAAAGCCAACACTTTACTAACATAACCCTTGTTTTACTCTAGATATCCTTACTTAACACATCTGATTAAATATTAACAGGATTTAAATTAAGGACCAACACTCCTTTACAATATTGTAGTCGGTCTATTCCTCCCAAGAGTAAACCCATCCAAGTCATTAAACTTGAAAGATCTGTTGCGAAGACTCGCATGACTTTCTCTTAATTTCAATTGATTACATCAGAAGTTCTTTAGATTTCCTGCGCACTCCGGAATAAGTGGGTAGAATCCGACCTGTATTTTTTTGTGGTGCCCCTCTAGATTCTAGGAGCAGGCCAATAGAAGACGCTACGATGAATTCTGTGTGGAGTCAGGCAACAAGTAAAAAAATCTGAAGACCATATTTGGAAATGAGAAGAACGTAGGGAGGAAGTAAGGTATCCCCGGAATCCCCTCCTCTTCAAGAAAAATCCCAAAATTCACCCTTACTGAATGATGGTATAGGCTATGGCTGTGTCCGTAAACGGAGCCTCTGAGATAATGGATTTCTGTTTTCGCCTTGGATTTTATTTAATGTGTGCGAGAAATTAATCAAAAATAATTGCCCGGTGAAGTTAAGCCCTCTTTAAAAAAAAAAAAGATATTACTTTACTTAATGTATGGAACATAATTTTTCTTGTAACTCTACTCACGGAAATTGCAGCGGAGAAGTAGGCAACAGTAAATAATGATTAACGTAACACAGGTGCTAAATCAGAAGTAAAATGAATGAAAAGATCAGCAGAGACTAAGAAGAAGGAAGAGAATAGCATAGAGGATGAAACAGATTGAATTATTCTTGTTAACGATGTAGAATACCCGGTTTAAATAGCTGAAGACTTGGCGACGAAGAAGAGGATCTGAAGAACGAAGAATCTGCGTAATGTTTAAACGAATGAGTACAGAATCTTGTTGTTTAAAGACGTTCAACGAGAGGGCTCCGAGATGAAATTGATAACGGACAGTTTGTACTCATGAGCTAAACGTATGGTTTCGAACCTCTATTCGCAGCATCTGCAATGATGAAGCCTTGATGGAAATGAGATTAGATGGAAGAGCAAATTAAGGAAAAGATTTCTGAGGGTTTTTTATTTTATCTTAGATCTATCCTATCGTTCTTATTTAACAAATAATTTTCACAGTGATGAAATAATATGTTCAAGATATAAAGAAGAACAAATGGCCGTAATGATTAAAAGTTATTTAACTAAAACTTTTTACTAAGTTTTATAATGAAGCGAACAAAATTTTCAATAAAATGAAGATGAATTGATTGATAATAAAAGACACTGGGGGTGAATTTGTTCTCACTCACAGCATAACTAAGAAATTTTCTTTGAAATAGCAATTTCTAATCAATTTAATATAGGCTTTTAGTCACATCTACTTACAATCTAAGGCAGCTTGCGTCAGATTATAGAGATGCAATTAAATATTAAAAGGAAAGTTTTTAATATTTCATCATAGGTCTTTGATGTACCAGAGCCAGAGGTTGAAAGTTCTTAGATGAGCAGGGAGAGAGGGCGTTGCTACCAAAGACTGAGAATGCTTTCTGACAATGAACACTCCTGTCGCAGCCCCCCCAAAAAAGAATTGAAGCTATAATCCTCACCATCATTTCTACCTGCTTTTTATGAGATTCGTACGCTTCATTCAGAAACAATAGTGCGCTATAATTACAATAAATTGCAGTAACAGAAATATTGCATTCAAATCTTCTTATTTTTCATTCAAAACTTTAAGAAAATCCAAGGAAAACTCTGGCTGAAAGTGTGATAAGGATCACTTCTCATAGACGAGAATAATAGAAATTAAATGCAGAAATTTTCTTTCTTTCTTTAAAATGAAAATAGCGATTTATCTTAATAAGTGCATCTATGTGATTAACTTGAGCTTTTATTTAAGAATTAAAACGAAAAACTGTTTGAATTTAATTAAAAACGCTCTCTCAGCGCTTAAAGAAATAAAAAAATCCAACGTTTAAACGCTCCGTTTATTTAAATAAGAAAAACTGGAGATAAAACTAAATTTGAAAAGAATTTCCTTCTTTCATTTTCCACACTTTATAACAAGAAACAAAAATTAAAATGTTTGCCAATAAATTGCTAACTGACTTAACTGAATTTTCTTCCTAGTTTATATTTACAAATATAAATTGCGATAAGATAAAAAAATATTAATAATTACTTAAAAGTGATAAGGGTTTGTTTAGTTACTTACAAAACTTAGATGAGTAACTTGTTTTACTAACAGTAAATATTATCTTCTGAAGCGGAAACTGGTAGAGATGGGTTAACACCAGGTTTAAGTTTTCAAATCCTGGATAATCTGTAGAAGTTTGTCCAGTACTAAATGGGTCTTACTAAATACAAACTTGCAAGGGGTTTTAAAGTGGAGAACAAAATTTTGGAATAAGATTAGTAGAATTGAATTAAATGATCCACAGATTTATGGAATTTATTTTTTTTTAAATAAAAATGAATTCTTGAGAAAAAATAAAATAAAAAATAGTATGAACAGAATGCATTTAGCTAACGTCGAGAATATTTACTATTGAAATGTCTCCTGCGTTGTCAGCACCTTCTTCGTGGTCGAGATGAGTTATGTACATACGAGAAGTAGGATTCATGTGCAGGTTATACTGCTGCCTTCTTGATAGAATTTTGATTGAGTGGTTATAAAATGTTAACTCGAATAACTCGCGTGTTGTTTTTCTATTATTTTTCTCCACATGTTGCAAAGATTCAGTCTTTAATTCTCGTGTGCATGGTCTTTTAGATGGTGCTAATATGTAATATTGTCGCTCTACATAAATTATTTGTTAATCGTTTCCTTAGATTAGATTAGGGCGGCCTTTAAGGCCTACGTTACTGCGACCCCTTTGGATCTATTATGGCTCCCCCACTCTAGAGATCGCCCTCCAGACCTGTCCTTTTAATTACACTCTTAATGCTGGAGAGTGACTCTTGAGTAAAGCTCATAGGTCTTGGTTTTTCCTCCCCGAGAAGTAACATCTGTAGTAGCTATAAGATAAGATTCTTATAGGGCGGCCTTTAAGGCCTACGCCGCTGCGACCCCTTTGGATCTATTGTGGCTCCCCCACTCTAGAGCTCGCCCTCCAGACCTGTCCTTTTAATCAGACTCTTAATGCTGGAGAGTGACTCTTGAGTAAAGCTCATAGGTCTTGGTTTTTCCTCCCCGAGAAGTAACATCTGTAGTAGCTATAAGATAAGATTCTTATAGGGCGGCCTTTAAGGCCTACGTCACTGCGACCCCTTTGGATCTATTGTGGCTCCCCCACTCTAGAGCTCGCCCTCCAGACCTGTCCTTTTAATCAGACTCTTAATGCTGGAGAGTAACTCTTGAGTAAAGCTTCCATCCGTAGCCATACCAGCCCCTCACACTGACACAACACGTGCAGCGCCGTTTCCTCCTCCTCATCCTGACAGTACCTACAAAGGCTATCATCTGCCAGGCCCATGCTATGCATGTGTTTTCTGAGCCTGCAGTGGACGGATAATAGACCTACAATTATCCTTATAGCCCCATGGCCGTGACGGATTATTTCTGTAGTCAGCCTAATCGTTTCCTTAAATGTAAGGCAAGGGACAGATATGCATCATTCGTACGTCTATGCCCAGTCATAAGGAGCAATTTCTTGTGCTGCACAGTTCTTATTAGTCGTTCCCTGCATGATTTTATTTAAGAAACCTTGTGATTATTCGTACTTCTTACTACTATCATCTGTAAAGTTTGAGAAGGTCATGATTAGTATGCCAGTCGTTTTTAGTACGTGGTCCATACTTAATATAATATAACCAATCAAAACTCAATTACGCAGACAGCGGCAGGCACCTAATTACTGTAGTAGCCTGATTGTAACCACAATGGAGTCCACATAAATGACCCTGTACTCATGTTGTACAGCTTTCACATCACCCACTGATTAGACAACAATTCCGTGGCAGAAGTTTGGCATTCACTTAAGGACTAATAATTTTCCAGCACTACTCCTAACTAAACAGATTTCAGAACATAAAAGAAGATCAAGAAAAAAAGTTAATAACAAAGCGACAAACATATTTTATTATTGTTTTTATTAAAGCCTCTTAATATTTTATGTTAATTTGTTTTTTTTGAAAAACGTTCTTTCCATGTGGAATTTATATACTTCGGAAATAACATGGAGTGTCGTAATATTAAAGGCGATGAAAATAATTTTTAAAAAAAATGATCTAATTAGATGTTTGTGTAGAAACTTCTTTAGCTTCTTTAAAATCATTGAAAAATAGAAATTGGTCAATTTTTAAATAAAACGGGATTATTATATTTTATGTTAACAAAAGGAAAAAAGCGAAAAAATTGCTTAGCGGAGCTTGAAATTAGTTAAGTTCCAAATAAATGCACCATTTAAGTGAAAATAAGGAAAGTAGTAATTATATGCGGTCAGCTTTACTTAATTATTTGATAAGCACTCAGCTTGCTCAAAGATTAAGATAAAGGGAACAAAAAAGGGCCATATAAATACGCGAAATGACTTCCACCAACAAAAGAGTGTAATAATAAAAATTTTATTTGTTTAAAGTGTATAATTAACATTCTTTAACTGAGATTTAACGTTGTGTTTATGAGATTTTATTTTACTTTTTAATGAAACTAGAAAGTTTAATTAATTTCCTATGCCAATCCACAGTTTATGGTTAAATAACATGCTTAGAAACACAATTATAATACGAGGGTCGTTTGAAAAGTCCATGCAAAGTCAGAGAGATAGCACTACTGGCGCGTATCGAGGTTATGTTTAGTTAGTAGCATCTCTTGGAAGAACACACACCAAGTTTCAGCCAGATCGGTCTATTTCTTTGTGTTTGGCATTCGTTTGAATCGAGGAAGTCGAGTGATTTTCAAAAAATGGACGAAAAAGAATTTCGTGTGTTGATTAAACACTACTTTATGAAAGGCAAAACGCCTGAGGAGACTAAAGAGAAGCTTGATAAACATTATGGTGACTCTGCACCTTCGATTAGAACAGTTTATAAGTGGTTTCAAAATTTTCGGAGTGGCCATATGGGCACAAGTGACGCTGAACGTTCTGGACGCCCTGTTGAGGTTACTACTCCAGAAATCATTGATAAAATCCATGATATGGTGATGGATGACAGAAGAGTGAAGGTGCGTGAGATTGCTAGTGCTGTGAGCATCTCGAATGAACGGGTACATAATATTTTGCATCAACATTTGGACATGACAAAGCTATCTGCAAGATGGGTGCCGCGATTGCTCACGCTTGACCAAAAACGAAATCGTGTGAAGTGTTGCAAGGACGGTTTGCAGCTGTTCCAGAAGAATCCGCAGGACTTTAAGCGTCGTTTCGTCACTGTGCATGAAACATGGATACATCACTACACTCCTGAGACCAAAGAACAATCTAAACAATGGGTTACCAAGGGGGAATCTGCGCCAAAAAAAGGCGAAGACCGTTCCTTCGGCCGGAAAGATTATGGCGACTGTCTTTTGGGATTCGCAAGGAATAATCCTCATCGACTATCTGGAAAAGGGTAAAACTATTACAGGTGCATATTATTCATCGTTATTGGACCGTTTGAAAACCGAGCTGCAAGAAAAACGCCCACGATTGGCCCACAAAAAAGTCCTTTTCCATCACGACAACGCCCCAGCTCACACCTCAGCAGTTGTGGTCGCAAAATTAATGGAAATAGGGTTCCAACTCGTTTCACATCCCCCTATTCTCCAGACTTGGCTCCCTCGGACTACTATTTGTTCCCCAATATGAAGAAATGGCTGGCGGGAAAAAGATTTTATTCAAACGAGGAGGTGATTGCAGAAACGAATGGCTATTTTTTAGACTTGGACAAATCCTATTATTCGGAAGGAATCAACAAACTAGAGCAGCGTTGGACGAAGTGTATAAGCCTAAAAGGAGACTATGTTGAAAAATAAAAATGGTTTACCCCAAAAAATTAAGTAGTTTTTATTTTTGCACGGACTTTTCAAACGACCCTCGTAATGCTTGCTTCCGCCTTGTTACGATCCTTTTTTAAAACATATTTTTAGAATTATATTCAATAATAAATGCCTCAGGAATTTAGTTAAAGATTTTTTCATCATTTAGTTGTCTCTGGCTTGGTTATTGTCGGCGAAGAAAAGCCCAAAAATATAATTTCTTGGGTTTGGTGTAGCTGAATTTCTTTGAAAAAGTACTATGCAGTTATAGTTTCTTACTAGGCGCCTCGGTAGCCGAACGGTTGGAGGCGAGACCTGTAAAACTAATATGTATTGTGGTACTGGGTTCGATTCCCGGTCTGGATTTTATTTAATGGTTAATAAAAGAAATTTACAGTAAAGTATGTTTGTTAGTCTCCTCCGTCCACGACACCTAATAGGTAGCTGGACGTAAAGCCCGCCTGAAAAAATAGGCAATTACTTTACTTTTTACTTTATAGTTTCTTACTGACCGCACCAGACAAGAATTCAATCAGAAATTGTACTTATAATGAGAGGAAAGAGAAAGTGCAAAAGAGCTGTGCATTGAATTAACATAATGTTTAGAAAACTAATCGTAACGACTTCCGCCTTTTTCACGGAAGAATTCGTGCTGATTTATTAAAGAAAATTAATTGAATACTTCGTATAGTAAACTCAGTCCTAGATTAGAATAGATTTCGCTAGGGCTAGCCACAAAAGAATCTAAAAAAAACAGCATCCTTTACTTAGCACTAATGGCACCCACTAGCACTACAGCTTTGCTCGAAGGCTAAGGCTTGAAGGTACCAGTTGTCGGGCCAAGAGATGCACGTATTTCCTCAGTCTGCTGAGTCTGTAAGGAGACCTGCGCTCATGCAAATGGATGCTGAATCTTTCTTTTTAAATAGTAGGCAACAAATTTTCACCTGCCTTTGATCTGGGATTTCCAACCAACAATTTGGCGACTTACAATTTACCTATCCATTCATTACACAGAGAGGCATTATCCTCCCGAATCCAGAAGGTCTACTTCCTCACTACATCCTGGACACTGTAGATTACTGTACACTACAGATTAATACTTTATCTACGCTAAAAAGCCTCCTTGACTGCTATAAGAACTTTAAAAGGCTTGACGAAACTGTATCTAGGAACCATTGCTAACACTATAAGTCCCCGTTCAGTTCCATCAATTTTGATGTCAAGAAAATCACAAAAACCTGTATCCCAGGCCAACTTTTGGGCAAAGCTTTATCCCAGTGCAACTCTTTATTTCTCTCCATTTTCTTGGCAAATAACTTCCAATAGCAGTCTTTTAGTTTTAAAGTTCAACTCATAAGAGAAGTATTTCAGGCAGTAGCCCGCATTCTCACCCAGAGCAGATCGTTACAAATAATTCTCTTCTTCTTCTAGCAGCGCTGTTTAAGTTTTAAACTTTTCTGCGACTAAAATTTGCACGCAAAGACACGCATAAAAGTCAAAATTATTGTTTAAGTCTGATGAATTGGCTTCCTCTTATCTCCTTTTGCAAACTAGTTCGACGTTTTGAGGGCTTACATCTAGGAACGTTGCGTCAAGAACATTTTAATAAAGTTTTTGTGGCCCTCGTCGAAACTTAACCTAATTTCATTTTCCATTCACTAAATTATTATTAAATTCAAATCAGTCAATTTAAAAAAAAAGAAAAAAAAGCAATTTGAAAAACATTTAACACTTACAAAGCCAGCAGCCAGTATAAAATACAGCCACTTGAAGTAAAAACTAATTCTTAACTGATAATAAAAGGAATAAACTGGGTAGGTCGAGAAATAATGAAAGTTAACAGTACTTTTTATCACATTTGCACTTATAATATAAAGTTGTAATAAAAAATAGTTCTCCGCTAGTTGCATTTATATGAAGCGGTAGTTAAAGTTAATGTCAGTTCAAATATATTCATAATACAGAATTACATTGTTCAACTAGAAGGAATTATTCATAAGAACACTTTATACCATTATTCTAAATGCTAGCCGGCCCCAATTTACTTTATCTATTTCGCACAATTGTCCACATACTCGGTTCTAGTCGTTATTAACTAAAACTTTTATTTGATCTAAAAAATGGCGCTGGACTTTGTATTAAAACTTGCGTTTTTGGCCACTGGGAGTTAGTGCTGGTGTTTTCAGAGAGAAAATAGTAGAGGGCAATAAACCCCCTCATTTCCAAATTTACTGATTTGGAGAGGTACTCTATGAGCGCAGGGTTTCTTAACTTTTGGGTTGCAACCTAATATTGCCACAGAATCGTATACAATTAATTGTTTTACTTTTGGTTTAATGAAATTTGACGGGAAGTTTTCAAAGTCAAAGCAAGAAGATATCTACGTACTTAAGCTTAACTTTAAACGTGAAAGAACCATTACAACCTTAATATTTTTAATTTGGGTTAAAAAACGACGTAAAATCTGTCTTTTTGTTCGATAAGTGCGACTTTTTTCGGCAATTTGATGCTTCAAGCGCCACAAATATTTTCAGACGGCAGTGGTAACCTGCCCATAACAAATGATAAAAAAAAGTTAGGAACTAATTTGGTAAGAATTCTACAAGATTCTTCAAATTCTTTTCAGGACAACTTTTCAGAAGATGCGAGAGAAACTTTTTACTAGTAATTGTTACTTCAAGTATTTATTTATCGAAAAGTATTCCGCCTGCGAATCCATTAAACAGTTTTTTAATAAAAAGTTTAAGTTGAAACACTTTAAATATTTGACATTTCAATACTTTTAAATTTAGAAACTGAAAGAAGATTGCATTTCTTGAAAGAGTATATTTTTTAATCAACAAAGATTCAAACTCAAGTCCTCAGAGTTTTTTTCCAATAAGAAAACCAAACTGAATGGAGAGAAATGTTAAACAAGGATGATGGTGTTAGTCAGGTGCACTCCTCTCAAAGGAAACCACAACTAACTGTAATAAAGATTCATCTCAATCTTTTTGTAATTAGATTATTTATTTTAATAACTTATTAGACATAAAAATGTTAATAATGTGAAACACCAATTAAGGGTTATACTCCTCAGAATTAGGAAAAACATATACACATTTACATAGCTAATTAAATCATTTTCAGTTTATTTTCCTCAAAGAAAAATACTAAGGGGGAGCAAATAAACGAAATGAAAACCCAAGAATCCTAATTATGGGATATATAAAGAGAAATGTAAATAAGAAATATGTATGAAATAATATGAAATCTGAAATCTAGCTTACATTTATGTATATTATGCATACATATATATATGTATATTCCCATCGGAACGTCAGTATTGTAAGGGATCTTCAAAGGATGGACCTTTTTACCAGCAATATGGCGCACAGAACAAGCACAAAGAAAGGGATATTCATTCGTCAACGGGCTGTGTACGAGGGACAGTTATAAGAGATTTGTTCACTGAAGTAATGGCAACCACCACTACTTTTAGAAAATATTATATTTTAGATAAGCTGGTTTTCACTTTAAGGAAAATGTACGAGACAGGTTTTTATTATTATCATTATTATTTAGGATTATCTATTTTTTGTTATGAAGAAAATTATATTTCAAAAAAGATTAAATAAATGATATTTTCATTTGTACAGTCGACCTACGTCCATGTTCTTTTTTTTTTAAAGAAAAAATAGAAAGAAATCTCCTCGAATTCAAGGAAAAGGAGCTGCCTCAAATTAACTTCCTAAAATTATTTCTTAATCAAATGATTTAAAAAAAAGAAGTGATAAACGCACCAAATCGCCTCACATTAGCTTACGACCAAACGGTCGAATCAATATCAGACCAAATTGAGATCAAAAACTGCAGTTTGGGGGCGTTCAGATTTGTTCAGTTGCCGATCCGGAACCGCAGGTCATTTCTTTGATGTGTCGAGACTTTGCCAAAAAAATCAAAGCCATTTTTTAACAAACTTTGGAAAAAAAAAATGAGAATAATGTAAATAATATAATTCAGATTTAGGATATTAATACCACCACTGGGCAGAGACAGGCGAAGGAGTTTATTAAAAGCTATTCGCCGAGGCTAACTGCAGAATTAATCCGTCAAGGCCGTGGGGCTACAAGGATGATTGTAGGCCTACTAACTGGCCACTGCAGGCTCAGAAAACACATGCATCGCATGGGCTAGGCTGATGATAGCCTCTGTAGGTTCTGTCAGGAAGAGGAGGAAACGGCACTGCACGTGTTGTGTCAGTGTGAGGGGCTCGTGTGGCTAAGGATGTTACTTCTCGGGGAGGAAAAACCAAGGCCTGTGAAGCTTTCCAGCATTAAGAGTCTGATTAAAAGCTCAGGTCTGGAGGGTGAGCTTTAAAGTGAGGGGAGCCACAATAGATCCAAAGGGGTCGCAGTGGCGTAGGCCTTGAGGCCGCCCTAGTCTAATCTAATATAATCTAGGATATTAATAATCAATTATCATTAATAAAGATCATTAAAGTAAAAAATGATAATTTAAGCACATTGTAGTTTTAAGAATATACTTTAGACCGACGAACAACCTTGATCAATAATTCCAGATGCTATGAGATTAACCAGATATAATCTCTCGACCATAATTTTTTTAAATAGAGGATTTTTCAGAAAATAAATTTATAATATACGATGTGCAATAGTAGGATAATAGCTAAAGTAACCTCTAGAATGCACCAATATAATTAGGAGTAAATTAGTACCCTTACCAGTGGAATGAACAGCTGTTCGGGTGCGCAAGGCAATAATGGAAACGATAAAGCTCCTAACGTTTACTAATTTTTATTTATTTTCTTTAAGAATGTAAAGAGAACTTCAAAGCTGAATAACATGGCTATAAATTTAAGTTACTCGCTTCCGTTATACTTTAAAAGCCTCAAATATTTCCTCTGACATCGCCAATTTTTCCCCTCCAACAGCAATGGGTCTCGGCTTTCAAGAGATTTAGAGATAATACGGATTATCCTCCTACGCCAGGAGAAAAATATGGCTAAGATAAGGAGATAAGGGTGGAAAAAACCCAAATCAATGTTCTCCATTTTCTTTATAAAAGAAAAGAAGATAAAAGAATCACTTGCAGGAAAAATAACATTATCTCAAACTAAAATATTGTTCATATCTTTCGGAGAGAAATAAGAGTTCTATTTTTTTGCTTGTTTTCTAAGCAATCGAAAATAATACAATATATCACGATTAATTATCCGAATGGCACTCTCACTTATTTGGCTTCTAATTTTTGAAATAATTAAAGCAATCTTTAATTTTAGTTCTTAATTTCAGACAACAAACTGACCTTCTCCACATACGTTTAGGTCAAAGTGAATTCTGGTAAACTGAACTACTACAAGACTACTATTTCCTTTACTCTTACGAGACTAAAAGATGACTGTACAGAACAAACTCCTCTTCAACCAAGTGGTCATCAGGCCGATGTTACTCATCGCTGTGGTAGTAACTCGCAAGAAATTCCAGTCAATACAGAACAAATTCCTCAAACTGGCGACTTGAAATAGCTTCCACAATCCCCTACTTCATCGAAAACCATCTGCTGAGACTCCTCTTCAGTCGAGATTGTCATCCTAACCTTACACTGCAGCGCAATATCCACCTACGATCCTTTCATTCTCTACAGACACAAAAGAATTGAACCTGGAACTTTCTTCTCATACCTTTTTCCCTGGCTAATGTTATCGTTATTCTATCCCGAGCATTCCCTAAACTTTATAAAGAAGGTTGTAATGTAAATATACTGGTGCTCCATTATTTTTGTAAATAACGAACATATTTTGTGATAAAGTCTATATCTATCACATAAGAATCTGTGTATCTTTATACCATGTAAATTTTTATGGAATATTTAAATTTTCTCAAAAAACTCCTTTTTAAATCCAATTTATTTCTCAAGTCCCTAAAGAACTCTTAATTGTAATAGACCCCATGAGAATCCGCGCAGACTACTTCGGCAACCTCTGATATACGAGGTAATTAAAAGTGTAATGGGCATATAAATCCAAATTTAAAATGCAAAAAAGAAAAAAAAAGGAAATAATGACTGGCGTTTACATATTCTGGGATAAAAGTGGGAGATTTGTTGGGTAAACAAGTGCACGTACAAAATATACATAAAATAGAATTGAAGTGGATGGAATAGATAGAATAGGGAGAATGCGCGACAAATCACTGACGTCCAATTTACCTAGGTAACCATTCAATTTATACCAAGAACCTTTCGCAGGATTTATAGCCACAGACCACTTCTATCTGGCCATTACTTCCTAAATGTATATAGGGCATTCCACAACACTATTCCTCAACGTTACATAAATTGATTGAGGCACTCCTTCCTAAAGGTGTATATTTAATCTTTAAACTTCGCACCGTTTTGCTCTCTTCCGCAAATCTATACTATTATCTTTACTATTTCGATTTTGGGGTTTTTACCCGTCAGCTAGACCTACAAAACATACGGACTGTACAGACATCTCAACCAAAAATACTTTGATAGACAGAAGACGTCTCTGTTTTTGCACGAGACAAACCTTATTTTTCAATTAACCAATCGACATCCCAAGATAAAATATCACAAGTTCCATACTGCTTGCTCTCCCTACTTGCCCCAATCCTTTCGTCCAGTCTCTCGCCTTCACTATCAATCCCTGACAATCCACCGACTGAATCGTCAATGGCCCTTGAGACTTCCTTGACGGCTGAAGATTATAATCATCACCGATATCCTGTAGTTTTTTCCCATCTGCTCTTCATCTTACACACCTTATCTTCATGTACTGGTCGTAAAATACTAAATAAATTGAGAGGGAACAATGCTGCGAACACTCATAGGGCTTTTCCTTAAGAACTCTCAACGTTCTAACTACTAATCATAAGTTTTCTTTTAACTCCGAACATTTGGGCCATATTTAATTTTATTACCTACATTATAAACCTTTCATTTCCACTGAAATGTAACAATAGAGAACTCTATCTCCTCGCTCTTCTCCAAAACTGGGCAAAAAACGAAATTCTGTAGAAGGATGATTAAAAGAACTATATACTTATCCATATTTATGTATTTATATTACCCAAAAAACCAAGGAGCCTGTATCAACAAATTTTACAGAAAAGAGGAAAAAAAAATAAAATAAATAAACGAACCGAAATGATATAAAAGCAGCCTAATCATTTATCTCTTTCAAATTAAATAAATAAATTATTTTTATAGAAATAACCAAAAAAACATGAAAGGTAATCAATTATTTAAATATTTCCATAAAAACATAATGAAACAATGTGATAAAAAATGAATTGTTGAATTAAAGAAATATAACGAGTCTCCATGGGTCGGTCTCTGTTCACTGAACAGTAAAAAAGCAGTAATTGATTTACATTTCACTGAGCGAATCCTTTCAGTGGGATCAAATAAACATCGTTAAATTAACCGCAAAAAAATAATCAAATAGCTGATAAAATATTATTTAGAGAATTTTATACAGTGAAACAAAGATGATGTGGGAAAACAGAGAAAACAAAAAGAAGTCCTAATTTTTAATTTAAGGCAATTTAAATGTGGGTTATTAGGATCCAGAGCCTTTTTCACAACACTGCCGGACTGCGTAAAGTGTGCTCTCGTTTTAAACAGTTAAGCGTGTTTGACGAGTATACACGTCAAACCGAATCTCTATTACGGTGCGTTCGACGTGTGTACTTGTTGTGAAAAATATAAAATTGCCATTAACTATAAAAATTCGAAATTTTAATAAAATACAATAAGAATATTATTTGGTGGGATGTTTCCTTTATCTTACCTATAGAACTGTGGTGGGAGTCAGCCAAATGATAAGTGGTTGGTACATGTTTGGTCTCCGCATTAGAGATTGGGGAATTACCGCACACAAATAGAAGCTCTCAACCCTTGTGCAATGCCTTTCTTTACTTTAGGTAGAGGTTCAGACCTCAGTACGAGCATGATTTCATTTTGCACAGAATTCAAAAAGGTCTTTTCTTCCTTGTAAAAGCTCTTGCGTCCCCTAGTTAACTAGAGCAATGCATACGTGAAGCGGTGTAAGATTTTGAATGAGCACAGAATGCTCTGTAATCTCAAGCCCCAGTGCTTGCAGTGACTATTACCGACGTTGTAAACTTTTGGTTGTTTTGCCCTGAGTTCGACGTGTATACACGTCATTGTCTGATTTTAATTCCGCACACTGTGTTTTTTTTTTTTTTTTTTTTTTTTTAGAACTAAATTCCACGCTTAACTGGTTAAGAAAACACTTTCAATACAATTTAGAAGCTACTCGTATTAACAGGGAAAATGTAAGGACTGGCCGCAGGGATCGATTCGAACCCGGTCTCTCCGCATTGTGAGCCAATCTCTTCCCTGGAGATTTTTTCTATTTTTTCAAAATTGTTATCTTTAAAAAAAAAACTTTAAATATTAACACTGCATATTATACACTGCATATCCATTTCAGTTGTAACATTGTTTCTGGATAAAATTGAATTTTAAATAGTCTTAAGGAAATTATTGAGTTTACACTTGGTTGTTACATAATTCGGACAAAGGAAATGGTGACTTATTTGACAAAATCTGAAACAAAGTATTGTCGGAATGCTTTATATAATCCTGCTGAAACATTGAAGACTTGGAAAATGGGAAAAAAAAGTTTCATTAAGAATAGAAAATTACATCAACAAATTGCTCCAATAAAAAAAAATGCAAAGTTTAATAATAATTTTAAATTACGGGAAGTGCACAGCTATTAGCCAACATAATAGTTTTTAAAATGGAGGAAGGATGCACCATTCTGAAAAATATCAAGAGATTATTATCCCCCTTTTTTTGTTTAGGTTAACAGAAAGAAAAGCGGGCAATTAAGGGATGAGTATTCCAAATGAAAAGCACATTAATAGCGTTCTGCCAATGTACGAGTATTGTCGCTGTTCGGAGCGCCCATCCCTGGTGATGTATGGTGAAAAAGAGAAATGCGAATGAGAGAAAAATTGGCATAGATAGAGAGGTCCTCGTAATATCTTCTTTAATGGGAGCAGTAAATTGTAAAATATTTTGTGGATGAATTTAAAATATTTCATTGCAGCAGATCTATTTACTCATTCCCTTATATGGACCAAAACAATAAATTTTCTTCAATGTCTCGGAAAAAGAATATTTGGCGAACAATTTTATGAACAAAAATGAAACAACGTTTTGTTCAACTCTCTGCAATATTTCCTTTCAGTTCACAACATAAAAGAACATAAAGAAGTTATTTATTTATTTTGAAATTTACATCTGCAAGGCCGGAAAGAACTGCAACACGTAAAAGAACTCATCAACTCTCCAAAAGTCATATTTAATTACTAATCTCCACTGCTGAGGAAATCGCGCGGCCACCAGCACCGCTTCATAGATTCCCA
This sequence comes from Rhodnius prolixus, assembly GCF_049639745.1. Classification (NCBI taxonomy): domain Eukaryota; kingdom Metazoa; phylum Arthropoda; class Insecta; order Hemiptera; family Reduviidae; genus Rhodnius; species Rhodnius prolixus. The sequence goes on along the minus strand of NW_027411614.1, from coordinate 38,943,407 downwards.
AAAGATTGTCGCGAAGAACATGAGATGAGAACTATTGGGTTAGGAAGATGAGAATGAAACTTTTTGTAGCCACGATGATGTAAAGAACTTGATGAAAGGTACGTTAAAAGACCAATTTGTATGGCAATGATTTGAGGGTGGTAGCAATAGTTTGCTGACCTCCATATTTCGCGTCCATAGATTCAAATCGGTTTAATAGTACCAGTATTAATAATGACCAAATAAAATTAATAATTAAAAAATTCGGGCTATTTAATAATAAAGCTCATTTTCTCAGTGGTTATCATAGACTTGTTTCCGATTGTGAGTTGATCGATAAGAATTCAATTGTTTCCTATTTTGACTAAACACAATGTAATAAGCCTTAAAAGGCTTACCATTCAATCTAAAGATCGTTTTCATAAGTCTGAAAATGTTTTGTGCTTATCTTAGCACGGAGACTTAGCTTAGATATGCCAATGATGGCAGAAATAACATAATGCTTGGTTTAAACTGTTGAAATTAATTCACTTGATGAGTCCGGGGTATCCTATCTCACCATCATCTAAAGGAGTTTTAGCAAAAAGGTTATTTTGTTTGTTGGTTTTAAAACAGCAGTTAAATATTTGTAGTATTTTTTTTTTTCACATTTAGACGTTCATGTTACTCAGTTAGCACGACCTTAGTCTAATATTAATTAAAAAATTAATATTACGCAGCGTATTAAAATTTATTTTAATTTTCTAAACGGTGAAAACAGATTTCAACTTCACAGAAAATATTCAATTTAGTTTACTGAATTAATGAATTAAGTCAAGTTTTAATTTAAAAAATAAATTAATTAAAGTAAAATTTAGACAGCTTAGACTTTAGACTTACCTTCATTATCAATTCTGAAGTATCCAAGTCCATCGCCAGAAACGATGCGATATACGAGGGTAGAATCTCTTGTCCCTGGTGGATCGTTGTCTATAGCTGTCACCGTGGTGACCAAAGTGTCTGCTGGTAAAGCTTCCTTAACGGAGGCGGAAACGACAATATCGTTGAAGAAAGGGGCATGTTCATTTTCATTTACATCAATCAAATCTACTGTCAACAATGTTTCTGATGATAACGACGGCACACCGTTATCTTCGGCCTGCACCGTTAATGAATAATACTGTCGTTGTTCATAATCCAACACTTTTGCTGTACGCACTGTCCCTGTCAATGGATCTATTTCAAATGTATCCGAATCATCAAGAAGTGAATACGTGATCTTGCCACCTTCGTCTAGATCAGGATCTGTAGCGGATATTATGGCTATAACTGTACCTACAGGAATATCTTCTGGTATAGATATCTTGAATTTATCACCAGAAAACTTGGGAGCATTATCATTCACGTCATCAACGTAGATTTTAATGATACAGTCGGCAAAGTGAGCGTCTCGACGTGAGGTTCCCGCACAATCTGTCGCCCTAATAATTAGCTCATGTAACTGTCGCATTTCCCGATCGAGAACGCCGCGCACTGAGAGCACTCCAGTTATCGGATCTACGTAGAATTCAGGTGAATCGCTTACTATAGAAAACTGTATTTTACCATTTTCACCGAGATCTGCGTCAGAGGCGTTCACTGTATAGATTGCTGTGCCATTTACCGCATTTTCTGTGACTCGAAAACTAGCTATTGACTTCTCGAACTTGGGTGGATTATCGTTGACATCTAAAACAGTAAATGGTAAATAACGAGAGGTACTCTTCTTTGGCCTGCCGAGATCGTACACAGTTATATTCAGGAAATACTCATCCTCTCGTTCCCTATCCAAGAAGCCAACTACCTTCAGTTCTCCACTATCAGGGTCTATTCTAAATACTGAATCTAAATCTCCAGATGTAATGCCGAAAATAAGTTTTCCATTATAACCTAGATCTCGGTCTGTAGCTTTGATTACTATCAACGTTGTTCCTATGGCCACTGATTCGTTTACCATCACCTGAACGGGAAAGTCTTTGAATTCAGGACTATGAGCATTCTGTCCATATCTACTGGGCATCATCGCGAACTCTTCTTTATTCATGTTGTTTCTTTCAGCGGACGCTAGAATCTCAGTTAATCTTCGCGCTACACCTGTGTCCTTACATTTAAACCAAGATTTCGGATCCGTATTGGTATTTTTCTTAACTGATATTAACTTCATCACAATAGTCATTGTATCAGCGAAATGAGTGTGATCTGTGGCGGTTACATTCAATTCTCGCTGCGAAACGTTCAAGTCAGAAAGGTCACAAGTAACTGACAACACTCCAGTGGTGGAATCTAAATGGAAACAGTCATCCTCATTACCCGAGAGCAGTCTGTAACTTATCATATTACCTGCATCAAAATCAATAGCAGACAGGGTCAGCAGTTCAGTGCCGATCGTCAAAAATTTAGGAACATGGCCAACACAATCTATTTTTTCAAACTGAGGTCTATTATCATTCACATCGCGCACTATTATTTTTAATTGCATTTCTGTTTGCCGTCTATAAGGGAGGCCCCAATCCGATGCACGAATCTTCAAAATGAAGTTCCGTTTCAAAGACTCATAATCCAGCACCTGTGTAGTTCGAACAATACCCGAGAAATGATCTATCTCAAATGGCACAGTCTTTAAATTGGCAATGCTGTAAGATATGTAAGAATTTTCCCCAGAATCGTCATCTCTAGCGACAACCGTAGTGACAGAGGTACCTGAAGGTTCATTTTCATCCACGTAGACAGTCACTTCAGCATCTTCAAAAACTGGATCATTGTCATTAGCATCGATAACATTCACCTTCACTTTAGCAATACTATGTTTCCTATTGCCAAGCACAGCCCTGTCAGTGGCAATTACAGTAAGTGCATAGGATGTAGTCCGCTCAGCGTCCAACCAATCTACCGTGTATATCATACCTGTGGTCGGATTTACTGTGAAAAGATCAGTATTTGTTGTAACCTCAAAATTCGGAATGACACTATTTCCGCTGTCTGTATCGGCAATTTTCACTCGAATAATTGGCGAATTCGGAGGCACATTTTCCGATATGTCCACTTCATAAAACTCCCTGTCAAAGAGAGGAGGGTTATCGTTAACATTAGCTAGAAGAACTGGAACACTCTTGTAAGTGTGCTTGGGTGGGGAACCATTATCTGTCGCTTTAAGTGTTAAATTAAATCCTTTAGGAGCCATGTCAAAACTGAAGGAATGCAGCAGTTCAACATTAAATTCGAACCCTGTTTTTCCTTCTTTCACTTTGCGTACTACGAAATTACCATCCGGGTCACCTTCCACAATTTCTAATGACTTGATCTCTCCATGAACTCCTTCATCTTGGTCTATAACTCGGACAATAGCGTAAACATCATTGTCAGTATTCTCAGACAAGGAAGTCAATGTGTGTACATAGATTTCAGGTCCAAACAGGTTCACTTGTTTAACATGGAATGTTATCTTGCCAAAACTAGGTTTACCACCGCCTCGATCCTTGGCCACTATGGTTAAATGGTGTACAGAATTGTCTGAATAACGTAGTGGACGGGTTAACGATACAATTCCATTAGTGGGATGTACAGAGAACTGGTCAGTTTTGTTCTTAAAATAAAAATACAATTCTCCGTTCATCCCGAGATCTGCATCTTCAGCATTCACTTTCAGGATACTCTTATGAAGCGGAGTATCTTCTGGAACCACTTCGTCATAAGTTGTTGGATAAAATAATGGATTAAGATCGTTTCTATCTAAAATCGATATGTATACAGTAGTGTCCAGTTCTTGGCGACCTGATCTTCTAGTAATGGTGGCCCTAATAAGAAGTGTATACTTCTCTTTACGTTCCCGATTTAATACATCTGTATTGCCAGTTCTTGTGCGGATCATTAACATCACAAAAGCACCGACAGTCTTCTCTTCTGCTTTGAAGAATTTATCTCTATCTCCGCCGACTATTTTATAACGTACATCAGCATTTACGGCTGAAATGTCAACGCCCATCTTTTCTACACATCTGACGTAAGTTTTCCCTCTGGAATTTTCATAGATAGTGGCATTGTAGGCCGGCTTGGAGAACTGGAGTAGAGCACCTTGAGAGCCGGCCAAGACTGCTAACAGCAGCCCGGCAAGTGGTACCTGCCACCTACCTCGCATATTCACTGCTACCTCATAACACGTCCCCTGCAACACACAACACCAGTCAATTAATTACAACAACAATGGTTTCATCTCAGTATAGTATACATTAGTTAGTAATAATGCATTAGTACAACAATAACTTTTCGTCATTTTAATAAAAAATAATACAATTATAAGATGAAATTTGGATACAATACGATGCTGATTATTGTAAAAAGTTTTGAAAATCAAGTTTTTTATAATTGTATCGCACATAATTATAATTATAAATTAGCCCTGAAGAAGACTTAAATATAAGTCGAATCGTTGCAATAGAGCACACAATTTTCTCAAAGACAACCCTCAAGAACGACTCCTACAGCTGTTCATTATTGATGGTATTCTGGGTAATAATTTTGGTTATTAATTTTAATGTACTGGAAAGCCATTAAGAGGTTTCCATAAATAGTAATTTAATTCTTTAACAGTATAAACTTAATATTTTAGCTGGTTTTGAAACAGTAATACACGAAAATGTTTGTAATGGGCGTCATTTTATATTAAAATATTCATAGTACTTAAAAGTAACTTAAGCATCTAATTATTGAATAGTAATTCACAATTTAAGTAACTTTAGTTTAAATGTTTCAATATTAAATATTATTTTAAGTAGGAAAATATTCTAAATCTCTTTCTCTTTCGTTCTCCGTGAGCATGTGTGTAAGAAGACAAATCTCAAGAATGAACAATCGCAGAAAATCGAAACTTTATAACTCGATTTTGAGTTCAGATTGTACCGTACAGATAAAAGAAGTACCACTTTACAGCAAGGATTAATACATTTTAGCGGAAACAGAATAAACCTTACGAGAAAATTGCAAGGTCTTTTGAATATTTCACTTTCAGTTTTGAAATCTGGAATAGTAATAGATTTCTGAAGTTTCAATGTCGACTGATGCAAAAATAAGATAAAAATAGAGAGAGATAGGAATGTAAATAATTAGCTACTGAGTAGGTGGAAGGATAAACTGAAGTTATTTGATTTATGTAAATTACTTGAGAACAGGAAAACATCAAAATAAGGAAGCCGATTTAAATTACCACCGCCTACATGACTTTAAAAAAAACATCAAGGGAATAAAAAAAACACACAAATCTAAGTACAGGAGAGAAAATAAAGATTTGCAGACAGACATAAAAGCGGTACAAAGAGATCAGCGAATCTCTGATGCGATTCGAATAATTTTTTTTTTTTTCTCAATGTTGACTTTAAAAGAATCGTTCAGATAGAATGCCGAACGGAGGATAGTTTGTGCTGGCCATAATTCTCTTTACAACTGGCAAAAGACGAAAAGATTGGACATTTGCATACAAAGCATTACCTCAAGAGAGTAGACCATCTTGGCTAGAGGCCAAAGTAGAACTTTCAAGAAGTATGGGGCGGCCGTAGTTTAATGTACGCGCGCACCTATTTGCCAAATTCACAGAGTTTTCCAACTATTTGGCATGCGATATCATGATCAATGTGCTTTAAAATACGATTATTAAAATAGAAAATCATATTTTCTAGACCACATTTCAAGATAAAGGATAAACAATGATGGGATACAAATTCACTTTCTTATTTTAGAGAAAATATCTTCGTCAGATTCTGACTCTTCATTTTTCCAAAGTATTTTTTTGACTTCGATGGTTATTAGTTAAATTTTTTTTTAAATTTATTTTGTAATTTACAATCTGTATACATTGTATACAATAAGTAAATATGGAGAGAGTGATGAACTGGTGCGGGAGGAGAGCAGGAGGAGAGAAACTACCCAGAAGTAGCACTCTCTATAGGAGAGAGGAGAATAGGAGGAGGAGAGAGGAGAGATAGGAGAATAATGGCGTTTAGGCCTTCAGACTACAAGGAAGTCGCGAGGCCACTGGCGATTCAGTCGGCGAGGATTATTAGGGATGTCAGAGGAAGCGAGAGACAGTTCAAGAGGATTAGAGCTAGTCGAGAGAGTAGTATGGAATTTTTTGTATTTAGTCTTAGCGAGTTGGTCTATGAAGGGAATGTTGAGGTCGTTGTGAAGAGTGAGGTTAGTCACCGTAGAAAAGAGCGTCAGCTATCTGTCAGAGGAGTTTTGACTGAAATGTTTGTGCTGTCCGTGTGAGGCGCCACGGTAGCCGAGAGGGTTAAAAGGCGAGACCTGCAAAGCTAATATGCATTGTGGTACTGGGCTCGATTCCCGGTCTTGGCCTTGGATTTTATTTAATGGTTAAATGGGAAATAGTAAAGTACGTTTGCTATTCGCCTCCGTCCTCGACACCTAGTAAATGGTAGTTGGACGTTAAGCCCCGCCTGAAAAAATAGGCGATTACTTTACTTTACTTTTTACTTTACTTACTGTCCGTATGTTTGTAGGTTTGGCTGAACCCCACAGCTCTAGTCCGAAGGTCCACATAGGTTTGAGGATAGTGCTGTATATTAAGCGTTTGAGTTCAATGGGTAATTTAGAGCGTCGTCCAAGAAGTCTGTAATGCAGTTTTGTCATTGCTTGTTTTTTAAGTCAAGTGTGTGGGAGTTAAAAAAATAATATTGGTAAAATCCCTGACTGGGATGGGACTCGAAACTCTAAATAACCTTTACGTTCTATTCATTAACTAGAAGAATGTTTGTTACAAGAGGATGAATGGAAATTCCAAGTGAAAGAAGGTGATTTCTAAGTTTTCCTAAAAGCTGCTTAGTGCTGTTCAAAATTACTTTTTAGAAACAACTAAAGATGTTCCGTTTTTAGTTGAAATTTCCTCCGCCCCTAACATTTTGTTACTCCTCAGGTGAAGTGTGGTGCAGGTAGCCGCCCTTTCAAGAGATGTACCGCCGGGTACTCTCTTAATCACCAACTCCTAATGTCAAGCCCTTTAATCGGAGGGAGTAGACTTCCACCATTTCCCTCTCTCTTCCCTAGGACACTCCATCTGCCTCATTTGGAGAACAGTCTTCTTCATTTTTATCCACCTGAGACTCACTTAGAATTGCTCAGGTTTTATTTCAGTACTTAGTAGTACTTAGAAAAGTTTACACCTGTATTTAATTCGTCCTTAGAGCATGTTCCCTTTTATATTTCGAATCTTTTTAAAGGAACAAAGTAAACACATGTTTAAGGATTATTAAATGTTTCAAGGACCCTTTTGACAATAATCCTCTTAGCAAGAAAAATTTGTGGTATTTTTTTGAACTAAACCCCAAAAAAAGTAAAACTGCGAACAGAGATATCGAAATAAATAATTTTCTTTGACGTATTTACTTGCTTTAAAATATATATTTGGGGGAATGAATCCATGGACACATACACACTACATGAGAAGCTTTATCTTTGTATTTCGGGGCTTCAGAATATATTGAAAATGGTGGTTAGATCCGCAGGGCTGGATAATATCTTCAATTGCGGTGATAAGACGGATAAAATCAAAGATATTGAAAATATTTATTTATCTTAAAAACTCAATAACCCAGTATTTGATATGATTGTAGTATTTCTTTAAAACAGATATTAAAAAATTACAGGGAACTGAACAAGGAGGGAAATGGAACTTTCCTGATTTTATTTTATATAGTCCTTAGTGATTTTCCTCGAAATAGGCAGTTCAAGAATTTTCTTAAGTAAATCCATCCATAAACTAGTCAGAAAGTATAATACTTAAGCAATGGAAACTTGAGAAAAGTCGTGATGTCTACTCCAAACTGATTAAGGTAACTCTGGATAGTTCCGAAACCGGACTAAGATTCAATAAACATGAGTGCTACGACGATAATAATAAGTTAGAGGGTCCAGACCAGATTCTGTTCCAAACTAATCTTTAATAAGAAATCAATTTCACAGTAATGATACAACAATTTATTGCAATTCCATTGGAATCAAACAAAATTACGCATTTTTACTTATTTGATCAAGTTATAAAGATTCATTTACTTAAAACTTGTCCCCATGATAGCAATTATTTAAATAACATTAAGAATAAATTTAAATTATTAAACTAATGGAATAGTTGGTGGAACTGTGGTGAGACTGCAAAGCAAGAAGTGTGTGCTTTACTAAAGAAACATGACATTATACGGTCTGGTGGTATTGTCTAGATCCTTCGCGCATCTGCTGCTAACATTGTCTTGCACTTAAACTTCTACGACGTACAAGTAACAGAAGGCAGTAACCTAAAGTAACCAGTGAATTCATTGTAGAAGAATAAATATGCAGAACATAGTTTCTAGTATTGCCAAAATATGTTTAGAATAAGGCTCTTAGGAAAATAAATAAATTGAAAAATAAGATCTTTTAAATGTTGTAAAGAGAAATGTGTTTATAACCTAAAAGAATTGTTTCAGCGGCCATGATTTTTTAAAAATGTATTTGGAAACAAAGTAAAACAATAATAACTTTTCTTGCTCCTAATGTATGACTTTTTTTCCATTAAATAAATTTATTTATTGTAATTTTTAAGGCGCATCAACATCTTAGGTCATTGGCGGCCCTGTAGCTTTTTTATCACAGTACTGCCGGCCTCCGGACAGATTTCTCTCGTTTCAGACCACATTGCACGTCACCAGAGCTTTAAGAAACTACTAGAAAGAGAAAATCTGAGGGCCAGGGCGTTTTACATTTATTACTCGTATTAGTAATTAGAAGAGAGACGCTGATGGACCACAGGCTGGTGAAAGGCCTCACGGAGAAGTGCACTTCTATCTCTCTCAGTTCTTAAGAGGGCGTGGATACTTCCTACCCTAGCCAAAGAAAAATATGGATAGCGTAAGCTTAAGATTACCTCTACCGCCTTGGAGTTAAATGTGAGAAACGTTCACAAATGTGCGCTACAAGTTCGCTGTGTCTACGTGATAAACCGTACCTTGAAAAGTAAAACAAAATCTACTAACTTCCTAATTCCAATACACTACAATCTTTTAAATCTCTAAATCAATTTACAAAAAACCTCTTTTGCAACAGAAAGTCCCTAATAATTTTGTTTTTCCCACTAAAGGACGGTATGAATATTTTAGATCATGATATTGAAGCAGGAAAGAGCCTCGCAAAGCAAAAAGGCAAGCACGCCCTTTACCTCTGTAGTAATGGAGGGAAAAAAATGTATACGAGAGAAGTGAAAAGGTCATAATTCTAAATAAGAGATGATGTTTAGATAAGATGGAGTAAATTCTGTCCACGTCTTGTATTGGGCTGTGGGCGGAAGGACGTTTGTCCGGGGGTAAGAAGGTCCTGTGTGGGGGTGTGAGCAGCTCTTATCTGGGGAGACTGGACTCTTCGAGTGGTAGGTCAAGTAAAAAAGACACCCACCACCAGCAGAGCAGACATTATAGTCTACTTCTACAAGCAAAGGCCTCCTTACCATCTAGATAACCTGCCTTACAAGCAACATTCTGCCACCGTATGCTCTAGAAAGCCAAAGCAAGAAGGTTGTACCTCTACTAAAACAGTGTAAAGGGAGTTTCACCAGCCTAATCGATAGAATATCCATCCCACTCAGAGCTAGTCTGCCAGTCTGATTACCCCTCATTACTAACTAGATCGTGGTGCACTAAACGATTTCCGTTTCTTTGTCTACTATTGAATGAACAATACAGTACTGTGTACTGTAATCACAGATAGAAGTTGGCCAATTAATTGTCTCTAATTACCATACTTATCCATTCTAATATTATGTAGGAATTCCGGCAATTCGTGTTTCTCTAGTTGTGCACTTCTTTCTTTATGTACTCTAATTTATACCAGATGGGAATAAATACCCGGCATCAAATAAATAAATTTTTCTACCAGGGATTTAGGGATAATTCCACGCAAAACTATCACCTAAAGTAGGGGAAGTATAAATCTACTCAAGTTAAAAACACCAAACTAGCATTATTGGCAAACGTTTTAAGTAGTTGTCCTCTAATTATAAAAAAGTCATTCTTATTAAATGATGTAATTTAATGAAGAACTTAAAACAGAACGAAGTAAGTAATCATAGTCGAAATTCCGCAAAATTAAAACCCAATTTTAAAATTAATTTTTCTTATATATATAAAAGATTTGTCTTTTTCTTTCTTAGTTCTCTCGGCGAAAAACTGCTATAACTGCTACAAAAGAGCGGTATGAACACTCGCATTACACTTTCTCTTAATTTGTTGTTTTTTTTTTTAAATTCTAATTAATTTAAAATTGCTTACTGGCAACAAGATAATATGAGTAAAAACCATATACGAATAAAACAACTTGAAATAATTGAATAATGGCCTGCCATTCAACGATGACCATAGATGGCTAACACTGGACACCGATGAACTGACAAGGATGAATTCGAGGCGTGGCCATCGACCAGTTGGGACACTAGTGGCGTAGGAGCGGGTTGTAGCGTTGGGACAGATTAATTAAAAAAAAGAAAGAAATTCGTTGTAACAGGATTTGGTAGATCAAGAGCAAAAGGGATCTTTAGTTTAGTGTGAATAGTGTTATTGCTTACACAGAAAAGTGCGTTTGCGATAGTGCGTAGAATATTCGATTCCAGGGAGCGCTTAGTTCTATTCACTATGTCCAGATTGAGGATAATAGAGCTGTGTACAGTTCCTTTTTTTGTTCGTAAGAGTCAATTTGGATCGTTGGTCGAATAGTCTTTCGATTAATCGATAATATAAGTTAAGTTCCAGCCACTTTATCTGCTGAAAGGTTAGATATGTGATTCACGTATATGGGAGGAAGTAGTTTATGGCTGTGGGTAAAGGTTATATAGAGGAATTTCGTTCACCTTTATTTTCCATTTGCGAAACTAGGGTTCGAGCATATGAAAATGAGACTGGATGTATTGGATGGCAATTACAGGATCCCGAATATGAGATAGGATGGCAGAATCGTCGGCATACGAATAAATTAATACATATTTAGATATTTAGACATGCTACCATTGGCAGCACCTAAAGCGATATAACCAATTTGAACTCACTTAAATAGTTATAGTTAGCACAATGCACAGACCAATTCGTAAAAAACTAGTTTTTCCGAACTTCCGGACACCTTAAAAGAGAGACAAGTTTCTGAACAATAAACTGATCCACAATCTCTTATTGGGAAACATAAAATGAAAGAAAATACTTTTCAGTAATCCATTTTAATCCTCAAAGGTCTGTGGTTTTTTGTAAGCAGGATTCCGAATGATTAGCATATTAAACTAGCGATAAATCTGGAGTAAGAACGAAAACAATATCATCTATCTTTATAAAAGTTAGACTTCCATCTGAATTTGATCTTGAGATTGTTTCTCACACAAAACAACTGGTTAAATGATCCAAAGATGGACACATTAAAGAATTGCACAGAATTTCTTTTTGTTTTTGTTTTCAAAGAACATTTGAATAAACTTTAATCAGTTAAAAGCCATCAATCATTCGATAGTAGGAAACATGAAAAATTGAAAGAACTAGTCCCAACTAACCATGGCTTAAATAATAGCAGAACAAATTAATCTCAAAAATAGATGGGGAAATTTCCCTCTTGTGCCCTAGTTTCCACAATACCAATACAGCCAAGAAGTTTTCTATTCATTTAATTAACTTTACCGCTTAAAGGAAAAGACTAGCATCTAAAGGAGACTCTGAAGGTCTTAGTGTTTGGTAAAAGGATATTCAAGAAGTAGCTATTCCGCGAGATGAACTGCCAGCTGTCCTAGTTTAAAAGTAAATAATTGCCACATTCCTAGGTGTAATACTAATTATTCAAATTATAAAAAGGTCGCAAACACAAGTTGAGTTATTTCTTTCTTTTGTTCTACCTCGGTAAGGGGAAGTACTGTAATCGTGCCGATTTTCGATTTGAAGTTCGCTGCGTTCAAAATAGTGGATTTTATGGCCTCCCCCTCTCTCTCTCTTTTTAACTCAAAAAACCAGAAATAGCAGAAAGTTCAATTTTGACCATTTCGCTTAGGAGCAAACCGAGGTCACAACAATAAAGTTTTAGTCGAAATAGGTCATCCGGAGAGCTACCATTTTACTAAATCCATTTTTCTGTTTTTTTTAGATTTTCTCGAAATTCAAAAATGATCTCTGAAAAAAACAGAACCTCATAGAAGAATATGAATTGTTGATTTAATGAAAAGAATCAAACTGACATAAATACGAAAACGAATTAATAGGCATCCAGCATTCATTGGACGATGTGATTATCAATGCCGCAATTAGAGAGAACGCTTAATTAGTTGGCTCTATTACTACTAGCTACTATTTGAATTAGAGACTACGCTGGTTGGCAAGCCACTCCCTCAACTATCAATTAACACAACTAACTGTATTAATAAAGATCGTAATTTTGCCCCTTAATGGATGTTTTAACTATTTTATCTTCTCATAGTACTTAGATGATGTTATTTCACGTTTGTGTAAAAACTTTCGGAATTGAGCTTAAATAGAATCGGAATCGTGCCGTGTTTCTGTAATGCCGTCTTATTCTATTCACCAAATGATGCAATGTCTGCCCAGTCTACGAGGCTAAACAGGTTGACTTTAGTCTTTAGGTGTGAGTAGTCCAAAAGGGAGCGTACTGTGCAAAAATCTTCATTTACATTTAATACGAACTTTTTGGTATTAACAACTGCTTCATCACATCCTAAACGCTTTGGTTTCCCAACTTTTACTGCATCGACAGAAAATCCTCTAAGTCGGTTGAAGCTCTGGTGGCCAACTGAACTTCTTAATGAAGTAATGCTTCTTATTTTGGAGTTTTATCGTTGGGTGAATTCTCCCTTGCAGAAATGTAATGTAGTTCTAAAACTAAATAAAGTTTTAAAAGAAAAACAAAAAACCTGAAACAGATACGTCCAGCCGATATTCTATTTCGAAACCATAGCGTAATTGCAGTTCTCGGCAGTAGTAAGAAGTAAAGAAAGAATAGTGCTTTGAGTAGAACTTAAGGATTGGATACACTAACTTCAGTTGGGCCTTGCAAGATGAAAATTAACGAAGTCTTGACGTACATATTTAGAACGAAGTTGCCTATGATAAAAAAAAAAAAAAAAAGATGAAAATGGCATACCGAGGAAACAAGCACTTGTAGTCACGAGCAACCTACATATGGAAAATTTAACAGCGAGTAGGTGGTGCAAAACGACAGCTGATTTCCAAGACAGAAGATGTACGCGCACAAGATGTTGGTTATGTCTGGAGAAACAGTATTTGAAAAGAGAATAGAAAGGGGAGGAGGCTGAGTAGAACTGTTTGAAAGAATAAAACTGGCAGTTTGTGCCTGGTAACTTGACTATCAGCGTGAATACAGAGTGCTGGAGACGGCCCGTATCTGCTCGATTCCCCAGCATCACACATGCTATTTGGGCGCGTCTGCTACTATCTGCCATTGCTACTGTACCGCTTTCAGTTACTATCTTCAACCAGCTATACTTCAAGGACGGCCTAGGAATTTACCAAAGCTGCGTGAAAGGAATATTTTAGCAAGTTCTTATAGTAGCTTGCACCACAACATCTCCATACACTAGAGTGTTACCGCCTCTCCAAAGCTCTTATATCCTTTCCTACTTACACATTTGTTTTTATTTATCTTCAAACTGATACACATAATCAAATTCTGCTGGGAATTGTACTTATTGCTTTTTGTCTGACTGAAAAGATCAACATTTAACTATTGAAGGGATCGCCGGTACCTTAAGATCCTCGCTTTAGAGCAATAAATGCAACAAAAGATTGTACAAGGCCTGCTATATTTCTCAGTTTAACGTCTGAATGTTCAATGCAATATCTTTAATACACTCCACCATCCGACAACTGACAACAGTTACATTCAAGTGGTTTTAATACGAAGTGAAAGAGTATCTTGAGCAACAAGGGTCTGTTCTTTTGGATTGGTGGTCCTGTTAAATAATCCAGCGATCGCATACCTCTTACAAGTTCATGAAAACCACGCCTTGCGAGTTAACTGGAATTGGGTTTGGAATGTACGAGATTTTCGATTAAAGGTTTGGGATGGGATATTCTGTGAAAGAAAAAAGTCTGGATAATCGTAATTTCGCTAAGTAGTGGATGAAAGGATTTATAGATTATTATCTATAGGAAAATTACGTACCACGGAGGATTTAAAATTTTCTTAAAGATTTCGGATTGAAAAGATTGGAGGTCTATGATAATCGGAACTTTTGGTAATACGGTGTTACTTGACGTACCTAAGTTCAGATTTCCCAAATTAACAGAAAATTTAACGGCATTTTTTTATTTCTTTACAGGCAGTTTATTGGTGAATAGAGGTGCCTGTTGTCTAGTTTATGCGTTCGGCTAAGAGAAACTAAGGCTGCAGAACAATCAGATGACCACAAGACCAGTATCAGGCGAAAAGGATAGCTGTGTCGTCCGCAAAGATACAGAGTGTAGTATTATGAGAGTTTCAGAATATTTGTAGCGTAAATGGTGTATAGAAGGGTTCAAGAAAATGATGGCTTGGAGAATGAAGCAAGTCAGGAAGTACAGAAAACTAGGCAATTCCTTGATTCATCGGTCAGGAAGATTAGATAAGATTCACTGATCTAGGACTGAAATAGTAAAAATATAGTAAGTACAGAATGTTTTTGTACATAGTGAGCGGGGATTGAAAAGATGATACGAGAAACGGAATTGTTGAAGAAATAAAAGGAAAATATGGAACAATTTATTAATAAACAGGTACCGTTATTAGAGTACATCATGCACACACCGAACTAATTTAATTACTACCTCAATTATGAATGTATAATTAAATGTGAATTAATGACCTCACAGCTGAAGACAAGCCGTGATTGATCAAGGTAAACGCAAAATGGTAGTTGAATTGGTCAACTGCTGTCGCCCTGAACAAGTAATTAGTAACATTGATGTAATGTGTGTCAGTCTGTTCCCAAGTCTATTTCCTTCAAGATGGGGATGTGTATTTGTCTCTCGCAGCTGTAACTATTACGTACAGTTCTATCAAAACTTAGCTAACCCTCGTATAAGATAAGACTATAACGAGGTCTTGCGGACTTCTATAGCTAGAAGATTCCCTTAAAGCTTGCTCAGCAGCACTCGCGCAAGACCTAGCTAAAGGCGGTGGTGTACCAAGGGGGAAAAAAAGCCCAGGGCACATACTTCTTTTTGAATTTGATAATTACATTCGTGAAGGAGGAAGCCATTTTGTTTTTTATATTGAAGGAGCTTAATCATCACTTAAGAGCATGTCTTAGACAAGCATCTACCAAGATGGTTTAGTTTATTACTCCATCTTGAAGTTACATTCTCGGACAGCTCTAATTAGAGTACTTCCACAACCAAATGTAAGAGTGCATATCCCATATTCTTAAATATTTCTTACAAAGAATAGAGCCCAAAGAACTAATATTACTTTTGAGTAGATGTACAGGATCAAAATTCAGATCTTCAACCCTTAAATTTCCTTGCTGACTGCCCTGCGATGAACAGTGACAAAGCCCATAACAAAAGAACACTGTCCGGAGATTAATAATGCAAGAAAAAGCTTTAGATATAGTCTCGCCTTATATTAAAATAAAAATAAATAAATAATTCCAAATAAAAAGAGTCTTTTACAATATAAATTTTATCGCAATCATGACAACTTTGAAATATAAAACTTTTTTGCCACGTTAACGTCATGAGTAGTTGAAAACTTTATGTACTTTAATAACAATACGTTACACGTGCCGCCATCACGTGATCATACTACCACCTTACTTTTTACACAAGAATATTTGTAACAGAAAAAAAACCTGTGCTATTTTTATTTGTAAAATTATTGTATTGTTGATATTACACGTGTATTCAATTAAATAAAGTAAAGAAAGTAAATCTTAAACTTTACAATACATGATTGCAATTAGTGAGCATTGCAATTGTACAAATAAAAATATCTAGGATTCACTAATTGCGATGATTCGTCCTCCAAACTTCTGAATAAATAGAAACGACTTCGTATAAAAGCGTCGTGAAATCTTATACAATATTTCATTTTGTAAATAAACACCTTCTGAAACTTCCAAGTCTGTTATTTGATAGTTGTTTCCCTGTTCCTAGTAGAGTATCAAATTTCTCAGTTACTCTCTAATTGAAAGCTTAATTTTCATTAAATGTTTGATCTAAATTAAGTTCAAAATGTTCATAAATTCTTCCTTCTTCGTTAATATTTATCAAGTACAACTTAGAAGGAAATTCTTTCCAACTTACTTCAGATGAAGAGGTTCAAGTGGTGAGATATTTCAAGTTACCAAATGTACAAAAAAATATTTTCCCCAAGAGCTGATATTTTAAAGGAAATCTAAATTTTACTTTAAAATATAAAACCAGTGAGAACATTTTTAGTTTTCCAACACTCTTGTGGCAATCAAAACCAGAGAAACTGTATTTTTATTTTTGACTGAAATTCGTTCCCGAAATTGGGACAGCCCATTCTGCACAATGAATCTGTAATCTGTCGAGCTGGTACCAAAATTAGGAACAGAGCTCGTTTCTAATCGTATAAATTGCATTTTTTGGCCAACACGTTGTAATTTACAGTAATAACAGTAGTAATTGTAGTAGTAGTTCACAATAAATAATTTACAGTAATTAAATAAAATTTTAGAGAGTTTTACGATCCGTTTGGTCTTGTTAATTGTCAGTTCGATTGAGCTAGTAAATTTAGAAAATGGCGAATTCAACAAAATGCACGATCTTCATTTAACTAATCCCATAAAATAACCAAAACATCCGAACTTTACTATTTCAGTGTACATTAGTATCGCCAAACGATCTATTTTTTTAAAGAAACATCTCTATTTTTTGGATAAATTTTATCATTTTCCAAATATTTACGCTAGAAAAATTAGTAAAATAGATTTAAATTATATTATTAAATCATGGATATAATTAGCAATAAATAACTGACCAATTACAAGTGAAGAATGAATGTAAAGAGTGGATGGTATGTCGAAGCCAAAGATGCGAACTATTAAACGGCCACGACCCATAAAGTAGGTCATACCTCTTTTTCCAATTTAAAGTTTGAAGAAATACTTGAGTAAGAAGTAATTGTGAACCTTTTTTGGCTAACATGTCTTGACCAGGGTATTCTACATACAAAGGACAATGAGAAGTGAAAAGAGGATATGGAAGATTATTGTAAACAGGATAGAGGCTACAACGATATAGGTTGGTGGTATAAAGTTTGCCACATTAAGCTGTGAATTAAGGAGGCTAGCTGGCGATACTGGGAGGCCCCTGTTTACCCATTAGTTCATATTAGCCACTTAGTAGTTGGCTCGGTCGACCTACTAATAACGCACAGCCTCACTAGCCCAACATCTAGTTATCATCATCTCCTGCCCAACTAGTTTGCACAATGTTAACACTAAATAGAGCCTCCTGCAGCATCACCTCATCGCCACTAATTATACACCTTCTTCTTCTTTAACTCTCCTTCACACAACATCAACCGGCAAAGTCTTCCCCCGCACTCACGAGTTTGTGACTTTCATCAGACCTTTCCTTTATCCTTAACCTTTCGGAAAGAGCAATCTAAAATATATGCATATCTTTAAAATACGACTGGGTCCACAGAAATCGATATCTTCATTGAATAATAAGTTCCGTAATTTTTTTTTCTATGTTATAGTTCTTCTATTCTATGTGGTCACTGTGTGGTAATTGTAATATCAACAAAGTAACAGTTTTTAAGTACCTGAATGGTGGTATTATCATTATCTGTTATCATTATTATCATTATCTGGTGGTACCTACAGTTCTGAAGTGTAAGAGTTAGCCAAAATAGACGAAAGAGGATTCGCGGAGGAAGAAGAAAGGTGTTAAAGGAGGACGAAAGGAGGAGTTCTGAATGTGCTAGGACAGAAACTGGCTAAAACATGTCGTAAAAACACGAAAAGTAATCGAAATAATGAAGTGGATATTGCAAATAACATCAGATCAAGGATAATGTGTTGGGGCTACGAATCTACGCAATTAGTGGAGTCCCAGCTGCATAATAAGGTCATCCTGCAGAGAAACAAGCCACCGGGGAAAGCCTCGAATGAACTGGCTGCAGTAGTGGCGCTAACTTGAAGGCGTGAAGACTCTCAACCTCTTAAAAAACAAAAAGAGGTGATCTGCTGCCCCAAATAAAACTGAAAAATAATCTAACAAACTGGATTGCAGTTACTCGAATGCAACAGAGTCTGCAGCTCTTAAATACCAAGAAAATTAATTCTTTGTCTGAACTATCCTAGTAAACTCTATACACATATTTGAAACAAAAATGTACGCATTTTGGGGAATATACGGACATAATAAAAATGTAAACATTTTAAATAATAAAAGAAAGGGCACCCTGCCTTGTCTACTCATATTTAACTCAATATCAATCACTATAAGTGCTCATACAAGGGTTTTAGAGAAATTAAAAAGGACGATAAAAATTATCGTGACATCATTTTACTGTTCTAGCTTTTATTTCTCTGCCTTATTGTCGATTTAGGCTAAAAATTAAATTAATATTCCAGTAAGGTTTTTAGAAAGAGAAATGAAATGATTTGAGATAATTTTTTCAAAATTCTGTTCTCATAAATATCCAGAACGGACGCAAACTTTTTTTTTGTTTCGTTTTCAGATAACCTCAAATCTTTATTCGATGATAAACCCTTTTATTGGTGTTGATAACGAGCAATGATCGAATTATCTGGTAATAAATCTGACAATAAAGTAGTTAATTTTACTTGAAAGTCAGGAGTGAGAATAAGTAATCCATCGTATTTATTGCATTTAATGATCTACAACCAAGATAAACACCATTTTATAAAAACAATCAAAAAATTTAAACACATTAAATTAATAAATATGAAAATTAATACGCTATTGTACAGCAAAGACATCAAATAAAATAAAACTTGTCTCATTATATATTTTAATCTAGTTAATTAGTTTTTCTGTCTCAGTTTAACTTCTAAATAGAGAATGAAACAAAAGGGCCAAAAACGAATAGAAACAACCATCTAAGGCAGAAATACGTTTTTCACGGAGCTAAGCTTTGGGTTCTTCTCTCAGCAAAACTTTAAATTGACTAATTAGTAAAAACAAATGGCGAAGAAGAAAAGATCTCTTGGTAAAGGAAGAAATTATACAAATAAATGGGACACAGGATTAATATCAAAATAAAATATCTACTTAACAAATAATTAATATAGGGGAGGAGATAAATATTTGCAAGGAATGGAACAATCAATATTAATATCTACATTTATATAATTGACACGAATCAATCCCTGTTAATATACGTACTGTTGAATAATCGATACATTGCGTTATATTATTGAATATTTCATAAGAAGCGATATTATCGAATTGGAAGTAGCAATTCAATTAAAGATCTAAATCTATGTTCTTCTAGAACTCACCTAAAATAAAATTGTACGCGTTATTTCCAAATTAAGGGATTAGATATGACCTAAAGAAGCATTATTCACAGAATGTAGGCATCAGTGGATTTTACAATGCGAGAATCTGACTGTGGTTATTATAATGAGCTAGAGTTGGTCTTCGCTAAAACCAAAAAGTTGTGCACATTAATTACTTCTACAGGTTCGAAGAGGGAAGAAGAATTTTAAGCGCCCTTATCCCATACCTTACAGATTTCTTCAGCAACAAAAATCGGGGGGAAGGTAAAAAACTTCCTAAGGGAAAATTTCCACATGTTCTTGTTTTACAAGAACGGATGACACATTCTGATAAAGTAGAGTCGAGTCTTGCCTAGTTAGAAGCTGGCACCAGGCATTGTCGTTCATCCAAGGTCAAGAAAAATGGTGCTTCAACAATTTGTTTTTTCTTCTTTCAAAGTTGGTTAACTGCCTGCAGTGTCCCGTCAATTTTTTGATCCAGAAAAGTAATTCTCATTCTTCTCTTAGTCGATTATATCATCTTCCGGATGGTATAGAGGTTTTTCCAAGAGGGACCACCGGATGTTCTTTGGCTACTTTTAATCTTTTAATTTTCAGAGATGTGAGGGATTGGCCCACAGTGTAATTGAAGGAGCTGCCATCTTTAGGCCATTGCGCCTCCTTTTATTCTCTGCTAGAAGGATCGCTTCCTAAGGAAGGCAGCCCTAGGTTGTGTACTATTTGTGTCCTGTGTGTTGTGTATGAGTGTGAGTGCGTGTACTGTGACTATGGAAACCCGTGGGGTCACCACTCCCCAAGTGCCTGCATACAACAGACACCCTTTGCGGGTTAGTAATCTCCCATAAAAAAAACTTAATTCTATGAATATTTGCGTGATGTTAGGTATATTGTTTGTGTTGCTAGGCTGAGATACCTGTAGAGTCCCTCAAGAAGTGCCTAAAACTCAACTTTTTTCCCCCCAGAAAGAAAGCGATAGATTTTAGATTGTTAATGGAATCACGAGCTAATTATCGAGGTAATTTCAAGAAACTCTAATCATGCGAAATATCTTTTCAGGTGAACAAATTTTCATAAAACTGGAACTCCTAAGAGTATGTTTAGAGTCCTTAATTCAAGGATTATGCGAATGATAGGGGGAATAGTTGCTTAAAGCAATAATCCTCTAAGAATTAATAAAAAGTCCATTAACCTAGAAAAATATCACAACTGGAAAAATTGGAAATACACAAAAAAAGTTAAGTTAAGTGAAACTGAACTAATTTTCGGATTTACTGCCGAAACGTTAGCATTAGATGTGAAGATGCTCTTTTAGTGTAGTATATAAAACTTTGAACTTCTCATTAAATCATCTCAAAGTTTTGTCCCTTCATTTCAGGGATTTCAGATCCGTATTTACAGAAAACAAAATTTGTTAAAATTTATTATTATTAATATAGATTGATTACGACTATGTGTACTTTTTTCAACGATTATGCAATTCAAAATCTGCGAAGGAATGCTGAGTTACCGTCTATTTACTCTAATTACCGTCTATTTACTCTAATTTCATATAACTCAAAGCCATACATTGGGCCTAAGCGCACAGGATATGACGTAGTATTTACGCAGCACCAACTTTTTTTTATATTTGGTAAAACACAATATTTGTCCCACCTAAATTCTTTCATTGGAAAAGCTAGTGATATATTTTTTTTGGCCACCATTTAGTTTACTTTAGATGGCAAACTATCCTTGTTTGCCCTCTATAAATATACAGCCAAACAAATATCGGTCGCACAGAGAGGCTATGTGCCCTTGCAGTAGGTTAATAAATTTCAGCTGTTATTCGATATACTCGTATGTGCATACTTCATTCTGTTAGGAACAACAGATTGATCGAGACAAGAATCAGATTCAACCATTCAATCTCTAGGCTATCAGGATTTTTAAAAATCTGACATTTAAAGGATGGCCAAAGATGTGATCTAATTTCTATAAATAATATGGAATATCAAAAGTCCTTAGTTTTTATTTCGTCTTTCCTTGAGTTAAAAGAACTTTTTATAAAAACATAGCAACTGATAAACTGCAAGCAATTGCTTCAGCTACAGAGAGAGGGCTTGAAGCACTCTGTCAAATCATGCAGTACAGTAACTTTCAAAAAATTTCTGGAAAGGAGATATGAGCCTTGAGAAGGTAAGGGATTGTCGAGCCTTCCTTGGTCCCTTCTGTTTTTTAAGAGATGCTGTGGAAAACTTGCAGACAGTTTAGGACTATCATAAATCGGTCATTTGCGAATAATAACGGCCCGTACGAAATTAAGCCCGGACATATGCCCAAGATGCTGTGTTAATTGTAACTATTCAGTACTAATCGGTACGACCTAAGTTAGGCAGTTATGTGAATGTAGTTTTTGTTACTATTAGCTGTCTACTATATTCTTGTTAATTGTTAATGACTGCCTCAAATTGTAAATGATAATATAATTCATAAAATATGTAGAAACACTCATCAAAAAAAAAATCAAACAAAAAACTGTTGGTTCGACGTTTCAGACTCCTTTAGGATCCTTCTTCAAAAACTACAATTGAAGTTAATAAATTACACCTCTATTACAATAACTAACAGTTATTCGACACCTGGAGAGGAGAGTTGTGTTGTTTGATAGGTACTTGCTACGGTACAGACTGAAGTAAGAAAAAATATAATCGTCTAAACATAAAATATACAAACAAATTGAAAACTAGATGAAAATAAAATCTAGGAGACAAGAAATATTTAATTTGGATTTTGTCGAACCAATAAAGTTTTCTGTTCAAAGATTACACCAATGGTAATGTAACATCCAATTGAATCATCAACCCGAAATGAATTAACCAATAGATGACTCAATTTACAGTAGAAAAAACTAGGAAACCACAGCTGTTTATTTATTTGAAATGCATTTGCTATTTATTTACATACAAAACAGTTGCCAAAACAAAGACGTAACCACCAGTAAATAAAGCAATGCGTTATGCGATTCCAACTGTTATTTGTTTTAAACAAATAAACACAAGCACCGAACTCAAACAGCTAAAACTAAATAATGATTTTCACAGAAACGGAATAAACAGAACGTGGAAAATATTTCTCATTTCCAACCGCTCGATGCGTAAATATGGAGCGAAAAATTAATTTAAAATCAGGTGGCCTATTACGTAAGTGTTTGTACGTCAGTTTGCCGGACCGGAGATTGACATCCTATTGGCTCCGGATGCAATCACTATACAAACGACCGTTCAGTTCAATAATCACAACTTTTCTATACACATCCAAGAGCGTCATTTTGCAAATTGCATTCCAGATATCCATCAGTAATTTTGCTGTTAATACCTTCTTTACAAGGGAAGGAAAATATAAAATAAGGGAAGAGGTCTGGTTCACGCAAGGGTCTTCCACTTCACAGTTAAAAGAAACATTCGCCGACTGAAATTTATTCTTCCCTAAACTTGGTGCTTAGAAAGCACAAACTTTTTATTGAAGAAACAAACAACTAGGATGCATCTTTTCCTCCATTATCAACTCCCTGTAGCCACCAGTATTTATAACCAGCTGGGAAGGAGGCTGAACTATAAAGCACCAAGACTGGTTTTGCTATGCTGAAGTACTTCCACAGCAGCAATTATTCATGTATTCCAGGGATAGAAGTGGTGCGAAGGGGCGGCCAGTTTCTTGGCTGTTATGGGTCACAGCTGCTGCAGAAATGTAGCCAGTAAATTGCCACAAATTGGCGAACCAAAATTTACAATGGGGTTAATCTTTATGGGTTAGTGAAATTTGGAGGACTTTCGAATAACTTTAACCAATATCAGCTTCACTTTCAGATCACTTAGTAGAAATTCAAGGTTACCAACTAACTTCTATAACAATGATATAAGAAAGCAGTAACAATCTATTGTTTTTCCGATCTTTGTTTTATCCCCTTTAAATAAAAGGTTTCCCGAGAACAAAACCCGCTGAATGACAACAGTAAATTTATTAGAATTTAAATTAGAAAATGAGGTTTTTTTATTTGTTTATTTACTTTGCGACGGTAATTAATTATAACAGACAATTAGTCTGCGATGTGGATTTGAAGGAAGTGTTGTAGTAGATATATTGTGGATCACAGGGTTGCAATGACGGTGTAGATTTGAGTGGAGTTTTATGTATCGAGATGAGGCTATTTCAGTAACGAGAGGAATATTTAGATCAGAGGGTATTGAATGATTGGAGACGTAGAAGGGAGCGTTAACTATTGTTCTTAGAATTTTAGATTGCAAAGTTTGAAGTAGGTTGATGATCGATTTTTTGGCGCTTCCGTAGAGCTGTATTCCGTAAGTCCATATTGGGGCAAGTAGGGCGGTGTATAGTTTTCTTTTGTTCGTCAGGACCAGTTTTGAACGTTTGTCGAGTAGTATTTTCAACATTTTATACCACAGATTGAGGTCAATTCGTTTGAGTCTCGTGTGGGGGTTCCAAGTTAGTCGTTTGTCAAGATGTAGTCCGATATATCGTACTTGGTTAGTAATTGGTATAGAAGTATTGTGGAAGGAGAGAGGAGGGAGAGTTTTCTTGTTAAGAGTAAATACTATGTATTTAGATTTCAATTCATTCACATTGATTATCCCACTTTTGTAGTCAAGGTTCGAGAATTTTAAGGTGTGATTGTAGTGCACGGCTTGCTACTACAGGACCTAGATGAGGAGATAGAATTGCAGTGTCGTCGGCGAATGTGAAAGTAATTGTAGTCGGATGAGTTGGTAAGTCGGCAGTATAGAGAATATAAAGTAAGGGGGCTAGAATGCTTCCTTGAGGAACTCCAGCGAGTATTGGAAGGATAAGAGAAGCAGAAGAACCTTGTTAGACTTGGAAGAAACTATGTACATTATTTCATCGCATTTCTCCACTTTTTGTTTTATAAAGTTAATTGAGTTTTGAATTGAAATGCTGATGGCTATTTTTCATTGATTTCTAACACTAAATCAAACTTTATATTTGTTTATTTTTTGCATGTTTTGTACTTACCAAAGCCAAAAGATCCAAGACATCAAGATCTCCCCCCCAAATAAAATCCAAGAACATCCCAATCCTTAACAAAGTCTGAAAAACACCGGAACCCCTACAATCTTATAATTACGAAAACTTAAGAACTGTTTGTTAACATTAATGGCATAAATAGAGATGATTATATGAAAGTACCAGATTTCTATTGATGAAACTATTGACGTGTAAATAGAACAATGGTATCACATTAAATTAAATCAACATAGAAACTGTATACTAAACTAGTTGGAGGAGATGCGGTGGGTAATGATTTACATAGCACAGTCATCACTTGCAGGGCTTCTTACACTGTTACCTTTCACAAACTGGATTACCCAATCAAGTATCACCCAAACAAGTTAGAACGTATATGATTGTTTCTTGGGAAAATAGCGTTTAAAATGCTCTACTTATTATATTGTGTTTTTAAATTGATTTTAGGATGAGCTCTTACAGTAATTAGTTTGTTGAATAGAATAAAACTGGTTTATAATACTTTCCCACTATCTCATACTACATTTACTGATTCACTTCAGAAATCACATCACTCTGATCAGAGGCTTATTTACGGAAAATGGTAGGTTCAAGAAGTATCTGTTCCAGGTGGGGCTTATTAACTGGGAACTGTTGTGCAGAATAGAGTCTGGAAGAGAAGGAAACGGTTTCACACTTGTGGTTGCGCTATGAAACCTTTGGATCTCTGAGAGCAAAGGAGATAACAGTGCAAACGGAAACTAGTAGGGAAACTCCTCGACCTCCTTAGTAGGGGAGGTTACATCTACCAGATCCAAAGCGTTAAGGCACAATAAGCCTCTTTTGGCTGCGGTGCCGTGGGGCATAGGTTCCGTCCCACTAATTTCAATCTTTTTATCTTAATCTGTTAACTGTAAACATTTCCTTTAAATGTGTACGTAGTCAAGTCTTTGTTGAAAAGAAATAAGAACTGTCGAAGGATTAGCCCCCTGGAGATAATACAAAACAAATAATAAATGTAAAATGGTTTCAAGTAAAAAAAAAAATTATCTTAGGGAATTTTGAGGCGCCGTCATTAAAATTTATGGGCAAATTACTTTTTTCCCACCGACGTTTCAGTAAATCTTATTACCCTTCTTCAGGGCATAGTAAAATTTTTGTAAAGTTATTTGTTAAGCTGTATCATCATAACTGTTGATGACAAATTTATATGACCGCACCTCAAGATTCCCGAAGAAAATCTACTATCAACGGTCAAAAACCAAAACCATCATTCGTAAAAAAAACAAAAAAAATACATATTATTGTTTTAATTTTGAATTTAAAAGAAGAGATTATCACCAAGCGGAGATTTCAGGTCTGAAAACAGCTGCTGACCCTTAGATTAACTTAAATGCACTTAAAAGCTCCCAGTGCCAATGACCTCAAGTGTTGAAGCGCCTCAAATTAAAAAAGAAAGAATACTGCTGCATTTAAGAGATGACATACGTAAATATATTCCACACTCTTGCTTCGTTGACTAGATCGATATGGAAGGATGTATAGATAATAACTACACACACACCTAGGCTCCAACTTGCCTTGCTGAGCAAAGAGGTTGTTTGTGGAAGCTGGAAGATTGCACATGTCGGCCCACGGGTAAAGAGACTATAGCAAAGAGAAAGGAAAAATGACTGAGACCACTAATGACCTAGAAGTCGAAATAAAATATAAAAAAATGAGGACAAAATCAGTGAAGCTATAGAAATCGTCCATTAATCTTAAAGATATAAAAGTGAGACAATGCGCAGTAGTAGTAGACATAGAATAAACCTAACAGACATTAGTAAAAACTGCAACATAATGGGATGGGGTTCACAAAGCATGAATAAAGACAGAGGACAGGAACTACTGTCAGGCTATGTCAACATATAAGCCTAGACACTTACAAATCACTGTTTTCTCAAAGATTAGCTGCAAGATAAATGATTGAAGAAAGAGATATGGTTGTGGCAGCGCCCAACAAGAATAATGTCTTTCTTTAGCGAACTTCTTAAAAGAAGAAGAAGAAGAAGGAGATGTACCCATGAATGTATACATAGAGGGCAATTTACAATAATGTCGGCACAAGTTATTTCTATGTTGAGGGTCCATACATTAGTTTGGAACATTTTATTTTTTAATGCACAGCTGACTCAACATAGAAGATCAGTAATGCGTTTCCAAATAAAGCCAAGTAATCTAGGAGCAAAATGCCAGGCTAGTGATACGATATGTATATACTAGAGCCACTAAGATTCCCTTTCTGCATTTATTATAATACTTACAAACTGTTTCTTTCAAATTTGAAAGAGGTACACAAAGGTTAATTGTTCTTAGCATTACCGAAGACAATGGAGTATGACTATAACTTAGACCACGGTCAAAGCTGGGGTAAACATTTATCACAAATTATAAGAATCAATTCAAATCTCAATTGAATATTAAAAAATTACAGCAACTATGAATTTAAATTGGTTTTACTGACCGTAAAAATATTATACTAAAAGTTCAAATTGGCGAGGAATCGGTCCAAATAAAAACAACAACTCGTTTTTTTGCCAACGTTTCGACAAATATATTGC
Source organism: Rhodnius prolixus (assembly GCF_049639745.1). Taxonomy (NCBI): domain Eukaryota; kingdom Metazoa; phylum Arthropoda; class Insecta; order Hemiptera; family Reduviidae; genus Rhodnius; species Rhodnius prolixus. The sequence continues at coordinate 38,916,278 of NW_027411614.1, read as the reverse complement.
CTTTATCAGGGCGTGGCTATGTCGGGTTAGATGATTTACAGAAAACCTAAGAATAAAAAAGACGAGTTGTTTTTATTTGGACCGATTCCCCGCCAAATTTGATTCAATTTAATAATAACTGCAACATTTTGCCAAGTCTTCCATCTACATACAAACTGAGAAAGTAACAACCACTAAGCGGAAACGTAAATTTATGAGATGATTTCTCGCTTTGAGATAGTTTTAGGCTCTTATTGGTAAGCCTAATCCTCAAACTACTTTCTAAACTGTCCTAAAATGAATTTTTTGAAAGAAAATGTTTCGGGTAGTACATTTTGTAATCAAGAGTATGCTGCCGGACCTTTGGTAGAACAATGAGAAGGCTCCAGTTGCAGACTGTAGGTGTAAACACAATTGCGAAAAATAGAAACAAGAGTTAACATGCGATATACATTCTTAGATCCTTCTTTATGTCCTTCTACGAAAACTGAGTGCAGAAGGTGCTCTTTACCCTTTGAAAACATTATCCTTGCTTCCTTATTTACTTTGAGCAAATTAACTTCATTATTCTCTTTATGAAGTTTCCTTCGTTATTCTATTTTATTGTTGAATTTCCTTACAGTTTAAGTTTAGTCAGGACTCATTTCCGGAAATTTATTAAATAATCTCACATTTCCCTTATCGTCTTTCTATAGCTGAGTGATCAAAAGGAAACTTATATATCTCTTCACTCTGTTACGACTTTTCAGAGAATAAATTCCTCTATAAAGACTACAATGGTTCGCGGAAACAGTGGATGTATTTGAAGGATGCTGTGAGATTAAGGTGAACACGACATTCTGGTTGTTCTAAATAGTTGTTCCTTCCTTTTTTTTTTTAAGAAAAATGAGATAAGGATAAATGCAATTACTCATCTAGATTAGAGTTCTTAGATAGAGTAAGAGATAGAAGAGGCATCACTCTACTTGAAAAGGAGAAAAGTGCAGGAAAGACATAAAAAGGCTCTTTAGAAAGGCTAAAGGACAATTCAAACAATCATTCAATTGATCATCGATTATTTCTAGCCAGGATCCCACACTTGCATACAAATTGTGATTAAGCGGAGAGAAGTTAGTTTCTCAACATGATTCAATCACCAAAGATAATTGAACCTCCTAAACAGGTCAGATAAACTAAAACAAAGAGGCATGGATTAACCGGCGGATGGTTACTGGCAATCCTTTATCTGAAATCACAGAAAATAAATACAGAGTGTATTTTCCACAGATTTATATCTTGCTTAAAACTGCAACGAAAAGCTAGAAATATCATCTTCTTAAGTCAATCAGCAAGAAACAAACTCCCTGCACTACAAAACACCAACGCGTCAAATGTAAATAAAAATGCAACTTTGATCGCTATCCCCATTACTTAGTTAATGCCTCATATCGAAGTAAATAGGCTGGCTGCACGACAGATTTATTGAGATGATGAGGCACCAAGAAGAAAAATGACTGATACTTTTAGTTTATGGCTTCCATTTTTCAACTCTTGGTAATATTATATATATATATATATATATATATATATATATATATATAGAACAGTGCGAGTAATATGAAGTTATAAAAATATGTCAAAGCTCTGGATTAGCCAGCCAAGGTGGAACTATTTATTACTACAGCTCAGTATGTATCTTGAACACAATTCGCTAAGAAAAACAAACGCAGTTGTAACCCTCACGTACACGTAACAAGCACACCTGCTGCTAACTCTGCAGTTACCAACATAATATTTTAAACGCCTTCTCACAACATAACAATAAGAATTCTAAGACCGGTAGCTGTTAACAGTAAAAGTCAACACTTCTATAATTTCTAGCAAAACCGAGTCACTCTTATTGTATAACTTGGGAAAGCCAACCAACGCCAAGAAAAACATTTTTACCAAAACGAATGGGAAGAGTGTTTTCTCAAACTATTTGGTTGTATCGTTTACCCTTTAAAACGTATATTAATGTTTTAGTTTTCAGATAAGTAACAGCTTGAAACGGCAATTGGAAGTTTATAGCGGGGAAAAGCGAATGAAAGAATACACACGCTTCTATTAGTTTAACATCAGTTGTTTAAATCCTAAATCGCTTATTTACCAACGTTGCCTACAAATCCATCTATTCACCGGGAAGTCGTCTATCAGTGGGCTATATGTACTCTGCTAACGAGAATCTGAAGTTTAGAGCTTAATTCAGAGTACAAAACCTTCAGAAAAGACAATCTAGTCCCTAATGAGAGTTATAACCTATAATAATAAAGACAAGATTGTCAATTCAATCCAGCTTTAAATTTTGAAGAAAGAGAAGTATTTGATCAAAAAGTTAACCTATATTTCAATAGCCACTACCAGAAAAAGAATAAACTTCAGATGTGATTATTCGACAATTTTCGCCAAAGTAAAACTTTAACCAATATCACCACAAATTCGTTAACAATACGAGTACAGCACAAATCGTTAACAATATCACCACAAATCGTTAACAATATCACCACAAATCGTTAACAATATCCCCTAAAACACAGAAACTTTCTATGGGAATAACTGAGAACCAAAGTTTATTCTTATCTTTTTTATGATTTATGATTTAAGGCGCGTCAATATCTGAGCTTACTGGAGCCCGGAGCTTTTCCCAGTAGCACTACCTCCCGGCCTCCTGGCAGTGTTCTCTCGTTACAAGCAAGAAGCTGCTAGGAAGAGAAAATCTAAGGGTCAGCAGCTGGATTCGAGCCCGGGTCCTCCGCGTGGGAATCCAATACGCTAACCCGCACAGCTCTTTGTTTCTTCTTATTCTTTACCATCTTATGTAGTGAAGTTTAGAGGCTCTCTAGAAAGGAAAAAGATCCAACAGTAGCTCGCCCAGAGTAACAAGTCAAGAACTAAGGATTTACAAATTCATCTCGAGCTATTTCTGGTACTTTTAATAGTGCGTTGGCTATGGACTACTCTCATTGCTATGGACGTTATAGTTTGGACGCTGAGAGCGACTATTGTTGACAACGAGGAACGAAAGCTTTACAAGAGTTGACCATTCGTTGAACTCTTAAACTTCTTGTTAGTGTTAGGGATCACAAGGATTGTGGAATACTGCATTTCAATCATGAACACCACATTCAGAATTAAGGAAAACGTGGAATACTTGTACAAATACAATGGGGACATTGTATATATAATGTATTTGGTGCGTTCATTGTGTTAGAATAATATTGCCATGGTTACTCGAGGCGCAAATGGTATTGACATTCAAAATAATTAATCTCCATAACCATATTAATTACTAATAACGGAATTAAATGTTATACTGAAATAACACCACCATTATACATAGTAGATTGGTAAATAGTTAACTAGAAATGTTAGAAAACAAGAGGAGAGTGGCGATTATGAAGCTTTGATAATTAATTTAATACTACAATCGAGCTAAGAGAGGACTAGCATGTTTTGGAAGTTGCAGGTGACAGGTCGCAAACTTGGAGCCAGTTCTGGGGGACTAAGCCGACCACTAAACTACCTTTATACAGCGAGGACAGCTGTTAGCACAAGGACTTCTATAGAGAGTTCTCTAGATCGGGCCTTCGCAGCCACCAATCTTCTAAACTTATTACCTTTACAGTTGGGCCAACCCACCAATTCTCCGCTATGGTCTTAACTAACTCTACAGTTTCGAATGCTTATATAGTTTCATTATTATTTTACTTAAGCAGATAAGTTTTTTTAAAGTAAGTACTTTTTCTTTAACAAAAAATTGAGAAAGATGAACTCTCCAGCGGGAAGAGCAGGAGGAGAGAAGCTACCAAACGATAGCACTCTCTATATGAGAGAGGAGAATGTGAGGAGGAGAGAGAAGAGATAGGAGAATAATTACGTTTAGTTCTTAGACAGTAAGGAAGTCGTGGGACCACTGCGATTCAGTCGTCGAGGAGTATTGTTAGGGATGTCAGAGGAGGCGAGAGACTGTACAAGAGGATTTGAGCAAGTAGAGAGAGCAGTATGGAATTTTCAATATTTAGTCTTGGCGAGTTGGTCTATGAAGGGAATGTTGAGGTCGGTGTGAAGGTCGTAGAAAAGTGGGTCAGCTATCTGCCGGAGGAGTTTTGATTTAAATTTTTGTACTGTCCGTATGTTTGTAGGTTTGGCTGAACCCCACAGCTCTAGTCCGTAAGTCCACATAGGTTTGAGGATGGTATTGTATAGTAATCGTTCGAGTTCTATGGGCAATTTAGAGCTTTTTAAATTTAAAAGATTTTTGTTGTTTTTAAGGTAAATAAAAATTTGAGGTTATTGGCACCCAATAACTTCTGAGTACTGATGCTCTCCGGACAAGGTTCTCTCGTTAGACAGCACAGTTTACCAAAATGACCACATTCTGGAGAACACTCTACCCGTACACTAGTCTTCCAGTACACTACCAATCAGCTAATCCCTTAGCGTCATCATGCGCTAATGACTTTTACGTAAATTCAAAACTAATATGAATATTCCATTTGAAAATTTGGCACCTACGAAATACTTGCCCGTAAGTAAAATTAGAAAAAGTAGGCGGTTTTTTTGGGGGGCATTCGCTTTCGCCATACAGCCAGCATCGTCTAGGTGCTTATTACTAGAATATCACTCACTCTCCATTCTTACTTATAAATACAGACGCTTCACACATTCATCCCTCTATTATATCCAACTATTTACATAAACTACAACCAATGGATGGATCAGTACTCTATATTCCTGCCATCCTTATAGCTTAACCGAAATTAAAATCATGTAATCCTTCTCTAATCATTTTCTTCCATTCATTCTAATCGGCTATAACTTTTAAATCTATTCATATTTCTTTGCTAGCTCTGCTAAAGATTTAAGCACATAGATGTTGGTGGAGAATATTAGGTCTTCGTAGCGAAATGGTGCATCTAAATACCTGTATAAGTCGTCAAACATTCGTTTCCTTTCTACTACATAACGTGGACATATCATTATTATATGTTTGAAATCCTCCTAAGTAATTGATTTTCTCTTTATAATAAGACAATTCTCTTTCAACTTAGGATTTGATGTTGCTAATATTAAGTAGGAGAAAGAATCCGTAATAAAAAAAATGATAATCAACTAAAAAGTAAATATTCATTGTTTTAATGTAAATATTCTTCTTTCAGAAACCGCAGAACATGAGAGAGGAGAGAGGAAATCCGTTCAACAAAATCACAATTTCCTGTTAAATAAACCAAAAAGATTTAACTCGAAACTTTAGGAATTCATTTAAATCTTGGTTATAGAATCGTAAAATCAACTGAAAAATAGAGAAACTGAGAAATACGTAGAACTTAAAAGAAAACACTAATGGTGCCTAATTTCCTAAATAATTGCCGGAAAAATGGGTTAAAATTAAAAGTATTTCTGGATGCCAGATTTTTGTGGCTATTGGCTAATGGCCAGGTCTTTCTGGTTACACCTAAATATCTTTTTGAAGCTCACGATAAGTTTGCTGGCCCATACATACCAAGTAAATATATATATCTATTTTTCCTTCAAGGATCAAGGATTACCCAAAAAGTATTTCCATGAAAACATCAATTTCAAAACGTTTTTCCAGTTCGCAAAAACTTTTTAAATAATGGGAAAAGAGAAAAATAATAATGGGTTAAAATTGAGAAAATATAATCTGGAACTTGGTTTACTAAAAACAAAATCTCTAAGAAAAGAAATTAACAACGCAGAGAATTCGACAGAGAGGCAAAAACGAAGAAGATAAAGTAAGTGTAAATCACATTCAGACCTCCCAAGTAGAAACTGACACAACAATGTGTGGGGGAATGCAAAGTGACATGTGATAAATGATAGATGGTACCAAGACGCAAGCTTGGTGAAAGGTAAATGGGAGGCAATGAGAGAAATCATTTGGTTACCAACTGTGTGACTGGAGGACGCATATTTCTTTGTCAAAAAGTCTCAAGAAAAAAATTATGTTAAGAGGAGGTTTCTTATGAGAACCCTTAGGAGACTGCCTAACTACCTTATCTTTAGAAGTCAAGAACTGCACACTTATAGTTGGAAAGGGTTGCGGTAATTTGGAAAAAGTGTTTTTATTTATTTTCTCTTGCTGGAAAAGAAAGTGTAGTCTTCGTGACTTATTCACGAAATTGAGTTTTTCACAGTTACTCCATTTTTGAGGATTCACAAGTAAAAAATTTCATGGGTCTGACTGTGGGGAGTGTGGTAAGACGTAACGCAAAAACTAAAGAAAACGTAGAAGGTGCAAAATTAATATATACGTAATTTAGATTATATTATCAAATCTGACAATAAGGTTTTGTACTAAAGCAGCAACTGGAAAAGTGACGAAACAATTCCTGAAGACTGGTAGAACATTCCTTTTGGAATCTTCAAAGAAAATTCCGAAAGAAATCTAAGAAAAGGAGATCAGGCTCGTACTGCAAAAATCGAACTTTCAGTGCATTTTGGTGTTTCTTTTAAGCGATTTATTCTCTCCTCATGTCACTCGCCTTGTACGCTGATGACGTGGCCTTTTACACGTCATCTTTGAAAATGGACACCATCACCAACAGACTTACTCTTGCAATAGACAGACTTACAAAATTCTGCAGCAAATGGAAAATTAAAATTAACCACGACAAGACAAACGCTATACTCTTCACTAAACGCAGACCCACTTTTAACCGTCAAATCAGATGTAATAACATTCTCGTTCCGTGGTCTACCTACGTGAAGTACTTAGGGCTAACTTTAGACAACAAACTGACTTTCACTACGCACGTTCAGGGACAAAGTAAACGCTGGCAAACTGGCTATACGACTATTATATCCTCTTCTCTCACATGACTCCAAAATGACTGTGACCAACAAACTCCTCCTCTACAAAGTAGTCATTAGGCCGATGTTGCTCTACGCCTGCTCCGCCAGAAGCCTGACTTGTAGTAGCAACATCAAGCAACTTCAGATAACCCAAAACAAATTTCTCAGACTCGCAACAGACTCTCCACGAAGCACTAGAATTGACTCACTCCACGAGACTGCGTCCATTATCCCCTATTACACTCCTATATCCAAAATCGTCTGCTCAAGCTCCTTTCCACCCTAGACTGCCATCCCAATCCACTATGCCGCGACATAGCCTCCTACAGATCCTTCTTCAACTTACAGACACAGAAGACTAAAACATATCCTTCTCTAACTTTCTACACTAGCTGCAGGTTTTCCTCCTTTTTCCCTGCATTCCAATCCTCCTCACCTAACTCTTATCTTTCTTCACTCAGTTAAGAAGGATGAAATGTATTTCACATTTATACTTCTATATTTATTTTATATATATATATTTATTATAATAAATATTTCTTCTATTTATTTTGAAGCGATTTATTTTTCAATTTTTGGAGGTTTCCCTTAAAAAAAAATGGCACTACGATTCAACTTAAAAATCCAAATAAGAACAATATAGTACAATATAATTGGACGTTACACAAGGGATTTTTCGTTTGTTTTGTTTTTTGTAATTTTCTAGGCAGTTGACAAAGGAAATGTGGACAAAACGTGAGTTACCACAATCAGTTTGAATTGTAACTTTTACTCAGAGAATATAAAGTGTTACGAGAGAGCTGTGACGTCAACAATGATACTTTATTACAATGAACGTCTATTATATTGTAGTAAACTATCTTTTTTACAGTAAATTATAAGTTTCAATAAAATTAGATTCCGTAGTTTGTGGTACAAGTCTTACGACTATTCACACCACTCTTTTTAAAGTTATTTGATTGTTTTAAAATTACAGCCTACCTGGGTTTGTTCGCCAGTAAATTTGGTAAAGAGATTTTATGGGGATGTTGCGTAGGCGTTTTCGATTGGAGAGGGATTAGATTAGGTTAAGGTAAGAGCATTTAGCTGTCTTATGGTTCAAGTTCTTTAACATACAGACCTGGATTAGAAGGACTGTGTAGAGTTTTGTTTTGTCAGAATCAATTCGGGTCGAGTAATAAGTAATCTTTTTTAAGTTAAGTTGCTTAAGTATAGGCGGAGTATGGCGGTTCCAGATGAGGCTTTTGTCCAAGATAGAATCTGAGATAAAAGCACTTTATCTGCCGGAGGAATAGCAATCTGGTTTAGATAGTTTGGAGAGGGTACTTTATGACTGAGTATAAAGGTTACGCAGTGTAATTAAGCCTCGTGATGATAATTAAACTTTTATAGATATTCTTTTGTTTTAGAAAGAAAAATTATTAGTTTTTGCTTAAAAAATGTGAAAAAATCTGATGAAATAGCTCTCAGATTCCGAAATACGTAGAACAAAACAGAATTTTCTTCACATCATTCATTGCACATACTGTAGCGCTCTTTAACATGCCGTTGTTTAGCAGACATAAAAATAAATAATAGTGAATTTAGGGAAGGGATTAGCTATGAGGTTAGCATACTGGACTCCCACGCGGAGGTCCCGGGTTCGAATCCAGCTGCTGACCCTTAGATTTTCTCTTCCTAGGAGCTTCTTACAGCTCACTGTCCGGTGATGGACAGTGTTGTCTGTAACGAGAGAACACTGTCCGGAGGCCGGCAGTGCACTGGAAAAAGCTCCGGGCGCTAATAACCTCAGCTGTTGATGCGCCAAAAAAAAAAATAGTGAATTTAATTAGCTGTGAATATAGTAAGAGCCGACACGAATTCGTCAGTACGCCCTTGACCTGTTGTATTTTCATAATTTATTCATAGATATAACAAAAAAAGAAAATGCAAAACAAATAACCTACAATCTACAAAAAGGATAATCTATATTTAAATAGCCTTCAAATGGCTATATTGGCAGACAGTTGAGAATTAGCTATTTATTGATTTGGAAACATCATTAATTCAAAAAATTAATATTAATGTATAAATGGAATTTGCTTCAAAGAGCTTTTCTATTCAGTTAGTCAGAGTTAGCTAAAGAAGTAATAGCTGATCGTTGCATCAACTAGTAATGGAGAAATTATTGAAAAACCACATCAAAATCTTTAGATATTTAGGCATATGTCCGTTTGAACTAACCAATCACGGTAAATTAAAACTATTAAAAACATCGCTAATTTATACAATTGTAGTACTTTTAACTATAGACACATTATACATAATTAATTTAATATCATTTTTAAAAAAAATATCAAAATGGAATAAACATCAATCATTTGTAGCAGGTATGTTTCTAATATTACTACCATTAACCATTAATATCGCTGTAGTTTATATAATCACCAAGAAAACACAATTGGAAAGTGTAATCAAAATATTTGTTAATTTCAAAAATAAATTTCCCGAATTCATACCGGAAACAAAACTGAAATATTATCCAATCTGTCCAACATTTATAGATTTAGTAATTATTTTTGTTGATGTTCTAGACGAGCTTGTATTTGTTGAATATATTCCATATTTGTATCTATTTGGTATTCTAGTATTCTTCACTAGAACTGTAATAATTAGTAAATCTTGTTTAGTACATATGCAACAGTTTTTGAAGAATAAAGGTGACGTAACTAGTTTGCCTTTAATATTGGAAGCTCATGATTTAATATTGGATTCTTGCGCTAATATTAACTCTGTATTCGGTCCATTCTTATTGGGCACAATCTCAGTTTCCTTTTTATATCTTACTATCGGAATTTATTGCTTCACACTGTCACATGCCACCCCATTGGGCTATATTCACTACACACTGATTGTCTTTGCTAACTTATCATTATTGTATGGATTAGCAGATCTATGCGTATCAACAATTGATGATTCCTTACAAATAAAGCAACAATTAACAAAATTAGTTTATCAAGATTATTCTAGAAAATTTGATAATTATAGAGTGATTGTAATGTTTCAAATTATACAGAACAGAAATCCAGAATTCACTGCGTACAAATTCTTTAATATTTCCTTTAATATGATTGGCTCTATTGTGGCTGTAATCTGTACATATGTGATTATTTTAATACAATTCGATATTTCTGTTGAACCGCAATAAAATTGCATCCAGTCTGTGCGAATTCTTAAAGAACAAGAACACCTTCGTCAAGGGAAAATAAAAACAGCAACAGTTTACAAGAAATGCAATCAACCATCTAGATTGATGTGTCTTCTTTTCTCGAATTCTTGATGCGGAATTTAGAATGGAAAGAAACCTTCAAAGCCAATTTAGTCTGTAACGTAAAACAGCTACTGGTATTGCAGAAATGAATGAAAAATCTAAGCGACATGAAGTTTGTTGGTTTTTCTTTTTAGTTTTTAATTTCCTTAAGAAAATCAAGCTTTCAGGGAATAAGAATTAATTTTCATTGTATTGTTTTAAAATGAAAAATTAAAAATAGAAATATTGGTTGATATCTGTTAAAATTGATTGTACTGCATCTCTGAATAATAAATGTATGTTCATATTTGCTTTTTCTTAATTTATCTAATTTTCTCTTTTCCGTTTATTTTGATTACTTTATCACTGACTGTATTTACTTCATTTTCATTGTTACTCGTGTTTCAATCCTGTTATCTGAAACTTACATGAACAAAGAATTCCTTAAGCGATTAAAAATGTACTTATACTTGTTCGTTTAATTAGCCATTTATGAAATTGTTTCGGCAGAAAATCGAGATGCTAACGAAGGCTTAGCGACAGCGGTTTCTAGATTTACAGACTACAGAAACAACTTCATGAAACGGTTTGCAATAAAAGTTTAAATCTTCCGGTAAATTAGGGCCAAGTGTTTCAAGATTCTTGATCAGATTAATCAATAGACATTCTCAAGAGTAATATAACTAAGGCTTAGTGAACTAAACCGAATTTAAACCACCAGATCTTTATTTTTGGTAGAGAAAAGATTCCTTACTTTTACAGTTGTTGGGTGATTTAGTAGCTTTAAGGCTACCCTTTACGACAAGATTTTGGTAACGTTCCAGGTACCGTCATCACATCTCCCCGCACAACTATCTTTTCTACTATCTCTTTCCACTTCTTTATGTACGTCTTCCTTACTTTATTCTCTTAATATATATCTTTTATAAATTATTGCCTCTCTTTAAGGAAATCGCCTAAGTTTAATGGCACCATTCCTTGCTCTTTAACCAACCAATATTTCGTAGAAAGAATAAAAAGACGTAGAAAAAGTTTTATAGAAATGAGAGCCAATTTTAAATTATGTATTTTGACACAAGTAATAAATAAAATAATGCTGAAATAAATCAGGTCAGTAGATAGAATGTTTCAGGCCGACTAATTCAGTATTTTGAATTATGTTTGTAGACGAGGAGATTATCTCTTCAGCCAAAGAAGTCAAAGCGTGCAAAACAAAAAATAATAAAAGAGTAAAGCAGATTAGAAATGCCCTAATGAGCTGTCTTACCTGAGAAAGAATAATATACTTTTATACTAAATCAAACAATGGCTGATTTCAGTACTAATATCTGCCCTCATTAAGAGTAATCATTCGATTCAATGGTGTTATTTCCCTGTTCCCTAACGAGAGTTATCAAATTGCAAAGAGAAAATTACCTTTAAGGACAAAAAAAAAAGATCGAAGTATGTTCCTAAGTAAACTGTAGATGTCGGTTGACAGGGTAGCTGCGCTTTGAACAAAGGATATGTTGAACAAATGGTCATTATTTACATACCTAGCGGATTACATATTAAGAAGATAACTGATTTAAAGTGCTAAATGAATGTAATGATAGAAGTACATCTAATATGTTTAATGATAGCATTTATAGCACTAATTCAACTATAACGAAAGTTAGTTTTTCGCAACTAGGAATGCACTAACTACATGATAAATTTTAGAACAATGGCTAAATTGATAGACGAAGCATCGTAATAATATAAATACTACAGTTGTATGACTAATATGTACGCTAACGATCTCCAAGTCGTCTCAAAATAATAATATTACAAAATAAAGGAAGAGGGGGAAAAAACAGGGCTGGCTCTCCAAGGTTCCAGTTCTAAGTGGGGCTACAAAGAGCTCTCAGTCTGGGGAGGGACAGAATTACTGCAAAGAAAGAGCGTTGCCCGAAGATGGCAGCAGATTGTCGCTCCTTCTTCGCAAAACAAATAAATATTTGGGAATATTTTGTTAATAATTGGGCCAGTAACATTAACTGAACAAGTCTTTCTTAAATTAATAAGTTGGGAATGTAGCTTAGTAAATTTGGTACTTACGCATCCGGCTCAAAGATATTTACTTAGTTCTTACAATTAAGAACTTAGTTCCCGTCAAATTACCTGGAAATAAAGAAATACATTATTAAAATTTCCATAAATTATTATTTTTTTAAAAATAAATAATTAATTGTTAAGATTATTATGGATAATATATGATGATTATAGGATTTTTTTTTTTTTTTTTGCCGGCGCATCGACGTCTATGGCCATTAGCGCCCTATAGGATATTAATACAAACAATGTACGTGTTTATTTATTTGTATTTGGTTATTGTTTATCACAATAAAGTTCCATCCAGCTTTAATAATCAGATGGGATGTCAACATCTGCAGCAGTTGTACTATTGGCTAAATGGCCATTAATACACCTCAATTTGTCAAATCAAATGAAACAAAGAAATTAGACAATATGATCTATTAATATGAAATATTTATCCGAAATAAAGTTGAAATCAAAGAACGACAGACCTCGTAACCTTCCAGGTAAAAACAGAAATTGTGAAATATAAATGGATACGCTGAAAAACCAAAATTGTAGCCAAAATAAATCTTGATGTTCATTGTTTTTTTGGTGAATGATTCATTAATTCAGAAGGAAGTAAAGAATAATGCCAATTTCAGTCAATACTTTTTCATTATTTTGCCAAGCTTTCATTAACAGACAAATAAACGAAATAGCAATAAGTGGCATCTTTCCACCATTTCCCAAAAATATTATAAATATACCCTAATATTCAGATCTACATATTAATAACAATATTAAGCAACATGCAACAAAATATAAAAAATCTAGATAAACAATTGGTCGCTAATTGATGCACGTTTCCGAAAACTTACAAATCTGAAATTTAAGCTCACAAAACTGTGCTTTTATGTGCTTTTCGAACTTGTGGTTCGAAAAATTAAATAAGTGTTAACTTAGAGTAGTGGTCGCCAAACAGTCGATCGCGAGCTACCGGTAGCTCGCGGGGTAATTTTGGGTAGCTCACGGCCACGCTCGGGTTGGCAACCCTGAGTTGCTTGTGGTCTGGCTGCAGCCGCGCAGTACGCAGTCAGTTGTCACTCGTGTAGCCAGAAATTCTTTCAGACTTAAGACAACAATTCGATCAACGATTCCAAGATTTTAAAAGCATATTGATTGTGGCACAATTCGTCAACTCTCCTTTTGTAGAGATCGATGCAGAAGATTTCTCAGGTTGTGTTGTAAAACATTTCGGTGGAGATCAGACTGCAGTTGAAATGGAATTTGTCGATTTTCAAAATGATCTGTCTCTAAGAACCCTTTCTACCACTGGAAATATTTGGCCTCTAGTCCCCAAAGAAAAATATCCAATTGTAGTTCAAGTTGCATTGAGGTTGAAAGCTATGTTCAGCTCTACCTACTTGTGTGAAGCATCTTTTTCAAGTATGAAGTTCATAAAAAGCAAATATAGAAACAGACTGACCGCTGAACATTTGGACAACTGCATCAGAATGGCTGCTACAACATACTCTCCAAACTTCAAGAAAACACTTGATTACCAAAAACAGTTCCACTCCTCTCATTGAAATGTACATTTTAACTTTTTGTTACCCTTACTGTCAGATATGTAGATTTTAATACTAGAAATGTATGTTTGTAGGCAATAAACGTGTGTTAATTCCATTTTGCGTACTTTCTTTCGTCCAGTATTCCTTGGTAGCTCACTAGAAGATTAATAAATGCTATGTTAGCTCACACGCTCAAAAGTTTGGCGACCACTGACTTAGAGTGGTATTTCGTAAAGGAAATTTTAGTGAAAAATATTGTAAACAAAGAATATATCCAAACGAATGGAAGCTTCAATCAATGCTAAGATAAATAAAATATGTTGCACATGAAATAATATACACACATATATCTTTTGCTGATTTCCATAAATGCAAATTTTAAGTCGAAATTTAAACGAGTCCATAGCATAAACTATAAACATTATATGCAGGGAAAACTATAACAGCGCACAAACGGATAGAGAGAAATAGGATAAATAGGTAGAGGGTACTATATCGTCAGAGCGGAGAAAACGAGATTATAGCCGGCCGTTGTCCAGCATCTAGTTATTTATGCAAACTGATACTACTGGTAGACTGACCCAAACAAGCGTCTCTAATACACCAACCCATAACGTATTCCCGTCGTAGGAGTAATATTCACCAAGACGCCAGCACGATATGTCTATCGCGGAAGCTATCTAAGTTATTCCTAATAAAGCATAATAATCTGCATTTACTGACTTCAGAGGTAGAGAGGTCTTCTCTATCAAATGGAAAAAATAAAACAAAATTCTAACCTATGTAGCGAAATATCTACATCTTCCCACCAACAGTAAGGAGAGATGGTAACAATGACAAGAAAGGAGTAAATTGGAGAAGGGAAGTCACCCTGTATTCCCTTGATCCATTATTTTGAAAGTTAGAATAATGACTCAGTTATTCCTGCTTACGTTCTCACAACTTCCAATTTACAATTATAAAATCTAACTAACGAAATGATCCTCTACCAATAACCTACGCACAAAACATGTACGCCCCCCTTGAGTACCTAAATACATTCTTTAATTTTATTTCAGCATTTGCAAAATAAATAAATATGAATATATTGGTTTCGTGACCGTAAATTGTTAAACTTAGAAGAAAATTTCGTTTATACTTATGAAATGTGCCACTTAGTAAAACAGACCAACACAGTTAACTTTAGGACAGACACGTCGAATTTGGCCAACTGCTACAATTTTATCATTAAAAAATAAATAGATATCCAAATTTTGTACATAATTATTGCTGGGTTTTTAAAATTTACTTCAAATCTTTTGGTTATTTGTTATTTAGTTCATAAGGGTTATTTGGTTTCTCCTGGTTTTTCTATGTTACTGACTCTGTAAATTGTTTTGTATTTGTAATATCCAGGCCCTGAAGAGAACAATATATTTGTCGAAACGTTGGCAAGAGACGAGTTGTTTCATTTGACCGATTCCTCGCAAATCTTCCATCCTAAGTTTAAATAAATAAATAAAATATAAATATAGAAGGATTTGTACCGAACACTTCCGTCATGTTCATTTATTTATTTCCGGCACATCAAAAACCTGCACGATTGTAATACTTCCTCATAGGAAGGGTGAGACAAAGTAAAAAAATAAAATAAAACTTGAAAAATTTAGAGTAATGTAACTGACATGTAGTGCTCCTGTTGACAATCACTTGTAACTCAATTTGGGTTTAGGCGGAAGCATTTATCAATAACATCAAGTTAAGCGAGTAACTGAACATATCGTGAATAAAGTTGAAAATAGAATGCGTACTTAGCTGATGAATTTGACAATTTGGTCACGCTGGACTGACTGCTTTACAAAATTAAATAGACTTACGCCCTTGATTACATTATTTAAATCGTACGATCGTTTTAACTAGCCCTCACATTCTAGATAAGATTCAATAACATTGAATACAGTGCACTACGATAATTCTCGGAGCTTGCTAGAGAGAGCAGTAAGCTCTGTACCATTTCTACTCTAGGGACCGGAAATTATTAAAAATCTGCTCGATTGTAATACTTCCGCACAGGAAGGTCGAGACAAAGTAGAAAAAAACTTGAAAACGTTAAAGTAATGTAACTGACATAAAGTACACCTTCAACAATCACTTATAGCTCAAGTTGTGTTTAGGTCAAAGCATTTATCAATAACATCAAGTTAAGAATAAACCTAATGTTAGCTACATACGACACAATGCCATCAACAAAACATGACAACACAGACATTAACAAAACGATCACCGACTTACAGACAACATCAAATCTGATAACCAACTGGCAAACTAAAAACAACCGAGAAAACTCTTAGAATCAGAAAGATGAAGGAGTGTGATAGCTAGATGTAACTCTGGACGTCGACTAATCAACACTAAACTGCAACAATCGTAACCCAACTTACGACTGTTACATCCACTTATTAGCATAAAAACACAAACAATAACGTACTACTAAAACCTATTCTAACGTACCCCTCTCAAATTTGGATAACAGCTAGTGAACGACCGACCAAACAACATTACAAAAAATAAATTCACTGAACGTCTCTTCGTTCACCATAAACCCTCAAATTCATGCAATGGAATTCGTGTTGTATTAAATAAAAACACAGCCATCTTACTTGTATTTTTACAACTTAAAAGAAACTAATGTAATTTGGTAACTTGGTTAGCAGTGGTTTTACTTGTTACCAGTTACTTCTTCTTGTAATGTTGCACTTCATAAGATTGCTTGACATGTTACTTATGACTTTAATTCATAAAAAAGGTTTAAAAATAAATTCCAAAAAACCACTTGGGGAAACCAAGAATACTATTCTTGAATTACAGTCGATTAAAAAGAGAAGTTAAAGAATACATCAAAAGGTATTATAAATCAATTTAAATACTTTTTGTAAAAGAAATAACCAACACTGAACGTAGTCAACAAGTAGCATTAATATTAATTTGTAAGTAATAATTTATGATAACATGCTACTTTCAGGCAAGAATAATAAAAATATAAAATAAGTAATTAATAATAAAGTCTTACCTTGTTTAAATAATATAAAAGTTCACCAGCACCTCAATAGATCACCAGTCCAATAGCACTTGACACTTGACACAGTTTAAAATAATACACAACACCAATCGCACTAAAACAGTATATCACGCACTAAGTATAACTTAAACACAATTTATAAAAACGAACTTCACTTTAAAATTCACTAATATTCACTTAAAAAATCACGTTAACAAAGAGACACGAGTAACGAGGTAAAGATGGTTGCCGGTAACTGGCCAGCCAGATCAGCTGGTAAGGGAAGGTTATCTAAGCAGGGTGACCAACCTTTTTCTTCATTAATTTCATTCAAAAAAAAATGTAATTAATTAATTTCATAAATTACAAAAAAAAAAATGTAATTAGTAAATATGTAATTAGCGAAATAGGTTTTTTTTTATTGAATTATTTATTTATTTATTTTTTAATTTTTTTTTTTTATAACCGCAGTACATTTATTTGAAAATCGACTTTATACGACTTTAATACAGTCGTAATATCAAAGAAGGTTTAATTAAATCAACACAAATAAAGAAATATAAGATGTGAACACTCACGCAACTTAAATTTGCTTTAATCAACCCCCTCAACCCTTACAATTAACTTTTTAAATTGTAAGTTTTTGTTAAGGAGATACTCTGTGAATGTCCAACTGTATTTCGGTCAGCAATAAACTAACTACAGGATATACAGGATTAAGACCAGATATCTACTGCCACAAATTTAGATTCCCGAATATATAAATTTAAGTTCCACAATTACTGTTAATTCTTTTAATTCCACTTACAATTTTTTAGAATTTTCTTTTGAAAATTCTTTAAAGCTGAAAGATTAAAAAAAGTGTAACTGTAGAAACAAGTCAAATAGCGGTTATATCTTGGAATGGAAGATAATACGCTAGAAATTTGCATAAATCTTTGTTTTGGCAATTTGTAAGTTGGCTCAAAAGTCTCGCAGAATCTCGTGTACGCGTCACCGCATATCAGTGGTCAAAGGTCAGGAAAATCTTTCTTTTTTTTTGTAAATATCTTGTTTCCTTTTCTCTTAATGACATTTAAAGTTATTACAAAAGTTATAGAGCATAAAATTCTCTATAAATTTAGTTCTAAGCGCGAAGAATAAGAGGCTTACAAAAGACTATATTTGTTTAAATCTTTATTTTAAAAAAATCAATTTTAAATCAAAATCAATAAAAAAGAACTTTTAAAATAATTTAAATAAAATTGTTCAACAGGTTTTGTAATGAAATATTTACGAACAAATGGCCTTCGAATATTATCAAAACAGATAAGTACAGAATTGCTAATTATCTTCACTGGAATATCAAAAGTAGAAAGATATCATTTAGTCTTTTTTAAAAAAGACTAAGAGCCACATTAAGGAATAAATCTTCTTCATCACACTCCTCCAGCGAGACTATATAAGGGATGCTGAACAGCTAAATTTAATTTTCTGTTTCATTCTGTTCTATTCACCGCCATCGTAGAAACTCTCCTATTGAGAAGATTTAATGATGGTAACTTCACACAGGCAACCACCCCAGCCAACCAACTTTGCTATACAGTTTCCAAGATCTCGTTTCAAGATTAGTTCAACTACTAATTAGGGCCCAGTTCCTTGTAATCACAAAAATTAGATGTAGATGGCTGACTATCATACTTGTTCTTTAGATTTCTTTCTACTAAATGTGGTACTGCAGGCGGAAGGATAAAGAAACCCAATAAATTCTTAGTATATCAGGCGAAACAATACTCTAATTTGATCATAATGAAACCTTTTAAACGCACAGGTGGCTAGCGAATTTATTGTAGGATGTGACGTTAAAGTAATGTAATTAATAATTTTTATACATGAGTATGTACTAGGAGACAACTGGACGAGGAAATAAAAACCACTTCCTCGAGTTCTGTAATCGTTTCGAAACATCTTCAAAAACTAAGATTTACTGTTGTATTAACTTAAGGGTATAAAAGTGTAAAATTGAAGAAACAAATTACAAATCGCTTAAGTTACAGGATATTTCTTGGCCCCAGTAACAATATCCCATTAATTCGCCAGTAAAACAAAACTATTATAAGGTAAACAAATTGGGACAAATTTTTTTGTAATACAGTGATGCTGAAAACTGCACCAAAAAAATCAATTTAGTTTTTCACATCCTCAAACAAGAAGAAGAAAACTGCTTTATAAGGCATAGCTTAAAGCAAAGTTGGGGGAGAGAGAGAGCTAAAAGGAGACAGCAGATAACGGAGCTATGTGGCCGGAACAGATGCTACCCGGCCGTGGTCCTCCTCTCTAAGAGTTCAGCTACTGTAAACACCAAAAGGCCACATTCTGTTCCTTTACGAGGTAAACAAACTTATTTCCTTTAAAAATTATTTTTATAAATATTAAGGTACAAAATACGCTTATTAAGTAGAAGGGATAATTTAGTTTGAATTAGACAGTCTGCTGTTATTACGTACACTAGGTTAAAATTTAATTAAACTTCTTTGTACATATTGTGTAGAAAAATTTGCTTTAATAATATCCAACAAGAGCTAGTTGTGAGATAACTGCGTTAACCTTTCGACCAGCAAGATATTTTAGTAGCTCCTGCCACTATTAGGAGGGTTACCTTCTAAGCCGCACGATATTCAGCCAATTTAGTTATTATTTTCAATTTTCTCCTTACTGCCTAGCTTACATGGCATACTGAGAGATAAAAATGTACATATACATATTAATATTAAAACAGCGAATCCCTGGAACAACTAGCTCGGCATACGGACTCTATGCTTGGGCAGAAATTAGATTGCTCTGGATCAAAGGCCTATACACGGGGCATAGTGTGTTCAGGAAGCACCTGTACAAGATGGAGCTTATTCTCGGAACCGCTGTGCAGATTGTGTCTTGAAGAGGAGGAAACAGCCTTTCACTTGTGGTTGCGCTATGAACCTTTGGCTCTTTGGAGACCAAAGGAGATAGTAGCGCAAAAAGAACTAAGAATAAAGAACAAAAAGAATTAAGTTTGGCTGAAATGGGTGCCAGGACATGTGGGAATCAAGGGGGAATGAAACAGCCGACCAACTGGCCCAAGAATGGAGCTAACACTGCATTTATTGGCCCGGAACCTGTCCTGGGAATCACCAAGGGGGCAGTTTGTGGGGCTCTCAGAGAGTGGATCTGGAGAGAACATGAAAAAAGAACTTGGTGAAGTGTCCTAGGGTCAAACACAGCAAGACAATGATACCTTGGCTGTGTAAACAAAGAGCTTGGGTAGAAATCAGATTATTCTGATCACAGGCTTATTCACCGGGAAATGGTAGGTTCAGAAAGCATCTGTATAAGGTGGAGCTTGAGCAGATTGTGTCAGGAAGAGGAGGTGGAAATGGCTTCTCACTTGCAGTCCGATTGCGTTGCAATCGAGTGGATGCGCTATGAAACCTTTGGTTCTTGGAGACCAACAAAGATAGTAGGGAAAGTCCTCAACCTGCTTAGTAAGGGAAGGTTTCGTCTTTCAGATCCAAAGGGAAGGGGAAGGCACAATAAGTCTCTTGTGGTTGAGGTGCCGGGGGGCCTAGGTCCTGTCCCATTACTCTAAAGCAGCAAATATAAAGTAAATCATATCTTCCAGACGCGTTATCTTCGACATCCCACATTTAGATAATGTATAATAATTTTTTAGTAATATCAAGCAAGCATGGTGAGCAAATAAATAAGTTAAAAACTATTACCGAGTAATATGTAAGACCTAATTAGTCCGACAATAACTTCACGACAGGACTGACCGTTTACTGATTCGAAATTACCTGTAAACCACACACATCTCAAAGGTTCAAGACCTAAGAAGGTCCTTATTTGACTAAATTCCCATTAACCCCATTAGGCTTGACTTCCACACTTAAGTCTCATCTTAATTAGCAGGCTAGCTCTTCCGTCTATAGGTTCTGTTAAATCTAGTTCGTCGTAAAAGATTGTAATGCGCCGATCCGTTAGATTTCGCTTAGCTATATCTTTCTTTCAACATCGCCTTAGACCTTAGACGTACATAATGATAGGCTGTCACGACAGTTAAGGATGTTTTTTTATCTCTTTCTCTCTCCAAGACAATCCATCTATCAGAAAATATTCACCGACAGAGTTATAACTTTCAAGTTTTTGTTTTGCTTTGTTAATTACCTAATTAAATAAATATCTAATTGACTCCGATTCAGCTAATAAGAATCTTCTATTTATTCGAAAGCTCAAACTAACTGTACTTCTTAAAAGTAACTTTGTATATTTATTCCATTTTTGTCGTCATGTTTAACATACCCAAAAAGCCCTGTTAACTTTTCTCAAAATAACTTTCACTTCATTTCTTTGCAAGAAGCTTTATTTTCAATTTGGTAAGTAAACAGTTTGTGACTGGGATATTGAAAAACAGGAATAGCAATCTTAAGTTTCAAATAAAGTTCACAGGCCTCGATGAAATAGAAGAGAAAAAATCCATTGGTTTTGGATTGCTACTTGTAAATAATACTTCAGTTTTAGAGATTTGAGAACGTTGCCCTATTTACATTAGCTCTTACAGATTTGTCGTGTTTTTTTTTACTTCTAGTTGAGGCTACTAGTTATTGATTGGTTTCCTTGTATGGGTGCAAAGAAAGTCGCAATAAACCGTTTCTCTTCACCCATATCGCCGATCTTGTTCCAACAACTCCACAGCATCACTTTATTCAGAGATTATGTGGTCTTTGGGTTCTTTCTTACTCTCTCCTCTCACGCCTCACCATTACTCACTGACTTTCCTCCCCAATCAGTTGTAGCATTTCGCAAGGTCTGTTTACCACTTTGTCACTGAATTATCTGATTTTTTTTTTTTTTTTTTTACTTCTTCTGAAAACAAGTTGTACAATGCGATTATGCAGATCTCAGTATTGGTTTTTCATAGGAAATATCCGTTCGGAAGTTCTCTGGATCCGAAAAAAAGAAATGGTTTTACCAAGTGTTCGAGTCGATGCCTCCATCACTGGTTAGCCCATTAGATTGCACTCGTTCTGGCAGAAAATGCAGTAGTCAATGGACGAAGAACACTTGTAAATTGCATGTTAACACTAATGCCAACAGGTGCAGGTTAATACCAAACTTCCCCTCAAGAAAATATTCACTTCCTCTTCATACCACTAAGAGCCGCCAATATTAAATTCCTTCGCTGCTTCATCCCCATACTACTCTAATAAGAATTAATTTCTTCCGATTACAAAAATAATGGTCACTGAAAGTCATCCACTAAAGCTAGCTAGGTTCTAATCATCAGATGGACCATAAAAATTCTTGTGGCACGAAATATACAGGGTGACCAGAGTTATATGCTCCAACCACTTTTTTTTAAAACGGCGGGAAATTTCGAAAAAATAAAAACACGTATTTAATAGACGTAGTTAGTCTAGTTTATTTTCAGTGATTGACTAGCCTGCCCAGATCTTGACTTCGCCACCATAAGTGCTGCTACAAGCAAAGCGTGGGAGTCCAGAGTTTTGAATTGCCTATTCGTTGATTGTGCCCAGTTTGAACAGATTCTTTAAAAAAAAAATTACGTATATCTGACAATAAACTGAAATTTATTTTTCATATTTTAAATTACCTTAACTTTTGAAAAACCTTACCGATTTCAAAAACATTTTTTTTGTTGTTTTTAGGAGCTCAAATACTATAAAAATATGCAAAAAAAGAAATATAACGTTCCATTTGAAAAAACAAAAGTTAGATGCTGTATCTCGAGATACAGGGGTTTAAAAAAAAGGGTCAATCACTGAAAATAAACTAGACTAACTACGTCTATTAAATACGTGTTTTTTATTTTTTCGAAATTTACCGCCATTAAAAAAAAAAGTGGGTGGAGCATATAACTCTGGTCATCCTGTATAATACCAGCTTTTCACAAAACTGTAGGCATTTATGAATCAATAAAAGAATCGAAAAAGAAAACCTAATTTTCTTTGTTTCCAGTTTTCAATCCAAAATTATCTGATGGTAACTCACTTTTGCCAAATACATGTTATCCATAAAATCTTCATCCACATTAATGCCTTAGTTACTTAAGGAAACAGTCATCGAGGATAAAAGCTTGGACGGCAAATTTATTAGAGCTGTATTACTACTGTATTAGCTTTTTACTGACCGCAAAATATTTATATTAAGGATTCAATTAGCGTGGAATCGGTCCAGAACAATCAACAATGTTGTATTTGCAGTCCCGTAGTTCAATATTCTCAACTGTTGTATCTCTTTTATTTGTAATATCCAGGCCCTGAAGAAGGGCGAAATAAATTTGGCGAAACGTTGGCAAAAAGACGGAGTTGTTTTTTTTTTGTTCTGGACCGATTCCTCGCTAAATTGAATCCTTAAATATAAGTACTAACTAGTTAACAAACTGTTGTTCCAACAGCGTAGTAAATATGCTGGGCTTTGCTTCCTAATTCAACAATAAAAATTGTTGATTTTCACATATCCACTCTTTTTCTCAGGTTATTGGAGTTAGTTTTAGTTCCCACTGGAATAGAACTTAACTTCTTGCATCAAAGACAAGTTCGCCAACTCCCTAGACCTCTTAAAGGGATGAAATTGAACTAGAGAATCCAAGCAAACAGTAAGAACTATTCATGGAGATCAAGTGCTGAGTGCACTAGGCACCCACTTGGGAGTCTCCGATTTGAGTTCAACTTTCTTAGTTTTTAATCTCTTTCTAGAAGCCTCTGTAGCGCACAATCCGAAGTTAATTTTGGTAAGAGAACACTGTTTCTGAGAATGGCAATGCCCAGACGCAGATAAACTCTCGCACCTTAAATTTTAATAAAATAAATAAAATAGAGGGGAAAATCAAAAACAGCTAAAACTAGATAGTCAGTACCTCCATTAGTAACAAGTAACTAGACAGGTAGATAATGTATTTGGGAACTTATAGGAAACTAATATCTAGCTAGGAACTTAAATTCAATTATTTTGGTGTATACTGTAACCAAATTAACTACATAATCAAATAAAGTGAGGTTAGAAACTATATCAAATTAGTTACTTTGATGTAACCATGTAAACTGGTGGTTACACATGTAGACAGTGTAAATGTAATCCAATAAACATCTAATAAACAAGAAACCCAAAGTAATTTTTTTTTAAATTCTGCACCAAAAAATTCCTGGATATTCAGCAGGAGTGAAAAAAAGAACGGGTATTAACTTTAAAGCAATAACAATTTTTGTTTTACAAATATTAGCGAAGCATGTCTTAAATGTACTACTAACTAGTTAACAACCAGTGGTTCCATCGGCGTAGTAGTCAATATACGAGGGTCGTTTGAAAAGTCCGTGCAAAAATAAAAACTACTTAATTTTTTGGGGTAAACCTTTTTTATTTTTCAATATAGTCTCCTTTTAGGCTTATACACTTCGTCCAACGCTGCTCTAGTTTGTTGATCCCTTCCGAATAATAGGATTTGTCCAAGTCTGAAAAATAGCCATTCGTTTCTGCAATCACCTCCTTGTTTGAATAAAAATTTTTTCCCGCCAGCCATTTCTTCATATTGGGGAACAAATAGTAGTCCGAGGGAGCCAAGTCTGGAGAATAGGGGGGATGTGAAACGAGTTGGAACCCTATTTCCATTAATTTTGCGACCACAACTGCTGAGGTGTGAGCTGGTGCGTTGTCGTGATGGAAAAGGACTTTTTTGTGGGCCAATCGTGGGCGTGTTTCTTGCAGCTCGGTTTTCAAACGGTCCAATAACGATGAATAATATGCACCTGTAATAGTTTTACCCTTTTCCAGATAGTCGATGAGGATTATTCCTTGCGAATCCCAAAAGACAGTCGCCATAATCTTTCCGGCCGAAGGAACGGTCTTCGCCTTTTTTGGCGCAGATTCCCCCTTGGTAACCCATTGTTTAGATTGTTCTTTGGTCTCAGGAGTGTAGTGATGTATCCATGTTTCGTCCACAGTGACGAAACGACGCTTAAAGTCCTGCGGATTCTTCTGGAACAGCTGCAAACCGTCCTTGCAACACTTCACACGATTTCGTTTTTGGTCAAGCGTGAGCAATCGCGGCACCCATCTTGCGGATAGCTTTGTCATGTCCAAATGTTGATGCAAAATATTCGAGATGCCCACAGCACTAGCAATCTCACGCACCTTCACTCTTCTGTCATCCATCACCATATCATGGATTTTATCAATGATTTCTGGAGTAGTAACCTCAACAGGGCGTCCATAAGGTTCAGCGTCACTTGTGCCCATATGGCCACTCCGAAAATTTTGAAACCACTTATAAACTGTTCTAATCGAAGGTGCAGAGTCACCATAATGTTTATCAAGCTTCTCTTTAGTCTCCTTAGGCGTTTTGCCTTTCATAAAGTAGTGTTTAATCAACTCACGAAATTCTTGTTCGTCCATTTTTTGAAAATCACTCGACTTCCTCGATTCAAACGAATGCCAAACACAAAGAAATAGACCGATCTGGCTGAAACTTGGTGTATGTTCTTCCAAGAGATGCTACTAACTAAATATAACCTCGATACGCGCCAGTGGTGCTATCTCTCTGACTTTGCACGGACTTTTCAAACGACCTTCGTACTGGCTTTGTTTAATTCAACTATAAAAATTGTTAAACTTCACAAACCAATTCTTTTTCTCAGGATCCTGAAATTAATTTAAGTTCTCAGTGGAAATGAACTCAAATTAAAATACAGACACAAACACATAACAGAGTAATTTAAATGTAAAACTTATTTTTGGACTCTGAGGACCTCAAATCTTATTTATCCAGTGAATGCTCAAAATCGGAGTAAGAAAAGGAAACTCCTAATTCTCGGAGAAATTAATCTCGTCTGGGAGAAACTCAAAAATTAGTTTCGAAGAAGAAATTGAGAATTAGGAGTACTTTTTGTTTTTGAATTGAACTTAATTTAGGATGGCCTGCCTACATTTTAAAAAAAAATTTGCAAAGTAGCCTATTTTGGTTACCAAAAATGTTAGTTTGCACAAGCCTGCTAAAAGTGTTGTTCGCATTCAATACTGAGCAATTTAAGAAAGCAGAGATTTACTTCAATCAAAACTTAACTCGGTTCTTTTCCCTCTTATATCCGAGTGTGTGTGTTTGTTGAGAGATTCAGCGGCTCTATATGTGGTTCTTGTAAATTTTGTGTTCGTGTAAGTGTGTACGGTATAGTCAGTACTCGAGCTTGGGTAAATACCAACTTGTTTAACTTCGTTTTCAATTCTGGACTTGAAAAAAAAAAAACTTCTCGACAGAGTTAAAAAAGTTTTTAAACGCTCTGCTGCTATCCTCCAGTTCATGCATAGTTTGGAAGAATGCAATCCCAATCTATTCACATTTACATTGTGTGCGCTGGTAGTTTTATCTCTGCATTTGTATTACGATAGTAAAAAGGTTTTCTAAGTAATATAAAGACTTTAGGAAAACATGTGTACTCTGAAAATGTAAAGTTTAGCCAATGGTGTTCTATTTAAGAAGCTTGATATTAAAAAAGTAAGCCACAGACTTATTGATTTACCCCTTACAAATGAATTTAGAGTATTTTATATATATAAAATCAACTACTCCGCACTTTGTTGCAATTGTAAGAGAAAAATTGATTCAGTCTTTCATACCGGAAATGCAAACTTACTCTATTGTAGATTCTACTTTATTTTCAAACTGTTTCTTACTCAAGGCGGAAGTGATATGAAACACGATTTTCTTTTCCAATATTCAGAATTTCCCACTTAGACGATACCTCTGTTTTCCATACTGATATTGCGACATGCAACTTATTAAGTTCTGTTTTTTGTTCACCTTAATCTGAATTACTACAATTACTTACTTATTTTATTTTTTAAACTACCTTAATATAAAAAATGAAGTTTAAATGTTATCTAAAGTAATTCGTAATAGTAAGTATTATCATATTATTAGTATAATAAATATTCCAAATTATTATTTCAGAATATATTAAACATTTTGCTACTTTAACTACTACTTCACTGAATCGATTTCCTGTTATCTAAAAAATAACTCCGTACGAATTCTTTAAATTAGAATTTAAAGATTCCATATACATTTTGAAATTTTGTTTGCTCTTTACTATAATTGGAACAGGAGCGAGTTCTGTTCCCCAAAGCACCGCAGCCAAGACTATACTATCCCTTAGGTAATTAAAACTGTCCGGTAGGACAGTTGTATAAGGGTTGATCGTCAAAAACTGCACGAAAAAGCGTAACGTTGAAAAACACCCAACTTTGACAATTTTTTTCTCTTTTTCTATAAAAGATAAAATTCCCAAATTTTCTTTAAATTATAGGGCAAACCCACCTTTATGACTGTAATTTTTTTGCAACCACCCAGACCTAATAGATTTCGAGAAAAAAGTTGCCGAAAATGAGCAAAAACGGCATTTTCAGAAATTGTTGTTGTTCTTGTTCTTCTTGTTGTTGTTGTTACCTTTTTTGTAAACTACGTAGCGCCTAAACGCGTGAACCGATTTTCATGAATGAGGTGTCATTCGATTCGGAATGTTATGTAGATGTGCCTTTTGGGGGTCTCGACGCTGTACACCGAATGGGAGAGGTGTTAGCCCCCTTTATGTAAGGCCCCCTTCAAAATTATTATTACTAATTACTCTGTAAATCTTAGCCCGATTTTGATAAAATTTGGTAGGATGATGGGGTTAGGGCTTCCCTACGTAACATTAAAGCGACGATCTGCTCTTACACTAGTTAAGGGGAAGTATAGCAATCGTTTCAAATTATCGACAAGTGAACCGATTTTCATGAATGAAGTGTCATTCGAATCGAAATTTTGTACAGATTTGCACTTTAAAAGTCTCGACGCTATGCCTCATATGGAGGGGAGTTTGCCCCACCCAAGTAAGGCCGTTTCTAAAACTATTATTACCAATATTTCTATAACGCTTTGTCCGATTTTGATAAAATTTAGCACGAAGAAGTGATTAAAGCTACTCTATATGGCTGTGAAGTGCCATCATGCTCTTACACCTACTAAGAGGAAGTACTGCAATCGTTAAAATTATCAATGGGTGAACCGATTTACATTAAGTAATGAATTATCGTTCGATTCAAAATCTTTGCCTCTTTGCCTTTTAGGGAGAAGTACTGTAATCGCAGTTTATTTTTCTTGCTCCTCTTAAAAGGAAGGTCTGAAATCGCAGTTTAAATTTGCTTTTTACGTACAAATACCTTCCTATTTTATATAAAAAGGCTTTCTCAAAAAAATTGTTATTGAGGATGGTTTGGGGACCGCAACTATAATCATTCTTTAAAAAGATCTCTCCAGTGGTAGTTACGGTTCCTACTTAACACCTTATCAGGTTATAATGATAGAATTGCTTATTCCAAATTTAAAAAAAAACAGTAAAGCAGATATGTAACTTAGCAAAATAGACAAAAATGAAAATCTATCCAAAAGGTACAAAAATCTCCTTAACAAAAACTTACAGTTTAAAATGTTAAGTATAAGGGTTGATTAAACGCCAAAAGGTACACAAATCAGCAAGTACCCAACATTTCATTCAAGCTTAGTTGATATAATTTAAGTAATTTTGCTGCATTAACTTTTCCTTCACATTTTTTAGAATTTATTAGATGTCACAGACCCTTATGCTGGCCATTTTCATCTACAAAATATTTGTTCAAGTAGCACTGTAGATTGACTTTAATATCTATTAATCTATAATAATCAAACTATTAATTACAGGTTAAAAAGAAAACGTTATAAAAAATTAAAAAAATTACGAGGCTACAAAATTCAAAAACTTTTTTAAAAAAATGCTTACACCAACATACATCAATGATTTCGATTATTTTATTTTTAATAAAAATCGTCTGTTTAAGTTCATTCTTCGATTAAAGTAATTGTTATTTTATGTAGTAGTATATAGTATAATTATAACAAAATAATATTATGAATGAACTGGCCAGCATAAGGGTCTGTGACATCTAATAAATTCTAAAAAATGTGAAGGAAAAGTTAATGCAGCAAAATTACTTAAATTATATCAACTAAGCTTGAATGAAATGTTGGGTACTTGCTGATTTGTGTACCTTTTGGCGTTTAATCAACCCTTATACTTAACATTTTAAACTGTAAGTTTTTGTTAAGGAGATCTAATAGGTAAATCTTCCCGTTCTTTATAATTCCAGACGTTCATTCACTAGTTTTATAGCGATATGATCTATTCAGGTTGGAAAGTACCAAATACTTCATATCGTAACCTCGCCATAGCTACGCACTCAAACGGGGTGTAAGAAGCCGTTTCCTCATCTTCCTGACATAGTCTACATGGAGGTTTACTAAGAAAAGTAAGGCTATTTTTTAAAGTTAGGCTTTACTAGAACCCTGGGCCAAAAAGTGGAGAGTCAAATTCAATCCTCAAAAGTGCGAACAGATAACTTTTACTCTGCGTCGTAATTCTTGTCCCACTTTAAATTTTAACTCAATTCCTCTTCCTTCTGCTAATTTAGTTCGCTACCTTGGGATGTAAATCGACAAAAGACTAACGTGGATTCCGCACACTAAACTGAAAAGACTAGAACTCAACCGACGAAACAAATTACTGTTACGTCTAATTGGCAGACAATCCAAACTACCACTGGAACATAAACGACTAATATACAACAGTGTACTTAAACCGATCTGGACTTACGGACTTGAGCTGTGGGGTTCAACCAAACATTCCAATTCACAAAGAATACAGTCCTTCCAATCAAAAATTCTCCGACAGATTACAAATTCTCCATTTTATGTGTCTAACTCTACTCTCCATAACGATCTCAAAATCTCATATATAACTGACGAATCTAAATCTAAGTATAGAAAATTCTTTGACTCTCTTCCAATCTGTACCAATCCTCTTGTTCTAAATCTCGCCTCCACAACGATTCCAGATCGTCCTCCACGACGACTGAAACGCTGTTGGCCTCGTGACAATCTCCAGTAAAGTGAGAAACTCCAGCGAGAGTGTTGCCGGTGGGCAGCTTCTCTCCTCATGTTGATCCAGTCAGGAAGACCTCCTTTATCGTATTCACTTATTACGAATTCTATTCTTTGTAGATTGTGAATAGCAAATAAATTAATTAAAAAAAAAAAAAAAGGCTTTACGTCGAACTACCTCTACGTATCGTAGACGGAGACAACTAGCAAACTACTAATTTCTCAAATTAAATATCAAATCAAATCTAAGGCCCAGACCAGGTATCGCACAATACAGCTTTGCGGGTCTCGCCTCTAACTGCTCGTCTATCGTGGCACCTCAAGTTACGCGATTTTGTTAATGCAAAATCGGCTAACGCTTATTGTAAACTTTCAGGCTGAGCGTTTTTAAGAAGAATATTGCATACTTTTTTTTAAACAATTCGAGTTCAAGTTCAAGTTTACAAGAAAAATAAAAAATGATTTCATTAAAAATAAAAAAACTGTATCTAAATCTGCCCAAACAATCTGACAGTAGAAATTCAATTAATACACAAACAACTTGAGCCGGCTATTTTTTTGTAACTACTAATATTCTCTCTCTAAACAAAAGGTATTATGTATCAAGATGAGCTTTTTATCCAATCTAACGGCCACCATCGAAAAGCAAGGTGACCCAATTGATTGTTTTTGTTTTCATATACACCTGTAAATTCTATATCTAAAACTGGCGAGAAATAGAATCGGTATCGTTAACAATTCTATGTTATTTTCACCCAATGAACTAGGGACTATTGAATACCTACAATATTACATCGCTATTATTTGGTTTCTGACTCTTAAAGTTACAAGAAAATAATTAACTTTTGTTTTTTTTTTACTAGGAAAGTTTCATCTATGATGTCATTTTACTGCACCAATCATTAACATTCTCTTTCTGCAATTCTGCTTTACAATTATGGCGCTTTTTACCGTGTACAATTTCATTTATAGATTACCTCTAACTGGAAAGAGATTTTTAAGCGCAATATGATTAATAATCAATAAACAAAACGAATAACGAGGTAAAACAACAATGGCAGTCTTTATTTGTGTAACACAGGAAATGATACGTATAGAAATGAAGAAACAAAGTAGTATATCAAATCGTTCTTCCAATTTCCTTTAAAATTGATCCCAGGATTTATAAACCTTGGGTTGTACATCGACAAAAATAAATCGTACAATAATTAACAGGTAAAATTGGAAGGTAAGTTAGAGTGGTGTTGAAGTGGTGACAGAAACAAACGGATTCAAACCGAATTAACTTGTTATTAGATATCCGCACGGAAATTCCCTATTCGTAAAATCCTAATGGAGTCAAAACATCTCACCCAGCTCTTTTTTTATGAATCTTTGAATTATTTTCTATTCATATTCAATAAATCCACTGGGCTGTTTACTTTGTTTATACTCTCCA
Source organism: Rhodnius prolixus (assembly GCF_049639745.1). Classification (NCBI taxonomy): domain Eukaryota; kingdom Metazoa; phylum Arthropoda; class Insecta; order Hemiptera; family Reduviidae; genus Rhodnius; species Rhodnius prolixus. The sequence continues at coordinate 38,885,108 of NW_027411614.1, read as the reverse complement.
AGATTTCTCGTAATAGAATACCAATTCTTAAGTGAAAACAACCAAACCGGAAAACTTTACTAATAATTAAGAAAATTCAGGAACTAAAAAGTCATTATTCATAATTATTAAAATTTAATAAGAATATCATAATTTAAACTGCTGGCATTTCCAGATTTCTGAGGGCACAACTTGCTTGTTACAGCATCCCCTTTAATTTCATCTTGTTGTAACAGAGTTGAAAATTAGCAGCACTACGACCATCCTAACTTACTAATCTTCCCATCCAATTTAACGTCAAAATTATTAATCTTTTACTATTTATATACATACAAATTGTTCGCTCATTGTATTTAATTGATATTAATTTACTATGTACTGCGCAAATAAGTACAGTACCTGATTCTTCAAATGTTTTTCTAGTAGCATAAGACAAATCTCAACCTAATTTAAATGGAATTCCTCTAAAAAAAACAAATTGTCTTTAGACAGCTAAATATTATTGTATAATTGAATTTCTTTGGAATTTGTTGATATTAAACTTAATAAATTTTGATCTCATCTTTCAAGAGCTCATCACATCAAAAGGCTTTACTACAGCAGCTTGTTGTTTCTCTCTTACTTCCGCCCAAGCTTCGTGTTTCACTGAAATAGGTCAAACGACGTAATTACTCAAAGAAACTCTCTCCAAATGCCTTTCTGCTGCCTTAAGACGTTCCAAATGAAAGATTTGAAAACGAATTTTTTTAATCATCTCCTCCTACAGTTTTACCTGAATATCTTCTGCCAAAATAAAAAAAAACATCTGACTCTTCCTAGAAGATTATATTCCCACCCAACATTCAGTTTCTGAATCTTTTCAAATTAGAATAAAAAATAAAACCAAGTTTTACGTTTCCTGTACTCGGCTCAAAAAACGAAAGCAGCCCATCTTTTAACTCTTCTAATGTCCCACTTTTTTTTAATCCTTACTTCTAATTTATCTCTTTTCTCAGTGAAAACAATCACTCTGAAAGAAGATTCTTCTAACTGCTCGACTTCTTTCCGTTCACAACTTAACAGGTGTCAATTCTCTTCTCAGACAAAAATATTTGAATTTGTCTTAGAAAAAAATCTGATTTATTCCTTTAAATTTTTTATAATTGTAGGAATTCTAAGTATTAGAAGACTGACAAGAATAGTATTTATCTTTGTAGATACCAAAGTATCATTAACACAAGTAAATATCAGCTAAACGATGCTTAAAACAAAAATAAACCAAATAAATAATTGCGAAGAGATTCTCGCCGCGATATTAGCGATTATTTCGAGATTGTCGTTAGTTATTGCAAAACAAAATCAATAGGGTAAACAAATTTATAACCTCTGATTAAGAACAGCTAAAACTTGAAATTAGGTAGACGACAAGTAACCCGTTCTAAATCCAAACTAGTGCAATAATAGATAAGATTAACTCCTGAAGAAGCAAAACGCCCTAGGGCTGAATGAAGCTAGCAAATATATAAAAATGTTCTGTTTAATTGTAACCGAACCAAGCTCCACAAACTTTTTGATTGCGATGCTCCTTATATTAAGAAAAAAACAAAAAACGAAGTACCCTGATCCCCGGTAAGTTGTTGCATTCCCGAAGTGAATGGGCACGCCAGTAGCAACAGCAAACAGACGTTTGTTATTACTACTTTTGTTTTTGTTCTTATCCAAAGAACTTAAAGTGACTGAAAAATGTTAAAGTTAGATTTCCTTCTTTTATGTTAGAATCAAATCCTGTAAAAGTGTAATGTGACTCCTGAAATAGTATACAACATAAAAGGAAGTGCAAATCTTGAAAAAGAAATAAAATGGTGACTAAGCGGCAACTAGATAAAACAGCTGAATAAACTAAAAAGAAAAATTACTGACAATAAAAGAAAGTAAGGGAGAAGAAAAAAGGAAAGCCAGACTCCATTTCAAGTTGATTGACAGTGCGGTGCAAATTCCCGAGGGCTGAAAGCCGCCCTAAGAGGCGGTAACAGCGGTCAAGCAAATCGCTCTTTCGACATTTAGTGAGAAGTAGCTGCTCTTAGAAACATTAGCTAGCACTAAATATCCATTAACGCACATTTAACAAACAAAGCGTAGTTTACCATTCAAGTGAAATTACCTCACCATTTAGTTGAATTCAATAGGCACTTTAAAGTTACGTATTCCATTGAATTGAATTTTTATAACAATCCGCACTTTCTTTTCGCTAACCCCACAAGTGCAGACTGCAGTGCTGAATATTTATAGCACGTCTAATATTACGATCATTTACAGGGATTGAACTTGATACTCCCGAACAACGGATTAGTTTCGCACTTTCCTCCAAATTCGGGATTTCTCGATATCCACAGACTTGAATACAAGATTGAACACTGAATTACCAGTCATATGTTTATAAAATTCACAAAATGGCGGATTGATATTGAACAACGTACCCAATTTTCTTTCACTCCTTTTTTGATAAAACAACAATATTCCTAACTTTTCTTACTTCTGACTTACTTTACAAGTTTATTTTTCAAAAAAAAAAAATGTAATGGAGATGACGTCATTATTTTTGGTGTTTTTTGAAATTAAAATTTTGTAACGTGTAACTCGATCTCAAGTAATATCTATGGGGGAAAAATTAGTAAGAAAATGGAAAGTAGTTATTGTTAGTTAGCCACATCTCCCAACAGGCCACAACCTGATCAAAATCTAGCCAGTAAAAAATGTTGAATTTATAAATTTATCTTTTCTTACTGCCGGTAATTTGATCAACCGGAAATAAATCTATTGAGAATTCTAAACGTCAATAATTTTAAATGTTAAATGGAACAAGTGATTTGCATTTCTAAGTGAATTTTTGTGCTACAAACTATTGGTTTCTCGTTAGTTAAAGTGAGTTCTGAATTAGTTAAATATCATCATTTATTTAAGTTTTTAAATAATAATGCTTTGTAATGCAGTATTAAACATTGTAAATAGTTTTTCTTTTCCTAGGTTGGGTAATTTTCCTTTTCTGTTATAGAATTAATTTTTAACTGGACTTTGTTTGGAACATTGACTGTATTGAGAACAGCGAACAATATGATACAACAAATATATAATTAAACATAATTTAATGATCTAAGTAGCCTTAGAAATCTTTTTTCTAGAATAATCTATTAATAGCACTTTGTGAGAACGTTGAATGATTAGGTTTTCATTATTAATAAGAGTTTTTTAAATGTCTTACTAAAATTCTGCGTTTAAACACGACTTCCCCCTTCGCTGCAAGAACCATTTACTAAATTGATTTCACAATTTTACGAGGCTTTCCCCGAAAATCGTGTTTTTTTTACCAACTTTATACTAGATTACCTGATTAAAGGTTTTTACGAATACCAATATAGTAAAATACAATAAATTAACAATTAATATTGATAATGTATGCTTTTAATAACCTAGGGGTTAATAATTTATTAACCAAAGTTAATGTAAATTTGCAGAGTGGCTTGAATATTCAACATTCAGTTAGCCTTATTTGATAGTCTGAGGAATGTAAACAGAAGCAAACTGTAATGATGGTAAGTGAAGGGTGGTGAAGGTTGTATCTTCAGTAACTTCTAGTGCTCATAAGGTGTAATCATTGTAAGTTCAAAACATGTTTATCTGAACAAGAGCTTAAACACTAAGTAGTCTAAACTTTTGGTAAATCTAGTTGGCAATTATTGGAATTTCTTGCTGCCTTAAAATAGTTTATTTGGACGAAATAATACTATCTTAATTGAATGAAAAGTGTTTCTTCTTCGATTAAAAAGTAGATGTAAATAAAGTGCACTATTTCGAAAGTACTTTCTAGAACTAAAGCAATATACCAATGGAAACACCTGATTACAAATGGATGCTGAAATTTCTCTATGGCACTAGCAGCACGAGTAAAATTAGAATAATAGTCCGAATACCGTAAAGGGTGATTATAAATAAACATTGAAACTGCATAACTGTTTGTTTACGTTGAAAGTATTATTAGCATTTCAAAAGGACAACATGCAGAGCAATATCAGGCTAAATAACGTGCACACAACATTGAATGTCTCTTAGGCCGTAAATTCTTAAAGGTTTCAATTTTAAGGTTTTTGGTTTAAAAAATAAGTAAATTATTTGACGCGATTCAATTACAATAAATTATAGTTCAATACTTCAAGATAATGAGGAACAGTTCATTAATTCCTCAGTTCTAATCACTTTTAGATACCCCCATCCTGATCGCACTAATTTCAAAGATCAAAACATCCAATTTGTTGTTGATACTATCAAGGGAGACGACTTTGATCCATGATTGGGGATTAATCTGTTAAACACTAATTCAAAGTTGTGTTGGCAGTTGGCACAAACTATATATATATATTCGTGATGCTGTGAGAGATACATTATAAGGACCAAACAAACCGTGTAACAGCCTTTAAGCTGTGTGTAAGAAGGTTGATTGAATTCTGTCCCAGTTTCCAAGCTGTCAGATTGTTAGAAGTTTCTTGATACAATATTTCCTGGCCTTTTATACAAGGTGTGAAGCATGGGGTTTTTAACAACACTGTTTTAGACTTGTTGCTGGTTGCTAGTCAATTGGTAAACTTCTCTTTTAACTGTATTATGGAATGTCCTCTAAGCTCTGGCCAATCAATGTTAAGCTATAAATATATTCCATTTCTCGTGACGGGCGTGCTAACAAAGTTTGCTAGGAAATCTCCCTAGGGAGGCTTCGTTCAGAACGGAAACGGATGTGATCAGAAATTGGGCGTTCTAAAGCGAAAATTGTTGCGACACATAAAAGAATTTTTAATAGAATTACAGAATAGTTTCAGTTTTCCCAATTATTACAAACTACAAATAGAAACTAAAGCCACGCTATGAATGCATAATTTTAAATTAAAAAAAAAAAAAACTTGTTTAATGACTAAAACGGCTTCAACTTTTAGACTAAGAACATAAAAGTCCAACTACCTAAGTTGAAGCATTGTAATTTAATGTTTGTTCAAAAGTTTAAGAGTTCATCTTTGCTCCAACTGCGCAAACAAGAGTATTATATAGTTTGGGACAAGGATGAGGACAATAAAACCTTTTTGATTAGTATAATTAGTATGATCAGAATAACTTTTTAAAAACATTGACAGTTGTAAGCAGTAAACTCAGATTAGAAGTTAAGTCTACTTAAGGAGAACTACCCATTCTTGAAAATCTGCTTTTCTATACGAAATCGAGAAAGACATGATTGTTGTCTCGATGGAATTTAATTACATACTCTCAAGTTGTTTATCTACAATACTCTGAATGAAGAATGACAGTCTTCGAGTACTCAGAAGGAAAAGTTAAAATAGGGAATTTATTTAGTGACTGTCAACCAAGGACCAGACGGCAGTGTGTAAAAATGAGCGAATATGCAGCACCAGGCGATGGAAATCGATGCAGGAAGTTAAAAGATGGTGAGAGTGATTAATAGAAAATGTTATACAGATTTCCGCCATTATGCTGTAGAAAAAAGGTATTTATATAAGCAAACCATTCATTATTCATCGCAGATAACATCAGTGAACTTCAGCCGACCCAATGAATATAACAGTTATCAGAAGATTGATTGAGATTTTAGTTTCCAATAAACTACGGTTTATCTTAAAAATTAAAAATGTCTCTACCCAAATTAATAGTTTAGTTGATAATCTATTAGCAGCACATATTGATTAAATAATCGATTACATCAGCTTTCTTAAGGGTTTATTATATTATAGTATAAATAAAAAGCGATCTAATTTTAATTTTTTACAGAGAACGGCTGTTTTTCCACCCTAAGTCAAAAAGAAAATGCAAGCATAAACCACGTTCAATTCTTCAATAGTTTCAGATGGGAATCAAGAGATTTCAATTGTTTCTTCCACTATGCAGAGTCCCAGAGAAACCAAATATCAATGTAACAGTGATTCGCTTAATTTTTTTGGATGACAATAAATTCGATTTTTATTTTCAGTGCCGAAGGCAAGAGTTTAATGAAGTAAGTGATCCAATATTACTTATCCATCCACTGCTTAAGTATAAAATTTTCAAAAGCATATAGAGGTCGATTGATTTAAAAGAAACTATTTTAAGTGAAACAGGGCACTTTTAAATGGTACTTGCACCGAGCTTCTTGTAAGCTTTTATACTGATAAGTAGGGAACGGATTCGTATGTATTTACATATTTTTTTCTAGGCAATTTACAGACGTTTTTCAACTAGAAGTATTCATACCGACACTTTTTAAGCCGTTTGAGTCTACTTTTATTTCACATATTTCCACATATTTGGATGTTATCGCATATTTATACATATTTGATTAAAATAAATAAATATTTCTACATATTTAATCAAAATATGTACATATTTTTCATTTTGGGCATATTTTCATAATTGGGAGGTGGTTGACAGGAACTGTGAACCACAGACTGTAGGGCTGTGAATCACAGTGGGTACAATGGTTATTGTAATTTACACAGAATGCTGCTAAACAGTGACGGGCACTTGTTAGTTCTTTGAAGTTATCTGACGTTGTCTGTTCTTTCAGCTCGTTCGTTGAAGTGTCCAATTCATTTCGTTCGGTCACTTAGTGTATTCTTTTTTGGGTGAAATGCCACGAACATCGGCCTCAAACAAACAACTGGTTGCTAAATATCTTCGCGAGTTTCCAGCAGAACTTTTTCGAAGTGATGGAGACATTTTGTACTGCACAGCTTGTGACAACATCTTGTCACATCTCGAAGACGAAGCAGTAGCGATTAATACAGCCAAGTCTTTATTCGAGAAACCTAATTTAAGGAACGACCTTGCATTCATTTCTGACAATTGCGTATTTATTGCACAAGCCATTACCCAACTTGAGTCCCAAAATGTTCGACTGACAGAAAACGTGTCCAACGTTAAAAAAGTCATCGAAAAGGTGGAAGGAATACCTGAGAGTAAGGGAGATCTGATCAGATCAAAACTGGTAGAAGTACTGAGCAAGAAAAAAAGGGTGGGACACCATCTGCCAGATTTCTGATATTATCAGTGGAACAGAAGTCACCTCAGAACATCGTGTACCCTTTACAACCAACGAGATAACTTCTTTCAGCAAGGCACCTATAACATCTGTAGATGTTGAACAATCTTTTAGTCGTTACAAGTCCATCTTACGCCCAGATCGTCGTCACTTTACGTTCCAACATTTGAAATTTCATGTGGTTGCAAACAATTTCGAAGAGTGAAGTTTTCAAAATTGAAAATTTAACACATCTTTTTATAAATAGTAAAAATGTTCTTTGTTGTATAAATCATTATAACTTGTAAAAACAAATTATTTTGTTCCTAATAAATTATTATAAATTGTAAAAATGTTCTTTTCTTGTATAAATAATTATAACTTGCCCCCCCCCCAAATTCCATTTTTATAAAAAAAAAAAATGTCCATTTTACTTAAATATTCCAGAAAATATTTTAAGAAAATCACATATTTTCCACATAATTGACGAAAATAAATGCATATTTTAATTAAATATTTGGCATTTTTAAATACATAAAAATCCGTTCCTTACTGATAAGTATTTTCAGACTTTCTGGGACTGCTTATTTCAAACTTAAAGGGGCAACATTTTAAAACTGAAGCGGCATATCACAGCTTCAAGAAGTAAATGATGAGATATGCTGGGTTCGTTCCAAAGAGAACTTCATCCTAGAGAGAAAATGGGTTAATCATTTCTTCTAGGTTTTTCCAAGTACTTAACGAATGATCTCTTATTTCATTGTAAATAAGAAATAGTGGGTTCGATAGCAGATCATCAGGGATCTAGGACATTTTTGTACAAAAAAAAAATAACATTTTTTCCCTTTCTACACATGGGATTACGAAACCATCTTAGAATAATTCCGTTGCAGCAGACTGTGTTCTCTCGTTGAAGGCTTCACTCTTAATGACAGGACAGAAGCACCTAGGAAAAGTAAATCGATGGACATCACAGATACCGCTGAGTTTACTGCAATATCTCCAGGTTATTTAATAACATTAAAAGAAGTGCGCAGGGGACAACTTTCTAAGAACCAAACTTGCAGCTGGCGTTTCATTCGGCATTCTCTCAATCTTTCTGGCTTTGAATTTACTGTTTAACTAAGATCTCTACAAATGAACGTAAAATGGCCGAAACTACACAAAACTGTGTAACAAAATGAAAGAAAACTAACAAAAACAGAACTATCAAGAATGTCTTATTATGTCTTCAATAGTAATGCTCCCGAAACTTTTCTGCAAATATTCTGTTAACTAAAACCACATAATTAAAGAGAACTATAAAATTCAATGACGAAATACCTAATATTTAAACAAATAATATACATGTTTGGTAAATATAATGCCATCATTTCATAAAAACAAATAGTGATTTGTAATCATAGCACAATTTGCGGAGAACATATAAATGACCTGCATTTGACAGCAGAGCAAATCAATTCAATAGATTGCTAAGTGCTTCAATGATCAGCGATTCATTTAAAGTGATAAAAAAAGATCTGGCTTGAAACTCATTTGAATTTCTCACACTAACATTTTTGAGGTACCAACTAATACATTTCTTAAGCTCCCAATTTTAACTCCTTAACAAAAACTTACAGTTTTAAAAGTTAAGTATAAGGGTTGATTAAACGCCAAAAGGTACACAAATCAGCTAGTACCCAACTTTTCATTAATACTTCATTGATATAATTTAAGTAATTTTACTGCATTAACTTTTCCTTCACATTTTTTAGAATTTATTAGATGTCACAGACCCTTATGCTGGCCAGTTCATTCATAATATTATTTTGTTACAATTATGATAAAATGTATATTATATCTTTATATTTTTTATAACGTTTTCTTTTTAGCCTGTGATTAATAGTTTGATTATTATAGATAAATAGATATTACAGTCAATCTAAGTTAAATGGTGTGCTACTTGAGTAAATATTTTGTAGATGAAAATGGCCAGCATAAGGGTATATGACATCTAATAAATTCTAAAAAATGTGAAGGAAAAGATAATGCAGTAAAATTACTTAAATTATATCAATGAAGTATTAATGAAAAGTTGGGTACTAGCTGATTTGTGTACCTTTTGGCGTTTAATCAACCCTTATACTTAACTTTTAAAACTGTAAGTTTTTGTTAAGGAGATTTTTGTACCTTTTGGATAGATTTTCCTTTTTGTCTATTTGCAAAGTTACGTCTGCTTTACAGATTTTTATAAAATTTGGATTAAGCTATTCTATCATTATAACCTGAAAAAGTGATAAGTCGGAGTTACTACCACTGGAGAGATCTTTTTAATAATGATTATAGTTGCGGTCCCCAAACCATCCTCAATAACAATTTTTTTGAGAAAGCGTTTTGAATAAAATAGGAAGGTATTTGTACGTAAATAGCAAAATTAAACTGTGATTTCAGTACTTCCTTTTAAGAAGAGCAAGAAAAATAAACTGCGATTACAGTACTTCTCCCTAAAAGGCAAAGATTTTGAATCGAACGACAATTCATTGATGTAAATCGGTTCACTCATTGATAATTTTAACGATTGCAGTACTTCCTCTTAGTAGGTGTAAGAGCATGATGGCACCTCACAGCCACGTAGAGGAGCTTTAATCACTTCTTCGTGCTAAATTTTATCAAAATCGGACTAAGCTTTGTAGAAATATTGGTAATAATAGTTTTAAAAAGGGCCTTATTTGGGTGGGGCAAACTCCCCTCCTTATGAGGCACGGCGTCGAGACTTTTAAAGTGCAAATCTGTACAAAATTTCGATTCGAATGACACTTCATTCATGAAAATCGGTTCACGTGTCGATAATTTGAAACGATTGCTATACTTCCCCTTAACAAGTGTAAGAGCAGATCGTCGCTTTATTGTTACGTAGGGGAGCCCTAACTCTATCATCCTACCAAATTCTATCAAAATCGGGCCAAGATTTACAGAGTTATTAGTAATAATAATTTTGGAGGGGGCCTTACATAAAGGGAGCTAACTCCTCTCCTATTCGATGTACAGCGCCGAGACCCCCGAAAGGCACATCTACATAAAATTCCAAATCGAATGACACCTCATTCATGAAAATCGGTTCACGCGTTTAGGCGCTACGTTGTTTACAAAAAAGGTAACAAGAAGAAGAAGAAGAAGAACAACAACAACAACAAGAACAAGAACATTTTTTGAAAAAGCCGTTTTTGCTCATTTTCGGCAACTTTTTTCTCGAAACCTATTAGATCTGGGTGGTTGCAAAAAAATTACAGTTATAAAGGAGGATTTGGAGTAAGATTTAAAGAAAATTTGGGAATTTTATCTTTTATAGAAAAATAGAAAAAAATTGTCAAAGTTGGGTGTTTTTCAACGTTACGCTTTTTCGTGCAGTTTTTGATGGTCAACCCTTATACAACTGTCCTACCGGACAGTTTTAATGCAACATTTGATCCTTTCTCGATTGAAAAACTACAAATTACACCAAATGACTTGCAAACAACCGAACTTTCTCCGCAAAATTTTATTGCTATAGTTTAAGGAAAGCTAGGGAGCCATTTTGGAAAAACTCTCAGAAAAGTGAAAAATTCTTTCAGCTAAGTGGTACCTCGCCGAGTCACAGGAACGTATTTCGCACAGAAAGGGGGCTATAGAGAGAAGCTATTCTTCCAAAAGTCCCCTTGAACTAATTTTCCTCGGTAAATCTTTCAAATGAAAGTTGAAGACCATGGTGAATACCAAATTTAAAGAATTTAGAGCGTGTAACGGTGGTAGAGAGTGATAAAAATTTAGTTCAGGTCAACTCTGGTCTACTCTCCTAGGTAGATGAGATGCTGAACTCCAAATCCACATGTTTTTAAGGCCAGTGTTTGATACCCACGTTAATAACAAGCTCGTGTTATCTTGCTACAAAAAGAACAACTTCATGCCGCAAGAATTTGTCACCCTTCTTTTTATAATAGCAACAGTTGGAAATTTTACTCGGTACCCCAATTTAAACTCCATATACATTTGCAGGAAGCTTTATGTTGGCGCTTAAGACCACGGTGTCAAATTCAGCAAGCCCGGGATGATGAGGTACCTCATTCTAAGCATTTCCTGTCTTGTTATTACCCATTAAGGCGAAAAGCATTATTGAATTTTTTGGTGTCATCTCCCCTTCATTACAAATCATTTACTCCTAACTTAATGTAAGCTGTCTACAAGCCTGAAACTTCGCTTCTACTGGGTGATGCACAATATTGTGACCTGTAGTTTTTGTCGTAAAGAACAAATCATGATTTTCTAAAAACTTTAAAACTGAACTAACTATTTGAACGGGCAGAACTTTAATAGAAACTCTCTGCCCTTAAGGGTATGCAGATAAATTTGATGGTAATCAATAGACGAGTCATTTTAAGCTTAATGCATTTTTTATGCAGCACATTCATTTACTGGGAAATATACTAATTTTATTTGTGTACAGTTTTGTTAAAAGCAATTATTTTTGACAATAGGTAAAAGAAAACATTAACCTAATAACTACTAGAACAGAAAGAATTGTGTTCATTGTTCATTTTCTACGTGGGCTAGCAACATGAGCCGGGCACAAAGGTACTACAGGAGGTAAGCCCATATCTACCTTTGGGTGGGTAAGTAACTAGGTATGGCATTCCCCCCCCCCACTTCCCGCCGAATCCTTGATTAGACCAAGAGGCCTTCAGGTTATACAATGGTAGAGAAGAGAACAAATAGCTAGAGGCTATAGTTAATCCACATACATACGTATACACAAGGTAACTTCATATCCCCCCCAAACTTGGGGCACAAACGCTGCCTTCACAATAACACACTATATCAATTTCTCTGTTGGGGCTATTGTCTTCAAACTAAACCGCACAATTATACAAATATACTGCCTCTTCTTTGGAAGTAATTTTCATTTTAAAATTACAAAAATACATTTTCAAAACACATATATATTTTACCAACTCCGATTTTGTAATGCCCATTAATGTAGCCTCCGTTTGTAAGTTCCCTCTCCGTTTGTAAGTTCGTGTTTGTACCCTACTCAAAAAACGAAAAGTGGCTAAAAATACAAATTTGATATTTAATAAGGTGCCAACGGAGGATCCCAAAATAAGAATTTGGTCAATTTGGGTCAAAAACCATTAGTACCATTTCACTAGTCAATTTCTAGAACTTTCTCAAAAACTACTCCAAGTTTTTAAAACTCGATGCCCTAGACGCATATTTAAAGATCTACAATGTTTATTTGAACACTTCTCCACTGGGCACTTGTATGAGAAGAGAATGGTTCGACATTTCTTTTTCTAAATTGCCATTATTGTTTATTACAGACATAGTAAAGTGCCACCTGAATAATTGTATTAAGAATTAAATTTTTGAATTTCTATATTTCGAAATATCGGATGAGTAGAAGTGAGAATTTATCTTTACCGCCTTTACCTTTACTTGCCTTTCCTGGTGTACCAATACGTTTAACTTCTCTCCTTAAAAAGAATTTACTCCACCGAGTAAAAGAATATTAAAAGCCTTGCTGGAATTACGAGTTTAGGTAAAATCGATATTAATCGATAATCGATTTCCAGTTAACTTCTTAAACTTTTTTATTATTTCAGAAACAGTTTTAGACAATCATCATGGACAACTGAATAACAATTCCTCATGATAAGCACCGGGTAAAAAACTGTGTATCTTCAAATACGTACAATCCTGGCTTATATCTTACTAATAAACAATAAAAACTCATCATTCTGTCATTAAATTTCAGTAATGTACCAATTATCCGCTGATGAATATCAATTGCAAACGATTGTCCCAAAATTAAGAACAAACATTAAATTTCCAGCAGGGATGGTCGTGTCTAGTTTTAACTAAATTAGGCTCAACATGGAAGTGGGGAGCATTAATTAATTGTCACATCCCCATTCTAGGGGATAATTTCAATATTGAACTTGTATCCATTACTATAAATTAGTGCGTAATACAGATGGACACATTGTCGCAGTGGTCCACATAATTAGGCTAATTGTCATCGTTAGAGATAACGATAAAGTTATTACTTTGCCTTATGTACTGATACAAAGGGTATAATATAAATTATTTTTTGAATAAGTTTTTCTCTTGGTAGATGTTTTTCACCGTAAAATGTGTTTTGAGGTTTTTCTGGGCAAGATTTTTCTTTTTTTGTCGTTAATTTGTTCTACAATCAGCGCGTTAACGCTATAAGTAACAGAAGTGAGATAGAAGTGAATGTTAGATACAAACGATCTATAGGGGTCGCGGTGGCGCAGGCCTTAAGGCCACCCTAATTTAATCTAATCTAATCTAGATACAAACGAGTGGAGAATTACCGCAGTGGTTGAACCCTTGAACCTCACAGTATCTGGATAAAAATGCTTTCTTTAGCGCATGGTCTATGCGTGTGAATGCTATTTTGGGAGAGGTGTAGGTCTTATAACAACGCACTGTGATCTTTGTAGACCAATTGGCACTGTAAGTAACAATGATAGAAGTGAATGGTAGATACAAATGAGTGGAGATTTACCCTAGTAACACTTCAAAACATTTGACTATTAGTCACACTCTTCACTTGAGAGGAGATTACGAGGCCACTGTCTCTTAAGGAGGATTATCAGGAAGAGTTCTAGAAGAAAGGTTTTTTGAGCTAGAGGATTTGCAAGTGATTACAGGGTTTAAGTGGAGTTTTCTGTATCGTGTTTTAGCGACTTCTATGTTAAAATGAATGTAAAAATCAGTATGTGTAGTCCGGTTAGAGAGGTAAAATGGAGAGTTTTGCTATAGTTTGAAGTATTTTTGATTGAAGAGATTGAATCCTTTGGAGATTTGTCGTTTGGTTGAACCTCACAGTATCTGGATAAAAATGCTTTTTTTAGCGCATGGTCTATGCGTGTGAATGCTATTTTGAGAGAGGTGTAGGTCTTATAACAACGCACTGTGATCTTTGTAGACCAATTGGCACTGTAAGTAACAACGATAGAAGTGAATGGTAGATACAAACAAGTGGAGATTTACCCAGTAGTAACACTTCAAAACATTGGACTTCTACTCGTATTAGTCACTCCCTACCAGCCCACAGGCTGACCAGGTTCTGAATATTTTTCAGCATAGATAAATCGTGACCCCAATCCAGTGCCTTCCCTTTTTTAGTGATTTCTTCAATTATCTTAGCATTCCTTCTAAATTATACTATTTACTTTCGCATTCTAAACATCATTCTCCATTTATGCCTTCCGCCACAAATGGTCAAGACTCACCAAATTAGATGTGCACATTCCGATTTTTGTTTTATTTAAGAGAAAAATGTCAGACCTAACCTTAAACAACATCAGCGGTTATACGCTCTCCCTTAAGACATTTTTATGTTTGCCATGGTCATCTCATGGGTATAAATATTTCACTCACACACACACACAAACACAACACACCAAAACACACCATTATCATACATTTTGGAAGTAAAAGAAACGACAAATACAAAAACCTAATAACTAAAACAGCAGTTGTACCAACGTACGTACGTAAGAATAAATAATATTCAAATGGTTGTAATATACGTGTACTAGGGCCGTTTAATATTACCTTAGGTGTAGTAAATTCTATACTTGCAGTATTCTTCATTTCATGGCCATTGATTGTATATTATGTATTCTATCTATTCATCCTGAATATACAATGTATCATGGTATCCCACTTTCCCGTAGTACCTGTAACGTGAGGCAAGACGAGGCTCACGTGTCTGTTCTACGCACAGACCATTCCATTTTACGTAACCACATCACATGGTTTACAATATCAAGTACATTATTATCATATATTTCCCGTTTAGTCACAGATTTATGTGTTAAATAGATGTGAGTGATTATATTTATACTTATTCGACATATTTTAATATATTATTTAAAACAGCCAATAATTTATGAAGATATCTATCAATAAATAAATAAAAAAACAGCAGTGCGTGATGGATTATGGTTATTCAAGAGTTTCCGCTACGAATTGGTGCATAATATCTTTTCCATGGATATATCGGTCTACAAAGAATGTCTAAGTTAGGAATGCAGTACCGTTTTACCAGATTGTTAGCCCAGATCAGATTATCTAAACAATTGCGGAAGACTTCTTTTTAGCAATTTCATCAATTTGAAAACATTATACAGCTTGAAATTCGTTGACTTGTTCAGGCAATCGCTAAGCTTCCTCAAAGACTATAGAGCCACAGAGTGAAAGAACAGAATATTGCCTTTTAGCCTTCAAATGGTTTTTCGGTGTGGGTCTCAGGTACCTACGCAAGACGATAGTACCCTAGCTATTTCCAGAGCTCATTATCAGCACTTTGTGCGGCTTCCTTCCAGTTTAGATAGTTAGTAGATTAACCTTACAGTCACACTTAATTTTTTTTGCAACGAGCTAAATCGAGTCTCGAGGTCTCCCTAATTCCTGCTGAACCTTGCTTTTTTATTATTATTATTTTTATTACATACATAATTCTAAGTCAACTAACATATCTCATTAATCTAGTTTGTCCTCAATCTAGATAGTAATGATGGCAGCAACATTCGATAAGAGCGCTAGGGTTGATGATGTTTCTTGATACATCGATTTTGTTGGAAACTAAGTTAAAGATAAGTTCTAAAACTATACGAGAGAACGTGCCCTCGAGAAACTGTAGAAAGAAAGTTTAGGAGCCATGAAGTACAGTTACCATCGTCACAAGGATAACCAGACAGGCCACCAGCTTAAGCACACCTATTTCTATAAAACAAGATAAAGGAAGTCGTAGGCGATTCTTTGGCAAATAATATTTAAATAAGGGGAGAACTGAAGGCTGTCACTTATAATAAAACTAGCAAAATTAAAACTCTTAAAATCTAACTCCATTAAACTTTTAAATTATAATTTTTGAAACATGAGTTTCATGAGTTAAACATCAAATTACCTATTTGGTAAAACTTAAAGTATTCAATTTCAAATTTGACAATTTGTTAGTTCAATAACAATGACTTAGTAGTACGCACGGTTACCAAGATTTAAACCATTACAGAAACTACTCTCAAAGATTATTACCGGGTTCATGGTAGTCTCTACATCTAATTTATTATAAAGTAATGAAAGCTACAGAACATTGATACAAGGCCGGGAAATTGGTTGTAAAAATAATGTAAAAAATTGTATCTTAAAAAACAACAATACAAAAGTCTTGAAGAAGCCAAAAAATATCGTTGAAGACGAGACCAAGAGAAATGTTTAAGAAGTAGCTGCAACTGCCTATTCTGTCTGCAATTGCCTTTACATTGAGAAGTGGCTACAATTCGCTAATAAGTCACAATCGCCTTTGCATATCAAGAAGTGGATACAATTCTCTAGTCAGTCTACAATCTCCTTTGCATCAAGAAGTGGCTACAATTCCCTAGTCGGTCTACAATTGCCTTTGCATAAAGAAATGGCCACAATTCTCTGTTCAGTCCTCAATTATCTTTGCAACAAAAGTGGCTACATCCCCCAGAGTCAGTCTGCAGTTATCTTTACATCAAAAAGTGGTTACAATTCCCTGTGAGTATACAATCGCCTTGGAATCAAGAAATAGCGTCAAGAAAAAAATCAAGAAATCAGAATTCCCTGGTTAGTCTACTATCGCCTTAGGTATCAATTAGAAATCAAGAGTAATAACCCTAAACTGTATTATTCAGCAACGAACAGTTTCCATCATCAAGAAGAAGGTAATAAAAGCTGAGGTTTTCATCAGAATTTCTATTGTAATGAGTAAAGTGTTCAGAAGTGCTGAATTTGTCAAAGCTCCTTAGCTTTCAGGCAGGCTCGGTAAAAAAATCTGAACAGCACGAACTTTGAAACGAAAAAACAACACAATTTTTAATCGTCCACAATTCTGTGATTTCCAAAACACCAACAGCGACTACCAGCCATTGTGTACATGCGCTAAGCTTACAACCTCCATTCCATATATCCTTCCCATGTACGTCATACCTTCCTGTCGGATATATATACCCTTTTTTTTTTGAAACAAAACACCCACACATACAATGACAGTTGACAAAGAAAATAGACTTGCTAACTTGACGTACCCACATTTAACCGGATGTATAAAGAAGTAGCACCTACATAAAGCACTTCCGTACCTTGAATGGTAAAGTAATTAAAGTTCCCACTCACAAATTGCCAACGCTTTTATTATAAATAAATGTTATTAAATTTACTTTTTTAAGTGTGTGTGAATGTCAATAGCCTAATTATAATAGTACAGGAAATCACCAAATACAAGGAAGATGATTTCAATTTTGTGAAAGGTTTTAGGAATCACAGCTAATCTTCCTTATAAATTAGCCAATTTCTGAGTATCATTGTCCCACACTAAAACTAACTCAATTAAAGTTCGCGAAATCCTTAGTTAACATGAAGGGATCCCAAGTAAGCCTAGTTTTAATGAGTTCATTTGGGCAAAAAGCGCTCACACCACTCTGATCCACAGTTAAGAACGGAAGTGTTACAACTTCTTCAGTCGAAATTATAGACGTGCCACTAAATTAACGGATAGCAGAAGAGATTATTGGCTGTTCGAACGCTTATATATTAAGCAATAAATGTAATAAATATCTAATTATAACTATCTTGGACCCTAAACAAAACACTGAAATTAACACAGGACAACCAAACTCTTGAGAAAGCTGTATCTTCTAATTAATTGACGGACGTCTTTGACCTAAATTCATTAGACTTATAAAACAACCTGTACAACTGCAACCTACCACCTTGACGATCGCCTTTTCGATCTCAAGGAACCTCATTCAAATTATTTTTCAGTGAAAACTGAAATAAAAAATATGACATGGTCTCTCTCTTTCCTTCCTAAGGATTAAAATAAAAAAAAAGGTATTTAAAATCCCAGAATAATGAAAATAAATCCCTGAATTTCAACTAATTTATCCTTAGATATATTAAACAATAAAATCCATATAATAATACTCTCCCTAACCTTAATAAATAGACATACAGAAACCAAGGATAGCTTTCACAAACTAGGCGATCCCAAATGAATAGTGTTGGATAGCCTATCTAAATTTATTGTCAAACTCTAGAGCATTATTATGGCGAAATATCAAGTGAATGTCAAGTTTTATAGAATAACGTTCCGCCATTGTCAACAGAAGAGCAAATTGAAATTAGCTTACTGTAAACCACTAGATATTTTACATAGAACATTTCGGCATCAGGATTCATTTCCTAAAGCGCCATTTATGTTAAGAATTGTAATACGATGAATTAAATATTAATAATATTGTAATTGAATTATTAAAATTAGAGATTTGAAGTAAACAGGGCAAAAGTACAATATGACCAAGCTTAATTGTTACTCTCTGTGACAAATTCAAATTTTTGACCTTATACTTCCACCGGATATTTAAAGGCTCTCCGAACATGTTTTTTAGCCCATGGACTGTGGAGTGTTAGAATAGAATATCTTACGATCGCTAATCTGTAGAAATCTAAAACTTGGTAATCTATTTTGGAACTAGCGTTGCTTACTAAGCTTTAGTCGATATTTCGAGCTTGCTTTTGTGATCAATTAGCAAAGTTTTAGAGCCAATTAGAGTTCAATCAATTATTTTTTTCACTCTTAAAGTTTCCAATTTCGTTTATCGGAGTCTTAACTGCAGTCATAAAATTCTAAAATGATGCATCAATTTCAATATTCTCCTCATGATGAATGAAAAAGGAGTACCCTCTTGTTAGTTACAGAAAACCTACTTAAAACGCCAAGCGTTTTTTTAAAGTATAAATAGAGTTTCTAGGCAATAGCAGGCCTCATTTTCTTAATCTACGCCAAAAACATATAAGAAAATGTGAAACTAATTTTCTTCATTACTGCATTCAGTCTTTTTTATCGCTCCAATTTTGGAAAACTTCAATTTTTCCTTAAATTCTGTGAGATGCCACTCTTCCCCAAAACCATAATTTGTTCTAATGAAGCATAGAAACAAACTAAACTAATTTTTAGTTTTAAAACTTCCAAGACCCAATGAAAATGCGCAAATCATTTTAAGAGGAAGTGGGATGTTTTTCCTCTTCAGCTATCACATCGTTTACATTCGTCATAATAATAAAAATAAATAGCCACAGATGATTTAATAAATCAAATTAATATCGCATAAAGCACCAAATAAATTCGAAATCATTTTCAAAACAAATATCAACTGAATACAATCCTAAATCCAGTTTTCAATTAAATATATCACAATCTGCCAATATTATTTCTGGATTTATTAAATGAAAAAAAAGAGTACATATTTACGTATAAATATTTTTCAGTAGAGTGACTTTAAAACGATTCTTCCGGTTTACTGGAGCCTGCCTTTAATACAGGAAATTAAGTGATTTATTAGCCAGCTGGTTAAAGTGGACTTTTTAACAAAACGTCACCATATATATACGTATATAAAAATACTTTACAGAAAGGAATCAAACATTTCTAAACCACTCAACTAAAACTAGAATAGTTGCAGAATTTAGAGGTTAGTTTTGTGGAGGGTACAAAGACTAGGATATCCTACATTAAATAGGAGAGAAACCCAACAACAGAGTGCCACCTAAATTCTTCGGAAGTTGAGGAACAGAATTATAGTTTCAGCAGACGGAAAATATTGTTCAGGTGTTACTGTAGTTTTTTTTTGTAATAATAAAAGAAAAATCTTTAATTAGATACTTAATCAAGTTTTTTTCCAGCCTTTTTGTAACTACAAAGGTCAGGTTGTTACCACTAGCTTTCCTCTAAATATTCCCTTTACTCATTCCAAAAATAATAAACACGTACTATTCTTTCAATATTATGCCGTATCTTATTGATAAGCGATGAGTTGAAACGAGAAGGGATTAACTCAGTGCACTGGATTCCTGCGCGGAGATCCTGGATTTGATCTAGCAGCTTCTTACATCTCCATATTCGGTGATGGACAGTGTTGTGTGTATTCAGAGGATACTGTCCAGAAGGGAGGCTGTGAAAAAGGTCGCGGGCGCCAATGATCTCAGATAAATAAAATAATATATTTTGAATACGAGTATAAGTGAAGAATGTAAGAAATATACTGTTTTGGTTTTATCATCATGGCATCTACTATCAGATAGCGAGTCCTCAACCTCTTATAATGGATGAAAATCCGAAAAAAGGGACGCTAAAAACGTGTGTTCTATGATAGATAGAAACTACGATATTATACACCTACTAAGCACATTTTGCAATCTTGAAGTTACCTTTGCAAAAAATCCTATTTTACAAAGGTAACTTCAAGATTTCAAATCATTATTCTCAGTTTGTTATATCATGATGTCTAATGTCCATCTTAGCACAAGAACTACCTCTGTAATATAAATGAAGATCGATTGTAATCCACTCTAAACAAATTTAAAACAATATCACGTAAAAGTTGATTCTACTAATATTACGACAGGGAAATAAATAAAAAAAATTAAAAACACACACTCAAAAAAAAGATTAGGAAATAAAAATTGTTAGTGAAAAGAAGTAGCATGAGAATGAGAAGGGTCCGAGACGTGATGATGAGTTTACGGCTAAAATATAAACTTTTGGGAAATGGAAACTAGAAGCCGTCAGCACCAGAGTAACACAGACAGGACATAACAGGATACAGGGGGTGAGCGGGTAGGAAAAAAGAAGAAATATATTTACAGTGGGATTAGAACACGGCCTGGGGAGATTCCTTGAATGTCAGATTGCAGGGAAATTTCATTAAGGATGAGGAAAGGAGAAAGCCTGGAGTACAGGACCAGAAGTAGGAGAGTGTTAATAAAATGAACTCAGCGCTGGGAAAGCGGTCGAATTTTCCTCCACCAACAACGCCTAGAAAGGGAAAAACTGTGTTTTACAGTTTGTTTGTTTTTTTGTTCTATTTTCATTAAATTTATATAATTAATATATTAAACAGATTAATATCTGTTAAAGTTTTACATCCCTAATATTAACTTCAGTAAGCAATTCTGCTTTCTGCTGCCAACAACGCAGCATCATGCCACTTACCGCCCTAATATTAAATACCGACAGTGGAACACCCCTGCTGAATTATTTTTGCAATCTAAATACGTTAAATGGCCAAAACAAATTACACGTATTGATCATATTCGAAAAAAAAATAGCAATTTAATTAATTATTGAAAAATACAGATGGCAGTGTGAGGGGACATTGATCGAGCACTTTTTATGCATTCTATTCGCCAGTCTTAGAAACCTCAAAGGAATGGTAACAATTTTGAAAATATGGCTAGATCCGTAATGCTATAACCAGAGGTCTGCAACCTATTTTAAGCTGAGAGCCATATCTCCTTAAATAATTTTAATAAATCTTACCAAGAGCCGCAAGGATGATAGTGTAAACAACTCTGAAGATCATTTGTATTCACATATTATTATTTTATGATATTCAATAACGTTTAAATGATTTATATATTTATTTTTTTACATATTGCAAAGTAAATAAACAAATAAATAGTAACTAAACCTTTGTTAGACTGAAAAGGCAGCGGTCTTACAAAATTACGCACTTTATTTTAATATAATTCTATTCAATTTCTAGCCTTTTATTTTAGAAAAAATATCTTAACTTTAAAATAAAAGAAATTTCCATTTGTTCCAATAAAATTAAAATATTGTATTTTAAACAGACTGAAGAGCCACACAATTTGGATTAAAGAGCCGCACGCGACCCCTGGGCTAGACAATATCAACATCTTTTGTGGATTTTCGACCACCATCAGTTTAGCGCAAAGAATTTAACTTCCAGTAATATTTCTGTCACACGCAAGACTTGCTGACTAATTGAGGGCTAATTTCAGGCTAAATCGATCCTGAAGGGCGCAGTGCATTATTATACCCTCACTTTTTAAAAAAGAAAAAAAAAAAACTTAAAACTAAGCTATTCATTTGATGGAAATATCATTTCAAGCAGAGAAATCTAGAGGAACAAAATGTAGTCGACGTGGGAGTCAACCTGTTCACAAAATACAATACCAAAGGTTTGGTTATACGTAAAGATCAATTTTCGCTCCATCTTTGTCACATAGTGTCTATCTAGATTTGGAATAGCGTAGTTGCTAGACAGAGGAGTGGCTAGAGGAGCCACTAGTAGAGCCGATACATCAATATTTCATAAATTTATGAATACTTCGGGGCCAATAGGATGACCTCGTAGTGTCAGATCTGATTTAACGTTCCTATATCTCTTTCTCTCCATAACAAAATATGGATGCTAGGTTTTCTTCGTGCAACATGAAAATATATAACGGTGAAACATGTTGCAAGGGATAACATTACAATCATATTTTGTTTTTGTTAAAAATTACACAATCACATTTTAGGTTATTTAAATTTAAGAATGCAAATACTATAGCTACTAACCCCGTTATAACAAGCATGATTACAGCTTCTGGTCCGTTCGGGATGTCCATCCATTAATAAACATACACAAACACATAAAGAAAACGTAGTGGCTAAAATATCCAAACTTGAAAAATGATGATAAAAGGTTAATAAAATAGAGAGGGCTACAGTTTTATGTAAAAATTAAGGTGCAAAATCAGTAGTGAACCCACTGTAGATAGATGTACGAGGGTCGTTTGAAAAGTCCGTGCAAAAATAAAAACTACTTAATTTTTTGGGGTAAACCTTTTTTATTTTTCAACATAGTCTCCTTTTAGGCTTATACACTTCGTCCAACGCTGCTCTAGTTTGTTGATCCCTTCCAAATAATACGATTTGTCCAAGTCTGAAAAATAGCCATTCGTTTCTGCAATCACCTCCTCGTTTGAATAAAATCTTTTTCCCGCCAGCCATTTCTTCATATTGGGGAACAAATAGTAGTCCGAGGGAGTCAAGTCTGGAGAATAGGGAGGATGGGAAACGAGTTGAAACCCTATTAATTTTGCGACCACAACTTCTGAGGTGTGAGCTGGTGCGTTGTCGTGATGGAAAAGGACTTTTTTGTGGGCCAATCGTGGGCGTTTTTCTTGCAGCTCGGTTTTCAAACGGTCCAATAACGATGAATAATATGCACCTGTAATAGTTTTACCCTTTTCCAGATAGTCGATGAGGATTATTCCTTGCGAATCCCAAAAGACAGTCGCCATAATCTTTCCGGCCGAAGGAACGGTCTTCGCCTTTTTTGGCGCAGATTCCCCCTTGGTAACCCATTGTTTAGATTGTTCTTTGGTCTCAGGAGTGTAGTGATGTATCCATGTTTCATCCACAGTGACGAAACGAC
The DNA here is from genome assembly GCF_049639745.1 of Rhodnius prolixus. Classification (NCBI taxonomy): domain Eukaryota; kingdom Metazoa; phylum Arthropoda; class Insecta; order Hemiptera; family Reduviidae; genus Rhodnius; species Rhodnius prolixus. Next base: position 38,861,795 of record NW_027411614.1, on the reverse strand, counting down.
GCTTAAAGTCCTGCGGATTCTTCTGGAACAGCTGCAAACCGTCCTTGCAACACTTCACACGATTTCGTTTTTGGTCAAGCGTGAGCAATCGCGGCACCCATCTTGCGGATAGCTTTGTCATGTCCAAATGTTGATGCAAAATATTAAGTACCCGTTCATTCGAGATGCCCACAGCACTAGCAATCTCACGCACCTTCACTCTTCTGTCATCCATCACCATATCATGGATTTTATCAATGATTTCTGGAGTAGTAACCTCAACAGGGCGTCCAGAACGTTCAGCGTCACTTGTGCCCATATGGCCACTCCGAAAATTTTGAAACCACTTATAAACTGTTCTAATCGAAGGTGCAGAGTCACCATAATGTTTATCAAGCTTCTCTTTAGACACCTGAGGCGTTTTGCCTTTCATAAAGTAGTGTTTAATCAACACACGAAATTCTTTTTCGTCCATTTTTTGAAAATCACTCGACTTCCTCGATTCAAACGAATGCCAAACACAAAGAAATAGACCGATCTGGCTGAAACTTGGTGTGTGTTCTTCCAAGAGATGCTACTAACTAAACATAACCTCGATACGCGCCAGTGGTGCTATCTCTCTGACTTTGCACGGACTTTTCAAACGACCCTCGTATCAAAGCACGCATGTAAACTGAGTATAAAAGAATTACTATGCAAAAAACGAGGGACATGAAAAAGATAAAATCCCCAAATTTAAAAACAAAACACCCAATTTCTTATCTATAATAATTTAAAAATAAAGGAATTAATTAAAAATTTATTTCTTTAACGAATGAAATACAAAGAAACATTTTTATAAAAGATGGTTGCTGCAGTTGGTTTTATTGATTTCCGTTGTGCAAAGCGTTAACTTGAAAATTAACAATATCATGACTTCATTTTGAATTATTCTACATTAAAATATGGCATACTCTACACTTTTATAGCAATAAGAAGTATTTATATTTGTAAAATTTATTTGAACATGAAATGAAAAATAAAAATTATTATCTTTGGAAACATTGTAACAAAATAAAAAAATTAAAAAAGAGGAATATTTCTCCAATAGAAATGAAAGCCAGAGTATACTCGTACAGTATGGGGAGGAGATACGTTGTATCAATAACAAACAAGGATGTAGAAACTATACACCACAAAACACAAACATATACCCCAACTTACATACCTGACATCATACGTATACCCAACACGCGGCTGTGTCAATTTATTATCTTATATCTTCATGGTTGGATGAATTCATCACCAAACACTATATCAAGCATCACTTCTATCCATAAAAATATATATTTGAGGCCAGACCTAACTCTATTTCCACAATAAAAAGAAAATAAATCATTTATTTATTTCAAATTTTCTCTCACTAAAAATATTACTGTTATTATTTATTAATTCATTCAGCTTTTCCAGAAAAAAAAAAGTAGCTATAATTCAATCAGAAGTGAAGACGACAAAAATGTCTACAGACACTTCAAAAATATACGTCGAAAGAAAAAAATCAATATCCAAATTTACTGCAACTTGAAAAATACCCACTAGACTGGGTCCAGCGTCTGTTATTCCTGCTTCTGAGATAAGACTGGGATAATGAGATAAAGCTACATCCTGATTATGCAATACAATAAATCATCTCTGTTAGTACGAGAGTGTTAGGCGAAATGTAGTTTGGCTTTGTTTGGCTGGGATACCCACATGATAGTCAGTTTCTCTTCACTTTCCGCCATATCATCTAATGTACCATTTTTCGAGATGACATTACAGACGCAGCTCAACTACCATCTGCTGTAATTACTTTTTCATTGTTCTAAGCTGCATCACTCCCGCTCTAGAAGTTTAAACTTGGAAAGAACACAGAAACCATCCTACCATTGTACCAACAAAGAGGAGCAGAATACCTTGAATAGATTCTGCGCTTTCAAACAAAATCTCCAGTCGAGACAAAGAGAAAAACGTTCTCATGGAAACCAACACCCCTCAACTGGAAAAGTACTGTGCAACAAGCAACGATCAGACCCTGAAAAAGAAGCCGAAAGCAGACATTGGTATTAGCTGTTTATAAGTAAATAATACAGGCCAACTGTCTGATGCAATTACCAGGAAACAAGAATGCGCAGATAGTGGAAGACTTCCGTCTCATTTCTGCGAGTAATTTTGAGTTACAATTGGCTGTCCAACTTCACCAAGACTTTTTTAAATTAACTGGGTTTTTGGATGGGGATGAATTCACGGTACATCTTAACTTAAGAACATTATCTTTCTCATGGTATTGATTAGATCAGACTAAAATCCATCGTTGAATGAAATACAACTCTTGAAAGACAATTTAGTTTATTTAAAGTTTTGTACGTTTAAAATTAATGTTATCCGAGCAATTACTATTACTTACACAAGCCTGAATAAAACAAAACAAACTTAAACAGAATATTACATCAATGAAGAAATAATAAGAGAAATACTAAACAATTAATATGCGTTAATTGTCTCCACAATTCTAATACTGTAAGCATTTACATCTCTTAATTGTATAACTTGATGTTTACAATGGAGAAATGTTTGCAAAATAAACCTTCTATTGAGTCTTAATAAAATATTAGCTTTAGAGTAAACGTTAACAATTTACATACTGTTAGTAGAGAGAGTGAATATGTTCTGTTTGAAAACTATGTAAGAATGAAGTTTTAATTAATATGAATAATTATTATTTAGGAAAATGTTACAAATAGAAAGGATTCACTAAGTAACTTGGAACTCAAATGGCAAGAAGAAAGTCTGAGCTTCATGGTCGTAAATGACTTACATCACCGGATGTGGAAAATTTAAGATTTTCATTAAAAGAAAAATCTTTAATGAAAGAAACATCAAAATAATCAATTTTCCAGTTTAAATTATTAAATATGAAACTGAATTAAAGAACTATTTGCAGCATTTAGCAAGCTACTCTGGATCCGAATATAATGATTGATTCATACAATCAAAACTTCTCTGAACTGATGAAATATTTTATAAACATCGTAGGCACACTTAAGCTAACAAGTTGTGATGGAGACTGAATGGTCCCTTTGGAGATTTAAACGGGAATAAGAGGAATAAAATATTAAATTTATTCACCAATAGAGGAAACTTCACTCTCCAGACTGCTAACTTTCATTCTGCTATGTCAACAGTCCTGAGATCATGGGTGCAAGAAGGTTTTTTTGTACCATGTCTCTGGACAACGTTCTCTCGAACAGTCTGTCACTGTACAGTGAACTGCGAGAAGGAGTTAGGAACGAGAAAAATCTCTTGCTATTAATCAATAAGATTACAGACTACAGCAATAACCAATCTATTTCTTCCGCTTTTGGGTCCTAACGACGGTAACATCCGCTATTTACTTTAATGTTCAATTGATGAAACAGATTTCAACAAACTTCAACAGATGAAAAAGAGTGCTCACAAGGAAAGGAAAGCAAAAAATAATTTTTGAAATCGAAACTGTACATAAAATAGACACGAACATGATATTATTATTATTATTATCAATTATTGCTCATTAGACCAATCTGGAGTTAGGACTGGAATTAAGGTGTACCACCAACAGTTCTCCTTGTCAGCGAATCGAATCCCTTGAAACCAAAATTCTAAGGAAAACAGAACGCTCTTATGTAGGTGCCTAAATGAAAATTCACAATGAACTCCGGATTCCCTTCACCGGCGATTTAATAAACTTCCACTCTCAAAGTAGCCCACCCAGAGCAACTGAAGATGACCCTAGAAATCTTCTTTGAGCTTCCAAATTAAACAAGCACGTTAGTGGAGAATCATCTCTGGGTGACTCCTACCGAGCAACTTATCCGGTTACGTGTTATTTACTGATTATATTTGCTAGTTAAACCGTAAATGTAGTTTTGCACAATATCATAATAAAATAACAAATCTAATGACTGCCATTTGTAGGGGACACTTTAACTCCTCAAAACTTTGAACCATGGTTTCAGACGAACAAAACTCAATCTCAATCTTGGCCACTTAAGTTACAACCAGAATTTGCTATGCGTCTAGCTTTAAGGGGATCTCAAGTTGTTAGGTTACTAAAAACTTAGTTTAGGTAACCAGAATTTCACAATACATTTACTACAAAAAAAAAAAAAAAATCTTCCCGCAAAGTATGTAATGAATTTTAGCAGCAATTTTTTTGCGGGAAAATCACTAAAAAATAACAATAAGCGTAAACTAACTTCCGATCAACAGAGTTCTTTAAAATTTTAAATTCGCTTAAATGTTGAACTCCTTTTAGTAATTTACACTTAACCACACTTCTCCCCTATTAATAATCCCTTAAGGAATATTTTTCTGGGACAACATTTCAAATAAAAGTGATATGGGCGTACCTAGTTTAATAATAAGTTTACGAGCGTACCTAGTATAAGATAATCGATGTTGCTCTTTATAAAATAACAAATACTGAAAAATGTATTCAGTATAAAAGTGGTACTAGGATTGCAGTGCGGAAAACGGATGGGGATGGGTACTATTCATTTTGTTCTTGCGAATGATTTAAATAAATTTTTAAATAAAAGTAATTATAACAAAATTTATAGTTTTGAGCTGGATAAATGAATGAACTACTGTTCTAACTAAACTTCTGCCAACAACTTATATCCATACATGAAGTTTATAATGAACCGTCGATAGACACGTGTGAGCATAATGTATTCAAACTTCTCCTATTCAATAATTAACTTTCAATATAATTTACTAATTCAAAATCTAATTAATAGGCTACCTGTAATCAACTGAATGTAAAGGCTTAACTAAACTTATGCAAGTTTCCTCTATTGTTCAAAGGCTAAATAAATAATAATTGCATTAAAATTATTCATTAATTAAATTAAACTTACATTTTTTGGGGGGAAAAGAAGTCAACGATTGGCGGAAACTTACCTGAAAAACAAAAATTAAATTTCATTAATCACCAAGAAGAATATTATAATAACTAAAGATCTAATGAAGTGAGGAATACTAGGTTACGTTGTGAAACATATTTGAGGCTAGAATTACCTATTAGATTGCTGTGGCATTGGTTATATAAAGCGTTGAAGGTGTCCCAGTCCCCAGATATTAGTGAGGTTGGTAAATCGAGTAATCTCTACTCCTATTTCTAAGACTGAGTTGGTCCCTACCGATGTTCTACATCCACATTTCTTAAGGAAAGTAAGGACTTGATTTTGAATATATCAATAGGGATATTCCACATTTTAAGAGAGTGGCTCACTAAATATGCCGATTACTGAATGGTTTGTTCTTAGATTTGAAAGATTATTTCGAAAATGGTTCCACTAAAGTGAACATATCTAAAAACTGAAGTCAACCATCTTCCAATAAAAATTCTAAGATGCGAAAAATTGTAATTACATAAACCGAAATTAGAAAATTCTTTATCCCTCTAAATGATTGGTGCTAAAGAGCCAAGTAGAGGGGCATCCGCTAAAAATGGTTGCTCTGCTTAAAGTCCAATGAAATAAATACTTATTTAAAATATATATCACTCCTAAAGACACAGCTCAGTTTTTTTCTGCGGAAGTCTATAGTTTTAGTTGTTCAATAGAAAGAAAAATACTCGCACTTCCTGTCTCAACCTCAAAAAGTTTATTAAAATGAGATAAACATGAATGTTTCAATAAGATTTTTGAGGAAAAAGGCTAATTTCAGTCATAATTGTTTAAATAAAAGTCAAAATGATGACTGAAATTTGCAATAATCATTTCTTTTAGATCAATGATTCAGTCACCAAAATAACAATGAATAATGAATTCAACACAATTTTTTGAGGTTGAAACTAACAGTAAATCTAAATTTATAACTTAATGTTTTTGAATTCAAATACTTTAAGGAAGTTACTAGCAAGTAGATTAAAAGTGAGGTTAACCAAAATTGTTTAAATTATTTCACAGACGACTAAAGTAAAAGCCTTGCAATAAGCTAATGGTAAATTTGTAATTTATTTAAAGATGTTTTCATGGTTTTTAATTAAGTGAATGCAAATTGAAGGTTTTGAAGGACAAACTGGTGAAATATCAATGCAGTTCGCCATACAGAAGAGCAGTATTGCAGTCCCAGTTCTCATGGATAATTCCAAATGGACCAGGTAAATGCAGACCTAGAGCAGCTACCCATAGCAGACTGTATAATTGCAAGTAACGCCCACTTAAAGATGCACAACAATCGGTATTCACTTTTTAAAAATTAAATATGACTCTTCTTATCAGTAGACAAGAGGTAGGACCGTAAATTGTACTAAAGTGATAGAGAGAATCTATTCATCACCCTCCTAGAAGTTAAAATAAATAAAAAATAATTTTAATATAAGATTTTTACGTAAGGGATTAGCTGAGAGGTTAACGAATACTGGATTACAACGCGTAGATCACAGGTTCGAATCCAGCTGCTGGCCCTTTAGATTTTTCTTTTCCTAGGAGCTACAAACAGCTCACTGTCCGGTGATGGACAGTAAAAACGAGAGAGAGGTCGGCATTGCACTGAAAAGTCTCTAGAAAAGAGCTCATGGCGCCAATAACCTTAGATGTTGATGTGCCTTAAAAAAAAATATATAAAAAAAGATATACGATTTTAATAGAAGAGTGGCTGATCAATTTAATGGAGGCACATCTAAGGAGAAAGGTGAACAGAATAAATAGAGCAAGTGGACCAGATCGTGGCCCTCTCCTAGTTCTCCTTCATTCCTTCCACTAACCACACCTACTCATGTGCGAGTGCACACTGTCCGGCCGCCACCTATAGCTAGTTTTTCAATTTGTCCCTTTACCTGGAGGAAGAAGTACATCCTCAAAGGAATCTCCTTTTCCTCTCGCTATATCTAACATCTTCCTTTGCTTAGATCCTATAGATCTATCTTCTACTTCTTTCCACAAACCACAAAGTAGGCACTATAGACATTTCAGAAGGAATAGGTAAATAAGGACATCAAGCAAACAGGACCAGTGAGGGGGCGATGAGACTGAAGATATGATTTACTGGCGGCACACACACACTATCTTTAGGTTCATTTTCTTTCCTTTTTTTTCAAGAGACATCCTGGTGTAATATGTCAACAGCGATAGAGCAATTCTGGCTCAAACAACTTCATAAATATGCATCAGTGATACTGGAAACTTAATAATATTTCTGTCATTTGGATTGGCATTACCTGATTAAAACCAAAATACTGAACCATCTTAAGCGATCAATGAAATCCTTAGAAGATATACAGCAATCTTTTCAAATGTTAGTACAGGAAATAGTCGAGGTTTTTCCGGTTTATGGAATTAATATGAAACTTGGTGCATTAGAAACAGGTTCAATTTCACCTTCATAATATGTAAGACACAAGCCGCCAATTTGTGTCCTTAATATGTTACAAATTGGTTTTTACGTGGTCGTGTGGATCTCTCAGACTGTTAGTCTATGAAAGGTAATGAAGTCTATGAACATAACACCAAAATAAAAATAAATCGCAGTAATTCGATTTATAAATAAGTTTTAGATCGAACATAAAATTAAAATTTTTGTTACAATTATCTAGTATATTTAAAAAAATATTGATTTCAGAATCACCTAAGTCGAAACATTGGAAAGTACAGATACTAGCGTAATCTGTAAACGGACGGATTCTGTTTATAATTTCGAAAATTTGCTACAGCTGACAAAACAAGTGTTATTTAAAATATAACTATGACAGTTGTTAGAGGTTTCTTTGACACTTTTGTCAAAATAAATAATAAAAAAGAAATAAATTCCATTGTATTTATATATCAAATAAAACTTTATTTATTCAGGATAAAACATCCATTTGCAAATTTCGCTTTATTGAATCGGTTCTTTTCATTTAATTTCCGGAAAACTTTTTTTGCCCTTAAGGTAACTAGAGCCCTCTGATTTTATTACTCCCTCGTAATATTATCCCTTTTATAGGATAATAATAATCTACTAACACGTTCTTTTAGTACCACCTGCATTATTAATTTAAAATTAACTATTCAGTTTGCGTAGATTATTTTTCTAGTTTGAAGAGTAATTAGATGGATGCCATTCTATTAGCTTCTAAATTTTGCAGTTAATATCTAAATAAGGCTAGGTCATAAATCTATGCACAAGATAAATTTAAGGAAGTGCAAGTAAAGTAGGTGAATAAAGTCAGGTTTGCTTGGTGCAGTCCCGCTACAGATGATGCAGCAAAGTGCAATCAAACAGTAAAAGATAGTGCACTGTCTTGTTACACTGGCGAATTAATAATTTTGAATCTATTTAATTAACTTTTAAATGTACAATGTCCTGTAAGAAACATTGCCCATTTTGAAGTCAGTGCGTTTTTTCTAAAGTCTTGAGAGGAGAAATTGGCTTGGTGGAGTTGGTAATAGTCTTCTTCCTATTTCCGTTGTGTTTTCAGACTAGAGACAGTAGGATTGTACTTGTACCTCCAGTGTCTCTTTCTTTTTAAGCCTCCTTCGCCACTTGATTAGCTCAGTCATTCCCAACCGTCGCGACATGATCCTAGACCATTGGTGATTACAGCGTTTCACGTTTCATCCATTTCTTACTTTCTATTACCAGGAAAGAAAAAGTAATCAAATTGTCAGCGTGTTTGATCAACAAAATATCACAAAAATGAATAATAAAAAAGAAATTGAAACTTTTTATATTTTTAATTGTCCCCACTATGGGATCCCAGAGCTCCTTATCAAACTCATAATCCCACAACTGGAAGCGCCATTTTACTAAATGGACAATTCACTTTTTTACCAACGTTTTCTGTAACTCAACCAATCCGCATAGCCATGCCCTGAAGAAGGCAATATAAATTTGTCGAAACTTTGGCAAAAAGACGAGTTGTTTGTTTTTATTTGGACTGATTCTTCGCCAATTTGAATCCTTTCATAATATTTTAACGGTCACTAAGATAAGATTCTAATAGGGCGGCCCTTAAGGCCTACGCCACTGCGACCCCTTTGGATCTATTATGCCCCCCCAACTTTAGAGCTCGCCCTCCAGACACGTCCGTTTAATCAGACTCTTAATTCTGAAGAGCGACTCATCTTCCTCGGTAAAGCTCACAGGCCTTGGTTTTTCCTCCCCGAGAAGTAACATCCTTAGCCACACAAGCCACTCACGCTGACACAACACGTGCAGTGCCGTTTCCTCCTCTTCCTGACAGAACCTACAGAGGCTATCGTTTGCCAGGCCCATGCGGATGCATGTGTTTTCTGAGCCTGCAGAACGGTCACCAAAATCAATATAAATTCAATTTGTAACCATTATTTTGGTACCCTTAGTTTTTTAGACTCAGTGGACACCAAAATAGATCTTTCGAGGAAAACTCGGTGTCCTCAGCGCAGCAAGAGAAAGTAAAAATATTAAAAAAATGAAAATGAAAAATAAAAGGAAATAGAAATAACTAGACGAAAGTGGTAGTGCTAAGGCAAAAGTTCTTTCCTATATGACAAAATTATTAACGAGCGAACACTTCACACTAGGCCGCCGTGAAAACACAACACTACTTCACACCAAAAGCGGACGTGTTTAAGATGACTTCTCAGCTGAATCTTATCTGCCTCATTAAAATATATAAAAATAAAAACAATATTCTACAATTAAAAGACCGACTAAAGATGAAAAATAATGAAAATGAAATTAAACTGCCACTTAAATTTGTTAATAATAGAATATAATTATTAATATTGCTTTATCGAGGTTAAGTAGTACAAACTAAGAGTAGAATCATGTACCCATCGATTTAAGAAGATTAAAGGAGCAGTCAGTAGAAGGCTAGAAACTAGAAACGTGGAAAGACTGCAGCATAATTACCTGGTATAAGATACAGTTCTACTTCAACTCGTCGACAGGAGAAAACTCTAATTAGCACCTTGAAGGTGTCTCAAGAGTGTATAATTGCTTGTCTAAGAGTAGTTCTATAATTAGCTTTTACCATTCAAGTGAAGAAAAGATTAAATCCTTGGTGAAACATGTCAAAGCTCCTTTCTTAGCTTTCCAAAACACGTCTAAAAGAAAAGAAAAAAAAGTGGCCGTTAAATAATGAAAAGTCAGGATTTTAATTGCAATTACCCACAAATCAGGGCAATTTTTGTGACAGTGGTGTGCAACTTCCGCTACACCAATGTTGCACACAGTTTGTTTAGGAATTTTGCGAAAAGTCTATAATCTTTTGGAGTAGACGAAGATATTCAGTGTTCTTCTCTTGGGTTGGTGCTCCTGGCTGTTCTATAGCTAGCATATGCGACAAAGAGCGTCACATTAATCATTTTGTGATTATGTGCTGAAAGTATTAAACGGAAAGTAGTAAAGTTAACTTGTATTCAATTATTATTTACTTGTACTTTGAAAAAGCTTTAAAAAAATGAACAATTATGGGTAAAGCTTTGGGACAATTATGGCTTTATTTCAAAGTAGCGTTTCCAAATACACGCTATTATTTTATTTGTACATTTATACCACAAAATATATTTTCAGGATATAGTAGGCACTGAAAATACGAGAAAATAATGATTGTCTTGAACATACTAACGTTATGAACGGCATTATTATATACGAGGGTCGTTTGAAAGGTCCGTGCAAAGTCAGAGAGATAGAACTACTGGCGCGTATCGAGGATATGTTTAGTTAGTAGCATCTCTTGGAAGAACACACACCAAGTTTCAGCTAGATCGGTCTATTTCTTTGGCATTCGTTTGAATCGAGGAAGTCGAGTGATTTTCTCACGCTTGACCAAAAACGAAATCGTGTGAAGTGTTGCAAGGACGGTTTGCAGCTGTTCCAGAAGAATCCGCAGGACTTTAAGCGTCGTTTCGTCACTGTGGGTGAAACATGGATACATCACTACACTCCTGAGACCAAAGAACAATCTAAACAATGGGTTACCAAGGGGGAATCTGCGCCAAAAAAGGCGAAGACCGTTCATTCGGCCGCTAAGATTATGGCGACTGTCTTTTGGGATTCGCAAGGAATAACCCTCATCGACTATCTGGAAAAGGGTAAAACTATTACAGGTGCATATTATTCATCGTTATTGGACCGTTTGAAAACCGAGCTGCAAGAAAAACGCCCACGATTGGCCCACAAAAAAGTCCTTTTCCATCACGACAACGCACCAGCTCACACCTCAGCAGTTGTGGTCGCAAAATTAATGGAAATAGGGTTCCAACTCGTTTCACATCCCCCCTATTCTCCAGACTTGGCTCCCTCGGACTACTATTTGTTCCCCAATATGAAGAAATGGCTGGCGGGAAAAAGATTTTATTCAAACGAGGAGGTGATTGCAGAAACGAATGGCTATTTTTCAGACTTGGACAAATCCTATTATTCGGAAGGGATCAACAAACTAGAGCAGCGTTGGACGAAGTGTATAAGCCTAAAAGGAGACTATGTTGAAAAATAAAAAAGGTTTACCCCAAAAAATTAAGTAGTTTTTATTTTTGCACGGACTTTTCAAACGACCCTCGTACTAACGATACGCTGAGTGAGGCACTGAACGAAATCAAAGAACTTGCCATTACCGAAAGCAGAGGAAACAATTTTCGTGAGCCATAAGGTCTTATTTTTTCAATAATTAAAAACGTTCAAAGAAAAAAGAAAAAGAAGATATTTTTCAACAGCAGGCTACTTCGACTTCTAGCAAATGTACGAGTAATTGCAGTTAATAGATGTAGCTTTTCTTGGTATAGATGTTGTCTGTATTTTCAGACAGCAAATGCAATGCAAATGCAATGCGTTGTGCTAACATTTTATTCCTAACCTTATTTTTCATCAAAATTTAAGCAGAATCTGCTTTTGTTAATCTTGAAAGTCCTAAAATAGGAGAATTTACAGGTGCAGAATTGTGCCGCAGCTTCAAATAATAGATTACACTGGCCCTGTGTCACAGAGGTGTCACAAATTTACTCTCTATGCAGGCACAACTTTGAAACATCTAATTTGTTGAAGTTCTGTCTGTCATAGTGTCACTTAGAAGTCTATTTAAAAAATAAGAGCTTATTTTAAAACTAAAACTTTTAAGGCAAAGGTATTTGTATTTTTATTGTCACTATACTTTAAAAAGTGTACAAAGTCACAAAATTGCCTTGGTTTTCCGGTAAATTTATAAATAAAGGTTTCATCTTTTAAACATTTAAGTAACCAAAAGTGTGAAATATGCTACGATTCAAGCTAACAACTAACCTTTGTAGAAAAACAAGACGAAGGAATAGTAAAGTAATGAAAGAAAAAGAAAAATTTATTTAAAAGAAAAGTGGAAAAGAGAGAAGAGACAGAGTGATCAGGACTGCTGGAAAGCGGCCCGAATTTCCACAGGAGTTATTCGTTAGGGAAGGATAGTTAGTTGGCTGCGGTCTATTGGGGACAAGGACTTCTAGAAACTTGTTCAACTTCAAAACTTTCAATGTGTAGAACCTAATTGGCACCAGCTTCACTTTTCTAAAAGTACCATTTCTACGAAATAATACATAATTACTTTTCCCTAACGAGCAAGTGGCTACCTTCCCTTACAATTCAATAACTGGGCATTTAGTTAGAACGAATCCAATTTAAAGTACTGAGTTAATCTACAAAACACTTGTCTCAAGTCTTTAAAAGAGTGGTTTACATAATTTTTATTATTATTGTCGCTGAATTTGAGGGCGGCGACGGCTTGGCGCTATTGATTTTCACTTTTATCGGTGGGCATTTTTACAATTCTATTCAAGACCAATATTTAACGTTGAGCAATCATACCCACTTGCAAGTCAATACTTCATCGTACATTAACACTCATGAAAATAATGAGAATGAAGAACTTGATGTAGCCTCGACTTGACTTTAACCAGGACTTCAAATCTCTATCAATTAGCTCATTCTTCTAGCTTTACTACTCAGCACGTCCCTGTGCTTTCAAAAACACCATCACTGCACTCTTATCTCAATACTTTCTGCCAGATTCTCTCTCAAATTGACTTACAAGTTTTATTAACCTCGTATATAAATATTAGTTCTCTGCAATACCCAGAAGGTGGTCAACCCAGTAAGGCGTTCACCACATATTTCTTTTGGCATTTTTGGCTCGTATCGTTCGAGTTAAAGATAAAACAGTTGCATATTTCAGGAGATCCAGGAATGTGGCACGATATCGACCACCAAAAAACGCAGCCAACGTCCTACCTATCTTGGAGCCATCGATACTTGTAATGCTGGTCTGTGTTTTAAACTTAACCTTTGAAAAATACTATGAGGAGTTATAATGCATCCCTCAAACAAAACTACCCGTTTAACTCAGGAGTTTTTCAGTTTACTAAGAATTTTTCCTATGCGACTTTTTGGATTTACTTTAAAGCTCAATGCATTCATTGAAAATGTTTACATTACCACTTTTATTTAAAACATATTTGCGCAGAATTACATTTTTAATCACTAATGCAATGATCCTTTTTTAATGGTCGTTCATTAGAGAAACTAAATATATCCTGCTATATGTATGAGTTTCACATACTGCTATTGCCAGAAGCCATTTATGATGATCTTCTGAAAGCTGGGGGTTTTATATGCTGCCAGCATAATTAGGCCATAATTAGTATTATTATCAGTCTATTAATATATGATAATATAATTAGGCTGTACAATCCTAATTGCCTTTAGCCAAACATGACAATCTGAAAACCATATGTCTCCTTGAATTTAGTTTTGCCACAAGCTTTATTCTTCTAGAATCTTCTAAAGTTTTTTGTGTAGCCTCATTGTATAATACCCATTATCCCGAAGCCATGACTGACTTTATTTAAGATATCCCCCTTTTGGATTACATTATCACAAAAAGTAGAAACTAAGTTACTTTGAAAAACTCTGAAGTTGGAAAATAAGAATAAAACTTAAGATTAACTTAAAGTTGAATAAATCTCCAAATATGAAAAGACACGAATAAAAGAAAAAAATGGCCTCCGCTAGAAAAATGTGTATCTTAAATATTGTATACTTACATATTTCATTTATTTGATTTAGAATGGGAATGTGGAGATATTAACTTTATAATTCAATATGTGAGGCTACATAACTATGGATATTGTTGTACAAAGGGGAAAGATTCTACAAAATAGGGACCCATACAACATATACATCCATATAACAAAGCCATTTCCAACAATAACTAGAAGCCAGTTCTGTGGGTTTGATAACTTAGTTCTCTCCCTAAATCTTGCCTAGGACATCAACCAACAAACAGTAGGACCTCTGGCCAGTTTCATCCAGGTATGAAATTTAATTCACCCCCTAAAACTGTGAGCGCATACAGTCAGGTCTTGCTATCTATTGTTTACACCGAGCATTCACCATTATTCACCCATTTCTACTTTTATTGCTCTTCCTTCATTGTAGAAGATACTGCAGATGTGGTGGTGCAGATGTTAGTTTTGGATTATTCACCTGGAATATTTGTTGTGAGATTTGCTGGGCGCCCACTAACTCGTTCTCTCCTCTCTCTCTCTGTGTGTGTGTAGGAGAGTGTATTTGGCTTTCTCCCTCATCATTCTCTTTCAACAATAACCTTGATGATACAAAAGTTACTAAAATATATACTTCTCAATTTTCGACATAAATTTTACAAAAGAAAATTTCAAAAATTTAGAATCAAGAAGGAATATTACTAGTGGCCATCCACCCTCTTTCAAACTGAGGTCTTTGCTACCAAACCTTGAGCTGAGAAATACCTGCGAATGGATCTTAGAAATAGGGAGATTTGCTTCTTCTCGGACAGCCAAGCTGCACCGAAGGCCCTTACTTCCTTCAGAACTATCTTTTCCCTGGTTTAGGAATGAAAAAAAAAAGCCCTAGAACAACTGGCTTGGCACAATAAAGTTCAGCTGGAATGGGGGTGCAGGGTCATGTGGAGATTAAGGGAAACGAAAAAGCCGACCAACTGGCCCAGGAATGGAGCTAAAACTCCTTTCGTTTGCCCGGAACCAGTCCTGGGAATCACCAAGGTTGCAGTCCGTGTGGCTCCCAAAGACTGGATCTGGAAAGAACATGAAAAGAACTGGATGTTGTGTGCTGGGGTTAAACATAGTAAGTCCTATGATGTTTTGGTTGAATAAACAAAGAGCCAAAGTGACAATGCTTGGATAGAAATCAGATTACTCTGATTACAGGCCTATTTACGGGGCATGGTAGGTTCAGGAAGGAAAGTGGTGCTTATTAGCTCGGATGCGTTGTGCAGAAGAAAAGGAGGAAACGGCCTCTCACTTATTGATCGATTGCGTTATGAAACCTTTGGTTCTTTTAGACCAAAGGAGATAGTATCGCAAAAAGAACTACTAGGGAGAGTCCTCCACCTCTTTAGTAGGGGAGGTTTCATCTACTAGATCCAAAAATGGGAGATAAGTAATCTTGTGGCTGGCTGCGTTGCCGTCATGTCCGCTTCTCAGTATATGTTCTATCAAGGCTCGTCTATGTTGCGCCAGCAGAGGACAGCCATTAATTAGATGAGCACCCCAAGTTTGTGCAGTCGTTTGGTCGCAAGTGCAATGAGGAGGGGCTGTCTTTAATGAGAAATCTATGAAAGTAATATGTTATGTTCGTCTATTTCCTATCAAAACCTGTGGCCGTCTGTAAGTCTATCTGTAAGACTAGCAGTTTCTGGCACACTGGATACTTACTGCTACTGACTTTCTCTTTCTATTGTGTATCGTAAATAAGGAGGATTTTTGGGAAATTCTATTACGGGCACTTCTAAGAAAGAGAAGTGATTCAAAGGCTTTCCTCTAACGTGCCACTATGGTAATTTTACTGCCTAGTCACCTGAATAATAATAATAATAATAAGAAGAAGAATTAAATTTAGAACTAAACCTCTAAATTTGTAGATAATTGGCCACTCGGAAGTACAATATAATTAATCGAATTTTCAGTATTATAAGATTTTGACAAAAACGACTCCGAAGATATTTGGCATCCGGTCATCCCAACGCTACTTATCTTTATTTAAACCTTACTACCTCCCCATAATGACCGTTCTTTTCGCTTCTGATCCGATTACCTCTCGATACAGAAAATGCATGTTAATCTACTGGATATCCTCATTATCAGTTACCACTCACCATGATAATCCAAGGCAAGTGACTCAGAGAAAATTTAAGAGTGAAACTACAAATAAAAGATACGTCACTGGGTGTGTACTTCATCAGGTGCCACAAGTGTATATAATATATAATTGTAGTCACTTTTAATTATGGTGCTATTGTCCAGTTGTAAATTAATAAGAAGGAAGAACAAAAAAAGGTGAAATAGACTGACAGAAAGATTTGGAACTGGGAGTGAACGATATGGTAAGTCTCCTCCACCTCTTCTGGCCGGCCTCCTTTATCCTGAACTCTTAACTTCCAGAAAGACAATAGCCCGATAGTTGGGGACACACACGTGGCACGAGTGATTTATTCTGGAAGTACAAACAAAGGTAAGGCCACACCTAGTCTTATTTAGTAGTTCTCTTTTAATAATAATTTTCATTTTATTAATAAAAGCTGGGGCATGGTTACTGAGAGACAAATAAAGGCTGCTTGAAAGCAACAGAAGAAGGTGGTTAAAGTGAGTGAAAAGAAAAACTAAAAACACTAAAAACTACAAAAGAAACCAAAATTAGTGTTGTCAGCCACAGGGTTCCTTGTGTACCCAGTAGACTGTAGCAAAAGGAGATAACATTTCATCTTGAACTTATATATTATCTGTGTTGGATGGAGCAAGGCATTGCAGCGGTAGTCGCTACGTCAGAATGTAGCGAGTTTTAGTCTCTTAAACTCCGCCCTTTCTTTATCAACGAGAATAAAAAAGGAAAGCAGATAAAACTTTTAAAGACAATATACTATATAAGGTGGAAATACCACCAACGAAACATGTTAAGTACGTGCGTTCGCAAGGGGTTAACAGACGGACGGGGGTTACTAAATTATTTTCATAAACCTTGTTGTCAACCAGGGCCTACCCTGTAATTTCACTTCCCTCTACAACGGCAAACTCACACACTGTTACAAGGTTTAGTACGAGCTACTACACATAAAGTACCCACAGTGCTGGGATGACCCCTTTTGCAACGAATACAGTCGCATTTTATAATTCTTTAGTACATAATAACTTTTACAGTTCCACTACAACTAATAAAGGTTAGATAATAAAACTTACAATATATATAACCACAGTATAGTAGTGGGAAAAAACTATCGAATAAAAATTTTATATACTATATACATTGTATACATACGCTGCTTCTCGTGATGCGTTATTCGCTCAGCAAAGTGTAAACCTTTTTTTTTTTAACCTCCGTTAATTATAGATTGAAACTCAAATTCAAGACGAACAACAGCCGCAGTATTAGTAATCAGTTGTAAAATTACAAAAATAAATAAAGATTTTTAGAAAATATATATACAACGGTTTCTTAATGCACAAGTGACGAAAGTATACTTTTCACGCCCACAAGAGTTAATATTAATTTGTTTTCGGCAATCGTTTCAATAAAATTCAGCAGATAAACTCTAAAAATTATCAAAAAGGATATTCATGGAAGGTAGTGTACAGAATTTACTATATTACAATAAACTTAAGTATCAGAAAAGTCAAAATTAAGTTATTAAGCTGTTCAGTCTTCCTCTACCACTCCGTAGGTAATAGTAGAAATGACTGTTCGTTTATAGAGCCATTGGTCATTTTGGGACGTAAATCCCATGTCTTCCCACAAGATCTGTAGTACCACAAAGAGCCTGCTTTTCCTTCAGTGTAACTTTATTTAAATGTGCTTTGAGTCTGGCGTCTAAGACAATGCCAAGTTACTTAACCTCAACCGACACATCCAGATTTTTGTAGCTTTCTAGATCCCGTCTCCTAGTAAAGGGACCAGAGTAGTTTTAGAAGGGTTTTCAGTGAGATCTACCCTTCTAACTCAATTCTCTATGATCTTGAGTGTTTCCTGCATGAGTTTAGCGACGATTATCTCGTGCATAGAAATATCAACTGGGTTAGCCCAGGGTCGAGAACCCACGAAGGTCTAGCATCTCAAGCAAGTCGTCTGCGAGCATGCACCACGGGAGCGGAGATAGAACCTTCTCCCCCGAGGGCATACCCTTCCACCGTGAGATGGGGGATCAACGGCCACCTGTGGCAGACCCCCACTACCACATTACATTACAATGGGTGGCCCCAAGGTGATCGTTATCGCACATATATTTTACTATCCTGTACGCATTCAGCCTCGAAACGAGTCCCCATCTGAGCTTGGGCTAGGGATTCGGGGAGTCAGGAGAGGGATAGACAGGATCAAAGGAGGGATAGAAGCAAGGATTAGCTGAGGGAGTATACCACCACTATGCCCTATGTGTACTGTGTAAATGTATTGGGGTATTACAGAGTAATATTACTCATGTTCATGTTGTTAGGCTGGAATACCCGCAGGGGCGCCAAGTACCCAGAAGAAGTGGCTAAGCCACTTCTCCCTTCAGGGGTTAAGGAATAATAAATATTGTAATTATTAATCCAGTAAGTTCAGACTATGTTCCATTCTAAACGCCAACTTCTAGACTAGTCATCAAGTCTCAGCGGCAATAATTTCTTCTATTTACCAAAAGAGGCTAGTCTATTTACAAGAGGCTAGGATAGCATCAAACAATCCTTCCAAAATCTGTTTTTAATGATTAGGCTCATAAATGTTTGTAATGTCCTTATAAAGTGTCCCCCAAAAAAACCTAAACAGATCAATGATAACCTTAAGGACAAACAAAAAACGCCATTTATTTCATTTATAATGAAGAATAACTGGTGAAGGTTGCCAAAATTGTACCCCTTCCTTCTTTTAGCATGGTTCTACGTTAAGAACACATTTGTTATGTTCTATGCATAAACGACTACGGGGACTACATTAGTTTCGCTTGCAAACGTTCCTAAATATGTGTGTGGAGATCTGAAGCAAAACCCGTGCACTGGCAATTCTCCAAGAGTCCGCTAGGGTTGCCTTACTCTTAGCGTATGTTCAGAACTATAGGTCTACCAGAAACATCTTTTAGCGTCGCAGAAGTAAATTTCTAGTAAGGTTGATTACATTAAGACCCCTGCTGACTAGATAATGGCCTATATTGCCTTCCATTATTTTTTTTTAAAAGCGGAAGTAAAGGAATTCTTTGGGTTACAAAAGAAAAATTAGCCCCAATTATCACTAAAAGTTTTGTTCTATTTTGGTTTTTGAAGTTGGTAATAAGTTAAGTTGTGCTGTTTGGAAAACTAATAATTACTCTTTAATCTGATTGATCCTGAGAATGTGGGACGGGTGTTGGTCTAGTGGTCAAGAGTGTGGCTTGGTAATTGGCAGATTCCCAGTTCGAATCCCGCGAATGATTAATTTTTATTTGCTAGAAAAAATTGTTTATAGTAAAGTATGAGCTTCAGGCCCCGCCCACGACACCTAATTGGTAGTTGGACGTTAAGCACCGCCTGAAAAAATAGGCATTTTCATAGGCTGATTTTCTCCTTAAGACAACTAAATTTGAATTTAAAGGTGTTTTTCAATTTTGAATTTTGATGGATACTTCTAGAAAGGAGATAGTAAGCCACAAATCAATTTATAAAATCAAATTTTTTATTCTAAGGAGTCCTCATAACAAGGACATTTCCATTGAATAAGAAAATCTTCTAATAGAAGAGAAAATACAAGGAAAACTGTTTTTGAGCGCCAGAATGTTTTCCTTTAATCCCCTTCCCCTTATATTAATAACTTTTATAATTACCCAGTAATGAAAAGAGGAATAATTTTTAACAAATTGTTATCTGCTAAATGAAGTCACTGTTAACTAATAACTGTCAGAAAAGTTCCCAACTGAAGAGAGAAAATTCTACCAGTTAATACAATTAACAAGAAATCATATTAAAACTACTTTTAGATATTATTAAATAAGATTGTAACTGGCAAAAATCACCACTTTTAAGGGTCATTTATTTTAATAGAACGGTAGAACTTTTCTAATAATATCACCACCGGCTCCACTTATTCTATGGAACGTATAAATCATTCCAGTTCTCCCAGGGGATTATGGGGCTTTTTTTTCTCCTCTTCAAAAACCTATTGGTGTTTTGTTTGTTCATTATTATTATTATTTTTAAATAGTTGTATTTGTGTTGACTTCCTTAAGAAAAAGGATTAGTTAATAATACAAAGCTCTGGAATACTTGGCTTATAAGCTACACGTACTTTAAAGATCCAAATGAATTAAATGAGTTAAGTTTGTCAAATGTCTGCTTTGGCCATAATCGTGTAAAATTTCAGATCATTACGAGATAATAGCGATTGGGAAAGTTTTTCCTGTTTGCAACCAGTCTTGGTGTGCATTGCTCTAAACCTTGGGAGCACAAACACATATAAGTGCATGACATGCACTTATAACTTGCGAAAAAACAGGATGCAAAAGTTCTCATTATTGAACTACTTCCGCGAAGTAAACGACTAGATTTTTTTTTTTTTTCAGTCCAAGGAGTACTCTAAGACGAGGAGATGGCCGATGAAGAAGATGACAAAGGTAACGATATTCTACGCACTTAGACGTCAGGGAAGTCGAGGAACATAAAGGTAAGATGGATTGTGGTACGAGGTTCGATTTCCGATCTAAGTCTTGGATTTTGTTTAATGAGAAATTTTCAGTAAAGCATGTTTGCTAATCGTTTCTGTCCCCAACACCTAATTTGGTAGTTAGACGTAAGGCCTGCTTCATAAGCTCAGCATGCTAATAAATTACCTTAACTAAGGTATATTAGAATAATCTGGCACAAGAGACATCCATGGCAGGCTAAACTGCCTTGACAATATTTTCAGTAGAGAGAGGATGAAAAAAATACATAAAAATGACCTAACGCGTGCTCTTCTTTCTCTTTGATAACAAGTTAAAAAATTGAAATATGATTAATAAATACCAGATTTTGAAATGGCCTAGCACCTTTAATTTTGAAGATATCGAATTGCGGTTTCCAGTTTCTTTCGTAACTTTTTATACTCTTTAAAACTGTGTATATGAAAATGGAATCCTTACTTTTGGTCGCGCGTCTGCCGTGTACGCGATCATGAATCTAAAATCAAGTCACATATTCTGAAACTAGAGGTGACGGGCAACAAATTTTCCAAAAACGTTCTTCACATTAATAACAGCAAGAAATAAATAAATATAAAAAAAGAGTAATTTATTTGCAGAATAGAACAGAGAGGTTAGAGGCAAGGAGTTTTTAAACGGACGCTCTGCTGAACAATTTGTCGTGTGATTGCTTCAATGCAAAGCAGAATAGGCTACAGCTGTCACATTCTTATCAACGACTCTAGATTACGACCAATTAAATTTGACATTTTTAACCAAAAAAAAAAAGTGAAAACCTAATTACAGTTAATATGGGAAAGGCAATCTTTTATGTTGATAGATTTTAACAAATAACAGAAGTTGCCAGAGTTACCTGGAGCCAAGCAGCTGGTGCTAGCAGAAGGAGGAGTTGAAGTCGAAGAGGCAATAAAGTCGAAGTAATACAATGTTTGTACGGGAGGGGAGGCTGATCGTTCCGCTCTAACAAATACGCATTCAGCTTTCTAAACTGTGTTCAATTTAACTGTAAACACATGTATGTATATTTTAGGGTTAACCTCGGGCAAACAAATAGAACTATAGTTACACTCAATACTAAGGTTACACTCGATTGTGATCGCATTTATAAATACCGGAGCTCTATCAGTGGTACTTCCGCCAATTAAACTTCCATCCAATTTTGAAATGAATAAAATTTAATTTCAAATGAAAATCTAAAAACAAATCGGTTAATACAAATTTTGCTTTTTGATGTGGAAAAGCCATAAATAAATAAAAATGGGTAATAAATTTAAGCGATAATTTCCTTCTGGTATTAATATTAATGAATTCGTGCTGCCTTCATGTTGATGAATAAATAAAATTCTAGTTTGTTTTAATGAAGTAAGCAATTCATTACTTATGAAGGAGCCAAGCGAGGAAATCTAAGAGGGAGTTGATTACAAGTCGTAGAGGAAGTACGAAGGAACACACTTGAAAGAGCAGAAGAAAATCGGCAGTCTAAAGCAATCAAGTACTTACGACTGAAAAGAAAAAAAAAGAAGCCCCGAAAAGGGGGCGGACAAAGAGAAAAGCAGGAATGAGGTAAGGAAAAACCTCGTGGGAAATGGCACAGGAGAGCGACTTGTCTGGGGAACCGTAATTTAATATATACTTTGTGTTAAAAGAAACTGCAGAATACGAAAAAATACTTAGTTATAATCAATCCCTGAAACTTCGACAGGATATTCTACAATATTGCCACCTTGTCAAGTCCAAATTTCTTTATTTCAATTTTATGTTTGTTATTTACATTAAAAAAATAAAATGGACGAAGTTCTCGATTGTAACCATCGACTAATCACTTCTCTCATTACTTTATGTCTCTTACGTTTTTAATAAAATATAATTGCAACTGCAAGGTCACAATGAATGATGAAAGACTGATGAACGTACAGAAGTACGTACAGTCATAGATGTGGAAATAACATCAAAAGAAAGAAATAAATATAGGAAATAACCATCAAATAATAATAATAAAGGTAACATGAGAAGCTTGAATGATCAAATAATAATTTGGGGAAAAAAAGTACAAAGAATTGAATTCGAAGGATACTTTTTTGGCAGTGTTGGACCAGTTGAGAACTCCCAATAATTTGCCATCAAAAAGGATTCCTTTTGAATGAATGAGTGCTATGGAACAAGAGAAATAAGATATAAAGAAAACTGTTAGAGCAGGTTTCGCTAAGGTCATCAATGAATGGGATACTGAAGTCAATTGTAGGTGGAGAAGATAGCGCTCACAAAATGGGACATGAGTTATTGTTTAAAGGATTTTGAGTGACTGGGGGTATGATCCTGGTTAGCTTTAAGATGGTTCGCTGGTTCCATGCAGTTCAGTTTATCAACTTCAGAAAACAATAATAAGGCTAAGTACACTAGTTTCTTGTTTGTAAGAGCTAGTTTAGATCGACTGTCAAGTAGTCTGCTGTAAATACGGTAGTACTTATGTATGTGGATTCCAAGTGAGTCACTACTCGAGCGAACGCTATTTGCCGAGTTGGGTACAAAGGATAATTGATAACCTATATTCCCCATAATTATTTGCTCACAAAATTACTTACAAATCCTTTCCATTAATATCAATTTTCTTTTATTTCCCTTGAAGCAATATTAATACAAAACTCATAAAACATTTTCTTAAGCATAATTTACTTCTATACGTTACTCAGCGTCACCATATTCTATGTCATTTTTCCTAATGCTTACAACAGTTAATGTTGTAACAGTCTCTTACCTAATCAGTTTAGGTAAAAATATTAACAGAAACCGTAACTTTGAATGTCAGACTATCAACATACCCGAATCTGATTAAACACATTTCTCAGATGGATAAAAACAGAAATCCACAAGAAGTTCATATGGATTCAATGAAGATAATATGGATTTTGTTGTTTCACATGCTTATTCTCTCTCTCCCAATCTTCTTTTGTTCAGAAGTTGTTTGAATTCCATAGAAGAGGTTGTACTAACAGTGGAGGGCGTAAGAACTAAGTAGAACCTTATAAACAGGATATACGAGCAGATTTAAGCACGAAGGTTCGACATTCGTACATCATGTTGCTAAACTAACATTGATCACAGAAACACAAAGACTTAATAAATCTCATATAAAACTACTGTACCTTAGCCATTACTTGGTAAAATATAGAACTGCAATATGTAAAGCATGTTCCTAGGTCTGTTGGGAAGAATTGCGAATAAAAATAAAGGAAATCGACTGTTTGAGGGAGAAATTAAATTTTAGGGATAAAGGATAATGATATTAGAGACATCAAGTAAAATGAATAATGTGCGAAATATTGTACGCGGCCATCCGGGAGCTACGTGCTCGACTTCTCTGTCATCATTACCAGTGTCTGGTTAGCAATTTATCCGCATCATATGACACAAGAGGTTTGGTAACGGAATGTGTACATTGCAGGTTAATGGGCAAGTTAAAGCTAACTCATAACAAACCACCTGACACACATCCAATGCGTTACTCACATAGCACACATATTTTCATGATAGAATACCCGCTAACGTAGTATATTACATTCTGTGATATGATATACAGCAGAATGGTGTCAATGTTTTTATTAATTTACCGGAAATATATAGTGCGAATCTCTTGCATCTTATCCAGATATTAAATTGCATGTGCTCATTTCCTTTGCTCTTGGAACCCATTAAGCTATGGCCTTGAAAAGTGTACAGCTGGGCGTAAGTTGAAAAAGTACTTTGAGAGACTTCGAGCTATATGTGGAGTGGACAAACTGTATTCCTTCCAAACTAGTAACCTCTTCGCTACCTCGCTAGTACCATGGTTATGATCATGGTGGCGCCCCAAGGATGGAAAAGTTAAGTCACACCCACAAAAAAAAAGAAAATCAAGATGTTTTTGGAAGAAAACTCAATGATACTGAGATAGTTGGCGATTAATATTGTATTATTAAATATATTAGTTATTAGTTAAGCCAGTTAATACCAAAAGATAAACAAATAATCCAAAAAGTGAGAAAGTAAAAATTGAACAAAACTCAAAAATGCAAGAGGAAGTGATAAATATCAACAAGTTCATCTATCAAACTAAACTACTTTTTTAAGATTGTTATAAAACGAACTTAAGTTTTAATTTGTAATTATAAGATTGACTTATAATTAATTCAGTCATTTCATTGTTCCAAGCAACAAAATCTTTCATGTTAAATCCCAACTAAAATGCAGTACGAAAATGTTCACCTTTAATGATGGCTCACCTTTTTCTTTGTAAAATATACATTTGAAACGGGGCGGTCAGCGAAAAAACCATTGGGAATCTATGGTGAACGCGTGCTCAGAGTTTGTATCTCTGACCATACAGTACTTCTGGTGAGAAGTCAGAATTCAGATGGTGAATATCCTCACATAAACAATCTTGCCCACTAACTATGACAAAGGAATGAAAGTTTGTAAGGCTAAAATTGTGAGAAATTCACACCATGAATATAAAAGGCTTATTTAAAATATAAACATTACTTATGGTACCTAAATATTGTAAAAACAGATGGTACTTAGGGAATCAAAATATTGTCTGTCATCCATTTTTATATTAAATAAATGGAATATACTTATATAGGAATATAAATGCAACATAACTGAGGCCAAAAAAAGAAGCTGCATTTGAAATATAGAGAACCAGAAATAACGCTGCGAAATTATAACTCTCATTCTGTTTCAGAGTGGATTAAGTAACCAATTAATTCCTAATCTCACTGAAAAGTTTAAGATTTTAGCGTTCCTAATTTCATTTTCATTCATGTCTGGTATTTGGGAAATTTAAGTTCTCTTTTTAGCTCAATGATCGATTTTTTTTGGGGTTGAGGATTCGGGGTACATTTACTTAAATGTATTTTTCTTTTTTAGGATAGACAATTATTATTAAAGTAATTTATTACAAGTACTCAATCAAAAGGACTACATTAAATTGTAATTTAGAAATAATCAATTATTGTTGGATAATTTATTGGTTTTAGATATTAACTGTACATAATTTGCGCTATTGTTTTAGTTCTGTAAGACGAATTCAGAGCTCAATTATTGTTTACCTACTCTAACTTCGTCTTTTTTTTTAAATTGTTTGTTGTTCAGATTAAAGAGCATAATAAAGATAAATCATTAGAATAATTTGGAATAGAGTTGAAATAATATGCCGATTTATTACTGTTTATGAAGGTGTAATCTACATTTTATCATTACAGTAACGAACAATTAATTTTGAAAGAACTGACCAGTATAAGGGGCCTGTGTCATCTAATATATTCTCAACCATATTAAATACAAGACACTTATCCGTCCTGTGTTGTCCTTTGCTTCGGAATGCTGGACTCTTACCAAAAGTGATGAGCAAAGTTTGCTAAGGTTCCAAAGAAAGATTCTCAGAAGGATCTTCGGGCCTGTAAAAGAGGGAGAGTCGTGGAGACTGCGATCAAATCAGGAGCTAAGCCTACTGTATAATGAGATGGACGTAGTACGATTTATTAAGATTGGCAGGCTTAGATGGGCTGGTCATGTCGTCCGAATGGGCGGGGACGAAACCCCTAAAAAAGTGCTTGAGGCATAGATGTTTGATAAGAGAAGAGTAGGCAGGCCTAAAATGAGATGGATAGATGGTGTGGCTAATGATGCGAGGTCCCTGCTGGGAGTAAGAAATTGGAAATCGGCAGCGCAAAATAGAGAGGACTGGCACACAATGTTGAAGGAGGCCGAGACCCACATTGGGTTGTAGCGCCATGGAAGAAGAAGAGAATCATATTAAAGAAAATTTAATGCAGTAAAATTACTTAAATGATAACAATTGTTTTAAAATTTGAATAAAACCCTTAACCTTTGTCAAATGTTTCTATTTGGCTGAAATTGTGTGCTAAAATATGAATGAATGTTAGGTACTCGCTGATTTGTGAACCTTTTGTCGTTTAATCAACTCTTATAATTAACTTTTTAAACTTTAAAGTTACTGTTAAAGAGATTTAGGTATGAAGTTAATAGTAAAGCCTTGGAGTCATTGTCTAGAGAGAGGACATCAATACACTCAAAAGAGATACTTAGGGTTGAGGTCTTTAGAATAGATTTTAGTTATACATTAACCCCATTTAATAATATAAGACGTTGCATTCCTTCTGAAGTACCATTTCATTGTTTGTAACCACTAAGTGCCTTTCCTGGATTATGTGTCAAATAAAACTTACAAATCTAATTGCATATAATTAGTAAACCAAATTAGGGAATCGTTGGAGCCGTTTTTGAGAAAGAGAGCATTTGGTAAAAACCACTTTTTCAGACACAGGAGACCTCAAACTCTGGTGAAAACCTGTACGATTACAATAACCTCTCTTAATGGTAGTAAGAGTGAGAACAATAAGTCTGAACTAACTGAAAACGTAAGACAAGGTACTCTAGATAAAAACTATAACGAAGCAAAAAGTAAGTAGTTCAATTAACGAAATATTGTAACTCTGGATCCAATTAGTTTTGGTTTAGTTCAATGGCCGGAAAGAAGTAGATAATGTAAGGGTCATTGGAGGAAGAGGAAAAACCTGTCGTTAGTTGTTGGGTTTGTATTGGTACGCCTGGGCAGTCTATTACCCAATACAACCCCCAGCCAAGCTAGTGCCACCGCCTTCGCGATCAACCTGGTAAAAATACAATAATAACACATACACATAGTTAATGCAGCTGTGTTGGCGGCACTTGTCAAGATCACACCCACACTGAGCCACGTGCTAACACTGATTGGCGCCAGTAGATACTAAATATTGATGAGCTTTAGGCAGCAAGATCTTTTTTAATAATAAGAAACTTATTACTCAAACATAGTAATAACCTTCTGGAAATCAGGTAAGAAATAATTCTACTACACTAATAATAAATTTTACCGGATATTGCGTAGTGATGTAACAAGTTGTACAACCAGAAATTACGATCAAGTTATCAAGTAAGATGGTACCAACACCTGAATGCCCCACCGACTAATCGGAAAGTATTCTTTTCAAATGACACCTAGCACCTTTTAAAACATAAGATAAGTTGATTTTAGGGAATATCCCCCCCCCCAAAATAATGGGCAACAAACAAATTCACAAACTAATTTCTTTCTTCACATATACCAACGTTTCGGTAAATATATTACCTTCTTCAGGGTCTGTACAAAAGGAATATTACTCTAATACAAACTGAGTAAAATAAAATATATATAAAAAATTTAATTTTTTTGAAATTTTCTATAAAAAAATATTTGAAAATGACTTAGGTACATTGTAAAATTTCTTGAGTTTAATGTTAAGCCACATCATCATAACTACCGTAAAGGATCCTTTGAGGAACCTCGCTATTTCCCAAAATCATCAATTAACAACGATCGAAAACAAAAAACTATCATAAGAAAAGATTCTAGCCCCCCAAAAATTGTTATAAATAAGAGTGTCTGTTGTAAAAACAATTGCATCAGCTAGAAATAAAGTTTTGGCTCCAAAAACCATCACAATCTATTTACCTTAACCTAGGTAAATGACTTCAAATTCAGGGGAAAATTGTAACCAATTTCATTTTATAACAATTCTATATCTTCACTCTTAATTAAATATTCTGCATAGAAGAAATTATATTCACTGTATAATTAGTTTAGATTACAGGTTGTAGACTAACATAATTATAGACTATCCTTAAATTTTAATCTAATTCCTATATATTAGTGAAGTTGAAATTAGTAATGTCTAATCAGCAACGTAATTTGTGAAGTTCATTAACATATTAAGGTTATCGATCTTACGAGCTCAGTACGGCGACTCTATTTCTGTTCATCTTTCTATGATAATTTGAAAGATCTTTTTATAGATTTAGATGCTATTATTTACTCTACCCTTCATTTTCTAAACTTCCATTAATAACTATTAGTTTGGATGAAATATTATTATCGCTTGTATTATTAATTGAATCATTAATTTAAAGTTGTAACTAATTGTTAATATAGAAATGTCAGTTAGATGATTTTCCAATTAATCACTTTTTGCCTCGTAACAATTAACAGCTGAATGTTTAATTGAATCATATTTGTGTGTAAATTAAAGATGACGTTTCCAATTGACGTCACTGAAATGCTTATATTGTTGTTTTCTTACATTTATATCAATTAAGTCGGGCACCATTGTGGTTATAAAAACTGCTCACGCAGAATGTATATATATATATATATAAAGAAGAATTTATTTTAGACAATATTATATTGGGGAGTCTGGATAGCGACAGAACGTGGGCTGAATGATTGTGGAGGACGAAGGAAGTAAGGTTAGCGAGGCAGGTTTCTCTGTTCGTATGGGTAGTGTTGTCCTCGACCAAGTTGTAAATGACAGATGGCCGGCCGGGCTGCCGGAGAGAACCATTTTAGAAAGTTTCACAATCCCGACGGAGGCGGTAAAGAGTGTCTACTAGCTCCATCTTGCACTCCTTCTTCGCTCCCACTGGCTACATCTCTCATTGTCAAGCACACTAATTCTCTTTCTAGCATCTTGATTTCTTATCGTACCGCATTGCTTTAGAAATCTGGAAATTTCCTAATCTAGGATTTTGTTATTTGCATAACCGTTGAAATAGATTTCAATAAAAGTCGCAATTTGTATCTACTTCACCTTATTTTTGCAGCCATGTCAACTGTTCAAATTTAAATATGTATATTGAATCATTACTTTTACATTACGAAAATCTGCGAGTCCACCAGTCCAACTGAACGGTGCAACTATTCCTCCAGCTAACGTAGTACGATACTTAGGACTGTACATTGACAAGAGACCCACGTGGAACCCACATACTCGACTGAAACGACAAGACGTGAACACTGAACAGACGCTACAAGCTACTTACTAGACTACTTGACCACAGATCCAAACTCGACTTGAATCATAAACTGACAATTTATAAGACACTTTTTAAGACCCATATGGACATACGGAGCAGAAGTGTGGGGCTCAACCAAACTCTCTCTAACTCCAAACGCCTGCAGACACTACAGTCTAAAATCCTACGGAAAATCCTGAATCCTCCATATTACATATATAACCTCACCATTCATACTGACCTACACATCCCTTTTGCTCTCTGACCCAATAATGTTTCGCTCACCATCCTAATCCTCTTGTACAACAACTCTCCTTTCCTAACCTTCCCGACAATCCTCCTTGTCGCTTGAAACGGAGGTGGCCTAGAGATGTGAGTGTAATCCACTGAGAAAGTAATCACCAGTGGGTGATTGCTCTAACTATGGCATTACAAGTGAACTGAACCAGTAAGATCAAATTTACTTGATGCAACAATTGTTGTAGTTGTAAATACAGTAAAAGCTCCTTATTCGCGCTTCCTTCATTCGCGTTTTCACTATTCGCGGATTAAAAAAATGCGACCCAATTCCTATATTCGCGGATATTCCCGGAAGTACACTATGATAATAAAAGGATTCCAATAGGTATCCAACCCAATATCCTTTGAAAATGCCGTCAAATGGACTAATAAAAAAAGTAAAATAGATCTTAGTATTACAACTTTGCCTAAAGTATGTTGTTAAATGATATCGCCGAGGACTTTGGCATAAGCCGCCTTCGCCGCGATCGGTGTTTTTGTGAATGTAAACGCACAGAATGAAAGCAATTGTTCGTGATCCAGCAATAGAAAAAATGGAAGTGGCGTTGTCATTATGGATCGAAGACCGCATCCAAAAAAGGGTGCCCCTGAGTGGTCCAATGGTCCGGGAAAAGGCAAAGTATCTTTACGCTCATTTTAAAGAACCTGTTGGTAGTTGTAGTGGCAAGTTCAAACTTTGACTGCAAACAAAAGCTTTTAAAAACTGCCAAGCAAGAGAAAATTACAAAATTCTTCAAACCATTGCCTAAGCCTTAAGATAATTAATCAAAATGTTCAAAAACTTCAATTAAATTGATTTTTTATATATATTTGTTTTTTTTTTATTTTGTCAGCTAGGAACGTATCCCCTATAATCCCATATAAATTACCATTCCGTATTCACGGTTTCTGTATTCGCGGCATATTTATGGAACATATACCCCGCGAATAAAGAGCTTTTACTGTATACAAAGAAAGTGAAAAAACAAAAAAAATTGAATGAATACTCGATTAATTTTGTGATATATTTAAAATCCAGCAACATAAATAGGTTGTACGAAATTCCGCACAGAAATTTAACTTGTTCAACGCTCTTAGTACGTCAGTTCTTTTGCTTTACATTTCCTTAAAATTACTTCCGGCGATATTATGAGCATTAAGAAAACGTAAAAACTTGATGCACACTGAAAATAAATTCAACGATTCAATTTTAATAAACTAAAAAATATTTTGTTTTCACTTTTCACATATTTTTTTTAGGATAACCTCCTCCACGTATTAAATTTTTCCATGAATAAATTAGGTTATGTTACAACCTTGAGAGAAAATGGAATTATAAAAAGAAAGAGCAGAACAAGAACATGTCCTACACACCACAGTTACGCATATAAATTAAATATAAAATAGCGAATCTAACCACGGCCCAAGTTAATTCCATCTCAAGTATCTGATTGTACAAATATTTGTTTGTAATTTTTTTTCAATGAAAACAAAATTGAAAATCTGTAATATTTATATTCGCTAGAAGAAAAAGGGGCATTTTTTATTTTATTTTATGTCAAATGAAACTTTTATTGCATTTTCTATTTTATTGGGTATTCCGCAATAAGATTCTGCAAGGGATGGCCAGAAAATCTCAAGGGGTTTATTATGGGCACTCACTAATTGGAGCTCCGCCTCCAGACTTGTTTTTTTTTTTTTTAAAGTGAGGGGCTACTGGACAAAGTATGACGGCATCGTCCGAAAAGTAGAAACTTGAGCCGAACTAGCCCTGCATAGACACAGTGCATACAGTATTATCATCTGCTTCCTGACAAAACCTATAAAATATATCTTTTTTTCTCGGCTTACGCCATTATTTTACACTAAGACGTTCATTTAAACTGTTTTGGGTTCCCCCTAGATGAAATCATACCCTTAGCAACAACAACTCGCAGGTGATGAAGGTTTGGTACCCTAGGGATGTTCTAGGAAAAGCGATGGATGGCGACCACAGTTAGGGATAACCCTTGCTGGTGACCACTTACTTCCCTTCATAATCCTCCCTAAATATTCTGTAGAAATCTATCCCAAGAGGACTATAAACATGCGTAATTTCCTTCTAACCTGATACCTATCCTGGCTCTTCAGGAAGCTATGAAAGAGCAAGGAGCCGCTAGTAAGGAATAACTATACTTTAGGCCCAATTCACTTCTCCTCTTCATCTTCCTCCCTACATATTCTACAGAAAATACTCCTCTTTGATTCTTTTGATTTCCGCTTGAGTATACTTCAACTTCGTACGAATATTTCATTGAAATACGTATATTTATTCGTATTTAATACCTTTCTAATCACTCAATAAGCCAAATTAGCCTTTTTGTTTTGTGCTGTATAATATTATATTCTTAGAGCGACACAGGTTACAGGATAAAATTATGTTTTCATTCATTCAAATCATTCATTATTGTCAAAGTAAGTACCTAGTTATTAAAATCAAATGAATGAATCAATTCGTTTTTGTCCGCGGCCTTAGCATTAAAAATAAACTTAAAATATAAATAAAATTATTTACTTATGTTATCAAAGTTTAGAGCTGAGCATTAAAAAAACCAGTTGGAATCACTTATCAGTAAAATAAACAAAACACTCCTGAAAATATCGCGCTTGATATCACTGATGATAACTTTATATGAACTCATAAAAAATGAGCATTTAAGATACCTACATTTACCAACTACTTTGTTAAATTGAGGATATTACATCATTAAAAGGAATTTTAGATACCATCTTAGAGTCATCTACTTGGAAAAATCACTTGAAGATATTTAATACATTTATCCAGAAAATAAATACTTGTAAATAATTGTAATGGGTACAGTCCACTTATAAAAAAAGATAAATGAAAATACCGATGAGTAATATGGTCTAATAAAGGACAAACAGTCGGTAAACATGCTATTGTAGGTGAAGACCCTTTTATGTCTAATATGGTAATAATTAGTCGAAATGGATCCCCACACATTATTAACACCTAGCATATATTAAATATCACTCACATAAAACCAGCTTTCAGCTTGAAATCAGTTTGTTCAGACTCACCTGCAACAAAAGAAAAAATCAAACTGTAAATGAGAGTAATTTCTTCTTGTTTTACGTAAGTTTTCTAAAAATGGTACATTGTTAATTGTTAGAGATAGTGTATTTTAAAAATAAATACAAACTGATTATAAATGCTTCTGTTTGGCGAACTACACAACAGCTGATTCTAGAAACGTAAAACAAATTCACTGTAGTAGATGTTTTTTATTGTAGTAGCAATAATAAAAACCCATTGACCCAATAGGGGATCCCATAACTAAGTAACTCCAGTTTTATTCTTTCTGTGACCATTTTTACGACACTCGTAATAAATTTAAGAAGCAACAGAATCGACTTGAGAGAATTATGAACATATAGTAACAAGATAACAACATCAATGGCATCGCATTTGCGAAATAACAGCATTTCGTATAATTTTAAAAATATTTATTCTGAATTGATTTGACTGTTATTCAAAGTTTAATTTATCTTATTTGGCGCTAATGACCTTAGCAGTTGATGCGCCCACATTAAAAAAAATATATTACTTGCTAACTGGTTTGAGTTTTAAAAGTCGTTCTGTCATGCGTAAGAGATACTCGTATCTAAACCAAGTCCTTCTGAGTCTGCGAACTGTATCTACCTGTCAGTGCAGCTTGAAGATAGATTGTTAGATTGGGACTGAGTGCGTCATCGTTTTCAATAAGTCACAGCAGCAGGCTAATTCACAGCATGAGTGAATTGGCCCTAATGTACGAGGGTCGTTTGAAAAGTCCGTGCAAAAATAAAAACTACTTAATTTTTTGGGGTAAACCTTTTTTATTTTTCAACATAGTCTCCTTTTAGGCTTATACACTTCGTCCAACGCTGCTCTAGTTTGTTGATCCCTTCCGAATAATAGGATTTGTCCAAGTCTGAAAAATAGCCATTCGTTTCTGCAATCACCTCCTCGTTTGAATAAAATCTTTTTCCCGCCAGCCATTTCTTCATATTGGGGAACAAATAGTAGTCCGAGGGAGCCAAGTCTGGAGAATAGGGGGGATGTGAAACGAGTTGGAACCCTATTTCCATTAATTTTGCGACCACAACTGCTGAGGTGTGAGCTGGTGCGTTGTCGTGATGGAAAAGGACTTTTTTGTGGGCCAATCATGAGCGTTTTTCTTGCAGCTCGGTTTTCAAACGGTCCAATAACGATGAATAATATGCACCTGTAATAGTTTTACCCTTTTCCAGATAGTCGATGAGGATTATTCCTTGCGAATCCCAAAAGACAGTCGCCATAATCTTACCGGCCGAAGGAACGGTCTTCGCCTTTTTTGGCGCAGATTCGCCCTTGGTAACCCATTGTTTACGAGTAGATTGTTCTTTGGTCTCAGGAGTGTAGTGATGTATCCATGTTTCATCCACAGTGACGAAACGACGCTTAAAGTCCTGCGGATTCTTCTGGAACAGCTTCAAACCGTCCTTGCAACACTTCACACGATTTCGTTTTTGGTCAAGCGTGAGCAATCGCGGCACCCATCTTGCGGATAGCTAAATGTTGATGCAAAATATTATGTACCCGTTCATTCGAGATGCCCACAGCACTAGCAATCTCATGCA
The DNA here is from genome assembly GCF_049639745.1 of Rhodnius prolixus. Classification (NCBI taxonomy): domain Eukaryota; kingdom Metazoa; phylum Arthropoda; class Insecta; order Hemiptera; family Reduviidae; genus Rhodnius; species Rhodnius prolixus. The sequence goes on along the minus strand of NW_027411614.1, from coordinate 38,827,342 downwards.
CCTTCACTCTTCTGTCATCCATCACCATATCATGGATTTTATCAATGATTTCTGGAGTAGTAACCTCAACAGGGCGTTCAGAACGTTCAGCGTCACTTGTGCCCATATGGCCACTCCGAACATTTTGAAACCACTTATAAACTGTTCTAATCGAAGGTGCAGAGTCACCATAATGTTTATCAAGCTTCTCTTTAGTCTCCTCAGGCGTTTTGCCTTTCATAAAGTAGTGTTTAATCAACACACGAAATTCTTTTTCGTCCATTTTTTGAAAATCACTCGACTTCCTCGATTCAAACGAATGCCAAACACAAAGAAATAGACCGATCTGGCTGAAACTTGGTGTGTGTTCTTCCAAGAGATGCTACTAACTAAACAAAACCTCGATACGCGCCAGTGGTGCTATCTCTCTGACTTTGCACGGACTTTTCAAACGACCCTCGTACTAGTTCCTTACTACTTCCTTACTAGCAGCTCCTTGCTCTTTCATAGCTTCCTGAAGAGCCAGGAAAGGTATCAAGTTAGGAGGAAATTACGCATGTTTATAATCCTCTTAGGATAGATTTCTACAGAATATTTAAATAACTTAACAGTATTATATTTAAACCATATATTTAAATGGCCTAACAGTAAAAAGATTCAACCATAAAAGTTCAAATTCTGAAAAAATTAATCCAAATCCTATTTAAACAAGATTGTCCTTTAGGTGATACCTATAAAGAGTACCTATAAATTCAAACTTCTCGATATTCCATAAACTATTAAAGTAATAAAGTGGATTTTCTCTGATTGGGTGAGAAAAGTATGGCGATTATTTTTTGTCTCTTAGATGCGCCAAAAAGAATGTATATATATATTCAACATTACGTGCATTGTTTTCTTTCAATCATCTTCCACGCAAAAAACAAAAAAGAAGTTAATTTAGGTAAACATGAATTCTATTACAGTCTAGTTTATCCCATCCATATTTAATTTGTTTCCACAGAATTAAAAAAACCATATTTCACGAACAACAGAATAAATACATTAATTTTGGTTTGGGAAATTACGTATTTAGGCGTCCATCACTGGAAAAGTCTGAAATGAATCGGGGTAAACAAAAAAAATTCAATATCCGTCCAAATTGCGAATTATTTTAAATCAAGGCATGATTAACATATCAGATTGCGTGACAATAACTAATATTGCAAATAAAATTGTTGGATGGAAAAAAAATGTACACCTTTATTTAAATAGTTTTACAAAAATAAAGCTAACTGTACACGGAAGGTTGAATGCAATCATGAAAATCAAATATATTGAATTCACCTAGTGGATACAAAAAGGGAATTTTATGTTCTTATTTATACAATAAATAAATGGAATAATTCACCTGCAGTTGATGGGTTTTACAAATAAATAAAGTGTATCACAAATAATACACAAACTAGAAAGAAGATATTGGATTCCCACGCGGGTTCGAATCCAACTGCTGACCCTTAGATTTTCTCTTGGTAGAAGCTTCTTACAGCTAACTGTACGGTGACAGTGTTGCCTGTAACGAGAGAACAGTGCCTGGAGGCAGGCAGTGCACTGAAGAAAACTTCGGGCGCCAATAACCTCAGAAGTTGACGCGCCTTAAATCATTTTTTTTTTTTAAACACACACAAATACAATTTGTTACACGCTTAACCAAGCCAGTAATTTACTGATTTACTAATGCAAATGATGAATTATTACAGAATAAAGAATTCTGAGATATTGTAGCGTAGATAGCTGAAATGTACATTTCTTCTTGAAGTGATACTCCATATTAAGTGCTATATCTATTTTCTTCATAGTGGTGGCGTCTAAAGTATTTCCCGATTTTATCCGTCGAAGCAAGCATGTTTTGTTTGTATCTGTGACCGGTTGCGGACTTAATCACAGGTTGATTAATTAGATTGGTGTAGGAAATTACATTTCAACTATATTTCCATGTCTCACACAGCACTGGCTGAGTAAGAGTCAGAATTCTCTACACAAACTGACAAAATAACTTCTGATGGTAGATGAAAATCTGTAATCGGCCAAGGATAAAACTAGCGACAGGTAAAATTAGCGATATTTTCCAGCACTGCGGAAAAACTAATATTTCAAAAAACTAACTACTATTGCTTGATATAGGTTTTGCAGCTTCATCTAATTGGTGACAAACATGTCCATGGCCCCCAGACTCTCGCCTTTTTCTGACTTTACAAAAATCTATACAGTCACACTTCTGCTTATCGTTAAACTTTTAAGTTCTTCCGAGAGTTTTCTCCTAGAGCCTAGGTGTTATCGCTAGACTGATAAGAGTATTTGAAACAGTCTAAATTTAAAAGGAGCTCCAGAAGGATCAGATTTTGTAGTTACGATTGTTTCGCCACTATTGGAGATAGGCAAATCTACCTGGGAGTTCATCTCTTAGGAGACGTCCGCAATTAGGAGATGCGATGTATGTGATTAGATTTAATTTAAATTAAAAGCTCTTGTTTAACCAGAATATTTAATTGCTTCTGTTCTCCGTTCTGGTGACCACCAAAGACCAAGCTTAAAAGAGATGACGCAAATCTTTATTTCTAGAATAATTTAAGGAATATCCTAGTTAAATAAGACATGTTTTGTGTTTCATAGTTTGAATCTGGTTACATGCTCGATCCGGTAAAACTTTCAGGTCCGTATGTCAGTACAACTACAACTACCCAACCAGCAACATGTCACACAGAGAATAGTCCAAGTTGCAAAGACACATATTATAGTAGACAACTGCTTGCATAATAAGTGAGACGGTGGAAAGTTTGCCAGTGTACCGGTTGCAACCATTTCTCCACTTCTAACCCAAGTCCTGTGTCATTTAAAGATGAAACAGTCCTGACCTGGCATCCTCCTAAATTATCCACATGCTGGTGACACAGATGGAACACGGCTTTGTCGTTATTCTTTCTAGTTTTACTGCTTTACCTTCTGTTCTACTTTCTTAAACCATTTCTAGTTTTTTTTAAATAATTATGACGCTCGAGAAGTAAAACAGGATTAGTTTTTTTTATCCTTTACTCTCCAGCGTATGGTCATAAAAAATAAGACAGTCAAATAATTTTGTTACACACAATTTTAAAGGTACAAATTTTAGAATTTTTACTTTATAAATAGAGAAATAGGTCACTCCTAGGACGTATCGTCAAAACGAAGGTGAAGAACTTACGAGAGAATGGGTTCAAATATCAGAAAAAAAGAAGTACATGACTCCTGAGTTTTGAAAGAGTGAAAGCAAGAAGCAGAGTTTAAAGTTACAAGCGATTCCCAAAATTGAGTACAACTGCATTCTTGCCACAACTCTGATGTTTCTCCCATGTACTTTAACCGAACCCTTATTGTGTACGCTAATAAAGTACGATTCCCAAATTGAGTTAGATAAAAATCAATATTGGAACAAATCTAAAAAATAATATAGCGTAGTATATTTAATATTATATTAAAAATAAGCGTAGTACACTGTAGTTAATCGGTAAAACATTGTGTTGCAGAGATGGAGGCTGAAGATAGAGCTGACCTGTCCTGGAAGGTTGAGTACCAAACTGCACTTACAGTTGTGGTGTCTCCAACCAGTCTTAAAAGAAATACCTCATTACTGCGAGGAAATATCATGGACACTACGATCAAGACTGCAAGAACTAATAACTTGAATTCAAGGGATTACGAACTGAAAAGGGACGTTAGAAGTGGCCAGGAATGTTAGTATTACTCAGCCATCCAACAATTAGCCTTCTCGAAGACACGAACCCATAGGGATCACCACCGAGCTAAGCCCACTTCCATAAGATCGAGTTTATATGATTAAGTGAAGAATAAACTGAAAATGGGATCTATTTAGCGCCGCCTTGTGCCACTAAAACATTGTTTTTTTGTGTTCATGTCGATAATTTTATTTTAACGTCAGCGATTTATAACGTTTTTAACATTCAACACTTGGGGGCCATCTTTCAGTTGAACACTGGCAGACATAATTAAGCGAAGATGTTAGTTTTATGGATGTTTTATACCATAAAGTTGGATTTATAGCTAGGGGTGCTTTTAGCTCGTACAATAAACTTAATTAAAATAAAGATATTACGATCGTTAAATCATATGGAAGACATGTCTGGAAAAAGTTACACTTTTCTTTTTTTTTTTAATTTGTAGCTAAATTTTGTTCATTTAAATGATAATAATATGTTATTCCGCTATTAAATTTGCAATTTGAATTCAGCAATTAGAAATTGTTTTAATGAATGCATAATGGTGTACAAATTCATGGTTTAATTAATGTGTTCACTGCGCAGAACTGACGCAAAGGGAATAATAATAATAATACCAAGTAATAACAATTCTCATTGGCTATGATTATATCATGGCAATAATGTTGATTATAGACTAAATAATATTTTATTTTTTGTCTGAATATAGTCCAACATATAATTAATTATATTAATTAATTTATGCAAGTTATTTCGTTAATCTTTGTGAAGGAAGTTCATTTTAGGAAGTACTGCAATTTACGCTAAATTAGAAAAAAAATTTCATGTTTACGTTGCTTACTAAAATGCCTGGAGCATTGCATTTTCGGCCTCCGGTGAGTTTCTCTCGTCTCTATCACCGTACACTAGAGCTGTAAGAAGCTTCTAGGAAGAGAACTAAGAGCTAGTAACTGGATTAAAACACAGAATCTCCGTCTGGGAATCTAGTACCCTAACTGGATGAAAAACATGCAACAAAACCCGGATTATAAAAAGGAAAAGAAAAAATTAGCTTTCTTCAGAACAATTCAGCTGCTCCTCAAGGAGCTTTGGTAATGAGAAAATGAGGATCGAAGTACGATTGTTAGGGCACCCATCCTATTGTCCAGATTTGGAACCCTCTGACTTCCCCTGTTTCCAAATCCACCCTCCAAAGTCGTGGCTGAAAAACTATTTGAATGATAGAAGATAAGCTGATGCACATGAGTGTTTGGTACATCCTCCAGAATCATTCTTCCTGGATGAGATCAGTAGATGGATGGCTATGATGAGGAAGAAATAATTAATTAAACTCATATTCGTTTGCAATATTACAAACTTACACCTTACAGGTATTTTTTTTTTTTAAATCTTCTATTTCACGGCGTTTCAACTTGAAGGACGAAGTTTTTCTGAAATGTTTGCAAGCAGATGGTTAGTTACATCGTGCATCTTCATTCTGAACACTCCTCCCCTTTTCATGCCCATGTACCACGCCAACACCTGTGGTCGTTGTAGGTTTCGCTGACATAAATACATACTCTTAACTCTGCAGCTGAACACTATTTATTGTTCCCAAGAAAGAGCTACTTGGCACTGTATTTAATTGTTGTACTTGGAAGTTATTTCTGAATAATGAACAGAAAACAAATATAAACTCACTAATTTCTGCAAGGAGGTTGAGTCATATCTAAAGAAATGTCTAAGGCAACGATTTAAGTGGACATCGTAGGTTTACATAAAGTTGAAATGACGCGTCCTCTTGGCCGATATATATTACAGGTCAGGGATTCTGGCTGAGAAAGAACACCAGCTTTGTACCAATGTACAGGTTAGGCCTGGATATCAATATAGTCAGGTTAGACGAATCAATTGGGGTTTCTGCACCCGTAGCACCGAGGATTTAATATCTTGTTACCCTTGAGTATTATTAAGTTCCCTAAAAAAGATGGGGACCCCTAGCGATCAGGATTTGCTGTTTTCGGTAAAAAAGAAGTCTGCTCCACCTACAACTTCCACTCTTCTATATCGCCAAGAACAGTCACATCCAATTGGATGGATAGAAGATAGAAGGGAATGCAATCTAAAGAAGCAGGTGGACCTTAAGGTAGGTAGCCTCTTTTCTTCGTCATCTGAAGATTCAACTCATTATTCTGCTCCGCTGAACGGGGAATAAGCATAGGACTATAAAGTCCTATAAATCAAACACATTTTACATTTTCGAGAATTTGTAATGAGAAAAATGTAATATTTAAAACAGAATTAACTAAGTTAAATTTAAAAAAAAAAAAACAATGACCACAGAAAGGAAATAATAGTAGATTATCAGAAGTGGCCATGTGTCGAGGTACTTGAAACCACTTAAATGACTATATTTACATTAGATTAGTTTAGATATAAACTAAGTCATCCCACAAACTAGCTTTAGAAAGTGGAATCAATTATTAAATGCTTCTTTAACCCATTTTATTTTCTTAACTTCAAATACGAACATCAAAAGAAGATTCTATTTAAGAAAAAGATTATGACTTCTAGTAGAGGAAAAGAATCAAGATATAGTCAAACTAGGCACAAGAAAGAGGAGTCAAAGTTATCACCAGAAGCTGCTCTTACATACGAGGGTCGTTTGAAAAGTCCGTGCAAAGTCAGAGAGATAGCACTACTGGCGCGTATCGAGGTTATGTTTAGTTAGTAGCATCTCTTGGAAGAACGCACACCAAGTTTCAGCCAGATCGGTCTATTTCTTTGTGTTTGGCATTCGTTTGAATCGAGGAAGTCGAGTGATTTTCAAAAAATGGACGAAAAAGAATTTCGTGTGTTGATTAAACACTACTTTATGAAAGGCAAAACGCCTCAGGAGACCAAAGAGAAGCTTGATAAACATTATGGTGACTCTGCACCTTCGATTAGAACAGTTTATAAGTGGTTTCAAAATGTTCGGAGTGGCCATATGGGCACAAGTGACGCTGAAAGTTCTGGACGCCCTGTTGAGGTTACTACTCCAGAAATCATTGATAAAATCCATGATATGGTGATGGATGACAGAAGAGTGAAGGTGCGTGAGATTGATAGTGCTGTGGGCATCTCGAATATTTTGCATCAACATTTGGACATGACAAAGCTATCCGCAAGATGGGTGCCGCGATTGCTCACGCTTGACCAAAAACGAAATCGTGTGAAGTGTTGCAAGGACGGTTTGCAGCTGTTCCAGAAGAATCCGCAGGACTTTAAGCTTCGTTTCGTCACTGTGGATGAAACATGGATACATCACTACACTCCTGAGACCAAAGAACAATCTAAACAATGGGTTACCAAGGGGGAATCTGCGCCAAAAAAGGCGAAGACCGTTCCTTCGGCCGGTAAGATTATGGCTACTGTCTTTTGGGATTCGCAAGGAATAATCCTCATCGACTATCTGGAAAAGGGTAAAACTATTACAGGTGCATATTATTCATCGTTATTGGACCGTTTGAAAATCGAGCTGCAAGAAAAACGCCCACGATTGGCCCACAAAAAAGTCCTTTTCCATCACGACAACGCACCAGCTCACACCTCAGCAGTTGTGGTCGCAAAATTAATGGAAATAGGGTTCCAACTCGTTTCACATCCCCCTATTCACCAGACTTGGCTCCCTCGGACTACTATTTGTTCCCCAATATGAAGAAATGGCTGGCGGGAAAAAGATTTTATTCAAACGAGGCTATAAAAAAGATTTTATTCGATTGCAGAAACGAATGGCTATTTTTCAGACTTGGACAAATCCTATTATTCGGAAGGGATCAACAAACTGGAGCAGCGTTGGACGAAGTGTATAAGCCTAAAAGGAGACTATGTTGAAAAATAAAAAAGGTTTACCCCAAAAAATTAAGTAGTTTTTATTTTTGCAAGGACTTTTCAAACGACCCTCGTAAATTCCTCACTTATAGAGTGAACATATTCTGTTTTTTACCCAAAGTTGAAATTGTTAATCTCGTATCTTCCTACACAGAGAAACTGCCAAAAAAAATGGGAAACAGCCGTAGTTATTTGGGAAATACGAGCTCGCCATTTCAAAGTTGCTGTTCGCTCTAAGTTTATTTTAAAGAAAATAACTTGAAAGCTTCCCAGAAAGAAGAGTTGGAAGAGACGTCAGAATTAGTAAAGGTAGCTGTAGTTATTTCAGCTCGTATAAGTGGGTAGGAAAAAATGACAGCCCAGCTTAACTAATTAAGATTAACTTCAGAGTAACATACCACCTTGTACTGAGAATCTAGGTTCGACAAGAAATGGTAGTGGGATAGGCTATTGTCCTACAAGTCCAGTTTAAAAACAGAATGCTATAAACTAGACTACTCTATTGGACACAGCTTTTGAATCTACTTCCTACAGAGGGGATGTCAGTTTAGCGTTATGAACAGTCCTATCAATTAGATACTATTTTTAAATAACTCTAACGCTAAAACCCAAATTTAAAGAAAAAAAGCTCTGGAAGTAGGGCTTCATCACAGAATGGATTTCCATTTTTTCAAAATATTCACAAAGATGGCCCCCACGTTTTTCTCTAAGCTTTATGAATCGATTACTTACAGATAGATCTTTTGTAATTTAATCATCTGAATAAGAAAATTCTTATTACAATAATTTTAAGGAAAAGATAGGGTCCCTTTAAGGTTTTCTTTCTGAATATTTCTCCCTTTAGGATTTCCTCTAAAGAGACATATTGGATATTGAGAGTATTTTTCTAATTTTGTAAGCCCATTTTGTTTTTAATTAAAGCCAACTGACAGGCCCCCAGGCGAGCGAAAAATCAAAATAAAAATAACAAAATATACACTTTTTTTTAAATTTATTTTAGCCTATGTGGTAAACTTGTTAAATTTAACAACCGGATATATCGTATGAAAACAGACACCAATTAAATTCATAACGGTGTCTTCTGAAACAAAGGCATGACATCTATCGGATTGTCTTCCTTCCTTCTATTTTTACGAAATTTTTTCCAGATAACCTTTTTTTTTACGAAATACTTCACGTCAAAAATCTTTTACTAAAACTCTGTATAAACTGTCCCCTGTCTACATTGTCATCTAAAGAGAATGTTATCTTTATCAAAGATAAACTAATTTAATTAAAAGAAAAAGTAATATAACACATTTTTCAGTTAAAAAATAAAAAACCAATAACGGAAGCCAGAAAACTGATATACCTAAAGGGAAAAGCTTTAAATTCTCTGTCATGTCTTTCTCTGACTGAAATTATTACAATTCCATCCGAACATTTTTTTTATTATTATTATAATTATTAGGGAACGGATTCGTATGTATTTACATATTTTTTTCTAGGCAATTTACAGACGTTTTTCAACTAGAAGTATTCATACTGACACTTTTTAAGCCGTTTGAGTCTACTTTTATTTCACATATTTCCACATATTTGGATGCTATCGCATATTTATACATATTTGATTAAAATAAATAAATATTTCTACATATTTAATCAAAATATGTACATATTTTTCATTTTGGGCATATTTTCATAATTGGGAGGTGGTTGACAGGAACTGTGAACCACAGACTGTAGGGCTGTGAATCACAGTGGGTACAATGGTTATTGTAATTTACACAGAATGCTGCTAAACAGTGACGGGCACTTGTTAGTTCTTTGAAGTTGTCTGACGTGTCTGTTCTTTCAGCTCGTTCGTTGAAGTGTCCAATTCATTTCGTTCGGTCACTTAGTGTATTCTTTTTTGGGTGAAATGTCACGAACATCGGCCTCAAACAAACAACTGGTTGCTAAATATCTTCGCAAGTTTCCAGCAGAACTTTTTCCTGGGAGTAAGGGAGATCTGATCAGATCAAAACTGGTAGAAGTACTGAACAAGAACAAATCTGCCAGATTTCTGATATTATCAGTGGAACAGAAGTCACCTCAGAACATCGTGTACCCTTTACAACCAACGAGATAACTTCTTTCAGCAAGACACCTATAACATCTGTAGATGTTGAACGATCTTTTAGTCGTTACAAGTCCCAGATCTTACGCCCAGATCGTCGTCACTTTACGTTCCAACATTTGAAATTTCATGTGGTTGCAAACAATTTCGAAGAGTGAAGTTTTCAAAATTGAAAATTTAACACATCTTTTTATTAATAGTAAAAATGTTCTTTGTTGTATAAATCATTATAACTTGTAAAAACAAATTATTTTGTTCCTAATAAATTATTATAAATTGTAAAAATGTTCTGTTCTTGTATAAATAATTATAACTTGCCCCCCCCCCCAAAAAAATCCATTTTCATAAAAAAAAATGTCCATTTTACTTAAATATTCCAGAAAATATTTTAAAGAAAATCACATATTTTCCACATAATTGACGAAAATAAATGCATATTTTAATTAAATATTTGGCATTTTTAAATACATAAAAATCCGTTCCTTAATAATTATAAAATGAATTATTCCGCATGCCTAGTTCAATAAACCCTTAAGGTCTGCTAAATATTAGAGACAGTTTGCGAGCCATTCCCCAATATTCACATTTCAAACTGCTATCTCCACAAATCGGTGGTAGCTGTATCAAAGTTAGAGCAATTCTATTCTTTAAAAACCCACATAATTATCCATTTCTCCATTTTTTTCCAATTTGTGTATTATGTGGACTAAGTAAAACAAATTTAAGAAAATATTAATAGCGAATAAGTTCCTGGATAAACTATTAAGTAACATACTTCACAAAAATAGCCCTTTGGGTGCGATTTGAATTTAAATTCAATCAAAGCTTTTACTGTAGTAATGATGGCTTACTAACTCCTGCACAAGTGGTCTGGTTGGGCACTCGCGTTTAGATTTAATTGCAAATGTTACACACGTAGCAAAGTGTATAAGCCCATTTTGTGAAGGAATTAAAGGAAACAGCGGAATACTCGGCACATCACTAACGGAAAGAATGGGTGATCTACTATGGCAGATAGTAACAGCTGACGCAACTAACGCTATTCAGCGAAAAAAAGCGACGCCACCTAGATAATACCTGTGGGAATGAGGGCGTGTTCCTTTCACTGCATCCTTGAGCAAAAAAAAATAAAATAAAATAAATAAATCACATTTTGCCGCAACACTAAGAGAAAGTCTTGTGAGTGTTTCATGTCTCACATTGTAAACTGATTAGTGCAACCCCAAAGAGAGGTTTCATATTTCTATTCTTTATTATTTAACTAAAAACGGAATTTTGACCCAAAGGCATTTTATTCATTTCTGTTTGGTGTCGAAAATTTGTAAAAATCAAAATTGAAAAATGAAAAAAACAATAATGTTATCTCCTCAAAATTATCATGGGCATTCTAGTTTCTCGGATTATATCCGCCATAGTACGCGTGTTAATTGAATGCATTTATTGAACAGAAGTGAATTAATTTAACTGGTGTAGAAAATTCCACTTCAAATACGTTTCTATCCCAAACTAATCTTATTTTTTACCTACTAATTATTTAAAATGACAAATCGAATAATGTACAATTGATAAAAAAAAAAATCAGAAGCTGTTTTTAAGCATAGTCATCAACGAATCGATCTAAATCACGATTATATACTTGATCTGAAACTTACAACGATTTCTTCTTTCGCATTAATTTTTTTTTCGAGCTGTATTAAAATTGTTGAACAACTATTTTGCCGCTTTGATGAATCTTAGAGCGGATTATTTTCTGACGTTAATAAAAACTAAGAGTTTCTACTTTTGAGTCAGCTGACTGCTCTAATGTAAGCAAGACGCGATTATTTATTGTGCTTATTGAAATTAAAAGTTTTTGGTGATTTATGGACTATTTGTGCCGATTTTTGGTAAGTAAGTACCTTACCTCAAGTGGTACTTGTTTCTAAAACATTCTCCTGTACATTGCGTTCGGAAGTTTGTTTTTTTTTCCTTCTTTTCCTATAGTGACAATTTATTAACAATATTATTAGCTAGTTTTATGTGACATTTATTATTTTTAGTGAGTATTTCGGTTTTAGGATCTAATAAACTATAATAGCAGTAGAACTTATTTTAAAAAAGTTCAAAAAGTAATTGTACAAATTTAACCTGGACAATAATTTAATTATTTTGTTTATAATTATAATCATATGTTAAATTGTAAATATTATTGTAAATATTATTATTAGTGTTAAGTTGTGTACATACGCATTTAGTTCGCTTTTCTTTTTTGTTTATTAACTTTTTATTACTCTCTTTCTGTTTATATTGTTATTCTCTTATTTATTTCTCTTTCACGATGAGCAATTCTAGTGACCGCACAGTAATAGCTACCTCCACGGACAACGAGTCCACTACGTCCACTTCTTACAAGAGGAACTATCCTTCCGGTGTCTCCCCCAAAAAAATCAAAAAAACCAAAAGTTCACGGAACGCCTCTGCCAAGAAGAGTCCTCAGTGCCCCATGCGCACTGCAACCTGCACTGCGGATCAACCGCAAAACCCTCCTGTTTTTGTTCAGCCAGCAACACCCCTCGCTCAGAAACCTGAAGTCTCAGCGACTGTAACAGCTCCCCCAGGAGTGCTAACCAATAATCCCTTCGCTCCTTTGGCTGATCTACAGGACATGGAAACTGCAGCGCCCGCCTCAATACGTGTCCACAAGCCACCTCCTATCTACGTGAAAAACCTCAGTCAGTACACTGTTTTATGCTCTGCATTATCGCAACTCGTGGGAAGAGATACCTTTATATGCAAAGCAAGAATCACAGATCTAGTCATACACGCAAAAACAATCGACAGCTACAGGGGTATCATCAGGTACCTCAAACAAAATAAAGCAGACTACCACACATTCCAACTGGAGGAGGACAAAGCCTACAGGGTAGTCTTAAGACACCTCCACCAAAGCGTGCCCGTAGAATATATAAAGGAAGAACTTAATGAGCTGGGCCACACTGTTCGAAATGTGGCACCAGTTATTCACCCAGTCACCAAACAGACATTGCCTCTCTTCTTTGTGGATCTCGAGCCACGGCCAAATAACAGAGATGTTTTTAATATAGAAACTCTTTGTTACTCGAGAATTAAGGTCGAAGAGCCACACAAGCAACGGATTGTTGTGCAGTGCAAGCGCTGCCAGGAGTACGGGCACACGAAGAGCTACTGCCAGCACAAACCAAGGTGCGTTAAATGTGCCGGTGAGCACTTTACTCAAGATTGCGGCAAGATGCCAACCACACCAGCCAAGTGTGCTCTCTGCAGCGGCGACCATACAGCCAGCTATAAAGGGTGTATGGTGTACAGAGAGTTGCAGCGAGCTCGGAGACAGCCTCCCGTGTACGAACATCGCTCAGCACAACAGAGTACTCCACAACCACCGCCGACAACACAACAGTCAAGAAACTTTCCTCCTCTGCATACTCCCATCACTAACCAAAATCTATCATATGCAAGGGTGGCCGCGGGACCTCAGCCGCCTCCTATTTCTCAAATGCCCACGACCTCATCCACAGGAGACATCAATACACTTCTCACAAGCTTCTTAACAGACTTCAAATCCCTCATCACACCTCTGATATCTCTCCTTACAACTGTCGTTTCCAGACTCCTTCCTAACCAATCTCCTTAATGGCTCTTTCACAACACTCTCTTACCATCATCCTCTGGAATTCTAATGGACTGACTAACCGCAGACATGAACTAGAAATATTACTACGAGACAAACGTATTGACATCGCCCTTATAACTGAGACGCACTTCACTGACAGATCAAGATTTTTCATCCCAGGATACACGACTTACAAGACCAATCACCCTGACGGAACTGGACACGGAGGAACTGCAATACTTATTCGAACTTTTTACAACATTTCTTAATACCCTACAACGCTACACCCTTCCTACAATCTACAGTAGTCTCTTTACTGACAGAGCCCTTCTCCTACACTTTTGCAGCTGTTTACTGTCCTCCTAACCACAATATCCATCAAAACGATTTCTCATCCTTTCTCTCTTCTCTTGGGTCTCGTTTCATATGTGGTGGCGATTACAACGCTAAGCATCCGAGTTGGGGCAGCCGGGTGGCGAATCCGAGAGGTCGAACTCTTTGCACTATCCTCAATCAAAATAGTTACATTTCCTTATCCCCTTCTCAACCGACTTACTGGCCAACTTCTCCTCGCAAAAGACCTGACCTTCTTGACTTCTTTATCTGTTCTAATATTACCTCTTTACACACTGACATACAAACATTAAACGACTTGTCTTCAGATCATAGCCCCGTCATTCTAACCCTTGACATTCACCCGAAACAAGCTCTTCCCCGACAAACCCTAATAAACGGAACTATTGACTGGGACTTATTTCGAGAAACTCTTGACGAAAAACTGAACTTAAATGTGTCCTTAAAAACTCCTCAACAACTAGACGATAACGTGGCATACTTGACTACCGCTATTCAGCAAAGTATTTGGCATTCTACTCAACGGACTTCACATAACAGAACTGCACCATTACCTCTCAATCTACCTCTTCACTTGAGAGAACTGATAACGCGCAAACGTCGCGCTAGAGCTCTTTGGCATCGCACCAGATATCCCTCTCACAAAAGACTGTTTAACCAACTTACTAGAGAACTGACAACAAAACTAAGGGACTACTTTAACGACCAATTCTCTGATTATACACAATCACTTACAACTGAAGACAACTCTCTGTGGACAGCAACCAAAAGAATTCTCAAATACAGAAAAACTTCTCACCCACTAAGACGCCCGGACAATTCTTGGGCTAAATCCGACGAAGAGAGAGCCCAGTACTTTGCCGAACATCTTTCTACAGTCTTCACTCCTCATCCCGACGTACAAGACTTACAACATACTGAAAATATTCTCAAAGAACTGGAAATCCCTCTACAACTTTCACCTCCTCCTAAGCCATTCACTCCTAAAGACATCATGGACGTAATCAACTGTCTTCCCAAAAAGAAAAGTCCGGGCTATGATCTGATTACTGCTAACATCCTTTTACAACTCTCCAGGAAAGCAATAGTATTTCTAACTACTCTCTATAATGCTGTACTTCGAACCACTTACTTTCCTATTCTCTACAAATTCTCTTCTGTAACAATGATCCCTAAACCAAATAAACCTTCTCATTTCCCCAACTCTTACCGACCAATCAGCCTTCTACCCATCCTGGGGAAAGTCCTCGAAAAACTTCTACTACTCCGCCTCCAAACTGAAATAGCCCCTTTAAATATCATTCCTGACCATCAGTTCGGTTTTCGGAGTTGCCACTCGACTGTTCTCCAAGCACATCGAGTAGTTGATGTAATCGCTACTTCCCTTGAATTAAAGCAGTATTGCCCGGGTGTCTTCCTTGACATATCTCAGGCATTCGACCGGGTATGGCACGCAGGGCTGCTTTATAAACTCAAACGCCTACTGTCTTCTACCTTTTATCTCATTCTTAAGTCTTATCTCTCCGACCGTTTCTTCCAAGTTAAACAAGGTTCTTCTTCTTCTCTTATCCTTCCAATACTTGCTGGAGTTCCTCAAGGAAGCATTCTAGCCCCCTTACTTTATATTCTCTATACTGCCGACTCACCAACTCACCCGACTACAATTACTTTCACATTCGCCGACGACACTGCAATCCTTTCTCCTCATCTAGATCCTGTAATAGCATGCCGTGCTCTCCAAACTCACCTAAATCTTCTCGAGCCTTGGCTGCAAAAGTGGAGAATCAAAGTGAATGAATCAAAATCTAAATACATAGTATTCACTCTAAACAAGAAAACTCTCCCTCCTCTCTCCTTCCACAATACTTCTATACCAACGACTAACCAAGTACGATATCTCGGACTACATCTTGACAAACGACTGACGTGGAACCCACACACGAGACTCAAACGAATTGACCTCAATCTCCGATATAAAATGTTGAAAAGGCTACTCGACAAACGATCAAAACTGACCCTGACGAACAAACGATCTTTATATACCGCTCTACTTGCCCCAATATGGACGTACGGAATACAACTCTACGGAAGTGCCAAAAAATCGAACATCAACCGACTTCAGACCTTACAATCAAAAATCCTGAGAACAATAGTTAACGCTCCTTTCTACGTCTCCAATCATACAATACACACTGATCTCAATATTCCTCTCGTTTCTGAAATAGCACAATCTCGCTACACAAAACTCCACTCAAATCTACACAGTCATTACAACCCTCTTATCCACAACATCTCTACCACAACACTTCCTTCTAATCCTCATCGCAGACTAAAGCGGCGGTGGCCACGCGACCATCTCAACACAACGCCGACCTCCTAGGATGGTTGCTGTGTAAGCTTGCCAATCAGGCGAACTAACGGCTTCCATCACTGGATGGTCGTCGTTCACTCCACTCACGCCTCTTGGCGCACATGCATATGCGCGCGCGTGTATATAAGTGCATATATGTGCGTGCCCGTGTATTTGCGCCATTTCCTTACTCTCATCCCTTTTGCTTGTTATATCTATTATAGTTGCAAAATAAATAAACAAATTAAAAAAAAAAAAAAAAAAAGTTTCTACTTTTACATGGAAACTAAACAAACAAAAGTAACACGTCAAAGATACGCCTGAGGTAAATAACTTACATGTATCGTATACCACTTTCTTGCAGTTCTTCGAAAGACAAAGTAGCAATAATAGCAATAATAATTGTTAATAATAATATTGAGTATACCCAAGACGAAACGAATTATGCTAAAAAATAAAGATTGTCACCAGGTACATCTAAATGTTGGATAATGATCCATTTCATTCCGGCAATCGATTATGGCAGAAAAAAATTTCATCTCCCTTGCTGCGAATCATTTAGGAAGAGATTAATAGAAGAGTAGCTTCTTACCAGAACAACAGATTAAGAGGATTGCCCCACTCTTAGAGACAATTGTTTGAAAACAATACACTGGACATATTGTTATGACTTTTCTAAAAGGGAAGCTAAAGAAGTGTGAGTTTGCATGTTTTTGAGTTTGTGAGGAAAGGAATAATGGAGGAGGAAGAAGATGAAGACGTGAGCCAAGATAAATAATAATAGAGAGGAAACGGTTCTATAGAATATGTTCCCGACAAACGGGTGGGATAGAGGAGTTTGCTAACTGTGGAGATCTCGAGGGAAATGGTGGAAGGAATGGGTGTTAAAAAAGTCCTGTGTTGTTGGTAAATTTACAATGGTGCACTTGTGTATCACTGTACGTGTAATTGGGATGTAAGAGGGGAAGGCAGACATCTGGACTGTAGTAGACAAAGGCCATTAAGATGCTGAACTTGGAAGAGTAAAGAACGAGGGGCCAGAGAGTATGGGATAGTATTAGTAGTGGTCTGTGTACACAGAATGTAGTGAGGGTTGTTTGGGGGGCTCCACTACACTGTGTGGGTTTGGGTGAAGGTCGGGTACTCACATCCTGGCACCCCACAATCCGGTACAAGGAGGCGCCCTGTCAGGAGATCCTGTCTTCTCGTATTGTTGTTGAAAGAGCTGTAACTAGTCTCCTATTCTCCCTCATAGCAACGCTCCTCAATGTCTTGTTTACCACTGCCTCCTAATGTTAGCCAAAGAAGTAGAAGAAGGGGGAAAAAACCTTACAACAAATAATGCACATGACATTTTTACTTCAAAAGGCCAATCCTGTCCACAAACCCTACGCGTCATACCCCACTATGCCTATTTATTATTTTCCCACTTACTGCCTAGCTATGCTAGTACATAAAAAAGTATCACATTGCATACTCCTGGCTCGATTCTTCTGCACGACACATCGAATAGCACAATACAATTCCACATAGGAAGGTTAGGACAAAATCACAGTCCATATATACGCATATTAATGACCTCGTAAAATATGGAAATAATTTTAATATGACTTTGCAAAAATGCAAAACATTTTATTGCAACTTCTGCTTCCTCTCTAAGATTTATAAACATTGGCGCGCATAAAACTACAAATATTAGTAAACTTCTACGTTGATGCAGTATCCGCAATAATCAGTATCATCAACAACGGGAATCAATGAAGAATTTGGTAAAGCAGATGTTTCCGCAAGGATTACCATAATAGTGAAGAACCATTGAAGAGAAAGGGAATGTAAAGCCAACAGAAACTAGAAGAAGAACATCATATATTACCAGAGATAACAAAAAATAATAATAGGCAGATATGAAGATACATGGGCCAATCTGTTCTTTCCACTGTCGACATCTAGCAGCCGACTGTAAGATATGCATCGCCCTTTCTAAAGAGGCAAACTAGTAAATCCGACCACCATAGTTTCTTACATGTGTCATACAAATATATGAGAGCACTTTTTCCATTTGGCAGAAACTTCATGTAAGAAATATTGGTCTTAAGGGATCAGCATACCAAGTTGAATTTATTCTTCTTGAGTACATTTATCACAATAAGCTAGGGCTCTATAAAATGGCAATGATAAGAGCGGATTTTAGGAAAAAATTGATTCTGAAATAGAAATTATACGAAAAACGAATAAAAAGAAAGCTCTTTAAATTTGGAATTCACATCAAATGTTTGTAAATTCACGTAAGGTAAGGTTAGCAAATTTACATTGGGTGACGTGGTAAAATAATCACAATTATTTGTAGGCAAAGAACTGTTGGGCTCGAGTGACATTTTAAAATCCAGCGCCAGCGTGTTGTTGAACTCTTGAAGAAATAAAATATTTTTGTGCGTACACGTAGCCAGAACGTTTTGTTGTGCGCAGGGCAAGTATTTCTCAAGGAAGTTTTCGAGTTTCAAGTGGGCAGAAGACTTGTGCCAAAGAATAGAGACGAACAACTGTCGAGCCCAAAAGGTTTAAAGGGTATTCGGCGAATAATATGCCGAATCTATTCGCACAGGTCTCTCATTAAAAATAGCAACTATGATATCATTTTCTTTTATAGGAAAAGCGAAAGATGCACGCCTAAGATTTTCAGTTTGGAAAGCCAGAGAAAAAGTTAACTATCTCTGGGGAAAAGTGAAAACTGAGCTAAGGCAGATTATAAATCATTTTCGCAGACAGAGTAGTGTTTTTTTGTGAAGATAAATTGGGTATTTTTGTGGCCAGGGAGACTAAACCTCTTTAAAGAATGCATATTTGTACTGGTAAATTAATTATTTAATTTATAGCGACAGTGAAATTACAATGTAACTTAAAAGTTTTGCTTAAACAATCTAACTTACAGTCTGCCACTAATTTCGCTCTCCTCTTTCGCAATCGAAAGTGAAACTCACCTGTAAACATAAAAGAAAGAATTATGAAGTTAGCATTGCTTTTTGAGCTGAATAACAATCTTGTTAATAAAAATCAATAAATAAGTAAAGAATTGATTGAAAATGAAAAAGAGACAAAAAGTGGTAGTGGTGATTCGAAATGTTGGAATTACTAAAAGATTCAAATTGTGATTGTAGTCGCTTGTTTTCAAGGGTAATTGAGCGTAAAGCGCTTGAAAATTGACTTAACGTTAATAAGTTAATTAAGCTGATTGAGAAATGAGAGCGAAATTGGCTGGGCTGATTCTTTTTTATGAAGAAGTGGCTAGGCCTTAGAGAGCTAATGGACGTTCCGGGGTGACTCTCTTACAGCCTAAGCTTTCTTTTGTTGTTATGTCCCCTTCTTTAAATTCCATTGTACTCTCAGCCAGTAGACCTCTCAGTCGTAAGGGGAGATTGGCGTTTTTTTTAAAGTGGAGAGCCAATTAACAAATTAGGGAGAATTTCAAGCATTTGGGGACTTGCAGTTAATCTACAAACGCACATAAGCATGCAAGGCTTAGTGAAGCCGAAAATAAGCATCTTACGTAAAAACAGAAATTAATAACTTTCACAAAAATTTGCCCAGCAAAAATCTTGCGCTATTAAAATTATCATTCAAAAGGTTTTCAACAAAAGGAAAAACATAAAACAATGAATTTCTTTTGTTTTCTAGTTTTTGTTATTTTTAAAGTTACTTTTTAGAAAAGACTCGAATGGGCAACAAATGAATAAAAGAAGGCAACAGAGGCTGTAACTACTTAAAGAAGGATCGGCTTTGAGGAGATCTTCACTGCCCAGTCTCTAGTACAACTTTAAAAACTTGTGTTCTTTCTCCAACAAAAGTTACGAAAATAAATGTTTTCAAGTCCATTCAAGTTGAAAAATAGATCTACTAGAGAGCCTGTACAAGGATATTTTTTTTAATTAAGTTACTATTCTGTAAATATGCTTTGGGATAGGGACTATAATTTCGAAAATATGAACGGTAAAAAGTGATTGAAAATATAGTTCAGCGGTGAATTGTAGGCTGAACAAACGATTCACCAAAAATTATAGAACTCTAGAATGATGCTCATTTAAGTGGGTAAATAATAAGGAGAAATCAAGTGCGTAAAATTTAAAAAACATCTCATCAAAGTGGCACTTTCAATAAATAATTGAATAATTTTTCAAAAATACATAAAACAAAGGAAATGATATTTTTTTAGGGCCCCAGAATCAGAAGTCCACAGTAAAAAGACGATTATATGCAATGCTACGCTTGATATTGCCTCTGATTGGTCACTTTTAGCCGCCCAGAGTCTAGGAATACTTAAAACTAAACGAAATCATTTGATAGTCAAATTTAATGTAAAAAAAAAGAACTTTATCTAAGTTTAATCGATAATATTTGCTGATCATTTTATATGTACATATTACTTTGAAAATTAGTAACGTCATACACCATCCAAAAATCTGGGAGAGAGCAATATAAAGTAAAGTAATCGTCTATTTTTTCAGGCGGGGCTTAACGTCCAACTACCAATTAGATGTCGTGGACGAGGGTAGAAGCTCATACTTTACTGTAAACAATTTTATTCTAACAAATAAAAAGTGGTCATACGTGGGATTCGAGCTGGGGATCTCCCGCTTAGAAAGCCAAGCTCTTGACCCACTAGATCAACACCCGCCCCTAGCAATATATTAGAGCGCATTTACTTCCAACGAAAAGCAGCACAATTGGATAAGAATCTTCAAGCGAACAAACCATAATAATAATCAATTTAGAGCGTAGTAAACAATAAGGAAAGAGCGTCATAACCAGTGATTTAAAAAAGAGTACAACCGAGCTGCACTACTAGTACAGAAAGAAAAAAAGACAAAGCTCTTTGAGAAGGGATGACAGGAATATAAAAAACAGAAAGAGTGGCAGCGGTAGTACAAAAGGGAAAGGAACTGAAAGGGCGCGGCAAAATGGCCAAATTACAGAGGCGTAATCAAATGGGATGCAAACCCAGATTACGGTGACACTTTCAAAAGCTTGGACAAAGGGCGGAGGAAACAAAGATTTAAGCCTGAAGGACCGTGTAGACGAAGAGAGAGGAGTCACCAACTACAAATGACAGAGAACCTTGATGGAGATAGGATGGATATTACATTGGAATACATAAATTCATACAGTTTTTCTTTTCCTTACTTTTTATATTTTTATTTAATATTATGCATTATTTATTCAAAAATGCAAAAGAAGATAATATTCAAAAGAGATTCAAAATAAAATCTGGAGTAATAGATTCTAAAATTAAAATTTATCAGTAGATAAGAAGGTGTCACTCTACTTGAAACCAATAAGCTTTGAAATCACGTTTGAGTATAAAAGAGTGAAGGGGCAAAAATCTTTAAAGGCAAGCTTTCAATAGATGACGAAAGTAATCACTCTAAGTGGACACCGTTCTCTTATCTAGGAAGCAGTCTTAGAGTGCACAATGAGGAATTTCCCAAAAATTATCAGCATTAATAGAGTCTGAGGGCACCGGAAATGTGGAAGAAGATTATTATGAACTAGAATTAAAAAAAAAAAAAAGGCTGTGAGCCTTTCCTGAGTTCTGGACACCAAGGATTCTTGGGTAATGAAAATTTGATGGGTTGACGAAGGCGAACTCTTTGCCTTTTTGAAGGACCAAAACCTGTGCTTACTATTTTTGAGCTGCCAAAATCAAAGAGTTAAGAATAAAAGAAATGGCTGTGTGATGACACCAACTTGCGCCCAATCAAAGAGATTTATAGGGAATAGTAAAGCTGAAGCACATCCTTGAGATTATTAAACGGAGTAGTAATTGTTTGGTGCTGATTACCGGTAAATCAACTACGGCTCTTCACTAGTTCAACATGAAGGAAATTGGGTAGGTACACTGTTATCAGAGAAAGAACGAGGAGTCCACAGAATCTGTGACTTCATTACCTCGAGGAATGCTAGCGAAGGAGCACTGAAGATTGAGAATGTTTAAAGTGAAAGTGTTTCGGCGTAATCGATTCACTAAGGAGCCACTTTGGGAAAAAATCAGCCCAGAAGGGACGGAGTGCCACTATAATGTTCGAGAACACATATAAACTTACTTTATCTTTTTCTTCTTTTTTTCCCGGCGCATCGACCACTGAGATCATAAGCGCCTAACTTCACATTTAATACAAATTTTAAGTTTCCAAACAACTAACCCCATTCTTTACCTTAAATCAACTGACTATCTGTCCTAAGACAGGATTTGGATCCACCCAGATGGCCACAAGTAACTCGCCAAGTGTGACTGTGGGTAAAGAAAATGTATTCAAGCACACATGTATTCGGTGATAATTAATTTACTGTATCAGTTTAATATAGAGAGAGCTAGTAGATAGTAAGCCAGTGTAAGGCTGCGGCTAACTCGGTTAGCCTATCTGGGTGACCGGCAACAGATGTGTGGTTTCGTTTAGGATTGGCTGAGGATTATCCTGTAAACTAGCTACAATATAATATAAAGCGAATAGTAACAAATCTAACGGAGTTTTACACTAACAGAAAAATCATTTAAAATAATATATTTTTTTTTATTAAAAATTTAAATTGAATTTAATCAATTTGTTTCAAGTATTGATTGATTTACCAGATTGATTTTTTGCCGAGTATTTGCAGAAATGAGTTTAAACCAGAAACCATTTCAAATGGGTTTGTTAGTGTTTACTTACATTTCCTAATGCAAGGTACTACTTTTGGCACAGGTGATCTAGTAGATTACGAGATAAAAAAGCAGGAATTAAAACATTTTTAAAAAAGAAGTAAAATAGTAAAGAAATAAGGCTGTGCCAACCATTATTAATGTTAATTATAAACATAAAGAAATTTCTTTCTGCGCAAATTGCACTTAATGTAACTCTCTTTTCATTTAATCATTTCTTTAATAATTTAGCTGAATTTTTTTTTAAAAACAATCTTGGAAAGGAAAGAGTTATAGGATGTTCTTGAAACTAGTCCACCGGAAATGGTATTAATAAATTTATCCCCACAGTTTCCGGATAGTACTTGACCTAATTCGGCTAGTTTAGGACAGTACTAATAGCTCAACCTACAAGCGCTAATGAGGTACCAAGACAAAGGGATATTGATTCCCTGAGTCATCAATCAAGATTGTAAAAGCATGATATGGCAATCTATAATCCTGACAGAGCTGTTCAAGTTACTAAACGGTAGAGTGAATAGCGGAAATCAGGTTCCTTCTCATAAATTAATGTCTTGAGGATTGTCTATAGTGGTATGGATTTTCAAAGCAAATCTGATCCAGATCAAAGAGTAATACTTCAAAATTGCCTTAGAAATAGAAGTTTTAGAGAGGAAGTAAGCACAAAATCTCTGGACTTAATAGTCAAGTACCACAAACCACTTATCCTATTTCGGGAAAACGAAAATTCAGTTTTTGGAAAATAGATAAGTTGGCCACAATACTTTCTTTTAAAATAAACCTCATTGATGTACGCCAGTTAAGCACAGTCAGTATTTCGTACACAGATTTCCCATTAAATTCTGTTCATGATGTAGACAAAGATTTTTGATTTCAGTGACATGCTGTCATCAAATAGAAGGCAACTGGAAGCTACAATATGTATTCTATATAGATACATCTAAATAAACATGAAACTAAGTTATAGCAGTTTGTTGGGATACTTGTGGCGTAACTGGTTAGTGTTATCAGTTTGACGGGAAGAGTTTCAAGTTAAGAGAGAGGAACCTGAACAGGAGGCACATAGAAATCCCATTCTCCATCAAACACGAACAATACACTTTTAGTGATGCGCCATTATACTCTGGCGGAAATAGCACAAAGTATATCTGGTGTGGCAAGCATGAATGAGAGAGAACTGAGTGTAGTTTGTTTTGTAAGGTTATATAGTGTTAACATTTAGTAATAGAAACTAGCTATACCAAATACAAATAGCTTTTAAGTACAATATAACGTCCATGGGAACGCTCTACTTCAGTTTCAAAAAGAAACTTTAATCATTCAAATGCCTTTGCAAATCATAGAAAACATTTTATTTTATTAATGCTATGTGAAACAAAAGCCTAAAAGTCATTCACTTTACAATTCGAAAATTATTAAGTTTAACAATAAATAATAATTGAAGTCTTACTTTTGTTTATAGCACACTTATCAGCAAAACGCTTTAAGATAAAAGTAATCAGGAGCTTAAGACAACCATCTTGGTAGTAGATCGTCAGATGGGAATCTAGTTAATAAATAAATCCAGCATTAAAAGAAAAGCAAATATAGATCATAATAAATTCTAACATTTCAAACTAACATGAACCAATCAGGAGAGTCAAACTCAATTAAACCACGGGCCACTTGGTGCAACAGGCAAGATTCACGCGGGCCACAACATTTTTACAAAAACGAAGCGGCAGATTGATATTGGCCCGGGAAGGCTCTGCGGGACACTTCGTTGGCCCGGAGCCCTGTTCTGGGGTTCCGAAGTGTGTTAAGACTGCGACAATAAACTTATGAGTGCAGAGTAGGTCTCAGGAATAGGTGGCTTGCCACCACTGGGCAGAGACAGGCGAAGGAGTTTATTAAAGGCTATTCGCCGAGGATGACTGCAGAATAAATCCGTCAAGGCCGTGGGGCTATAAGGATGATTGTAGGCCTATTAACTGGCCACTGCAGGCTCAGAAAACATATGCATCGCATGGGCCTGGCAGATGATAGCCTTTGTAGGTTCTGTCAGGAAGAAGAGGAAACGGCACTGCACGTGTTGTGTCAGTGTGAGGGGCTCGTGTGGCTAAGGATGTTACTTCTCGGGGAGGAAAAACCAAGGCCTGTTAGCTTTACCCAAGAGTCGCTCTCCAGCATTAAGAGTCAGATTAAAAGGACAGGTCTGGAGGATGTGCTTTAAAGTGAGGGGAGCCACAATAGATCCAAAGGGGTCGCAGTGGCGTAGGGCTTGAGGCAGCCCTAGTCTAATCTAATCTAATCTAACGTATTCACGAATTTTTTCTAGTTTTCCGAAATCTGGATTCCGAGACTGAGAACAGACAATCTTCATTAAGGTAGATAGATGTTTATCCAGTCAATCTTGATCTGTATGCCGCTTTATTTAATTTCATAGACGGAAATAGTTGCTCACACAAGAACGTTCTCCAAAAATAACATAACATTTGTACAGCAAACATTTTTTGGATATTTCTCACCTAAATAAGAATATATTTTGAGAATTCCTACTTTGTCTTTTCAAAACCAAATCATTCTGGAATTTCATTTAGAGTGGCAGACATATCGCTTCCAAACGTCGCCGGAACTGAGTCAGCGGGTTTATACAAGCTCACAGGCCTCCAGGACAGGCCCTGGGCTACGTGTATACTGGTCTTCAGTAGTTAAAGGGTTAACAAAGGATTGGTGTAACGTTATTGCCTCAATAAGCGCTATATTCTTCATAACAATTTTTTATATTTTCATTTTATTTCAGTACAAAAGTGCGTTAAATAATTTATTAGGTTTTAACATTACATTTAAAAGAAAACTTTAAGCATCCGCAGTATTATCAAGATTTTGTCAGGAACAGAAGAGGTTCACGGAGCGATCAGACTAATAAAGGACTGATTATTATTGTTACAGACAGGAGAAAGGTGCACATAGAGTAATTGGTGGAATCAATTTAGATTTTATATTTAGACTTTTTAGATCAACAATGAATGGAAAAATTAATGATGATTTCACCCTCTTGAAGAGCTTGTCCATCAATTGATGGTAGACATAAATGATTAAAAATAATCAATGATTGGTTAATTGATATGAATGAGTAATTCTGGTCAGTTGAAGAGAGTGGTTAAACAAAATATTCTCTTTCTCTCTCTAAAAGTATTTTTATATATAAATCAGTCCAGAGGAGATAGTATTCGAATGCAAGAATGAATGCACATGAATCCTGCCTATTGTTATGCGAACAAAAGAGGTTATGTTATGGTCCAGCTGGATGAACCAAGCATTAATTATACTATCGATGTTTTCTACCATTAAAACACAAATTAATTCAATCGCACCATTTTTAAAGATATCATCTGTTAAAGAAATATTTTACACGATTTTTAATAAAAATGTTGTTTTATATGGGACTCTTCTATCGACTTGTGAGTTTGCAAACAGAATAATTTGTTATTCTTAATAAAATATTTAATTGCTCTTCAAACTGTGACAAGAAGGGAACATTATTTGCATACTTTACTGTAATACTATTTGCAAATAAAAACTAAATTAAATTAATGATCGCCCCTATAACTAGAATTAGGGGCGGGTATTGGTCCAGTGGGCAAGATCGTGGCTATATAAGTGGGAGACCCCCAGTTCGAAACCCGCGTATGACTACTTTTTATTTGTTATAAAAAAAATTGTTTACAGTAAAGTAGCTTCCGCCCTCGTCCGCGACATTCTCTTTCTGTCTCTAAAAGTATTTTACATACAGGGTGTATACGGAGGAGTGGTCGAAACTTCGGGAGGTGATTCAGCAGCTCAAATGCAACAAAAAATATTCTCATCACTTTGGCCCATTTATTATCAATTTATTTTTCACTTCCGTTTTATTAAATAATAATTATGAAAAACTAAAATGGTTACTTTTCTTTTTGTTCCTTCTCCAAAAATTGACATTTGAGTAAAATTAGTAGTGAAAAGTCGGTTAAGCAAAATCCCAGTTTTCTGCATTTACACCCCTCGATTCGGGGTAGGGTTTTATTAAAAACCAAAAAAATTCCATATGGTTTTGAAGCTCAATAAATGCGCAACTTTTTCTGAAATTATGTGATTCCTTGATTCATTAACCACTGAAAAAATGAAGTTGAAAATTTTAACAAAAAATCATCGAGGACAAATTTTTTTAAAGTCATAATTTCATTGTTATAAGAAACGTGTTGAGGCTCTGGGTTAAGCAGATTTATAAGAAATTTAATGCTCTTTCGTTTGGAATAAGCAGATTTGTTGTAGGATAAAGGATAGAAAAGTTATGGCCGTTTTTATGGTGAAAAACGCGAATATCGACGGAAAAGTTAAAAATGCAAATAACTTGGACACTAGTGAGAATCTGGCCAAAGTGAAAAGAATATTTTTTGTTGCATTTGAGCTGCAGAATCACCCCCCGAAGTTTCGACCACTCCTCCGTATACACCCTGTATAATTAATAAAATTGTAACACACATATCCGAACACACTAAACCATGTAGCTCTGATTCTCATAAAATTGCTGCAGAAGCGCTTAAAAATTCTGTAAAAGGTTCATCTTTATTTCGTCCCTATAAGCTCGACCTAATAATGTTTAGTTGCCTCTTTAAGCCAACTGTATAATATTTAGGCCTTCAATAACACTTCATGGAAGGAAGGTAGACGAAAAATGTAAATCGTCTTTCTTAGGCAATGAAAACTAGGACAATTCTACAGCTTTTGGAAAATCAGAATAAATAATGATAAAACCGAGGCAGTAATCTAACTAAACGTTAATATTTGTAAATCTAATAATCATGTTGTACCGAGGTATTATAATCATGTTTAACTGAAGGTGCTAGAGAGCACTAGCTTGCACAGCTTGTGATTAAGGGCGTGGCCAGCTGTTAAACCTCAACACATTACAACTTGCGCATTTTATTCTAAACTTTCTGTATTACACTTAAACAAATGCATTACTTTCTTATGAGAAAGATTTATTAAAATTGTGCACAAAATTTTTCAAAAAAAAAAAAAAAATCAATTACTTAAATTGACGTAAGAAAGAAAATCATGTGAGTGTTCGCCATAACTAAAACACAGGAAATACTAAAACAGGAAATCGCACACAAAATTTAGAGAATTTTTGGAACAAATTGTACACGCAGCTGTAGCCTCACAATGGACAAAGTAAGGTATGTACAGGCGGCAAGTAAAAATAGGATTGGACGATTGAAGTTATACCTGTACAAAGGTGTATGTAGCAACGGAAGCTTTTAGCTTTTAACGAAGCAATGGAGAAGGTTGGCTAGGAAATTGGTTAGGTAGGGGACTATTGAAGCGAGACAAACAGTAATAGAAGGACTAGTCAACTGAGATCAATGGATGCAGTACATGGAGAAGAAACGCTTCGATTTAGTGAAAAGGAAGCACTGTAGAAGAACATTCTTGATTTACACCTTAATTAGTATAGAAAAGAGCTAAATATATTTAATAAAAATTCAACAGTTATGATGATATAGCTATATGAGGGTCGTTTGAAAAGTCCGTGCAAAAATAAAAACTACTTAATTTTTTGGGGTAAACCTTTTTTATTTTTCAACAGGCTTATACACTTCGTTCAACGCTGCTCTAGTTTGTTGATCCCTTCCGAATAATAGGATTTGTCCAAGTCTGAAAAATAGCCATTCGTTTCTGCAATCACCTCCTCGTTTGAATATAATCTTTTTCCCGCCAGCCATTTCTTCATATTGGGGAACAAATAGTAGTCCGAGGGAGCCAAGTCTGGAGAATAGGGGGGATGTGAAACGAGTTGGAACCCTATTTCCATTAATTTTGCGACCACAACTGCTGAGATGTGAGCTGGTGCGTTGTCGTGATGGAAAAGGACATTTTTGTGGGCCAATCGTGGGCGTTTTTCTTGCAGCTCGGTTTTCAAACGGTCCAATAACGATGAATAATATGCACCTGTAATAGTTTTACCCTTTTCCAGATAGTCGATGAGGATTATTCCTTGCGAATCCCAAAAGACAGTCGCCATAATCTTTCCGGCCGAAGGAACGGTCTTCGCCTTTTTTGGCGTAGATTCCCCCTTGGTAACCCATTGTTTAGATTGTTCTTTGGTCTCAGGAGTGTAGTGATGTATCCATGTTTCATCCACAGTGACGAAACGATGCTTAAAGTCCTGCGGATTCTTCTGGAACAGCTGCAAACCGTCCTTGCAACACTTCACACGATTTCGTTTTTGGTCAAGCGTGAGCAATCGCGGCACCCATCTTGCGGATAGCTTTGTCATGTCCAAATGTTGATGCAAAATATTCGAGATGCCTACAGCACTAGCAATCTCACGCACCTTCACTCTTCTGTCATCCATCACCATATCATGGATTTTATCAATGATTTCTGGAGTAGTAACCTCAACAGGGCGTCCAGAACGTTCAGCGTCACTTGTGCCCATATGGCCACTCCGAACATTTTGAAACCACTTATAAACTGTTCTAATCGAAGGTGCAGAGTCACCATAATGTTTATCAAGCTTCTCTTTGGTCTCCTGAGGCGTTTTGCCTTTCATAAAGTAGTGTTTAATCAACACACGAAATTTCTTTTTCGTCCATTTTTTGAAAATCACTCGACTTCCTCGATTCAAACGAATGCCAAACAAAAAGAAATAGACCGATCTGGCTGAAACTTGGTGTGTGTTCTTCCAAGAGATGCTACTAACTAAACATAACCTCGATACGCGCCAGTGATGCTATCTCTCTGACTTTGCACGGACTTTTCAATCGACCCTCTTACATTAAACTTCACAAACTTTTTTTATAATACCCTGAAGAAGGTAGTAAAAATTACCGAAACGTTGGTATAAAGCAAAAAAGGATTTCATAAAGTTTATCATGGTAAAATTTTTGAAACTTATATGCAGAAAAATATTACGGAAGTAATTTGTTGCTAAACACAAAATATATGTATCACAAATATATTTCTATACCTACTTAAATTATTATGTTCATAGCGCGTGCACCACTTACAAAAATAATATAAATTTGTCCAGGAAAAATAATATTTATTGTAATATATAAAAACTTTAATAAAAGTGAAAAGTTTTTTGTACATAGTCGAATGTATATAGAGTAAGGGAGTATATAAAATAGTTATACATTATTAAAAGCAAACACAGCGTGTGTATGTGAGGCACGATGTATACAAACTGTGTGGCGATATTAAACAAAAAAAAAATCTGTATGTTGTAGCAGCAGCTCCAAAATGAGGCCTCACACAGTGTCTACGTTGTTCTGCTGCTTCTGCTCTACATTGTACACAAAATACTTTGTTCTAAAGAACAAAGCAACTCAAGAAGTAAAAGAAACAAAAAAAATAGTAGTGGGCATAAAAAAAAAGAGGAGAAAAATTATGCTCCTCTCAATCTGTCTCTGGCCTTTTCAGACGTCCATTATCTCTCTCTCCCTCTCTTTCTCTCTCTCTCTCACACACACACACACACACACACCTGCACAGAAGCCAAAAGCGACACTTGTGACACTTTCTTCTTCTCTATGTAGTAGTGTCTCTCTTCTTCTCCTGCTTCGTACAGTTCCTTCACTTTTGACTTGCTCCTAGTAGTACGAGTGTGTTAATGAATTCATATATTTTCTCTAAGTGGAGAGATTTTTTCCTCTCTCTCTATTTTCTTTTACATTTTATAAAGAGAAGTAAATGAGTTCAACAAAAAAAAGAAAAGAATGAGTAAGATTTACTCACATGTATACGAATGAAGTACATATGTATTTGAAAAGAGAAAAAATGGGAATTAATAAAAATAAAACAAAAGAGTTAGCTTTGTGCCGCACTGGACTGAGATAGACTTAATTAATTTAATTTTAAAAACCTTATATGGGGTATGTTTCCGGTACCATCGGTGGCCTTCAAAAGAATTTATAACAGAATTTATGTATGATGGAGGTACATGATGGAATATAGAAGAGAAAAAAATTGGGCAACAAAAATAAAAACTAAAAACAGATCCATTTAGAACTCAAATTGAAGAAAAATTAAAATTTAATTTACAAATATAAAATGAAAAATAAATAACTCCACCCACATCAACTTCAAAATAAAAGACCTGCAGTAACATTCTCCGTTCTCTTAAAAAAAAAAAATAAATAAATAAAAAACTTTCAAAGTTAATTAATTGAACTTAAAAAAAAAGATACAGTTTGAATTTTCCCGCGCTCCTATAATTTTCTTAAATTCTTTCCTCTACACTTCACTGTGCATAAAAAATCTAAAAATCACGTTCTAGTTTTAGACCATTATAATGTGCCCAGCTTCCAAGGCAATCTAATAATTTCTCAATTATTTTTTTATATTTTATTAATTTCTAAAAGCTAAAGAAAAGACGAGCGTCAATGGTACCCAGCACCGATAAACAAGTTCTTTTTAATGAAGGCTTTCTCTGGCTAATGCCGAACATCCTACCTATTGTAAATTTAAAGGCTGACAAACTATGAATCAAATGAACACATAAAAGTGAAAATAATGAGTTAATTTTAGGGAATGACTAAAATTAACCTTCAATGGGTCTCTTAGAGTAACTGCCTCTTGATGGACAGCAGAGGTTATAATGAGAAAACATGGTCCGGAGGCCGGCAGTGTAATAAAAATGGATTCGGGCACCAATTATTTTAACTGTAAACTCACAGGAACTTTTAAAGATCGAAGCGTGTTCGGTCCTGACTGTTTGGATACAAAAAACACACAAACCTTTGATGTGAAAAATATAAAAAAATATTATCGCTGTTAATAAGCCCTGAAGATGACCTAGTCCCAAGGTCTAAAGTTCGGCAATATATTAATAAAAATTATGAATATAATTAGCAGAATCTTTTTTCCTTTGAGATTAATGAATAGTCACCAAAAACGATGGACCTAACACTACAATGTAAAAAGGTAATTTATTTCTTTTCAAAAACGATCAGATTGCAGGGAAAGACTGCATCTAGCTAATTATCAAAATTTATTTAAGAAGGCAACAATAAGTAAAGATATATTTATATTTATCGATTCCAATTAATTTAGGATATATCAGAACCGGTAAAAGTGTAAAATTGGGCTAAATAGAAACGTGTAAAACAAGATACTTGGACATTTTATGCATCTACAAATTTTATGATCCCACTTCCGGCAAATCTCCACATGATTTAGTAAAACTTACAAAACATTCATGTAATAAATCGTAAAATATTAAGCCAAGATGAAGGAAGATTCACCTCTTATAGTACGGAGCCGACCCCTATAAAGTAAAGACAATACGTATGTTAGGGTGGACTACAGTGAACATACACTAAATGTACAAGGTCGAAGGCCAAGGATCTCTACGAAGTGGTTTGATGATACTCTCAACGTAGACAGTGTTAGGGGAGAGTAAAAGCTGTAAACCAAGCTGTTGAAGGGTAATGTACCATCATCCAAGAGGAAGAAGAGCAGGTCCAGAGAATAAGCTACCTTAAAGGCCTTCCGCCCAGTCTGTGTATATTACGCATGTCATTAAAGTTAACTGCCCTAAGTGGTGTGCGTTAGGGTGCACTGCGGGGAAAGTCACGGGTTATCAGCGCGCAAAGTATGTCCCCCACTCCGGCCATATTATGGGTATACTTAGCCGCCATTCTGCCATTATCACCAATAATGATATTCCTTCCAAGTACCCTAGCATCATTACTTTTTGGCTTTTTATTAACAAAAATTCCCTCAATAATCTACCAAACTAATATTAAAAAAAATTTAATAAAATTCCAAGAAGATAATAAATTTATAAATTTAAGTTTTCTTTCTTTAAATTAATTTACATCCAGCGAAGAATCTTACTATTTTGATCCTTTGATGACCATAAAAAATTTTTGATAATGAAGACTTCTTACAAAGCTTTCGTTGAAAAAGAACAAAAACAGTTAATCGCTCTACTTCCTGCAAAATAAGGAAAATATAAAACAAAATAACAATAATAAGAAACAATAGAGGGCGAAATTAAAAAATGAAAATTGAAATAGTCTGGGATATCCCATAAAAGAATATTCATCAGAATAAATAAGAAGAATGGGAATACTTGAACAGGGCGGGATATTATCGCACTTGCTATGCAGACAGGCTGGTGTAAACTGTTGGAAAGGAAACAGTCTGGCCGTATAGGAAGCCATGTTGACCCCGTTACGAAATTTACAATGATGGATGAGCCAGGAAAATTAAAATTCAAAAAGGATAAAATATTAGACTAACAAGAAGCAAACGGCGAGGTATTTCGTTATTAAAACTGAGGAGAAATAAGGAGCGGAGTGAAACAAGATCTAGCTAAAACAAATAAGAAATCAGCAAGAAAAACTAGATGCACCAGGATGTGCAGCTGAGTAGAGAATAATTGACTGCCTTAAAACAAGGAAAATATTACTTTTTTTCAGCAATGAGAGAGTACAAAATAAATGCCTAAGATTGATTGGTTCATAGACTACATGCCCGCAGTACTTGACGTTTCTAGCATCTCCAATACAGTTTATTGTCTTCTAGGAAAATTGGTCACTACCAGTTACAATAGTCCGAGTACCCTCATATAGTAACCACTGTAAACTATAAGTTCTCTTGGCTATAAAAAATATTATCATAGCGCTTTAAGCATATTTTGTCGTAAATACCTGAATCAAACTAAGGTTTTTTGTTTCCCGTAATATGTAAATATGTTACCTTTTAATCTGTACTAATATTTATCTGATGAGTGTATATAGGCGCTAAGCTTGAAACCTCAATTTCTGTACTCTTTCATTTTTGTGTACATATGTAGGTTTAGTAGTTTTATTTATTTGATTTATAGACTCACGTCCTGTCTCAAAAACAGTTGGTACAGCATAAATTAATATAAATATATACAAACATAAGCACAATAAAAAATGAAAGAAACACTTTGAATATGTCATTGAAATAGGTCTAAGGAATAGCTCCTTTGTGGTATTTCATGGTATTTTTTAAGACCTTGGAAATAAGTAAAAAGATAAATAAAGCGCCAAAATAATTAAAAAAGAAATAAAATACAAAACATAAATTAATTTTTTAACTTATTAACTCCTCTCTTAAAGAGAAACATTCACACAGATAACAGAATACAGTTTTCATTACAGTTCTAAAAAAATTATTAAAGAACTCAAAAATAACTAGAGAAAACACACGCGATTTTTTTCTTGCGGCAATTGAAGAAATGAAAATTTCTTGAAATAATATCAATCAAAAAGGGAACTTCAAGACAAATAATAAACAAGTTGACTCCCTTCACAACTAATACAATGGTGCTGTAATT
The DNA here is from genome assembly GCF_049639745.1 of Rhodnius prolixus. Lineage (NCBI taxonomy): Eukaryota > Metazoa > Arthropoda > Insecta > Hemiptera > Reduviidae > Rhodnius > Rhodnius prolixus. The sequence goes on along the minus strand of NW_027411614.1, from coordinate 38,793,297 downwards.
GGAAGATGTGCGACGTCATAGCATTTCCGGTGGCATATTCTTAAAATCCGGAATTTTGGTTAGATATTTCATACTTTAAAAAAAACGGATTTAAAAAAAAAAAAAATACTGCTCAAGGTTCAAACTTATAAACATAAAAACGGAATATTTCGACAAATTTCCGCCTCAATATTATATTTTGTAAAATCGTACCCTACACTGAAATTTAACCTTACAGGGAAGCTTAATCACTCCTCGAGAATGGCCTTAGAAGTAATTTGTTCGAAGGAAATGGTAAAAGGTTAAGAAACGCTCTAAGAGGGAGCCCTAATCAAGGTTCACCAATAAGGCTGCTCAAGTGGACCACCTTTACATTGTATGATTCAAAACAAATACATCATGAACATTCATGACAGTATTACTAATTAGAAGATTGGTTACCCTATTCAAACACATTTCTGCTTTCCCGCAAGCAGTAACCAATTAAAGCTTTTATTTTTGTACAGCATCTTTTCCAGGGCCATACGATTTCTTAAGTGTGAATAGGCTAGGTAAACTTACGCGAACTAAAATCAAATTGTATAGTTTTTCTAGTAAACTTGGGGGAAAAATAATGCTTTTTAATACCCAAAAAAATACTTACTGAATAAAGATGCTTTTTATGTCAAGAGTTATGAGGAATTATTTTGGGCCACCAAAACGTTTTCTTATTAAAAATAAAACATCTAAGAAAAGACGATCCGTTCTACTCATTATCCCTTCGTTCTGAATATTCAGACAAGGAAACTCTTGTTACGGTGTGACAAACTCTCCATAAGATGACTTAATCAAGTCTCATATCAGTTTTCAATCGACTTTCTCTGTAACCTAATGCAGCAATAATAATTTCAGTAAAACTGAAAATGGTGCAAATATTCTTAAGTTACTAATTCTATTAATACCTTAAGATACAATGAACAACTTCAGAATTGGTTAATAGCGAGTGTCAATTGAGCCGTTCTCTGCACAACTTGATTAACTCCATAAAACAAAAAGGTGGAGAAATGCGATGAAATAATGTTTTACATTGCTTTTTTGAAAATACTGTTTATAATATAAATTCAATAAAATTTACTAATTTCATTCAGTGCCTGCTATGACTTAACCAAGCACTTTGACACTTAAATTTGACATTTAAATTTGAGATATTTCAAAAAGTGGAGTTAATCGATTTGTGTAGTGAACGACCCAATTAGATAAAGGTAAATTAAATACTTCTATTCCAGTATTTAATTGAATTTTCAGCTAATGTACTTGTAACTGATATCATCCACTTTGCGGATACATCATCCATCTATATCAACATGTATTAACAGTAATTAGAATTGAAACGGTTAACAAAAAAAAATAACACATTTAAAACAATAACAGTTAATTGAGTATATGGTTCAGCTAAATACAGAATTTCACGAAATCAATACTTAAATATTTATACTGATTTATTACAGTCATAAATATTACTGCCTGTAAACGATTAGTGAATGGTATTCACGTGTACGACGTGTACACTACTAGGGTCGGCTTAAAATAGAAAATAATCTACTTCCAATTTTATATACGTTAAATTGGCAATAATTGCCATATCCTGTTTAGTACGACCCCCTCACACCAACTTCTCTCTCATTCTCTGTCACCCCCTTCCACACAACTTCTAAAACCTATTAATGAATACCTACACAGCACAAACAACTGAAGGCTGTTAGTTACAGGCTTACTTATAGTTCCTATTGAATTAACTATTCTTTCCTAATTTCCTCCAAGAGCTTCCTAAGCTCATTCCAGCAAAATAATAATCGGATTAAAAGCCATAAATTATAAGCGATTGTAATTATTAATAAACGATATATAAAGGGTGTACAACGGAGGAGAGGTCGAAACTTCAGGAGGTGATTCAGCAGCTCAAATGCAACAACCAATATTCTGTTCACTACGGCCCGATTCTCAATAGTGTCCAAGATATTTGTATTTTTAACTTTTCCATCGATATTCGCGTTTTATGCCATAAAAACGGCCGTAACTTTTCTATCCTTTATCCTACAACACAAATCTGCTTATTCCAAACGAAAGAGCATTAAATTTCCTATAAATTTGCTCAATACAGAGCCTCAAAACGTTTCTTATAACAATGAAATTATGACTTTAAAAAAATTTGTCCTCGATGATTTTTGTTAAAATTTTCAACTGTATATTTTTTTCAAGGTTAATGAATCAAGGAGTCACCCAATCACAGGAAAAGTTGAGCATTTATTGAGCTTCTAGACCATATGGATGGATATTGGTTTTTAATAAAACCCTACCCCGAACAGAGGGGAGTAAATGCAGAAAACTGGGATGATACGTAACCGACTTATCGTTGATATCAAATTATTAATTTACTCGAATGTCAATTTTTTAGAGAAAGAACGGAAAGAAAAGTAACCATTTTAGTTTTTAACAATTATTATTTAATAAAACGGAAGTAAATAATACAGAACATATATTTAAAACCCTCATACTGGACTAAAAAACGATTGAGTGCAAAAATAGACACAAAATACTGAAAAGACTGCACAAATAATGATCTAAATCGACTCTATTGAACAAAAGAAAAATATGCAATACTTTACTCACTTCTAAATGGACATAAGGACTCGAATTTTACGGGACAGTCTCAACCGACTTTAATTTAAACCTTCCAATCCTGGAATCTTAAGTGCCACACAGTACAGGCTCTATTTTACGTCTCCAACTTCACCATCTACAGATAACCCTAAATACTCGTATTGCTACTGTCGCCAACTTAGCCTAATCCCGACAGTAAAAATTCCACACCAAATTGTCTTCCTTCCCATTACAATCCCTCTAATCCGTTCTCTGTCAGCTAGGACAGTCTCTATTAACCTTCCACGCATTCTAAGACGTGTCCATGGCCCCGTTACCATTTAACTACATAACCTGGGTTGGCATGTCTGCTGTAACAGCTACTGACTAATGGTTACCAACACTGGTTGGTCGCCGTTATTAACGTTACCACGCTAATGCGTGCATATGTGTATGTATGTGCATATTCTCACTTATTTAGCATTTTTGGTTCTTGGATCATTGTACGCAGTTTCGGTTGTTTCTAGAATCACTATAGTGAATAGTTTATCAGCAATTAGCGGTTTCTCTAAAAATGGTACCAATATCAACTGATAAGATCACCAACAATTCTTAGTCTTTACTTTAATAAGGAAACCAAAAAATGCTGAATTAAAACAAATGAAATTTAAAACATAACTCTTCAAACAAAACCTTCTTACTAACCCCTAAAGGATTCTTGTTGGTTCACTTCTAGATCCCAACTGTTAAAGGAGTGTCAACCTCTGGGAGGTAATAAACATCTTTATGTACATCTTAATTATCTTACTAAAGAACACAAGATTATGAGCCTAAACATTTTGTCCCCCACCCAAAAAAAGATGCTGCATGGAATCTATCGTGGCGTATCTACTTTATGTGCCAAATAAAGTTTAAACGAACTATCTTTTATCATATAATAATTAAGTTTAATTAAGATAGTCGAAGCAGTAAAATTAATTAAAACTACAAAAGAGGATATCGTTAGCCATATGAAATAGAGATTTATTATGGGTGATAGATAAAGGATGTGGAAATCCATAATATAGAGATATGAAAGGAAATTATGGGATTTAATGCACTTTGTGCAAGAAGTACAGTTAGTATATAGAGAGGAACATGAGGTATGAATAGAAAAAGTTGAAATTATGCTGATGAGGTTGGTGGTGATGAACAAGCCATGATTACTATGGTGCTTTACTAATGAGTGCGGGCCTAGCAAGTATACTAGGAGAACATAGTAAAGTGTCAGCATAACTATGCTCGCTCCCACCTGGGAGAGCTCCTGGTGGCGAGAGTGGAGCTCACACTATCTCCGCGACGGTGAATAAGCTTCATTTAGTCACCAGCCTGGGTAGAGACACGGCCTGGGTAACCCAATACCAGAGAACCCCTCACCGCCAATGGCAGCGCTCTAAACACGAACCACCAACCCATAACTCTAAAACATTTGAAAGGATTCCTATGTAAGTCAATTTAGTTTTGCCAGCCATCTATCCGATGATTGAATTTCTCTCACTGCTAACTGAATTCTACCAGTTTATTGGTGCCATGACAAGCCATGAACTCTACAGAATTTTAATCAAATTGAAACAAAAATAAACAACAAAACAAAGCAAAAAATGGTTTTGGCGCGAGTTTTCTTGAATAAATAACAGTATAATCGTTATTTATTCAGTATTGTTTTTTTAATTATTATTTTAAATTAATTTTCAATCTTTCATATAAATAAAAAATAATGGAACTGTCCCAAAAATCAATAATTATTGTATATCAGCGATAACTGTCCAAGCTTTTTACGCATTTATTCTTTTTATTTAAGGTTATTGGCTCCCGGAGTTTTGTCCAGTCCACTGACGGCATCCGGGCAGTGTTCTCCCGTTTCACTCAAAACTATCCCTATCAGCGTGCATTGCCTTCCTGTACTATATTATGGTTTATCACGTTATGGTCTTATCTTTTTGTTATTTACTCTGGGTAGTGTTGCATACAAAGAAACCATGGTAATCTCCATCTTGAAGTTGATTTTTCTTTGTAGAAGGGTTGAAATTTGTAAGATGTGTATAGTAGTAGTGTTGTATTAAAACTGTCCGGTAGGACAGTTGTGTAAGGGTAGATCGTTAAAAACTGCACGAAAAAGCGTAACGTTGAAAAACACCCAACTTTGACAATTTTTTTCTCTTTTTCTATAAAAGATAAAATTCCTAAATTTTCTTTAAATTATAGGGCAAACCCTCCTTTATAACTGTTATTATTTTGGGACATAGATTAAATAGATTTCGAGAAATACATAGCTGAAAATGGGCAAAAAAGGCATTTTCAGAAAATATACTTGTTCTTCTTGTTACTTTTTTGAAAAAAACAAGGTAGCGCCTAAACGCGCGAACCAATTTTTATGAATGAGGTGCTGTTCGATTCGGACTTTAATGAATAGGAAATTAAATACTGATTTCGTAAATGTGGTTTGAAATTGAAGTAGGTGCACCGAAACTTCAGCAAACGCGCTTTTATATTTCAAGGTTAAGATATGATGTAGGGCGACCCAGTATAATAATAATATGTTAATAACCCCATCATGCAGGTGTTGGTCTAGTGGTCAAGAGCGTGGCTTTGTAAGTGGGAGTTCCCCAGTTCCAATCCCGCTTATGTTTACTTTTTTATTTATTAGATAAAATTGTTTACAGTAAAATATGAGCTTCCGCCCCCACCCACGACACCTAATTGGTAGATGGACGTTAAGTCCCGCCTGAAAAAATAGGCGATTTACTTTTAGTAACCCCATCATCAGGGGCTAATTCGCCGACCTACCTTAATTTACAAACCAAACGGGCAAACAAGATTCATTACAAGTGTGACGTCACTTCCTCAAATATTGGTAAAAGAAGAATGAAAAAAAAAGAAGAAAGTTTTGTCAACATTTGAAAATAACTGGAAAAACGTAATTCAAACAAGAAATAAATGGTGTGGAAAAATATGGAGAGAGAGGGGGTCCATATTTTGCAATAACGAACATAACGGCTGTACGGGTGTAGGACCACACTAGTGAAGCGGGGCGCTTTTTTGCCAGGTTGGCCAATAGTGTGTGCTTTTCATCATTGTTTTTCAGGGGAGATACCGATAATTAATGATTCTAGTAGCAATTTGAATTTGATTAATAAAGCATAAAGAACCGGATATTTTAGTTAGCCTGTAAACATTAAATGATGATCTAGAAGGCTGCTGCAACCCGAACTAAGGTATCTTAGAGCCCCTCGCTACATCCCCTTCTTAAGCATTGTCAAGATACTTTGGTTGATCAGAAATTACAAAATTCTGTTCAAGAAAATAAATAAATTAAAATCCGAATTAACAGTAAAACAAGATTTAGATGTGATTAGAACTTGTGATGGCCCAGTTACCCAGAACTGCACCACAAAGAGGCTTACTTTGCCGATTCCTTAGAGGAGAATCATTCCTACTTTGTTTGGTATTGGTTTCTCTTGTCGTTCCTGAAAGTTTACAGCGAAATTATCTGTTTAGAGACATCTAAAGGAAGTAAAATATCTCTCAAAATCGAAAGAAGCTGCAGATTTACATTTCGATTTGAATCAATCAGTAAAGGTCCGCCTGTAACTTCGCGATCATATTCTTTAACCAGAGATATCTCTCTAATGATCAGATATATATTTTTTTTTTGAGATTTTCTTAAAAACACGCTCTTCATTTTTTTAAATTAAACTTCATATTTTAATTTTTTGCATACGTCCAGAAGTACCACTTTGTTTTGAAAGTTCAGTTTTCGATTGAAATTCTGTGGCAGGCATGGGAAGACTTATCTCTATAGTGTTATTTCCGTAGAAGATACGGTCCGAGCACTTACATATTATTAAGGAGAATTAAAGTGTGATGCTAAAATTCAGTATTCAAATGAAATGATGCTACGCCAATAACCAATTTATGAAATGGAATTTTCACCATTATGAGATCTCGAAGATGCTTCTACGATAACCTATAAACTTCCAAGGAAGTATATCCATAACTTGTATAGTACATGAATAATTTTTTCTACAAGAATTCGTTTTTTGTGGAAGTAATGGAGTGGGTTGTATATAGACATACCTCACTTCTCCTGAAGTGACATTTCACAGTAATGGAAGGTTCATTCTTTCTTTCTTGCCCATGGAGGGCCCTAGCGTCCTCAATTTTCCAAATGAGGTTTCGAGTCGTACTAAGGTTTAGGAGAGTAGGATTGTCGCCCTGTGCCCAACCGGCGATACAATGGACGAGGGACCTTGTATTCAAAAGAGTGTACTCTCTTTACCGAGGCTATCTCCAATATGCCTGGGTGTGTTGGGTTTATGTGAATGAAGTGTAAGTGTATTGGGTGTCCGCTCATTGTACAGTGAAAGTGCAAGGAGTACTGGTGCTAGGAACCCGTGGGATTGCAATACCCAGGAAGCTGTGGCAGCAACAGGGACTTCCCTGCGGGAATAAAAGTAATATTTTCACGAATGGATTTCTGTTTGTATATTTCTACTCTTTCTAAGATGTCCATTCCGCTGTCATCCTTATCTGGCTGAATATAACATCGTCATTGTATTGTTGATACTTTCCGGGTGGCACTGTAAGGTTAGTATGTTTTGAAATACTGAGTTTCATTAAAACTTTACAGGTTAGAACTTTGGGAATTGCAGCGAGACTTTTTTTAACCTTCCAAAAAGTAAAAGTAAAAAGTAATGCCTATTTTTTCAGGCGAACTACCGATTAGGTGGACGGAAGCGACTAGCAAACATACTTTACGATAAATTTCTCTTATTACCACTAAATAAAATTCAAGACCTAAGACCGGGAATCGAACCCAGTACCACAATGCATATTAGCTTTGCAGGTCTCGGCCTCTTACCGCTCGGCTACCGTGGCGCCTTGTAACTTTCTAACTTTATTAATAAACAAAAATAAACCACACTCTCTGAATCATTTTTTTGTGAAATATTTACTTAAGCTCGTGTTTTATTAGCGCTAGGAAGGTAAAAAATGAAACTGGCAAGAATCATTATTTTATTACATTAGACCAACCAGTTATTATTAATTCATTTTCAAATCACTTTTTCCATTTTGTTTACCCAAAACCTTTTTTTCTGTTAAAATCACATTCCCTAAAATAAAATTTACACATTCTTATTAAAAATTTACACCTAAAAAGAAAGGGTCTCTGTTTTTTTCGTGAATAAAAGTAGACGAAGGGAAGGATTGTGCCGGCTGTTTAAAGCGAGTATATTCTAGAGGAATTTGCATATATATACAGTTACACAAAGAGTGGCTGTACAGCGTTACCTGGATAATTGTTACTTTATCGCGGTGTACAAGTTTAGGTAGGATTAAACTATAGGTTAGCAATTATCATTTGATGCGGCTCCTACAAAATGCTAATGGATTGAATCTGTTTTATATCTACCGAAGTTATTTATAGAGGGGAGCAAACATTAAAATTGTAATGTGTATCGGGTCAGACTGAGACTATGAACAGACAGACCAAACATTTGCGGGCGCATGATCGGTAGTTGGACGAAAAAGTAAATAGGCATTACTTTTTTTATTTATTTTTTTAATTGAAAAAAATCTCTGTAATCGAATAGATAATAGATAAAAACAACTTTTTGTATAATTACCGATCTTTAGACAATTCTCTCTCGCTACAGTCAACACTTTCTACCACCGGAATAATAAAATGAAAAAGTTGGCACACCTGGGTCTCCGGCCTACAATCGACTGCGCTACTAAGCTTCACCTTTCTCTATATTTCTTAGATTCTTGTTATTGAGTTAATCGTGAAGCAGGCGAGGAAGTACACGCCACTTTGTCTAAGGAACGCCCCTATGAAGATGCAAGGAAATGGAAGATGTTTAGGAACAGATGAAATTGTGGTTTACCACTAGTTGTATGAGTTACTATCAGTGTTTGAGTGTGACGGGTACATATATTACACTACGACAGGATTGTGCTCGTTTACAAAACAGTAAAACACAAAGGAATCGACGTCCTTTTGCTAGACAAGAATAGGAGGATGGATTGAAACTACCACTACTTCAAGCTTTATGAGAAGAAAAACTGAAGTATACAACATTAGGAAATAAAAGAAGCAGAAGGAAGTAGTGTCTGTTGGAGTTGTGCCTTCAGTACTTTCGGCCACTTGCATAGTTCCATTCACCGCAATGCACCCAACTATAAAATGCGTCAGCAAACTTCTAGGTGACCAAATAATAATGGGCTTAGCTGGTAACCTGTACACTGATACCCAACCATTGATACTACTGATTTACCAGATATCTGAGATTGGAAAAAGAATTACGCTAATAATGATGAATTATAATTACAGGGGGATAGAACATTACTCAATATTAACTCTGATCCATACAGAGAAAGAAAGATAAAAAATACAATGAAATATTAAAACATACTGCTACGGTAGTTAATAACAAGTTCATCTTTTGATATGTGGTAATTGTTGCTAGCCCATAATACAGCAAAGCCTTTAATTTTAGATTATAAAAGGGTTGAAAATCTTAATGATATGTGACAATAATTACTAGCCTACAGATTAATAATTAAAAAGATCTTTGTGAAATCGTATTCAGAACCATGCTTCTGTTAATTAGAAGATCTATTCAGAAGATAATAATTCGATCAGAATATCCTGTTTGGGTGGGCCAATCCTTCCTTATCTTCAGTTAAAGTAATTGCTATAGAAATAGATGGATAGAAATAGACTCGACTTCGCACATGAATACAATAGAAACAAATGGTGTGGGGGAATTGAGTGAACCTTGAAGAAAAGTGTGGAAATCAAATTTTACACAAAACTCTGCAGAGAAAACGCGGATGATTTTTCCCTTCTTTCACTACACCCTCGTCTACTTCCTGAAGAGATGTGAGAGTTCCGCTCTCCTAACATCCATTACCAACTCCTTCTTCCTCCTCCAATCCATTACTCTAGTCCTGAACATACTCTGTGGCTGTCTCTGCTTAGATCTTGTCTCTCTCTCCATTTACTTCATAGCCTTTCTTGCGATTCTTTCGCTACTCATTATCCTGGACCGCTGTTTTGCGCATCCAAGCCCTGTCTAGAATTTTGAGTCATATTCCGTTTATTTGTTCATCTTAGAAACTGTATCTTCGTGGATGTTTAAATGTTTGCTTTTTCGTTTAATTGAGGATACGTTAGAATGATTCCAGAACAGCGATAAACATGTTTTTATTGATTGGTTCTCATTCGATCACCGAAACTAGCCAAACGTCGGCGCCGTGGGTGATCGCCCGGGAACTACTCGTACTTTTAGCAATATCCTTCCTTTTGGACCGCCTGACAGTAAAAGGTAGCTAGCTAAAGGGACAACTGTCTATGACCTTGCCACCTATTCCTAAGTAAGCCCTACATAAATATTCCTTCTTTTTCCTTTAATTTTCCTTCCTCAGGGTCACCTTCTCTAAGAATCACGCAGAAGCCATAAAGGAGCAGCCCTCCTATCACGCTAAGATACTGCAGGCCAATATCCTGCTAATCCTGCAATTAACTGTTTAAACGAACAAAAAAGAATGAAGCTAACATATTTTCAAAATTGGCAAATTTGTTTCTTAATTTCGATTTTAATTTGTTGGCCTTAACAAATGTAAGTGAGGGGAGTTAGCCTAAGTAAATGTAGTCTTTCACGTAGCTAAGGAAACGAAGGCTATCATTAGTGTATTGAATAGTAGAACTAAAACCGATTCATACATTATCCAAAATCAACCTCTAAAAACAACTTAAATGGCAAAACAGTTCCTGAACAGAGTTCCCAGGAAGATATAATTTTGCATTTTATGAGATATTTGCTAGCAACAACTATGGAGATTCGTAACTAATACTTCTGAGCAAAACTCCGCCTTAAAACATCTGACTCGATTTCCTTTAGTAGCAATAGAAGAAGAACCACATAAACATTTATGGATTTGGAGAATGTGCCAGTAGACAGCATAGAAAGGGGATGAAAGACTCCCAGAAAAGTAAAAGAAGATGGATGTCAGAGAAATTAAGGGCAAAACTAGAGGTTCTTGAGAGAGAGAATCCTTGTTCTAAACAATAATCTAGAGCGATTAAATCGCTAGTTAACACTATTTGGATCTTACACTATAAAATAACAGAAACTAAAACAGAACAATGTTCCGTTTCTTAAAAATAAGAAGGCTTAAAAATTCCTTTTCCATAAGGCAGTGTTGCAGGTGTCTTAACGGAAATCAATAATGGAACAGTTTTTAATTTCACAGTCGTACCACCACGGAATTCCATTTTAAAAAAAAGACATTTAAAATAATAAAAGCAATCGATTTTTTTTCCTTTACCTTGTTCACCGGCCTTCCGTCTCATTAATAATTCAGCTTTAATCTTGCCCCTGATAATTCATTAATTCTAGGTAATGAATGTACAAACAAGTGAGATGAAAATCGCCCAAATGGATGAAAAATTAATTTATTTTTAATTGTATTTCAAATCGGTTCTTGGTTTTTAATTTTCTCTTTATTTTGAATGTATTCAAAATTGATTAATTTACATTATTAATTAAAAATTCGGCCCACAATTTTTACAATTACATAAATAATTAGTTTCTGATATTGTACATGTGTGAGAATTTATTTACTGAAATGAACTCAATTCAATTAAAGTTGAATTCAACTGGGCGTTAATTATTTATAATTTATTGCTTTATTTTTTAAATATTTGGTCGAATAATTAAATTCAATGACACACCATTTCAATAAAATTCACCCACTTATTTAGAAAGAATATTCATTGCAATTAATTTTAATGTACGCAAGAGATATTTCTTTTCGTGTAATCACTGAAAAACAAGTAGATGTTAAATGTAGGTATCTACATTTTAAGAAGATAATTAGCAATCAGTGTAGAAAGTGATTAAGAAATACGGTGTGCCTGAACGAATCTCTGCCTAGCAACACCAACATTATTTCCAAGTCTACCTTGTCATTGTTAGAACCAGGATATTGGTCAGCTAGTGGTAAGCACTATACCAGTACAAGAAAAGTACTTTGATTTGGCAGCGCCACTGTTGTAAGCAGGGTTTTTGGAGTTGAAGATGAGTGTGAAGGCTAGTGAAGGTACATTGGACAATAAGACTGGGTGGTAATACAAAGTAAAGGAATGTCTAGTTTTTCAGGCAGACTTTAAGTCCAACTACCAATAGGTGTCGTGGACGAAGGCGATTAGCAAACATACTTTACTAATAAAGTTCTCATATTAACGATTAAATGAAAACCAAGGCCTAGAGACCGGGGGGAATCGAACCCACTAAACCAACAATACATCTTGGCATTGCACGTCTTGTCTCTTAACTGCTCGGCTACCGTGGCGCCTAAGACTGTGAAGGTAAGTGAAGGTATAGGCAAATCGGCTACCTTATCTAAGTACTCCATGTTTGAAGAAGTGTGTCAGTGGTTTCTTTATAAGATCTTAATAGTTTATTGAAAACAAAAACATGGCTACCTCTGTCAAGAAAACTGAACGTCTTTTAGGCCGCAGGAATTTCGACTATTTTGCAGTTAACTAAGAAGCAAAGTAAAACCGTCAATTCACTTGCAAATGCTGCAAATTCGACTTGACTGAAGAAACTAGTTCTGCCTGGTATTATGACTATGTGCCCCGCAAATAAATTAGCTAACTATTCAATAAGGAAATTAGCATAATTTAAAAATAATAATAATAATCAGGGAAGGGATTAGCTATGCGGTTAGCGCTTTGGATTCCCACGCAGAGGTCCCGGATTCGAATCTAGCTGCTGACCCTCAGATTTTCTCTTCCTAGGAGCTTCTTACAGCTCACTGTCCGGACGAGAGAACACTGTCCGGAGGCCGGCAGTGCACTGAAAAAAGCTCCGGGCGCCAATAACCTTAGATGTTGACGCGCCTTAAATCATTTAAAATAATAATAATATCCTTTTATTGAAGAAATTATATTAAACTAAGTGTTTTACAAAGTACAAAAGGCATGGTTAACGTCGTCTGCCAGATCATAATTTGTAAATCAAATGTCAATTTACGAAATTTTATTTTAAAAAATACAGAAAAGGGCACTTTATTTATGACCGATATAAAAAATAAGAGGTAAGAAAGGACGAAAAAAAGGGTCGAAGCTTTACAAGGATAAAAACAACAGCTGCAAGCAAGCGAGGCCTTACCGAAAAAGGACCCGGTCAGTTTTTCTTTGCACTTTTAATAAGCTGACTTTTCCTTCGAATCAATAATAAAGTGCTCACAATCAATATTTCCACCTGATATTGTGATCAGATTTTAAACATTTATGTTCTCTCATGAAAAAAATGTTTTTGGGAATAAATGAAGTTTTCCTAATTTGGTTTTCGGAGAAAGGAGAGGGCAGATAAAATGAGTCCATGTAAATTTTAACATAATATCGTGTCACTGTGACAGTTTGTATAAATTTTCATCGAACAGTTTTGTGGGAAAAGAAGCTGGCAAAGTCTATTACCGAAACCAAATATCCAATATAGGAAGAACATAGGAACCCTGCAATGTCGACACAGGGATGCTGCAAGAGAAACTGCTCTTAGTAATATACCGAGAACAACACACTTGATAGACTTCCTCGCGCTATTACATAAAATAAATCATTATTCTGTAGTAAACTTTGTTGCCTTCATAAACCCACATTATTATAAAGTAACTTATACTATATATAATATATTAAGTTTATATTTTATTATGGCTGCATAACTGTAAATTAACTTTGCTTTAAATATTCATAATGTAGTTTACACATCAACAAGCGCATATTTCTGAAAATGAATACAACTAATTTCGTTAAATACTTTCAGCAACAACTAGAAGGTTAACTAAATCTGAGGGTGAAATGATACTCGACTTCCTCCTAATTCCCATCTTTATTTCCTCTAAATGTGGAGTTTGAACTTAAAAAAAACATGGCTTCAATGACACCATAATGCTAAAGTAAGAAGCGTAACGTTACAGCCAGAACCCATAATCTACGTTCTCTAAAAAACAAAACTTTCAAATTTAACGATTAGCAAATATGTTTTCTAATTTGGTACTTAGACTTTAATCCCCATCTACACAAATAGGCTATTAAGGCTATTTCTAAGTAAACGCCCTACTTTTCTTGCATATAGTAGCTCCCAAAGAAAATAAGATTGTTTAACGTAAGCAATTATTACGACAAAACATTAAAGAAATTTTGTTTGTGAACTCCAAAATTGCAGCAGAAATAAAAGTATAAAATGGTGAAAGGCATAAAGGTATTACTTTACTTCAAAAACCTTTGAAATTCGATAAGCACAGCTAAGACTCTTAAATTCTATGAATCATAAGTGTAAAATTAGTTAGAAAAAACTGTTTATTCATAATGTTTTGCCAGAAAACAGCTTAGTATAGCGAAAGCTCGGTAGGAAATTTAGGTAACAGGGAAATTGGGAACTAGAGAAGAAGAAGAAACGAGCTCCATGGTTAAAGAGCGCCCGGAGGATTAGATCTGGTGTCCGGCACCAGTTACTAGAACCGGAACCAGTCGAAAGTATGTCAGGAAGTGATCTTCTAAAACATCTTTCAAGCCGGGAATTAGTAATTAGAGCAAGACTTTGTCAAAATTTAATTGCATAGTGTAGAAGTTATAAGGAGAATAGGTGTCAGAAAATGGCAGAGGACAAAAGAAGAGGAAGGTCCATGTCTTATGGGCCGAAGTGCCATTAAAGTAACAGAGGTGCTGCAGAAAAATTTAAAATACCATCATCACTCGTGAAAGGCTTGAACTGAGTCAGGAACACCTCAGAATACAGCTGAAAATCGATGATTCTCTTCTGAAGTGTCGATCTTGATATAAGAAAGGATTATCAGGGCTTCAAAACCGTTTCCAAATTCTATGAAAGCAACCTTAAAGTAGCCAAAAAAAGTGTTTTATTTGCTAAACAAACTTCATAAAAAAAAGAGCATATTTTTTACTAATTTCCATTCAACATTTGCGCTCGTCATTTTTAAGAACGATAAATGTTGCCTTTCATATCAACAGAAAATTACAGAAATCACTTAGTTAAAAACTTCACTCCAAAGAATACATTTCTGGTGCCAACTAAGAGTGAAAGATGTAATAACTAATGAAGTTTAGAAGCAACGTAACAACACCAAAACCAAATCAACAATCAATATTATGTTCACCGATCTATTATGTTATTCAATAACAAATCAAAACTCGATCAATACGATGATTAAATAATTTTTTAATTATTTTCTAAATTAGAAAGAAGTAATAAAAAGTACCTATATTTATTGGCTGGGAACAATTCTTAAGCGATAATGTGTGACGGCGCCGAACATTCTAAAGTCCAAAACTGTGGTATTGTTCAGAAGAAGATAGGAGGCACAGCACAATAAAGCATGCTGCAGTTAAAAATGGAGAACAGGGCGCCAGCAATGATGATGGTACAGTGGAAACTCCACCACAGAAGAACATTATCCACGCCCCTCCAGAACTGATGAGCCATTCAATATCTGTGGGTAGTGAAGCATTACTGACTGACCCTAGGATCTCTGGGATATGCTCCTCTCAAAGAACTCCCATCATTTCCGTTTGTTAGTAATGTTGGTAAAAGAATTGAGAAAACAGGTTTCCGTTGCGTATTTCCTAGTTTCCTGTCAAAGGACTGAAACAAAACGCTACCACGCTAAAAACGTTCAACTACTTCCTCCACTGTACTAGCTCGCAATCATCTCAGTCTGTGTTTTGCGAAGGCATACATCTAATAAATAGAAATAAAACACACAAATTAATTGCTTAACAATAAACCCTTTTAAGAAATTGCAGTGTCCTGGCAAAACAACACACCAGGGGCACTGATAGTTATTTTAAAAAAATAATAAATGAGTTCGCATTGTGTAGACATCGATAGTTACAATCATTCACTGACAATAATATCCATGCCATGTAATAATTCCTATTACAGATAACCAGCATTCAAATCCTATGATCTCATCTCTCAGCCAGCAATCCGTGGAAATCCCCAAAAGGATCTTCCTTTGTTCAAATTCAGTCTAAAACCATTACAATGACAGCCTAATAGCGATCTTCCATTGTGGACAACCTTACCCACCTCGTCTGACCTTATAAAGCCTACCAAAACTCTGGGTCACTCTTCAATTAGTCCAAATTATACTATCTATAGAACACTTCTACATTGTGAGAATGTTCTGGAATACATGTCTGTTATATTAACCAAGTCGTGAAAACGCACATAACGATATTTTTGCACAATTCTCAAAACCTTGGCTCTCTCTTACTTCAAACTCCAAAATTTAAAATGTAAAATTTTCACTAAAAAAAAAACTAAAGAAAAACAAATAGTAAAAGTATGTCCATTACAAGTCCATTGAGACCGAACGCATGTTGTTAGGTTTGTGAACAAAAGAATTCACTAAGTCTAAAAATCCTCTGTTGGTAAATGAAGTGGAGGGCGCCTTCAAAGGAAGTAGAGCTGCAGAAAAACGGTTATTTTGGGAAGGGGGGGCTTTATAAACCAAGTAGAACACATTTTTAGAAAGCAGTTAAGCAAAATGGGTTTCTCAAAGCAACTGCTTTAATGGAAAAAACTTAGTTATTCTTGTATCCAATGATTTATTATAGCGCTTCGTATCTCTCATTTAAATTTATTTTATTTTTTAGACTCTCTCCTTCTTGAAACAAAGCAACAAACTTTTTATATTGCAATTTTATCCCGGAACAAGGCACATCGTGGTGTAATTGGTCCATACTAAGAAGAAAAGTCTCCCTAGCCAATAAGATTACTGGAATAAGAATGAATTGTTTTGATTGTGAGATCCTTAGACTAAAAAGATCGGCGAGAGGATTATCAAGTCACCGTTTCACCAAGCGTCCTTATAATTTCTGCGTACTTCCTAATTCTTTATTATATTTTAAAATCATTTAAATATCATATATAACGAGGTGTGGCAATTAAATAATGCTGCTACAGAAGAACTATGCATGTGCCAATTCCTAAAGACCGACAGCTGTGCAGCGTAAAGCCTACTCTTTCGACTGCAGCGTCTCACGTGTTTGTAGAGAAATCTGTCTGACCGGAACCGTCGTTTGTGTAAGAGGTGTTAGTTTCGTTTTGCCGAAAACATGGATACTACACATATAGTAGAGCAACGAATTGTCGTGAAATTTCACATGAAACCGCTACTGAAACTTATCTTTTATTAAAAGAAGTTTATGGCGATGAATGTTGTATCACGTGCACAAATTTTTGAGTGGTTCAAGCGTTTCCATAATGGCCAAGAAGACGTCGGAGATGTTGACCGCCCAGGTCGCCCTTCCAAGTCCAAAACGGATGAAAATATCGATTATAATTAATCAACATTACTACCGTGAGGTGCTTGCTCAACTCCATGAATGAGTAAGGAAAAAACGACCCGATTTTGTGGAAGGACAAGTCATGGGTTCTCCATCAAGACAACGTGCCGTCTGACACTGCATTATCTGTCAAGACGTTTCCTAGCCAAGTACAACATCCCAGTTTCAGGACATCCGCCTTATTCGCCTGACTTGACCCAATCTGATTTTTGTCAGTTCCTTAAAGTCAAATCTGCATTAAAAGGAACACGATTTCAGTCCGTTGAAGCTGTGAAAGAAAAAGCGGCACGCGTCATGCAGGAGCTCACTGAAAAAGACTTCCAGCACTGTTTCGAACAATGGTAAATTCGCATGGAGCGTTGTAGGGATAGGAGAGGGGTGTATATTGAAGGTGATAATAACTAAATATGTTTAAACTTTAAAATAAATTGTTTTATAGCAATAGTCTCGTTATTTAATAGCCACACCTCGTATACACAGTCATAAAGAGAGGAGAGGACGTTCATTAGATATTTTGCGATATTTTATAACCTCAAAACGAGACTAAGACATTATCGATCAACTCCAACAAGTCACTTAAGAAATCAATATTACGTATCAATTTCCGTTGGCCATTGACTTTATTTTTGCTTCTGTATAGCCAGTGATATCACAATACAGATACGGTGAAGCAAATATAAATAAACGTTACATAAAAGGCAACTTTGTAAGAATTAAATTTCTATTTGTTAACAACCTAAGTACTAAAAATGTAACGCGAGAAAACATGTAAAGGATGAAATTAAAATAAAAGTATGGGATACAAAAAGCCCACAATAATTTAGATTGATACAGTGGCGTGGAGAGTTTCTTTAGTGGACGGAGTAGATTAAATAAGAAATTAAGATTTATAAGTAGCGAAGTTGAATTGAACATTAAAGAGTTAAAGTAATTTCGTAATATTAGAGACGGAGCGTTTAAGATGCTGTAGAAGAGAGAGATGTGAATCTATAGAGCTTGTGTCCAGTCAACCCCACTCCGTTTTCAGGCTCAATGTTGTTCTCGAAAGTTACTAACCTTACTCATGGCTGAAAGGAGAAAGGTAGAACCTTTCCTTTTATGCCAGTAAATTGTGCGTAAGGTCTGACAATACGTCCTGTATAAAAATGTAACTTTGATACGTACACTTTTGTAAGTATGCATTCGTATAACTTTAATATGTATCTATAATAAGTAAACTACATAATATGAGTACCTAAAAAATGTTTATTGTTTAAACGAGATTTGATTTTTCTGCTTAATCTGCGATATATTTATATTAAAGCTAATAGTAAACTAATAAGACGTTCCAATTTGATATTAATATTCTATATCTGCGGTAATTGGCGCCCAGAAAGTTTTTTTTTCAGTGCACTGCCAGTCTCTGGAGAGCGTTCACTCGTTACAGGCAACATTGAGCTGTAAGAAGATCCCAAGGGAGAGCAAGAGCAGCTGGATTCGAACCCCGGATCGCGCCATGAGAATCCACAGCATGCTAACTAACCACTCGGCTAATCTCTTCCTGATTTAGTTTATTATTAATAAAATTTTGTAATTTAAAAACGTAATATTGTTAAACAAATATATTAAAGATATAATTTTTATAAATTTTCTTCTTCACTCTAGGAATTTTATAAAAGTTTTGCGAAATGTTTGTCTTCATAACATTTTAGAAAAATAAATCGGTAATATCAGGTCGAAATGTCCTACTCTGCCTTAAGTGTATTAATGACTAATACATTTAAGATAAAACTATGTATATATTGTATATTAAAAAGAATATATATTTTTATCACCATTCTTATTATACAAATGATTGTCATAAAATTAGGAGCAAAAAGGTTGGAATGTAAGATCATAACAGTCTGATACTACTTCTCCTATCTGAATAGCTCAGTAAAAACTGGAATAGAAATATAAAACCAATATAAATTTACTGAATGACGTTTGTTTTCTCGAGTTTACTACTGTAGAGCACGCAACACTAATATAGTTTTATCCCGTTGTAAATGAAAATGAAAAAAGAATATAAGTAAAAAAAAGAAACGATAAGAAATAAAGTGTAGGAGGGAATATGATGGTTATAGCTGATGACATCATAAATTCTTGAAGTTCTGTACAGGTTGGAACATAAATTTAGCAGCAGATAAAAATAAAAATAAATAATTTTTAAAGGGATTGACTCCCCTTTTAGGTGGCCCCCCCAAAAATTTTTTGAGATCATAGACACACGGAGGTTTTTTTTTTCAATGCACTGCCTACCTACAGAAAGTGTTCACTCGTTACAGAGATCCGTGAGTAATGTGAGCTGTCATTAAACTTGGTGTGGCAATCGTATGGAAGTAGAACTGCAGCTTTCAATACATTATCCCAGGAAGAAGTGCCCTTAACTTCTGGAGAAGATGGAGAGGTAATCGGGCTTTGCTCTAATGTGCCTTTACATGTTTTTGAACTGGCTTACTACCTGTGTAATATTTATAAGAATGAAATAAGAGGCTGAATATGAAAATCAGCAGATCGGAAGGGCCAATTTTGACGAATAGAATTTTCCGTATTTTAAATCGGCTACCTCGATTTTATTCAAACTTTTTTGAATAAAGGTGGTGTGTAGACTCATTCTTAAATGTTCTGAGTACCAAATTGGCTCTAATGTTCGGAGTTAAGAGGTAATTGTGAGTATAAAAAGGAAAAGGCGTGGGTCTTCTTACCCAAGATCATTTTTAGAAGTGGTAAATCCAAAACTAGTTTTCATAACCCCCAAATCTTCTTTATAAAGGTTTATTAATTTCAGTTACCGGCTTTATAAGGCTTCTACCATAACTAGGTTAGTTGCCTTTATAGTGAGCTTTAAGGCTAATGGAGGCAAGAAGGAGGCTAAAGAAACAGGTTGCGGCAAACTTCAAAAAAAGGAAAAGTAGAAAAAAATAATTAAAAACTTCTTAAAATGGATGTGGCCAAGTTAAATGAGACTCAACTCTTAGGTAACGCCCAGTAAAATGGTGAGTTTTGACTGTGCGGGCTTTGTAGGCCTCTTATTAGTCGTGAAAACTTGTATTATTCTAACAGGCAACCAACTTGATCATTGATAGTCCACTCAATGGTGATGCATTGCCGATGTATGCTAAGCAATGCACTGCACGGCAAGGGATCTTATGAAAAAATTGTAGACTAGTATGCAATCATTTTGTTGAAACAGTACATTTCGCAACAGCCAAATTAGCGAAAAAATTAAGACTACAATAGTCCATTAAGCACTTATAAAGATTTAGGTGCTCTCATATACACATATGGTAAATTATAGCCCTTTTGGACTATTACAAATATGGTTTTTGAAAATTTAGTGTGGGTTATAAACGAAAATGTATCAAAAACGAAAGATAGCAGGCAGATGAAAATTGATTTCTCTTTTATGAGGACTAAAACTTTGAAAAACAAAATCTTTCAAACAGAAATATCACCTTTACTAAACTGATTTTTCCCATTTTTTTTAAAGATTTTCCCAAAAAAAATTATTCGGAATTTTTTTTTATGAAAATTAGATTAAAAGAGACTTCAGGAGCACTTATAAGAAGGGGAGGCTTCTTACTAAAGCATGGTTTCTTAATCTGGGATCCAGGCGATAAGGATAACGTATATCTATGGATTTAGAATAAATTGGTTAAGTATAATTAATGATATTTAGTTAAGTAGTCTACAAAGAGTAAATTTTACAATAATAAAGTTAGCTTAATTCGTTTAATCAAATATTTACACAACATTTAGATAATCTATAATTAAGAAGAAATGTTTGGACTGATAGCAATACTACCTTTTTAAAAGTGAGACCCAATCATTTCGCAAAAAAGCCGTTTTTGTGATTTTTACAAATTCAAAATCTTGAATCATGACGTTAGAAGTTACTAAACTTTTTCGTTAAAGAGGTAGTTGTTCGTAATAAAATGCATCCTTAATGAAAAGAACAGATTAAAATGAAGAAAGTAATACACAAAACTACTCAGAACAGATTTCTAATTAAATAAACTTGAATGAGCTGCATATATGTAGAAATGTGCGGTTCAAAAAGGGGCCTTAGAAATGGATATACAAACATTTGAACCATCAAATTAAGGGGCTACAACCTTCAAGCAAAATGAACATTTCAATGTGGTACGCTTAGAAATGGAGATTCCATCCTCTCAAAGTAAATAATAGGTCCTTCAAAATTACTTTTTTACCTGGAGATATACCTGTTCAACCTCCAAGAATCCCTTTATTCTGTTTTTCCTCGTCATTATTAAGTAAGGAGCCCAGTTATTTTTTTTTTGGTCGAAGAATTTAGTAAACAAGTATCTATTACCTTTCTTTTCCTCTACCAACTGATTGGCGTGCACGACATAAATTTAAAATAAATGGTCTGCTATTATTCTTAAATGGAACAATAAGCAACAAAAGAACTAAATGAAGGGAAATGTCATTTGGGCTATTGAACATTTCTTTCGTTTCATCTCTCTACTAGAAATAACTAATATTGAACTCTGGAATATTAGAGTAATAATTGCAGGATTGTAATAACGGATTGAGGGATCCACGAAAACTTCATTAAGCGTTAAAACATTATGGAAATTAAATACATAATGTACTCACTACAATAATTAGTGGCGTAAACCAGTCTGAGACTCACCTGTAAAAAATAAAACAGCCAATTAGTTATTTATTAAAAGAAAAATCTTTCAAAAATGAAAATTGATTTTGTTCCTAAATCAACCCCAGCCATATGGAATCAAGTTTCTGGGCTGTGCTAACCCGATGTAGGGGAAACAATTACAATTTTTAATAATAAATCTTGCTTAATGAGCAAGGAAACAGGAAATGCGAACTAGGTGTACGAAGTGCTACTTTACGATGAAGAAAAGCATCTCTAAGCTGCAACTGCACTTACTCGTACATTATTAAGCTAAAATGTAAAACAATAAATAAATAAGTGTAATGATGAATAAGTTTCAACTTCAATATTCATAGAAATATATCTGTGAGTTTATCCATTGTAGTAAGCAAATTTATTGTATTCCTGGCCGGTTTTGGATCTTCATCTATCACCAGAGATTGATTGGTCACTTCACTTGATTAGACGCTAGACTTGAGTCGTCAGCAAGTGCAAAACGGAAACATAAGTGAGATCAGAATCCCTACAATGAACTGATTAATCCAACTCTATGATAAATCTGAAACTGGTCAGAGATACGTAGGAATAATCATGAGTGCTACGACCTAACATTCATAGAAACATCATAACTAGCTTGGTAAAGCTGTTTAATCAAAAACCTAAGAAAACCTTTTAAGATGTAATTGAAGGGAGATGTAGATTAAGCACTTGCTACTTGCCATTGCTATTTAATAATAACTAATGCTCTTTTGGCCTTCTAGCCTTAAACCCAATCTTTCGCTTACCTTATAAAACTGCAGAGTCAGTAATTGTGTGCAACTTTTGTTTTTTTTAACTCTATTTAATTTACAAATGCCTATTGTCAACAAGTAAATCTGATTAAATACATAAATAAAAATGGCTGGAAAGATTTGAATGAGGGCCATCCAACGATAACCATCATGAGTCGACTAACATCATGATGCCGTTGAAGTGAATTCGAAGGATGCCGTTTTGTATCATGCGATCAGGTGATCGCGAGGCCATTGACGCTTCAGTCTTCGGCGAGGATTCGAGGAAAGAGTAGTTTGGGATAGATTGTTTATGAGCGGGTTGAAGTGTTGGGAAAGTTTGGGAATGAAATTTGGTGTAACGGGGATTTGGCTAGGTCAAAGACAAAAGGGATTTTTAGGTCAGTGTGGATAGTGTGTTGCTTACGTAGAAAGGAGCGTTAAGGATTGTGCGTAGGATTTTCGATAGAAAGGAATAAATGCGGTTGAGATTGGAACGCTTTGCAGTACCGTACAGTTCCAGTCCGTATGTCCAGATTGGGGCTAGTAGAGCTGTGTAGATTTTCTTTTTGTTGGTAAGAGACAATTTGGAGCGTTTGGTCATCGGGTAACGTAAGTAAAGTTCCTGTCGCTTGAGTCGAGTATGGAGGCTCCACGTAAGGCGTTTATCGAGATACAGTCCGAGATATCGCACCTTATCTGCCGGAAGAATAGTAATCTGGTTCAGATAGATTGGCGAGAGTACTTTGTGATGGAGGGTAAAGGTTATGAAATGAGATTTAAACTCGAAGGGCCTTTATTCTCCATTTACTAAACCATGGTTCGAGGATATGAAGATGAGAACTACTTTTAGTGCAAATATTTTAGTTTAGCGATCTCCAGCTCAACACCAAAACCTAACGCTAAACTATAGCCAAAATAACAGGGGAAAAGATCAAGTGAAATGAAAAGAAATTCAAGAAATGATTTGTGTTTAATATTATTTAAATGACTTTGTTTTTTACCAAAGAATTACTTGGACTGGGATAGAATAAAGTAGTTGAAATTCTGTTATTTAGTTGGAAGCAAAGAGTTAGCGTTAAAATCAAAGCCGTTCTCTCAATTAACTACTCGATTAAATCGAATCACCCACAAGTAAGCTCTCCCTCTCACCCCCTGTCGGCTCTACCTTCTCCCACTTTTATCTCCATTCAACGACAATAAATTGCAGAAAATGTGGGACGCAGGATGTATTTGTCGTTAAAATGGCTGTTCAACTTCCAAGGTGAATCTTTTATTTATTATTTAAAATTACACTTATTCAGTATTTCTTTTTTTTTTTTAATTCTTTTCACCGACCGATTTAAATAATGAAAAACGTGTAAATAGGCACTATTTCTCATTTCCGCAGTAAAGTGATTCAGCACCAAATGATCAAGCCCACGTACCCGATTATGGTGTCAGTATATTGGGTTTTCACATGAACAGTATTTCTGTTTTCTCTATTGTCCGCATACTTATAAATTATCGAGAAAGAAATGCTGAGGGAATATAATCAAAAATACTCAGTGACTGCAAAATTGCATTTTCTCCATTAGATGTTACTTTTAACAGCGTTACTTCCGGATAACCTATTTTTAACTAAAATCCTTATTTACGTGGTATCCACTGAAATATCAAATTTGAACTATCTGTGAGTTTTCCTCTTTTTTTTAATTAAGGTGGATACGAACATGCACTTACAGACCTATTTGTAAAAATACAACTTTTTTGGAACTCAAAGGTCAAAGGTACCACGCTTAGTGGAATAAAGGAAAGTAAAAAATAGAAAAAAATCTAAGCAGCATGGTAATACATCCGGTTAACCATCGTTCTTAAATAGTAGAACGTTGCACGTATAATTATAATTAATATTTAACGGGTGGTAAGTCCACGCATTTCAGTAAATGGAACATTAGAAGAATGACCATCAATTCCTTCTCCCCCTCCGCAAAAAGCGCCCTACACAAAGAAGCACTATAAATATATTAAGTTTAAAATAAATCCTAACAGTACCTTACAAGAAAACTGTAAAATCCATTTTGTAAAATGGTACTTCCGGTTTTAACCAATTTCCTTCAAATACAGAATTTTTGTTTCAAATTTAATCCAAATTAATGTTTAACAGGAAGTGAGTTCATATATTACAGTGAACTGGCATTCTACTGCACTGACCCACCACCCCCCTCCTCCAAAAGTGCCCTTAATCGAAGTATTACAGAAAAATGTTTCGAATAAAAGTTGTAGAACTAATTTAGAGCTATAATTATACCAAGTTTGGAGAAAATCCAAGAAGCGGTTTTCGAGAAAAAGTTAAAAAAGTGAAAAATCTCTTCAGTAAAGTGGTACTTCCGGTGGAGCTATTTTGACCAAAAATTTATTGTCGCTTCCGGTGGTGGCACTTGAACTAAATATCAAATTTGAAACGTCTGCGACTTTCCGTTCCTGAGATATAGTGGATAAACTCACCAGAGATGAGAAAAGTCAGGCCAAACCTATGCCATCAAGGCACGATGGGTTAGAGAACCGCGATTCTAGGAATTACTGGCCCTGTAACCCAACCTGCCTTAGCCGGGATTTTTTTATCGCTATTCTCTCTTTTTTCTCTTTAACAAGCCGAATGCGATCGGTTTTTATCGGTAATTTTCGGCTTAGTTGATTATTATTATTTAATTTCTTATTTAATATTTTTAACATCTGATGTGCACACTCACACGACTTTCATACATTTATATTTCTAACAAGCCGAATATGATCGGTTTTTATCGGTAATTTTCGGCTTAGTTGATTATTATTATTTAATTTCTTATTTAATATTTTTAACATCTGATGTGCACACTCACACGACTTTCTTACATTTATATTTCTAACAAGCCGAATGTGATCGGCAATTGTCGGCTCCGGTTGACCAAAATTATTAACTTCTTTAATTTCCTATTTAATATTTAACATTTGAGTTGCACACTCACATGACTCTTATTTACTAATATGTAGTACGCAGTTAGGTTTTTATGTCAACTGAAATTTCTACAATACAAATACAGGAAAACTCACTTGACTGAACTCAGTTCACGTAAAAAATAAAGCTTTTAAAAATTTTCCACTTGGTATTATTTTAAATTTGAATGCACTTTTTGTTTCAGTTTTTTAATTTTGTGTGTGAAATATGTGCAGCATTATTTTCTTTAATTAAAATGCAGTTGTCCCGAGAGAATTAATTCACAGAATATTATTAATTTTTTTTTATTCTTTCTGGCCTCTCATTCAGCTGAGAGAGCGTTTAACTGCGCACGAAACTTAACATCGCAAACGTTGAAACGCTAAAGACTATTTAGTATCACGTCTGAAACGAATTCTACTCAGAGAACGTCATTTTTAAAACGCCCACGCCAAAGCAGCTAATGTTGTAGCAAAGAGCAGCTGTAATTTAATACTTCATTTAAATACCAGTTTGTCAGATAATATATAATTAACGTGTAAAATATTTCAATAAAAGAGATCAGACGGACACGGCAAAAAACTTGTCTGCAACACACATATTACTGAATTAATAAATGTATAAATGTAATATTAATTACTGTAATTAAGTTTAAACGATATAATGACCAAACCATTTATTTATTAATTTATTGAAAGCAAGGGCATACCTATTAGCTTTGCTTTCATACTCAAAATTTATTATTATGATCATGGTAATTTTCTATGTAAATATCAGGCCCAAAGGAACGTCCTGGGCCTCAGAAGGACGCAGAATTATCACTTCATTAAGCAAAGGAACTTATGCCAGTTCAAGCAGAAATTTATTGGACTAATCTTGAATTGTCAGAAACTTCCTCAATCTTAATAAGACTTTTGACTCTTCAGGTACTCTTCAAGGACAATGCCATTGACTAGACATTGAACAAACTGCCACTGAGGGTTATACCAGGATGGCCGTATGTATTTTTTGTGAAGACTCTACCTGTTAAAGTCTAGTTGGATAATTCTAGATTTAAGGACATGTATTTGCTACCCTCCACATCTCCAGAACTTGTGCCACCATTTGCTTCAATTATTACATGACTCTAAATGGTACATATGGAAGGATAAGAAGTTTGAAAATAATTTTGGAACGTTAACGTAAAACTCCTTCTTTATTGCAATCCACCCATCCATGCAGTCATTCCACAATCTCTTGGGATTTATGTGGTCAGTGACAATTCGAGAGTTATTCAGATAAGTCTCTCTCTTTCATCAGTAATGCTGAAATTAATTAATGAGCATTGGTGAAAGATGAATAAGGATGGCATGGGATAGGGAACGATGGAAGGGTTGGATTGGGGCTGCTTCTCCACGCCTTACGGCGAAAGAAGAAGAAGAAGAAGGTGAAGGACGAAGCCCAACGCTACCCAAAGCCCCGACTCATATAGCTTTCTCCGCGTGCCAGTATATGCGGATGTGCGATAAGTTATATTTAAATGTGAATGAGAATGCGATGGTGATGAAGCGAATTCGAAGGATACTCTTTAATCAGAGATGTTGAGCAATCGCAAGGACACTGGAGATTTAGCCATGCCGAATGGATTCCAAGAATGATTGTTTGAAGTAGGCAGTGCACATGCAGGTTGTACTGCAGTATTGAGGCCGTTTAGAAAGGAGTGAAGAGAAATTCAAGATATAAATTGAAATTACTGTACTCGAAAGAATACGATTGATAAAAAAAGGAAGTGAAAGGAGTAAGAAAGTGAATGAACGTGAAATACCAACGAAAAGAAGGCTTAAATAAAGAACCTGAACTAGAGAGGATTGGCCTCAGAGAGGTGGCCAGAGGAGATGAAGAAATGGAACCCTCCGAGGAGAAGAGGGAGAGAAAGCCCAGCAAAGACAAAAGAAGAGAATATTATTGGCGAACAGATGGCGGCAAGAGGATTAAGAGCGGGAGGCCGATGGGTTAGAGGGTACTGAAGACAGGAAGCGATCTGAGGGTAACCCACAGAGAGGAAGAAACCGATAAGTAAGGACTTAACTGAAACAAAATGGAAATAAACTCTTCCCTATAATCTACATAACAAGACGAGTTGCTCATCAGCAACTAACACCTCTTCAGATTTTTGAAATAAAATAATAAAATGAAAAACAAAAATATGCTAATTATATAATTATGAAAATAAATTTGCCAAATAATTAATCCAAATAGTTCTTTGAATATTCATTCTTTTCAAAATCATAAAAAAATAATCACGTAGATATTCAGATGGAAGATTGTGGAAATCTGGAGAATTCAAATCAGAATACTAATGAATTTTAAAACCAAAGTTAAATGAATTTTTTTTGCAGTCACTTCATGAAAAGAAGGGGAAAATTAAATATTTAGGACTAGATTTTTAATTAGATTTTAACTAGATTTTTTGGGGACAGAATTTTAACAAATTTAGGCGATGCTTAAAAGTAGATATTTACCTTAGCAAGGATTAGCTAAAAGATCGCCAGGTAAATGATTTCATCATGTATAAAAATAAAATAACAGGGCTGCATCGGCAGTAACAGAAAATCGGTTAGCGATAACCTTAATAAAATGCTAATTGTAATTTCTGATCTATATGCTATCGAGGAATAAAAATTGATCCTGCCTAAAAATAAAATCAATTTTATTCTCCTTCATCGTCTTTTTTCAACGAAGCGAAACGAAGGCAGGATTCTAATACAGTTTTGACTAAACAAAACAAAATAGATAAATAGTCAAATAATGATCGCTTCTTTCTAAAATGCACCATTTCTTAAGAGCATTATAACTAATCCAATCCAAGTGTAGCGAGATGGCTTCAGGCACCAATCATCTTAAACCTGCCTAAGGTACAAAATCTTTATTTATATCTAATTTTATTTCGTCACCACAAAAAGTAAGAAATGAACCTCCCAAGTCTAAGATCCCTTGAAGTTTTGTCATCATTCGGGCAAAAAGCATCAGCGGATAGTACCGGGGGGGTGGAGGTTAAACAAAAGCTTCCGTCTTCCCGTTGGGCAATATCGTAGCCCAGGAAGGAAGTGATTATTACTGTTATAAAAACTTTCATTACATTTCCTGCCCACTTCTATATTCAACAGAAAGGCCATTTAGTCTTCTTAATGTGAGTTGAAATGACCTTTACAAGTTATTAATCTGTTTTCGAGTAATCGTTGATGGTTCAAAACAGTTTAATACTGTTATAAAATTCATGGTTAGGTTATAGTTTACAATTCTGCATTTTTTTAAAAACAGTTTTTTTCTCTACAAAAAAGAGAAAGAGGACTTCTTTCATTAAAAGCAGGATAAGCAGATGAATTGAACTTTCATTATTTTATGCTTTTTCATTTCCTGTTCGTTCCTGTAATAATTGAAAGTGCCTAACATGAATAATTCTCTGATGCTGCAGAATTTTTTTTTGTAATTTGTAGCTTCTTATTTCCGTTTTTCACTTTTCTTATTGAAGTTGAAACTGGTTTTCGCGTATTGTACGTAAATGTAGTGAAAATACTAATTGCACATTTAACAAAAACCAGACAAAGATCATCGTAACAACGACTAGAGTTGCCCTACTGAATAACCACGAAAAGTTGGGTAATAAGTTTGTGAGTAGTTACTCTTGGCATCCTTGCGGAAAGTGTCAGTACGCTGTTCGATTGATATTCATATTATCACAGCCTTTAAGATCTTAGTCTTAGGCAATGGCGTGTCAGCCAGAAGGGAAGTACTTTTGAAGATCAGCGTACTGTGATCCGATTTATTACTTTTTGAACGTGTACAACCGTCAGAAATATTTTCTCGGGTGAACAAATAATTTCATGAAAGGCGCCACGGTAGCCGAGCGGGTTAAGAGGCGAGACCTGCAAAGCTAATATGCATTGTGGTACTGGGTTCGATTCCCGGTCTTGGCCTTGGATTTTATTTAATGGTTAATAAAAGAAATTTACAGTAAAGTATGTTTGCTATTCGCCTCCGTCCACGACACCTAGTAAATGGTAGTTGGACGCTAAGCCCCGTCTGAAAAAATAGGCGATTACTTTACTTTTTATTTCTTTTAGCTTCATGAACCGGGCATAAGTTTGTGGCCGCAAAAGCGGAAGTGAAAAGCACCCCTCCGGGAGCGCCCATTGTCCGATTTTCTGTGATTCTTTTGGAGGAACAATGCCCTATCAAGAGCTCACACAATCCGGACATGATTGAGAACAAAGTAGAGCCTTCGCCAATTGAGGAAATGCCCGGTTTAGCAGAGGAAAGACTGCTGCCTTTACCCCAAAGACAACGCTCATACGGCATAACTGACGCTGGAAACTGACAAAGATGGTGCTCCAGCCTCATCCTCCTTATAGCCCAGACCTTATCCCCCTTCTGAATTGTATCTGCAATTCAACAGCAACGAAGAGACAAAACTGGCTTCGAGATCAAGGTACAGAATTCTTCACTGTGAAGATAAAGAAAGACTCGTAACAAGATGTGACAAATGCGTAGAAGTTGGTGGTTATAACGTGAACTAATAAACAAAATATTATTATGATGGAATAAACCATTTTTGATGTTCAACTATTTGTCTATTTAATTACTGAATGACTCTCATACATTTAAGATTTTAATGACGATAATAAAGAAAAATTTGCATATTAAACGGAAGGAAGATTCTACAAGCTCAGCATCATAAACACAATTTATTTAACGATCCCGTTAACAAAAATTAATGTGCAGATCGCAGAGTTTAAAAATATTTTTCCAACAAACTGAGTTGAAAACTAAACGCTCAAGAAAACGTCACTGTTTATACCACAGAAGTTTTATTTATCTCACGAACTGACAGAAAAACAAGTATCAGCAGTATCTACTAACTCTAATCAAACTCAATGTGATCTTTGTTCTAAAAAAATTCCGATGTAATTATCAAAGGAGAATTAGTTTAAAAGCTGGTAAGCCTTTAGTTGAAATTCAAGTCATGTCTGACTAAAAATAGATGAAGAAAATCTTTCTTCCTTACACCTGATTACCGCGCCAAGAGAGTAGATCTAGAAATAGAATGAAGGCCGAAAGCAGAACTAAGTTTCTAGAGATGTGTTAGAAAGGCCAATTCCACTACTAAGAACTTAGTTACCACAGAAGTTGTTGTGTGTTGTTCTACCGTGAAGAAAGTGGTTCTACATCTAAAGCTCTCTCCTCAACTTTAGTATGTTCCTAGTGCGGCTTCAACGGCAAACTCTGCACCAAGTTGAAGGAAACTGTGGTTAAAAACTCCTGTACTAACAATTATAAAAACCAGTCTTAGTTTCTTCAATAGGGAAACATATTCATTTTGGAAAATAGCTTTCCATGATTCGGCTTTAATTACAAAGAGGTACTTTTAAAGAAATTTTGTGTTCCCCGGACTTAGAATCGAAGCTGTAATTTTGGGTATTAAAATAACACTTTTAAGTAATCCTTAATTTTTATTTCTATTTTTTAATTTTATTAAATACTTCTTTTTGAGCTACAACCACATTCAATACGTTCCAATTCTCAAAAAAAAATCTGATGAGAACACTTAACATCTTTATCTTAGCGCAATCAACTTAATTAAATTTTCTTGAACCTTAGTTCTAAAGGCAGGTGAAAATGGTGGTTTGTAAGCCAATATTATACACGTTCACTTTAATGGAACCATTTTCGGTATAAAGTAAATATTCAATTTAGAAAAACACTTTGATTAGTATACATTTCAAAACTCGCCAAACTTGCCTTCAGTTCTTCCCTAAACAGAAATGATGAGGAGGTTTAATAATGGAGTTGCTAAGCTACACATACCACTTTCACATAGTTTAGCTATTAACAATTAAAATGATATCGCTTTGGCAGAACAGTGAATTGTTTTGGAGATGAAACCTCCTAATAACATGGCAGCTGTTCTTGTTGTAAATAGAATTAATTAAAATAAAACGTACCAATAACGACAGTTTCTTCAGAACAAGCAGAATATTGTTCAAAGTATAGAGAACAAATTTAGAATTAGAAAATATTCGACCCGTTTTCCGGCATTCAATCCAATAGGCCTCCTGATCCACCCCCCGAATTTTAGTGATAAATGAGATGTATTTTTGGCCATTTACACAAAAAAAAATTTCGTTGGGTTTTTACTTCATTGTAAAATAAGAACAGGGTACATCAATTTCAATCGCATAAATAAAATTCCTAGGCAAAAATGGGCACCATTTTCTAGGCCCAAAAAATTATCAATTTAACAAAGGGATGCTGCAAAGTAAAATATTAATTAATTTCCTTTACAGATTTTCCAACTTATTTAATTAAAAATTTTCAAATATTTTCTGGGCGTCAATTACAAAAATGGTGCCAATTTTCTGCTAAGTAACTCCATATCGCCAATTAAATTTGTAAAATAAACATTTGACTATTTTTTCGAACGTTAAAATAAATCAGTAATTAGAAATTTCGGCTTAAAAAGCTATTTTCTCAACAGATTCTCTCATGTTCCAGCATCTGGATAACATTCTTGCAGACAGAACTTTCAGCAGTAAAAAAAAGTAAAAGTAAAGTAATCGCCTATTTTTTCAGGCGGGGCTTTAACGTCCAACTACCAAATTAGGTGCCGTAGACGGAGGCGAATAGCAAACATACTTTACTGTAAATTTCTTTTATTAACCATTAAATAAAATCCAAGGCCTAAGACCGGGGAATCGAACCCAGTACCACAATGCATATTAGCTTCGCAGGTCTCGCCTCTAACCGCTCGGCTACCGTGGCGCCTAACTTTCAGCAGTTTAGAACTAGGCAAACGTAATTTGAATCGTCAAATTACCGAATCCTGAGGGCCAAATTTTTAAATTGATGAAATAAATGGAACTGTTTCTTCTTTGCAATGTTCTGCTCATACAAGTGGGGATTCATTTTGATTAGATTGAAAGAGTTGAGCTACATAATTTTAAAGTATATCTACCGGAACTCGCAATCCAGATCAATAGAACTACATTTTGGCCTAATTTCTAATGACAAATAAAAAAACAAACAAATGAAACCATAATTAACATTTCCTTGTTTCACGCTACATCAGAATTTAGAATCACTCACCTACTGGGGGATGAGTGTTGAGAGACCACAGTGAGGAAGTGGATATAAGATGTTTGGGTGTTAGAAGCAAGGCGGAAACAGAGGCGTTACTTTCCAGTCACGTATCTAATACATACCCGTTTACACGACGCACACATACAGACACCATCGACTACTCTAAACAAGTAGCGTATTTCTGTTGTTTATGGAGCTTCACGTGACAAAACTGCAACATGTCCAACGTAAAACAAACTTTATGTTTTGTCTACTTTCAAACATTATCAGAAAGTTGGTTCAACCAACTTGCCACAAAATATTCTAAAAATAAATTTTGCATATAAAACAGTTTTATGCAAGGTTGTTACAAGAGGAGGGGAAGAGGATTTCAGGAAATTAGATTTAATTGATTTTTTGTTTTAATTAAAAACGAAAATCGAAACTGAAATGAAAAATTAATTATTTAAAGAGAATAGATTCCATCTGTAAGAATAATAAATTTGATGCAAAACCATTGTAATTAAAACTGTCCGTTTCGACAGTTGTACGAGTATAAGGGTTTATCGACAAAAAAAAAGCATATAAATTAGAACTGAATATTTTGTAAGCTTAAACAAAAAAGTAACAGAACAGATAGCCAGATACGTTATTCCGGGATATCAACCGAAATTGAGGGTACTACTTGTGTTTATCCCGATTCAACCAGTTTATTATTTCCCTTGATCAACTGAGTAGACTCATAAAGTCAACGGCTCTATGTGTTCGAGATTTTTCACCATTTTTAACGTAAAAAAGAAAACCTCCAGGCTTAGATTAACATAAAAGTTTTTTAAAACGCCTTAAAAACTGAACATATCACATACGCTAACTCCAGCCATAGAAAGTAGATCGTATTAAATTTTGCGATATCCAGGCCAGATAAAGTGGTTCTCCTAAATCGCAGAAAGATAAAACTTATAGGGAGATTCTCACAGAATTTTACAATTTTGGCCCTCTTATAGAATGGCGCCACGGTAGCCGAGCGGGTTAAGAGGCTGCAAAGCTAATATGCATTGTGGTACTGGGTTCGATTCCCGGTCTTAGGCCTTGGATATTATTTAAAAGTTAATAAAAGACATTTACAGAAAAGTATGTTTGCTATTCGCCTCCGTCCACGACACCTAATTGGTAGTTGGACGTTAAGCCCCGCCTGACAAAACAGGCGATTACTTTACTTTACTTTACTTATAGAAGAACCTGACAGAAAGTTGGCTGCCTTAGATCCCTCAATTAGAAAGGATACTTCAGTTACCTTTCCCTTGTGAAATTCTGGTAAAAGCGCTTCGAGGGCAATAAGGAACTATTCTCTAATGCGCCCTTTTGAATGTAAAGTATGGTTCCATAAATTAAATACTATTAAGAACCATTAAATATGTTACTAAAACTGCGGAAGCACTACTTTACTGATTGCACTTTGCGAAAGTCTCGGAAAACTGCTTCTAAATAATGCATCCTTCGCAACAACCATTGTTTCACGCTTACAATCACATAGAACGCTTTAAATTTTCTGAACTTACAATGATTTTTGGGGCCATATGTTAGTTTTCTGTAGCTTATCAATTTTATTTCAAATTTTTACCAAGTGTTGCAATTGCAGAGCTCTTGGTAAATTTTAAGTAAGGAAATTTGTACAATTATCATGTTCGTTGACTGGTCGTGGACTAGATGGTCGTTTAATCTACACAAAATTACGAATAAATATTATCAGTACTCAGGGTTGATATTATTAATGATCCAAGCCAGCGTTTCCTAACCTGTGGTACGCGTAACACCGGTGGTAGGCCAGTTGTTGGTTGGTGGTACGTGAAAAATAATCAATAATGACGGACATAAAAAATTAAATCATAAAAATATCATTGATACGTTTTTTCCTATAATTCATAAAAATTATTTTAATTAAATATTGTACAGTAAAGTTGTTAATTTGTACAGTAATAAGGTTAGTCTGTCTCAAGATATACGAGAAAATATAATGGCACATTTAACAGGGTTAAAATTGTC
This sequence comes from Rhodnius prolixus, assembly GCF_049639745.1. Classification (NCBI taxonomy): domain Eukaryota; kingdom Metazoa; phylum Arthropoda; class Insecta; order Hemiptera; family Reduviidae; genus Rhodnius; species Rhodnius prolixus. The sequence continues at coordinate 38,758,753 of NW_027411614.1, read as the reverse complement.
TTTCATGGAGTATTTCCCAAAACCCGAAAACACAAATGATAATTGGATTTCAAACCTTTTCAATAAAGAAAATTTAGGAAAAGCTACATCATTATCGATAAAAGATAAAGAAAATTTAATAGAATTATCATGTGACAGAGCTTAAATGATAACTATGTAAAGATCTGCTTAAAGAAACTGATGGTAATGAGTAATGAGTAAGCTCTATCCAAGCTAAATTAAATTTAATTTTAAAAAAGTTTTAAAACTAAGATCTTACACTTTACAAAGTTTATAAAGTGAACATGAACTTGAACTCCTTTGTAACAGATACATTATATCTCTATACAAATAAAGATAATAATAAAAATACGCTGATCTAAGCGACGCAATCTTGACTTCTGGGTGCACATGGCAACTTGATCAACACTGAACTATCTTTAACCCATGATATATCCGCATTTTAGGGTGCATGAAATATTCTAATTGCTTACCCTACCCACTACATATCCACGCTATATCCTTGATCCTTGGGAGCTCATTCAAATATTATGTTGATCAATACAAATATATGAATAATTTATTTAAAAAAAAAAAAAGAAAATGAAATAGATAAAGATGATTTAAAAATGATATTGATAAAGCTGTTAATATTTATAAAATGAAATGGTAGGAGCAAGATGATGCAAAGTGGGGTACACAGGCAGAAGGACCTCCTCTGGGTTAACCAGAATCTAGGGAGAGATAATGGTGCAGTCACCCGACCACGACCTGTCTTATCTTTAAATACTTTTTTTTATCTCAGTTTTAGCTCTCTCGCTCTGGCCCTACTTCTGCCCCCTTGCAGACCAGGCTTGCTTAATCTTAATTCCGTTTTAAGTAGGCGCGTACGCCTCCCCCCCTCTAACCTGCAAGTTATTAACCGACCTAGTCATTATTAAAGTTATTTTTAATCCAATAACTATGAACTAATGGATTCATAGTAATTGAAAGCGAACACAAACCAAAATCAAGAATACAGGCAAAATATATTTTTCCTCAAAAAAGAAATAATTTTCCTTTCATCTCTCACACTGAAAACGTCTTTTTCTTATTTTGTTTTAATCGGCAATTTCAAATAAAACAAACGTGAACGTTTAATACCTGATATTGACTCTATTTAAAACAAAAACGACTCACTAGAGTTATATAGGACTATCTTACACTTACATTTAACCATGTTGAAGACTCACTGGACATACTCATACATTCCCACCTTACACTCAATTATTTTTTACCACATTACCTGTTAAAATGTTTATCATCAAAACTGATTAAAACTAAAATTAAAATTTAATTAGATCAAATAAAATTTTCATAATTTAAGTTTTAATCTTAATTTTTTATGATTCACAGATTAAATTCCAATTAAATAAAAGTAAATTTAATATCAATCAACTAATTTTGACCTATTAAATTTTTTAATTTTAATCACAATTAAAATTTAATTTTGATTTAATTTAATTGGAATTTAATTTTCGCCCATCTCTGGATCACAGTCACAGATTAATACTGACGCTAATGATGGGCAAATTTCCAAATAAAGTCTTGTTTGTAATTCTGTAAGGAAATTGAAAAATATAATACAGATTTTTGTCTGATATTCTTCAACATCACACTTTTCCACATGAGCCAGATATCCAGAGAAGTTCGTTAGAACGATATTTTATTGAAGTAAAAATTTGAACAGTCACACTAACTATAGGATATAGCCTACCTAGATAAAACAGCCAAGATACGCTTCTCCTAATCACAATAAAATGTAAATAAATAAGGAAATGGATACAAGGTCTCCTTTATGCTGGAAGATAGATAAGTGACCATCTTTGGTTGTTGCATTGAAGTCATATCGACCTTGTCAGCATCAATGACAACAACTCTCTCAGATATTTCAAACATGATGTCATAACTATAATATAAGATAGAGGGAGAATATTAATACTTCTGTTAGAGAGCATAATATAGCTCATTCATATGCATTTATTAAAGCTACACGGAAATATTAAAAGAAAGAGATACTTAAATTGTCTCAATTTTAAAAGTACTTTAAAGTACATTCTCAATATAATTAAATGAAAACAAAGCAGCCATCTCTTTCTTATACTTGTTTTCCAGCTACAATGTAATTCCGAATTTAAATAAAAACTACGTATTTTATTCCTACTAGCAACATGCAGGTTGTAAAAACTGCATTATATGGCTTTAGGGAAAAAAGGGAAAAAAAATGTATCCACAGACCCCACTTCAAAATGGCCGATAACTAATTATTCTAGTAAAATGACTGAAACAATAGTTACGAGTATTGATTCAAAGTTTTTCTTAACTATTCGAAGAAGACTAATTAATTATTCGTAAAAGATTATTTATTCGAAGATTAGAGACAAACCGTAAAGGCCTTTTCGACCAAAATTCAGAAAAGTGGAAAATCCGTTCAATTGGAATCAAATTTGGAACTTAAGCCAGACTTTAAACTATCCTTCAATTCCTGAAGTGCTTTTAAAACAAATTATACTGTAATTTTTTTCCAATTAAAATTGTAGATAACTAAGAGTACCAGTAAGCACTAAAACATTATTATAGAAAATCGTTAGACATGAAAACAGGGGTCACAAGCAGAACATTTGTAACAGGATGCCAGTTTAGGATTGTAAGAGAATTTTTTTATGATTAAATAATACATTTTTTAATAACAAATTACTCAGTTTTTAGATCGAGCAACTGACATTATGTTACTAAGAAATAGACTAGGAAATCTTAAGTAAAACGCGTTTAAAACGGAAACTTGTTGGAGTCTAGAGCGCTCTGAAACTTGAAAGGTCCACGACAATCAGCTTGATCAGCAACAAAAGTCAATAAAAGGATATATATAAAGTCTTTGTCAGAAAGTTATAAGTAAGCAGAATAACACACAGCTTTTTATTGCCTATATTCAAGCTTAACCTGTTATTTCCTCAGCGAGAGCAGTTCAATGATTTACGATCAATAAAATAGAAAATCTGTTGATTCAGTAATCTCCTAATAACTTTGTTCTGTAGTCAAAATAATGATATTGTAACAACCATCAAAGCTAATGGTTACCAAATATTTACAAAAAAAGAAAGTTTGTAATGAAACTTACTTAGCTATGCTCTATAAGTTGTAATAATGCTAAATAATTATCTGCTCAAAGAAACCCTAATTCTTGCAAAGAATTCATGAAGAAATTGATGGAATAACATCGTTCATTACCGACAATGCTTGGAGGACAATTAAAAAAATAAAATAAAATAAATAAACGAATAGCATCATAAAACATATTCTTTTATCAATGGAAAGAGTTAATACTAAGATAATAACTTAGCTCTAAATCTGGCACAAGCCCAACATATTGCGCTCCATTAAGTTATGGCCCAAAGAAACGCCTCCTGTAACCACCATTACAAATAGAGCTATTTTATCCAACCACCAACCAAAAAAAAAAAGAACATGTACAGCTGGGAAAACAGCGTGACTAAATCTATCTTATTGCTGTCCGGAACCTCTTCAGTAATGTTCTCTCGTTAAGTTAATGCTGTCCATCAACAGGCAGTGTGAGCTATTTGTGAGGCTCCCGTAAAGAAAGGAAAAAAAAAAAAATTGACTGGAACCAGGGATTTCTGTTATGAAATTAACTAGTCTCCATAAAGCTGTCACGTTACTGGGGATCCTCTGAAGATGAAGTAATTTCCGAAAATTTTTTTTGCGTTTATTTTTGCTACAATCAGCGCGATGGCGCTATAAGTAACAATAACATAGTAACAAATGATGCAAACGAGTGGAGAAGTTACCCAGTGGTAATACTCCAAAATATTAGACTATTAGTCACTCTCTTCACTTGAGAGGAGATTTCAAGGCCACTGTCTCTTAAAGCGTCTTGTCCGGGTTATCAGGAAGAGTTCTTGAAGAAAGATTTTTAACTAGAGGATTTATAAGAGACTGCAGGTTGAAGTTTTGGAGTTTTCTGTATCGTGTTTTGGCAACTTGTATGCCAAAAGGAATGTTAAGGTCAGTGTGTAGTCAGGTTCGATGTTACCCTAAAAAAAAACCAAACTCTGGTCGGTCCAGATTTGCGCGTTACTTACTTCTGTAATCCCACAGTTAAACATCTAGCATCAAAAATTGTTTCCACATTTCATTTCAAGATTAAGACAGCTTTTAAGGGATAAGTATTGTGTTCAGGATAATCCATTATTAAATTAAATAACCCTGACACTCTCTGATCATATCAAATAAATTTTCTTTCGCTCATTATTACTGCATCAAAAAAGTTGCTCCAGCAGATTTACACCTAACATGAAGTTGGTCGGTATTACTTAATAGATATCACTTCCTTCATTACAAAGGAACTTCTGGGACGGCCGTTAAGTCTGGCTACTCCCTCTCTCTCGCCAAGAATCTGGGACAATGCCAAGAATGTTTTTCTTTCTTAAAAGGAACAAACACTATCATTATGATTCTTTATTAATTAATTATTAGTCAAGAAAAACCCTATCCGTTCCCCACCTTGCCATCTGATATCCTCCTTAATCTCTCCTATCGCCAGTTTCTTTTTAGCCTAATCGTTCAGATATTAAAGTTTTTACCCTCGATCATCATACTTTAAACAGAATAAAAAAAGGAAAAGGAACAATAAGCTATTAATAACCCTCCGAAGTAATAAATTATTAACTTTTTTTTTTAATAAAAAAGCGCTCAGCGGTGAAAAAAAGAAAAAGCAATTCTTTTTCATCGAAAGTTTCTCGATAAACGAGGCTTTTTGTGAAAATATTTTCTCTTTTTTCTCAAGCATTGAGAAATGAGTCACTTGCGAGTGAATTCTGTTAAAAATGACAAACCTTGAACACATTTTTCCAAACATAAAACTGGGCATCCAAATACTCATCCATACACTACATATCCATTCTCGATGGCTAAGATAATGTTTTCACCATTGTTTAACATCTTTATACCAACCAACTTGAGATTCGTAAAGAAATATTTATCTTTCTCTCAACTTTTACACCAGAAACTTTACCATTATGAACTTAATCAGTTAATAATACCATGCTTAAACAATGGTTGTTGATGACTTACTGCCACAAGATTCACTACTTTTGTTAGAAGTTAATCATCATGTAGAGAATGCGTGTAATTTTAGAGGCCTGTGTTTAATGCAGGCAGTGCACTAAGACACTCATGCACTAGGAAAACTCCACTTGAAATGTTCCAAATTAAAGTAACTATGTTTGTAAGAAATCAAAAGTTTTAGAGTAAAAGTTGGAGCTAATCTTATCTCCCACATTTCTCTTAAAAAAAGAACTATAATCGTGCGAACTTTATATTTATATTTTAAACCCCAAATATCCGATTTGTGGTCTGCTGAGGCCCGTAATAACAAATTGGTCTGTGAGGTGTGTGTCTTGCCAGATAAGAATCAAAGCTGGGCGTAAATTTCCAAATAAGATAACTCTCTTAATAAAGTATCTGAAATCATAATTACAAGAACTAATCAAGAAACAAGGAAGTGTAATTAAAGATATGCATTTTAGCCTAAATTTAAGCTAACAACTAAGTTATATAACGAAAGATTAAGGTGAATGGACTTTAAATTGGCTTGATTTAACTATTAATGGTATCGTTAATTAATCCAGTTTTTTTAAATGAAAAATTAAGGAACCTATAGAAACGGAATGTTAAACACAATATTGTTATCTATTACAGAGTTTTTAAATTCCTAAATTTCGCTGAAGTGTATTCTTCTTCTTCCCATGGTCCTATAATAGGACCTGGACCTCATTTAAGAGAGAGTGCCACTTCATCCGGCTATTCTCTCTTTCTTGGTTCGTAACAATGGTTTTTTCCAAAGCAGGGTCGTTGGCCCTGCGCTCAACCCCCAACCTGGAGGACCAGTAGCATTATTTCGGAGAGCTCACTCCTAGAAGAGTTGCCGTCACCTTGGCTAATGAGGCTCTTCTACCCATTCGCGGTAAGTCATCTGACTCGACTTATGGATGCTGCCGTTGACTAAAAAGATAGTTCTTCCGCCACCATCCTGACTATGTGACCCGCTGCAGTCAACATAGTTTGTAGATCATTTTGCCATTAAAATATGTTTCCAGGGGGCACTACGAGGAAGCGATCTACTTTACCCCCTGCTGAAGTGTATTACATTTATCACATGATCCTGGACGGAATTAGATTGGTGGAGCGTCGAATGGTACGCGAAGACCTTGTATAGGGTTTAACAATGGTGGCCTTTGAGTGGAGATAAAAAAAAAAAAACAGTTCACGGGTCACTGAGTCTCAGACCGGAAGTACCAAGAAACATTTCGAGATTAGAATTTACCCAAAAAACTGGACAACCAGAAATCACCTTTTATTATTTTTATGTTGAACAAGAGTTTGTGAATGAAAGAGTCTGTGGAGGAAATATGAAAAGTGAAAGTGAGAAGGAATAAATAATGGCCACGACTATAAACACTTTGAACAATTACTCAGCTGAGTATTCTTTATAGTTATGTCTAAGTGAGCTGAACTAAACTTTGAAAAAGAGAATTAAAGATAATATAAGAATGTTAACGAGCGTAAAAAAGGGAAGCGGTTGAAATACTGTCTTCTCCACAATCAGTATATTATAAATTGCGAGGCGCGGGCGGTGATGCCCTTTGGCAAGCGAATTAGGGTACAGATAGGGCTCCTAACCTATCCCTTCTCCCCCCAAAAAATCCTAATTCTCATCAAATTCTTCACTGGTTAACTCTAAAGCTACCTGTTTCATTATGCGCATTTTCAAATTCATTAAAGGCGAAGTTTAAAAAATTGTTCCTCCAAATTTCATTCATTCTAAAGATCCTCAGTCTAAGCACGGCTTAATTGTGCGACTCTGTACATTCTCCACACTCTTATCCTGTAAAGCCGTACGAATTGCCTCCATAATGAACAAGTGCCACAGATGCATATCCGGTAATCAGTATCACACTTGAGATAATTTCAACAACCTTAAGAGAGAGTTCTTAAGCTTATCATTCTCACAATAAATCTCTTTGGCTGGGCGCCAGAGTTGAGTAGGTGCCATTTCCATCATGTCCATTTCTTTTAATGTCCACTCGTTGATCCTGGCAGGTCTATTATAAGGCCAAAAAACAATAAGCAGACTTCTTTAATCCATCAAATTTTCATTGCCCAGGTAGGATACCTAGGACAAGATCACTGCCTTCCTTTGGCCTAGTTCATTAAGCCTTCTTCTACATTCCCTTACCAGCAATGATGAGTACTCTGGATACTCTAGGACATCAAAGGAAAACTGGAAGCGCTGACTGATTGCTAACTGATCTTTGTTGTTTAAACTTCGTCAGTTTTAAACTATTTAAAGTGCGGAGGCTGGTTGGAATTCTTGGAATTTTGCAGTAAGTTCTAGTTCTCTCCTTGGTATGTATCCTTTTACCATCCTTTTGCTATTTCCTCCATGGGTTCGACTAAAGCGCCATGATCGATCGATAGCACCGTCTCTACCCTCACATTCTGGCCTAGCGTAGGCTAGTATTCGCCAGACAACCATTATCTTACTGCAGTGCGAAGTTTCTTTTATTACCACTACATTACTCTTGTAATTTTAAAAAGTAGCAAGCGCAAAATTTGAAGCAGAACAGAAATGAAACCTTCCCTTCGCTGGAAATCATTATTGCTATTGTTATTTTGTATCTTTTGTCTTTCGCCATTTAGCTAAATTCACTAAATTAATCTATTCTTACTCACACACCCACTTATTTACATACATAAATTTAATAGAAACAGTTTAATTACGTCATAAATTTCAGAAATATTAAACACTCCGAACAATTGTAAATTCCATTTTCTGTAGCTGGAGCCAGATCAAAGAAAGCTGAGAGAAGTTGAAGGACAGAAGTTCTATGGACAAACATATAACATTTAATAATGGATGTTGCAATTTACTCTGGGTCATTTTAATGAAAATGGCGCAGTAACTACAAGGTTTTTCCTTTTGTCCGTCTCTGTGCTTTCTCACTCGCTGTTGGCCATGCCAAAGAAGTAATATGTACACCTACATGGGCACAATAAAAGCGCACAGCATCTCTTCAAAGAGAAGATCAGTCAGGGAAAATCACTTCCTAAAGGCCGTTGCTAAGCTGCATTGTGTAAAGTTGCCACTTGTATTAAACACCCCTGTGCACTTCATACATATTTATCCTTAACAACAAATTTAACACCTTCAAAGTACTCTATTTTTACAAGTTTAATAAGTTTTGGTTTAAAAAAAACAACTATTTTTAGTTTATAAAAATAAAATAGTTGATGAAAATGTTTTACAAGTAAGAAAAGCAGATGGAAATTATAATGCTCAATAAATTTTGAAAATAATAATCTATTATCATGTTGGCTGTGTAAAAAAAAACTATTTCTCTTTTAATAAAACTAATCTTTAACTTCCGATAACGCGAAATATTCTACCAGGTAGTGCACGGACATCATTTGCATTGATCACCGATTTAATTAAAAATCTCCACCTCATTAAACAGGTTTAGTAATACGAAGAAAAACCAAACGGATTCTCTGCCTAGTTTTCAAGTGAGAAAAGAGAAAACAAAAAAAATATGCAAATGTGAGATAAAAAGAAAAAATGGAACAAACCAACTGTCCAAACACCAAAAAATACGAACCATTAATAGCAGTTAGGTGTTCTACACACATATGGGACAATCAAGCCGACAAGATCGTTTTGCCCCATTTATTTTAATATTTTTGTAACAAAAGTTAGGTAGAGAAGTACGCTAGGATAAATTTTTTAATGGAAACGCTGATGTAGATAAATCTTAAAAGGGAATCATATAAACTTATTTTTTTTTTTTCTTCGCAAGTTAATTGACTCAATTTACAAAGAAATATGACATTTTGAGAAATATCACTTAATTATCATCTTGAAATGAATAAATTAGAATTTTTTTAAGTTTAATTTATAGATAGGAGCCGCTTCTTACCTGAAGAGTTAATGTAGAACTCAGCACCGCCTCCCAAGGAAAGTGCTGCAACAAAATAAATAATTGAGTACATTAGTTTATGAAAAAATATTTAAAAAATGGCAATAAATTATTCATGAAAAACTAAATAAAATGTGTAATAAATTAGCAATTTAAGTGAGGGAAAAACCAATTTACAGTAAAAACAGGTAAAAATTGTTAGAAATTAATCGTGCCCTCAAAAGTATTCTCGATGTAAACTCGATATAAAAAATTCGATAAAATCGATTACCAAGTAGAAAGAAAGTAATCAGAAGCTCAGCTGCAATGCATGTGCATGATTACTCATGAAATAATATTTTTCTTAGTCATTATACGATCACCCAATAATATCTAAAAATCTTTACTTTTAGGAATTGCTTGGAAAACTCCATTTAATATTAGCCGGCCGCTTTCTCCTCTTATATTCTTTTTTAACAAAAAAAAAAATCCATTCATATCATTCTCCATTTTTCTACAACTTCATATTCTATTATTAATTTCATCATTCTCGATTCTCTTTCATCTTTACCAGCCTGACTCTACAGCAATTTTAATCTTCTTCCCTCTAACACTTCATCCCTTCCTTGCAGCACACATTTGCTCTATTTTATCAAACCTCTCTTTTAGAAATTGTTTTATTTTATTTTCTATCATCTGATCTTCAATAAGTTCTGAATGAATCAGACACAATACGTAAAAGGGAAAATCATTCCATTTCGCGTTTCCATATTTTAAAATAACTTTTCGTTTGGTTGTGGTATTTTTATTGTTATTGTGCTTGATCTGATAATAATGAAAGACTTTAAGGTAAGCACAATAAATAGAAAAGTTCAATAAACTTAAAAATTGCAAAATTTTAGTTTCAATTTGGTGACAACAGTACCAAAATGGAATTTTAAGTTTGAACGGTTTTGCCATATTGTGTTCACAAATCTCAAGATAAAAAGACATTTCTGGTGGTTGGCAGAGCTCTGAAAAAAGGCTCTACGGCCACCAATGAACCTCAGTTATTGAAGGCTTTAAAAAAAAAGAAGGAAAAAAATACGAGTATTCAACGAGTAGTTGCAACAAATCGTAAGCATGCTCGAAGATCTGCAATTTAAGAAAACATTTCTTATGAATGGAGACCAGCGATCAAAGGGGATAGTAGAAATCAAGGTCTATGAGCGTACTCGTGTAGAGCGAAATGTTTAAAGCGAACCAGTGCCGCAGAGGAGATAAAGAGAGGGAGAACCAGTCGAGACAGCATCAGCAGACTTCTCCTCTCAACCGTAGCATTACCACGAAAAGATCCGACCAACCATCTAACCTCTCCACTGCACCTACTCTCCCCACTTTCTTGTATTTTTTCTCTAGACGGACATAAATAAACGGCGAGACCGAATAGTACAACAATCTCACGGCGAGCAATGTAGCTCAAGTCTATCCTGTTTCCTGTTTCTCTACACGCTCTCACCTCTTTGTAGCTTCCTGAACAAGAGCTAAGCGTCTAATCCTCTTAAATGTATACTTCTTTTAAAACCCCTTAACACGTGCCACACTTTTTCACTAATAACTCAGGACAAAACTTAAATTTAAATCATAATTATCAATAATTTTATTTTTAACATTTCATGCTTCTTTTAGAGTCTTTTAGATGGATTAAAATCAGCACATGTGAGAATAAAACAAAACAACAAACTGAAAAAACTGAAATTGCTGATACTGAAACTGGATCGGTAGGTGCTCTCTCGCGGCCAAATTAAAATAAGCTAATTGATTACCTGGGGAATTTCGGTGGCCTTAAGAAACAATATTAATTGTGGCAAGACTTATAAATTGTATTTTCAAGTTTTCCTTTTATTGAACTTATACTTTAGAATAGAATAGAATAAACTAATTTAATAATTGAAGGTATATACATATGTACATAAGGAGTTCCAGTATAAATACTATAACCTCCAGCTAATTACATAAATTGTTACTACAGTATAAAAGTAAGTAATGAGGGGGAAAACAATGAAAAACCCTCAGCCTCTAAGGAAGGTGTTACTTCAGGGAGTTCTTAACTCTCCTGTGCCTGTGCACCGTGTCCACACTATAGTCCCCTATTAGTCTGCATAGTTAGTTGTGACTTGATTCACACTTACTGATTAAACCAGTAGAGAGGTACTTGATGTAGTGTTCTACATAGTCCATGTTGGTGTTAGAGTGTAAGTCTGAAATACGGGGGAAAGTTGTCACAAGCCTGAGGAATTTATTTTGTATGATCTGCAGCGAGGCGATATTGGATCGACATGTCCAGACTCCAGGAGGGACAAGCATAAAGTAACATCGGACTAACCACTACCAGGAAGAGTTTATTCTCTGGGGATAGTTTAGAGTCCCTGCAGAACAGCCTTGCCTTTATTTACTTTGTCCTTTATGTAGGGGGGTAAAAGTCAGCCCACGATCCAGTAATACCCCAAGATACCTGATAGTAGCAGCCCACGGCACAATCCGTCCCCCGAAATGGACATGTCGATACAAGATCGGCCTGAGCTTACCTATACTTTCAATAACAAATGTATTAATCCAATAAATTTGTATAAACGCAACGTGATTCAGATTTGAAGTTCCCATTTCGAATGGGATCTAATTACAACTTTGATAAACCAATAGAAATAGAATCCTAAAATAATACTTTAAAGAGTTATTGTGGTTACAATTTTGACGGGAAAGTAATGAGCTCAACGGTTAGCATAGTACTAGGATTCCCACGCACAGATAGCGGGTTCGAATCCAGATCCAGAACCGAGAGAACTTAGTCCAGAGGACGGAAGTGCACTGAAGGAAGCTCTGGGCGCCAATAACCTTAGATGTGTGGCGCATCTTAAATTTAAAAAAATCTTTCTTCCAACATTGTACTTTATCAAAGTTTAGTTTACCAATGAACTCCCCCGCAGCTCGACTTATTAATAAATTGAAAAAAGAAGAGGGCAATCAGTAATCAGAAAAAACCGGCCTTCATCAAATCATACCCGAGAGTACAAGACGATTTCTTCTTTGTTTCTGCATGCTTAACTTGCAGGATTCAGTAAAGGGTAATTCAGCAAAGATTCAGCACAAATCCAGTAGGTAGTACGATTAAAGTTAACCGTATACTCAAAATCCTGGACTTACCCAGGTCCTGGAACAGGTAAATGTGCCCCCTAGAATGTGATGGAACTAGAGGAGCCAATGTAGTTCGACTTGGGCGGAAATCACTGCGTTGGCAAGTAACAAACGCTGGCGAATGTTCTCTAAATCACGCTATCCACTAACATAGAAGAATGAAAGTATAAAAGATTGGAAAAATAAAAATAAACGGAAAAATTAATGACAACCAATGTAAATTTAACCCGTACGAGGAAATGTACTCTCCTTTAAAGATCTTAGCGTCCCCCGGGGGTTATCCCAGCCTAACCACACATATAAAACTTGAAGCGAGTGACAACCCAACAACACTGGAGCTTCGGAGATAATTTATGTGAGTAAACTAGCAACCGAGAGTTCATTATCATGCACACACATACATACATACATACACCCGCATTACAAAATGTACTCATTTAACTCTTCATACAGACTCTCTCTACAGCATGCATAAACACCATACTTTAGGGAACTAAAACAGTTCTTTTAGGGCCTACAGGAGTAGACTTAGCTCTTACAGTTTACTTCTCTTTACAATCTAAAATGTAAATTTAAAAGCGTGCAAAGACTTAGAAATATATCCAACCTCCACACTGACCTGCAAACCCTCAACAGTGGGTACTTTTAGGTACCCAATGTTTTCCATCCATATTCATCGTCTATTTTAGTTATGCCATTTTAAGGTGAATAAATGGGTAAAAAAAGAAGCAATAACTTTGGGCATGGGGAAAAGAATGGCTGTACCCACCACTAAACTCATCAACTTCATTGGAGGCAAAGTAAAAAAAACCAAGAATATTAATCATAACTCAGAAATATTAGCTTTAATGGACATACTGTTGTCAGAAAATTTACTACAAAAAAAATGAACCATCGATAAAATGCATCTCATCTCGAATAGTGAGAGATCCAAGTCTGCAAACTAAAATATACTATCTTACTGAAAACGAATTGAGAAGCTTACTTACTTCAATATCTTCGCTAACCTCTTCTATTCGCGTACAACATTCTAATTAGACATAAATCCCAGCTGGTTACCCCTTTTTACATTAATTACCCTTTTCTTCTAATTGTTCAACTTTGGCATCGACCTCGATTAAAAAAGAGTTTCAATGATAATTGATGTTGAATTCGGCATGTTAACTCAAGGAGAAAACGTACAGGAGGCCCAGGTAAAGCTTGAAAACTTTCCCTGCAATAAGACTTGAAAACTGTTCCTTTTTAATGTAGAAGATAGAAAAGCGACAATACTTCAAGAAATAGCGAATCCATTTCGCCTATAATTAGCGCACTATAATCCATTTTAATGTTTTTTGTAGTAAATCCAGAGTAGGATAGTAAAAACTAATCGAATATATTTTTCACGTTGATAGGAACAGGGTGATTTTTTTTTTTTTTTTTTAATTCAACTACAAGCTACTTACTAGACTACTTGACCGCAGATCTAAACTCGACTTGAATCACAAACTGACAATTTACAAGACTCTGTTAAGACCCATATGGACATACGGAACAGAAGTGTGGGGCTCAACCAAACCTTCTAACTCCAAACGCCTGCAGACACTACAGTCTAAAATCCTACGGAAAATCCTGAATGCTCCTTACTACATTTCTAACCTTATAATACACACTGACTCATCCCTTTCGTCACTGACCTAATAAAGTTTCGCTACCGCAAATTTCACAGCCTCCTAGCTCTCCATCCTAATTCTCTTGTACAACAACTCTCCTCTCCTCACTTTCCCGACAATCCACCTCGTCGTTTGAAGCGGAAGTGGCCTAGAGATCTATTGTGATTAAGTCACTGTGAAAGAATTTCACCAGTGGGTGATTGCTCTAACCATGACATTACTTGATGCAACAATTGTTGCAGTTGTAAATATACAAATAAAGTGAGAAAAAAAATTCATTAAAATAAAAATGAAAAAAAAAGTAGTAAAAATGGTGGAAATTATAAGGAAAAGAGAGAGAAGAGAGCTCTACAATGAGAGCACAGAGATGCTGGAGCATAATATAGATCGAGAGAACTGGGAGTAATCTAGTTGCTCGGTGAGAGATCGTGTCCAATCACTTAGTGGGTAACAGCTACACTTTATTCCACTCGCCATATCCATCTGGGGATATATAAATGACTAGCACCCTGCATTGGTAATCACTTTACGCTGGGTTATCTAAAGCGGCATACTGCACATACTAGCTGGAAATAACATTTGCATCATTGCCATTTCATCACGAAGATAGACCATAACAAACAAACATACAAAAATAGCTTCAATATATAATTTCAATCATATCCTTGTTTTAAATACGTCAGTAAGGAGGCGCCACGGTAGCCGAGCGGTTAGAGGCGAGACCTGCGAAGCTAATGAGTATTGTGGTACTGGGTTCGTTTCCCGGTCTTTAGGCCTTGGATTTTATTTAATGGTTAATAAAAGAAATTTACAGTAAAGTACGTTTGCTAGTCGCCTCCGTCCACGACACCTAATTGGTAGTTGGAAGCCCCGCCTGAAAAAATAGGCGATTACTTTACTTTTTTACTTTTTTTTTTACATACAAAAATAGCAAACCATGTTAATTTAAACATAGGAAAGAATTCTTAACATCGAGTCCCAGAGCTGTCAATTGAAGACACTAATTTAAAATAACTGGTATGAATACCCTAAAACTTATATCAGCACAATTTCCTGAGTGATGTATGAACTTCAAATGAACATAAATGCAAGAAGAAGTTTAGCGCCTTTAGCTAAATGCAGGAATGTAGTGGGAAGTTAACGTCGTATCAGGTAGGAATAAAAATGAAATTTGGGGAAATGACATGCTAAAACAGTAACACCTAGACAACAATGAAATCTTCGACTAAATTAAGACTGAGTAGAGAAGATGGACAACTTTTCAGAGCGTGGTATCTGAGCAAGAAGGGCCTTTACTTAGGACTAAATATGGCTCCCTTCTTTCTTTTAATAAGGAAAAGGGAAAAAATATTGTGAAGGTAGCAATCAAAACCCACCCTTAAATGGGCGATTTTCTAATTCACGTTTCAGTGTTGAAACACGAAAACGTTTACTCTTGCACCTGGTGAAGTGAAAACTAACAAGTTTTCCACTGAACATTTACCACAACCTTTCAACTGTCTCTTCAGGAATTTTCCCTTCTTGTTGAATTGAGATGGAGTAAGAAGAAGAAGAGGAAATTGTATATTTACAGTATTGCCAACTGATATAATTAATTTAAATTAAAAGTAATTTAGAGAGAAACAGTAATGGCTGCTTAAATATTTTAAAATGACAATTCAAGTCAGTAGAGTGCACTTCTACAATCCGAACAAATTTAAATAAATTGGATCAATACTGGGTCAAAAATTGAAGTATCAACCCCTAGGCTCTAACTACTTAGAAATTTTCCCATTCAAATAAAAGCAGGGGACTTTAACAAGCAAGGAGTACTTAAGAATTCAAAAGGTGATTTAAGAAGCTTTAACCGCCGGTTTATCGATTTTTCCTCCTACTTTTCTATTAACAGAATAATCTTCTTAGTTTTTAAAGTTGAATTTTTTTTTTTTAAAATGACATTTTAAATGAATAGAAAATGCCACAGGACGGTAATGTGGGGGTAAGTGGTTTTAAGTTTAATTAAATAAAAAGAATATTTGGACTTTAAAACATGTAAATATTGTTATTGCTGCAGCAGTATATTGAACTTTATACGCAAAACCGGAAATCCATGAACTTCATACTTTGTAAAACAGGTAAAAATTCTGAATTGGACAATTCCATAAATGGAAGTATCTCTGTAAGAAATGTTCTTCTCGTTTTTTCTAAGATTTTATCAAAAATGATTTCAACGATGTTCAATAAACTTCGTACACACATTACGCATGCGAAGTTAAATTCTAAAAATAACTCAAAAGAGAAAACAATCAGAGAAAGCACCACTTTGATTCATATTCCGTTTTGACGTTATCAAATCCATCCGGTAGAACCGTTTGTTGAAGGGTAGATCGTCAAAAACTGCGTCAAACGGAGTAATGTTGAAAAACGCCAAACTTAGATAATTTTTTTCTTAAAGGGCATAAAAATAAAGGGCTTATCGTCCCTGGAATTATTTTATAACAATGCAAATAAAATATATACATATATATATTTTTTAATTTGTTTATTTATTTTGCAACTGTATCCTGGTACAATAGGCAAAAGTGATGAGGTAAGGGATGGCGCATATAGACATACACGCGCACATGCATGTGCGCCAAGGGCGTGAGTGGAGTGATGGAAGCCGTTAGTTCGCCAGATTGGCAAGCTTACATAGGAACCATCCTAGGAGGTCGGCGTTGTGTTGAGATGATCGCGTGGCCACCGCCGCTTTAGTCTGCGATGTGGATTTAAAGGAAGTGTTGTAGTAGACATGTTGTGGATCAGAGGGTTGTAATGATTGTGTAGATTTGAGTGGAGTTTTGTGTACCGGGATTGGGCTATTTCAGTATCGAGAGGAATATTGAGATCAGAGTGTATAGTATGATTGGAGACGTAGAAGGGAGCGTTAACTATTGTGCTTCGAATTTTTGATTGTAAGGTCTGAAGTCGGTTGATGTTCGATTTTTTGGCACTTCCGTAGAGTTGTATTCCGTACGTCCATATTGGGGCAAGTAGAGCGGTATATAGTGTTCGTTTGTTCGTCAGGGTCAGTTTTGATCGTTTGTCGAGTAGTCTTTTCAACATTTTATACCTCAGATTGAGGTCAATTCGTTTGAATCCCGTGTGGGGGTTCCAAATTAGTCGTTTGTAAAAATATATTTAAAATAATTGACTAAAAATACTTTTTTACAAAATATTTTTTTTTTATCTAAGCGGTTATACATTAAATAAGCTTTGAACTTTCGAATGCTTTTGGTGTAAAAGAAAGAGAAGAATTCTTGGAATCAGTTAGTGTGGAGGGGACAAGTACCGAGATACAAAAGGCTAACTAGGGTCTATTTCTGCTCTAAATAACACTAGTGGGAGGTACCGCCTGGGTCTGTAGGGCTCTTCAACAAGTCAGGGGACACTAAATACTGGCCCTTTTCTAACTTCAGTAAGCGTCATTCATTAGAGAGGAAACTGGTCGAAGATTATGTTCACATTAAAGGTTGTAAACTTCTACTCGACACTCCATAAAATGAATAGTCTATAAACTGACAACTCACTTCTAGAACATAAAACCGGGCTTAGTAAAAAATAGAAAAAATTAATTTAGATTAAAAAGTTTAATACGTGTGAAAAATTCAAAGACAAATTTTTCTTTACTTGAGAAAAGACATCGTAAAACAACTTTTGCATCGTTTTATAGATATTCTATGCCGAGAAATCTCTTCAAACATCAAAGTAAAGAATCCAGGACATAATGATCAGAACCGACTGTTATAACCAGAATCGAAAACTCACGCATGATCCAGAATTTGGTCTAGGAAAAAGTAAATGAAAAAATAATATTCAGGTTAATAAAAAACCAAAAATTATTAACATTTTAGATAATTAATTGTTTCTTTTAACAACTGTGTAACATTTAATGTTAGTACAAGCTATTAGCAGCAAGTAAATCAAATGACTGATATCCAGCAAGGTTTTTAGGATAAAAGCTGGTTAATGAGAAGTTTGAGATGTGCGGAGAGACGAGTGTTAAATTTGGATAAGATTCAATCTTTTAGGCCCAGAGTGTAGGAGTCTATTGAAGACATAATGAGAAGCACTGGTTATGTGGCGTAGAACTAATGATTAGAGACGATAGATGCTGGAATGCTTTGACTGAAACCCACAGTTCGAGTCCCGTAAGTCCATTTTCAGTATTAATAGAGTATTATAATCAGAACTTTATTGTTTAAGTCGTATTGATTGTAAGTCAAAAAGTCTTGCAAGTAGGTAATAAAGCTTTACAAATACCAGTTCTTAAGTTAAGGGCGAAGGTATTGTGGATTTCATGTTCGAGGTGTCGTACAAAATGTAAGAAAACAGTCGTAACAGTAAAGATTGTATTCTGACATTTTAGGGCATTATTTTTAATTTTCCACCATTAATTAACTCCAATTCTTTTAAATAGCTTATAGGTTGTAAAGTGCGATTAAGCTGGACCAGATCTAGATTAAGGAGAAGGTCAATTGTGTCAGCTGCATATGTTAAAATAGAGATAATTGGAAGATCAGAAGAGTGTATATTGGCCTAGAATGAGTTCAAAGAACGCCACCTTCATGAACTCGCAAGTCTTCATAGGGTGAAGATATCAATGTTCCCTTATCAAACGCAGAAGTACCGGTTACTTCTTAAGACGGAAAGAAATAGAAATTATAGTAAGAATATCTTTAATTAAAAAATTTAAATAATATTGGTCATTGGAAGGAGATGTTTTCAAAGCCACGTTTTAGATGCTCTCACATCCTGCTAAGCTCCAGTCGGAAAAGTACACTTTTCACAGTTGTACAATAAATATCTTTTTCTCGTTAATTTCGAATTAAAAACCAGAATTCTTTTTTATAGTTTAAATCTAATTAATAAAATCGAATTTCATTATTAAACATTAAAATTGCATAAAACAATTAAGAAAGTAGTCCACTAAATTAAATAAATTATGTTATTTTAAATAATTATGAGTCTTGTATCAATATTAAATTTAAATATTAGGTAAATTTTAATTAAGATTTTCATTATTCATAACTTAATTAGTAATAAATACACACGGGACAAAATACATAAACTGTAATTACTGTGTTCATTATTTTAAAAACACTGCTATTTTATAAATTGACATTGTCGATTGTAAAGAAATACTTTGAAAACATTTTAATAAAATATGAAGCTTACTTTTATTGGGATTCATAACTAATTAATAAATTGCAAGAGGTTCTCTAATTAATTACTTTGTTTTAAAATAAATTAATTTGGAAATTTAAAACCATGGAAACTTTAAGAGGAAAATCTTGAAACATGTAACATACAAAGAGGCTTGCCGTCAGAATGTTGTTGCAGATTTTTTTGAATGAAAGTAACAGGAGAAAATCGCCAACATACCCCGCTACTACCACTTTCTCGAAGATAAGAAAACATGTACTAGGATGATAGAAGCGAGATTAGGAGCTTGAAATTGAAAAGATAGGTCCATACGCTGTATTTTAACATTGATAACCCCCCCCTTTAACAAAACAATCTCCAAGGGTCAATTTGATCAAGCTGGGTTCTGATTTTAAGCAGGAACTATCAGAATTCACTGTAAATATATATTATAAAAGTAATAGATATATATGGAGTACTGAAGACATATGCACAATGTGTAACACCATGGAGGAGGAGAGTTTAGAGCACTTCCTGTGCCACTGTCCACTCTATACAGCTCTGAGAAATAAGTACATTCACAAATACATAGGTGACGTAGTAAAAGAGTCCAGACTTGAACAACTAATTGCAATTAAATGTAGACAGCAAATTGACGATATATTTTATTACTGTACGGGTGCGCTTAAACTAAGAGCGTTTGTCATTAACGAATAGGAAAGGTAAAGAAATAAAACAGAAAACACAAATGAATTATATGAAATAAAAAAAAATAAAATAAAATAAGTTTGTACATATTACAATATAATCAAAGTTAGCAATATGTAGTAATAAATATATAAAATGAAATTAGGAAATATATAAAAATAGTGAAAAGTTCGGTTCTGTTCGCTAGGTTTGTGCCAACACATTTATTATGTTTATTTTGTGTACATAGTCTATTTTTGTTTGTATGTAAGTTTTGTTGATTTCTTAGTTCGAAGTATTATGTATTGATTTAGTTAACTTATGTTGTAGGTACGCATAATTGTGGCTCATTTTTTGTATGTAATTTGTCAGCTGTATATTAATTTAGGAGTAACTATCTATTGTAAATCTGTGCAACTCCCACTGTGTACCTTATGGTTATAACAGTTGTAAAAATAAAAATAAAAAATAAAAAAAATATCAGAATTCACTGTGAAAAACCTTTCAATTCTCAGGAAAAACATAATTTTTATGGAGCATGATTAAAAGTTATTAAAAGTTTAAAGCTTTTTCTCTATGGTTACAAATGCCATCATACAATTTTAAATTCAAGAATTGCATTTAGAGACGGAAAATTTATCATGTTTCCTAATTAAGGGGTGTTTAGATAAAAACCCTTCTTACTGTAGCAATAGCGTCCCTTAAAAACACTTTTCCTGTCCACAAATCCTGAAGGGATAAGCCCTTTAGCACACCTGAGGAAATATCACAGCCTAACATCATCACCTGTATATCTCATGAACATATCACGAACGCTAATACATGCGCGTACCCCTAGGCAATATCAGGCGCACCAACAGCACTGCGACCCAAGAGAGGAGCCTCGGTGGTTAAGCAAGGTGGTTACCTGTTCGCTCGGATGTCTGATGTGCAACAAACAACCATCCATAAATAAGTGTAACTCAACAAAGATTTGTGGTTTATCTCAATTTTTTTATATTAATTCAGGTCTATAAGCTAGAACAACAAACATTTACATAATTTTCCAACTGTCTATATTGATAACGCAGCTATTAATTGGATTTATGTGCCTTCATGGTGACGATTATGGACAAAATATCAATACAGATTGCTGAACAAGATGCTGTGGTTTGCTTCCAAGAACCAAACTTAGTATTGTATCAATATGGAAATGTACTCATCATACATTCCCCCTTTTCAATTTCACTCCTCCCTACCTTGCTGAATTCTCTGTTTCAGAGCGTTGTACACAAATCAATCAACACTATGGCGAAACAATATTAAATTTTCAATGCTATCAAACATTCTAGAATGCAATCATCCAAATGTAATCAAACATCTAGATTGAAATTAACATTGTTTAAAAATTAAAGGGGGATGTTGTCCTTAGGTCTGCCTTCCATTCTCACAAAGTGCCCAACCAATCAAGCTGCCGAGTCACCGAAATGCGCGCATTCATATTTAGTTCCTGTCTAACAGCTAGATTTCTAGACAAAACTTCTTAGTTTTACCCAGGATACATATTCTTTTTCTTCTTTCTAGGATTACAGCGCCCTAGCCTCCTCAATTTAGAAGATTTCGAGACGTATTAAGATACGGTTGTCGGCCCTACGCCCAACTCTCGAAACAATGGAGGACCTTGGATTGCAAAGGGCTTACTCCCTTTGCCGAAGCTGTCGCCAAAAGAAGGTTACCTCTTGGGTGTGTAGTGCATGTGCTTGTTTACGTGAATATAGTAGCATTAAATGTATGGCGGCGACCTTATTGTAGAATGAAAGTGCAAGGGAGCAGCTGCATGCAACAGCGACCCACAGCGAGAAAGATGTGTCTAAGAAAGAGCATTTCCACTGAAATTATCCCGCTTCTGTTTAGGATATCGTAAGAAGCTAGCAGAAGAAATCAGATCTATAGGGAAAAAAACATCTCTCTGATAGTGGACGACCGAGCTAATAATAGAAAGATTGGGCCAAAATTGGTCGGGTGGGTCGATGTCTCGAAATCAGCAGGCAGAGACGGAAGCCAGCGGTACGTACTGTTCCCATTCCATTTCAAAAAAGTTGATCGATACCCATTCAAACACCCAAACCCTAAACAAACAAAGTAAAAGCGCTTTAAAATACGGTTTTGACGATCTACTTAATTGTCCTAAAATGATTAGGAATTGGAATTAATAGTTGGAATCGTCATTACAGAAAAGTACAAAAATAAATCTTAAAAATAACCTCCAGACACTGCAGAACAAAAAAAAAAAAAATCCAAAGGCTTTAATAAATGCTCAATTTAGAATCTATTTCCGGTAAAAGTGAAATAAATTTGGAAAACATGCCACGAAATGCAATCTTGATAGGGAAGGAAATAGAGCCACGATCGCTGATAAACGAACTGAATACAAATCTCTTTTTATTTCCTTCTACAAACGTTTATTTAAAAAACAAAAAAAGGTCATTTAAAAAAACTTCGAGAGATATCATCACAACGTTCAAAGAGAAAACTTGATGAACTAAGGGGATTTAGTAATCTCAAAGCGAAGTATGAGAGAAAGAGGAATTCAGTAGTATGCTTGGCTGAGAAAGTCGTTCTGGTTGATTGCACAAGAGTGACAACGGCTCGTCAGACATTCTCCAAAAGCTCATCAAGAAAATATGGTGCGACAGACAACAATGGCGTAATTCTCGCCAAGATGATTACTACACAATCAGACAATAACTGGCGCTAACGTAGGCCGGTCGGTGCACCAGTTGATTAAAGATCCTCCTACACAATGCTATTATCTGCAACTTGCAATCTGATCGCACGATTATTCCTCGCCTTCATTATAGATAAAAGTATAATTAGAGGAATGAAGAAAAAGAAATCTAGCGGGACTTTTTTTTTCTTATCGCGATCTAGGAAATTAAATTTTCATGAAAATTTGACAACTAAAAAGACATTTTACGAATAATAATTCTTAGTTTTTTGGAATGCCCCCATACAATTGACTCATTTTTAAAAAACATTCATTCAGTAAATAAATTGCTACATTATATAAAAATCAAAGCAGACCAGAAAAGCAAAACCAAAATTTGTCCCCTGTAACTTTGTGACAATTGAAGGCGAAAACCAAAGAAAAAGGAATAGACGTTTGGGAAAAGTAATTCAGTTTTGGCAACAAATAACTATTTTGAAACTTACAACCGCAGGTGCGATTGCTCCTGCAACAAGTATATGTAGTAATTGACAATAACATGTTATAAGTTATCACCCATTATTGACAGTTCAATTAAATTATACGAACCCAGCGGCCGTCACAATTGACGGTTAGAGTCGCCTGTAAGTGTCAAAGATGAAAGCTGATCAATGAGAGGACTGGGGATGTGCGGAAAGCCAAGAGCTCAATTTCCTAGCACCGCACGATGATAAAGACTTGAATGAAAGGTACTTTTAAAGCCGAACTTAACCCGCGGATCAACTGAAAATAATGAGAAATGACATTTGAGTGGTTCAAATTGTCTTCTATGCTCTACTGCCTAGAGTTTACACCATTCCTTGAAATCCTTGAATGAATTTAAAGTTATTTAGACAAAAAAGAAGCTAATAAATTAGTTACATTAAAACAAAATAATCCGACTGAAAATTTAGATAAATGTTTTGTCAAAGTGAGGAAAAAAGAAAATAAAACAACAAAATAAAGACAACTTAGATGATAAAGAAGGAACAAATTAAAGGTGAAACAGCGGTTTTTTCTATCTTCTTTTTGTGATGGCGGACATCCAAATAAAGCTCACCACAGAGCACTCCAGAATATTCAATTAACGAGCTTTGAATTAAAAAAAAGAAAAAATAGAAAAAGGAAAACTTCATCTCAAATGGACCAATTAATTTTATACAAGTTAAAACAATTATTCGCAAAATACTGTAGAGTTTATAATTCTATTTAAATTCCACAAATCAATTTCTGTAATAGTAGACTGAATTGGCCACTACACTTCCGCCTCCTAGAGGATCTCTTCACCACTAACTCCATATTGACTGTTTAATTAGACCTAGCTGTCTGGTTAGGATTTCTGAGCGCATAGGCTACCCCGAAAAGCTGAATTGATAGGATATATTAGCCTTTAGCAAGGATCCCACACTGTTATTTCCCTCTTCTAACTGAAAATTCGGGCTATTCGTGGTCAGTGCCTTTTTGATTAGAACTTAGGACTACTCCCGGTTCCCAAAGCAATGTAGCTAAAGAGGCCAATTCTACCAGCCCATGTGAATGTCTGTCTGAAAGGTAAAGCCATTGCTTCAAAAATCCTCTTTTTAATTATGATCTCATCTAGATTCTTGTTATTGATCTCAGAGTGGCAAAGAGCTCCCAATTTGCTACTGGTTTGAGCATAAATGTCCTCGTCTAATGCTGGTAGAACTCCAGAAAGGTTCTTTGATAAACAGCTGCCGATTGACATTTAAGGAGATGATACAGGATTTGATTCTCAGTCTCAGACTTAAAGCTTCTACTCTAGAGACAGAATGAAGATAAAATCCAATAAAGTGTGATTAAAGCTGCCGTTCATAGTTACCTAATTACCCATAGTTACCCTAGTTACAACGAAAACTCCTGGAAAAACAACAGGTAATACGTACTGTTTCCACGTGATCAGCAATAAGCTGAGTTAATATGAAATAATGACCAGCTAGGTTGATAAATTCCGCCGCTGGAGCACGTACTTCAAGTTTAAATTTCGCAGAACGTGCCCGAGGGTGGCCGATGTGCACCTGAGCACGTGTGCCACCATGGCCGAGGTTCATCCGCAACATGCCACAAACATTAACCCTTTTATTGACCCTATATTTGTATTAATCTCTTCTTAAGCTCAATGGCAAATATTATTCTGAACAGATATCGTCTTTACATTAAAAAAGAAATTAATTTAAGGATAATCTAAGTCTAAACTCAATTCCTCTTCCTTCTGCTTAGTTCGGTACCTTGAGATGTACATAAATGACTAACGTGGAACCCACAAACTAAACTAACGAGACAAATTAGTGTTGGCAAGACAATCGACGCTGCCACTGGAAGGAACTCCAGCGAGAGTGTTGCCGGTGGGCAGGTTCAAGCTTATCCACTCTTGAAGTCTTCTATCATATTCACTGATTACATTTTACTCTTTTGCAGATTGTGAATACCAAATGAATTTAAAAAAAAAAATTAAGGACAACTAAGAAAGGAATCAACCAGAACACGAACTCCACTTTGTGAACCAACAATCTGCCAGACTGTACTTAGAAAACTAGTTCTCAGCCTTGACCAACCTTCAACCTATATCGTTCTGTCTGCCTATTCGAATCATTAGAAACACCTTCCTTCGGGATTAGTCCACCATAACTCCAAAGAAGGCAAGAACTTCATCTCATCCTCATACAGTGATATTCCAGAGTTAAACTCCTAATTGAAAATCTGAATTCTCACCTCTCACAAGTAGTATGATATATGAGACTTTTCTATATTAATTAAAAGAAGGAGCCTTTAATAGCTGTCTTAGTTAAGAGAGAGTCGAAATAGTGCAAGAGTGAAAATAACCCAAGTACGGCTGAATCCGCAGAGAGCAAATGAATAATCTATACAGTTTCCGTAGAAGTGTAATCCCGACCAGGAGGGTAGAGGAAGAAAACTTCTCTTGGAAGGTTGCTCACCCTAGGGAATGATATTCCTCCCTCGGAACATGTCCCAACAAACTCTTATAAATTCAATCTTCATATTCACACAATGAACTCAAAATTAAAAGGTAGACTCAGCATAGAATAAAAAAAAATTCCAGAACTTTTACTGTCATTGTCACTGACTATAAAAAATGTGTAATAATAATAATAATAATAACGTATCCACAAAAACATTCTCCGCCTATATCGATTCTCAAATACTCTGAACAGCTCAGGAGGCTGTTATGCAATCACAAATGTATTTGTAAGAGATGGATAGGAATGAATCAAGATTCACTTTATAACTAAAAAAACGCAAAATAAAACTGTTAGACTGTTGAAGAAGAGGACGCACTATCATTTAAGGTCTGGTGGCCGGTATATTTATACAAGTCTTGATGAAGGGCCATATCAACCCTATTAACTCCTACATAACAATTCTATACCATTTATGGTGACAATAAAATATTACAAATAAATGATTTTTTTTTTTTTTGCGTTTATTTTTGCTACAATCAGCGCGTTAGCGCTATAAGTAACAGTGATAACAGGGTAACAACAAATAACAGAAGAATACGAGTGGAGAAGTTACCCAGTGGTAACACTCCAAAACAGGCTATTAGTCGCTCTCTTCACTTGAGAGGAGATCACGAGGCCACTGTCTCTTAAGGCGTCTTGTCGGGTTGTCAGGAAGAGTTCTAGAAGAAAGATTTTTAGCTAGAGGATTTATATGAGATTGCAGGCTGAAGTGGAGTTTTCTGTATCTTGTTTTAGCGACTTGTGTGACAAAAGGAATGTTAAGGTCAGTGTGTATAGTCAGGTTGGAGACATAAAAAGGAGCGTTTACAATAGTTCGAAGAATTTTAGATTGTAGAGATTGAATCCTTTGAAGATTGGAGCGTTTGGTTGAACCCCACAGCTCTATTCCATACGCCCAGATGGGTTTTAAAATAACTGTATAAATTAGTCTTTTGTTGTCCAGAGAGAGTTTTGATCTGTTGTCTAAGAGTCTTTTAAGTAGTCGATAGCGTCTGTTCAGTTCTGTTCTTTTAAGTCTAGTGTGGGGGTTCCAAGAAAGTCTTCGGTCTAAGTAAAGCCCACGGTAGCGGGCAACGTTTACTACTGGTAGAGGTGTTAGGTTATAGATGACTGGAGGAAGAGTAATGCGACGAAGAGTAAAGGTGATATTTTGAGACTTGGTTTCATTAAGTTTAATAGCCCATCTCTTGAACCACTGTTCTAAGGAGGAGAGATGTGACTGCAGATTTCTGTGAGCAAGTACAGGATCATGATTAGTGGACAGTAAGGCGGTGTCATCTGCGTATGTGAGAAGTGTAGTGTTAGTATCTGTTGGTATGTCTGAAGTGTAAATGGAGTAGAGAATAGGACCCAGAATGCTGCCCTGTGGAACTCCAGCGTCGATATGCTTAAGTGGGGAGAAAGAAGATCCTATTTGCACTCTGAAGTACCTGTCGGACAAGTAAGATTTTATGATTAAATAAATGATTAATTTTGTCTTTTTAATAATTAATTGGACACGAAGAGAATGAATAGAGAAAGGAGTTATCTGAGTGATTAGCGAATACTGGAAATGAACTTTAAAAAATGAACAGCCCGTTTCTAATTTACTTGTACTTAGAAATTCAAATATAATGCGGATTAAGTAAAATAGAATATACAAGCTGCAAAGAAATAAAAAAGGTATAATGCCATTGAAATGAATTTAATTTTACCCAAAAATGAAATACACACTTCCCGCCTTTCGTTTAAAATTGTGAATAAATTAACTTCGCACTTCTTTTACAATTCCCCGTTTTACTTTGTATACATTATTCAAATTTTTAAAAATACATCTTAGATGTCAAAAGAGGGGCGAAAAACGAAAAATTTTCAGCTACATCATCCAAGATATTCTTACAATACAACACAAGTAGGAAATGAATTTAAAAAGAAGCTGCAATAAAAGAAGACCACAAAATATGATAATAATATTCCTGTTATTAGAAATATGTTGAAATGTACTTTTTAAGGATGAAAAAATGTTCAACTATTTAGTTCAAATAAAAAATTTGAAAAGTTAGGGTGGGGAAAGCTGGTCTGTAACTTTGATTTCAACGACTTGGCACGATATACAGATCAGATAACCGGTCTCCATCTATCCTGAACAAGAAAACTGTATCAGGTAGTCGCTCCGAATTCGGCTCTTTTTAGGATTATTCTTACATTATTATCATTGCTTTTTTAAATATATTTAGCATCACAATTGAAGTCAATGATGCATCCTATCTCCTCTTTAGTTCAACCTCTACTCCGATAAAATGTTTAAAGAGGCTCTAGAAGAACTGGATAACGTTATTAAAGGTGAATGGAGTTCATGTTAAAAC
Organism: Rhodnius prolixus; assembly: GCF_049639745.1. Taxonomy (NCBI): domain Eukaryota; kingdom Metazoa; phylum Arthropoda; class Insecta; order Hemiptera; family Reduviidae; genus Rhodnius; species Rhodnius prolixus. The sequence continues at coordinate 38,731,018 of NW_027411614.1, read as the reverse complement.
TTTGAAATATGCCGATGATATGGTAATTTTGGTGTAAAGAGGATCTTCAGTTGCTTCTTGAAAGAACAGCCGAATCTGGAAGATTGGCCGGGTCTGGACATAAATATTACAAAAACCAAAGTTCTACAGCTAGCTTGAGCATGGTTCCGCCTTTTCCGACTTGGTGGCAGGATAATTGAGCAAGTTAACTCGTTCAGGTATCCTTGGATGCATTCTCTCTGTGGATTTAGATCCGGATAAAGAAGTCTGAGTGTAGAATAGAAACTGCTCGGGAAGCTTTCAAAAAAGTTGAGTTCTTACTTCTGCGACGAAGAATTGATGTTAAGGATGGTTAGATGCTATGGCTAGACTGTTCTTATGTATAGAGCTGAGGCTTGGACTCTTCAAGACAAACACAATGAGAAGACTTGAGGCCTTTGACTTACGACGCATATTGGAGGATCACTTTAGTCGACAGAAGCAAGACCTAATGCCCAATGGGAACTGTTAACCACCATCAAAAGCAGGAAGATCGAATACCGAGGCCATATTTTTGAGGAGTGAAAAATTATAGTCATCTCCATTTAGAATAGGGAAGCGTTCGCGAAAAATGAATGGCAACTTACGAAAAACCGGATATGCCACATGAAGATTAAAATCAATAAATGTATGAAACCATGAAATATGTAAGTTATGACTTTTATTTTAATTTATAATAAAACGGCGACATCCGCAAAAAAAGCAATTTGCTGTACAAAAATTTTTTTACAAAAAAAAGAGAAGAATTTTTACATTTTGTTGGCTGTCGTGTCACGTGCATGAAACAGCTGTAAAGAAATGTGCGCGTTATATGATCCAGCCACTCCTTTATTCGTTAGGCCTTTATTCTCTCCGTTTGATGAGAAATTAATTCTGTTACTTTCTCCTGAGAGGAAGGATTTTTATTTTTTTTAATTTAAAGCAATAATTTTCAAAATTTAGTATTTTTTCTCGAAACTATGTAATTTAATAAAGGGTATAACAGTACCATCGTGTTGTTTTAACATTTTAAAGAAGCACTGGAAGGAATAAGATTCAATCTCCTACGTAATCATCAGGAAGCTACGCGCTCCTGTTACCAAACTATAGAAGCTATACTCGTATATCCTCAACTTAAGGACCAGTAATATCTTTCCTGAAAGGTACATTATGACTGGGATGCCAACAAGTACACCAAGAGCCAGCTTATTCTTGAAGAGACTCGGCAGCATAAATGCAAGAGCTCGGTAACGATCAACTGAGTTGCCAGCTGAGAGTTTACCTTGTACAAATATAATGCATAAACATTAGCTTTTAGAGATAACAATCTTGTGAAGGTTACATTCATTAAAATTAGTTCATGCTTATCAAAATTCATTCATTCACAACCGTTGATAACAGATTCCTAATCAATAAACAAAAATAGTGAGTTCACTAAACCTTGTATCTGAAAGGTCAGCTTAATCAAAATGCATTGTAACATATTCAATATTCCATCCAGCCACTGGCAATTGGTATTCTATCCAAATTCCAAACGATTTTACCAAATAATTTTTGCGTAAATTGAATGAAGGCTGTTAATTCTTTGATTATTTTATAAAGTAGCGCAGGTAAACGGTTTAAAGCTCCCATTTTTTTTTTTTTTTTAAGTATCAGTGGTACTGTGAGCACGAAGCCAGAGATTGCTCATTAGAAATACACTTCCGCCATTGAGCGAATCAAAAGATGGAGGAAACATTTGTCCAGGAAGTAAGGACACTTTCGAAAGAGCGGAGGTGTTCAGGAATCCCTTTGAAGTTCAGGAATCTCTTTTTTTACCTCAGATCTGCTTAAAAACATTTCCCTAGAAGAATGATTGCAATAAAACCGTACTTTTAGCATTTCCCGCCCAGCATGGCGTTGCTATAAATTACCGAGCTGTTTAATATGTTTAAAACAAGGAAGCCCGTAAAGTAATTGTAAGCTTCTAATAATGAATTTTTTCTTTTATCAAGACTGACATCCGAGGAACTCGGAGAGAGCCAATTGACCCCTGGCGACCTTTTTATATTAGATTATTCTTGAACATCTCTAAAAAAATACAAGAAAAAAAAAACCTTTATAATGAAATATCTTCATAATTAAGAAGCGATGAAACAAGAAGGGTTTAAATAGAAGCAATAAATTAAGAATCATTAAATACACCACGATAAAGAGTGCTAAATGATATAATGAATAAAATAAATAATTTACAGCAAAGTGAGGGTCACTTAGTGAAGTAGACAGCGTTATTAAAAGACTGTCGTCTTCGGAACACAAGTTAATTTACAGCGATCATTATCATCTTTTAAATATTTATACTTCAAAATTATTATTTACATTATGTAAAATTTGTAAAAGATTTATTGATACAGCCGCCATTAATTACCCTGAGGACTGTATTTGTTATTTTAAACAATTACTTACGGATCTAATTGGCAAACAGGTTATGGACCAACTCAAGTTTTCATATTGCCAAACTAAGATGTAAGTAAAACGAACAATTTTTATTTATATATTCAATTAAATAATTTATCTAATCCGCTTCCTTGATATTGGTCAGAAAGATCATTTATTTAATCAAAAATAAATTACAGCAGTGGCTGCATATGGCCACTTTCAGACACCTGGGACTCGTCGCAGTCCATCACTCATTCCTCTTTAGCCCCATCATTATCAAAGATAGAACCATACATTCTGAAGGAACTTGGAGTATCTGCAAATTCATCCTCTTCTAGAAGTTTGAATTTAACGGGATTTCCCAGTAAAAGGTTTCATAATAAAAGTTACAAGAGCTGCACTTGTTTAAAAAGAATATGGCCTAGTTAGTAGACAGAAATTGAGATAAAATACCAAGATCCATTTTCTAGAAATTCAGCAAAATGGTACATATTTTCGGATTAAAGATATCATACAAACTCCGGATATTAGCAATCCATTTTATCCTCCTCAATAACACTAAAGAGGTTAAGGACCAATCAATCAACTAAAACAGCATTTTAGAAGCAAACTTTCCCATTTCTCTATCAAAAGCCCACTTGGATTTTTTATTTTTTTAATTTAAGGCGCGTCTTCCCCGTAGGGGGAAGTGGATTAGCCACTTCTACAGGGTACTTGGCGTCCCTGCGGGTATTCCAGCCTGAACAACATGAACATGAGCAACATATACTGTTATGCCCCAATAAATTTAAACAGTACACGTAGGGCATAAGTCATCTGTACAAGGAGGGGCTTATTAGCTCGGAATTGTTGTACAGATTGTGTCAGGATGAGGAGGAAACGGCCTCTTATACTGGCTGTTCGATTGTGTTGCAATCGAGTGACTGCGCTATGAAAACTATGGATCTTTGAGACCATAGTAGCAAATAAGAGATAGCAGCGCAAAAAGAACTAGTAGGGAAAGTCCTCAACCTCTTTGGTAGGGGAGGTTTCATCTACTAGATCCAAAGGGGTAAGGCACAATAAGCCTCTTTTGGCTGCGGTGCCGTGGGGAACCTGTCTTCATGTGACTCCAGTTCGATACATAAGCAGTGGTATTCCCCTAATTGTTCTCTCTTCTTATTGATTTCATGCACCCAACTTCGTCTTTTCTTCTTTTTGCTTTGTAACGCTAATAACAGAAGGAGTTTCTCTTCGTCCGAGCACATACTTAATGTATAAAAATTAAAACAAAGAACAAGAAAACGCACTACTACTTCTCAAGAAGAAAGCGACCAATCTAGACCGCTCAAACAAAGATATCGCGTCCTGTGTGACGTCCCCATATCGCAGACCGCCGCTGGATTGCTGCCCGCGCGGCAGACCGCTTTCTGTATGCCCAAGGCCTAATACTTATTATCAGCGAAATTAGTTTTGAATATTAATACAGTTAGGAGCCAATAAAGTGTTCAGGCATTAAAATTTAATAAAATTCAGAAAGAGAAGTTACTCGATTCGGCAAGTGGAGCATTCAAATATTCGTCTTTCTATTAATTCCTAGACTATCCTGGTTAAAGGCGGAAATACAATAATGTTGAGAGACCCAATATGTTGTGGTAAAATATCCAAACTAATAAAATATGTGAATAACCTAAAAATAAGGCAGTAAAATAAATAATAAAAGCATCAGATAGATTAAAAAAAAAAAAAAAAAAAAATAGAAGAAGTGATAACAGAAAAATAAACAGTGATAAGGGATATGAATTCCGGAAAACAGATGTGTGTAAAGAATATATTGATGACTGGATAATGTAAAGAAAACTAGGGCTTACAAATGGTTAGTTGGCGGGGGATGGCTGGAGGGGGAGAGTGGAAGATGGGTGAAGATGTTTAAGTGTTTGTCGTGTCTCATCCATTACCAGTTGGTGCAACCAAACTCACAGATATGAGATTTGGAGCGGCTGAACACACACCTGTGACCTGTACTCAAATCCACCTGTATTGAGCTACCGGCAACATGGTGAAGAACCCGATGGTGATGGAACGGATCTACTTCTCGCTGCCAACTCTTTCCACCACACCAATATATAGAGACCCCCTTACATGATATATACACTACTACTACTTCTTCGTAGATCCTACCCTGTTTACATCCGCTTCACATATCAACTTTATTAAACATACTTCTCTTTAAACGCGGAGATATAAGAGGCACAATTTTTTTTTTTTTTTTTTTTTTTTCAAGAACGACTTTTACATAGAATATGCAAATTCTCATATCTTGAAATTCCAAAATTACTTTGCTCGCTTTTTTTTTTCTTTACGTAACTACCACAAATTCTAATGAAAAAGGAAACATGTAATAAGATAAGTTATCTTCTTCAACGCAGAGGAAAATAGCAATTTTCTTGATTAACTACTGAGGCGAGGAAAATAGGAAAGAACTAATGGTATCAAAAAAAATTTTTTATAAGTTTACGATAAATTGATTTTTAAGAAGGGCACTCATTTTGGGAGACCATCCTATAACAAATACATGGAGACTCTGGTATTAGAACTGGGCACAAAAAGGAAGCACAGGAAACTAAGAAGGGATTGGAGTAGGGGCTTAGCGCCAAGATAAGGGTCAGATAATCGAAAGATAGCCCACTTTCCCTTTCTCCCATAATAGCTTTCAATAGAGCCGATCTTAAAATACAAGGCACCAGGACAGCTCTTAAAGCTATAAACAGGTAGAACAGTGATCACTCGCTTTCTTTATCTAAAAAAAAATCTGGCTTATTCCCAATTTTAGTCGTAATAATAATAAAATCAATGATGTGAAACTCCAGTTAGGAGTATGATCGACGAAGTGCTCCAGCATTATCTGATAAAATGCACTGTGTACTCAGTAAATGTTCAGGTATCGTGTTAAGTGTTGTATAAGAATGATGGATGCCCTCCAGAGCACCAAAATGAAAAAGATAGGAGAGGAGAAAGTTTACTTTGTATAAATATATTGAGATGATTACGCCATCCCAAACTTAGTAAGAAAACTTAAATGGTTGTCTACTTTTATTTATTAATAAGTATTCATTTTCATCCAACAGTCAGAGATAGTGATTCATCACAATGATGTTAGAGAATATGGCTTCCACGAGTAAAGTTTCTAATACACGCTGCGTATAGTAAAGTGTATTGTGTAATTGCTTAGTGGTTAGCGTCCACAGGATTTCCCTACTGAGATCCCGGGTTCGAATCCTCCAGCTGCTTACAGTAACTTGCGCACTATCTAATGATGGACAGTGCTGCCTGCAACAAGAGATCAGCAGAGCACTGAGAGTAATGTAAAAAATGAAATCTTACTGTTTAAGCGTATAAAATGGTTGAAAGTTGAACTACCCTAAACCTAATATAATAATCCGTTAAAACAATTTTTAAAAGAAAAAAAAGAAAGTCTGGTTTGAACCTCAAACGACTAAGGCGCCACTGTAGCCGAGCGGTTAGAGGCAAGACCTGTAAAGCTAATATGTATTGTGGTACTGGGTTCGATTCCCGGTCTTAGGCCTTGCATTTTATTTTGATGGTTAATAAAAGAAATTTACAGTAAAGTATGTTTGCTAGTCGCCTCCGTCCACGACACCTAATTGGTAGTTGGACGTAAAGCCCGCCTGAAAAAGTAGGCAATTACTTTACTTTACCTCCAACGACTATTGTACACCGGAGTATATATCCTTAAAATACCAAAATTTTGATTTTTTTTTCTGGTCCCGACAATTGAACAGTTGCTTTTTACTGTGACCCTTATTTTCTGTGATCATAATACAAATATGTTATCAAATTAATCATTAGAATAATTTTTCAAGTGCAAATAATAGGGAGAGAACACCAATTTTGGTTAACAGATTTGTACTAGAAATCTTTTTAAAAAAATGATACAGAGTAGAAATAGAATACTTAATTTTGAGCTACACGCCATTTTTATTTTGAGATATTTTTTACATAAACATAATACAAAAACATAAACTCAACAGCAAAAAAAACCGGACACTCAGATTTGGTCTCATAATTTTGTTAAATACGCTAATCTTTTTAGTTTATGGTAAGAATTGGTTTATTTATAAGTTATTTACACAAAATCTGCCACAAATAATTTTTATTAATTATTAACGCAAAATTATAAAATAAAGAAAAAATAAGAAATTAACACTTTTTTTTAAACTTTATTCTTCATTTTTAACTGATTTTCTGAGAAGGGATGTTCTTCTAATAGCGGGTATTTCTCCCTCGTCTACGGCGAAGGGCCCTAATCCTGTCAGGCAGAGAAGAAATTAAATTTTGGACGTACGCCACCGGCAGAGCATCCCATTCTTCACGAAGAGCAATTTGGAGCTGATTTAAGTCACTAGGAGGAGGATGACGATGTCTAACACGCCTTCCTAAATTATCCCATAAATGTTCTATGGGATTCATATCGGGAGTTCGTGCAGGCCAGTCCAGAACTGTGATTGGCTTGCTCCAAGTATTCGGTAACAATTCTGGCGGTATGTGGGCGAGCATTATCCTGCATCAAAATGAATTGGTCACCAATAAATGGAGCCAACGGGATCACAGCCTCTAGGAGCACTTCCTCACTGTACTTCCGAGCAGTCAGAGCCCCCATTATCAATGAAAATCAGATCAGTATGGGCGTGGAAATTGATTCCACCCCAAACCATAACTGATCTCCTTCTGAAAGGTCGTGACTCGCGAAGAGTACATTGAGCAAATCGCTCCCCTGATCGTCTCCACACTCTGTCTCGATAGTCTGAGTGGTATAGACTAAAACGAGACTCATCTGTGAATAAAACTGTTCCCCATTGCTGTACAGTCCAAAGAAAATGCTGGTCGGCAAATAATCGCCTTTCTCTACCATGCCTTTCCAGAAGTTGGGGCCCTGTCGCGGGGCGCCTAGCTTCAAGTCCACGCTCCCTCAGTCTCCGCCATACTGTGTCCGAGCTAACATGCGTATTTCGCGCCACTTGAAGTCTGTCCCGAACCTCCGGAGCAGTTAAATGGCGGTCTCTCAATACTGAGAGCGTGATAAATCGATCGTCAACTTCAGTTGTGGCCCTTGGTCGGCCACTGCCAGCCCTCCGTTCATAACTGCCAGTCTCCCGGAAACGGCGGAGTGCATCATTAATGGCGGACTTCGCTATTCCAAGCGTTTCTGCGATAGATCGGGCGCTCTGGCCTTCTCTTGCCAAGGCATCAGCTCAGGCTACGTCTACATTCGAAAGAACCATTATTCTGGACCAAAATACAAAAAATCACGTCTGTTAATGACAGAAAGGCGCGGTTAATAAATTAAAGATCTTTAAAGGTGCGAAAACCTGCTTACAGTTTAGAAGAGTTCCGTCAGGTAAAGCAGCCTCAAGACAAATAAGCCACATCTGAGTCTTATCTCATGCCCTACTGATCCTGAAGGGATTAGTTCAATGGACTTAGACCCTTCCTTCTCTGTAATAACCAGATTACCCACAAAAACAAACACATTACTGATAATCAGCTTTTAATATAAAAAAGATTAAGTGTCCGGTTTTTTTTGCTGTTGAGTGTATTTCACGCAAAAATAAAATCTTGAAAAAATTTGATTCAATGACGTGTCATTTCTAATACGAGCAACCAATAAACATGCAAATTAAAAAAATAAAAAATACGAGTACAAATATTCTGGAACTCCACAGAAGCCTATCACAGAAGTTTTACCATTTGTATAGAATGTGCTGAACCTTATTTACGTAGTGCACTGCAGCAAATGATAACAAGTACAAGAGTAAAATACAATATATGCAAATTATATGCAATTCTAAGAGGAACGGGTGCGCAATTTATTTTGTACCCCTTGGGGACTATCAACAGCATCTCATATGTAACTGTATGGCACTTGATATTTAGTTGTTCGATGAGAGGCAGGAGTGGAAACTAAATATGTCAATAAACAGCTATATATTCACAGCTTAGGATGCAACTTTGTATGCAAATATTCTTGTCAAAGTTTTACAATTGCAAACTACTTTCTAAAAAAAGGTCAATGAAAATTGTTAATTTTCGAGATCCAGCGAGTGCAGGCTGTATAATTAGATGAAAACTAGGGTGCAGCTGAATCAGAGACTGAGTAAAACTAAAAAATCTGATGTAACTTGACGTAATAAAAATTGAAGGAAACTCACAATTTGTGCTAAAAAGTAGTAGCTCAAAACTTCATTAAATCGGAAATAAAAAGTTTATACGATTAAATGCACTTTTGGTTAGCCAATTAAACTCTAAAATCGTATTTACATATTTAATAATTATTACTGTTCATTATTTTATTTTTTTCTTGGGACTCATAGTTTCAATAGGATGAAAAATGAATGCCAATTTCTGTCATGATAAACTTTATTATGCCGAGCTTTCGGCCTAGGAACTAGGTCATGTGAACGAACATAGGAAAGTCCATGGACAGACAAGACAGAAGACACCAACCCTCTAACGATGTAAAATAGTACTTTTTAAACTAGCCCTGAAGATGACCTAGTCAGTAGGTCGAAAGCTCGGCATAATAAAGTTTTCCATGACTGAAATTGGCATTAATTTTCTATCCTATATTTAATTACATTATTAATACTTTATAGGTGACAGGTTCATACATCACCCTATAATAGAACTTTAGTGGGAAGCTTAACCTAATCTTTAATTCAGAATCGATAAGTCCAGCGAAAAATATTAACAATAAAAGTTGTACAAAGCCTCAAATAACTTAAAAAAAATCTATACAGCAAAGAGGACACTTATTGCTCTAATAGTTCAAAGATTATAGTACGACGTTATCGAGGCAAAAGCTTACTGTGACACCAAAACCAAATACTGTATTCATTGTGAACGATTTGCGATTTCAGGTACAAACCACATAAGTAAAAAGCACTTTTTTGGGGGGGCTCGGAACCCTTCTCTAATCAAATATTCTCTAAATCAAAGATATGGCACGATTCCCGTGCTTCCTCTTACCTGGTAGAAGAGCAGGAGGACGTAAAAAAAAAAGAAAAAAAAAAGCATTACAGTAAATACCAAAACAATATTTTTAGGTAAAGTAAATTAATGGCTATTTCTTCAGGTGGGCTTTAAGTCCAAAGTACCAAGTTAAGTACCGTGGATGGAATATTTTTAAGCATAAAGTGGTACAAAAAAAAAAAGAGTGTTTCGTTTCAAAGATTTATTTGCGCACAAAGAAGAGAAGTGGTTGTTGGTAAAGTACATTTTATGGAATAGATTAAAAGAATGATTTAGCAAGCCATGAAATAAAGGAAAGATCCCAACCCTGGGTTTCAAGGAGACGGTTGGGGAGTAGAGTGTGAAGGTCCCAAGAAAAGTTAATGTGATTAACTTTTTTTTTCTCTCTTAGTTGAAGATGGAGAAGTAGAAGAATCTCTTCTCGCACTTGTCCAAGATGAAGGCCGAGAGGATGCTCTAATAGGATTACCTTGTTTCGTGTTTGTTTCTTGCTCGCTATTAACTTTTTATTGCTCTTCGCCAAGCATTCAGCTTGACCCCCGGTGCTAAGTCCTCTAGCGCTAACTTCACTCCACACAGCTTTACTCCCTTTTAATTTCTACTAAAATGTTTTTGCATGCCGCAGAAAAATAAAAAGAACAAGTTCTTTGCAGTGGGAAAGGTTGGGTTTGGAGAAAAAAATATGGCAGACGAACATAAGTATTTGGATTAGTAAAAAACCACTTCAAACAGACAATTTCACTTGCGGTTAATAGTTTCTAATTTGCTAAAACTGTAACCTCTAACAATACTTTTTCCAAAAATCTATAGTTTTCGTTTTCGCTGAATTCGCTGAAACTAAAAAAAGGGGAGATTTTTTAATTCTGATGGCTTATTTCATCAAAAATGTTTTCAGACGAAACCCTTCATGTGGAAAATGTAGTTTGATATCATATGCTTCAGATGGAAACCATAACTTTGCTGGAAACCACACTTTGTTCCATCCAGAGAGGGAGAGGGAGAACAGGAGAGAGAGAACTATTGCATTCCAGAGAATTAACATCAAGTTTTGTTGCACGTGTCGATCCTACAGGGAAGATAACAAAATGTACACTACGATAATACGGCAAAACTTCCTTCTGTGATTTACCATTGTTATCGTTCATATTTTCTGCTTTAGTACCACTTACTTATAGTAAAATAATTAACAATAAATCTAAACAAGACACAAAACTATATCCTTAACAGGAAAGGAACACTAGGAGATATTAGTTAGGTATAATAGACAATAACGGGGAGATACCAGAGGAATGCAGCTCCTCCTTGGCCTAGGAGCTTCTCATATTTCACTGTCCGGTGAAAGACAAGTCTCAACGAGCGAATTCTGCCGAGGGACTGAAAAATGACTATGGTTGACGCGCCTTAATTAATAAAATTAAAAAAATAATCTTAATATTTTTGGAATTAATTTTATTAAGATAAAACAACAATTTCTTGTTTATAACGTTCTGATTAGACATATTAGGATAACAAATATCTTTCAAAGTGAAATTATATCGGACATTAAATACGCAATATTACAAATGTAATACCAACTCCTAATTTAATAAACCCAATAGCTACTCCCTATTCTATAGGTTCTGTGCTGCCGAGATTGTTAGGCGAGGAATAGCTTATTGGTTCCTACCAGCTCAAGTCAAGGCTGGTATGAGACTGTCTGGGTGCCCAGACAGAAATTAGTGACCAAAACAAGGTTTTCTTGTGTGGATACCCGGTCATTCAGGATGTAAGGGAAACGAAGCAGCAAATTTGTTGGCCCATGAAGGCGCTGCAGGGGTTTTAGTTGGCCTGGAGCCCTATTTTTGGGTTTCCAAGTGCCTTAAGTGAAGATTAAACTATGAGTGCAGAGTAGGTCTCCAGAGTGGTGGCAGTGCCACCACTGGGCTGAGACAGGCGAAGAAGTTCATTAAAGGCTGTTTGCCAAGGCTGAGTGGATACCAGAATAATTGTAGTCGTATTAACCGGCCACTACAGGCTCAGAAAAAACATGCATTGCATGGGCCTGACAGGTTCTGTCAGAAGGAGGAGGGAGGAAACGGCACTCTGCACGTGTTGTGTCAGTGCGAGGGTTTGTCTGGCTGAGAATGTTACTCTTCGGGGAGGAATAACCAAGGCCTGAGAGCTTTACTCAGGAGCCGCTCACCAGAATTAAGAGCCTGATTAAACGGAAAAGTCTGGAGGGCGAGCTCTAGAGTAGTGGGAGCCACATTAGATCCACTGAGTAAAGTCCCACAAGAATCTAATCCCCTAACCTAAATATTCCATCACATTACCGGGGTGCCACGGTAGCCGAGCGGTTAAGAGTTGAGAGGTAAGTATGTGGTACTGTGTTCGTTCCCGGAAGATACAAAAACCTCATTGTGTCACTTCCGTTAATTTTTAGTGAGCCTTTTCTCCATCACAAGATTGTGAAGCATCACTTTCAACATTTGTTCTATTTTTATACTGAAGGCGAAATAATACTTGTATACCGGAGAAGAAAAAATTACCAAAAAAAAAAAAATCAGAAAGTGCCAAAATAGATCACACTGTAAAAAGAGTGCAACCGACCTCGAACTCCGAGATACCACTCTAATATTTTTCGATTCGAGAAAATGAATTATCCAAAAATAAATCTTTAGAGCACAGTACTAAGCTATTCGAGATTTTTTGCGAAATGATTACATTTATATCACGCAAATGAAGGAATCTTTTCAAATTTTAATGCTCCAAATTAAGTAACGAGGTTTAATAGCGATTAAATAGAATAATTTTTATTACTTTGTTTTTTAAATCATTTTTTAAATTGTAGATGACACAACTAAGCCGGAAAAATAGATAAAAACGAGGTCTTACCCTCCCAAAAGGTAGGACAGAAGCTGTTGGAGAGCGGATGTGTGACAAAGAGAGAGAACTGAATCAAATCAAAAGAAAAGTAACCCACACCCAATATCGAAACTGAGTTATCCTGGAGTATTTCGCAGGTTGTATTACATCTATATGCAGTGCTGGTTCAAGATTACATGTACAGAATCTGTAATGGCGTCCACCACTCTCCTGCTCGCCATTCACGAACACAAAAGATCACTCACATTGAACTCCTTAAAAATGGAGAAAAAAAAAAATCAACTGTTTTCCGATGACCGCTAATTTTGTTCCTCTGTGCAGAAGAAAGAAGCAGTAATGAATACCTAAAAATTAGCCATTCACAGTACGTATAGCATGAAACAATAGCAATTGATTTGCATTGTAAAATTTATTAGCAAGGCCGTGGTAAATTGGTGGAACTACAAAGATTCAAACAATTATCTAATATATTGTCTTGCAGTGCAAAAATGAAGAGTACAAACAACTCAAACACTTTGAATTTTAATACCAAAATCGAGTTTCAGCGAATACACACAACTATCTCTTACAAAATATTCTCGAAGTTCTATTCCTTTTTTAAAAAAATTCTAGTTAGCAAGATAAACTTGCCCAGACAAAAAGCATCTAAAATTTATTAATCTTCATGTTACGACACTTGCGGAAAATAGATTTACTTCATATTAAGAATTTCGGGATCATTTTTCCGTATAATGAAGTGGTACAATACGCGGAAGTAGTGATAGTTTTGATCGTCGCTAAGTTACATTCAAGCCACCTATAGGAACCAAATCGAGAATAAAGGCTTCAGCTTTTTGCGATATTTTGAGCTTTTACACCAATATTCGCTTAAAGAAAAAAGAAAAGAGAAACTAAGGTTCATAAAATTTAACTTTTACGATACAAAAGAACTTGCTGTCCCTGTTACCACACATTAAAGAAATACTCTTATATTTATTAATAGCTAATCAACATTTAGCGACTTAACAAAGTAATATAACTAATACCAACAGGTAAATAAAATTACAAAAGATTATTATAGTACAAGTCTGTACTATAATATACTGGTAATAAAAATAGCTTTAATATTAAACATGGAATCTGTCTGTCATTTATTAAAAAACCATAATTAGTTATAAAATGCAGCGTTCACAAGGATACGATGAAAACCATAAATTTTATACCGCCCATAAATTAGATAATAGAAGTAAGCGATTTTCCTGATTTCCGTAATCCTAACAAAATAGTGGGGATACAATCACCTCACTCGTCACTCTCTACACAGAAGATCAAAACATATAAAGAAACCAAATGATTTATCACCATCTACACTCAGGATATCTGATTGTAAATAGATAATTTCTACATGTTACAATTTGTTTCAAACGAAATATCTTTAAAAATTTCAACAGAGAAAAATGTGATCATTTATTGCAGAGAAAAACGTACACTCCACTAATGTACGTACAGGCGAGGCGTTAGAATCTTATCTTTGTGAAATTTATAGCCTGACATGAGACAAGCTAGTATGTTTAAGGCTGGTCCTAAAAGTATAATCGGCTGGCTTGGTAGAGATGGCCGCTAACTTAGTCCAGACTTCATAAATAAAAACAAGATGTTTTTTTTTTTTTTTGTTATAGAGACTATAACCTTCCTTTTTTACAACAGATTATATTGCTACGCAGCTGTCCGTAACTATTATGACGTACTACCACTCAATTTATCTATAGTACGAGTATATTTCAATAAAAATTAAAAGTTAGTTGATGACAAAAATTGTAATTAAGTGGGTTTGAAGTTCTAACTGCGATCCAACATGTTCATTGGCAGATAACTAACGCAATTAAGCGGCCGTAGAAGATACAGGATTGCAATTGTAAGAGAACAATTACAGGAGAAGTCCTTCTCAAACCAGCTAGCCCTAATCTCTCATTAACTAAAGACATGATAGACGTTACCTTTAAACAAATGTAGCATTGCGAGTTTTAAGAGGTGAAGGACAACTGCGAATCAAGAACCATTTCCGTTTATACAGAAACAAATGAAAAGAATTCCGTTTGGAAGGGTGATCAGTTTCGTTCGACAGCCAAAAGATGCGTTTTTGAGCCGCATTAGACTCGAAAAAAAAAGAGATTCATTTCAATATTAATGTTCAGGCAGATAAATAGAGTTATACGCTGTCAGTAGATTTTTTTTGTTTTTATTCAGAAGGGTTAGAGTCAGGGGGAATAATCATCTTCGGGTCCATAAATACAAATACTTATCAATGGAGATAAGAATGAATCAAGTTGCTATGTACACATTTAACTTTGTATCTTAATTATTTACTGCCCTGGAGATGGTTAAACAAATAATATAATGCAAATGCCATCGAAATATTCGCAAAGTGAAAAATAAAAAAATAATTCAACCCTTCTAGAACGGAAAAACTGTCTATAACTTTCCAAACGGTCGAGAACAAAGTCAGATTTTCATGTAATACGTTGTACGATTATCCTTCTGCAACAACACTTTACTGAGAAATTACTCTAATTACACCTTAATATATAGATCACGTCCGAGAATCGATCGCACATTTAGGCTGTCCTAAAATAAAAAATTATTAGGGACATGGCAATAGGTTACTCTTACTTTGTTTAAGATTTTGCCTTAATTTTCGTGACTTGGATGGTGTCACGACAAAGTAGTAGGAACTAGTTAGTTAGATATTCGGAGAGAACAGATTTCTAGACTGGGATTTTTGCAATAGATTTTGGGATTATGTGAAAAGAGTCTAGGACAGGCTTCAGGATTCAATTTCACCTCATAATTCAACTCATTTCCTATTTAGTAATTTCCAAAGCTAACTATTGCCTTTCTAAATAAAAGAACTTTTTTGGTACTCGAAATAATTGAATAATTTGTCAAGAAGTATTTTGCCATTACTTGTGCTCATATAGTATATAGTATAGAGACACGTCAACAAGTGTTAAATTTCAAAAAAATCTCTTTCCATTCTCCCATAAAACAAACAACAAAAAGATTGGTAGTACAGTACTTTCCTTAATGAATTAAACTAAATTGGGCACCTTTAATTTACTAAATTACTTTAGTCTTACCTTTTTTTCCCCACAAGGCCAAATTAAGAAGTAAAGAGAAATCTTCTTAATGGTTTGCTACAGCAAAAAGATTTACTCTAGCTTCCAGTGAAATTGATCAATGAGTTTATTCCCTTGAAGGGTCAATTTTCATTAGAGAGTCCATTTAACAATGGCACAAGAAGGTATTTAGGTAGAGCTCAAAGTAGAGTCGGCTTCATAAAGAAAGGAAATTACAAAAGTCCAACAAACTGGAAGAGCAGATTTTCTCATTTTTACCAATCATTGTTATTTATTTAATAATGATTAATAATTATTACCTATAATTTAATTAACATATTTATTTTTCAGTTTACAAAATATTTGAAGAGATAATGAAAGTTCAAAAATGTTCGAGAGAGAAGTAAAAAGAAATTCCAAACATTTCATGCGCCACTTTAATTAAGCAACAGTAAACTAAGAAATTAGTTACAAAACTAATATTTACAAGTAATACTCTATTTAATTAAGAACTGAGAATCTCTGAGAACCCTGAGCCTTGGGTCGTTCGGAGAGTGTTAGCAAGGTCCAATTGGTTGGAAACGGGATACATTTTATGCTCAATAAACACAAGGCAACAGGGGAATGAAAATTGACCTTCAATTAGTCCCTTTTGTAAACCTAAGGAGTGCTAAAATTCTTATAATAAGAAGTATTGCTAGACCATCAATCAAACAATTTAAGTAAACGTCTAATTCTTTTTAACAGAATTTACATCTGAGGAATGATTTTTAACAAACAGTTGATTTGAAGTTAATTTTTTAATAATAGTTCTAGTTCCTTCGGAGGTTTAAAGGATGACTGAGGCCAAACATTCGCCGAAGGGTTACAGACAAATCTAAGATGATCAAAAACAGATAGAAACGCAACAAACTAGTAAATTGAAACGTTCAATATAGCTAATCGCGCCGATAAAGGGGACTGTTACAATGTAGAGAGTAAAAAATAAATAATGATATGACATAAAAGAAGATGGCCGAAATATAAGATTTAATGGCGAAGTTCGGGGATAGATCTTTCTATTGGGGGAAAATGAACAACAAGGGTGCTTGTCTGGGTGATCTATCGAGTCATAAGTCTTCCAATTTTTCTCTCCAGGTAAGCCGCCTCCATCTCCAGAACCTTTCATGATGGTTCTTAAAGCATCATCTTTGGTTACTGATTGGGATATTAGCGAGGTGAAAATCTCCAGACTGTAAATTTCTGGAAACCGGTCTACACAGTGCTTTCACCAACATTGTAGAAGCTCCAAATCAGCTAGTCACTGGCAGTTCTTTGCCCAAATCTCAACTAATATTAAAAAAGAAAATAGCCAGAAATTGATGAGATTCTGTAAAATGGGAAAAACAACGGAGATTCTGATAAAAAAGCAATGGATCATTGCTTAAGAGCGGAAAATAAACTGTAAATTCGCTACAAAGTAGTTAACCAACAATATTTCCGCCAGGAAAACGCTTCGACAATCTGCAAAAATTTTCCAGATATCCTTTAGTTTACCACAGATTTCTACCAAGAACATTAAAGAACGAAGAAGCTAAACTGTGGGTATATATTTAAACAAGTTCATCTGTTATTTATTATCTGTTTTATCTCCGTTTTCATCCTTCATTTGGCTGAATTCCATGATTTGGACCCTTCCATACAGGAAATGTCCTTATTTTACTAAGATGCTTCTCTAAGTTGTTTTTAGTCGCCATTACACGTGGCTCTTACATGCGGCCTTGACGAGGGATACATTTTTTTTTTTTCTGAAGATGAAAACAGATTTATTTTTAACCAATTCTCCATTCCCACAATCCGGCCGGAATCTTACTAAATGCAAGCAATTATTTTGACTATATTTACTCCTCTTTGATTACTTAAGCAATTATGAATTCAGTAAAAGAAGGAACTTTAAAAGCAGGATACTAGGTCTCCATGGAGCGCTAGGTTTCAGCCATCGAAACACCATCGATTAAGTGAGCTCGCGATAATCTTTTCGTCCCAACAAACTTCCCTTTAATGCTGCCATATACCCAAAGTAGGACTCGCCATATTTATCGATACATCGAATGTATCGATAGTTAACGAGTTTTGTTATACATAAACTGTTGTTCTGATTTTCTTCTTTGCATATTAATATTGCGAAATATTAAACAGCAAATAAAAATATAAAATTGATACGAATTACAAGAACTGTGACGGAGTGAATAGAATAGTTGTGAGGGAATAGAATCTAAATATTTTGAGTATCTCTATATCCTCTCAAAATTTTATCTAAATTCTTAGTTTATTAATATTTTTTTCTAATTACATACAACACTAGACTGAATTAAATTCAGAAATTAAAATCATTCATTCAATTTAAAAAAATTGGGCCAAATTATTTTCAATAAGATGTGTGTACATAAAATATGCCTGAAGTATATGATTCACTTAGAGTAGCAAACACATTTTTAAATATAATTTAATATGGATTAAATAATTGATATCCCATATTAGGAACATAGTATATGACGTGATGTGTCGATAATGATAATGGTGAATCTTCAGAGAATATGGCTGCACAGACTAAGAGAATTGGGAAGGTTTATAGGGCGACCACATATTCTAGCCTAACCAAGAAAATGGCATCTAAAGGCAAAATTGGTGCAAATAATCAATACCCAATTCAATTTGAAACAACCTGATCCAAGTGAAGGTGCACATGAAACCCAATAGGTACTTCTCTGGGAGCATTCAATAAACATCACTTAGTTTAATTAACCCTATTACTAGACAAATAATTCACAAGGAGTTGATGATGATACTTTTAATTTATTGATGATTTTATCGCTACTAAGTTCTTCGATATGTGCACTTGGTTTTGCAGGTGCTCGGGTACAGGGCTTATGAAAGCTTTTGATTCAGACAATTGGTATCCCATCCATATCTCGTTTCTATACCATCTCACCATCACTCTGCCATCCTTTGAGGTTACTGTGATCCTCTCATTCACACTGTCATACAGCTCAACATAGAGCTTGAGGATCACTCAGGCTGGAATAAAATAAATAAATTTATCAACCTTCTTCTCTTTTAAATAGTTTTATTTGT